>NC_085114.1:1250000-2500000 GCF_030269925.1 Bombyx mori
AATCCGTAAGAATATCTCAAGGTAACTGTGGAAAACGCAAATTTTCACTTGTCATCTCGTCCATGCCCCTAACTGGAATGATGGTAAAGACCCATGTGGTCTCAGAATAAGTCCTACCACCATTTAAACGTTCTCCCATAAACAAAGAGATGTAGCCTTTCCGTTCTAAAAGCCCTGCAGATATTTTTTTTATTGCTTCGATGGGTGGACGAGCTCACGGCCCACCTGGTGTTAAGGGTTTAGTGGAGCCCATAGACATCTACAACGTAAATGCCGCCACCCACCTTGAGACATGAGTTCTAAGTCTCAGTTCTTGTAGTACGACGGCTGCCCCGCCCTTCGAACCGAAACGCATAACTGCTTCACGGCAGAAATAGGCAGGGTGATGGTACCTACCCGTGGCGGACTCCCAAGACCACCAGTAAATAATGACTCCATTAGTCTTTTTCGAACCATATCGACTTTCTCCAGTGGCCTTACTTCTTACACCGCCACCACCTACGGCCCACACCTGTCAATATATTCCCTGTGTACTTGTGTTGTGTTCGCAGCGATGTACTTCATTATGAATTTAGATGCCTCAGTTTTGCCTGCACCTGATTCACCCGATATAAGGACGCACGTGTCCCTGCCCTGGAATAAAAGGAGCATTGTGTTAATAGACTAATGTTTGAAGGCAATCTAGTAACTGGTCATGCGCGTGTCTTCCAAAGCAAAATAGTGTAGTATGGAAACTTTGTCAGGGTTTTCTAAAGGGTTTTTCGAGCATGAACGAAAACTAATTATTGCAATAATAAGCATTGAAACCAATCAACTTAGTCACTGTGGTATATTAACCGGTAAAGGTAGATGAGTCATTACCAATCATGTATTTTAGACTACAGCGAAGGAACCTTCGAACTCTTGTGTCAAGGTCAGCGGCAACTATTTTTTGTCGTTAATTACGGAACTTATGCCTACGGAGAGAAGAATGACAAATGTCGGTATTACCAGTTAGATCTCAAATAATTATTTTAAGCATTTCTATGAGTTTAAGTGTACAATACTAAACACAAATCGATCCAAAGTCCCTTTTAGACCTAGAGTTTCCAAGCGATCTATGTGAATGGGATTATTGACTCTTATACATTATGTCTCATGGTTGGGGAAAGCATTCACGGTAAAAAAAGTTTTTTTTAGGCAGACGAGCATAAGGCCTGATCGTGAGCGGTTACCGTCGCCCATGGACTTCAGCAAGGCCAGGGGCAGAGGCAAGCCGCTGCCTATAAATTATTACCTGGCTAGTTAAATATAAAATCCTATCACTAACAACTTTGACCAACACGCGATTTCAAATCATCTGTCGCACACATTATGTTAATCGCCATAATGTACTCGCGTCTATTAGTTCAATCGATCAGATAATTTATTCAAAACGGGAAACGTGTTGGCTCGGAAGGTTTTTTTTTTGCAAAATCTATGCATTTTATTGGATGCAAAAAAAAAACTCCGGAAGCATAAAGCACGTTCGCTTTTAAATTTTACACTACATTAACTCGGTATGGCATTAAAATCTCAATTAAACTGTTCAAAATCATATAGATTGCTTATCATTTGCAGTCGTCGTGGACTGAAGGATAAGACGACCGGTGCATTCGTGTAGAGCGATGCATCGGTGTTCGAATCCTGCAGGCGGGTACCAATTTTTCTAATGAAATACGTACTCAACAAATATTCGCGATCGACTTCCACGGTGAAAGAATAACGTCGTGTAATAAAAATCAAACCCGCAACATTATAATTTGCGTAATTACTGGTGCTAAGACCTCTTGTGAGTCCGCACGGATAGGAGTCCACCGCGCCTATTTCTGCCGTGAAGCAGTAATGCGTTTCGGTTTGAAGGGCGGGGCAGCCGTCTTACTATAAGAACTGAGACTTAGGACTGATATCTCAAGATGCGTGGCGCTTTTACGTCGTAGATGTCTATGTACTCCAGTAACCACTTAACACCAGGTGGGCTGTGAGTCGTCCACCCAACTAAGCAATAAAAAAATTCAGAAAGTTTAAGCTCTTTGTATGTTACTGGCAGTAGGGCATCTTGTGAGTCTACCGGGGTAGGTATCATCACCCTGCCCATTTCAGCTATGGAGCAGTAATACATTCTTCATTCAGTTTGAATGGTTGTACAGCAATTTATCGTACAATTCAGACATCAACCTCATGTCTTAAAATGAATGGTGGCATTTACGTAGTCCTATCCACACAATATATACCACATGTCATCACACTTTTAAAGGTGATAACATGATCATACAAGCTCAAACGCGAATCCCTAAGGTCTTCATGTAGATTAAAAATATCTACATGTATGTGTGAACATCATGTTTTATCAGTCTAAGGCCGGCCATATCAAATAATGAGTCGTAAAGAAGGGCCAGTCATGGAACTTGAGTCAAACCAAACCTCCACTCATTCAGCACGTGCTTTAGCTTCCCCACAGATAATAAGGTTGACTGGAAAAACAGAAACGTGAACACATAATAAGTCTGTGCGCCTGTACAACAAAATCCGACAAGATGTTCAGAACCTACATATCTTATACCTTTAAACAAGCAATTCTTGTATATATATATATATATCGGCGCGATGGATGATTCACGCATTTAAAAGAATCACTTTTAGTTACATAAGTCAAATAATCAATCAAGAAAACATCTTTTAACTGTTTAGAATCAATTGTGATGTAATGACACTCATTGTAATTTAAAAACAACACGTGATTTATAATCACCAGGTGTTATTTCATTACTTAACCTAAAAAACTCATACACGTGTTGATTTGCAAAAATCACTATAAATACCGGCCGCTCTGCCGACGACGATTCATTCGTGTTCGAGCCGTAGCACAGTACGGATCTCTCCGGAAAGTTGTTACGCTTGTAGCGAAATATAAACAGTGTTCGTGAAGTTTTCGTTCAAAAGCCCGACATGAGTTATCATCATGAAAGTAATAACTGTGACGTCAGCAATTTAAAAAGTGTGACGTCAGCAATGCTGACGTCACACTTTTTAAAAACAATACGGAGGTTAATGTTCCGTCATCAGAAGTGGGATCACATGCTGCCTCCGCTCAGCAACAACCTGAAGCTACATCACAAATAGAACCACACCATGGATTAAATACTACAGGCAATGCTGGGAGTTCCTTGGAACAGGAACAGGAACAGCCACAATCAGCATTGCTTAACGCACCGATGAGCAGCGTACCGCCACAATTCATCATGCAGATGATGCATGTGATGCAGCAAATGTCGGAACGCTTAAGTACACCAGCAGAAACTAAGATACGTATAAATGATATTTACCTACCATCATTTGACCCCGATACTAGTGTGGGAGTACGTGAGTGGTGTCAACATATCGACAAAGCCATTGAGACTTATCGACTCAACGACTTTGACATACGCATGAAAGTTGGCAGCCTCCTAAAGGGAAGAGCGAAGATGTGGGTTGACGATTGGATGGTCACTGCAGCTTCGTGGGCTGAGCTGCGCAACAATCTTATCACGACATTCGAGCCAGAAAATCGCTATTCTCGAGACATAGCTCGATTTAGAGAACATATGTACGACTCTTCAAAGGACATCTCGGAGTTCTTGTCACGAGCTTGGGTCTTGTGGAGGAGGATCACCAAAGACAAACTATCTAATGAAGATGCAGTTGAAGCAGTTATTGGTTGCGTGAATGACGAGAGACTTAGGATCGAGCTACTGAACACGAGAGCCACAACAGTCCCAGAATTGATATCTGTTGCATCATCAGTAAGAGCCATGAAGCGTTTTCACGAGGGCTCAAATAAGCTGAGTACAAATAAGCGTCCCCGTTTTTCGAATTCTACTTCATCAAATTTATCCTGCCATATCTGTAAAAGAACTAATCACACCACCAACGAATGCTACTACAAAATGGTTACCGAATCAAAGCCCGAACAAAGAAACAAAACAACAACTGAGACAACGAAGGAAGTAACCTCCTACCAGAACAATAAAACAACAATCTGTTCATTCTGCAAAATACCAGGACACAGTTTTGAAACATGCTTCAAACGTGAACGAGCATTGACATCAAACGTAAATTACTTTGCTGGATTAAAACTATCTCCGATTCAGGTGAACTTTGGATCAAAGAGTTTTCAGTTTGATAGTGGCGCAGAATGCTCACTTATGCGGGAATCCGTAGCAGCTCAAATACCCGGAAAAAGACTACAAACGGCAGACTACTTGAAAGGAATTGGACAATTTCCTGTACTTTCAATAGCTACACTGGTAACGGTAGGTGTTATCGATAACATCAACGTTGAATTACAGTTTCACATAGTGGCAGATTACGAGATGACTACAGATATTTTAGTGGGTATGAACTTGATAAACAATACGAACCTAGCTATGACGATCACTTCGGGCGGAACGAGGCTAGCACGTCAGCCACATGTTAATCAAGTTCAGTGTATAAATCCAATTTTCGATAAACTGGATTGTGATCTCACAAATGAAGATATCGCAAAATTACGCACCCTTCTAAACAAATATCAGCACCTGTTTATCAGAGGGTATCCAACAACTCGTGTCAAGACAGGTGAACTGGAAATCCGCCTGAAGAATCCAAACAAATATGTAGAACGAAGACCTTACAGGCTCAGTCCAATCGAACGAGAAAGGGTGCGAGCCATTGTGAAAGAGTTGATGGAGCATGGCATTGTACGCGAAAGCAAGTCCCCATACTCCAGTCCCATCATCTTGGTGAAGAAGAAGAATGGTGACGATCGCATGTGCGTGGATTTCAGAGAACTTAACTCTAATACCTTACGGGACCATTACCCGCTGCCACTAATTTCAGACCAAATTGACCAATTGGCCAAGGGGCAATTCTTTACAACCTTTGACATGGCCGCAGGGTTTCACCAAATACCTATTGCAGAATCATCAATTGAAAAGACAGCCTTTGTCACACCGGATGGGCTGTATGAATATACGACTATGCCATTTGGATTGAGTAATGCATGTTCAGTCTATCAACGATGCATCAACAGAGCTCGGAGCTCTTTAATAGGGAATGCAGCTCAAGTCTACGTCGATGACGTATTAAGCAGATGTGAAAATATCGCAGAAGGGCTGTCAAACATAGAACGTATTCTAATAGCACTACAAGATGCGGGCTTTTCCATTAATGCTGATAAATGCAGTTTTTTTAAGCGTTCAATCGAATATTTGGGTAACGTAGTATCCAATGGACAAGTCTGGCCAAGCCCACGGAAAATAGATGCTCTGGTAAAATCGCCTGTACCAACAACACCCAGACAAGTAAGACAATTTTGTGGATTGGCTGGATACTTTAGAAAATTTATAGCAGACTTCTTACGCATAATGATACCACTATACGAGTTGACCAAATCAGGGGCTAAATGGGAGTGGGACGAGCGCCATGAGAAAGCAAGAGAGCATGTCATTCAGTGCTTAACATCAACTCCAGTACTAACACTATTCCAGGAGGAAGCACCTATTCAATTGTACACAGATGCAAGTAGTTTGGGATTCGGAGCAGTACTGGTACAAGTAATTGCCGGACGACAACATGCAGTTGCCTTTATGAGCATGAGAAATACTGAAACAGAAAGTCGCTATCACTCTTATGAATTAGAGACCTTGGCAGTAGTCCGAGCAATAAAACACTTCCGGCAGTATCTTTATGGACGTAAGTTTACAGTTATCACAGACTGTAATGCACTAAAAGCATCCAAACACAAAAAGGACTTACTCCCTAGAATCCACCGTTGGTGGGCATTTCTACAAAACTATAATTTTGAGGTTGAATACCGCAAGGGTCAACAGCTTCAACACGCAGACTACTTCAGTAGGAACCCAGTCGAACTCACAGTGAATATAATGACCAGAGATCTAGACTGGCTGAAAATTGAACAGCGACGTGATGAAACACTACGAGCTATAATGGATGGTATGAGTAATAACAATCCAAGCAACGGCTATATGCTAGAAAACAATGTCCTCAAGCGTATCGTACAAGATCCAACCTTCGGACACCGATACTGCACAGTGGTACCCAGGTCCTTTCAGTGGAGTTTAATAAACTCCTTCCACACCGCACTGAAACACCCTGGCTGGGAAAAGACGTTGCAGAAAATTAAGGACAGCCACTGGTTTGACAACATGAGCACGAAGGTACGAAAATTTGTTGACAATTGCGTGGTCTGCAGGACATCGAAAGGAGCATCTGGTGCGGTACAAGCTCAAATGCACCCGATTCAGAAATCGTCTGCTGCGTTTCAAGTAATACACATGGATATAACAGGCAAGATGGGAACATCCAACGACCAACCGTATGTGATTATCACCATAGATGCTTTTACAAAATACGTGCTATTCTATTATGCAACTAACAAAAATCCACCCAGCACATTAGCTGCCCTAAAGCGTACGGTTCATCTATTCGGTACTCCTGTCCAAATAATAGTCGACGGTGGAAGAGAGTTCCTCGGTGAATTCAAGACCTACTGCGATAGGGTAGGTATTGACATTCATGCTATAGCACCAGGAGTCAGCCGAGCAAATGGACAAGTAGAACGCGTCGTAGCTACACTAAAAAATACTCTTACTATGATCAACAATTATGAAACAGAAGAGTGGCACACAACGATTGCAGAACTTCAGCTAGCAATAAATTGCACTCCGCATCGTGTGACAGGCGTGGCTCCACTTACATTACTCACTCAGCGAAAGCATTGTGTTCCTCCAGAGCTACTCAATTTAGTAAATATTGACGAGCAGACTATTGATATTGAAGCACTCGCTAACCATGTTCAACACAAGATGTCACAAAATGCAGAACAGGACAGGCAACGTTTCAATTCAAAAAAAGCTAGGATCCATCATTTCCAGCGTGGTGATTATGTGCTCATAAAAAATAATCCTCGTAATCAAACTTCGTTGGACCTCAAATTCAGCGAGCCATATGAGATAACAAGAATCCTGGACAACGACCGCTATTTAGTAAAAAAGGTGGTTGGTTCAGGGCGTTCAAGAAAAGTAGCTCATCATCAACTCCGTCGGGCACCGCAACCTGGAGACCAGATAGCCGTATCGGCGGAAGAAGACGACCCTCCAGCATCAGCCGATGAACCTATATTTTTTATTTGATTTGATTTGATCTGTTTACCTGCTGCCGTAACACCCTCTGGCAAGCATCAGCAACGGCATAAACATGTGGTGGAACCTCGAACATCTCCCGGCCCCGGTACTGAGCCATATGCTGGGGCCCATAGATGTCAAGGGTCTTGTAAGGGTTCACAGACACGAGAACCTCGCCGATGTATGTGTAGATTTTATTGTGTTGAAACCTGAGGGGCAGAAAAAATCTTATTTTAATTATGAGCTGAGCGTAGCCAGACGTACAAACGTTATTATGTATTAAATTTCGATAAAATCAGTTATACTGATCAATTCAATAAATAGCTATTACTCTAAAGTTTTAAGAGGTCCTTTGCTAGTCACTTTAATAAATAACTGTCACGTCTTACGTACTAAATAGCTGTTAAGTTTTAGGAGGTCATTTGAAGAATGACGTGCCATAGCACTCGGGAAAATGCGAGGAGAGTTCACGCGAGAACTAAATTATAATTATGTTGCGAAAAGTGTAC
Source organism: Bombyx mori (assembly GCF_030269925.1). Classification (NCBI taxonomy): domain Eukaryota; kingdom Metazoa; phylum Arthropoda; class Insecta; order Lepidoptera; family Bombycidae; genus Bombyx; species Bombyx mori. The sequence goes on from NC_085114.1 coordinate 1,257,691, forward strand.
ATGTATGCATGCATGTTACAGGCAACTGCTTGACTCTGCCCCTGGCATTGCTGATGTCCATGGGCGATTTTTTTTTTTTTTTTTATTGCCTTTGTAGGCAGACGAGCATACGGCCCACCTGATGGTAAGTGGTCACCGTCGCTCATGGACGTCAGCAATGCCAGGGGCAGAGCTAAGCCGCTGCCTACCATAAAGTACTCTCCGCAAGCCTCGTTTGAAGAAGGACATGTCATAGCGCTCGGAAAACACCGTGGAGGGGAGTTCATTCCAAAGCCGGATGGTACGTGGCAAAAAAGATCTTTGGAAACGCACTGTCGATGAACGCAGCGGTTCCAGATAATATGGATGAACTCTGCTCCGATGGCGGGAGGTGCGATGATAAAAAGGAGATGAGGGAATCATCTCGAATAATTCCTCAGAGCATTCCCCATGGACCATGCGGTAGAAGTGCCCTATGCCAGACCCTGTCGAAGGCCTTCGCGATATCAAGGCTCACAGCGAGAGCCTCGCCCTTGCTTTCCAAGGCTTCAGCCCATTTATGTGTGAGGTATACAAGAAGATCGCCAGCTGAGCGACCATGACGGAAACCGTACTGCCGGTCACTGATCAGCTGGCGATCCTCAAGATACTTAAGAAGTTGGATGTTTATGATTCGCTCCATCACCTTGGAAAGCAAGGAAGTTATCGCGATAGGTCTGTAATTCGAGGGGTCCGACCGGTCACCCTTTTTGGGGATAGGGTGGACATGAGCAGTCTTCCATGAAGACGGAACCCTGTTGGTATTGTACGAGAGGCGATATAGACGCGTTAGCGCGGGTGTCAACTCAGGGGCGCATGTTTTTAGAACCACTGCGGGGATGGTAACCAGTCACCATCAGGTGGGCCGTATGGTCGTCTGGCTACAGGGGCAATAAAAAAATGCAGCGGTCTCAGTTAGAGATGTACATATATAGTGGATGGGATTATCTTGAACAACACATAATATGTACTACAATATAACTTTAATTTTCTTTTTAATACGCTTTTATTTTTTTATTAGTTTATTGGTTAGTTTTCAGATACACTTTTTGGTTTTCTTTTTCTTTTTTTTTTTTTGTTTTAATACATATACTGTTGGTTAAATATTTAAGAAAAAAAAATCTGTATCTTATGACTTTTAACTCTATCTACTTTACGGATATTATGCTTCACATCTAGTATGTTGATTTTAATATTACACTTGTCTATTAACGATTTAAGTTGAATATATTAATGTAGATTTTGACTAATTGTCAAAATGAATAAAACATTAGGGCTAACACCAAGGAACATATAAAGCACAGAGAGACCCAATATTCTCTATCAAATACCCGTTACATAGAGCGGGTGTCAAATAATAAACCTTCGCTCTCAATTCGTCACGCTACATTCCGAGCTATTGAAGGCAATGTCTCGGCTCATTAGTTGAACGATAAGAAACAAATCTATTATTACACGTGGATTATTTATCTAAACTATGTTATTGTTTTTGTTACTTGATATTGAGCTCTCGTCTTCATCTACCTACACCAAAAAATTGGTAAAGTTAGAATTTAAATGCAAGAAATCAACATAAAGCAAACAATTTTTCATTTAGATTATATTTTTATATATTTTATTTATATTATATATTATATTTTTATATATATATTTTTTTTCTTATACATATATTATTATATTATACTTGAGACCTTAGAATTTATATCTCCAGGTGGGTGGCGCATTTACGTTGTAAATGTCCATGGGCTCCGGTAACCACTTAAAACCAGGTGGGCTGTGAGCTCGTCCACCTATCTAGGAAATAAAAAATAAAAAAAACTGTCTGTGTTTGTCGCTAAGCAATCATGTGTTCCGATTTTAAGGGTGGGCCAATCGTTATACAATACTATTTAGAGTAAGACGTCATGTCTCAAGGTGGACAGTGCGCTTTTTCACCAAAGAACGTGCTAAAACATACCAAATCGCTTAAAACTTCGTCAAGAAAAGAAAGACCCCTTGATTTTCAAAACATCCATCACAATCGTAAACTATGGCAATATTTTTATGGCCCGTAGGATCGCGTGTCGATTCGTAAGTCTCATCGGGTTATGAGCTCAATGACCCTTGGGCGAACGCTACCTTGGCTCCTCGGAGAATCATAACAAATAATTACCGTAACCGTATATTCAGTCCCTGTGTAGAACACTAAGCTTTGTGGAAATTTCGAATATATGGACTTTTTAAAACCATGCTTTTTAGAAAACTGTAGATAAATTACCTTTTTTTTCCTACCTAACTGAGAGCCTTGAGAGGCTATTTCAGCGTAACCTTAACTAGTAGGTGAGCTCACGGAGCTCAAACCTGACGACGTTGCTAACACGAACCCTAGCAGGAGCCGTACTTCGCAGAATCTACCACCGGATAGGAAACGCGACCCACTGAGAAGATCCGGCGAGAAAGTCGGTGGGCTGTGTCTGAGGGTTAATTTACTCGTCGAGCCCTTCGTCGCAAGCGACGGGTTCGACGAGAACGAGGACCGGTGCTTAAGGTACCTAGAAGCACCGTTAGTAGACCGGGAGGATCCGAAATGACGTGTTTGGAGCGACGTCGACTGCTTTCCATACTGTCCGCAGGTTCGGGAATGTAGTTACCGGCGGCCACGATGAGAGGGTTCTCGTGTCGTGCCGCTTTATCGAAGTGGTTATTTTTGCTATTTTCGCAGACTGCACACGTTTCAGCGGACAAAGACGCTGTGGACTATTTTGTATTAACATTTGTAAGAGGGCCCAGGAAACACTGCAGAGAGAAGTTCATTCCAGGGATGGATCGGTTACGTGGCAAAAGCTATGTAAATAGAAACGCACTACGGCTGACCACAGTTCTACTAGGGCTACCTGATGATAAAACGTACCTAGATTGCATATTCGTGGGTCCCTAACTCATTTAACGTAGAAAAGAAGTCACACATCGTTCCAAAGTTATGATTAGATACCACATCAATGAATTGATGGCAGTTAAAATGAGATCTGTAGCTTTCTCGCCAGAACAGGAGTTGTACATCCAAATAATAATCAGAACAATGATATACCTATCATAAGGTATATATCCGATTTAAAGTCGGTCGCAAATTTTATTCGCGGCGCAGGCGGGTACGTACCAATTTTACTAATGAAATACGTACTTAACAAATGTTCACGATTGACTTCCACGGTGAAGGAATAACATCGTGTAATAAAAAACAAACCCGCAAAATTATAATTTGCGTAATAACTGGTGGTAGGAACTCTTGTGAGTCCGCACGGGTAGGTACCACCACCCTTCCTATTTCTGCCGTGAAGCAGTAATGCGTTTCAGAACTTAGAACTTATATCTCAATGTGGGTGGCGCATTTACGTTATAGATGTCTATGGGCTCCAGTAACCACTTAACACCAGGTGGGCTGTGAGCTCGTCTACCCAACTAAGCAATAAATAAAAACCGAAATATAATAATTGTTTTATAACAATTAGCATATAACTTTCGCAGCTATCTAGAATAAAAAAAGAAAAGTGTGTGTGTCCGCTCCGACGCACGACTGGAGTTTACTGGATATAAAAAATTAAACGAAACAATACGAGAAATAGTTCTATATTACGACAACACGATACACTACAGATTATTAACAAATTAACGAGACACAAAACAAACGACTAACAAATATATGAAAATACAATAATGAGAGAAACGCGCGATCAGTACGAGGCTTTGTGGCGGACTGCCGGCGCAGCAGCCCGGCGTCACCTGCGATAACGCGGCCGCGCGTTGGCTCCTGATTGGCGCGCGCACGCATCTCGCAATCAGGAGCCAATCAGGCGCATAACGCATTTCGTGTGACATGCTAGTACGATTTTGGTCCCCATAATTTTCATACCCCGGGCCTATATATGTAAATCGATTCTAAAGGAGTAAACTCCAAATATGCACACTATTATTTAACAGGTCCTTACCACTTCCTCTATCTACCGGCTACGCAAAAAAATAAACGGTGTGTAAAGAAACAGTTTTTTGGAGTTTACTCCTTTAGAATCGATTTACATATATAGGCCCGGGGTATGAAAATTATGGGGACCAAAATCGTACTAGCATGTCACACGAAATGCGTTATGCGCCTGATTGGCTCCTGATTGCGTGATGCGTGCGCGCGCCAATCAGGAGCCAACGCGCGGCCGCGTTATCGCAGGTGACGCCGGGCTGCTGCGCCGGCAGTCCGCCACAAAGCCTCGTACTGATCGCGCGTTTCTCTCATTATTGTATTTTCATATATTTGTTAGTCGTTTGTTTTGTGTCTCGTTAATTTGTTAATAATCTGTAGTGTATCGTGTTGTCGTAATATAGAACTATTTCTCGTATTGTTTCGTTTAATTTTTTATATCCAGTAAACTCCAGTCGTGCGTCGGAGCGGACACACACACTTTTTTTTATCTCTCATTGCTCTCTGTGTTTGAAGATAATAAACATTTTCGTTTATAGTTCGTTCAACTTTTCACACGATCAAGGTCAGAACTGTGCAATGCCAGGCTTTAAGCATTCCGCTGCTGCTGCTGTTTTAACTGAATGTTTTATGCTTTTTATCATCATAATATTTTTTCTGTTAGAGGAAGTCTGAAAGTGGCACCTGTGACAGAGAAGCTGAGGAGTGCGTGTTTGGGATGGTATGGACATGTGATGAGTCGAAATAAAAATGAGGTTGGTAAGAGAGTGTTAACTATGAATGTGGAAGGATATAGAGGAAGAGGTAGAGCTAAGAAGAAATGGATGGATTGTGTGAAAGACGATATGGGTAAGAGGGGAGTGAGCGAAGAAATGGTATATGATAGAAGAGTATGGAAGGAGAAAACATGTTGCGCCGACCCTAGGTTTGGGAGAAGGGCAGGATAATGATGATGATCATCATAATATTTTTTTTTTTTAAACTATTACTTATTTTTCATTTTTTAGTCAAATTTCAATTTTTCCATTATTTTTTTTTAATATTGAATTTTCATCGGTCCTTAATGAGTATGCAAAATTTCGAGTTAACCCGACGTTTTGAGGGGGTCAAAATCATGTCAAAATTCCGTTACATACATACTAATATACACACGTCTGTTTGAAGCTAACAAAAGCTTATTATAAACCGGATGAGGGTAAAAAGGAGAGGGTAAAAATACGTCTTGTGACTTTTACGAGACATGTCACAAACAAATTTCGCGACAAGACACATTTTCACCATTTATCTAGTAAAAATTCTTAAAAACTAAAAATTTTGATATCCGTAACAATATTCTTTATTTTTTCATTGCTCTTGTACACATATGAGCATACGATCCACATAATGGTGAATTATCGTAGCTCACGGACGTCAGCAAAGCCAGGAAAACAATCAAACCACTGCCTACTGTTGTATTCATTCGTAAATATAATACTAACAAAAACATTCCGAACGAAAATTTACGCAACTTTTTTGCATCATCAAAACAAGTCCATGGCGGCCGGTCAGACGCGGCATTACGTCACCCCGTCAAGAGAACACAGCCTGCTTCTAGTTCAAGATTAAAAGCATCCGAGGTCAACCTAACTGGTCTGCATCTGGTTATAAACCTTTGAATTTAAATTAGATATTCTGTTATGTTGTTAATTAATTTGTAAATCATTTACGAAGACCACGAATAATAGTATGGGAATGTCAATTAAGAAACGGCTACGCGACTTAGAACCACCTTAGGCTGGTCTCCACTACATCCATCGTCTACTTCTATACTGATTTGCCTGTCACTTCCTATATTATTGGAAACACGCTGGACCTGTGTATTTTTTTGCCCTTGTAGGCTGACGAGCATACGACTCACCTGATGGTGAGTGGTTACCGTCGCCCATAGACTTCAGTAATGCCAGGGGCAGAGCCAAGCCGCTGCCTACCGTTATCGCAGACCCTAATATCAAATTCTTTTGAACGATGGCATTCGATTGCATACAATAGACAATTGACTATCGCTCGGGGATTGCGTGACTCAAGTCAACACTGGAAAAAGCTACACCGATGATAATAATAATATTAATAATAATATGACTCATCTGTAGCGTCATGCCTATTTGTCGTAACGCAATGCATATTTTCAACGTTCCACTATCTAGCAGTGAAGTAATAGATTACATTGGATTACTTAAAAACTCGATACGGTTTTTTACCTTTAACTGTATTAGTAGATCTTTGCTCATGGCCAAAGGATTACCGGTAGTAGAACGTATTGTAAGCCGCTCGGGTATATACCGTATATAGCATTATCCTTTTTATAGCAGTCATGCGTTTCGGTTTCAAGCGCGAATAAATCAGTTACTTAGAATTGAGATTCGTCCTTTTGTCTCAAGCGGGGTGACTACATCCACAATATGATGTCTATGGACTCTTTGAAGTCGTCGTGGCCTATGAGATAAGACGTCTGGTGCATTCGTGTTGAGCGATGCACCTGTGTTCGAATCCCAGGCGGGTACCAATTTTTCTAATGAATTACGTACTCAACAACTGTTCACGATTGACTTCCACGGTGAAGGAATAACATCGTGTAATAAAAGTGAAACCCGCAAAATTATAATTTGCGTAATTACTGGTGGTAGGACCTCTTGTGAGTCCGCGCGGCTAGGTACCACCGCCCTGCCTATTTCTGCCGTGAAGCAGTAATGCGTTTCGGTTTGAAGGGTGGGGCAGCCGTTGTGACTATACTGAGATCTTAGAACTTATATCTCAAGGTGGGTGGTGCATTTACGTTGTAGATGTCCATGAGCTCCAGTAACCACTTAACACCAGGTGGGCTGTGAGCTCGTCCACCCATATAAGCAATAAAAAAAAACTCTGAGAGTCACTTAACAACATGAACAGGCAACGAGAGCGTGACCTCGGTAAGCTATGTATAAAATTAATAAGCTGATAATAAATAGGCTCTGCAGTAGCAGTACACTATCCTCAATTAGCTTCTCCTTCCCATAATCATCTTACTAGAGAAGGCTCTTAATTTCTTCTTAATTTTTAAGATCACCGGTTGCTTTGTAGTCCTTTACGAGTTGGACCACTGCCATACTTAATTCTGCTGCGAAGTTTCCTTCCGACCTGGAAGGTGGGTGCTCGCGTAATGCTCTAGATCAGCGGTCTGTGAACCGGGGTAAATTACCCCAAATGGGGTACAATGAAATTTTGGGGGGTAAAAATGAAACTTTTGTGACTTTTTTAAAAAGTATATATTGAAGTGAAACTTCTTTAGAATCGTTGTGATTTCAAACTCGATGAAACGAAATGAAAGGAAACGAAAAAATAATATTGAAGTGAAAACTTCTTTAGAATCGTTGTGATTTCAAACCGGATGCAACGGAAAAAACGACAGGTAAGAGACACAAATACAAAAATGTGTAGGATGAAGCCAGCAAAGAATGAGACAGAAATATACATACTATTTAATACAGCGCCATCTGTGAGATTTTTTAATACTAACGTGTGTATGAAAGCTCTTGTAGTGAATTTTAATTTAGGATTAAAATATCAATTCACAGAGGGCGCTACCTTACAATTATTTACTAATGACAAAATTTTACATATACTTAAGACGTTTAGGATAATTGTATTTTAATTTTGGAAGGTTTCACTTCTACCACGTGTGAATTGCACACATTTTGTTTTTTTTTTTTTTCAAAATTATCATGGTGGCTATAATATGAAAGATGCTGAAAATATTTTTTTTGTTCTTCGCCATTCGCCATTCGCAATATCAACTTACACAAAAATACTTTGGGGTAATAATTAAAAAAGTTCCTCGACCGCTGCTCTAGAGTCTAGATGGACACACTTTATGTGATGTTCGTGGCGTATCTAAACAGAACAATTCGCTTCGTCCCATATCACGAAACGACTACGATGTTATCTTTACAACACTCCAATTTATCGAAAGATAAAATAAAGGCGACGGGTTTTTTGTTCTTCGAGTACACGCTTTACATTTTTTTTTTCTTATATGGGTGGACGAGCTCACAGCCCACCTGGTGTTAAGTGGTTACTGGAGCCCATAGACATCTACAAAGTAAATGCGCCGCCCACCTTGAGATATGTCTCAGTATGGTTACAACGGCTGTTCTAACCTTCAAACCGAAACGCATTACTGCTTCACGGTACCCCCGCACGGACCACCAGTAATTACGCAAATTATAATTTTGCGGGTTTCTTCAACAGACGGACTTTTGTCATAAATAATACCTATGAGCCTGCAGTCTGGTAACACGGTAACTGAGACCTGAGACCGAATTCTCAATTGACTATAATGCGCATCCCACCCTTCAAATCTGAACGCATTACAGCGGCTCGGCAGATACAGACAGGGCCTACAACCTAATCATCCGGGCCAGCTCATAAGAAAGTTGGTAAAACAGCAACATTAAAAAGTTTCAGACTCATTCAGTTTAATTCAAAATAATCAGTAATACTTTACAGGAACAAAAGGTACCTATATAAATAATCGTTTGAAATATTTTCCAAGATAGAAAGGTATTAAAAAATCCGTTTAAATTCATTAAGATCGCTTTTAATAACTTTATGCAACTTTACTGTTTCCAGAACCGGTTACCTGACATACGAGTACATATTATTATGTAAAGAAAAACCTTTGGTATTTGAAAAACTCTAAAACTCTTTACTTTTAAAAAAAGATTTTTCTTGGACAGAATCACTGATCTGTGTCATTAAAAAAAGTGAGAAATTCAGTTTTACATAATTCAATAAAACCGTTTAAAATAATAATTTGAAAAGGAGATTAAAGGAGGGTATTTTACAGAAAACGCAATTAAGTTTTTTATTATTGTCCAATCATTCTAGAATATTCCATATTATTATACGTATAAGCCTTTTTAAGTGAAAATACTCTTTCAGACGATCCTACACTCAACTGCGACGCAAATGCAGTTTGTGTTAATGAGAAGTTAACACATATCAATTCGCATATAGCTAAAATAGTTTTCCTTTATTTTGAACTAAGTACTAATTCATGTAGTATTGATGTTAAAAACGAAGTTTTTATAGCGGTTCAAAGGGAGATTGGGGAAGGCCTATGTCCAGCAGTGGGCAGATAAAGGCTGATGATGATGAAGGGAGATTCTCTGGTTGCCAGCTACCTGTACTATCTACTGTAGACTAAAACAAAAAAAAAAACACGACCGTTTTTTTTTTTTGCCCGTATCCACCCACACCCATATCCAGTAAAATATAACAAAACACATACTTCGTCAATCTTAAAACATATTAATTTAAAGTTTAGTGAATGTTAATTTTGAAGCTCACTAGTTTTCTTCTTCTTATCAGCCCACAGACATCCACTGCTGAACATAGACCTCCCCCAAGCCTCGCCATAAAGATCGGTCCTGCGCTGTCTGCATCCAGCGGATCCCGGCGAGCCTCAATAGCTCGTCGATCCATCTTGTCGAAAACATTCCGGCAGCTCTTTACAAGCTCACTAATTAGAAGACCACACAAAGAGCACAACACCGGCGTGCCTCATAAAACCCAGTAACCTCGGTTCATATTGTGTAAGGACTTTATACCGTGCGATCAGAATACTAATGACCATCGAAATACTTAGAGGAAAGCGTGTCACGAACACAAGTGTACTAAAACTCTGACTCATAGCACACTACAACATTCCGTTTAGTGAGTACTAATTCTCTTGAGTTACGCATCCTCTGGAAAACTGAGCAGGGTTAGAAACGTTCGGCGATGGACCTGATTGATTGGTGCTTTTTAGTGCCCATGGGCATATAACCTTACATCCCAACTAGTGTTAACCGGCCACCATAGCTCTTAGGAAGACAATTACCATACCCTTTACTAAGCTACTCTTTCAAACTGGAACAGATTTAATTGCGCCAAAAAGGGCCGTAAACCACACGAAGCGCCTGCAATCAATAGTCAATCAAGGAATTCGGCTCACTGTAATACTGCCTACGAATTGCCAATTTTAATAAGAGAAAAGAGGGCAGAGAAGAGAGAACTTCCATGAACCCTTTTTTTAAAGCACTAATATAATTGAAACCTTTTATTGCTAATGGTAAAAGATCTCGTGGACGAAACCCGATGCGCTGGACTGATCAGTTAAAAATCCTTACTAAAACCCCACTTAACGAGTACGTGGGCCAAGCCTCAGTTCGTGAACTATGGAGAACAGCTGTCAAGGCTTTAATAAACAAGGGTTCCACATCACCACGACTGCTCTACCAAGAGTAACCGACTATGATGATGATGATGATGATTGCTAATAAACTTCTTTTATTTCTTAATGTACATTAACCAACAGACTGCAGTGGGTCTGAAAAAATATAAAAATCTAATGGCACTCGGGGACTGCCGCGGTAAAGCTATTGCATAGCATTTATTATCAACTTATGCAATTATAATTAGACAATAATAATTTAATAATAAAACAATAATTAAATAAGACCACGCTATATTTATAAACATTAACAAAAGCAAAACATTAACTGTCCCCTTCACACTCATAAGCTAGACCGCGAGAGAGAGAGATGGGCAGACCTTTCATGATGTGCATGCAGTGCGACGTTACGCCGCGCGCTTATTCACAAGCACTACACAAGCGCAACGTGTGAATGTGTTGAACACGAGCTACATCATAGGCGGAGTGGGGGTGGTAGGTTTTAATTTCGTTACGGAATTTCTTGATTCAGTCGCAGCGCTCAAAGCCCGCGATAAAAGCTATGCAATAGCTTAAAAACTAAAATATGCTACCTACCTAATTAATGACATGTTTGGTCAACGAGGACTGTTAGCGCCAATACAGTGACGCTGTCGCTTACCTTGACATATAAGTCCAAGTCTCTAGTACATTAAAATAACTACGGCCCTACCATTGTTAGTTCAAGTCGCCCATTTAGATATAAAAGGAAGCGTGTCCTTGACGTGATCACATTCTCTATATGGGGAAGCATGTTTTTTTTATTGCTTTGATGTATGGACGAGCTCACAGCCCACCTGATGTTAAGTGGTTACCGGAGTCCATAGAGATCTACCTGGAGCCCATAGACATTTACAAATGTAGAAGGTGAAGGAATTACTGTCTAACGTAAAATATACTTCAGAAATGTGCCTCACGATTTTGAGGGCGAGCAATTTCATAATAATTAAGATATTATAATTTTAACAAACCACAGAAACGACTTTGGCAGACTTCAAAGTTGTTGTTGGTATGAATAATTTAAAATAATATCCATTGTAGGCGTCAAGTGACGTCATAAAGGAGCAGCACATCATGTTCGAATATACCTTTAAATGACTTCATCACACGATTTTTTGTTTCAAAATAATTATGACTGCCGAGCTGTGGCGTTTGACGAAAATGCAATCACGACTTGTACCTAATTGCTACTTCGGAGACTCATAAAGAATATTGTCGAATAACAAAAACGATTCTCATTCAAAAGGACCTACAGCTAGTTTATATTATTTTAGTTTTAGTAGTTTAGTCGATTATTTTATAGATTAGATTAATTTATAGATTAAAATTACAGGCAGCGGCAGAATAGCAGCGATAGTTTCAGCTATCACCAAGCTGAGCCGCGGCCTTTTTATCTCCGCTGTCATTATAATTAATATGTTGTAATATTGTTTAGATAGAATTAGAAATTTCTGTCATATTAATTGAAAAGTTATTTGTATTAGGGAGTAAATAAATGTAATTATTATTATTATTAGTATTATTATTATGGGTTATGGACATATATTTTTTTCAGCTAATGTTGGTAAATGTGAACCTAGCACGGGCTTACGCCAAGTGAGTTGGTTCATTGTGTAGTGCTGTAGGGGTTTGATTAGTGGATGTAAGGAGTCGTCGCACTATGGAACAGGTGTCGATTATTACAGATTTTTGTAAAGCAATGTATGAATATTTATTAAGATCAAGTTATTATTATTATTATTATTACATTTAACGATGGCGAATCAATATCGAGCATTACTGTGCCGTGCTTAGCCAAACTGCCCCTTCGTTGTAGACGTTTTGTTCTAAAATTAACTTTGACCTCCGCGTTGCTCTAAAAAGCGACATGCATTTAAAAAAATGCAAGTGACTTCGATAGGGATACCGAGCCATCGACGTAGCGTTGGTTTAGGGTGGTAGTATACCGAGGGCATCTCCATCTGCTCAACGACGGGCTTGCTAACAACATCTTCGCAGTTGAACCCACTAGCGCAGTGGTCGGCAAGCTTATTAGCCAAAGAGCCAAATATGCAAATTAAAACTACTTAAAAAAATTGAGAGCCAAATCTGTTTGTAAATGGAGTAAACATTTATTATTGCAAATCATAAAATAAATGTTATATTGTATACTGCTTCGATTAATACATATAATAATCGACATCAGTCAGGGGTGCTGATATTAAATGACCTTACATACTATTAACCGGCTTTTTCGTCCACAGCCGGATAATATTAGAGGCCGGCCAAGCCCGTAGGATATTTGTGCCAGAGCCACACTCAAGACTTCAAAGAGCCGCACTTTGCCGACCTCTGCACTAGCGTATCGGAATATCGACCCGCTGAGAAGACTCGGCGAGAAACTCAGCAAGCTGATGATATGAGCTGGATGTCATTTCAATCTTTTTAACAAGTACCTGTGTCATGGCCACTCCTGATGTAACTGGAAGCGTCTAATAGCACTGAGAAATCATCGACAATGCGCTGTGGAGCTAATCAGCATGATTCGCATGATGCCTACCTATGCCTACTGTGTTTTATTAAGTGCAGCGTGTTCCATTTGCTTGCCTCCTAAAACCGAAAGAAGATCGAATTAGCTAAATAAAGGTGCTGATAAGTTGAGAACGATAGCGATAAGTTTACTGCTCGTTTGTTATTAATCACATGTGAACACCTGAGTCGCTCTTCGCTAAGGCAACACACGGACTTTTTGGCGGGAACGCGAGGAGTAAAGTTGTGTGATTTTCTTTTATTTTGTCTATTTAGTGTTTCTTCGGGTTTAAATGTGTAATAACGGTGGTTTATTAACTGTTTAATATCTGTGAAAGTGCACAATTGTGGGAAAATAAAACAAAGCCGCTGGACGTAACTTCTCGGGATCCTCCAAAAAGTCCACTGAAAAAATCCCACCATTTTACTGAGATTATATATTTCATACCATATCATCTCATCTCATTTTATTTAATTTCATCCCAGTATCATCATAAAATCACTTTAAAAAAAAGACAACACACAATCAGTCAACAATTCGTCTTTTCACACAATTAGAAGCCTTCATATTAATACATTGTATAGCTCCGTCACACGTCCTTCGTATTCCCTTGGATTCGCACCTGACAGCTGTAACGCATTGTAAGACGTTGTAAGTTTGTAAAACAGAATTAGCTCAGCGCTCAGTTCGAAGCGTGTAAGTGTGTAAACAACGTCTTGTGTGAATCACATTCTCGGCGCGATGACGTAACGAATGACCGCCGCGATGATCATAATTTAATGTTTCGCTTCATACATCTGCGACTTGTATGAATAAGTGAAGTAAGACGCGGGATTTAAGTGTTTGGTTACTAAATAACATAATCTAAAAAGGAAATCACGTCATCGGAGATATGTATAAGCAGAAACTCTCTCTCTCATTGCTACAATTGTTTGTAATAAACCGACTATTAACTTGCCTTGTATTTATCTACATATCAATACTTCAGAAGTATAGTGTAAAAAATCTGAAATAAGTCATGTTGATTTATCAATGTTTTTTTTTTCAAAAAGCTGCCTAGTATCAGTCAGTGCTTTTATCAAAATATTTATTTAGAATAACAAAACAAATTTCGTTTCTATTTTCTAGAGTCGAGCCTTTTCCTAAATTTAAAACAAGGTTGCAGTTCGAAACTGATATTGAGTTTTGACATGTGACAATTTGGGTCTGACGCGTCGACATGTATGATCTTCGTTTCTTAATACAATAATTTACGCAGTCTTCTTTTGTTTCATCATGAACTCGGCTTCTTCTGATGATCATCCTATAACGTGATGCCATCGAGCTCGTCCGATGATGAACTTGGAAGATGTGGAACGAAACTTACCTCCTAACTATTCAATGGTAGCCTAAGAGGCTATTCCAGTTACGCCCGGACGGGTAGGTGAGCTCACGGGCTGAACCTGAGAGAATTTGCTAACACGAACCCTAACAAGAGCAGTGCTTCGCAGAATCTACCACCGGATCGGAATCGAGACCCACTGCTGACAAACTCAACGATAATTGGCTCATTTTATTATTGTTTTAACGAGTACTACATGTGTAAGGTTTATTGTAAAATAATTAAAACAAAAATAATAAAATGTATCATTTTAAACTTAAGGCTATTATCGGATTGTCAAATAGCAACACTGTTAGTGGGAGCAACGGCAGTAGTGGGGACGTGACATAATAAAAAAGGCGGTAGTCTGAAAAAACGGGACAGAAATCAGTGTATTGGGTAGTGAGCAGATGTCTAAAGATTGTAAAAGTGGAGTTACAAATAAAGCAATACAGAATTGAGTAGACTACTGCAATCTGTGTATTTATATACTGGCTTTGGAGCTTGAGTTTTACACATGCAATTACGTGCGTTATCGGCGGTTCGATTTATTTCAAATTATTGAGTTGCTGTGTAAACGAGCTCCATCCAGTTTAGAAGTGACGTCTATGAGCGACGGTGACCACTTACCATCAGGTGGGCCGTATGCTAGTCTGCCTACAGTGGCAATAAAAAAAAAATAAAAAAGCCTATTGATATCACCCCCCTTAAGATATGAGGTTGAATTATCACTCATCATCAGAAGTTGGTACGATTTTACCGGGGCAGTCGAATTCATCGTGGTCTGCGGGATAAGACACCCGGTGCGTTCGTATCAAGCGATGCAACTGCTTAAGTTTGCCGCGAAGGAGAAATGCCTTTCAGTTCAACATCGACCTTACGTCACGAGGTTTATGGTAGCATACACATTGTAAATAGGCCATAAAACCATTACTCATACCCGCACCGGTGGTACCTGAGACGTAGAAGTCATGTGTCAAGGTGGCATTTATGTTGTGCATTGTCTATGAGCTCGGATAATCTCTTAACACCAGGTGGCTGGTATATGAGCTCGATCGATAGTCAAAGCAATCAAAAATAAGCTTTCACATTTAAATCATCAGTTAGGTAATAACCAGTACATTTTTTACAAAACGCGAGCCGCGCGTCATCTTTTAAAATACGCGACATTGTTCAACCTTTAGCTTTCAGACAGGATTTCTTTCGATTCAATCCTTCAATGCCTCGAAACGGCGATCAACCGTTTTCGTTCGAATATTTCGTCGGCGGGCAGATATTTTTGTATTACAAACATTGAACGTATTATAATCCTGCCTATTAATCGTAACACAGACTAATCAAGCAGTTTTTTTTTTTTAAATAAATGCATTAACCTTCTTCACTAATTTGTGTAAACTATCACTATGCTTGGTATTTCTCTACGAGACCGAATCAGAAATGAGGGGATCCATAAAAGAACCAAAGTTGCTGACATAGCCCGTAGGATTACCAAGCTGAAGTGGCAGTGGGCAGCATAGCGCGAAGATCGGACGGCCGATGGGGCAAAAAGATCCTCGAGTGGAGACCACGTACTGGCAAACGCAGTGTGGGACAGCCACCTACCAGATGGACCGACAACCTGGTGAAAATTGCTGGGTCACGTTGGATGCAGATGGCAACGAACCGGCCGCACTGGACATCATTTGGAGAGGCCTATGTTCAGCAGTAGACAGTAGACAGGCTGAGATGATGATGATGATGATCACTCAACTCGGTTATGAGTAGGTGCTTCGTACTTCGGTCCGTTTTACTATCATAAAAAAATCACGAAAATTGGCGGGAAAACGAGAAAACAAAGAATATTCATTAGAGAAAAATTCCAAATTCAAATGTAATATTGTCTAGTTTTATTATAACAGTATTTATGGCTAGTCTGTGTGTTTGTATAATAAGACTTTTTGTTCACTCATCTTGTTTAATTGCTTATGAAAAAACAAAAACATATATTAAAATAGTAAAAAGACAATACCATTGGGTTTTTAACGTCGGTTCTTTGCATCAATCACTGTATCTAATTTTAACTGTGTTAAAAGTACATTTTGATTTTCAATAATATTCAATAACACAAGGACTTCATATTAATGCGGGACAGGCCATTAGTACTGCTGATTCTCTAACCAATAAACATTAGCTGTTCCAAAAAAATAAATAAAAAACACTTTAAATCATTCCATATAAATTATAACGCGGAAATCAGGTTGCCTCGACTCGGCAAGCTCCAAGCCGAGTTCTCTGCCAAGGAATTGACTAACAACCGGTTCAGGAAATACGTCCGTAAGGCTATTCCGCAAGCGGACACACACTTCATTAAGCAACCTGATGATGTTATCATACCGGTGACTCAACATACATTTATAAGTATTACATCTTTTCACATTACGCTGTCAGTATATGTAGCTATGAATAAGAAATTTAAGTCGGAACGTGTGTTACTAATGTACACTCGAAAGTATCTACAGTCGGCATCGCTGCGCCACTTTGAGAAGGCGGCCCGACATGAGAACCCTCTTGTCGTGGCCGCTGGAAACTACATACCCGATCTTGTAGACCGAATGGTAAACCTTCGACGTCGCCCAAAGCACGTCATTACGGATCCTCCTGATCCATTAACGGTGCTTTTAGACACCACAAGCACCGGTTACCGTCCTCGTCGAACCCGTCGCTTGCGACCAAGGGCTCGTCGAGCGAATAAACCCATAGACACAGCCCACACAGTTTTTCGCCGGATCTTCTCAGTGGGTCGCGTTTCCGATCCGGTGGTAGATTCAGCGAAGCACTGCTCTTGCTAAGGTCAGTGTTAGCAACACTCCAGTTTGAGCCCCGTGAGCTCACCTACACACGTTAGGGCGAAGCTGAAATAGCCTCTCAAAGCTATCAGCATAGGTAGGAGAAAAAAAAACACTCGAAGACGAATAACTCAAAGAGATTTACTTCATAACTTTAATAACAGTTTTCGGTGCGACTGTACTCACTGTAGGTACATGTTGCTATGGCCAGTGTTAGCAATTATCTCTGGTTGAGCTCGTGAGCCAGTTTCGTTCCACAGCTTCCAAGTTCATCATCAGACGAGATCGATGTCATCACATTATAGGATGATCATCAGAAGAAGCCGAGTTCATGATGAAACAAAAGAAGACTGCGTAGACTTTCGGTAGGCAGCGGCTTGGCTCTGCCCCTGGTATTGCTGACGTCCATGAGCGACGGTAACCACTCACCATCAGGTGGGCAGTATGCTCGTCTGCCTATACGGCAATAAAAAAAAAATTGTATTAAGAAACGAAGATCATATATGTCGATGCATCAGACCCAAATTGTCACATGACAAAATTCAATGTTTCGAACTGCAATACCTTATTTTAAATCAGTTTGGAAATAAATACATTTAGGTGTTTTGCTAATAAAATTTGTTTGGTGAATCTAAATATTTTGCTAAAAGCACTGATTGGTATTAGGCAGTTTTTTTTTTAAGTAGGAGGAAATAAAAAAATCTACACTTTCACTCGTAAAATACTCAAACTCTCGCATCGAGCGACTGAAGTTCACAGTTTCAGCGGTGAACGTTACCGCGAATTATCTTCGACATTCGTTCATTGAGGCGACGTTGTAAACATCACACGTGACGGTGTCAAAAACCTCGCTCGTCTATTTATAAAAACATATCCACCTCCTCTCTATACTAGGCCGATGTTTTGTTGATCACAAACCCTGATTTCGTAATCTTGTTTGTAAATAACACTCTATTATGTGTGCGCGCTTTTGAAACCGAGGATTAGTTGTATCAATGTGTTCGTCCTTGGGAATCGTGACGTCGCTTCTTAGGTTACAAACCTGAACTGTATAACAAGACTACAATCAGATCATTGAAACAACAGACAACTTTTTTTCCCTACCTTTGCTTAGATGGGTAGACGAGCTCACAGCCCACCTGGTCTTAAGTGGTTACTGAAGCCCATAGACATCTACAACGTAAATGCGCCACCCACCTTGAGACATAAGTTCTAAGGTCTCAAGTATAACGGCTGCCCCACCCTTCAAACCGAAACGCATTACTGCTTCACACCAGAAATAGGCAGGGTGGTGGTACCTACCCGTGCGGACTCACAAGAGGTCCTACCACCAGTAATTACGCAAATTATAATTTTGCGGGTTTGATTTTTATTACACGGTGTTATTCCTTTACCGTGGAAATCAATCGTGAACACTTGTCAAGTACGTATTTCATTAGAAAAATTGGTACCCGCCTGCGGGATTCGAACACCGTTGCATCGCTCGATACGAATGCACCGGACGTCTTATCCTTTAGGCCACGACGACTTCAAGTTTACTACCTATTCTACCTATTCTAGTGACCTCGAAGGGTCATGCTAGATTCACGGGGCTCTAACCTGAGGACGTTGCTAACACTAGTTTTAGGATGAGCAGTGCTTTGAATCTACCACTGGATCGGAAACGCGACCCACTGAGAAGATCCGGCGAGAAAATTAGTGGGCTCAAACTAAAACTTCAACTGCAACAACTTAGAGGATTCCTTATGGAACAGCGACCCCCGGTCAGACGTGCTGTGGGACTATTGCGTTAGTTTGCGCATTTGGTCGGACCTTGGGGTGGAAAAGCGACGAATTTATTACGTGGATTCAACCTTAGCGTACTTAGTCTACAGACCCAACACGGTGACGTACCAACAAGCCAACAAAGGTATCCTCTGAGGGTCTGAATGTCAGGTTTATTATAGTCATAATCTGAAACTACAGCTGCAACTATCTAATCACGCATCCCTTTTATCAGAGTCCTGTTTACTCCCATAATTCTCGAATACAGGTGGTAAAAAAGCTTATATTGTTTTTCTTTTATTATATCTTATTACACATCGAATAACGCATAAAGGTGACATGACGGCGACTCTAAATACGATAGAGATTCACAGAAATAGGGATGAGAGTGTCGCATCGTAAGACGGAGACGTTTAAATATAGAAACAAATGTTAAAGATGCTAATTTTGAATTTGTTGTCCTTCAAATTTAGATGCGCGTAAGCACAGAACGAATAAGAAAGGTGCTCATCAACTAAGATGAAATATCTTTTTTATAACTTACTAGCTGACCCGGCAGACTTCGTAGTGCCTCAATCGATAAATAAAAGACCTAAACTTTTGTATAAAATAAATTTAAAACAAACAAAAGGAATCCGTCCGACGGGGGACATATCAAAGGAAAAACAAAATTGTTATTCTTATTTAATCCGAGCATTTTCATATTTATCTACCTTTTAAGCCTTCTCTAGACTTCCACAAATAATTCAAGACCAAAATTAGCCACATCGGTCCAGCCGTTTTCGAGTTTTAGCGAGACTAACGAACAGCCATTCATTTATATATATAGATAACTTATTATTAGTTAGCAAATATTAGAAAAGCTGCTAGACAAAGTATGCGAAACGTGGCCCAGAGACAGAAATCAAATGCGCTCGTCGGACCAGATACGCTATACTCACAATACCTCAGTCCACGATACCACCTGTCCAGCCAAGGGTAAGCAGGGCTGGCCAAGTGTAGTCCAGGAGAAAGATTAAGAGAGGCCACGACCCTCAACATTGAGGATTATCGACGCAGAGGCTTCAAAAAAAATGATAAATCTGCGACCGGTTGTTGAGATTTTAGACAACATTATAATAATATATAATCTACATTAAATTACATATAAGTTAACTGGTGATAAGACCTCTTGTGAGTCCGCTCCTGGGGAGGATACCACCACCCTGCCTATTTCTGCCGTGAAGCAGTAATGCGTTTCAGTTTGAAGGGTGGGGCAGCCGTTGAGACTATACTTAAGACCTTAGAACTTATATCTCAAGGTGGGTGGCGCGTTTACTTTGTAGATGTCTATGGGCTCCAGTAACCACTTAACAGGTGGGCTGTGAGCTCGTCCACCCATCTAAGCAATAATAAAAAATAATAAAAATCTATAGGCACAGTTATTTTAATCAATATACTACCGTCTTTTCCCATTAAAGGGTACAATTTCCAAAAATATTCGAAATTGAGTTAATATGCGGAATCATTTGGTATCACCAGTATTTTTCTCATAAATACTGACAAAAGAGCGTAGTTTAGTATTAGTTTTTTTTTTTTTGTAGTTTACCTATGTTTTTACTACTATTAACAAAATTAATACATAATTTTATCTTACTTTAAAAGACAGATAATGTAACTGTTAAAAAATAAAAAATAAATGTTGCAAAGATAATTAATTAATATTAAATATATCACATGTTAAACCTTTAAAGCACTCTCCTGTAAAATTAGTAAGTTTTGAGATTATGTATACAGTTTTAATGCGGGAAGACGAATACGTCGTGTAGTTAGTGTATAGTGAATCATCGCAATCGCGTTAATGGATGTAACTCTGATTTTTCATGGCCGCTATATAGACAGTCGGAAACGAATCTTTTTTTTATTTTTATTGCCCTTGTAGGCAGACGAGCATACGGCCCACCTGATGGTGAGTGGTTACCGTCGCCCATGGACTTCAGCAATGCCAGGGGCAGAGCCAAGCCGCTGTCTACCGCTTAATACTCTCCACAAGCCTCGTTTGAAGAAGGACATGTCATAGCGCTCGGGAGACACCGTGTGACCGCAGTGGCTCCGGGTAGTATGGATGAACTCTACTCCGGTGGCGGGCGGTGCGATGGTAAAAACGAGATGCCGGTTCCATCTCGAACAATTCCTCAGAGCACTCCCCATGGAACATACGCTACAAAATACAGAGGGAACCGAAGTCCCTCCGCAGAATCTTAAGTCTTCTTTGGATTGGTAGGTAAACGGCTAAAACACTAGCCGACGTAAACGGATTGCGTAACTACCGTATCTTAGTTAGACACGAGTCATAACAGATTTTAAACAAAGCTATTATATTTATTTTATTTATTTATTTATTTATATGCGAATAATTTACTATTATATGCGAAATAATTCTCTCACACTTTTACCGTGCAACGTCAAGTGAAAATGTTACAAACTTATTACATTATCGCGAATATACATACAACGTAAGCTCTGTTATATAAACTGGAACAGTAACACTGCTTACTTAAATAAGTTTACTGGTTGTAGGACCTTTTGTGAGTCCGCGCGGGTAGGTACCACCGCCCTGCCTATTTCTGCCGTGAAGCAGTAATGCCTTTCAGTTTGAAGGGTGGGGCAGCCGTTGTGAATATACTTGAGACCTTAGAACTTATATCTCAAGGTGGGTGGCGCATTTACGCCAAACGACTCGTCGTCGTTTGTTGTTCTATAAAATTCTCGACACGAGTTTCCTAGGTGCGGTAGGCACCAACTTGCGCCCCTTTGCTGATGTCCATGGGCGATGGTGACCACTAATGTATCAGGTATCATATAGTCGTCTGCTAACAGAAGATTTTTTTTATCTTAAAAAATATCTAGCTATGTTTATTTATTTCCCATATTGGATATTTTATTATGTTCTCGAAGTTAATTAACTTGGGTGCCCTGTACCGTCGAAAATCTATACTACACTCGTAGTTGTTCGACGTATCAACGAACAAAATTCATTAATTAAATCAATCAAATCGGTTTCACGACAAGCTCTACCGCACCATACAGGGTGTGACGGTAGTTTAGTATAAAACAAACCATACAATGAACTAGTTTGATTTAGTGAGTGCTTTTGTCAAATCTTATAATTGAAACATTGTTGGGAGCATGTTGACATACTGCAGATTTACTGTACTCTGTACTCAGTTATTCTTGACATGCGCCATTGGACTTTTTGGCGGGAACGCGAGGAGTGAAGTTGTGTGATTTGTTTTATTTTGTCTATTTAGTGTTTCTTCAGGTTCACATGTGTAATAGCGGTGGTTTATTAATTGTTTAATATCTGTAAAAGTGCACAACTGTGGGAAAATGAAACAAAGCTGCTGGACGTAATTTATCAGGATCCTCCAAAAAGTCCACTGAAAAGAATCTCAGTAAATGACCACCATTTTACTGAGATTATATTTCATCCCATATCATCTCATCTCATTTCATTTCATTCATTTCATATTATCATTTTTCATAAAAATAAGAGTATAAATTAAAATAAGACATGACCTAAAGGTCTTTGTTACCAGGTCATAAAATCCCTTTTAAAAAGACACGCGCTATTAATTTTATAGAAAATTAGAAGGTAATTAGAAAAATACTTAAATATCGACGAATAACATCTTAGTCGTCCGTGATCACGACAACTGTGTAAAGTATTTGAAATATCCCAAATAATAAAGGCGAAATTAAACGCTAAAAGTAGTTATGATTAAGTATATCTATGAATCGCGAAATAAAATTGTTGTTGACGAAATACAGATTACCTAGCTCTACATAGAATTACCCTCCTCGTTTTGTGTAACGTAATCATATCTCAATTCCAATTTTGATATCGTGTATATAGTCTTTTTTTATTGCTGTCCCACCCTTCAAACCGAAACGCAATACTGCTTCACGGCAGAAATAGGCAGGGTGGCGGTACCTACCCGTACGGACTCACAAGAGGTCCTATCACCAGTAATTACGCAATTTACAATTTTGCGGGTTTGATTTTTATTACACGATGTTATTCCTTCACCGTGGAAGTCAATAGTGAACATTTGTTAAGTACCTACGTATTTCATTAGAAAAATTGGTACCCGCCTGAGATTCGAACACCGGTGCATCACTCAACACGAATGCACCATGCGCCGGACGTCTTATCCTTTAAGCCACGACGACTTCAAAGTCAAAGTTCAAGTCTTCTTAGTATCCAATTAATTATGCAACACAAATGTCTAAAGCCCTATATTGGTAGTTCCCTCGCCGAACTTCGTACTCACTTAAACCGCTCAGTTGACCCGCGGAGCCGTCTGCGACGAACGTTGACCCCGCAATAGCTTGTTTATTGTCTCATTACAGCGGCACGTGAGCGCAACGTAGCCAGCCGTATGAAATAATTGGTATCGGTTCTTGGCTTATGCAGAAAATTGTCAATTTCTCGATATATATAATTTTCAAACAAACTTTAAAAAAAGTTTGGAAGCGTATACTTTATATTCCTTTGGTTTATTTTGGGATAATAAATCATAAATTCAATCAGTCAGCTTGTAATGAAAACCGTTAAGGACCAAAACCGAATCCAACATGTTACAAATCCTCAAAATTGGTAATGGCGTGACGGGCTAAATCGTTCCTGGTGGATTCTTTGCTGACCCACGTGTCCTACTGAAGTTGTAAAGGGGCCCCTAACCCCTCATTCATATAAAAAAATAAGATGCTAAATTGGTTTTAAGATAAAAATTTATAGCATCATCCATTTCCAATAAAACACAGGTTTGCGAATCGCTTGATTTTGCCATGAACTTCTAGTCAACAATTATTGAAGAACCCTATAATTTTGAATTCGTCGGGTCATTTTTCGGGTTACATTTAGAAACCTATTTAGTACACGCAGAAGTATTCCTTTTTTTAGGCTATTTATCTGCCAGCAGACTGGAGAGCCTATTCAGGCTTTGCTGTTGGGCTCATGGACAAGTTCACGAAGCTCAGCCTGAATCAATTCGCTAACATCAGCCCTAGCGAGAGTAATGCTTCGCGGAGATCAGAATCGCATGTGGCGGTAGCCATCATACAACGCAAGATATTTGACAGATGCCTGAATCTCGCTTACGACATTTTCAAAAAATGCTTTCATATATACAAGTTCCGAACAACAACATTTGGACCGTCGGTCTACCGAGCAATACCCGCTCGGTGGAAGATGATCCCTTTGTCGTATACCTACACGTCGTGACCCATTGAAAAAATCAGGCGAGAATCTGAGTAGGTGGTGCTTTCCACCGATATAAATATTCTCAAACTTCATAAACGCTGTCCAAGCAATCAAAGCTATCGTAAAAATTACACGTCTCACGATCTCCACCGTCAACTATTCCACATGTCCTACATAATGTTATAAAGCGTCATGTGTGTCAGGAAGTTGATTCGTATGTGGGTCAGCCGTAAACGATCCGACATGAGTCGGCCTCCTCGAGCACCGGATGCCTTTAAGGAATAAGTATCATCAAGCATAATTCACTATTACCAGAAACAGATGCTGAAGGTTTGGTGCTTCTGCAAATTCAGTTCATTGGAGCCGTTCAAATACCTTTTCCAATGAACACGGTATAGATGAGACGTCTATGGTAACATTTCATTATAATACCACATACATACACGAGAATTTTTCGTCGCTACGCCCTCTTACTGTTTCGCGGTTACAGACTCTGGCAGTATGGTAGTAAGTCCTAGTCCGGGTTCAAAGCGCCATCAATAATCACGTGTTTTTTTTTGTGTCGTGAATTTGAATGCGTGTACTATTCCAGCGTCGAAGTCGTTAGTGAACACGTGCGAGGCATTTAATTGGAAAAACTTATACGTGACGTAAGACTTGAACCATAGCGTATTCCCGTCACTCAAAACGATTTTACTCGACGTCGTATCAAATACGCCACAGCGCCTTCTAACATTAAAAGGTACTAGGTGTTATCCCGTACAATATCCAGCGTATTATAGAGTTATTCAGGTATAGATGAACCGAGGTAGACCAAGAGCCCGCAGCCCATCGGATGGTCCAATTAAATCCGCTTAAATCTCAACAACAAGCTGTATAACACACTCCATGACGCCAAGAGCAGACACAGATGGAGGTGCATAATAAAAAAGAAATTAATCTTTCATCAGGGGAAATCACGACCTTCAGTAATGATGAAGAAGACAATGCGAGGAGGGTTATTCAGAAAAATATATATGGATGTTTCGTGTCAAAAGTCCATAATGATAATAAACACATATAAGGTAATCGGTTTTCCAATCTAAGCCAACCTAGCGTGAACTTGATGTTATTACTAAACAAACTAACAAAATTCACAAAGTTATGCTGAATGAGCGGCAATTCGTATACCTAAGCGTTAACATACTGAATTTACCTACTTGAACCACGAAAGAAACCTCTATGACATTCAAAACAAATATATACCCAGTTGTGATATAAAAAAGAACAGCTACGCATATGTCTAATTTGAAATAAATCTTCATGGTCGCACAGTCCACCGAGGATTATCCCTGCAATGCACGAGAACGCCTTACCCATGAGTTTATGTTTCACGTGACATTTGGAAGTGAAACAGAGCGTGTAAGCCACGTTGTTACGGGCCGAAATGCGAGACACCTCACAAACTCTGCTAGCTTTTTAGAGGCATTTTTATTATACGACGCCTATTGCGGACCCCAAATTGTTTGCATGGGAAAACGATGGCCCATATAAAACTGTAGATCGTACTATTATTAGAAATATCAATACATATACAGGCTATTCATTACGACAATTATACTCTTCAAAACAAACACACCATTGCTTTACGAAAGAAAACTCGGCATTTATTAAATGACTCATTTTTAATGATTCAGCGGGAGAGTCGTGGCAAGCCTATCGATTAAAGTGCATAAGCGCAGTTTGTCACGCAAAGGGCGACAAGGACGAAAGGACCTACCGCCCTAGCCAAAAGAACTGTACACACAACATATTAATATAACACTGCGAATTGTAACAGATCACAGTAAATTTATAAATTAGAGCGGCAAATTACAACTTTTTTACAGAAATACGTCACTTTTTTTGCCTACCTAAGCTGATGTTCTTGATAGACCATTTCAGCGTAACCCTAACAAATAGGTGAGCTCACGGCACTCAAACCTGACGATTTTTCTAACACTAACCCTAGCAAGAGCAGTGCTTCGCAGAATCTACCACCGAATCGGAAACGCGACCCAATGAGAAGATCCAGCGAGAAACTCAGTGGGCTGTGTCTATAAGCTAATTTACTCGCCGAACCCTTCGTTGCAAGCGACGGGTTCGACGAGAAGAATACGTCACATCTAGCACAGTCATGCTCGCGGAACACCAGATGAGCCGTGACCTCGATTACCCTACGCAAAAAAAAAAGAAAAAAAGATGTGTGGTGTCGTGGGACACCGGATAGGAATGAAGTTCCTTATTATAAAAATATTAATTTTAAGTTCTATTCGAGGTATAAAGAAAATAAATCTGGAGGTTGCGCAACAACCCACGGTCATTCGGTAACGTGCGAACTTATTGTGGTACACTTCATTCACGGTTGTTTGCATAAGAGTTAGTGTATTGCGCAAAGGAATGCTTTGAGATCGTGGTCAATGAATGATAAAAAATATGTTATTTTTTGTACGTTATTACAGAGTTAAGTCGTACACTGTGTGCATTACTAATAAAAATCTTACGTTACGGACGTTTTTTCCCGGTTAGGGTACCCCTCCGCAACGTCCCATAAGGAAGTTCGTTCCAAAAAGCTGCCCCTAACCATTTAAGGTATTAATAAAGAAATATTTCTACGAAATTTGTTAACAGCGATTTCGTCAATAGCAACTAAAATATATACCAAATAAAATATCGTACGTGACAAAAAGACAACGTTTTATACATTACATGCGTTTTATTGCATCGTCCTTATCTGTGTTATAAATATTATTGAAGAGTTTATTAGCTTCGTATTCAAGTCGAAAATGTGTAGACCAAATATTTTTTGCGAATACTTCAATGACAAACTAAATAAAGATTCACCATTGAAACTTATCGCCTAAACCGATCCTTAAATTTATTTCAATGAACCATCTATAACATGTCAAATAATCAACCTTGATACGGTTATCATGATAATTTAGAGATAAATAAAATAATATAGACTTCCTGTGATAATGGCATACTCAATCGGATGCTATGCTTATTAAATTAATTGTGTATTTACAAATTTAATCACTAGTATTTAGCATTAAGCGGTTACCTGAACCAACAGAGTTTACAAAGTGAATACCACTTATGTATTAACCATGAGCACGTAAATTACCTGTAAAAGTTAATACAGTTTTAATATTTAATACAAAAATATTGTAAACTTGTGGCCCGGAGGCTTTTCCAGTTTCACCAAGGCGGGTGGGCCAGCAAGGGCTCAGTCAGGAGGGGTGGGATTTGCTAACAGCTACCCGAGCGCCTCCAAAGGAGACATAACAATCCAAAGAGTAGCTGCTTCGCGAATGAATCTACTACCGGATCGGAATCGCGACCCGCTGAGAAGATCCGGCGAGAAACTCAGCGGGCTCATGCATGGGTTAGGTTGCACGTCGAACTTTTTGTCGAGTTCGACGAGTAGGGTTTATTTAATAGTCTTGATGAGATGCTGCTACTATAACTTGGTTCGAATGTACAATTGTTTCTAAATAAATTTTCCTTCCACGTATAATCATTCAACGTTGAAGTAATTAAATAGTTATATAAGATCTAATGCAAATTTCCTTCGCGAAGCAGTTACGCGTTCCGGTATGAGCAAAGTGGACATTTGTGATAATAATGACTTCCTCTTCATGTTCGTTCGCGCACGCTACGGTACTACTGAAATGATTCTCATGTAGATTTCACAGGTGGATGGAGATTAATTTAGACCTCATTTTTAGGTGTACATTAAAAACGTAAATTAGACCTTAGTAAGGCCTGCCGTCTAGTATGGATCCGTTTGTTGGACCACTAAAATAACGGATGAAAGGCGATTGCATGCAGCAGAGATGCGAATGAATAGAATACGGAATGAATATATTAGAGGAAGTTTGAAAGTGGCACCTGTGACAGAGAAGTTAAGAAGTGCGCGTTTGGGATGGTATGGACATGTGATGAGACGAAATGAAAATGAGGTTGGTAAGACAGTGTTAACTATGAATGTGGAAGGATATAGAGGAAGAGGTAGACCTCAGATATATGTAAGAGGGGAGTGAGAGAAGAAATTGTATATGATAGAGGAGTATGGAAGGAAAAAACACGTTGCGCCGACCCCAGGTGACTGGGAGAAGGGCAGGAGAATCGTGATGATTAAAACCGTAAATTGTCCTAAACTCCTTAAATCCTAAACTAATTCCTGATCGAATTCTAAACGAATACGAAATATTAATACGAAAGTAACTCTGTCTGTAATGTTTTTAAGCGCAAACCGCTGAACCTATTTACAAATTTCGGTATGGAGATTATTTGAACACTGTTTTTTTATTTATTGCTTACAAGAGTGGACTGACTCGCGGCCCCCATGATGTTAAGTGGTTACCGAAGCCCATAGACATCTACAACATAAATGCCGCCACCCACCTTGAGACGTGATCTAAGGTCTCAGTTTTTACAGAACAACGTCTGCCCCACCCTTAAAACCGAAACGCATTACAGCTTTACGGCAGAAATCGGTAGGGTGGTGGTACCGACCCGTGAGGACTCACAATACGTCCTACCATTAGTAATAAATATTGGCTACCTTCCATCTATTCACTGCTAATAATCCAGGGATTATGTGTGATTCGCGCGGGCGAAGCTTAAGCCGGAAAGAGAGTTTAAACTAAAAGGAATCTAAGTGATACAAGAGGATATATTACCACATTTAAGTACTGATTCTAATCAAAAAGAACATCGTAAACTCATTCTCAAACAGACGGAGGAGTTACAGGTAGACCGTCTACGACCCAAGGTGGGTCAAAGCATTATCTCAAACCAAATGTTCCACGCCCAACTACAGCGTGAAGAAAACACAGCCGCGCCACGATAATAGCGCTTATCTTTATCGACATCAGTCAGAACATAGATACATAGCTAGTTAGTATTATTGGATGAATATTATCCTTTAACTATGCTTAGTATGGAAAACGTACACAAATATCACATTTCTGTCTATTTATATATTTAAATTTGTGTTTATTCCACACTAGCTGACCCGGCAGACATCGTAGTGCTTCAATCGATAAATAAAAGACCTAAACTTTTGTATAAAATAAACTTAAAACAAACAAAAGGAATCCGTCCGACGGGGGACACGTCAGAGGAAAAAGAAATGTTATTTTTATTTAATTCCGAGCATTTTCATATTTATCTACCTTTTAAACCTTCTCTGGACTTCCACAAATAATTGAAGACCAAAATTAGCCAAATCGGTCCAACGGTTCTCTAGTTTTAGCGAGACTAACGAACAGCAATTAATTTTTATATATTTAGAAGATTTACGGACCTTCACCTAGGCTTTTCGCCTGCGTTGTGTGTAACAGAACGACATACACGAGAGAAGAATGGAAACCCAAATCGCATTGGCTGAGCTTCTTCAACAAAGCCATCGACTTTGACCGTGGCTGAGAATCGAACCCTAGCAAGGTTAAGTTTAAGATTGTTGTAAATCAATTAAACTTTCTCTTAGGAGGTTACATGATAATTTTTTTATATTAATTGCCCTTGTAAGCAGACGAGCATACGGCCCACCTGATGGTGAATGGTTACCGTCGCCCATGGACTTCAGCAATGCCAGGGGCAGAGCCAAGCCGCTGCCTACCGTTAAGTACTCTCCGCAAGTCTCGTTTGAAGAAGGACATGTCATAGCGCTCGTGAAAGACACCGTGGAGGGGAGCTCATTCCAAAGCCGGATAGTACGTGGTTTGTTACATACATACAACATATAAGTTTGTTTATTTGCGAACAGACAACCCTGGCTCTCTCCGGCTAGTGCTGCATATCCACCTTCCATTCATAGTAAGATATTTCTCTGCAAGGTGTGCTGTGAGCATACTCCAGCAGTCACGTCTGAAAGTATGCGGCAGTATTACGAGGGACCTTTTTTAATAAATAAATCCGTGCCGTATTTTGTCGAAGGCAGCCTAGAATAGCATTTCAGGTCTGCGGTCGCACGGTACCATAAACGCACGTTGCATCAATGAAGACATCAAAGTAACAAATGCATTACGCTATTCAATAGGGGAACAGAGTGCTTTCGGTGTACCGCAGAAACCTTTCACCGCGCTTCTGCCTTAACGTTAATTCAATCATTGAACTTGCGCACTATGCCAGGAAGCAAGATTACGTTGTCATTGTTATGACTTTGTAAAATATTATTTTACATACGAACACACAATCATGCTTCCGTCATGACTTACGTATGTGTGGTGTTCGCTCACGCGGCCCGCACGCACATAGACATCCTCCAATCCCTACAATCCCGCTTTTGTAGGCTAGCCGTCGGAGCTCCGTGGTTCCTGAGGAACGTTGACCTACACGACGACCTGGACCTCGAATCAATCCGGAAACACATGAAGTCAGCGTCGGAACGGTACTTCGATAAGGCTATGCGTCATAATAATCGCCTTATCGTTGCCGCCGCTGACAACTCCCCGAATCTTGATCATGCAGGAGCCAGTCACCGTCAACGACCTAGACACGTCCTTACGGATCCATCAGATCCAATAACCCTTACATTAGACACCTTTAGCACTAACACTAGGAGTAGGGACCCCGGTAACCGCACTTGTCAAACTTGACAAAGAGTTCGATGTGAAACAGAGGCCCGCTGAATTTCTCGCCGGACCTTCTCAGTCAGTCGCGATTCCGATCCGGCAGCAGATCCATTCGCGAAGTAGCTAGCAGGTAGGTAGCTTGTTAGGTCTCCTTTGGAAGCGCTCGGGTAGCTGTTAGCAAATCCCACCCCTCCTGGCTGAGCCCTTGCACGCCCACCTGCCCTGGTAAAACTGTAAAGGCCTCCGGGCCACCAGTTATCTCTCAAACATAAAAAAACAATCATGACTCGAATAGCGTCATCGCTAAAGTTAAACCGCGATTATACGGAATGTTTGTCTTTTCAATCTAATGCCCAAAGTTATTATAGATATATTTATCTCTTTTAAAATACTTATTTATGGAAGTGTTTTTCGAACAGAATGTTATCAAATATAATTAGGAAATTGATAAAATACTGAGCTTTTTACCGATGCTAAATTAGGGTCGCTTACGCATCAAGTTATTCTGAGCTGTGCTTTGTTAGACTAAGCTGAATTTCTGTCACTATATTTTTTATCGAACTAGGTGCGGTAGAGTACTTCAGTCCGTTGATGCGGATGAGATCCCAAAGGGCTGTGTAAGTGAATTGCTAAGTGTTTCGATGGTTGTAACATGAAAATCGTTCTTCAAAGCTTCAATACCAGAAGCTGTACCGCGGTTTTTATTTATTTTTCCTACCTAAGTTTAGGTAAAACTTACAGGGAGGGCTATGGCAACGTAATCGAGTGAGTAGGTGAGCTCACGGGGCTCTAACCTGACGACGTTGCTAACACTAGCCACCACCGGATCGAAAACGCGACCCACTGAGAATATCCGGCGAGAAACTCAGTGGGCTTTTAACAATACGAATCACTCAACGCCAGAAAGGCGATGAATCCTATATAAATCTAAAGCAATCAAAAATTCATCACAACACATCACACTACTTTTTACTAGATAAGAGTTCATTCCTACAACTTCGTGCCTGGTCTAAGATACAAGGCTTACAGAACTCATTACATCCCGATCCAATAACGAAAGGTCCCTTACGTCTAAAACGTAAAACATCAGAAACATTGGGCAAAAAACAATCATTCAAGTTACTATTTTATGAAACAAACAATTAAATACAGCTTGAGGAAAACTGCAAGGACATGATGGTCAAGGTAGACGTGACATCAGAGAACAAGCGTCACTAAATGAATCTCTGTATGATACATCTAAGGTAAAACAATTATTTTACACTTATATTATACTAGCAGACCGCTCCGGCTCCGCTCGGGTCTTTAACAAAAATTTCAACGATATTTGACGTTGTTGTATTTTTTTTAATAAAAGAACACTTATTGCGGCATAACTACCTAGTCAGGTCATAAATTCTATCACATGTTTAATGTAAAATAATTTAAACAAGTTTATTCATTATGTAACCATTCATATACCAAAATGAACTTAACAAAACATAGATTCTTATGACACTAAAGTTTATTCAAAGTGACCTCCGTGATTTTGAATACAGGCCTTCAATCTGCGCGGCCAGTCGTCTATCGCAGCACGAACGAGGTCCATGTCAATATCGGCGGCTGCCTTAATCAAGGATGTCTTGAGTAACTCCAAATTGGGATAAGGCTTTGAGCACGCCTTTTCCTCCAAGTGTTGCCATATCTTGTAATGTAAAGGGCCAGTCTTCGTGCCGGATGAAGTCGATTTCAGGCGCCGCCAGCCAGTCTTGTGTGCTCTTCGCTTTATGAGCTGGCGCCGAATCTTGTTGGAACACCCAGTGCCTGTTATTGAACATGGTATGAGAAACAGGTTCCACAAGGTTCGTCAGAACTGTATTTTGATACACAACTGCATTCGTTTTTACAACTTTCTCACAAAAATGTACCTCTGCTAAGCCCCAATAAGAAACTCCCAACCATACCATGAGCGAGGATGGAAAATGACCTCGTTGGACACGCGGAATACGGTTGCTCGCTTCTTCATCCGCTTCTCCATATTTAAAAATGAGTAAAATTCTAAAAGTATACATTTTTATTTTCATGAACAATTCGAAATTCGAATTCAATAACTTTTTGGTGGCCAGCATTCTAAAAGAAAAGTTTTTACTGTTTGACAATACTTATGACCTGGCTAGTTATAATAGTTAGACATATGCTGTCCTGACTTTTTGTAAATAATAATGTGTTCTACAAAGTCGTAGTACATTATTTTATTCTATCATCAATCGTTTTTTAGGTAATTTTTACACCTTGGGTTACATTATTGGAGTTTTAGTAAGGATCTCTATTATTTTTTTTCAAAAAAGATTATAGCCTAGTCACTCGGGAACAGTGTAGCTTCCAAACAGTGAAAGAATTTTTCATATCGGTTCAGTAGTTTCAGAGCCTATTCAATACAAACAAACAAACAAATCTTTCCTCTTTATAATATTAGTATAGATATAGATATAGCGGCCCGCTCCGGCTCCGCTCAGATCTTTAACAAAATTTTCAACGACGTTGTTTTAGTTTTTAAAATAAAAGAACACTTATTGCGGCATAACTATAATAGTTAGACATATACTGTCGCAACACTTTTTGTAAATATTAATGTGTTCTACAAAGTCGTAGTACATTCTTTTATTCTATCATCAATAGTTTTCGCAGCGCACGTGGTGTAAAGAATATTTTAAGTAATCTTTTTACACCTTGAGTTACATTATTGGAGTTTTATTAGGGATCGCTAATTTTATGCCTATGTCACTCGGGAATAGTGTAGGTTCCAAACAGTGAAAGAATTTTTCAAATCGGTTCAGTAGTTTCGGAACCTATTCAATAAAAACAAATCTTTCCTCTTTATAATATTAAGTATAAGTATAGAAGTATAGATTTAGCTGCTGCTGCCTTCTACGAGATGTCAAAGATCTCGTATTGGCTCAGTGTGCTTAGTGCGAGTTTTTTTAAAGTTTTCGATAGCGTAAAAGTTAACTCTTTGTATGGAGTTTAAAGGTTTGCCTACGTTTGCCGCTAGGGGCGCTGTTCCAACTGCATTTTACGCGATCGAAAACGTTTAAAAACTCGCACTAAGCACACAGACGTATTGTGACTTTTTCTCTTGGGCAGGGGACTGAATCTTCTCACGAGAACACCTCCCTCAGCGCAGGGTATGTGCGACTACCGTAGCCACGCAATATACGATTCTCCTGGACTCTGGCTCGTACTTCCGATACCCGGGTTAATATGGAGAGATTCCCAGGTGCAAGGCGATCAGCACTGCAACCATAAGCACGTCCACCCTAGCACGACTCGTCATTAAACAAGGCAATAAGTCGGCCATCGCTCTGAAGCCCAGGCGATGGATACCAGCATGCTGAATCGGAATATGATACACCATCAACCGATCGCTCTTCGTCGATATCAACATGGCGGCGCGCATAACTTGGGCCCTTCATATCGCTCCGAACCGTCACCAGGGAGGGAACCTACTGCAGTTGCATTGTGAGAATGAGACTGGCACTTTTTTGTTTGCAAAGAAAAAAATAACACTTCAGTCATAGGAAAAAGCAAATCCTAAAAATATGTTCTCTCTGATATCAATAGTGTACTTACATATTCTTCCAACACTTTTTTCTTTTCGAAAAAGACCTTTAGGATCCTCGACCTTTAAAATGTTTAAAGTTTCTAAGCTATTTATTATGACTAAGAATGATGTCAAGAAACATGTTATTTTATTTGAATTGTTTACCGTTGTATGGTAATAGATGAGCAAGTGACTCAAATGGATGATCAGAATCACTGCACTGTTAACACTTCAATGTTGATTATGTGTATATGATATTGCTATTAAGAGAGAAACTTTTTAGTAATCCTTGGATTCACCGTGCATATGAGGTTCATAATGTTGCAGAAAGAGGAATTTATATGAAGAATGCCAGCAAACCTGTCACCCTAGTGTAAGTTTAACAGGCCCCTATCTTATCCTTATCTCCATTTTCTACATTCCTTTCTATACCTAGCCCAATTTAATGAGAACCTACTAGTGCAATAAAATTTTACATTTATTAGTTCACTTGTAGATGTACATTCTTGACAAGACAAGGTTTTTAATATAATATAGAGATATTTCAGTGTAGTATAGTACTTACATACATCAATTTATTAAATGTACTACCAGGAAAACCAAATCCATTAAATGTTAAATTACAGAAACAATTTTTTTGTCTTTACCTAATATTTTAGAGAATAGGCTCATTATTATTTTTATCTATTAGAAAATATAAATTATTGTTTTGATATCTCTACAACATTACAATTACATTATATTTTTACAACATTTTATCTAAACAGGTGCTTAAGTATAGGACAATTTTGTTATAAACCTATCTTTGATCAATCATTTGAAATTGTATTTTTAATCCACATGAACCTGTCCAATGATTTTAAATTTGCTCTGCAAAGAATACAATTATTACATCCGAAAGGCCTTCTTGGGATTAACAGTTTTTATTTTATTTTGGTATTTAAATAACATCATCCTTTTACATTTGGGACCAAAATAAAAATGTTAAGTATATTATGAAATTTATGTCCTGTTCCATGTTTCACAGCTACAGACTTTGACATTACCAACTAACTTTTTTAAAATCAATTTACAAATTTTAGATGAATTAAACACTACATTTATTTTATTTTATATTTAAAACTTTAAATAGAGCTTTATTTAATATAAATGGATTAGCATTAAAAAAAGCGTGTAAAAACAATTTCATACATTTTATTACACTTTCGAAGTAATATGGAGAAGTAAAATTTCGCAGTTCCGAAGTAAAATTAAAATATACTATTAAAAAAAAAAAACATTTAAGCTGAAGAAATATGAACCAAATGAAATAAAAGTTAACAAACTTTTTGCTGTAACTGTATAACACAACTTGCTCTCATACATAACATTGTAATTTTTTAAGGACTTCTTTCATTAATTTAGTTTCGATACGAAAGGGTAAAGACTCACCTCAAATGCAAATTTTCAATAAATGTCTCTGTAGTCAAGTTGTCCAAGAGCACAAAGTCGGACACGCCGACTTCTGGTTGTGTCGCCATTGTCACAATATACAAAGAACAATTTCAATAATAGGTAGGTAGGAATTGTTCACACACAGTTTGTAAATTATAATTTATGCGATTACAATGTACTGACAAGAATGTCAACAATCCGTTAAAATTAAAATCACAAATAAAACGACATACCACACCGAACATTTCATTTCAACTGACGTTAAAAAATTCAAATCTGAAACTGACAATTGACAATTTTTTTTAATAAATTTTATGACCTGGTAACTGAGTTCTTTAAGTCATGTCTTATTTTAATTTATATTATTCCTATTTTTATGAAATATGATATTATAGGGTGAAATGAAATGAAGATGATTAATTTGAGACACTAATCAACTGGAATGAAATTAAATGAAATGAATTGAGATGATATGGGATGAAATATAATCTCAGTAAAATGGTCATTTACTAAGATTTTTTCAGTGGACTTTTTGGAGGATCCCGAGAAGTTACGTCCAGGGGCTTTGTTTCATTTTCCCACATTTGTGCACTTTCACAGATATTAAACAGTTAATAAACCACCATTATTACACATTTAAACCCGAAGAAACACTAAATAGACAAAATAAAACAAATCACACAACTTCATTCCTCGCGTTCCCGCCAAAAAGACCTGACAATTGATAAATATCGAAAATGTTGCTATATTCGTTTCTAAAATTTCCCCAACCACTTATAGTTTTTTACACGTTGTAAATTGTATGCAACAGAATACACTTAAAGTGTACATACGTGTGTAAATACACTTAAAGTGACACTTTTAAAAATGTTTTCGTCTTCGATATCATCAATTTAACTGAAACCTACAACAGAAATCTTAATTAAGTCCTAATTTTTTTACTGTTTATCAATTGTTTTTATCCAAACCCATAAATACATATCAGGAACTAGTTTACTAATTGAATAAGATAACTATTATTTCAATAATTCTTAGGTCGCAGGTATTGCTTCTGAAAATTATTAAAAAAAATGGTATTATAATTTGTTTTTAAACTGAGATGACTATACAAGTTTTTCGAACGTAAATCGGAGCGGTTTAGATCACCGCCATTTTCCTTGTTGTAGGTGCTTCAAATGTCATAATAATTTTGATTATCACTATAATTGTTAATTTTCTTTGTGTATTTTTATTATTTTATATTATATAATTAGTAAATGTTCCTATTTACTTCTTAATTTTATTTTGTTTAATATATTGGTCGTACAAGAGTGATGTGTTAGTAAATTTAGATAGGTCGTAATTTCAAGGACTCTTCATGTACTACAATAAAAGTCTCCGTGAAAAGCAACGAGGATACGATCCTGAGGGCTTTGTGAGCCGATAGACGTGATAATTAATCGAATGTGAGGTGTAAGATTAGTTATATTTATGGGACAATGAGCGAGTCGCCGGGAGTGGAGTGGCTGCCCGCGTACAGTCCTGGAACTCCTCGCCACAGCCCCCTCGGACCGATACCGCGCTTCCTTTACGAGGATGTGCAGCCACTCGCTTTGCAACAGGAAAACAACAACAAGGACGAACAGAAGGAGAACACTAACAAAATTAAACATGCGAAACCAGCCTACAGGTAGCAAATTTATATCAATTCGTGTTGCTTGAGTTTAATCCACTGTCCTCCGTAACTGTATTCTATTGTTTTTTTTTTTTTCTAAATATATTATTTTCGTTGACTAAGCCTTTCGTGCAAAAATAAATCTTAATAAGAATAAACAAAAGATTTTATTTTTGTGGCAAGGCCTCATACTGTTTTTTTTATCTGTAAGAGAACTATAACCCAAAGCCATAGTACCTAAAAGTCTTAAAACAATGTTCATTAGCTAATTAGTCACGTTTTAGCCATTTTGTTTATTTTTACTAACGAAAATGTGTAGCTATGATGTAAAATAATAACTTATTTTATATAATATAGTATAGTTGAATAAAAAATATATCAGCCTGAACAAGTCTTTGCTCAGGTTGGCAGCTCAGGCCCCATATCCTTGGAACTGCCTTGATTTCGATGGCCCTTCTGTTGGCTGCCTCGTCATTAGTGCTCTGAACAACACTAGCGTAGAACAAAAATTATTTTTTTTTGTGTACATTTACAAACATTAATTCTAACTAAATCAATCTTGCAATAAAACCATGGACACATTTTCCTTACCTTATTTCAAATCTGACGACCATATTAGATTGTACTTATTAGAGATACTAAACTATACAAGTAAATTGTCATGCTATAGAGAATTAAATGAACATTATTTAATTCCGAGAGGAAATTTAAAAATATTAATATTTATAGATAAGTGGTCACATTTAAGAATACTAAGAATTGTCTAATTGCTTATCAAAGGTATACAAGCAGCATACATATTATTATTGTGTTCTGCAAATCCACTCTATTAAAATAATTTTCTGATATGATTACTAATTGAAGGTACACAAAAGATTCAATTAAAACCAAATTTAAGTATATTCATCTGAATTTCTTGGAGCTGGTGGTTTTACTGGTGGTAGGACCTCTTGTGAGTCCGCACAGGTAGGTACCACCGCCTAGCCTATTTCTGCCGTGAAGCAGTAATGCGTTTCGGTTTGAAGGATAAGGCAGCCGTTGCAACTATACTGAAATCTTAGAACTTATATCTCAAGGTGGGTGGCGCATTTACGTTGTAGATGTCCATGGGCTCCAGTAACCACTTAACACCAGGTGGACTGTGAGCTCATCCACCCATCTAAGCAATAAAAAAAAGTAGGAGCTTAGGCCTCAGAACAGACTACATCCCATTTAGAATAGATTCAAAGTTTTTTGTTTACATATTGTAACACACTAATATCCTAAAGATAACATAATAAATATTATTTAATAAAACTAACTCTCCACAGCTATGCAAGCATGATAAGGCTTGCAATCAGCAGCTCTCCGAATGGCAAGATGACTCTGAATGAGATATACACTTATATATGTAATGCATTCCCATATTATAAAGAGGCTGGGAAGGGTTGGATGGTAAGTCCGATTGTTTTTAATATGAAAGTTCTCACAAACTCAAACTAGGTTACAGCCTAAATAAAGCAGTAAAGAGAATAAAAGTAGTAAAATAAAGTATTTTCTAAGCTTTTCTGATATTTGATAGATAATTTACAACTTCCTATGTTCCAATGCTTTATATAACACATAAGTACACATTGAGAAATGTTTTAAATATCAGGAATAAATGTAAAAAAAATTATTGTATGTATTGAATGTATATGGTAATTGTGATTACAAATAAGCTTTCCTGAAAAGATTAAAAATGCTTTATAATATGGTGTATTCATTTTCAGAACTCTATAAGACACAACCTGTCATTAAACAAATGTTTTATGAAAGTTGCTCGGAGTAAAGATGATCCAGGGAAGGGTTCATATTGGGCGATGGATACTAGTTACAAAATGGCAGAGGTCACTCCTAGAAGACGTAGGAGTTTAAGGGTAAAAATTGTGATAAATTAATTTTTTGTTTAATTATGTGATCTGACTGAAGTTTTTTATTTAAATGCTATTGCCTCATTAGTTAATTAGTTCATGATTCTGATTATAATAGGGTCTGGTTTTAGTTGAGAATAAATACCTCCACGTAGGATATAT
The DNA here is from genome assembly GCF_030269925.1 of Bombyx mori. Lineage (NCBI taxonomy): Eukaryota > Metazoa > Arthropoda > Insecta > Lepidoptera > Bombycidae > Bombyx > Bombyx mori. The sequence goes on from NC_085114.1 coordinate 1,296,953, forward strand.
GAACTGTAGGTGTAATTTTTCTAGTCTCGTGTCTTTCCCACGCCCACCCTAAACAAGAAATAATCTTTGGGTCGTATAGTATTTGAATGTGTAAAATTTATTTATTAATTTTCAAATAAATATTGTGTGAAAGTAATTGTGAAAAACATGTGGTGATTCACATATGTGTCTTTTTAGAACTGATGTACCAAAAGATAAGAGCGCTCTAATGATTGCTAATTGTTTAGAAAATATCCTTAAAATAAATAAAATTAAATAGTACCTACATAATCAAAAGTATAGATTTCGGCCTACACTGAAAAACATAGTTATACACAGCAATAACAAGGAAGAGCCAGATGATAAACTGTGCATTGATCCAGTATGAAAATATGTGTTCTAATTTTATATGGCAGAGGACTGCCATGTCATGTCATATGATCATGTCAATAAATGCCTTAAGCTGTCCTCTGTGTCTAAGTGTACCAAAGTATAGTGAAAGATAGTCTGTAAGTCTGTCAAATGGAGCAACAAAATTCATCTTGACTATGCCCCTACTATTGTTGATCTTCTATGAACCCCGGCAATCACTTACCACCAGGTAGAGCCTGAGCAAGTCAACAGAAAAAATGTGTTTGTAATTGAAAAACTATGGTTTACCCTAGATGGCACCGTACAGTCCAGAGTGCAGCTCGAACAGCAGCGGAGAAGCCGGGCCCCCCGCTGCCACGCCCACGCCTCCGCCGACTCCCACCACCCCCACCACTCCCACTTCGCCACACGTCCTGCCAGTCAAGGAGGAACCCGTCACCAATGAGCAGTCTGGTATGTATCAATAAATACGGTTTGGTAATGTTACATTGTTGCTAAAAGTAGAAAAAACAGTAATCAGAGAACTTTGACCATTTTGAATTCTTATACATGTTTTATATTAAATTCATTCGTATTAATATAACCATACTCTCCACTAATTCATTGCTGGAATAGATTTCTGTTCCACTAATTAACCCTAACTTTATTTGAATTGTTGAGTGAGGGGTGGTTTCACCAGACACCATTGACATTACATTGTGCTGCCCTCAAAATTTTTACTTACACAGGATTATTAGATGAACATACCTAATGTCAAGACATAAATTGTGGTAAAACTTCACAAAGAAAATGTGAATATGAAAAGATTATTATTTTCTTGTTAAGTTCTTGTATTATGATCGCATTGGAGAGAATCCTTTGCAACAATATAAATATATAACTATACATTTTGTTTTGATATTATTTTTCGGTTTATACATAAATACCCCATAATCAAAAAAGGGAAAAAAAGTTTACTTTGCCCCTGTTGTCTTTCCTCGTATGTGCTTTACAAATTGCATGATATTTGATATAAAAATATAGCTTGTTGATTAGCTTTTATATTACAGATTCTAAACACACGGACGATGCGTTATCGGCTCTGATGAATGAGGAACTAATGACCGACGTTGACATTACCAGAGGTAAGTATAACACGATTATTTAAAAACAGATTGTATGAATTTCGAACGAACCAATTCAGTTTTGTAAATATATTTTATTGTTTAAATCGGTGCCCGAGCTCGCGGCCCACCTGATTTTAAGTGGTTACTGCAGCCCATAGACATCAACAACGTAAATGCCATCATCCACATTCCTTGTGAGTCTCAATTCTATAGAAAAACGACCACCCATCAAACCGAAACGCGTTACTGCTTCGCTGCAAAAATAGGCAGTGAGACCTACCCGTGCGGGCTTATCAGACGCACCACCTTCAATATATGAGAAGAAGTTTAAAAGTAAATAGCTGCCTAGAAAAAACGCTACGAGTAAAGGTAAAAGGTTTGTGAAGTGAATGAATTTTTTCCTATAATACAGTAGGAAGACTTAAGTATTAGTGTTGGTCATGTCGCCCCGAGCCGCACCGCCGCCCCGGGGCCCGGGCCCGTGTTGATGTCCGTGTCATGTGTAACAGAACGTTGGCTGTGCGAGCCCGGCCGGCGGCACGTGTGCGTGGTCGCCCGCCACAGCTCGCTCACGGACGACTACGGAAACTTCGGACACAACCCGCCGCGGCCCGACGACTGCGACTGTCCGTCCGACCCGCAGTACTACGAGCCCGATGCGTTATAACGCTGCACCTGTCCCCCCGTCCCCCCGCAGTACTACGAGCCCGATGCGTTATAACGCTGCACCTGTCCCCCCGTCCCCCCGCAGTACTACGAGCCCGATGCGTTATAACGCTGCACCTGTCCCCCCGTCCCCCCGCAGTACTACGAGCCCGATGCGTTATAACGCTGCACCTGTCCCCCGTCCCCCCGCAGTACTACGAGCCCGATGCGTTATAACGCTGCACCTGTCCCCCCGTCCCCCCGCAGTACTACGAGCCCGATGCGTTATAACGCTGCACCTGTCCCCCCGTCCCCCCGCAGTACTACGAGCCCGATGCGTTATAACGCTGCACCTGTCCCCCGTCCCCCCGCAGTACTACGAGCCCGATGCGTTATAACGCTGCACCTGTCCCCCCGTCCCCCCGCAGTACTACGAGCCCGATGCGTTATAACGCTGCACCTGTCCCCCCGTCCCCCCGCAGTACTACGAGCCCGATGCGTTATAACGCTGCACCTGTCCCCCCGTCCCCGCGCAGTACTACGAGCCCGATGCGTTATAACGCTGCACCTGTCCCCCCGTCCCCCCGCAGTACTGAGTGCGCTCGCCCTTCATAAGGCGCTATTGCATTGGATTAAATGCTTCTACCCACATTCGACGGATAGTCCAGTATAGTACAGATGTGGGTACAGATTGACGTGCCCGCGCGCAGCCGCCGACACGTCCGCACTCAGTATCCCGTGTCGTATCATGTATTCGTTAAGTACAAACGTACATAATCGTATTGTTTTGTTTTATAATAATAATAATTAAAGAAAGATGTAGATTTGTACTGAAAATAAATATATATACATATATACAGAAATAATCGATTATGTCTTATCGATTTATCTTGTTATAGTGTCGATGTTGGAGGTATTTCAAAGTACGTTGGTATTTGAATTGTGCGATGGAGGTCTATTCATGTAAACTACTATACCGTTGTTGCAAATTTACTAATACCAAAATAACATTTATTTATTTATTTATTTTGTCTGTCTGTCTGTTTATTCCGGCTAATCTCTGGAACGGCTGGACCGATTTTGATGGGATTTTCGCTGATAGGTAGCTGATGATACAAGGAGTAACTTAGGCAACTTTTTTTAGAATAGCTTCCCCCCACGGCGTCATTCGCGGTACGAAAAACCGCGGGTAACATCGCGGGACTCAGCTAGTCTATACATATAAATGAAATTGGTGTTTCTGTTTGTAATATTGAAATAGCCGCTTTTTACTACATGCATATGAATATATATACGGTACATACACCAAAATAACATTTTTTACAATTTTTGTCTGTCTGTCTGTCTGTCTGTTTGTTCCGGCTAATCTCTGGAATGGCTGGACCGATTTTGACGGGACTAGAGTAACTTAAGCTACTTGTTTTAGACTAGCTTCGCCTCGCGGCATCACCCGCGGTACGACAATAACCGCGGGTTATATCGCGGGACTCAGCTAGTCTATACATATAAATAAAATTGGTGTGTCACTCACACTCCTCAATAGAAGATTGTATGTATTAGTTTACGTGAATAGAATCGTCCGTCTGTGCGGAGGAGATGTAGATAAGATTATATCGAGGGTCGCGCTAGGCAGATGTGTTCGTTCAACGTAATGTTGTTGTCGCAGGATTTTGATGTCTTTACGTACCGTTATTATTGCATAGCCACATAAATATCACATTTCCATGATTCGTTTACATGTATTTATATATAATGAGCGATGAATTGTAAACGAACTTGGACATAATTGAAGACGTGAGTGGATGAAGGGGTTAAGTACCGTTTTTAAGATTTTTGAGTTTTTATTTACATTGAATAAATGTTATGTGCGTTTAAACCATATTAGACCTTAAAAGTCCAGGATTAAAGGCCATTTTTATAAGTACATGTCATGAAGGAGTTATATACGAAGAAAAAGTACAAGTAACAAAAGTTTGTTTCGCGTTTTATCAAAATCAACAAATTGTATCATATCCCCTTCATCCACTCATGTCTTCAATTAAAAAAAAAACCTTGTATCCAAATTATTTATTACTACAGTAATTAAAAATGAATTCTGCATTATATGTATCGTAATTCGATAATTACATCTAAAATTAAATTATATGAAGCTATTTTGTCGCTATGCAATAACACGATCTTAACTTTTTTTAAATATACAAAGAAATGGTGTTGAAAGTAAAGTTCTTAAACTTAACTCCGGACGTGTTCAATGAACCTCACACAAGGTATTTAACGATCGCGTTACGTAACAATGATCCAATAACATATCTGCCAACGATAGATTATTATACACGTAATTAGCTATAGTTTACCTATATTACAGTGACGAGGTGGTGACGAGAATCGTTAGCTGATAATCATTTCATTTGGGATAAGAACTGAAATTGTTTCAAAGATATGTTTTTCGTCCTTCGAAGGAGGGAGGGGAGTCTCGCAGTGTTTATTCTTGCTCGCGATTTATACACGGTCATTAATAGAAACGAATCCAAGCGATACGTGCGAAATTCAGTACTTGGCAATTATGTACGTCCTAAATCTTTGGGTGTTTGACAATTTGAAACGTCCCATACATCAGCTTACTGAGTTTCCCGCCAGACCTTCTCAGCGGGTCGCGATTCCGATCCGGTAGTAGATTCATTCGCGAAGCAGCTGCTCTTGAGTTGTTAGGTCTCCTTTGGAAGCGCTCGGGTAGCCGTTAGCAAATCCCACCCCTCCTGACTGAGCCCTTGCTCGCCCACCTATCCTGGTGAAACTAGCAAGGCCTCCAGGCCACAAGTAATCTTTCAATCCTAAAAAAAATATTTTTGAAACCGTTAATTTATTCTGATGATCTTTTTTGTTGTCCGGTGTGCAACTTACAAAAGTTTGTTTGATATTTGAAAATCAAATTTTTCAAGTTTTAATTGGGTTTAATTGAAATATATTTCGGTGTGAGACTCCCTTCGCTCCTTATTTATTGCTTAATAACCTTTAATTCTCCACGCGATCAGATATTTTAATCTTGCGGCTGACTCTACGTACTTATGTAATAATATGACTGTATTATTATTATATAAATTTAGGACATCCGTTGCTAAAAGAGGAACATGTTTTTAAAGCAGTCTTAGTTACAATATCGTAGGTTGCTATATGCAATATTATACAAATGGAGCATAGGGGCGTTTGCGGCCCCCGGGCGGCTCCTCGCAAGCGTAGGCCGTTACAGTTTATCGTGCTATTTTATTCCTTTATTGGGGATGCTTTTATTTTATTTTTCAAGTACCGTCAAAAACAGTTATATCCTTAGAGAGTTCCATAATACGAGTCTCGGTCATTATTTACATTTCACATGAAATTCTATAATACATAGAACGTAAAAGTGGGTTATTACGTATTTATAAACGGAGAAAAAAATGATTTTTTTGAAATTTAGTAACGCACTAGCTAATATTTGTGTTTCGACTAAAATTGGCTTATGATGATGTTAGAGCTAGCACCGCTCGCGTTCGCCAAAACTTCAGGCACAAGGTATATCGCCGCATCGCTTTAGTACAATTACTTTGCGATAGCGCTGTGTCAATTACTTTGACACAGCGACTTGCAAGAAATTCGGAAAAAGAATAGAATATTACCGGGTAACTTTATACACTGTACTCACTCGCTGTAAATAGCACGTAGGTAAATGGAAGGGCACCTAGAGTATGCCACAAATATCCCTTGGATATGCCTTAAATACCAGTCCAATACACACATCTTTCAAACGATTTTCATGTATTTAAGGGAATGTCTTGAATCTGGGTTGTCCAGAAAACGGCCCGCGACGCATGTTTTAATCAGTAAAACTTATTCTTGTAAAATTCCTGTGACATATTTTCTTTTTTTTTTTTTTGATAAGCTCGTATATAACTTGTGTTACAGGTACCAGATAACGGAAATAAATGTAAGATTTTTTATTATACCCATACATATATTTAATATACATCCATAACCCTGGAAAAGACATTTATATTTACCATACAAATATCTTCCCTTGGCGGGATTCGAACCCGCGACCCCCTTGTGTAGTGACCATGTCACTTACCACTACACCAGACGGCCGTTTGGACAGTCCTCTCTTAAAGAATTCCAGATATCCGAGTCGTGACTACATCAGTACCGTTGCCCTTACGCACTGCATCCCCCTTACCTAGGCTAGGCTTAAATAGAGTCCTTAACCGCAAGGAGCGCCGTGTCCCCGATCTCGCCTTGATATATGCATTTAAAGCAATTGAATATGCTCTTTCGAAAAGGCACATCTCTGAAAATGTAAAATGATAAGGAAATTAAAAAAAAAACTGATTATTTTCTAAAGCTGTGTAAAATTTAAAATTTTAACTTTTGAGATATATCTTAGTGTTAATTAGCAATTGAAAATTACTGGAATTATTATAAAATGGGTGTAGCAGGTAAGCCTCAAAACTACATGTATATGAAAAAACGCATTTGACAAAATATCCGACATGTGCCCTTTTCCAAATTGCATATTCAATTAAAATAGCACGTTAAATATTGGGAAAGCAATAAGACTGTATTGAACGCAAATACAGTATTCGGAGCCAGGTTGGTGACGACAGATCTCAGAACGACCAGTATATTATTATATTATGAAAGAATATATTATACAAATATAAAAGAAATTATAAATGCATATAATTATGATAGTGTGCTATAATAATGATTAATTTGTGCATGAAACTTAATTATATTTTAGTTTATTCTTTTTAATTTAAAAAGAAATATGAATTAGTTATAACGAATTTATAATTTAAAAATTAATAAAAAATTAATAATAATAATAAATGTTAAACGCACTTTATTAAAATACGTAATTTGCTTTTAGATGTCGCGCTATCGGCCTATTAATGATTAGTTTCAATAATTCAAGATACGTTTCTAAGCTAAAGTTATTTAAGGTGCAACTATATATTATGATATTGATGTATTACTATTTTTTTTTTCTGTTTTTTTTTTGTGCCATAAAAATTGAAGGCGGTTCTAATGCGAACCATTAGGTGTAAAAAATGTCCCATATCTTATTGAAAATGTGTTCAAAATAAAGATTTTTATATGTTGTAAATTACAAAGATAATGTAATTTTTAAGCTCGTGTACATAATAATAAGGTGGTATTATTTAAAATCAAATTTCATGGTGAAATTATACATAATTGGAATTCTTATTTGGGAAGAACGTTTAATAAATTTTACTCACACTTTATTATTCATATGATTTGTCTGCATTAGAAATTTGTGATTTTTTTTTATGTAATGTAAACATTATGTCTGCGACTGACGTGTTAAATTGTATGAAGTCGACGGGCTTGATTAATTATTATTGGTAATAAATCAACATTCCTTGTTTAAATAAAAGATAGTTAAAATTTGTAAAATTTAATTACCTTTTTTTGGAAAATTTTATTTATTTTATACAAAAATACATAAATAGCGAAATGTTTTCGAAAAATGTTCCGATTTGCTATTTAAAAAAAAAAAAACATTGAATTCATTTACTAAAAACATATTTAATCTGTGAAACGCAATGTGTTGCCACTTTTTGAACATAATTTTCTTAGTATTTATTTTATATTCTGTGATAAAAAAAAGTTTTTTTCGGAAAAATCTTTGTAATTTATGTTTTAAAGCGTGGAATGTATACGTTTGTATTTAGAAAATATAAGATTGTGATTAATCTTCTCTAAATACCGGTTAGTATATTTTCAGCGTCGTTTTTTAAAGTTACGTGTATATTTTGGAATGGATTAATGTTTTTTAAAGTCGAGAATTCAAAACGATTGTAAATTATTTGTGGGTGATCTGTAATGTTTACGTTTACTTTCCGTTCGGTTTTACGATTCCGCCTAACGATGATATTAAACGCGGCGCAATGGAAATCAAATATTTTATATTAATTATTGTAATATTAGACGTTTAATTTAAGAGTAGGATGTTCTACCTCTACGAATATATGTAATAGTTGATGTACAATATAAACTTTTAACAAAACTTTTGTTTTATTTTCCTACCTGCCTACCTGTTCCACGTCGGGAATAAAGCGGTACTTGAGACAGATGATGATCCAAGATCTTCGTGTCGTGGATCTAACCGAAATTTTCGCATTAACCTCTTAACGGTAAGCGTTAAACCAACTGGTAGCTACAGTGGTGAATATGAGATACTATTAAAAGGTCTCCCAGGGCGCCCTAAGAAAATAAAACCTTGAAGTGCAGTTAGACAAACATAATATAGTTAACCAAAGCGCATACACATCAAAAAAAAGAAATTAACGCCTACATACATTAACTAGACATTACATTAAACAAAAAAGGAGATTACAATCATAAATTATGGAGGGTAGAGTTATGATGGTGATGGTGAAATGTAATGAAATGAAATACATATCTTTAAACAATGGTGATTCTGAAACACCAGCTCCAGGGATCCAACAAGGATACTCCAGCTCCTTGGCATAAGTTGATAAGTAATAGGTACAGAGTATGATTCCGGGACATAACTGGACGTTCCACGGAGCGTATTTCAACAATAAGAAACAAAGTCGCGATCGACGTGACTACTGGAACCCTATATAATAAATAGGGCACTAATAATTAACTTGACTAACTGATATTCAGATACAGCTAATTATTTAAGTTTTACTCAACTTTCTCTGCAACTAGTTAGCGCGGCTTCAGAATGACCGGCAACTTTTTTTTTTCAAACTATGCTGATAGCCTTGAAAGGCTATATCAGCTTCTCCTTGACGTGTAGTTGAGCTCACGTGGCTCAAACCGAAGTGTTGCTAACACTGGCCCTAGTAAGAGCAGAGCTTCACAGAATCTACCACCGGATCGGATGCGCGACCCACTGAGAAGATCCGGCGAGAAACTCAGTGGGCCGTGTCTATGGCTTAATTCACTCGTCGAGCCCTTCGTCGCAAGCGACGGGTACGACGAGGACGGTGACCGGTGCTTGTGGTACCTAAAAGCACCGTTAATAGATCGGGAGGTCCGTAATGACGTGCTTAGGGCAGACCGGGTACAACAGTAGCACGCGTTTATATACAAGCGGAGACCAAAGAAGTTATAATGGAGGTAATGCCAAATGTGGGTCACTAAAATCGCTATGATGCAGTGAACGCCAACTCACGGGTCGCAATAAAATTGTGAATAACTTAATACTGTGTTACAAGTCTAATCACCTAATCATATTGTACTCTTAATCTCTTGATGAATGAATTGAGCGTTGAATTCGATAGATGACGGAAAAGAATGAAAGCAGCTAAGTGTCAATAGCCTCATGAAACAAATTACCAGTGTGGTATACACAGGGAAGGTAGGCAGAGGCTTGGGTCTGCCCCTGGCATTGCTGAAGTCCAGGGTTTCGGTCAGCACTCACCATCATGTGGGCCGTACGCTCGTCTGCCTACTAGGGCTTCTAGCTAGTATGCAGTAACCTTTATTTGTTCATCCATTACGTCTTAAAAGCTTTAACTTTAATGGGAACTTGAACGTGCCACGCGGTCTCAGCTGCGATGAAAGTTCTAATTGCTGTTGCAACGGAGTCCAGAGCCCGCGGCGCGACTGTCGTCCTCACCTTAAGTCATGCGGTTAAAGAACCTAACTGAGATTCCTTAGATTTATTTATTTATTGCTTAGATGGGTGAACAAGCTCACAGCTCACCTGGTGTTAAGTAGTCACTGAAGGCCATAGACATCTACAACGTAAATGCGATACCCACCTTAGAGATATAAGTTCTAAGGTCTCAGTATAGTTACAGCGCCTGCCCCACCCTTCAAATCGAAACGCATTACTGCTTCACGGCAGAAATAGGCGGGGTGGTGGTACCTACTCGTGCGGTCTCACAAGAGGTCCTACCACCAGTAAACTATATAACTGCACTAGCAGACACGGCCACACGTTGCTGTGGCTAATGTTATTGTTTCTAAATAACACGTAGCCGGCTATGCAAATACCAAAACTTAACAAAGTATCTAAGAACAATTGGATTTCACTGTATTGCGTTTACTACGAAATAAATTTCACTTATACTTTAGCCTCAGCAACACGTGGTGTTTAAGTCATTAAAATGTAGCGTATATGACACATTTGTAGGTTTAACATAACAGCGCCATCTATTGATTACTTACTCAATCCAATCAACAGATATCGCCATCTGTTAAAATCGTTTGGAGTTAACAGATAATTGTGAATGTCAAATAATAGACAAATAGTTTGCAATAAAATAATATTGCGGCTATAAATTAAGATGTAAGCTATCCTATCTTTCAAGTCGGATCAAACTGCACACGGTGTGCAAATTTAATTTAAAATCGGTTAAGTAGTTTAGGAGTTCATCGCGGACAAACAACGTGACACGTGATTTATATATATATTATAAGAAAGATAGTTTAAATCCCCTCCACAGACGACCTGTTTTACAACAATCCTCAGTGACAGGCTCAGAGGGCGTCAGTCTTGCCATTGTTTGGATTTTTAAAAAACAAAGCATAAACATTTAATGTATTTATTTATTTAAATCAAAATACAGTTTAACTTTGTAAAACTATAGCAATTGAGTTGCTCTTATAAAGAGAAACAACATTTAAAGCTATTGCTTCACCATTATTTTTATATCTTTTTATATTTTAATATTGCAAAAATGCTCTTTATATGTCTAATGTTCTAATGTTTCAATAATCGAAATTCTATTTATGTCATCTATAGAAGAATGACATAAATAACATATTAACCTCTTTAAGGATTAATCGTATAGAGGTTACAAACATTTATGTCATTTTAACAAGGCGTCGCTTCGTTTTACTGAACGAATGAAATACGATTTAAAATATCAACAACTTTATTCACGTATATACAAGAACAATATACACATTAATATTGACGGTTCGATGTCGCGGCGCAGCGAGGATTGCGTTTCACTAATGTAACGCACAGACAGATTGCAAGCAATTGCAATTAAATTATACGAAAAATGTGCTTAGTGCGAGTTTTTAAACGTTCTCGATAGCGTAAAAGTTAACTATGGAGTGGGAACGTTTGCCTACGTTTGCCGCTAGAGGCGCTGTTTCAACTTCATGCAAATCTGAGTTAACTTTTACGCTATCGAGAACGTTAAAAACTCGCACTAAGCACACTGAAGTCGCGTGACGCGGCCGCCCGTATCGACACAGCTCGTTGCTTGCGATCTTTCAGTGTGTTTAATCAATACTTTTAACAGATTTCAGAAAATATATTTAATTGCTTCGATTAATTCAGAATCTATTCGTTTCTATATAAAATTTTAATGGTGAACTGTTCCCTGTAAAATGCTCGGTCTCGGTTCATATTGCTCTACTATAACTTTGTAGTTGCGCGTCTACGGGAGGGAAATAACAACATTCTTGAACGATTACAAGTTAATTGATTATTTTGTTATTTACATTTCAAGCGTGTCGACAAAAAAGTCTTTATTTCGATCCCATGTTTTAGAAATAATAAGATGATTAAACTTTTAGAATAAGGCAATTTAAATACAGGTAACACTGGTTTTTAGTGTTGCCACATTTACATCAACAATGTTTGAATCCATTTATTTGTCCAACGATAAGCTAGAACCGAACAACAAAATTTCTCATTAAGAAAAAAAAACGTTTCTACAGATAAATTAAAAGTCGAACCAATCTCAAAATAAATCAGATAATTATTTGTCAAACATAGAAAGCATTGCAGACGAAAAAAACATTATGAGAAAATAACTTAATACATTTACAGCTAAGTACAGTAAAAAAGACAACAGACATAAATTTACATATTCACAGCCCTTGCAACTCCCAGCACACTCAAAAATTATATATAATTGTATATAATATTTACAAATAACTAATTTAGCACATAGAGGCTGCGCTCGAGTCGTCCCGCACACTACGGACGGGATTTGCAAATTAAAATGTGAGTAAAGGTCGCGCGGGCAGATTGTAACAAGGATTGTGGTCGTCCTCCGCCCGGCGCCGCCCGGCGCCGCCCCGGGGCTCCGGTAGCGACCCCTCCCCCAACCCCCCGCGGGCGGGGCGCGCGTCCAGCGGTGGAGGAACTCCCTTTATAGTTATTTCAATGAAAATTTTAATGAGACCAAAAATTTGCATTGCGGTCGGTATCAGCACCGAAACTAACTTCAAATAATATATTGTGCGAGCATCGAGCCCGGCGCGGAACTACACAGGATGTGAATTCTACAAAAAACTACAAACAAAATGTACAAAGTCAAGCGACCGGTGTTGCTGCTGTCCCGGTGGCGCACTTTGGGAACTTACAGATTTCAGATTTAGTGTTCTACAGTGTATATAGTATATAGCACAACATTTTCGAACGAATATATTAATATCCATCTTTGAGATGATAAACTAAGGCCATACAGACAAGTGGGGGGCGCCCGCGGACCGCGCCGCGCCCCGCCACTAGTAGTTATACATTCTAACAACTTGTCAATGTGTAAGTACAACAGCATGAAAATAGCTTTATAATATTATCAATGAGTAACAGATCCCTAGCGCGGTACGGTCAAACATTTGTCAATGAGAAGGCACGAATTAATTATAAATATTTTTTTGTCTCTTTAACTAAATACTCTATAGCATTTTGTCTCTTTTATACAAAATATGGTTTGTTGTAAATATCTCTAATAATAATGTGACTTTAATATTATTGTTGTTACACACGCCGCGCCGACTGCGCCTCGGTCGGGCGGGGCCGCGCGGCAACGTTATACTTCTAACGCTAGCAGTAACAGTTTATGCGGGCAGCACGCGGGGAGCGACGTCCTAGAGCGAGTCCCGGTGCCAGACCCAGGTCCGCTTCGTGTGGTCGAACCTGTGCGCCAGCCACTGTGCCTGCAGCAGCTCGAGCCGGTCCCGGCTGAGGTACAGGGGCTTGCCGCGTCTGGAAATTAAACAATCGTATCAACCTTGGGGGCGGGGGGCTGGGAGCCGAGGGAGGCCGCGCCGGGCGGCGGTCGACACGTACTTGAGGTCGCGGTCCTCCTCGTCGTAGTCGTCCAGGTACAGGCTGCCCCACAGGCAGGCGCGGCGGCCGCGGATGACGATAATGTAGGTGGAGGTGACGACCAGGAAGATGGCGGTGCCGGCGCCGCAGTGGGCCGCGTGCCGCACCGCCTCCGCCACCTGGTGCCGCCGGCAGCACGCCGCCTTCAGGCACACCAGCGTGCCGCACGCCAGGCACACGGACGCCTCCTTGGGCGCGGCGCCGCACTGCGAGCACACGCGCTCGTGGTAGTGCGTGAACAGCCGGTCGTACTCGTGCGGCAGCGCCAGCAGCGCGGGCGGCGCCCACTCCACGTGCTGCGCGCGCAGCAGCCGCCGCAGGCCCAGCTGCGAGCGCTGCGCCGCCGCGCCCAGCTGCCGCGCCCAGCCGCGCGCCGCGCCCCGCCCCGCCGCGCCACGCCCCGCCGCGCCAAGGTCCAGGTACTGCGCCAGCCGCGCGTACTCCTGCTCGGGCGCCGCCACGTCCGGCAGCGCGGCGCCGTACATGTGGTGCCGCAGCAGGGCGCACACGCGCAGGAACGGCAGCGACAACCGCTTCAACTGAAAACGGACTAGTGTTGACGAGCAGCTGGACACCGACAACAGCCGCCCGTCCTTAACACTATCTGTAAGCATACGCGTGAAGTTGGCGAGCCTACTTAGACAATAGCTGCTCGTGCATTTCTCCGGTTCCATGGCTGAGCTTACCTCTTCTTCAAGTTTCTCGAAGTCCATGGGCGCGGGTTGCTCCTGCGCGGGTGGCCCGTCCTCAGTGAACAGCTCGGAGTCGGCGAGGGCGGCCAGCACGACCCTGGCGTTGGTCCTGACGTCATCGTCGCCCCCTCCCCCCGCCGCCAGCGCCGCCCTCTCCTCTGGCGTCGCGTTCGCACAAAACTGACATACTATTTGATAGTACGTGAGGGTGTACAGTTGCCGCACGATCAGATTAAAGTCCTCTGCAACACAAAGAGTCGCCTCGCATCACAAGCCCGTCTCGAGTGACAACGTTACGTACTTATGTAAATAAATATTTATAGTGGGGGGAGCGGGGTCGTAACGTTAAATGGAGATTTACTTATAGGGAGGAAAGGATAAAAACATTTATATAACGTTTCCTATTTCAAAAATCTAAACAATAACCACTACACGGAACTATTTCAGCGTGTCCGATATTGATAAAGGAGAAACCCCATTTTGGGCCTAAGCGTTACACGAATGGGATATGTACCAAAAAATTCGTCTATTTTGCTTGATTAACCTATTAAAATCTTAGCTTCATTGACAATGGCCAAGTGTAGAAAATAAAGTGAATTCAATTTTTTGTTTTAAACAATCTTTGTAAACATCTGCAACACTTATTTCAATATACGTAACTAGCTCCACAAACGTGCGGATTAGAATTAGAACATCCATAAAATAGGATCGATTTAGTGGAAATCAAGTGTAAAAAATAATTAATACTCTTTTGCTTAAGGATAAATGACTGTTTTTATAGGTATTTTAATCAATGTAAATAGAGTATGGCCATCGAATCGTGACACAACTACTTACAATGGCGGCAATTCAAAATATCTACAACCGACAACATTAAATATAGCATGAAAGGGTAGTTTTGCATTTTTATATTAATGTGACTATGCCATAGAAAAACACAAATGTATCAAATCGTGTTATGTTATCTTTAATGTTGCCAACTGAAGATATTTTGGATTTTGCCGTAAAGCAGTAATGCGTTTCAGTTTGAAGGGCGGGGCAGCCGTTGTAACTATACTGAGACCTTAGAACTTATATCTCAAGGTGGGTGGCGCATTTACGTCGTACATGTCTATGAGCTCCAGTAACCACTTAACATCAGGTGGGCTGTGAGCTCGTCGATGGGTATCTAAGCAATAAAAAATAAAAATAAAAAAGGCATGAAATAAAATGAAATGAAATGTGATGAGATAATATTATGGGAGCACGTAATGATTTATATTTTATATAAAAAAGTTATCAGTTAAATATAGTTTTTCATATAAAAAAGTTTTCATTAAAATTAAAATAAGACTGACCTAAAGGTCTTAGTTACCAGGTCATAAAATCCCTTAAAAAAATCATTTCGTGCGCAGCGCGTTTCGCATTACGTTGTTTTTAATTTTTGGCTTTCGTTCGTTTTCGTAAACAACCTAACGCGCGATTTCTCGTAACAGGTTCCATTTTTATTTTAAAGCAACCTGTTGCTGCAACAGGTTTCGTAAAAAATTACTCATCTTTAGTAGGAAACAGCCTCAAAAATATCGTTTTTATTAAAATATCTCGAACAATAAACATAACCTAAAATGTAAACATTGTCTGATTTTACCAATTTGGCCATTGCTGGGAGACCTGAAAATTGGGCTCATGAAACCTTCTTAGGTATTGTAACTTATGCCCAAATTCTAGCACTGTAACGCCAGGCCCAAGTTTGTATGGATTTCGGGTTTGTCCTTTAGACTCTCTAACGTGTCTCTGATATAGCGTCTCAAATATTCAGAGGGAATGTAAGTCTTTAAAAATGCCCTCATTCAAAACACCGGCGATTCGGAAATGACGCGATCGCTGGTTTCCATCACGTTTCTGGAGGTAAGGGTCGGTTCGACGATGAGGTGCGGACGGCGCTTACGTATGTCGACGTGCGGCGGGTCGGGCGGCGCCACTAGCAGCAGCTGTATGAGCAGGTCCAGCGGGTCCTTGAGCAGGATGGGCACGGGGCGCGCGTCGCTGGGCGGCGCGGGGGCCAGCGCGGGGGCGGGGGCGGGGCCGGCGGGCGCGGGGGCGGCGGGGGGCGGCGACACGAGGCGCCACGTGTCCGCCACGCCCAGCCCCGCGCCCGCCGCGCTCAGCACGCGGCTGTGGAAGCCCGCCACCACCATCAGCGGCACTGCAATCATAATAAACTGTTTTTCAATAAAATTCCAATAAAGGGCTACAATTTATAGTTTGACACTACGGCGCAGAGTCCGTCGGCTGCGTGCCCCGGGTGCGCCCTCGGGCCGGGCGCGATACAACTACATGTTAAATGTCAGAGAGACGCAGTGTAGTACGCACCCACACGTCCATAGTTAGTTATGGTTCTGAAGACCGCTTCGTTGAATGAAATCCCGAGCATAAAACATCGTGAATAAATATCGATATTGTTTAATGTCCCACATACCCCTCTAGGCGCGGGGACCTTGTAGGAGGTTTGACCCCCAGCCCGAAAAAAAAAAGTTATATCTGTCAATTATTGACATTTTTTTTATTTATTAGCTATGTAGGCCGACCAGCACACGGCGCATGTCTTTGTACCGGTTGATTACCGTCGCTCATTAACGTCAGCTGGGGGACTCCGTGGGAGTGCACTCGGGGATGCACTCAGAGAACAGACCCTCCTCCGGATGGAGTCCAATGGAAGTAGCTGCTAATTCGACCGTTGTCTGTCGCACTCACCTATACACTCATTTCTAGGTTTATATCTGGGCGCGCTCGCGGTGAGCAGGGTCCCTCCTCGCTGCACCAGCTCGCACTCCAGGTTGGTCCGCACCAGGGACGTGACGAAGGCGAAGATGTCGGCGGGCGAGGACCCGTACCGCTGCTTCAGCTTGCCCCCCGCGGCCGCCGTGATGTCCTCCATGGCCTTCCCCATCGCTTCCGAGAGCTTCGTGGGCGCCTGCGTACATAGCAAGTCGAGGGTACAGATCGTGTCGTACAGCGTGGTCGAGTGCAAGTGGCGTGTGTCGCACCGGCTGCGGCGCGGGCTCGGGCAGCGCGGCGGGCAGCGGCAGGCGCGGCGGGCGGGCGGGGCGCGGCGCCAGCGGCAGCACGGTGTTGGCGAGCTGGCGGCACAGCGGGCACAGGAACTCGCCGCGCTCCACGTGCAGGTTGTGCGGGCGCGGCGCGTGCAGGGCGCGCAGGTAGGCGTGCAGACAGTGCAGGTGCAGGTGGTGCTGGCAGGACTGCACGTGCACGCCGCCCTCCCACGAGTCCACGCCGGCGCCGTCGAAGTGCTGGCGCAGCTCGTCCAGCACGCGCGCCTGGTGCTGGCCGGCGGTGCGGTCGCGGTGCGCGCGCAGGCGGGCGCGGTCGGGCTCGGTGAGCGGCAGGCGCGCGGGCTCGCAGCCGGCGGGCGCGCGGTGCGCCAGCACGCTGCTGGCCTGCACCAGCACCACCAGCCCCACGGGGTCGGCGGCGGAGGCGGGCGCGCACGTGTTGCAGATGACGCAGGTGTAGTCGGGCTCCAGCGGCTCCTCGACCCACTCCTCGTCGTCCATGTCGCGCATGCTGGACAGGAACCGTTGCTGTCGCGCGGCGAACTCGCGCATCACTTGCTCCTGCCGCTCGCGAGCTCGCCTGGACCGCTCCTCCTTCTCTGCGCGTTCCCTGCACGACGCAAACATCGTTATATGCAAAGTTCTTTAAAAAAATGGAAATCAATTACCTAAAAATAGAAACACTAAAAGAAAGGAGATGTATGGAAATGGTAGTGCAAGGTAGACGGGAAGAGTTCGACCGAAGTAGATATGAATGGTGTGTGTGAATGACGATATGAGAGAGGAGAGAGTGTTGATATGACAGCTCATAGAAGAGAATAGAAGAGAAAAATTAGCTGTGTCGACCCCACCTAGTGGGATAAGGTACAGAAAAAGAAGAAAGAAGAGAAACACTAAAAAAAAGGAGATGACAACACTCAAATTTTACTGTCCTCACTATCGTCTTAAAATTGTGCATAATTTTCCCAATTCATTTGTTAATTCTTTTAAATTGCGATCAAAAACACAATTATTTTAAGCAATTATCCAGAAGCACATGTGGTTGAGATGTTGTTTACTAAATTAAGGTATGGTTTAGTTAACAAGGCTGATATTAAAGAACGCATTCCACTAATGTTTGTAAATGAGGACCATTGGGTCGTTCATTTGCAATAATGTTTGAGTCATGACGTGATGAAGAGATGAGATAGTGTAGTGGACCTGGCCAGGTGCTCGGCGTGGCGCTCCCGCTGCTGCGGCCACAGCTGCTCGCGCACGTGCTGCACGTGCTGGCGGCAGCGCGGGTCCAGGCTGCACATGCGCCGCAGCACGCGCCCGATCCAGAACGGGCCGTCGCCTGCGGGCCACGGACGCTGCGTTACTTCTGCCACTTCTCGCTTATGGTACGTTTACTTGTGCCGTGAGCGGTAACCACCGGTAACACGATATGGGTCACTTGTAGTAACAAGCTGGTGGTATGACTTATTGTGAGTTTGCGCGGGTATGTACCACCACCCCGCCTATTTCTGCCGTGAAGCAGTAATGCGTTTCAAGGATAGGGCAGCCATTGTAACTATACTTGAGATCTTAGAATTTATATCTGAAGGTGGGTGGCGCATTTACGTCGTAGATGTCTATGGGCTCCAGTAACCACTTAACACCAGGTGAGCTGTGAGCTCGTCCATCAAACTAGGATATAAAAAAAAAGCCGCGAGCTTCGGTCCAATGTTCAACTATGAAGTGGCAGACGAGGATAACTAGAGTGGCGGGCGCGCCCGTACCGACGGGCTCGTGCGCGGCGGGCGCGGGCTCGTCGGGGCTGAAGGAGTCGAGGCGGCCGGACAGCTGCGAGTGCAGCTTCAGCAGCAGCGATATTATGGACTCGTTCACGGGTATCGAGTCCTCCTCCGTCTGGTTCTGCAGCTCCATCTGACGACATATTGCTCATTGTTCATTATGAGATCAAGCCGAAAACTGTAGATAGGGTTGTACTAAAAAAATCGATTCAACGAAAACGACTTTTTTTTCGAAATCAATATTTGTTGGGATGTTATTTGATAAAACTTTTTGAATTTGACTGGTTTTGTGCCATGTAATTCACTACATTATTAGAAATAGTGGTGTACACAGAGTAAATGCCAAGCTTTCCCTAGGAACCCAGACTAGTTCAAATTACTTGGACAGTTCGATGCACAGTACCTGCGTGTCGTGGTTGCTGGTGGACGGCAGGTCGAAGTGTGGGGGGGCGGGCAGCGCGGGGGCGTCGTCCCACTCCGGACCCTCCGTGTCTGTGAACACACGCGCGGCTCTTAGTCTCGTCCGCAGGGCTGCCGCGCTGGGGTTATAGAACTACACACCGTCGATCGTTATTACGTACTATTATAGCCCTAGTATGAAGGCTATTTGGTTGAGAGCCCTAACCAAGCTGCACGATCAGCATTCCCGAGTCCTCCTGTTCCGTCCGTCCCGCGAACAGTCAGTCTTCTCCTATCCTCTGACCTGAGCGGTGGACTTCCAACTCTGAATCATCGGAGCTCCATACCTAGCGCGTAAGTAGCGAAGCCCGCTATATGAGCACGTACCATAGTCGATGCGGTGCGGCGGGGGGGCGCGCGGGGGGCCAGCGGGCAGCGCGAGGCTCATCTCGGAGTCCTGCAGCACCAGGGCGCGGCTCTCGTCCTCCATGATCCCCTGGACACCACCACCAAGCGTTACAGAGTTCCGTTCCGTCCCTCGGCTGGGACGGGTACGGCACTCAAAACTATTTACAACAATTTGTTACCAAATTCAACACCGTAGCAAATATTTTTCCAAATTATATATACAAAATAAACGTTTATGTCAGAATTATTTTTATTGTATAATACTCGGCAAACTTCTTGAGCATTAGTTGACGTAGTGGGGGTAAGTTCGCGCATCGTACAATTACGTACAAAAATGTTATTAAGTTATTAAAAACAACATAATATGTATTTATTTATATATTTATTAGTACATGAACAAAAAATACAGGTTAATAATTGTAGTAATTTAATCTAGGGGTAAAATAGATATTCCTTCCATTAGGTCAAAACTAGAGCTGGTGCCAGGTCTTGGATCAGCTGAAGCTGAGCTGGTATTTGTAATTGTTTTTTCGCTATCATAATCATGACCATCATCATCATCACTACTTTCTTCATCCGTGTCGCAATCATCGTCAGCAAAAATTACAAACTCATCAGTGACTAAATCTACCACATGATCACTTTTTACATACTCCGCCTCAATCTCTTTTATCTTTTGACATAATCTACCCCATTCCGGAGCACCCATCGCCGCGACCTTTTCCTTCACTAGCTCTATTACTTTGCCAGTGCTCCAGTTGACATTTTTGCTACTGACATACCCTTTAATAGCTGCCCAAGCCATTTCAATTGGGTTGAGGTCTGGATGGTATGGAGGTAAGCGAAGCACTGAATGGTTGTGGTTTGATAAAATTTTATCAATGCTGTATGTTTTGTGTTGTTCCTTATGTGCTTTAATCAAGCTAAAAAGCTGGGGTTTCAACATGTTTTCATTGTATGGAATTTATTTTTCTTGTAACCATTTCTTCATATAGACTTTTTTGGCATTGGCAGTTGGGGCGGGGTCAGACTGTTAATTGTGATATGACGCATTGTCGACTACTACAACGGAATTTGGTGGCAGATTTGGTAGCAATTGACAACGCAGCCATTTTTCGTAGTTCAAATAGTTCATGTTATCGTGGTAGTCACCAGATTTTGTGCCAGCTTTAAACAAAAAAAGGGCATTGGAAACAAATCCATCTTCGGAGCCAGCATGCACTATTACTACACGCTGTCCTTTCGAAATTGGTTTTTTTAAACCCCCAGTTGATCCATCTGACCACGACATACCACTTGCATGTGATGAGTCGACATAGGACTCATCGGTGTACACTATCGGTCTTCCTTCTTGCCTATATTTAATTATTTTTTGGAGATATTCGATCCTTAGTAGTCGGATATTACTTTTTTCAATTAATAGCTTCCGATTATTTTCTGTTCTTTTCCATCTGAAGCCTAGCTCTTTCATAATTCGTCGTAAACTTCGTTCCGAGCCATTAAAATTTATATCTTCTTTCAATTTTTTACGAAGTCTTTCGACGGTAGGAAGTTCGCTGTTTGTTATGTGATAATTATGAATACATCTTTTTATTGCAGATTGGTCGAAACTATCAATTCCGGTAACTTTCTTCTTCCCTGATCTTTTTTTACCTGGAGTACGAAACACGGCGAGCAAGTTAGAGCCCTTCGCTTCATTAATAATACGCCTAACAGTACTGACTGATGTTTTTGTTGCCTCTGAAGTCTCTTTTACCATTTCCATATCATTATTTCCCTGCTTTTTAAGAAAGCAATATACGTCGTACACCATTTTTCTAGCTTGTCTTTTTAATACTACACTAGTTTGACGTGGCATAGTATATTTTTTATAAAAAATCAAGAAACACTCAACAAATAGCAATAACAACAAAATCAACAAACAATAATAATTATAACAAATAACTTCAACGATTAATATTAATAGACTTTTCACTGTACGCAAGCGTACCTTTGGGAGCAAGCGGAACGAAGGCGCGGTGCGGGACGCAAGGTTCGACTGATCTACCAGATTCTACCAATAACGCGCTCGATACGATTTCCCCTGCCGTCGCGCCTCACCCTCACCACCAAAGTGATCTAAAATTCGGTTCTGCGCAGTCAAGGTCATTTGCTCACGAAGTTTGCCGGTTACTATAATACTTGTATTCAATTATTTTTTTAATGAAAATTTTCATATAATAATTTTTCTATAATTAATTATTAATATAGTTATTTTCTAAACTAACGTGCGATATCCCAAATCTATTTCTACAACTTTTATTTTCTAAAAAATAGGGTAACTATAAACCAAAATACTATATTATTATTCTAATTACCAAATCCACTTTAATGTTTTTATCAATTGTAAGTAAATTTAAACTTAATATTTTCTTTTCTTACTATAAATAACTTAACCTTTAATCTATAGTATTATTTCTGGTGGTAGCGTGCGTGTGCGTGTGCGTGTGCGCCCGCACGAGTGGCGCCGCTGTACGGTGACCACATTAATGTTATTAATCTCTATGGACTCCGGTGTCCACTCAACACCGTGGACCGTGAGTTTGTTCAACTGTTTCAGTTACAATAATGAGGTCTCACGCCATAGCTCAGCTGGTACTAGTGTATACAAGCGGGAGGGTCTGGTACCTCGAGTGCGCGCACGTAGGGCATGACGTCGGCGTCGTCGGAGCGGTCCTCCGCCATGGAGTCCCCGCGCGCCACCTGATGCAGATATGGGGACGGGTTTTGTAAGTGAATTCAACCGAATTTGCAGTTGTTCAAGACGGAAACGGTTAAAGGGAAACAAATCAGTCAGCTATTTAGGAGTACGAGGGGCTGAGAGACTGGGCGAGTGCTTCAGCATTACCTATCTGAGGAAATAATTTTACTTTGAGATTTTAACACTCCCCACCAAATGTTGGGGGGTTGCGGTTCAAAACCGCTGACCCTCTGAGTTGTCTACCATTGCTGCCAAAAATGTGTGTCTACACATCTCCGGTGCGAGCCCCACAATGGAATGAATTGAATTTAATTCATTCAAATAATTAACCCTTAGACCCTATTGTCACGTGCTTTACAAAGCTCGGGCTCGCGAGTAGTTCTGCTACTGTTACTGGGTTCCATAGAATAGATAGCCGTTCTCACGGATCGTTTGACGCAGAAACTTCAGCTGTATTTTGCACCGTATGTTCTACAGAGTGCTCTGAGGAATTTTTAAGTTTTTATTAGTTAAGTGGGCTATTTATTAATACAGCTAAACTTGAAAGTTTTCAACTGCAATCTATTGTCTAAAGGAGTGTCTGGGTAGCGTGCAGACGTACCTGTCGCGGCGAGGGCACCGCCAGCGCCGTGCTGGGGGCCGTGGGCAGCGACAGCAGCGCCGGCTCCAGCTCCGAGGACTCCCACTCCGTGTCGCCTGCGGACGTTCTTGCTGCTTTGACCCCATGTGGTTTACGGGTTAGATTAATGGCTGAACTGGTTGCGCCATTTTCGAAAACGCATTACTGCTTCACGGCAGAAATAGGCAGGGTGATGGTATCTACCCGTGCAGGATACCTTACTCACAAGACGTCCTTCCACGAGTAATTATGCAAATTATAATTTTACCTGTTTGATTTTTATTACACGATGTGATTCCTTCACCGTGGAAGTCAATCGTGAACATTTGTTGAGTACGTATTTCATTAGAAAAATTGTACCCGCCTGCGGGATTCGAACACCGGCGCATTGCTACATACGAATGCACCGAGCGGCTTATTCCATTATTTGGATTAATATGGTGTTAGCCTCATTGACAATACTTATTAGTAAGTAATAGATAGCTCACAAATTTTTGAGTAATTTTAAACAGGCTGTAAATTACGTACTGCGCAGAAACAAATATTTTTGAGTAAGAGACAAACAAAGGTTATTTTTGAGTAACAATTTTTTGATTGCAGAATACTAATTTGATTTGTAGATATCTTTTCTCAATGAAGTTGATTGCGTTGGAGAGAATTGTGCGCGACTCACTGTCGACGGGCGCGTAGTGCGCGGGCGGCGCGGGGCGGGGCGCGGGGCGCGGCACGGCCAGCACGCGCGTGCACGCCGCCTGCGTGGGGCACGCGCCGCCCAGCGCCCGCAGCAGCGCCGCGCCCGACACGCAGCGCGCCGCGCCCTCCTCGCGCTGCAGCACCGCGCTGCGCGGGTCCGCGGGCGCGCCGGGCGCCAGCGCCGCGTCCAGCAGGTGCAGCGCCAGCGCCAGCACGTGGTCGGGCGGCGCGTGCGGCGGCGGCTGGTCGGCGGCGCGGCGGTGCACGGCGCGGTGCAGCACGGCCAGCAGCGCGCCCAGCAGCACGCCGCTGCGGCACACGGCGCGCGGGTCGCCGGCGCCGGGGGGCGCGGGGCCGGGCGGCGCGCGCAGGGGGGGCCACAGCGTGCCCAGGCGCGCCGCCGAGCCCGCTCCCTTCCTCTTCTCCCGGACGCTGCAGGCACACGAGACGTTCAGTTGGCGGCGGGGGTGCGGGGGGTGCGGGGGGTGCGGCGGCGCGACTACTCACTAGGCCGTGTAGCGCTCCATGGAGGCGTGGAAGTCGCGGCGGTGCACGGCGCGGCGCAGCACGTGCAGCGGGTCGTAGTATTGCTCCCACACGACGGGGCGCGGCACGAACAGCCCCTGCTCCAGGTTCTCGGAGCCCCGGGGCGGCGGCCGGTACGTGGACAGCTGCGAGCCGACGCCGTCGTTATATTGTGCTCAATTATAATGTAAAAATTTCACAGTCAATGTATTAATTATAAAATGAAACTTTCAACACATTAACCTCAACATCAGACAATCGTCATAGCAATAAGTATAAGATTGAATTATCCGATACTAATTAACCTCTTCGGGGAGTGCCATATGTGAACATCTTTTTAATTTTATTCTTATTTTTTATTTATTATTTATTGAATTGTATTCAATATAAAATGAACAAATTGCAATAAAAAATATATTAAATTAATGTTTTTAATACATTAAAGTCCGCCCCTGAAGAGGTTAAGCTAGTACTGTAGTTAGACCCACCTCCTTGAGCACGGTCTCGAAGTTCTTGGTGTGCGCGTTCCCGGAGCGCTCGGGCATGAGCTCCAGCAGCTGCGAGTGCGTCTTGTCGCCGGCGGCCAGCAGCGTGCTCACCTCCAGCCGGGACTGCGTGAGCTCGTCGTTGCCTGCAACACCACCAGGACGAGGGACGCATATGACGACTTGACGACTTACTGCTGGGAGGCTGTGAGTCCGTACGGGTAGGTACCACCGCCCTGCCTATTTCTACCGTGAAGCAGTAATACGTTTCGGTTTGAAGAGCGGGGCAGCCGTCGTAACTATACTGAGACCTTAGAACTTATATCTCAAGGTGGGTGGCGCATTTACGTTGTAGATGTCTATCGGCTCCAGTAACCACTTAACACCAGGTGGGCTGTGAACTCGTCCACCCATCTAAGCAATAAAAATAAAAACTTCAGTGTTAATAAAATTTGGTAAGCTGGTCGAGTGGTATGAGCGCCTCGGTGGGCGGTACCCCTTACTGTATTACCACTTTTGAGAAATGTATTTTTTGACAAAGTCATTGGGGATCAACTACGGTACCGACGGTATTAATATTTTTAAATAATTATCAACAAAATAAACTCGGTCTTGCGACTCCAAGCTAGGCACCTCTGTGCTGTGGGAGGCAGAGATCGATATTTATACGTTTAAATACATACTAAATTAATTTGTATTAGGTACCCATGCACAAAAAAAATTTTTTTTTTTATTTGATTTTATTTGATTTGAAAGCAAGTAAACCTGATGTGGGAACCAAACTCACGAACGCTAACAGCTGCGCCAGTTAGCTCCTGATGTGGGGACCAAACTCACGAACCTAATAGCTGCGCCAGTCAGCTACTTACCCAGGTTGGTCCTGGAGGAGACCAGTATCGCCAGGAACGTGAGCAGGCCCTCGACCATGGCGTCCTGCTCGGCCGCCTGCACCGGCGACATGGGCAGCATGCTCAACCACTCCCGGACTCCGAACCTGAGGAGCCGAATGTTCATACGTGCGCGACGAGACTCAGAAAACATTCTTCGGTTAACGCTTCCACAGTTTTTTTTCCCTACTTATGCTGATAGCCTTGAGAGGCTATTTCAGCTTCACCCTAATGTGTGTAGGTGAGCTCACGGGGTTCAAGCCGGAGTGTTGCTAACACTGACCCTATCAAGAGCAGAGCTTCGCAGAATCTACCACCGGATCGGAAACGCGACCCACTGAGAAGATCCGGCGAGAAACTCAGTGGGCTGTGTCTGAGGGTTAATTCGCTCGTCGAGACTTTCGTCGCAAGCGACGGGTTCGACGAGGACGGTGACCGGTGCTTGAAGCACCGTTAATGGACTTCCACAGTATAATCTGGCGCTCATTACTATCGATCAACTCTTCGAATACTTTAATGTCTCGTGGTGACGGACTGCCGGAGGGCTTCTTTTACCCATACCTATGCTGATAGCCTTGAGAGGCTATATCAGCGTTACCAGACGCTTAGCTAAACTCAAGGGGCTAATACTTGGCGAAGTGGCTAACACTGACCCTAGCAAAAGCAGTGCTTCACAGAATCTACCACCGGATCGGAAACACGACCCACTGAGAAAATGCGGCGGAAAACTCAGTTAGCGTGCTATTCCCATTCCGCACAACGTCCAAATGTCGATGGCGATAGCAAACGCGAAATTACGAAATTAAACCGTAAAAGTACTTGTAGATAGTTATGCAAATATTTCCATCGGTTGTAGGCTTAAATTCGGTCACTGAACACGCAGTGGTGTAGGCACTCACATGTCAATGCACATGTCCATGAACTGGTCCGGCGGCAGGTGGGCGGCGCATATCTGCAGCCAGTAGATGTCCATGTCGACCATCGAATTGCAGAAGTTCGCCTGGATGTAGGTCATCGCTTGGCCTTTGATCTGGAGGCCGTTCCTGACCCAAACTCCAGCCAGGATCTCGTAGAATAGACTCTGTAACAAAGATTAATAACTTGAACGAGTGACGAATGAATGAAACTCAATCAAGCGTCGCAACTGTGAGGGTACATTCAAATTTCGTAGCCATATAATATCTTTTCTCAATACCCATCTAACAAATGTTTACTAATGACTTCTGGGATGGAGTAACTACCCGACCCAGATGACCAGAGGCAAGGCAAAGCCGCCATCGCTCCAAGCACCGTGCTGAAGACCCGTGAGCTCATCTACCCATACGCGCGCAATAGACCCATAGACTGCCAACAATTAAGCAGTAAAAAATGAAGTAATAATATCGCGTATATACTAAAACTATACCGTAATTTTCTGTAAAACATTAGATAAACCTAAATTGAGGTCGTTAGTGGAATTAACTGTTCTGGTGTCTATGGGATTCGGTAAGCGCACAACACAAGGTTGGCCGTGAGCTAGTTCACCCATCTATAAAAATACTGGTGGTAGGACTTCTTGTGAGTCCGCACGGGTATGTACCACCACCCTGCCTGTTTCTGCCGTCAAGTAGTAATGCATTTCGGTTTGAAGGGTGGGGGCAGCCGTTATAATTATACTGAGACCTTAGAACTCATATCTCAAGGTGGGTAGCGGCATTTACGTTGTAGATGTCTATGGGCTCCAGTAACCACTTAACACCAGGTGGGCTGTGAGCTCGTCCACAAATCCAAGCCAAAAAAAAACAAAAAAAAGTATGTTCGAACGCAACGCATGATATCATCTTAGCTACACATTGAATACACAACGAATGAGTTCTATTTGATACTTTGTTACGTTATCATAATTAAACAAAGGAACTGTTTGTTATATACGTTAAACACAAGGCATGATAGTATCCGAAAACGAAGACATTTAAGGGGATCCAGCCAAAACAAGATAATACAGAAAAGCCCGAATCGAATATTATTTTTATTGCCTTTGTAGGCACTCGAGCATACGGCCCAACTGATGGTGAGTGGTTAACGTCGCTCACGGACATCAGCAGTGACAGGGGCACAGCCAAATAGCTGCCTACCATTGAGAACTCTCGGCAAGCCTCATTAGGACATATCATAGCGTTCGGGAAACTCCGTGGAGGGGAGCTCATTTCCGAGCCGGATGGTACGTGAAAGAAATGATATCTGGAAACGCACTGTCATTGAACGCAGCGATTCCATATAGCATGGATGAACCCTACTCCGGTGACGAGAGGTGTGATGGTAAAAAGGTCTAAACTCTCAAGAAGTTAAATTGAATAATTCAGTTCTAAGGTGAGATAGAATCACACGCCAAATTTAAATACAGAGACTTAGTATACAGTTTGTAATACAAATGACATTATTTTTCTTCAAGTATATAATATATAAGTTGCCTCTATGATGATCCACATGAAGACCATAATTAATAGGTACATTAACGTGTAACTATGGAAGCATACAGGATATACACAAAAGTATTCTTAAAAGATGCACACATGCGTCTAACATTTGAATCCCGTTTAGTATCGATGCTATAAATTCGTGTCCCTAGAAAAAAACATTAATTATATGTTTTGTAGAATAAATACATAAAAATTCGTTGCAGGACCAAAAAAAAAACAATCCCCTGGGGCTACAGAAAGCCGTTAAAGACATAAAAGTTAGAAATTAATCGTTAATATATGCAGGAATGTCTTCCTTGATTAACGGATATGTAATTAATATCTTTAATCATTTTATTTTTAAGCAGTTAAACTTTTAATTTATACTTTACTACAAAACAAATGTGATATAGAGTCACTTATATGTTTGATATGTGAAGGGCCGTCTGCTGATAAGTGGTTGTCGAAAACACGCAGAGACATAACAATTTTAAAGAAATTTAACTATTATCTCTACCTATTCTCTGGTAGCCTGGAGGCTATTCCAGCTATAATAAAATATCTGTCGATCGTTGCCCTATTAGAACCGTTCACATAAGCGTTTTTTTCTTTTCCAACCTATGCTGATAGCCTTGAGAGGCTATTTCAGCTTCTACTTGACGTGTTGGTGAGCTCACGGGGCTCAAACTGGGAGTGTTGTAAACACTGGCCTTAGCAAGAGCAGCGCTTCGAAGAATCTACCACCGGATCGGAAACGCGACCCACTGCGAAGATCCGGCGAGAAACTCATTAGGCAAATATGCGTCACTGGACGCACGAACAATGCTTGAACAGTGTGCTTAGTGAGAGTTTTTTAACTTCTCGATCGCGTAAGAGTTAAGTCAAATTTGTATGCATTTGAAACAGCGCCCCTAGCGGCAAACGTAGGCAAACGTTCCAACTCCATACAAATTTGAGATAACTTTAACGCTATCGAGAACGTTAAAAAACTCGCACAAGCACACTGAAAATGCCATGCTGTGTTATGTTCCAGGGTAGCGTAACAATGTCTTGTTATTTTTTTCCATATAGGACACGGCCGCGCCTTATGTGGCTTATGTCTTTACTCAGAGACGGGAATGAAAGTGTAAACCAAATATTATTTATTACTGTTGTATAGTGTAAGTACGGAAAACTGGTTATATATGGAAGCTCCCACGGGTGGATACTGTCTACCATGCTTTGCGACAGATGCATGGTGGATGCATCAGTCGCAAAGCAATCAAACACTAAATAAGCTTTTTATGTCTATGTCTTAAGGCACGGCATGAGTATGGCATTCCCGCTGCGGTATGTGTGTGTTTCGAAAACCACTTAACCTTAAGTTGGCCGTGCACGCGTCCGCCGCAAGTTGGCTGATCGAAACAAAAATTTAAAACCGACTTAACATGAAAGCGTCTTTTTACATTATTTCGTCAAAGAAAACGAAAGTTTGTAGAAATGTTAGTAGGGGATACAAAAATGTTGCAAGGAAATAAAAAAAGAATTAAATTTTGCGAGAATAACCATTAGTTGTTAAAGTGTACAGCGTGCAGCGCAACTTGAATTTAAAACATTGCGTTTGTGGGTTTTTCTTTCCGAAGTATGAATTTAATATTTTGTAAATAATAACAATAATAAAGATTAAAAAGTATGAAATGAGCTTTAGTAGAAAACGAAACTTAAAAAAAAGTTTTTTCCTGTTTAGGATATGAAATGAATGCATAATAACAAAAATATTATATTGTCATCGTTTCATAAGATGTGTGCAAATTTAGAAGCTCAAGCTCAAATCATTTTAAAATCGATAATAGATTTCGTTGTATAGATAGATACACTATACAGTAGGTACAGAGACAAGCACAGAAACTAATGAATACGCGTCAAGAACAGGTTTTCTTTGCAAAAAACATTGGTTGCCGCAAACCAGACCTGTTATAGTTCACCTTACACTGAATCGACTGACGAAAAAGTATGAAACCAAAAAAAATCCGTAATCAAAATGAACAACACGTCGCAGCAATTAATATACATAGACTCTAAGTTTGCATTTTATTATAAGAGTTATGGAGACACTTAAGACAGTCTTCGCGGAAGCATACCTCGCTGCATGACATGAAATCTGTGTAACAACGAAATCAGCAGCGGTTGGAATAATTTTAAGTGAGCTGGTATCCCCGCGACCTCCAGCTTGCCGCTTCAGTGGTCGCGCGTCCGTCGTCATGTCCGTTCGCTTCGTGCGCACGATTCTCGTGCTACTAGCGATCGTTCACAATTCGCGCGCTCTAGTCGATGAAGTCGTCGACGTACTCAAACTCGGGAAGGAGATAGGCGAAGAGATAATCGCATCATGGAACGTTGTAGGAAAGACGCTAAACGTATCGGAGGGCGTCGAACTCCCCCTAATCAGAAGACGTGAAAGATTAATACTGGCAAAACTCTCGCATATATCGCAATCGATCGACAGATTGGAGCTGGGAATAGAGAAGGCCGGTGCGGTGGCCTTGTTCCTGGCCAAGAACGGAGGGAGAGGAACCCGTTTTGAGTTGAAACTGCACGACATGACGGTCCTTCTGAACAAAGTGGCGGCAGTGGACAGACAGATGAGAGTGTACGTCGGCCTTCAAGAGGAATTGGAGCGAAGCACGTTGTTAGGCTTTGCTCAATCGTGTGTCTTTTACGAGCCGGATGCGCTACCTGGCGTGCTGGAGCAGATACACGCGCACATTGTTCCACCCCATAAGCTATTGTTAGGCAAGGGCCTTCTGCAGCAAATCGTCGAGGAAGTTCAGGTTGGTACAACACTGTATGAGAATTGTAACTTTGATACGTTATTATGACCCGGGCTGGGCGATAAGAAAGTCAGTTCAACGACCGCTCCCCAACCGTCTGATGTTATGTATCCCCTCATTTTTTTATATCGTCTGGGAATTTAATTTCCCGGAAGCAAGGGGACGCCAACACCAGATCCACTCGTCATTGAAGTAAACATAATAGTGTTCTTTTGTGTGGACTGCACATTGTTGTCGTGTAAACATCCTTTCGGCATTCATTCCGGACCGTTAAAGAGTAACCACAAATATATATCTACAACAAACTCCAAATGTTATATACGTGTCTTCATTTAATGAGGTAAATGTTATTAAATAAATCAACATAATTAGATAATATTAGGCAAACTATCAGAGCTTTAAATTTTCAAATTATCTTCAATTAGATTAACCATTTCCTTACTAATGGTACAAACATTAATTGGGGTGTATTAGATGTCTGTTAGAGCTTGATCAGAAATGACCGTAACAACAAAATATCAAAATAACACATCATTACGTGCCAGTTAGTCTTGTACGTGCCAAATATACTAGCTATTGTTCTGAACACAGAAAAACAAAAACCATCATTACATATTTAGTACATTCTATTACCTATGTACATGGAAATTAGGACACAATAAGAATATTTGAAATAATTTTAGAACAGAAATAATTAGCATGTACCAACCCTACAGGACCCTACTCAAAGACTCGCATTGAAACTATTGAGTAAAATCGAGACAGGAAAATCCCAAAATGAAAAAAAGGACTTCACCATAAAACATACTGTTCTGATTCTCACTAAACGAACAAAAGTAGCAACTGATTCCCTTACGTATACAATTTTGTGAACACAATTGACGTAGAAGGCAACCGATGGTTCCAGAAATTCCAAAACTATGCCTTTTTAATTATACATTTGCATTTTAGTTGTGTGATTTATTTAGTGAATGAAATACTGTGAGCCCGGTGTTTGTAACGCGGTGGCTTAGCAAAAAAGTGTGTGGGAACATTGTTATTTGTGAAATCTAGCATACGACATTATGATAGGAGGTATTGACCTAATGAGTCACTTGAAGCGTTAACGCGCTTCTGATTAATGGAGATGCAGCAGCGCTTCGTAAATTTAACAACGCGGAGACCACGGGGTCATCGTCGTCAATTGAAGGCATGAGTGGATGAAGGGGATATGATACAATTTGTTAATTTTATGAAAACGGGCAACAAACTTTTGTTACTAGTACTTTTTCTTCGTAAATAACTCCTACACCATATAAAATTTCTAAAAATAGCCTTTAAGCCCGGAATTTTATGGTTTATAAATATATAACACCTTCATTCAATGTAAAACCTCAAAAATCTTAAAAATGGTACTTAACCCCTTCATCCTCACGTCTTCAATTATCAGTGTGCTTAGTGCGAGTTTTTTAACGTTCTCGATAGCGTCAAAGTTAACTCAAATTTGTATGCAGTTGGAACAGCACTCCTAGTGGCAAAAGTTCTAATTATAAGCGGTGTTTTTTTTATAACGAAGTATTGTGACACAAAATGTTAATGCCAGATTACCAGGTCAATAGATTTCGGCCTTTTCGAACTTAACTGCCGGGTAGGGCAGCCGTTGTAACTATACTTGAGCCCTTAGAACTTATATTTCAGATAGGTGGCGCATTTACGTTGTAGATGTCTATGGGCTCCAGTAACCACTTAACACCAGGTGGGCTGTGAGCTCGTCCACACATCTAAGCAATAAAAAAAATAAAAAAACTTAGTAACTTCATTCCTATCTTCAGAGAGGATACCATTCTGTCTGTTTATACCTCAAACTAATCACATACATACAACTGGCAATTGAGGCCCTCAGCACAAAAGTGGCTTATCCTACATTTTTTCATATTCGTGGTTCTATTATACCTATTGCAATTTATTTAAATCAATCAATTTTGATGCAAAACCGGCCTATCCCTAATTTCGCCCATAGTTAACAGATGGCTTTGTCAACATTATTTTTGCGTGTTTTATTTTTGCCTATGAGGCACTGTAAAAATAACCATTCAGACCTCATTGTCTCCATAGTAAGCTCAGGTAAGCTCAGGCCACTTTTGCGCTGACGGCCTCAATTCAACCTCATGCCTCAAAGTGGAGGACGACATTCCCGTTGTAATATATATAGGGTCTAATAACATTACCGTGTGCAAAATGAGGCAATGTTAGTTTGTATTCCTAACAGGAAACGCTTCACGCGATCGTAACTGCTTACTATCAGCTATTTCAGGAAACAGACAGCGCGGCGTGATGAATAAACGATTGTGACAAATTATTCCAATTCACAAAAGTCTCTTCAAAGATATTTCTCCGAAGATATCGAACACGACCGACCGAGATATTAGCTGATAACGACCGCAGCTGGTATAATGACACAGTTCGAGGAATGGTCACAAACTGAACGTGTGCTGTGTGTGTGTGTGTGTGTGGGTGTGCAAACATTTATGACGTCACCCATAGGAGAAACTTAACTGTACTGTGTTTTGACGAAGGCGGGTATTAATTAGCGACCCGCCGTAATTTTTTTTTCTACCTAACCTGAGAGCCCTGAGTGGCTATTTCAGCGTAACCTTAACTAGTAGGTGAGCTGACAGGGCTCAAACCTGACGACATTGCTAACACGAACCCTAGCAAGAGCCGTGCTTCGCAGAATCTACCACCGGATCGGAAACGCGACCCACTGAGAAGATCCGGCGAGAAACTCGGTGGGGTGTGTCTGAGGGTTAATTTACTCGTCGAGCCCTTCGTCGCAAGCGACGGGTTCGACGAGAACGATGACCGGCATCATTTATTTGTTACGTGTTCCTCCAGAATTGAGGCGACGAGAACACGACCCATACGATGTTAAGCGGTTACCTGAACCCATCCGAAGTATCGCATGGTTCTCATGATTGATCTCTTGCTTGTATTATACGGAAAGCTGCGTAACGATTCAAATTGGAACGCACAAATTCATCGCGACAGTAATTGCCTTACAACGCGACCCGCAACCAGGAATTACGTCAATTTTATACATTACTAGCTGTACCCGTTCGCTTCGCTGGGCATTTAAAATTAACATTATTATTTCTCACCTATGACTTTAATTATGATACTTATATAATTGATGATAATTTTTATTGTGTAGATCGGTGAACGAACTCACAGACCACGCGGGGTAAAGTGGTCATCGCCGTAGCTCATAGACGTCATAACGTGATCTCAACTGTACAGTACGACGGAACGACGGCCGATATAGGCAGGATTGTATTAACTACCCATTCGAGCTATATTATGTATTATTATGTACTAGCGACCCGCCCTCGCTTCGCTTCGGAAACTGTAATTTATTATTGATTTCTCCACTATTTAATGGATGTTTTTATACATATAAACTTTCCTCTTCAATCACTCTATCTATGAAAAAAAACCGCATCAAAATCCGTTGCGTAGTTTTAAAGATTTAAGCATACATAAGGATATAGAGACAGAGAAAGCGACTATGTTTTATACTATGCAGTGATTACATATATTATGTATTACAAATATAAAAACTTGTGCACAAATAAAACAACGACCAATTCAAGACAGTAACGTGATACGATGATAAAAATATCAGCCCCTAAGTACCTACCAAGAACGAAGAAATATAAACCGTTTATAAGAAAGCCCGCTCGTTCGAATTTAGGTGCTTACTCGCCCTTAAACAGAATCCTTTGGGACTGCAATAATGTTCACGGTAGCGCGGTCTCCGTCAATCTTCCTTCGGAGTTGTCCGATTGCGCTGAACTTATTTTAAGTGAAATAGATGTTTTTTCTAATTGTCTCACTACTTACAGGAAAAATCTGTCGCGGATCATCTCCCAATTAAATTAATCTTAAGCAAGCAATGAATGAAATGTAATCAAATCTTAGCTGTATATTTTATTTTTGTTGTTAATGCACTGTCGATTGCACCTATAATTGAGGTGACATCTGCCATGAACTTTTGTCAATTTGTCAATGTTTTGTATTGATGATCACTTTGTTGGTGCAACTTAATAAATAAATAAATGACTTTTGATAGATGAAACTACACATGATATGATGTCGTCCATCGTATTGGTATCCAGTTCACTGCTTTTCTGCCGAAATCCCAGTCCCAAATTGCCGGCGCTGCGCACTCTCCAAAATAAAATATGTTTTATTTTAACGGTACGGTGACAAACTCGTTTTATACATATCAGCTTCGTGACTCATCGATTAATCACCGCGCTCACAAAGCGAGCACAAAACGAGATAATTAGAAGAAAGAAAAAAAAAAACACAACAATGTAGATTTGCAATCGATAAAAAATCACGGAAACAAAAATGGAAGGGAAACAGAATGCAACATTTTTAGCTTTATTACATTTTTTTTTGTAATCAGTTCAGCTTATTTTTCCCTACCTACGCTGATAGCCTTGAGAGGCTATTTCAGCTTCGCCCTAACGTGTGTAGGTGAGCTCACGGGGCTCAAACCGGAGTGTTGCTAACACTGACCCTAGCAAGAGCAGTGCTTCGCAGACTACCACCGGATCGGAAACGCGACCCACTGAGAAGATCCGGCAAGAAACTATCTGAGCTCAGCTCGGAACAAGTCTGTCAATTTTAAAAGCAACAGTTAATTGTCAGTATAAAAGTGAATATAAATATAAATAGCGCACTAACTACTGACTTATGCCGGACGACGATAATACAATGAGAACTTTGAACTCGGGTCTCAAGGTCGCATTTACATCGAAATGTACATGGGCTCTTCTTAACACTCACCATCAAGCGGGCCGTTAGCTCGTCTACCTGTCTATATCAATAAACGAACATAGGTGTGATTTGTGTGAAACTTTTATAATAAATCTCGGTCTGATTTCAACGACCTCAATGACACAGGGATCATATAAAAAAGATGACATATGAGTATTCAAATAACGCCAATTTTGTCCTACAAATCGTTACACAACGCTATTGCCTCACGCAGGACATGATACACTTAAGCAGCCTCACAATCAGAAGCTACAACAATTTTTAAGCGGAAAAAGCAAGTAATGCTTCCGCAGAATAAAAAAAAAAATATGAATCAAAGAAATAAAAACAAATGCTCCGTTGCGAGTCCACTCACGCCGCTGCTGACTCGAGGGAGCAACACAGCTGACGCGATACATGAATATAAACAGATAGAATAATAATACGATGAAATAAAAACTTGAATTTTCTTTATAGCAAAACGGTCTTTAAGTCAATGCGGATAAAGGTCAGGATGTAAGCAAAATCAGGTTTGTTTCGAACTAACAGTATTACGTGCGTGCTATGAGGGTTGGACCTGCTCCGTGTGGATTAGAGTTGTCGATGTTTACACAGGTTTTTTTTTGTTCAAGTTAGAGTATTTATTGCAAACCTGTCGCTAAGAGTAAATATCTTCGGAGATACTGCAATAATAATTTATTACTTTTTTCTGTGAGGCTCCACTTGCAAATGAATAACATAGAAAAATACACACTACGTCAAAAAGAAGATAGAATTTTAGGTAATGACATTGAGACAATTCGAAATTCGGGTCAAGAACGCCTTGACGACATTTTAATTGACTACAAAAACACACATTGAATTTGTCTTCTTTGGTTATTATATATATGTATATACGTACATAACTATTTGGAAATACGGATAATTTTGATGCGAAAACCTTTTATATTATTAATATAATTCGTTCAAACTACGTCGACAAAACAATTAACAATAATCTTGTTAAAATTTAATTAATGTTAAAGGAGTTTCCTTTTCACCGAGGCCGCGGCAATGACGATGACAATACACGTTAAATTGAGGACAAACACCGCATCGACATTCCTTTAAATATAACGGAAGCGGTGTCCATTACTTTAGTCGTGCGTTTTGTCGCGAAAATTGAACGTCAAAACCGCATTAACATAGGATTGCTATCGACTGACGACATCGATACGGTCCCCGCACTAAGCTGACCCCGCTCGCGCCGTGCAAGCCGTCCCCTCTCCGCGTCCGTCAGTAGTACCTCCGCCCTCGTATCGCGTAGTTCCACCAGCCGCAGACTGTGTCGCAATGAGATTCGCAGCGCTCATTGCGCTGTTCGCAATAGCGATCGCCGACGAGCTATGTTCAGTGGACGATTTGCGGCAAAAACTATATGCTTTAGAAGATGAATTGTGGAGGAACGTGTCGGATCCGATGTGGAGACAATCCGATTTAGGGGGAGACGTCGAGCTAACAAAGGCTTTCGTGGCGCTGGACGAGTTGATTCAGGCCGTACCGAGGAGTCGACGGCCCCCGCTCAACTCTTGGATTTGGACGAACGCTATCGAGAAAATGCAAATCATCGACGGACATTACAAATACTTTGCCGAGTTCGCGAGGACGCAGTCACGGCCCGGCGCTGTTCCGGCGCCAGTTCGGGAATGGATGGACCTCACCGAAGCGGTGCTGATGGACCCCAAGTCGTCTGTTACGAACTCGATGAAGAAACTGGGCGAGCTGATGAGCCACGGCGAGGCTGTCACTTACCGCCTCGTCATGCTACAGGTACACACGGTCATAAGGTAACAAAGGAAAGCGGTGCCGTGAGCGGACCGACGCGTCGTCTGTCAGAGAACCAGTGCTGTGTTGTGTAATGTGCAGTACGAGTTTGCAAGCCACAACTGACGTGCCCTAGTAACTTAATCATTATCTGTAGTAATGCGCAAATTTTCATACCATAATATTCATTTAAAGAAAATCTACAGCTAAGCATATAACTATACACAATTTGAACGTATATAAAAATACATTTTTTTAACACAGCATTAATACTAAAATTATTTCAAGTAGGTAGATACTGAACCGGAAGTCAATTCGAAACAAAATTCCTCGGCAAAAAACATGTATTGAGGTTAGGTAATAATATAAAGATATGTATTTGCAAACAAACTAAGTAGATCAAACAGTGTCGTTCTTGGAGGGGCGTTGACCGTAATAATGTTTTATATAAAAATTGCGAAGGTTGCTTTTACGATCCAGCGATACGGCGGATTGTTTATTTATTTATTTAATAATAATAATAATTTATTTTATTTCTCTCTTAAAGGTATAGTACAAATACAAATGGAAATTAACCTTAAAATTTATTTTGTAAGCCTTTGAAAGAGCTGAAGTGTGTACTAGGTTCAAAGACCTGTATTACTGATCTCCAGGCTCCCTCCTTCTTAAGATAGATTAGGTTAAGTCCTGAACATTTGCATGAGTGTACCAGGCTCACCACAAACCGGGAGACGTGGCGATTGCTTGCGTGAGGCGCATCACATCTGCCCACAGCAATGATACCGAATGACGACCACGACTACTCTGACAAGAGTCATACGACATTACCTACCATCATTATTACTGGTGGTAGAACCTCTTGTGAGTCCGCACGGGTAGGTACCACCGCACCGCCTATTTCTGCCGTGAAACAGTAATGCGTTTCGGTTTGAAGCCGTTGTAGCTCTACTGAGACTTTAGAACTTATATCTCGAGGTGTGTGGCGCATTTACGTTGTAGATGTCTATGGGCTGCAGTAACCACTTAACACCAGTTGGGCTGTGAGCTCGTCCACACATCTAAGCAATAAAAAAATAAAAAACAGGAACAATACGGCGGAATAAACTAAATTAAACAAAACATACAATACTGTCATAAATAAAATAAAATAAAACTATCAGACTTATTTGTAGCCTGTAGGGTAAAGTATACATTACAATCACGTACCCCGACCCCGACCCGTACGTACAAATTTTAATAACGCAATATTTTTAAACTGTTTGATCATCATGTCTAATGTGAGATATATGTAGTATTATTTACTTAGGTATTCGCGGGTCTTGAGACATCAAATTTAAGCTACGTCTGCATCTATTAGCCTCACACCTCATGAAAACATTAACGTACTCCAATTGGCCGAAAAAATAATAATAAAACTTAGAATAATTACACATAGAAACCGAGTCCGCCTCCGTAAAGTGAGGCAACTCAAACCTAGCCATATTGGCTAAGTGCATTATTCGGCCCGTCAGTGCTCAAAGACGTGTCGTATTGAAAAGTACTCCCGAAATTTTTATTAAAAATGACGATTTGTTCAATGAACGGATGTCATACTACATCGGAAAAACACAAGAAAGATAGTAACATTACATTTCACGGGTAAGTAATGCGTTTGAACGTATATTTTTACGTAAAACATTAATCAAAATGAAAAATAAATTTCAATAATTTGTAATGCCATAGTTTATGAAAATGTTGCCAACACGGGGAAATATTCTCACACATTTTGTTGTTTAATTAAAAGTGAAACACGTCTCAATTAGGTAATTAAAAGCGCTTTTTTTTTATTAAATTAAATTGATTAATAAGGAAACAGACAAAAACACAACAAGCTCGCATACTTATAATAATAATAATATGTAATTTTATGTTTTGGTTTGGTTTTAGGTTTCCTTCCTATCATCAAAGCGACAATTGTTCAGAAAACAGTTCCAGCTGTTACAAGGGTACTGAAATAAATAATTATACTTGTTATTTGTTTTTCTTTCTCTTGTATAAAAGTTTTATTTTCATCATGCAGGCAATATTCGTGTATTCCGGTAAATAGGTACGTTAGATTATTTAGGATTTTAACAAAACGGGTCACTACCAAGCAGTTTCGATAGACGAATTGCACTTATATTTAACTCCTAATCGTTTAGGGGATCTATGGGCCTTGTCATCAGTTCAGCAGTAATAATTGATGAGTTCCAAATAAATAAAAGGCGAAATCTAATAATCACATTTGTTCTGTGATCACAAGTAATAGTTTCAACTTCCCTGTTTTTAGAGAAATTGGCAACATAATTTTTTTCACTGTGTGC
The DNA here is from genome assembly GCF_030269925.1 of Bombyx mori. Lineage (NCBI taxonomy): Eukaryota > Metazoa > Arthropoda > Insecta > Lepidoptera > Bombycidae > Bombyx > Bombyx mori. The sequence continues at coordinate 1,336,637 of NC_085114.1, forward strand.
GTTTCGTCGAGCGTAAATACAAGTACCTTACGCACACATAGATTATATTCTTGCCTCGCTTTTGACAGACCGCTTTGAAGAGAACTATCGTTCTATGTGTAATTATTCTAAGTAATAAAATAATACTAGCAAAAATTAAACCGTGATTATAACAATGTAAAACTATTCCAAATTGTTACTTGACGACTGGAAAATGACTACGTGCATTAAACCTAATTAATGACATGACAACGAACATTTATAAAATCATGACTAATGTGAGATATACCTAGTATTATTTACTTAGGTATTCGCGGGTCTTGAGACATCAAATTTAAGCTACGTCTGCATCTATTAGCCTCACACCTCATGAAAACATTAACGTACTCCAATTGGCCGAAAAAATAATAATAAAATAATACTAGCAAAAATTTAACCGTGATTATAACAATGTAAAACCATTCCAAATTGTTACTTGACGACTGGAAAATGACTACATGCATTAAACCTAATTAATGACATGACAACGAACATTTATAAAATCATGACTAATGTGAGATATACCTAGTATTATTTACTTAGGTATTCGCGGGTCTTGAGACATCAAATTTAAGCTACGTCTGCATCTATTAGCCTCACACCTCATGAAAACATTAACGTGCTCTAATTGGGCGAAAAAAATAATAATAAAATAATACTAGCAAAAATGAAACCGTGGTTATAACAATGTAAAACTATTCCAAATTGTTACTTGACGATCCGAAAATATTTGACTACGTGCATTAAACCTAATTAATGACATGACAACGGAAATTTATAAACAAAGGAATAAATAGTCAACGAAATACCTTCGCAATGATCACGTTAAGCGTAATTCGTAAAGTATTAATTCACCTCGAACATTCCTTGCTTGCTCGTCACACAAATACATATTTCACGTTGCACAAAGGTCTCAATCTATCTGATGCGTATTAACTCGTGGCTAAGGTTCAAACGGCCGTCTGGTGTAGTGGTAAGTGACATGGTCACTACACCAGGGGGTCGCGGGTTCGAATCCCGCCAAGGGAAGATATTTGTATGATAAATATAAATGTCTTTCCAGGGTTATGGATGTATATTAAATATATGTATGTGTATAATAAAAATATTATATTTATTTCCGTTATCTGGTACTTGTAACACAAGTTCTTTACGAACTTATCACGGGACCAGTTAACGTGGCGTGATTGTTAGTAAATATTTATTTATTTATTTATTTAAGGTTTATATGGCTGTAGGTACATTTATAGTCATCATATTATTTCCTATGTTTTGAATAAGACTAAGAAGTTATTCGTTGGAAACTGCAAAAGTAATTTACCCTATTATTTTAATCCTTGTAAAGTTCAAACCTACATACAAAAAAAAGGGTCTTCACGAGTGCTCACCGTCTGGTATGCCCACTGAGTTTCTCGTCGGATCTTCTCAATAGGTCGCGTTTGTGATCCGGTGGTAGATTTTGCGAAGCACTGCTCTTGCTAGGGCCAGTGTTTGCGACATCACGCTATCGCCGATAAAGACTCTCAAGAATATCGGCATATAACTAACAGGCTAACGGCATAGTTAAAAAAAAAGGTCTGGTAATACAAATCGCTTGTTTGTTTACAAACGTAACATGATAAGTTAACCAGATGCGGCAATGAGACATTACATTATTCGCACAACAATCGGACGTAAAATCTTATGATCAGAAAAAAAACTTTTCCTTATTAGGCGAGATTCAGATATCAGATATACACCGTGTTTCTATTTACAAACACTGCCTAAAGACATCCGAGTTTCATGTGAAGAAGTCCGACCACGCGCGATCTACTTTACGAAATAAACACAATACTAATTCAACTATCAAACATGACTCAAGCTGAAGCTACGCTGTGCTATGCTCTATATATTTAGCCACCTCAGTCATACTCTCTTACACTGGACCAACAAACAACACGTAGTACCCTTTCCTTTCGATAAAGCAGCACGACTTGAGAACTCTTTCATCGTGACCGCCGGTAACTACATTCTCGATCCTGCGGACCGAATGGTAAACAGTCGACGTCGCCCTAAACATGTCATTCCCGATCCATTAACGGTGCTTTTAGGTACCCCAAGCACCGATCATCGTTCTCGTCGAACCCGTCGCTTGCAACGAAGGGTTCGGCGAGTAAATTAACCCACAGACACAGCCCACTGAGTTTCTCGCCGGATCTTCTCAGTGGGTCGCGTTTACGATCCGGTGGTAGATTCTGCGAAGCACGGCTCTTGCTAGGGTTAGTGTTAGCAACGTCGCCGGGTTTGAGGCCCGTAAACCTAGTTTGGTCAATCTAGAACAACCCTAAAATAACTAGAATAGGTAGGTGTAGCGTCGGTAGTTTTAATACGTGCAACTTTTGTATTCTACTGTTCTGGATTGAAATGAATATATAACACTCATTTCACCAATTACTTTGCCTCTCAATGATAATACGGTTGATATGACTAGGAGGGGTCGGTCCCAGAGGATGGTATAAATGTTACTTCCGCCATGAAGCAACCACGCCTTCCGTTGAAGCGTGTTAACATTTTTGACACGTTTTTATAGTATATACGAATGTTTGCTTGTTTGTTTGTTACGGAATCTTTAAATGTACGATTAAGTTGAAATTTTCCACACTCGTCAAGGACCGATGACAAAACAATAATTTTATAACTTCGTTCTAATATCCTGACCAGTATCAGCGGGATAAAGAAAAGATGGAATCAATTTTGAATTTAGTTTACTATTTAAGCGTTTTTTTTGTTTTTAATGTAACTACATGCATATTTTATTTCAATTTCATACAAGGCTCCTAATTACTACTTTTCAGATTGGCATTGACATTAACAAATCTGTTAAAACATACTCATAGGCTTTTTGTTCCGCCGTTTTTATATCATAACTAGAGCCCAACATAACTCAAGCTTTGATATAACATAACAAAAGTTAGTATTTTTATGTACGAACTAGCTGACCCGGCAGACTTAGTAGTGCCTCAATCGATAAATAAAATACCTAAAATTTTGTATAAAATAAACTTAAAACAAACAAAAGGAATCCGTCCGACGGGGGACACATTAAAGGAAAAACAAAATTGTTATATTTATAAATCCGAGCATTTTCATATTTATCGACCTTTTAAACCTTCTCTGGACTTCCACGAGTAATTCAAGACCAAAATTAGCCAAATCGGTCGGTTCAGCCGTTCTCGAGTTTTAGCTAGACTAACGAACAGCAATTCATTTTTATATATATAGATAGAAGATTTATTTAACAATCAATCGTTTTCACAGGAGGGAGGCACGGATGTGTGCACTTTGCAGATGTCCCCGCATCAATTGATTTACGACATTTACAACACCATAGCCCTGGCCGAGATAAAGGGATACGCCATAATGCAGTTCTCGTGGATGCTGCTCAAATTGTACGGAAAAGGTAACGTATAAAATGTGTTACTTCTACTAAAATTTAAAGTTTAATCGAAAGGAAAAAACAATAAATGCTAAAATGCTGCTCTTAAAACAACAGTCGCGTATGGAAAAACTAACCAAATTTATTTGTATTTAGATTTAGTAACCTTTTTCCTCTATACTAAACATAATAACAACAATGAAAATAAAACCCACATCAATAGTAAACGTTTCAATGGCAAATCCAACTAAAAACTGAATAAAAATATTTTAACCGGTCACGATATTAGATTAAATAATATAAAATTATTGTAGTGCCATCGGTACTTAATACGCGAGTAAATTTTCAAGATTAATAATTATAACTTGTGAAATATTATGTTACATAGATAAATATAATTAAAGTGTGTTAAAAAAGGTGCCAAGTAAATCGAACAAACCAACGGGCAGACAAATTGATTATGAACAAACAAACACACGTTCCTTGTATAGTTTTATAAAGAAATGTACAAAAGTTCAATAGAATACTCGTCTCGAAATAAGGCGGTTGTGTTTGTGCGGCGGGACCCAGATTACGAGCACATTAAAATATCAATTAAAAGTTATTTTTCATTTATATCTAACCAGCGGCCCGTTCCGGCTCCGCTCGGGTCTTTAACAAAGATTACGACGATATTTGACCTTGTTTGATTTTTTTAAATAAAAGAACACTTATTGCGGCATAACTATAATAGTTAGACATATGCTGTCGCGACACTTTTGTGTAAATAATAATGTGCTCTACAAAGTCGTAGTACATTATTTTATTCTATCATCAATAGTTATCGCAAGGCACGCGATGTAAAGAATATTTTTGGTAATTTTTATTACACCTTGGGTAACATTATTGGAATTTTAGTTAGGATCCCTAATTTTTTTCAAAAAAGATTATAGCCTATGTCACTCGGGAATAGTGTAGCTTCCAAACAGTGAAAGAATTTTTCAATTCGTTTCAGTAGTTTCGGAGCTTATTCAATACAAACAAACAAACAAACAAATATTTCCACTTTATAATATTAGTATAGAAGTATAGATTACTTGAGCGCGATAAGCCCAATTAATTCACAAAAATAATGATAAAGTGGCCTAATAATGATATTCTACGCAGGAAACTTCTCACAAGAGGCGAGTCTGACTAGAGAACGTTACGGACAAAGGACAACACAGGCAGCCAACGTCGTTCGTGGAGTCCTCTCCTCGGCCAGTCGAGATCTGTACAGATGCGACCCGATACAACACGAGGAAGGTATAATTTAACCAGTTTCCACAACAAACTACCTGACCTAACCAAAACAGCAGCCAATAAAGTTTTTGTAAGCGCACTATTTAGTAAATAAATTTAATACAAAGGTTTTTCCCAACGGATGCGATGCTCCATAAGAAAATATTGTTTGAAGAACTGAACCAAGATATGCCAGAGACTCCTGTGTCAAGTGACACTTTTGTCACTTTTATCGTCTGCTATTCATCTCGAAGTGAGTTTCGGAATAGTGGATATTGGTAGCTTAGAACAGAAGATATTTGACAATAACCTGGATTGCGTTAAAGACGTTTTCATGGTCCTTTGTAGTTTTCTTTCAAATTTTTTGGAAATTTTAGTCATTTTAGTATGGATATCCATTGCCTAATATGTTCATTGGTGTCCTTTGGTGGGACACAAAATTTGTGACTAATAGTATACATTACTTTCATGAATAATGTAATTTTAAGTTGCGTCATGAACCAAGTTCATTTCGCGCCATATTAGAACAAATACCTGACCTGACTCCTACGAAAGATAACTAACCTAATTAACTCAACCTAAATTCGTTTTAATCAGACCCTTTAAAATTTCTTAGTCGTGAGAGATTACTCAATTCCATTTAGTTTTGAAGTAATTCCTCGGTTGCAATATGAGTCATTGAATTAATGGAATAATTGAAAGCTAGAATTTACAATTTCAATACTTTTCCAACCCAAAATTTCGTAGATACGCTTTATAATAATTAAAAACCAATCCTAATGTTCATTTTCCTCGACAATTCCAGGTAAAACGTACGACCAAGTCACACGTCTACTGCAAGGCTACATCGAGAACGAAGTGGACATGAACCCGCAGGGGACGTGCCAGGAGAACTGCGGCTACTACACGCTGACCCAGAGGTACGGCTGCTACGACGACCAGCTCTGCACCCAGCAAAAAACTTGCGGCGGCAGGATCATCAATTGTCAGTACATCGACTCGGACATGTGGGTGTGCCCGGTAAGACTATTCAAAATCAACAATCAACAGAATCAGCCCAATAGAAACAATATTGAAATATAATAAACCACGTACGAATGTTAAATTTTTCAGAGCGGCGATAGCAAGCGCCGATACGACTGGGTCACTTACGAAAACGGGAGAACTCTTGGCCAAAAAGGAGAGTGTACCAGCGGTGGTCACAGCACCAAGGTAAAACATAACGGACATTGTGGTGCCACATCCAATGTTCAGCAAATATTCCGTTGTAACGTATACACGACATTGATCAACAAATACTGTCGATTACTAGAGTTATCTGCTTGACCCCAAAATCATAACAAAGTGATAACAAGTTTTTCTAATTTGTTTACATGCACATTGAAGGTCAAAATCTAACCACGGAAATCGAAATACAGCTATGAAAATATTCTTCTTATAGCTATGTAGTTTTTCCCTATTTATTCACTTATTCTTAGGCTATTTCAGCTACGTCCGGACGGGTAGGTCACGGGCTCAACTTGTGAGAATTTGCTAACACTAGCCCTAGCAATAGTGCTTCACACGACCCACTGGGAAGATCCGGCGACAACCTCAGTGGGCAACTATGTATATTATCAAACATTTACTATGACATAGACACAAGGTAGACGCGGCGTAATAAAAATGTTATCGAAACGATATATTTATGTAACTAGCTTTTGCCCGCGACTCCGTCCTCGTGGAATAGTTACTTTGGCATAACGCTAAATTTTACCCTCCACTTCATTTACGTAGAAAGTGAAAATATTTTGAAACATCTTTATTGGTGCTCCACTTGTATCGGTCTTACCGTGATGTTATATAGCCTATAGCCTTCCTCAATAAATAGGCTATCTAACACTGAAAGAATTCAAATCGGACCAGTACTTTCTGAGATTAACGCGTTCAAACAAACAAGCTCTTCAGCTTTATAATATTAGTATAGAAGTATAGATAAGCAGCGATATCTGCAATGCGTCGAGTTATCCCCTTGCCAAGGTATACCGATAAGTTTGCCTAGGTGGACTCGTGGTGGCGCTGGTTGTTCTGGCACTGCTCGTACTGCATGTGCCTGTGCGACGACGCCACTGACTCCGACAGATACTTCAGCCTCTGGGACGCCACCTCAGACGTCAACAACAACAAGTCAGTTCCTTGTCACAGAGGACGCTCCCGTGCCCAGGCTGTTAGCAATAGGAACGTCTCGCATTGAAAAACATTTTCTCCATTTATATTTTCGCCCAAAGGTCGACTCCTGGTGGAAATGGAATTTGTTCCATTGTTCGTACTGCTTTTGCCTTTGTGAGGATGCTGTCGACATCTCTGAACGATTCTTCAGCATGCGAGAGGCCTTGGCTCAAATTTCCAAGAACAAGTCAGTATTCAGGGGAATAATAATTTTTACCTTCCTACATCGTTATAATGGGCATAACCTCTAATTGGTATAGCTTTAGTGCCGATCTTCCATTAGCTTTGGGTGATAAGCAACACAATGCTTCTTGGAATCTTTTAGTAAGTCAGATACAGTCATTTTTCTAAACTTCTAACTCTAAATGTGCTAACAGCATGGGTGCGCTAGTGTCCTCTTTATTGCTTTTTATTGCTTAATTAACAGATAAACTAAGCTTTGTTGTTAATTTTCAACAGAGTGGTGACAGGGCTGCGATTGATTAAACACGGAAGAGTATTCCATCTACAAGTGTACGAGAGTACACTGAAGGAGAGGGGACTCATCGAAGGAGGTGACTGGGTCCCAGTGCAGAAGTTCGATCCCTTAGACCCTCAATTCAAAGACGGCGTAGATTACCACACGCTAACTTACGAAAACCGGGCCATCGATTTGGACGATCTAGACTCGCCCTCCGGACACGTCCTGACCGGTGTCAGGTAACAACGACCCAATAATACGAATGAGAAAAGTATAATCTGGACGCGAGTTCGTAATTAATCGTGATATTTTCAGGTTCCGAATGCTGGGCGCACATCTACACTTCGAGATCAGATCGACGCCATTCAACTATACTACGGGACGACTCTCGCCAGAGAAGAGTCAGTGGATCAGCAACGACAACACCGAGGGCTCCGCGAGGCCCAGGTACAACCGCGGCGGACGACAACGACGAACCATTACATTTGCTGGATCCAATATTATATTAATGCTAAGTGGTCAACCTTGATGCAGCAGGGGAGTCACGATCCTCAGTAATGAGGAGAACGACGCAAGGAGGAGGAGGAGGCGGTCAGCATTTAACGACACACGACCTCAAGCAGTGCGATGTAGGGCGAGATATTCGCTCCCAATCGCTTCATTTTATTTATCCCGTGTTATCGATGTCATTTAAGTTGACGTAAATGATTTGAACTAGTTAGTTAAACTAGTTAAAGTTAGATGATCATAATCTAAAAATAGCAAGAACAACAAACACAATAGAATATGACCCCTAATTCGAACTACGTGTCTATCTCCAGGGTAAAACTGGAACTGAAGAATCCGGACATCCCCACGCGCAGCTCCGTGCCGCTCGCGGTGGACTCTGAGCACGACCAGTACGTAGAGTTCACCAACTCGGACCTGGAGGCGGACGCCGCGCAGAGCACCGTGCCCTTCATCGACGTGCAGCCGGTGCTGCCCGCGGGCGGTACGTGACTACTCCCTTGTTCTTTGCATTGGGCGCGGGTGTCACCGACACTTCACCAAATTGTTCTCTTACGACACCGTCATCGTACGAGTGGTGGAGCGAGTCGTTAAAAATTGTTAAGGCTTCGTCAAGCAGAACGCGTACTTAGCGCTGCGTTTTAACGTCGCGCTTTTTTCAAGTCACACAAATTGACTAGATGAGCCCGACGCTCCTTGACGCAACGCATTCGCCAAATCATAGTGCCTTTCGATAGCGTTGTGAAAATTTAAAAGTATTAAGATGTCGAGTGATTCAGTAATGGCATTGTATAAGCATGGGTGTTTTCTAACTAATTCTATCAATTTTTCGGGCATTAACCAGTATTTTAATACACATTCACTCGGACGCTAAATAAAATTTGTAAAAAATTACAACGGCTGACATCAAAACTTCCTAACGCCGCGACAGAGTGCTGCGTACTGTTAGCGCTGGCGCTCTATTTAACAGTTTATTACCATAGTAGTACAACACATCTCGGCGTCATAGCGCGCCGTCTGTTTAGCGTTCTGACGCGCGCTAAGTACGCGTATCTGTTTGACGAAGCCTTTAGCCCAGAGGGAGCGTTAGATCGCTACGTGTGTTGCAGCGGGCGCGCTGGCGAGCGGCGCGGGCGTGCTGCACCGCGGCGCGCGCGGCTCGGGCGGGTTCGTGGCGCTGCGGCTGCGCACGTACCCGCACGCGCGGCACGTGCGCGCCGAGCCGCCGGCCGACCTGCCGCGCGGGCCCGACCCGGCCGACGGCCCGGACTTTGAGCCTACGGTCAACTGACTCGCTTAGCTTTTAAGGAGATTCGACGTGTTGCGAGATTATAAGTAACAGTGTGACGTCATTATTAGGTCTAATACCTCATGTATAGTTTAAAGTTTCGATGTGGTTGTAAATGTATGCGTTTCTAGGATCTCATCTTTTATTTCTTCACACCTGTTTTCATTAAGTTATACGGAGTTCTGTTCTATGTAGTCGATAAAGATGAAAATAAATAATAACGAAAATCATATTCGATAATTATTTTTGATTGTTTTATTTTCGTTTGAACGAGGGAACGAGCTACTGGTCCTTTCGGTGCAAAATGGTTACCGGACTCCGTACACATTATTAGGAAAAATGCTACTACCCACCTCGACCAGACGTGATGCCAAAGTCTTTATTATATTATATTACAAGTATGTCATCCTTCAACCTGGACCATATGAGTGTCGGCACTGACCTGCACGCGCAGCGGGTGCGCGGCCAGCAGCGCGAGCAGCGGCGCGGGCGGCAGCACGTCGGCGGCGCGCACGCCCATCCAGCGCACGGCGGCGCACAGGAAGGCGGCGAGGTAGCGGTGCAGCGGGAAGTGGAAGGAGGCGCGCATGGCGGCGTCGCGCTCGGGGCGCAGCTCGGTGCACTGCACGGCGCCCAGCCACGCGCGCAGGCTGCCCAGCGCCGCGCCCAGCATGCGGCGCGCCAGCGGGGCGTGCTCGGGCGCCGTCAGGTGCGACAGCACGGACCACATGGGGTACGCGGCCGCCTCCAGCTCGCACGAGAACGCCGCGTAGTACGACGACGGCTCGAACTCGATGTGCCCGCCGGTCTCGCGCACGTTCACGTTCATGCCTGCGACACACGCGCGCTCAGTGGCGGCTCCGCGACCCCACCCCACCCCACCCCGCCCTCGCCTCGCCCGCGCCTTACCTTGCAGCATGGACAGGAACTCGAACCACATGTCGATGAGCGCGTCGTCCTGCAGGAACAGCAGCGCGACGCTCTTGTGCGAGAGCACGTTGTTGAAGTCGGACACGAGCGGCCAGTAGCAGTGCTCCTTCATGACCTTCTGCGTGCAGTCGATGACGCGGTGGTAGTTGCGGCGGGGGTCGTGCAGCGTGTTCTGGACGAGGATCTTGGCCATCATGAGGCGCAGCGAGAGCACCATGACGTGCAGCAGGTGCAGGTGCTGCACGCAGCGCAGCGCCAGCGCCTCGTTGGAGAACAGCTGCACGGACATGTGCACGACGCGGTTGGACAGCGTGTCGGGGTCGGCGGCCGCCTCCAGCACCAGCGGGATGCGCCCGTAGTGCAGCACGAACGTGCGCGTCAGGTGCTCCTGCGACAATTTCAATTTTCATATAATGTTAAAACCGATCTTGATACTTTTTGCTAAAAATACATTTCTTTTAAATAGTGCTTAGAAAATAATGTACCCAATCGACTGTATTCAAAACATTAGCTTGAACTCAAAAGGATTAGTAAGATTAAAACAGATATATAAATAAAGCGTTTCGTTGTGCAACTAAAATCCACAGGTTGCATAACGTCGCCAGCACGGCGCGCTGGGTACCATCGGTAGCACCAGCACTTGAAAATTTCTGCTGTAAAGCTATAGTGCGCTTCGGTTTCATCAGCTTAATATCCGTTAAATACAGAAAAAGAGTTCCAAAATAACATACTTAAAACATTAATGATTATAATGAGGATCGTTCTAGTTCTACCGCGCGGGCGGGTCGCCCCTCACAAACAAATACTTATTATCCATATCATTGTCAAACCTGTCAACACCAGAGACTAAGACTTGCATCCTGACAAACTCGACTTATTAAAATTGTTTCCTTCCCGAAATAATGTGAACTGTACGACTATTGTGAACTGTAATCCCGAAATAATGTGAACTGTATTGTTGAATATCACAATTATTAATATTAATTCGTAGGCTCGCCCTTCGCAAGTTCCCTATAGTTTTATAGCCCATTTGTCGTTCTCACGCTGGCACAGTCCCGACTAGAGAGCTTGGCCTGCGAGTGGCCTGCGTGTGGCCTGCGCTTGGCCTGCTTTTGGCCTGCGTTTGGCCTGCGGTTGGCCTGCGTGTGGCTTGCGGTTGGCCTGGCGCGTCCCACTATACCTTGTAGTCCTGGTCGGGTAACATATTCAGCAAGAAGCAGACCACGTTCTGCGGAAACTCGTATTTGAAAGTCCAGAATATGAATTCTTCCAACAGCGTGTTGTGCGTCAGTCGAGGCGCGAGCGCCGGCAGGTGGCAGTACCTACAATTACACAATATATTTTACTACCCGCCTAGATTTACCCCTACTACTTGCTACCCGCCTAGATCGAACGAGCTCTCACCCCGTCCGGGCTAATCAGTTACCGGAGCTCACCGATGTTATAATATGGACGCTCGTCTTGAGACATGAGGTCCAATCTCAACTGCAGGGTGAATTAACAATACAATTAAAAGAAAATTTAATTAGAAACCGTTCAGAATAGATTGTGGAAGTCTCGTTGAAAAGTAGTAGGAAGTAGACATTTAATACCGCGCAAAGGTGACATGTCACATAAAGTCATCGTGGCCTAAAGGATATGACGCCCGATGCATTTGTATCTAGCGATTCACTGGTGTTCGAATCCCGCAGGCGGGTACCAATTTTGACAATTGAAATACGTACCTAAAAAATGTTCACGATTGACCCTCACGGTGAAGGAAAAACATGGTATAATAAAAATCAAACCCACAAAATTATAATTTCCGTAATTACTGGTGGCAGGATGTCTTGTGAGTCCACACAGGTACCACCACCCTGCCTATTTCTGCCGTAAAGCAGTAATGCGTTTCAGTTTGAAGGGCGGGGCAGCTGTTGTACTATTAAAAGTGAGACCTTAGAACTCGTGTCTCGAGGTGGGTGGCGACATTTATGTTGTAGATGTCTATGGACTGGGGTAACCAATTCATACCAGGTGGGCTGTGAACTCATCCGCCCAACCCATCTAAGTAATAAAAAATGGTTATATACATAAAAGTGTTGAGAATGGTCAATGGTATGTTTATTCATGAGCACACTCACTCGTCAGGCGGCTCCGGTGCTGGGAACAGATCTAACGCCCTCTCGTACATGTGGTGTGACTCTGCCATGTACGCCCCGTACTCCGTGTCCGGGAATGGTGGAACCACAAGATTCCTGTACATCTAACGAAAAAATACAAAAATATTTACTTAATTGATTATACTAAATTTAACATTGATTATTTAAAGAGTGAGGCGTCGATGGCCAAGTAGCCTGATCTCCATGGGACTCATTTCCAAATTATGGAAGTAATAACGTTTGTTATGTGTGAGGCCATTATCAAGCAATGTAACAACACAATGATTATTAATTCTACGCAGTGGTATGAATTCTACGTATTCTAATTTATTAATTACGATGGCTTTTTTTGGTTTTTTTTTCCTGTTTATTCTGGTAGCCTCGAGGGGTTATACAAGTCTCACAGAAAGAGTAGGTGAGCTCACGGAACTCGAACCTGACAACGTTGCTAACTAACACTAGCCCTAGCAAGTGCAGTGCTTCGCAGAATCTACCATCGGATCGAAAACGCGACTCACTGAGAAGATCCGGCGAGAAACTCAGTGGGCTGTGTCTATGGGTTAATTTACTCGTCGAGCCCTTCGTCGCAAGCGACGGGTAGGACGAAGACGATGACCGATGCTTGAGGTACCTAAAAGCAGGAGGATCGGAAATGACATGGAGTAGCCATCGATGCCGTTAAATTAATACTTTACCTCTTCTGCATGACCTGTTAATTGAATTCCAAAACACTTCCCTCATAAAGCAATAAAAATAAAAGCTTTCTTACCTGTGGGTTAATAAGCGCCTTAGTCATGGCCGACCGCATGAGGTCACCCATGTTATTGAACTCCATCAACATCTGAACGTAGCCCTCGCACTCTTGAACCGCAATACGACACCGGTCTGAATTGGTTTGGCTTCCGCTGCTGTAAAAGAACAAGTAGATAAATTTAAAGGAACGACAGAAGTCAGAGTAACAGTACAGAGAGATTGAGATTTTAAAGAGTCGATAAATTTTCCCGATGAAATTATAACAGACTAGACTGTAAAGAATAACAGACTGGTCTTCTAAAAAGCGAGATTTGATCCTGTCCTTATGGGGAAGATAAGTTGCCATGGATTTTGAAGACAACTAGAGGTTCCCAAAAGAATACTATAAATTATTACTGGTGGTAGGACCTCTTGTGAGTCCGCGCGGGTGGGTACCACCGCCCTGCCTATTTCTGCCGTGAAGCAGTAATGCGTTTCGGTTTGAAGGGTGGGGCAGCCGTTGTAACCATACTTGAGACCTTAGACCTTATCTCAAGGTGGGTGGCGCATTTACGTCGTAGATGTCTATGGGCTCCAGTAACCACTTAACACCAGGTGGGCTGTGAGCTCGGGATAGCACACAAGTGAAATTTATTCAAAGAGACATTTCTTTGTTTCAAAAATGTTTACTTGTCCCGTACCAGTTTTACTGGTGGTAGGACCTCCAAGTGTCCGCGCGGGTAAGTACCAACCACGATGCCTATTTTAGCTGTGGAGCAGTAATACGTTTCGGTTTGAAGGGTGGCGCAGCCTTTCTAACTATACCGAGACCTTAGAACTCATATCTCAAGGTGGGTGACGAGATTTACGTTATAGATGTCTATGGGCTCCGGTAACCACTTAACACCAGTTGGGCTGTGAGCTCGTCCACCTATCTACGCAATATGTTAAAAATTAAAAAAGAGGCAAGATATCTAGTAAGTATTATTCCGTTCCTGGACTAAACATTTCACGGATGGGCCGTAGCCGGGGGGTCAAAGAGCCGTATGTTGCCGACCACTGGTTTAGTGCAATTAGAAAATGTAATAAAAACCGTGCTTTTCGTGAACCGGCAGTTAAAAAGACGACAGCTGGCGCCGATATTGATTCATCCAAACAGTTCATGCGCAAGATTTAGGTGACATCTCGCAACTTGTATATTCACGCCCGCGAATTACACGGTCCAAAATAATCGAATGCGTGGGCGGCTTTAATTTACGAGAACGTATCGCAGACAACATAAAACAAAAGACTTTTCTTATTACTAATATCGGATTTCTCTGGAATCAGAACTCTTTGCTTCTATGCAAACGACAGCGAACTTTTAAGTGGATAACAGAACTATTTAAAAGCGTTTAGACATAGAGTCCGATTAACACCAAATTTGCTATTACGCGATTACTGAAGCATTTCGAAAACTCAATCTCAACTGTAAGTACACCAGGACCGGATAAAAGGGTCGCGAGCCCGTACCAAATGTCAATAGTAGGCCCTTAAATTGCATTCCGAATATTGGTGGGCTAGAGAGCCTAACCGTAGTCGTACATATGGACATGTGATAAGACGAAATGAAAATGAGGTTGAAAAGAGTGTGTTAACTATGAATGTGGAAGTATAAAGAGGAAGAGGTAGACCTAAGAAGAAATGGATGGAATGCGTGAAAGACAGGAGAAGGGCAGGAGAATGAATGATGATGATGATGATACAATTATAGTATGGTCACTATAGAGATGAAAATAGATATCAAATATGAGGATTTTTTGTTGTTTTGGGCTTAGCAGGAGCTGGACCATAGCATTGGCTATTTCCGGTCACATATGTTTAATCCGGCACTGCACACACTACACTAACACCGAAGAACTCTTAATAATTGACTCCTAGTGTTAATGATTGAAGTGAATTACGAATTGTAAAGTGTTCTCTGAGTGTTAAATAGAACTTTTATCTGTACTTCGGTAGAATTTTTATTTATTCCGAGCCCCAGCGCGTAACAATATACTTCATTTTGTAGCTATAGTCTAGCAGAAGATGTCACGGTTTACTTGGTATTATAATTTGCGTAATTACTGGTAGTAGGATCTCTTGGGATCCGCACCACGCGGTACCTACCGTACCACCACTCTGCCTATTTCTGCCGTGAAGCAGTAATGCGTTTCGGTTTGAAGGGTGGGGCAGCCGTTTTAATAACACTGAGACCTTAGAACTAATATCTCAAGGTGGGTGGCAGCATTTACGTTGTAGATGTCTATGGGCTCCAGTAACCACGTAACACCAGGTGGGCTGTGAGCTCGTCCACACTATTAAGTAAAAAAAAAATTAAACAATTATTAAGTGGCTGTCGAAGTTCACATGAATGCCATCAAAGCATTAAAAAAGTTATCATAAATAGGACGTGAACGCTTCAAACGTTCGGTTCGTTCGGTTATAACTTATTCATATTTCCGGCCGCAGCAACGCGCGTGCCCATCTCACTGAATAAAGGCTCATCCTTACTCGTAACAAACAGGTCGAATATTTATTGTACTTTAAGTTATTTGACTTGTATCTATAATCTCTAAAACTGGTTAGATAGAACGTATTCGTCAAAATTCAAATAATAAACATTACGATTTCACAACTTATCCACTTTTCATTTTAGACGAGATTGGAATCTTGCATATTATTATGCGGTCTAAAATAAAGTGTAATAAGATATAAAACAAAAACCTTTTGCTACACGAGAAATAAAAGGTTCACTGAACTTGAACATTCACAAGAGTAGATTATGTAGAACCACTAATATGAAGTATATTGTCGTCATCATTATCAGCTCACATGAGTATATACCTTGAGATGGTATGGACATGCGATGAGACGAAATGAAAACGAGGTTGGTAAGAGAGTGTTAACTATGAAAGCAAAAGGATATAGAGGAAGAGGTAAACCTAAGAAGAAATGGATGGATTGCGTGAAAGACGATATGTGTAAGAGGGGAGTGAGCGAAGAAATGGTATATGATAGAGGAGTATGGAAGGAAAAAACATGTTGGGCCGACCCCAGGTGACTGGGAGAAGGGCAGAAGAATTATGATTAGTATATACTTTATTATGAGACCACTAATGGTAGGATGTAGACGAGGGTACTTACTACCGTCCTACCCATTTCTGCTGCTAACGTATCCCAGCTTTAAAATATTCTCTACCTACAATAGTACTGATAGTTATACATTCCCACCTCGTCCATCGAAGTGATAAGCCAAAATTTATGTTTTACGAACGTTCTAATATCGCACGCAATGTAAGACAATTGAAAATAAACTGACGCGCCGGGTTAACGGCCTCTAGGGAACGCGGGCGACGGCTGTGATCTTATATTGAGGGTTCACAAATTCCAGTTCAAATCTTTTGTGTCAATTACATTAAAACATAAATAAATGCCAAAAAACGTGTTATCTCTACTACCGGTTCCAAAAAACATGCACAGTCCTCCAAAGAACCGGCGAAACTAACTCGGCGGTCTAGTCAGTTACATAAAAAATATATAGTCAAATTATTTTACTAAGACAAGTTATTTGTGCTTATTTTAGTTACTTTGGGCTAGTACTTTATTTGAGGTTCGCCAAAGCGAACGTGAACCATACTTGTTGCCTTTAATACACGAGCTTGATCCATTTATGGAGCTTCCTGTGAACTTCTATACCATTCTAGAACCTCCTTACTTTTAAAATGCACATGATAGTCTTTTATTTATTTATTGGATAGATGGGTGGACGAGCTCACAGCCCACCTGGTGTTAAGTGGTTACTGGAGCCCATAGACATATACAATGTAAATGCGCCACCCACCTTGAGATATAAGTTCTAAGGTCTCAGCATAGTTACAACGGCTGCCCCACCCTTGAGCCGAAACGAATTACTGCTTCACGGTAGAAATAGGCGGGGTGGTGGTACCTTCCCGTGCGGACTCATAAGAGGTCCTACCACCAGTGTCTCTTTCTTTCCTCAAAGGAAGTAAGTTATGGTGCGTAACGTTATTCAGGCGATGCCAGTAAGCTACGAAGTAAAACCGACCTGTTCTCCCTGAAGTGCTGGAGCAGCCGTAGTATGAGCCGCGGCATCATCGCTTCAGCAACACACATCAGTTCCGCGGGAACGGTGCCGGGCCGAGGACATTTATTACCGTGGTTACTGCAGAATCTGTAACAATAATGTGACATATGAACATACTTCTTTTAGCTCAGTATGTACGAGTATGTAACGGAATCTTTGCACGCCATTTTCAGACTTCAAGGACGATCAATTTCAAATGTTGCACACGAATCATGACTTGGAAGGTATCACCACCCTGCTTATTTCTGCCGTGAAGCAGTAATGCCTTTCGGTTTGAAGGGTGGGGCAGCCGTTGTAACTATACTGAGATCTTAGAACTTATATCTCAAGGTGGGTGGCGCATTTACGTTGTAGATGTCTATGGGCTCCAGTAACCAATTAACACCAGGTGGGCTGTGAGCTCGTCCACCCATCTAAGCAATAAAAATAAAAAAAATAAAAAAAGCAGCGTCTATTTGCTATAGTACAGTCTCGAATGGTGGATTTCTTCGGACACGTTTCACGACGAGATGGCCGGTCCATAGAACGCCTCGTTGTACAGGAAAGCGTTCATGGTACAAGACCGCGCGGGAGGCCACCAATGCGGTAGACCGACCAAATTAAAACCGCAGTGGGAGGTCCCCTAAATGAGTGCAGTAGAATGGCCTCGAGCAGGGAGAGATGGCGCGACATCGTGAGACGTATCAAGTCTGCCCCTTCCAACACTACATCACGATCACGACCACTCTGTCAAGAGTGACACGATTGAGAAGAAGAAAATTAATAGAACTTTTCAACGAATAGAGTGCATACATAATCAATACCTGCATTAAGACCGCGTTCGTTCAGTATTCAAAGCGACAAGTACCTACTTAGTCATTCAGGTCAAGTTCAGTACTTATTGCTATTGTATTTGTGTATGTGTTCGGTGCAATGCGGTGTTTAGAGACATGCAGTCTGTACGAGTCTGTTTAATGTGTGATAAATTTGAATTTCAAAGCAGCAAGTGAATTTTGATGCCGGCGAACTGCGTATTTCAGTTGCACGTTCCGGTTTAAGCCGGAAAAACGATATAATTCTGTGGGTGGCGGTGTTCGTCTTTAAGGCATCTATCGGTTCCAGGTTCCAGTACCTCCTTGTAATCAATCGGGACCAGAGCTCGCTTGTCTGACTGAAGCAACAACAATGCTAGATTACTTTAGATTACTCTTACTGGTGGTAGGACCTCTTGTGAGTCCGCACGGGTAGGTACCACCACCCTGCTTATTTCTGCCGTGAAGTAGTAATGCGTTTCTGTTGGAAGGGTGGGGCAGCCTTTGTAACTATACTTGAGACCTTAAAACTTATATCTCAAGATAGGTGGCGCATTTACGTTGTAGATGTTTATGGGCTCCAGTAACCACTTCACACCAGGTGGGCTGTGAGCTCGTCCACCCATCTAAATAATAATAATAAAAAATTTTTTTGGCAAAAAATTGAGTCTTATCCAAGAATGCATATGTAACTCGTTAACCATAAAACAAGTCTTTAATGCATACAATGACCTTACAAGGAAAACTTATATCAATGTTGTTTCAATTTCGCCTGAACGGAGTCTTTGTGTTATCTACGTGACGTTAAGACGTTGGCAGACGACTTCGCGGTCCAACTGTCGTTCAGGAACTACCGTAGACAGATTACAATCACAACTTCGATCGCATTATCCCCCTCGAGACATATAAGATTGAAGTCTTAATTCATCACTACATAGTATAAAACAAAGATGCCTTCTCTGTCCCTATATCCCTATGTATGCTTAAATCTGTAAAACTTTTTTTTTTATTACCTTTGTAGGCAGACGAGCATACGGTCCACCTGATGGTGAGTGGTTACCGTCGCCCATGGACTTCAGCAATGCCAGGGGCAGAGCCAAGCCGCTGCCTACCACTTAATACTCTCCACAAGCCTCGTTTGAAGAAGGACATGTCATAGCACTCGGGAAACACCGTGGAGGGGAGCTCATTCCATAGCCGGATACGGACTACGCAACGGATTTTGATGCGGTTTTTTTTAATAGATAGAGTGATTGAAGAGGAGTGTTTATTTATATGTATAATAACATCCATTAAATAGTGGAGAAATCAATAATAAATTACAGTTTCTGAAGCGAAGCAAGGGCGGGTCGCTAGTTAAATATAATCTACAAAAACCATTCCAATAGAAAGGCACAATTAAATTACAATTTTGTGTGAAAAAACAAATATCAAATATGCTTCTCATTTATTTCTTTAACGGATAAACGGTAGCATTTTATGGGATCTAGTAATCAACTTAACACTAGACGAGCCAGTTCATCCAGCTATGCAATATACAAAATAAGCTAAAGTAAAAATGTCAACGACGTCCTATTGGTTCTAAATTTTACAACAAACAAAAAAACAACCAGAAATTCGAATAAAAACAAAGAGACGCGGAAATGAGATGGTGCTATTTGAGATTATTCAAGATAGAGAGAAACGGTGAACGACCTTCAGAGATCGTGTCCCTCGGCGACTCGACCCAGACCTTCCGACCTTGGGTATAGCACGAAGCGTTACGTCACACGGTTACGTCATGCGCATCACAATTTTAGGGAGATAAGTCACGCTTCGACTAAAAATATTTTCGTCGCTTTACCTCAATATAGACGTGAAGTAATATTCATTAATTATAATGATCGTATCTCTATTTTTAAAGTATAAACAGACATTTTTGTTTTTGTATTGGAAATCAACGCAGCGAAACTTAAGATATCCCATTCCCAATTTAATTTTAATTTTTTTTATTGCTGAATTGATTTAACGAATTCACGGCCAACCTGACGTTAAGGGGTTGCCGAAGCGCATAGACATTAGTACGTAAATGCCGCCACCTACCTTGAGATATGAGTTCTAGGGTCTCAGTTTTTACAGTACAACGGCTGCCGCACCCTTCAAACCGAAACGCATTACTGCTTCACGACCGAAATAGGTGGGGTCGTGGTACCTACCCGTGCGGGACTCACAAGTCATCCTACTACCAGTAATTACGGAAATTATAATTTTGCGGGTTTGATTTTTATTAAACGATGTTTTTCCTTCACCGTGGAAGTCAATCGTGAACATTTGTTAAGTGCGTATTTCATTAGAAAAATTAGTATTTGCCTGCGGGACTCGAACACCGTTGCATCGCGAGATACGAATGCACCTAACGTCTTATCCTTTAGGCCAGGACGACTTAAATACGACTGTCAGAAATTGTGAACGCAACTGGGTTAGTTGTTATGCATGGTATACCAAAGAAACTGGACCAACATAACAAACATCTTATTGATCCTACAGTTAAGACGAAGACGCAGAGGTCCAAATTGTTGGGATACGTTTTCGATACATATAAATATGGGACTGGTATTTCAAAACACATACCCAGAGAAGATGGAGTATTCTGCAATGCGACAGAACAAAGTTATTATAATAACTAGCGACCCGCCCTCGCTTCGCTTCGGAAACATTAAATTTTATTATTGATAGCCGAGTCCCGCGATGTTACCCGCGGTTATAGTCTTACCTCGGGAAACGCCTCGGGGCAAAGCTAGTCTAAAAAGAGTAGCCTATGTTACTCCTTATATCATCACCTACCTATCAATGAAAGTCTCGTGAAAATCGGTCCAGGCGTTCCAGAGATTAGCCGGAGCAAACATAAAGACAAAAATTGTAAAAAATGTTATTTTCGTGTATATACCGTATAATATATATATATTCATATGCATATAGTAAAAAGTGGTTATTTCTATATTACAAACAGACACTTCAATTTTATTTATATGTATAGATGACAACTATTAGCGGACACCGTCTATGGAGCTAGTTGACAGAATCAATAATTATTTCAACACGAGAAAACTTGTTAATGAAATATTAAACTTTCAACGACAATGAGGAACTTTACGGTTTAGCATTCAGCATTTTCATTAGAAGTAAAAACATGGTAGGCAGCGGCTTGGCTCTGCCCCTGGCATTGCTGACGTCCATGAGCGACGGTGACCACTTACTATCAGGTGGGCCGTATGTTCGTCTGCCTACAATGGCAATATAAAAAAATATAAAAAAAATAAAAAAACCATGGGAAAACTTATGCAGGCCATTCCTGTATGAGCAAAAAGTCAGATTTCAATTCCCTAGTCCTATACTCAACACGGAGATCATGATCGCTTTGGTTGAAACGGAAACATGAACGGTTTTGCCATTTACAATTCAGAGGCCAGAACAGCAGGGACGATTCTGTATCTGAACAGCGACCCCGAGAGGCACGCAGTCCACGACCGAGCCACGAGCTAGTTTTAAATTAGACCATGAATATTGATCGTTGTACGTTTAATAACCCTGTTATATTTGTATCGATCAATAAGACGGCGTCTGGTCACATTTAACGGCGCGTGATTCCTTCCAAACTAGTTTAAAACGTTTTAACTTAGATTCTTATTAGTTTATCGACCAATTCTAGCGATCAACTCACAAGTAGTATCACATATATTTTTCTGACTCGACTACAGAAATGTTGATAAAAGCTATGTGAGCCGTGTTCAACTTATCTAATATTAGCTAATATTAAGATTTGCCTACATCGTTTTGTTTATTGATTGGCCTGTTGGCGCAGTGGTTAGCGCCTCTGACTTATCTTATATACCTATAAAATTCTCGTGTCACAATGTTAGTTGCCATACTTCTCTGAAACGGTTTGACCGATTTTTATGAAAGTTTATATGCATGTTCAATAGGTCTAAGAATCGGCTACTATCTATTTTTCATACCCCTAAGTGATAAGGGTTGTCCACCCCTAACATTTATTTTTAATTTTTTGGAAAAAAAAATTTTGTTATACTTAATGAATTTTGTGGTTGCCTCTTTCACTCATTTACCACATCCTTACACACTTACAATAAGTTAGTTCTTTTTTTCTACACTAAAAATTCCCTAGAAATCTTATATATGGCAAAAAAAACGTTTGCCGGGTCAGCTAGTTGATATATATTATACTCTAATTATGCAAAAAGTTTTCAATATGGAGTTTGAGAATAATCCTCAGCCTTTGGTATTTCTAATATCCATGTGGAAAGGCGAGTATTTAACATCAGATGAACTGTACGCTTGTCTGCCTACAATGGCAATAAAAAGCTGTTCTTAATTTGACAGAGCTCTGTCATTTACGTTCAGATTGCTTTTTAAGGAACTATAAAAATGTTGTTCATCGAATTTTTTAACGTAAATATTTTCTGATTTTCTTGTTTTTTTCCTACCTATTCTAGTAGCCTCCAGGGGCTATACTAAATTAGTATATTACTAAATTAGTATTAGTATTAGTAGCGAGTAGGTGAGCTCACGGAACTGTAACCTGACGACGTTGCTACACTAACCCTAGCTAGAGCGGTGCTTCACAGAATCTACCACCGGATCAGAAACGCGACCCACTGAGGTGATCCAACGAGAAGCTCAGTGGGCTGTGTCTGTAGGTTAATTTACTCGTCGAACTCTTCGTCGCAAGCGATGGGTTCGACGAGAACGATGACCGGCTTTTCTTTTGCTGGATGATTGTAAGCTGCACGAACAAGCAATCTTACGGTTACAACTGAAAAGTGACAAATTATCGTCGCACGGAGGATCGTTACCAGCGAGAAGTTCAGTAATGTATTTAAAAAAGAAACAATGGTTATTGCAAGTAAAATTAATTCCCTCTCCAAACTGCTTAACGTATTTTTTCTCTTATCTTCTATATTCTTCTTTTATCTTCTATATATATAAAAAATAATTGCTGTTCGTTAGTCTCGCTAAAACTCGAGAACGCCTGGACCGATTTGGCTAATTTTGGTCTTGAATTATTTGTGCAAGTCCATAGAAGGTTTAAAAGGTAGATAAATATGAAAATGCTCGGAATTAAATAAAAATAACAATTTTGTTTTTGCCTTTGATGTGTCCCCCGTCGGAGGGATTCCTTTTGTTTGTTTTAAGTTTATTTTATACAAAAGCTTAGGTCTTTTATTTATCAATTGAGGCAATACGAAGTCTGCCGGGTCAGCTAGTCGATTTATAAATATTTCTATTGAACAAAATGGATATAAATAAATTCCTTAAGCGGCCAGCAATAACAATTCGCAGATACATATTTATTAGTTGCGTAGGACTCCGGTTCCTGTTTGCTGTATGTACCGAACCGAGATTGGTAGGTCGCGGTGACGTCATCACGCCCTCGCTCAATCCCAGGCCAACGTTTGACTCAGACAAGACCTGGTAATTTAGCTAGCCGCTGAATAGATCTTGTCTTGTAAAATTTTAGTATATAGCGTCCGATATATAGAAACGATGCTCGTAATTCGATGTGTAATTGTACTAAGCATTCTTTAATTCTTAAAAATATCTTTAAACGAGCAATTCTTGTATATATAATCTGAATCCCGGAAACGGCTCGTATATATAATCTGAATCCCGGAAACGGCTCCAACTATTTTCATAAAATTATTTTCTACATTTTCAACTATTTTCATATACAGGGAATTTCGGGGGCTATAAATCGATCTACCTGCGATTCATATTTCATCATTTTATCAATATGTGATTTGTATTTAAATATAATTTCTAAAAAACACAATTTATCAAAAAAAAAAGGTCATTATCTAGTTTTTATTTTAAATTTTTTTTTAATTGCCCTTGTAGGCAGACGAGCATACGGCCCAGCTGATGGTGAGTTGTTACCGTCGCCCATGGACTTCAGCAACGCCAGGGGCAAAGCTGAGCCGCAGCCTACAGATTAATACTCTCCACAAGCCTCTTTTGAAGAAGGACATGTCATGGCGCTCGGGAAACACCGTGGAGGGGAGCTCATTCCGTAGCCGGATGGTACGTTGCAAAAAAGACCTCTGGAAACGCACTGTTCTTATTATATTTCCAATAAATGTACCCACCTCACCAGTGGTTCTTTCTTAACGTTTTCATATCAATAATAAAATACATATTAAGAAACTCACCCGTCTTCCTTCATGACGGACTTATCACCACAGTCGCAAGCGCCACCGGCCTGCGATAGAAACATGTTGAAGTCGTGCGTGGAGTGATCGCCTCGGTGGAAGCATTCTCTGCATATCGACATGCAGGGCGATATACCGCACGTCCGACAGCGGTAGGCGACCACGCGCGGTATCCAAACTAGGCCGCACTTGTCATGTTTGTCGTAGCTTCGCACTGTGGACAATAACACAGATATTAAACTAACAATAGAAAACAAGACAATAACATTTGACTGGAGGACTGGAGAGAGACGATCAAAACTTGTGTCTGAAGTGGATAACTCTCTGGGGCGAGTCTCCAAAGGGGGTGAATTGAACTTGGTTCAATTCAACCCGTTAAAGACACAAGTTTGCGCGTTCACTGCGAAGAAGGACCCCTTTGTCATGGCGCCGCAATTCCAAGGAGTATCCCTGCAACCTTCCGAGAGTATTGGGATACTTGGGGTCGACATTTCG
Source organism: Bombyx mori (assembly GCF_030269925.1). Taxonomy (NCBI): domain Eukaryota; kingdom Metazoa; phylum Arthropoda; class Insecta; order Lepidoptera; family Bombycidae; genus Bombyx; species Bombyx mori. The sequence continues at coordinate 1,361,208 of NC_085114.1, forward strand.
AGCGATGTCCAGTTTCGGAGTCATTTGGAAGGCAAAGCCAAGTTGGCGTCCAAAATGCTGGGAGTCCTCAACAGAGCGAAGCGGTACTTCACGCCTGGACAAAGGCTTTTGCTTTATAAAGCACAAGTCCGGCCTCGCGTGGAGTACTGCTCCCATCTCTGGGCCGGGGCTCCCAAATACCAGCTTCTTCCATTTGACTCCATACAGAGGAGGGCCGTTCGGATTGTCGATAATCCCGGTCTCACGGATCGTTTGGAACGTCTGGGTCTGCGGAGGGACTTCGGTTCCCTCTGTATTTTGTACCATATGTTCCATGGGGAGTGCTCTGAGGAATTGTTCGAGATGATACCGGCATCTCGTTTTTACCATCGCACCGCCCGCCACCGGACTAGAGTTCATCCATACTACCTGGAGCCACTGCGGTCATCCACAGTGCGTTTCCAGAGGTCTTTTTTGCCACGTACCATCCGGCTATGGAATGAGCTCCCCTCCACGGTGTTTCCCGAGCGCTATGACATGTCCTTCTTCAAACGAGGCTTGTGGAGAGTATTAAGCGGTAGGCAGCGGCTTGGCTCTGCCCCTGGCATTGCTGAAGTCTATGGGCGACGGTAACCACTCACCATCAGGTGGGCCGTATGCTCGTCTGCCTACAAGGGCAATAAAAAAAAAAAAAAAGGTAGGGCGAGTCTTGTGAGCCAGCATGAGCAGGTTTTTATTTTATTTAGCCCACCTGGTGTTAAGTGGTTACCGGAGCCCATAGATATCTACAACGTAAATGCCGCCAGCCACCTCGAGATATGAGTTCTAAGGTCTCAGTACAGTTACAACGGTTGCCTAACCCTTCAAACCGAATCGCATTACTGCTTCACGACAGAAATAGGCAGGGTGGTGGTATCTGCCCGTGCGAACTCGCAAGAGGTCACAAGAGGTACCCGCCTGCGGTATTCACCCGACCTCTTATCCTTGAGGCCACGACGACTGCAAAATTGCCGCAAAGCAATAATGTGTCCCACCCAGTTTGAATAGTGGGACCACCGTTAATCTATACAATTGAAGCTTGGATCTCATGTCTCAAGGCGAGTAGCACCGTGGGTGTGTTAACTATGGATCATAAGTTCAATCAAGGTCATTTATCCGAGTAAGTAATAAAATAAAGAGCTAAAGCTTCTGTTCTACTACGCGTATATTATTGAACAAAGCGAAATTTGCATATTTCCAGGGCTGATGCAATCAATATATTACATTGCATTATCTATACTCTATATTATTTATTATTAATATTATAAAGAGGAAAGATTTGTTTGTTTGTATTGAATAGGCTCCGAAACTACTGAATCGATTGGAAAAATTCTTTCACTGTTTGGAAGCTACACTATTCCCGAGTGACATAGGCTATAATCTTTTTTGAAAAACATTAGGGATCCTTACTAAAAGTCCAATAATGTAATCTAAGGTGTAAAAAAATTACCTAAAATATTCTTTACATCGCGTGCCCTGGGAAAACTAGAGATGATAGAATAAAATATGGTACTACGGACTTTGTAGAAAACATTATTATTTAGAAAAAGTGTCGCGACAGCATATGTCTGACTATTATAATTACCTCAAAGATTCCGCTTTAGAACCAGAAGCCAGCGTAGACTTAATGCCTAAAAACTTCTGTTAGTGATAGTAATATAATTAAACCAGTTGGCAAGTTGTGTAGACATACATTGATAGTTAGAACAATTCAAGGCATGTCGGTTTCGTGCTCAATCTTATACCAGTTTAATGATAATGAAGGCACATTGATACTACTACTGGACCAGGTAAAATATATTTTTATTAAAGCCTTTGTTCCGACAAAATACTTAAATTTTACATGCACAATTGTTATTTCATTCGATTAATTATTTAATATGTTTAAACAGTGGTCTTAATATTAATTTAATTACAATATTTAACAAACTTTAGTGAATATTTCTCAAGATTGACACGTTCAATTGTTGTCTATTCTTTTTTCTTTAGCCAAATTAAAAAAATATAGACATAACGAGTTTTTTTATTGCGTTTTAAATTTTCCGACTCTTTAGTCTTTATGTACGAGTCATGCATCGTACAGGGCACGCGCGCATTCACATCAGCACTTTTACATCGCTTTACTCAAACCGTAGTACATATAAAGCGACAGTACACGTCCAGCACTCATATACAGCGGTACTCACCACATATATAGATAGAATTAGTTACTTGTTAGCCAAGTATATTATAAACGCATATTCTTTGACTATCAGTGATTTCTTCTTATCTAAATCTCAAGTTGTGTACGCCACAGTCACTAGCGCATACACTTTATGATCACGGATTTAATAATAATAATAAACAATATATATTTACTAACAATCACGCCACGTTAACTGGTCCCGTGCTAAGTTCTTAAAGAACTTGTGTTACAGGTACCAGATAACGGATATAAATATAACATTTTTATTTTACACATACATATATATAATATATGTACATCCATAACCCTGGAAAATACATTTTATATTTATCATACAAATATCTTTCCTTGGCGGGATTCGAACCCGCGACCCCCTTGTGTAGTGACCATGTCACTTACCACTACACCAGACGGCCGTACGTAGACGACGAGATACAAAATGTACTAAATCGTAGATAGAATTAAACTTGGCTGCATTGATCAAATTTTTTATTAGCTTTCCGTATCAGTAATTCCGAACCGTGAACCGTTCATCATGCGGAACATTTTACGTGACGACTTCTGAAGACTTACTGATGAAGAGTTACTGACATTGATACCTCTTACGTGCGACCAGCATACGCTGTCAGCGTTTTCAGCGCTGTCAGTAAACCTTTTCGGTTTATTAATACGGGAAGGGGCAATAAACGTATTGAGGAAAAAAACCTTATAAAAACTTTTTGTGGAAAAAAATTGTTTATTCTTTCAAGGTGGGTGACGGCATTCACTTTTTGATGTCCATGGGCTCCGGCAACTGCTCCGCAACTGAACCGTGAGGTATTTCACCCACTTAAGTAAGTAAAATAACAATCCCTTAGTCGAAGGCAAACTTATCTTTTCAATGCTAAAAATGTAACGGCAATAAGTATTAGCGTCTTTACGAGTAAGTTATGATTAAGCTTGCAGTGAGCTGGTGTTCCGGTGGTACCATGCGTGGATTTAAGTCATGAAACATTGTCATGTCAAAATCAAGAACAGCGTCATTTCTCTGTTGTCTGTGGGCTTCTGCAACCGTTTTATAGATCAACCTAGCGTTCCGGCTTCTAAATTAGACCAATAATTGTTAAAGTTACCAGCAGTAATTTAAAATACTGAGTCCGGTGTAAAATAAAATATGCGAACGGGGCCTAAAAGGATCTCTCCGTCAACATGCACTCCTCGCGGAACTCGTCACTATGCCCCCAGTCTGTCTTGGATGAGGTCGATCTTATCTAATACACTCGAATGCGGGTTGTTGAACGCCACGGGGGTTTTAGTCGTTTTAACTCCGACAGGCTATCGATCCCAAAGTCTAAAATGACTAGGTGACTTCCTCGTTACCTAAAAAATATACTTATTCCTATCCTACGAAACGACTTTGCTCTACTTCAAATTAAAACAATTAAACCACTCGAGGTTTTATTTCTATAACCAATATTTCTTGAGAATGGGAATGAATAGTAAATTGAAAATTTTACATCAGGCGGATCGTGATCGGAGCTTTCCTAAAAAGTGAAATCGCCTTAATATGGACTTGGGGCTTGGCAAATTTATAATACTCCCCACGATCAGAAAACCTTCCGATCAGCAATGAATAAAACACGGTATGACTGCTTCTCAGTGGGTCGCGTTTCCGATCCGGTGGTAGATTCTGCGAAGCAATGCTCTTGCTAGGGCCAGTGTTAGCAATACTCCGGTTAGAGCCCCGTGAGCTCATCTACATGTTAGGGTGAAGCTGAAATAGCCTCTCAAGGCTATCAGCATTGGTAGGAAAAAAGAAAAAAAAACTGCTTAACCCTAGGGATGCTGAAAGCCCGCCTACCCAAAGAGTACAATAGAAAAAAGTATTTGCTCGTATATAATATTTTAGATTTCATCTAGCCGGTCCGCCACACATGGGTCTAATTAAAATCTAAACAAACAATCTAAGGTCCCACTTTAGCAGACAAAAATATTTACGAAAATCAGTCCAGCCGTTTTGAGAAATTCTACTCAAAAACAAACTGACGTACCTACAGAATTACACATATAGAAAACAATAGTACCTAATGCATGAAAATAAATAATGCTTCTAATGATACTATAGTTCAATTATACAATTTACAAAAGATAACTGTAAATATGTGTTCAAATATAATTTGGCACTGGACCAGAAAACAGAGTTATTTCGTTTGCAGCGCAAAATTTCGGTTTCAACTTGAAATTTAATATTATCTGCCTGAAAATAATGTGTAGCGCTAGCTATCATAGAATAGAAAAGACGTGGTAACAACCTGAATTGCGTAAATGACATTTAAAAGATAAGTATAAATAATATAAAACTTTTATACTGGTAGTAGGACCTCTTGTGAGTCCGCACGGGTAGGTACCACCACCCTGCCTAATTCTGCCGTGAAGCAGTAATGCGTTTCGGTTTGAAGGGTGCGGACGCCGTTGTAACTATACTTGAGACCTTAGAGCTTATATCTCAAGCTGGGTGGCGCATTTACGTTTTAGATGTCTATGGGCTCCTGTAACCACTTAATACTAGGTGGGCTGAGAGCTCGTCCACCCATCAAAGCAATAAAAAAAACAAGTTCCGAACAATAGTATTCGGACCGCGGGTCTAACGAACAATATTAGCAGCAGCTCGGTGGGAAATTCTCCTACGTATTGAACTCTCTAAAAAACGCTTATAAAGGAATTTGATGGCAGCATAAGATTCGTTAAGATTCTTATTTTATTGTTTAGATGTGTGGACGGACTCACAGCCCACCTGGTCTTAAGTGGTTACTGGAGTCCATAGACATCTATATAAATAGATATAAGTTCTAAGATTTCAATATAGTTACAATGGCTGCCCTATCCTTCAAACCGAAACGCACGGACTCACAAGAGGTCCTACCGCCAGTAAAAAATTCAATTCATATTGTCCTTATCCTACTCAATGATATCGGCAGGCCTTTCCACATATATTGTGGCTATACTGAACGTAAATGATGAACGTTTAGTAACAGAGCTACAACTATAGAGCGTCTAAACAAACCGGTTGCGAAATCAAATATTCTGTTTTCAATAGAATCATAGCGTTAAATGCTTTAGGACGGTGTTTGAAAATTCAGATAGTTAACTCGTTCCTCGTTAACTGACCCGCGAATTCCCATAATCATTAAACTACGTAGACCGGTTTCTGTGTTAATTCATCTTATCTTAATATATGTACGTGATGATCTTATTGGTAATCTATACTAATCTATACTTCTATACTAATATTATAAAGAGGAAAGATTTGTTTGTTTGTTTGTATTGAATAGGCTCCGAAACTACATAATCGATTTGAAAAATTCTTTCACTATTTGGAAGCTACACTATTCCCGAGTGACATTTGCTATAAACTTTTTTGAAAAAAATTAGGGATCGTTACTAAAATTCCAATAATGTAACCCAAGGTGAAAAAAGATTACCTAGAATATTATTTACATCGCGTGTCCTGCGAAAACTATTGATGATAGAATAAAATAATGTACTACGACTTTGTAGAACACATTATTATTTACAAAAAGTGTCGCGACAGCATATGTCTAACTATTATAGTGGTGCCGCAATAAGTGTTCTTTTATTTTAAAAAATAAAACGTCAAACATCGTTGAAATTTTTGTTAAATACCCGAGCGGGCCGCTAGTCATTGATAATGTGAGCACTGTTTTTTCTTAGGTTTTTAGTTTTCATTATGTGATATGATTACGAAGGTTTAATCTTTGAAGTCTGTTTAATCAAAAGTAAACTTGATTTAAATTTAATTCGTTCATTCCTTGTTCGTAACAAGATTCTGAACATTACAGTAAGGTGATGTAGCGAAAGCATTAACATGAAGTATTCAAAGAACGGAAACAGAGGGACGTTCAATACAAACCAGATTGATCTCATTTGTAGGTATGTCAAGTGTGACTTGACATCCTTGGAACTAGTTTTCAATAATGTTTATTATGCTAAGCCCCAACATTGACACGCTATATGGATCCTTGAACGATGTTAGCCAGTCGAGGTTGCCAACACTGGGAAGTCTTCAAAGCCGTGTGCATTGAGCACGTCAATATCACTTATGCAATGTACAAACATTCATCTAAACTAACTTGATAACTAAAGGTCAGCCTGGTCTTAAATGAGTACCGCAACTGTTTAACTCTTTGGTTCCTGAAAGCGGGTTAAAAACCACGCCTGAGGGCCACCACTGCAGTGGCTGCGACGAGGATACGGCGAAGCATACGCTTTAGTACCGCCCCGCATTCGGGGAGCAACGCCGCGTCCTCGTCGCCAAGATAAGACCGGAATTGTCGCTGCTGACCGTCGTGGCTACGATGCTCGGTAGCGACGAGTCATGGCAGGTGATGCGCGACTTTTTTTTTTTGTAAGAAAGGATTAGTGGTGGCCCGGAGGCCTTTTCATTTTCACCAGGATAGGTGGTCGAACACGGGCTCAGCCAGGATGGGATTTGCTATCAGCTGCCTGAGCGTTTCCGTAGGAGACCTAACAACTCAGGCGCAGCTGCTTCGCGAATGTATCTATTACCGGGTCGGAATCATGACCCACTGAGAAGATCCGGCGAAAAATTGAGAGGGCTGTTGTATAGGTTAAGTTGCATGTCGAACTCTGCGGAGTTCGACGATTACCGTAACCAGAGTCCCTATTTCTGATCTTAGTGCTAGAGCTAAGACATCTAATGCTAGAATTAGTGGATCTGATGGATCCGTAAGGACTTGTTTTTTTTTTTTTTTTTTTTTTTTTTTTTTTTTTTTTTTTTTTTTTTCCGTACCTCTAGCAAACAACAAAGCCAGAGATTCATGTTTACATTTTTTGTTTTGTTTTAATTTTAATTATACTTTATACTCCTGCCCATAAGGGGCTTAAAAACTAGGTCACGCATTCATTCCGAGCCTCTTTATCATACCAGTTCTCGCATTTATTCCTCTCGTACTTTCATTCATTCCATTCATACTTTGCATTCCTAGCTGCGGTTACTAAAAGGAGGGGAGGGGAGTAGGGCTGTTGGGACTCTTTATTTCTATAATTATTTACATTTCCTTATTCTACCTTCAACCTAGTACATGTACACTTAATCCTATTTACTTAAGCTAGGTTATTTACAACAGTAATAATATGTTAAAATATTATATGTTATAAAAAATTCTTATGTTCTATTTCTTTTATTAACCTCCTTTATAATTTTTATAGCATATTTTAGGAACAAGTTCCTCGCACAGGTTTTTTTCATTAAATTGGGGAGTTTTCGCGCATGGAGTCTTTGGCCCAGTTCGACCTCCAAGTCGAATCGTGCTGAGCCAAAGACTGGACACTCCAGAAGCACGTGGGCCACTGACTCGTCGACGTAAGGGTCACAGATGCATGCTGGGCTCTCCTTGCACTTGAACCTGGCCAAGTACTCGGAGAACCCACCATGCCCCGTGAAGGCCTGTGCTACCTCCTTGGTCATTTCGATATTTCTGATTATCCTGTATGCCTCGGACGCGATTGGGAAGTACAGCTTGGTGACTGAGGCCGTTTGTTCGGCGCTGTACCTCCGATCCCATTCGGCGAGCGTGTCCATGCGGATTACACGCTTCGCGAATGAGACCGGACACCGGTCATAGTTGGGTTTCTTCTTCAACCTCAGGGCGGCCGCTTTAGCCAGGGCATCGGCCCTCTCATTCCCCTCAAGTCCCGCGTGAGCCTTAATCCAAAACAAGGAGACGCTCTTGCCCTGCGTTTTGCAGTGACTAAGAGCGCCCCTCATCCGGACCGCAAGGACGTGAAGGGAATCCGGGTCAGCCACTGTCTGAAGGGCCGCCATGGAGTCGCTGAAGATGGCGAAAACGTTCTCTTTTCGCCGGCTGATCTCATTTGCAGCTTCACAAAGGGCCAAGAGCTCTGCCTGGTAGACGGTACAGTGGGGCGAGAGAGCAAGTTTGAGAGTTTTGGCTTCGGCCTCGCCAGTCCAGATGGATAGCGCGGCCCCGACCTTGCCCTCAATCTTGCTCCCGTCCGTAAATATACGCACCTCATATCCTCGATGTTCGAGGTATTGCTCCTCGTCTACCAGGCTTCGTAGCTCCATCCCAACTTGTTCCGCTGGATGAGGCCTCTCCAGTGCCGATGCCACCCGCTCGATATCCCTGTCTCCCAGCACCGGCAGATGCGCCCCCCTCTTGGCCACGTATAGCGAGGCCATCTCGCGTACGCGTAGGTCAAGGGGGAGCACCCCTGCCAGCACCAGTGCTGAGTTCAGGGATACCGTTCGGTAGGCTCGACAGAGCTTCTGTGCGAAGCTACGCTGGACCGCGTTGAGGCGCTTCCGCACTCCCAGTTTGTTTGCGGCCGGCGCCCACGCGCTCGAGGCATACAGGATCACGGGTTCAACCACTGCGATGTATATGGTCTTGATAACTTCGGGGTGCAGACCCCAGCCAACTTTGGCTGCCCTGGTTAGCCTTTTGTATAGGTTTGCGGCTTTAGCGCAAACATTGGCAACATGGGTGTTAAATGTAAGTTTATGGTCGATGGTGAGCCCTAACAACAGTACCTCCTTAGACATGCCAATGTCTACCCCGCCCATGCTCAGGCGCGGGGTGTCATGCTTCAGCTTCCGCGTGATTACCATCGCACAGGTTTTGTGCGGAGCGAATTTCAGCTTGTTCATGACACCCCACGCCCGAACATACTCGAGGGCGGCATTGGCACGTCTCTGAACGTCCATCGCTGTATCCCCGTCGAAGAGGAGGACAACGTCGTCAGCAAACGCCTGGACGTAGTCCCCTCTGGTACTGAGTCCCTTAAGCAGAGGATCGAGCAAGAGGTTCCACAGGATAGGGCCTCCTATGGAGCCCTGGACGCATCCTTTTCCCGTGGCTCTCAGATGTTCGGCGCCCATGTAGCGGACTCCAACCGTCCTGTCGCTCATATAACTATTCATTACTCCCCGTATACCAACCGGGCACGACTCCTCGACGAGCCTCACCTTTATGGCCGGCCACCAGGCGCTGTCGAAGGCCCCCTCTATATCCAGCGAGACCATTAGGATCAGTTTCTTGTCAAGAAGCTTTTCTCTAATGCGTTCCAACAGGGTATATAGGGCGTCTTCGGTGCTCCTCTGTGGCATAAAGCCATATTGGTGAGCGCTCATGCTCGGCAAAATATGGTACTTTAGACGTGCCACTATCATCTTCTCATATACCTTCCCCAGCACAGGCAAAAGGCCAATCGGTCTGTGCGCTTTGGGGGTGGCGTAGTTGTTCTTGCCAGGTTTTCTGAGTATGATGACCGTGGCCGCCTTCCACACCTTCGGGAAGTAACGGAGCTCGAGGCATTTGTTTACGAGCGCCAGGAACAGCTCGGGATCACTGTTGACCGCTTCCTTACAAATGTCGGCGGTCAATCCATCGGCGCCTGGAGCCTTCTTGGGGTTGAAGGACCTCACCGATCTGTCGAGCTCGTGCATGGTGAACGGGGGGTCTCGAGCGCCGCCACTGTCGCTATCTAGTTCAGCGGCTCGCCTCCTCGTCTCGCCATGCCCGGGATCGTCCAAATCGGTAAGGTCCTCCGGATAAAACGTTTCAGCCAAGTACGTGGCTGAACTATCCGCGTCCAGCACTATCCCTTCCCGCTCCATGGGTATGTCTTCCTCCCGTCTCGAAACCCTGCCTATCACCCGATAAATCCCCTCCCACATGCCTTCGCGGTCCTGCCTCTCGCAGAACCCCTTCCAGCTTGCGATCTGGGCCTCTTTTATCGCAGCCCGGTATTTTGCCCGTTCCTCCAGGTACTCTTGCACCACCCTCGGCCTCCGGACCAGTGCGGCACATCGGATCCTCCTCTTTCTGGTGACAACACGCCGTTTCAACCCGGCGAGCTCCTCCGACCACCATGGCACAGAAAATTTCTCCAAATTTTTCTTTTGTGGTATTGTGTGTGTACAGGCGTTTGTAATAGTGTTAGTGTATGTTACTGTGATTTGTTCAATTTCCTGTATAGTGTTAATATTATTTATTGCGTCCCTGTTCAGTGTAGTGCTCAGCAGTAATTCGCCCAGTTTCACACGAAACTGGGCCCAATTTGCCTTTTTCGTGTTGTATATGCGTGTGGTTCTGTGTACTGTATGTCCTTTGGACTTGTGTAAATTAATTTTGAACTCTATACCATTATGGTCGGAACTCGTCAGGTCTTCCAGCACTCGCCAATCGTCCACCAGGCCGAGTACATCCGGTGAGCATGCCGTGATATCGACATAGCTCGTCAGGTGTCGCTCCCCTCGGATTACGTCGAATGTGGGAATTTCGCCTTGGTTGAGGACATGGAGACCGAGCTCGTCGAGGGCCCCCAGCAACGCTTCGCCCCTGCTGTTGGTCGATGGTCCTCCCCACCAGACACTCCTGGCATTGACATCGCCACCGATGATGATGTTGGTGGCTTTTCCTACCTTCCTTAGGTGGTCGAGAAAGGGTTCTATAGGCTTGTCCGGCTCGAAGTAGAGCGATGCCAGCGTGATTTCCCAGGTACCAGTACGAATCCCCACCACCACGATGTTATTGGTGGTGAGTTCTGGGTACTGTATAACGCTAATATTAGCGTCAAAGACGGCTATTGCCGCTTTTACAGTGCCCTCCTCGATCCTGGTATTCTGGAAGACCCTTACGCCCCGGACACCACTCATACTTTTATTGCCACCCACATACGGCTCTTGCAGAAGAGCAGCGATTGCTTGCCGTTTAGTAGCCTCCAACATCAGCTCGGTAGTTGCCAATTTCTGTCTTTGTAGATTTGCCTGGAGTATCCTGTGGGGAGTCCTTTCCGTTGGCATGACCTTAGCAATACGCTACCGAGGCTCTCGCTATCTCGTCCATGCGTTTTCTAATCGGGCAATCACCGCTGAAGGCGCTGTGTACGCAGTGTGCCATCTTGGCCAACACGCAGTTCCTACACTGCGGTTCTTCCGCCGCCAGCCAGTGCGGACACTCTGCCCTGAGATGTGGGCCACCACAGTGGCAGCAGATATCAACTGCTTCCTTACAGAAGCGCCTGCCGTGCCCGTATCCCAGGCAGCGAGTGCATTGCACTAGCGGCGACTGGTCCTCCACTGGCACCGCCTGCATGTCGACCCAGAGGCGAGACTTCTCCAGCGCTCTCCTCCAAACTACCGGAGACGCTGTCAAGACGATGTGATTTGTGTGCGGGTTTCGGGCACGACGCCTAAACTTTACCCCAACCCTAGCCTCTCCGTCGCTGAGGCCGCGAAAAACATCCCCATTTTGGTTCTTCAGGGCCTCCAAAATGTCCTCGTCCGTGTGGACGCTTAGGACTCCCCTCAGAACCAGCATGGGGTCCTTGTTTTTTACTTCCTCAACGACGAGGTGCTTTCCTGCTTTATTTATTTTCTCTTTAATTTTTTCCCGTTGCTCCACCGTTCTACACCCCATAATTATCTTTCTGTCTCTCCCCTTCCTAACCCTCTCTATTTCTATTCCCCCCCCCTTTGCGTCGATTGCCCTGCGCACCTTGTCCATGACCTCGTCCCCGGTGTCCGAGGCCTCCTTCGAGGTAATGACGACGGAGTGCAGTGCTGCCCTCCCTGGGAGGCGCCCACTTGGGGGTCCTGCCGCTACACTCGCGTACGTCATTTTTGAGACGCTCTCCGTCTGCGTTTCCACCGCGCTCCTCAGCAGCTCCAGACTGCGTGCGTTCTCTTTTAAGAGGACGGAGTGCTCCTCCAGCTTCCCCAAGAGCTTATCGCTCATGTCCCTATCGACGCAGCCGGCGTTGGTCGGGGCAGGAGAAAGCTCTAGCCTTGCTGTTTGTGTATTTAGACCACCTAGTCCTCTTAGCTCTGCGTCCAAGGCCTTTATAATTGTGTATAGCTCATCAATCGCATTCGTTACATCCTCCCTGATTTCATTCCTCAGGTTCCGCGATTGACCGATTTTTGTTTTTGCCCTGGTAACGCTGGCTCTCGCTTGTTTTAATCGCGAGGCTTTTATCGTTGTGGAAGGGGAGGGCGGTCCCGGCTCACTTATAGCCACCGGGTGGCTGGACACGGGGGGCGTACGCGCCAGTGCCGTCCTAGGTTTGAGCGGCACTCGCGCGGGTGCACTGGAAGTACCCGGAGTCAGTTGAGTGTCGCCTTTTGGCGATACAGTCCCTGTCCTAGTGGCTATCGTGGTCGTTTGCGCCCCAGATTGTTCAGGGGGGGAGCCAGTTACCGGACTGGGTCTCCCCTCCTCCCACTCCTTACTCTGCCTCAGGACTACCCGGTCAGTACCACTGTTTGATCTATCACACTAATGTACACCAAACATAACATAAATATCGATATCTCATTTGACGGCCAATTAATTGGGTAAAGAGGTAAATCCGTGAAGCAAATGGGTAATCAGTGCCCGGAAGCCATAAAAATGTACAGTCATTTCTTGACTCATGCTACTGACACTGAATCGTCTTGTTTTTAATATTATATTAGTTATATTCGTTCTCATGATTCACGATACTTAATAGGAAGTAATTACTGTTATATTTTGCGTTAATCATTGTGTTAGCCATATTCAAAAACAATATAGTTTAAAATTAAATATGAAGACATTTCTGCGCGAACGCCAATTAAAATTAACAATTTTCAGTACATACAGGAAAATTAAATCGAATTTCGTCGAAATTCGACTATAATTAATTATTGTAATTGTAAGTTTGTGCACTATTATGATTGTATTTTACACTTCTATAATCACAAATTTCGCCAAGACTAAACTATAAAAAATATTAACAAAGACAAACAATATTTAATCTATTCTCAATTTGACCACAGACGTCAAGAACAAAAGTTTGACAATAAATTGTATGCATGCGTGTGTGCGTCAAATACATGGTATGTAGTGTGTGTAATGTTTTCTTTATTGATTTAATGTATCTTTTATGCATTATTTTTAAAAAACATTAGCTTTGTGCACTTCTTCTCTATATTCTCTATAAGTGTGGAAAGTTTCATACTCCTCCGTCCGCGCAATTTTCGTATTAATATATAGATGACAGTGACCGGCCGTAACGCTTAACACGTAAACAGTGTTAATATGATATTAAACAAATAAATTGAACACTGCTCTTTACGAAAGCCGACAGTATTACAGCGAGTATTGTAAAACAGTGTTCTTCTATGCATATCACAATACACGTCACGAATCACCAACGTTTGAAGTACAAATAGAATATATAATTATCTTTATTTGGATTGGAAATTACGACTATATGGAATTCTCACTTCGCAAAATTAAATTGTAGTAATTTTCTTAAATAATTATTTTTTACTGGTTGTAGGACCTCTAGTGAGTCCGCGCGGGTAGGTACCACCACCCTACCTATTTCTGCCGTGAAGCAGTAACGCGTTTAGGTTTGAAGAATGGGGCAGCCGTTGTAACTATAGTTGAGACCTTAGAACTTTTATCTTAAGGTGGGTGGCGCATTTACGTGTAGATGTCTATGGGCTCCAGTAACCATAACACCAGGTGGGCTGTGAGCTAGTCCACCCGACTATACAATAAGAAAAAAAGCTGATGTGTTTTTTAAATGTAATTCGCAAATCCTTTAACAAATAACAAACAAGGCTGTCCTTTGTTTCAGCGCATCTTCAATAAAACGAGATAAGTTCACGGCGTCGCTGAGGCAGTAGTTATAAAACAGAGTTAGATAAAAAAATAATCGCAACTTGGATATTTTTTTACAAGGTAAAGTTTATCGACCTTTCAAACGAAGACACCTTAGCAACTATAATACTGAAATGGTTCATAAATCTTAACTTTTTTGTTTAAACACGGTAACGCTAGAGTTGATTTTTGATTTGAAAAAAATTACACACTAAGTCAAGGTCAGTTCAGTCTGTAGTTTTGCAAATGAATATATTACATAATCGAAATTATTATAAATTAAAGAGTATGTACAGAGACGAGGTTTTTTTTTACGACAGAGCCAAAGGAATTATGTTATAGGGATGTTAATCTGAACTTCTCCATTATTTATGGTTTCCATCCACTTTTTTTTTAATTGCTTAGTTGGGTGGACGAACTCACAGCCCACCTGGTGTTAAGTGGTTACTGGAGCCCATAGACATCTACAACGTAAACGCGCCACCCACCTTGAGATAAGGTTCCAAGATCTCAATATAGTTATAACGGCTGCCCTACCCTTCAGACCGACACACATAACTGCTTCACGGCAGAAATAGGTAATGGCATTCAGAAATAGGCTGCAGCGTTTTGTCACCAACTTTCATTTGCCTTAGATTTTATCATAGTACAGTTAGGAGAATGACTTCAAGACCCACATTGTCGTACCGAAGCCCACAGATTTCACTACGTGAATACCACCCTTGAGACATGAAGTCTAAAAATATATAGATATTTTTTCTCCTACCTACGCCGAAAGTTCGGTTTTCCTCCCGCTGTACAGGGAAGGAAGTCTAACTTTTCCTCCCGTTGTACAGGGAAGAAAGTCTAACTTTTCCTCCCTGGGTACAGGGAAGAAAGTCTAACATTTCCTCCCTGGGTACTGACAAGTGCGCATGCGCGTTAGTGTCTATGTCTGCTCTCACGCACCTAAAATTCCATAGTTGTGCTCGGATAATTTGCAATATTGTGTTTAGTGTAAAAGTGAAATTAACAAAAGGCAATAAAATTGAATAGTGAAGTATTAAACGAAGATGAGTTAATCAGACAGTTCTTATTCAATTAGTAGTATTTTATTTAAAATTAAAAAAGTTGTTTTTTTATGGGTGGCGACTCCTTATACTTGAGTCGCCTATTATCAAAGCCGGCAATCTAACTTTTGGACAATGATTGGTAAATCAGAAAAACGAATTATTGACTTTGTATTCCATTGGCAGTCACAAAACTCTTCGGAACGAGATCTTAGATAAATAACAGGTTAACTATTAACCTTTATTTAATGCAGGTTTTGAACCGTATTCTTTGAAGGAGACGATTATATTCAAATCAATCTGTATTGACATATCAATAAATTTTTTTTGTCCAAATGCACAGATTGCCACCTTTGATAATAGACGACTCACTTATACTTATAATTTCAATTAATTATAGTCGAATTTCGACTACTGCGGGACCACTAGTTCAAGATAAACTTGTACACTTATATGTAAATTTCGAACAAAAGATTAGGACGGTCGCTCTACCGAGCAATGACAGCTCGGTAGAAAATATCTTTCCTTTGACGATCCCCCTAAATACTGTCAATTTACCACTATTACTTGCATAACAATCAGATAATTAGTAATTGTAAAGTTACATACGTAAATATTATTTTAGTACTGTAGATGGATAAAAAGGGTATTGTTGGATGATCGGAGTCCGTAGTGTATTCTGATTAATGACCGAACAGAACACATAATTAGCGATGAACATATTAATTTAAAGGGTCGCCCCTTTACAAAGGTTTTTAACCGATATTCAACAGCTACTATACCTATGTAAGTCATTAATTACGTCTAGCAAAAAAACGTCTGTTCCGCGACGTTCCGGTCAAAACTAAACAAAGGGGGAGGGGGGGAGTATAGGGAATCTAGGCACGTGTTTGCGTCTCGATCAGCTGTACCGGGGTCAAAGCCCGCTACGGCCGGTGAGTAACGCCAGCAGATACAAAACGCAACGAGTCAACGCACTCGGCCAAGAACTAGTACGGACTCGGAATCGCGGACTCGATAGGGGGTTAGCAGTTAGCGCTGCATCTCCGCGTTGTCGAATCTTACATGAGTCATTGGTATGCGGCGGCCGTATCCAGTACAGTGTGCTTAGTGCGAGTTTCTTAACGTTCTCGATAGCGTAAAAGTTAAGCCAAAATTGTATGCAATTGGAACAGCGCCCCTGACGGCAAACGTATGCAAACGATCCCATTCCATACAAATATGAGTTAACTTTTACGCTATCGAGAACGTTAAAAAACTCGCACTAAGCAAACAGCAGTCGAGTGTGGTGGTCGCGATATTACGACGTAAACACCAAATAATAGATTCGGTTCTGCTTGACGCTGGAAAAAGACATTTGCACCAGTCACAATTGAAATTGTTACACGACGCAATCAATCGATTGAAGATTATACTCGTAATACGCTTTTCTGTCTATCAAAATCACGTGCTGTGATGATCGTAATGTCGCATTTTTTTTTTTTCCTACCTATACTGATAGCCTTGAGGGGCTATTTCAGCTTACCCTAGCTTGTGTAGGTGAGCTCACGGGGCTCAAACCGGAGAATTGCTAACACTGACCCTAGCAAGAGCAGTGCTTCGCAGAATCTACCACCGGGTCGGAAACGCGACCCACTGAGAAGATCCGGCGAGAAACTCAGTGGGTTGTGTCTGTGGGTAGTGTCGCTAGTGATACTCGTAACATAGAAATGTCATCTAAATCATACTGGTGGTAGGACATCTTGTGAGTCCGCACGGGTAGACACCACCACCCTGCCTATTTCTGCCGTGAAGCAGTAATGCGTTTCGGTTTGAAGGGTGGGACAGCCATTGTAGCTATACTTGAGACCTTAGAACTTATATCTCAAGGTGGGTGGCGCATTTACGTCGCACTTAGCACGAGGTGGGCTGTGAGCTCATCCACCCATCTAAACAATAAAAAAAAGATTCTAGCATTCAAGACCAAAAGTAGGTGAAAACTGTATTTAGAATTTTAAACCTAGGTACATGTTCTATGCTGCGAATGACTTAAAAATTGTATATGCAATTAACAAGAACCTTCCTTCAACCTTCAATTTAAAAAAAATCTTACATAACACAAAAACAATCAAATAAACGGAAACCGACTTCAAGAAAATAAAATTAAATCATTATCAATGTAGCCAAAGTCAACTAGATGCCCATCATTAGGGATATCTCAAAAAGTACTGGACGGATCTTGATAAGTTTAAATAGGACCACGTGACAAAAGCACTAGCACAAAAAAAACTGTTAAATTGATAACACCTCCTTTTTTGATGTCTGTTAAAAAGAGTTACTGTGATACCGCCTATGTTTATACAATCTGGCGATGTGGTGTAGTATGTAAATCTAAATCACTTACATACATCTAATATTTGACTTGTTAGTTGGAGTATCACACTACATATTCAAAAGATAAACATGATTAAACATGAAAACTGGTATCAACTTTACGGCACGACGCCGGTAACCGGATATGAAATAATAAATCTACACATTTTTCGAATAATATACGAAAATGAATTTATAATAACCATCCTGCTCATTTCTGCACCAAAACAGAAATGGTATCTATTTTTTATCATTATTATTATTATTTATTGCCCCTGTAGGCAGACCAGCATACGGCCCACCTGATGGTGAGTGGTTACCGTCGCTCATGAACGCCAGCAATGCCTGAGGCAGGACCAAGCCGCTGGTTACCATTTCTAGTCTGGAAGGGTGAGGCCACTGTTATACAACACAATGGAGACTTCAACTTAATGTCTTAAGTTCTGTGGACGCTAGTAACCATATCACCAGTTTTTTTTTTAACTTTATTATGGCGGTAAATGAAATCAATATTATGATTGTAAAACTCCCTACAAAATCAAGGCTGAAAACGAAAATCACTAAAACAATGGAAATTTTCAACTCCAAAAAAAACTCCGGAAGGAAATTAGCGTAGAATATATTTTTTAATTAAGCTATATGCCAATTAATTGCTCTTTAAATGCTCTATTAGAATCCGTCATTGCTCCTCGTTTATCACTATTAGTTAAATTTTAATTAATTAAAAAAAAAAAAAATGCTATGAAATCTAAAATATCCACTTTTTTTGTAATTTTTTTTGCTAAAAGAATTGCTCCCAAATTTGTTCTATTAATTAAAAAAAATCCCTAGTGAAATTAAATTATACCAGTTTCATTTAAGGGTTTTTAACGAAATCACATGTTAAAAATAGAACACTTTTATGAGATCCTCCGTTTATTAAAATCCGTAACGACTCGCTTATAGAGTCTAGGATTTCGACTATCAATATAACCTGTTTACGTGTTTGATATTAATTCTAATCTGGGTATGTCTTTCCAACTATAAGCTACACATTAGCTAGGTTTCGTTTTGCATTATCTAATCAATCACTTTGTTTAAATAGAGTAGCCTTATTATCGGAATAAAATAAATTGCGATTAAGCTCATGCTCATTGATCAGAAATAGTTCTTAAAACAATCCGCAATGCTGGCTTCAAAATGACCATTTATTACTCCCTAGATTTTTTAAGGAAGTCGTCGTGGCCTAAGTGATAAGACATCCGGTGCATTCGTGTTGAGCGATGCACCGGTGTTCGAATCTCAGGCGGGTGCCAATTTTTCTAATGAAATACGTACTCAACAAAATGTTCACGATTGACTTTCACGGTGAAGGAATAACATCGTGTAATAAAAATCAAACCCGCAAAATTATAATTTGCGTAATTACTGGTGGTAGGACCTCTTGTGAGTCCGCGCGGGTGGGTACCACCGCCCTGCCTATTTCGGCCGTGAAGCAGTAATGCGTTTCGGTTTGAAGGGTGGCGCAGCCGTTGTAACTATACTGAGACCCTTAGAACTTATATCTCAAGGTGGGTGGCGCATTTACGTTGTAGATGTCTATGGGCTCCAGTAACCACTTAACACCAGGTGGGCTGTGAGCTCGTCCACCCATCTAAGCAATAAATAAAAAAAGTCCTAAAATTAAACAAAAACGTGAAATGAAATTACACGACATTACGGCAGTTATGAATGAGGTAGATGAGTTTTAGCACGCACTGGTAATTACAACCAATGCTCCTGCCTGTTTCTGCCAAACAGCAGTCATGCGTTGAGGTTTATTGGTATATAAAGCGAGTAAATTGCTAAACGATTAAAACTTCGACTTCATGTGTCTCAACTTGAATATTGTATATCCTTTTATGAAGGTTGTAGGGCAAGCCCCTGTCATATTGTTTAAAGATTTAGATGTGACAACAGAAAGCCCTTTAGAACAGTAGGTAAGTTGTTTAAAACAAGACAACAGACCAATTCAAATTATTGAAGTGGAACCTGACAGAGGAATTGTTTGAAAACGTGATAAATCCTGAAACGATACTGAAACAATGTTTGATATATTTCTCAATTATGACGATATTAAACAGAGTAGTTATTATAAAAAAATTTAAATGTTTGTTATTGGTGAAGTTAATGAGGTGGTTGGCAGTGCTAACATGCCAACCAGTAACCTGAGAATTTGTAAGTAAAAAATATGATGAGACACATGACATCCGGCGCATAAATTATCTCTTTATAAAAACAGACGCGGACATCTATTATGGATTGCTAGAACAAAGCAACCCCTAGCGATACGAACGCGTTATTATAATGGAAGCGATCGGTATTGCATGAATTTTGTCACACCCGACTGCGCATGTAAAAAGTGGTGTATTTGTTAGTGAATTTCTCTAAGCCGAGATTGTTTCGTGTCTTTTGATGCACATTGAAAACAGAATCATCTCGGATCCTCCCGATCCACTAACGGTGTTTTTAGGTACTTCAAGCACCGGTCACCGTTCTCGTCGAACCCGTCGCTTGCGACGAAGGGCTCGACGAGTAAATTAACTCTCAGACACAGCCCACTGAGTTTCTCGCCGGATCTTCTCAGTGGGTCGCGTTTCCGATCCGGTGGTAGATTCTGCGAAGCACGGCTCTTGCTAGGGCCAGTGTTAGCAACACTCCAGTTTGAGCCCCGTGAGCTCACCTACACTTCAAGGAGAAGCTGAAATAGCCTCTCAAGGCTATCAGCATAGGTAGGAAATTTTCTATTTTTGAGAAAATATATTAGGCCTAAAATACTGGCACATCCTTCGCATGCGTTAGCGAAAAGAATCTCTGTACCATTTATTCAAAGGTTAATTTTATGTTGATAAACAATATCACAATATACAAATTGACAAGATTTCGAGGTTCGATCGATATTAAAATTTACTATGTAGAATCAGCATTACAATCGGCATTTGGGTCGAACGCTGTAAGTGCGTTGACATTGAACAAGTGGGACAAGACGGGTTGCAAAAAAATCTATCGCCAAGGCTTCCACTGCTCTTAGCGAGAACTCCGATGGATTATTACGTCGTAGCCAATAAGGAAAATAACGTATTTTCCTAATAAGACAGAATTTGAAAACTAAGAAAATATTTTTGAATTTGTGTAACTGAAATCTAAGTAACTCATTTCGAGTAATATATTTAAGGCTTAACCTAGTCAAGACCAGTGGTTCTCAAATTGTGGTACAATTCAATGGTCATATAGCTTGAAATGGTCCGTGTAACAATCTCTTGAAATGGTTAATTGGTAAAAAGAAGTACACAAGAAAATAAAATTCATTACATTATAAAGGACTTTTTTATCGCTTCGACGGAGGAACGGGTAATCGTAATTCAACGACTACCCCCCATTCTGCAAATCGGAACTCATTATTGCTAGTTACTCGTGGCGGATGTAAGGAAGGTGGCTATACCTACCAAGTCACCCTACCACTATCATTATTCTCCTGCCCTTCTACCAGTCGCCTGGGGTCGGCGCAACATGTTTTCTCCTTTCATACTCTTCTATCATATACCATTTCTTCGCTCACTCTCCTCTTACACATATCGTTTTTCACGCAATCCATCCATTCTTTCTTACGCTGTACGTAGTACGTAGCTGTACGTACGCGGCGTGTCATTTATCTGGGACCCGACAATGTGCGGGCTTTGCTGCTGAGGCGTCGGCTAAAACGAAGCATGTCAAGTACGATGCTCTGAAATCTACATACCTGTTTGTTCCAGTGGCAGTGGAAACGACGGGTGTGTGGAGTTCGGAGGCCAAAAAGTTTATTGCCGCAATTGGCCACCGCCTCAGAGGGCAAGGCCACGATCCTCGGTCTGGGTCGTACCTGGTTCAGAGATTATCCATTGCCATACAGCGTGGCAATGCTGCTAGCGTAATGGGTACTTTCGGGCCGGGTGCGATCCAGAGTGGCTTGTTTGACTAGCCGATGCCTACGCGCGCATTGCTGTTAGCGTGGACCTTTATGTTACATATGACGACGCTCGCAGCTGAAAGTAAGTATTGTACTTTTTGACGAAGCATGTTGCTGATAACTTTATTTCTGTAATCTGACGAAGCATGTTGCGGATAATAACATGTACTTTTAGGTTAGGAATATTGTGTTCTTTTTTTTATAATAAATAAATTTAAGTTCTTTCTTATGTCTACCACTTCTTCTGAGTCACTCTACCACTATTAAAAAATATTTCACAGATTTATTTAAAGCCCAAAATAATTATTCTTACTACCTAAGCAGTGCGCGTTTTTTCTGTTTGGCGCGGGAAATACAGTTGAGAACCACAAGAGTACACGAACTGCAAGCAATCACACATTTATATTGACCTTTCCGAAATATTAAAATACCAGTCTTAAAAAGTTTCAAAATCCTGTTTCTAAACATAAGTTTATTTACGTGTGCATAAATTGATTAGTAAATAGATGTGCAGCGGTTACTAACAGAATAAAAGAATTCCGGTGAAAACCTGAATCACGGTAACGAAGATTTCAAACTTATAAGTGGCCCCGGTAAACAACAAATTAAGGAGCGGACGGTTAGCGTGGTATGGACATGTGATGCGTAGAGAGAAGATGCATGTGACTAGGAGATGTATGGAAATGGTAGTGCAAGGTAGAGGGGGGAAGAGGTCGACCGAAGAAGACATGGATGGAGTGTGTGAATGACGATATGAGAGAGAGAGAGGAGTGAGTGTTGAGATGACGGCTGATAGAAGAGAATGGAAGAGAAAAATTAGCTGTGCCGACCCCACATAGTGGGATAAGGTGGAGAAAAAGAAGAATGCATAGTGACATTATAGTATTTGTAGATTCCGCACAACATTCGGATCATCGATCTGCAGAGCAAAAACATCCGCACAGTGAAAGATCTTCCATTTACAGAAGTATAGTTATGCAATTTTTGGATAATGTGAATACTTTATTTGACCTTGGACTTTATAGAATTACAAAAGAAGACGGCAAACACCAGCCACATCACAAAAGTCTGTCCGTCAGGATCGCAGAAGAAATATGCAAATGTATTCGTGTTTTTTTTTTCTTCCACAGAAGAATATCGCGGTATGTGGGCGTTAAACAGCACTAAAAACTTTTTAGTAAAAACTTTTTTATCCTGATTTTTAGGCAAATTATTGTATTATCATTATTACGAGTTAGGTTTGTGAAAGTTACATTAAAAGATAACATAACACAGATCAAGTTAACAAAATGTTTTTTTTTTTTTGATACCATTTCGTTTCATACACAAGCAAGTCTGTCAAGCACGTCTCATTACAAATTTAGAACAAACGATTATTCACTATTTAATGGCTAAATATTTTTTTGTAACTACAAATGTATCTGGGGTCTCGTAATTAAAAAAATAATATGTGAAAAGGTGAATATCCCAAGAGATTTCGAATAAGCATTTTCTTCCGAAGCGGTATAATGGTACCCCCTCGTGTCGTTATTACTGTTTCTAGACGCTTCTACGTCAATTTTATGAGAGTTTCTATAAGATCTTGCAGAGTATTGTGCAACTGTTATTCTAAGCTTCACTTTTTTTATCTAGACTTAGAGTTCATGCAAATACCACTCTTTAATGTATCTCAAATGTACTCAGTTATGGCCCGGCTGCCGACTGGCCATTTTATGCGGTGCGTATCACACTCTTACCTAAATATTAACTAGCATTAAGTTTTAGTTAAACAAGACGTTGTCACAGTTAACCTCTTTTGGAGAAAGACTGCAAAAGGAAGAAGATCTTCCACAGAACGGGTGTTTTGCTCCCTAGATCGGCGGTCCGAATTTTGTGGTTTAGAAATTGCAAGTTCATGTTCTTCACAAAACGTCTTATTTGCAAATACCCGACGACATAGGCTACTAGGCATCGTGTAGTTTCCTCATCGCATTTTAAAAGTATCTGTCTCCAAATAATTTCGTACTCTCCAAAGATGGAAACGAAAATGATAGGACCACTGCGCGCGGTATGACCTATTTACTGCTAGTAACCTCTAGGGCTTAATATCCTAACAGTTACACTAGTCTTAGTGAGAATAATACTTACTTCGCTAAATCTACCAACGGATCGGAATAAAGACCCACTGAGAAGGTCTGCGGAGAAACTCAGTGGGTCAAGTTGCTTATCAAAACCTTCGTCGCATTCGACGGGTTCAACGAGAACGGTGACTGGTGCTAGAAATGTCTAAAAGCACCAAGAGTAGATCTGGCTGATCTCAAATGATAATCCGAATGATGGCGACTATATGTAATTTTATGCCCTACCATGAAGAACATACCCGAAAAATAAATATTTACTAGCTGGGCCGGCAAACATTGTTTTGCCATATAAATTATTGCTAGGAAAGATAAATAACCTAGATACCGACTGCAGCGCCATCTGCCGGGCTGATTTGTGAAGCTAAACCATCCAGGGTGCCACCCAAACGCATATAAAAAAAAACATTCAAATCTGTCCAGCCCTTTAGGAGTTCAGTGACAAACACACACACACACACGCACACAGAAGAAATATATATAAGTATAAAGATAATAAGTTTCTGACATATCATGCGAAAAAAAATACTTGTAAAATAATAAGTATTTTGTTTTTAGAAGTGCATACAATATAATTATTAACAGAGTACTTTGTTATTTTTTTAAATAACACGTATGTTGCTACTATATAGATTTACACAGCTGTTGTTATTATGTCATATTAAAATTACTTGTTTACAAGGTTTGATGCATAATTATTATATTGAAATCCCTAGTTTAACAGTTTTATAGTTACCAAAATTAAATAGATACATACAAATAAATAAAGAAAAAAAGGAGATTACTCACTCAAATATTAAACATCATAATTACACAAAGGAAACTTTTTGATTTTGAAAAAAATGTATTTTTGTTTATTTGTTTAGATAAAAATCAGTAATTATTTGATATTGCAGGTCATACCAACCATACTACCTCATTTTTTTTATTTCTGGGGTCTCCGTTTTAAACAGTTCCCGAATGAATGTGACATAGCTTGAATATAATGTTTTATTTATTTATTTTTATTGCCTTTGTAGGCAGACGAGCTTACGGCCCACCTGATGGTAAGTAGTAACCGTCGCCCATGGACTTCAGCAATGCCAGGAGCAGAGCCAAGCCGCTGCCTATTATTGGCTATGTATTGATATAGTGACTAGTAATGTAATTAGGAAGGTAACATTTGTGTCAATTTAGAGTGGCAAAATGCTGAAACGTGTACAGCAAAAAGTGCATATCAATCATTGAAACATGATAAAAGCAAAAGCCATTAATTTTTTATTTTTTTTAATGCTAATTAAATAAAACAGTCAATATAAAAAGTTTAATAATATCAAAGTTTTCCTAAATTGTCAAAGAAATTGAGTTGGCCTAACGTTAGCTGAGCTAGTCTGTAATTCAAAGCAAAATTAAGTCTTAGCAAAATAAGAGCTTTTTCATAGATGTCACCATTACTTACTGGCACTAAGTTCTTTTGACTGAGAACAAAGCAGGCAATCACTTTAGATTAAATGAATTTTGGACTTATTTTCTTATTGTGTAGAACAAACAAATTCAACTTTTTTAATATGGTTACCTGAGTCCAAAGAGATCAGCATGTGAATGCCGCAAACCAGAGACATGAGGACAAATCACAATTGTATTGTATAATGACTGATCTACCTCTCAAACCAGAGCATAAGACTCCTATGCAGCAGAAATAGGGAGGACAATTTTAGCTCCCCGTGAAGACTTAGAAACAGGCAGTTGTATAACAGTTTTCTCTACCCTTTTAAGGCATATGAGATAAGATAGTGCAATACTATTCTATGCATCTTTAGGTGCTTATTGTTTACTTTTTGGCTTACAATGTTTAACAAAAGGGACATTTAAATTCATAGCTTTTTTTTATTTGCTTGCCCCGACATACAATACTTTAGTAATATTCAAGTTATTTTAATATTAGAGAAATATTCTAAACCTGGTTTTCACTTTTTAGTTAATATTTTAAATACAGTCAAGTTTTTCGTCTCATTGGATAATTTTATTTAAAAAAATATATATTTGAATTTATTCTATTTATTTTTATTCTTATATAAGAAAATATAAATATAAGAAATTAGTTTCTTGCAAAATGCAGATCATATTTATAGCAAAGTTATCTTTAAAATACCAAGTACAATGATTAACTCTTTCTCTATTAAACCTTTTTCAGCAATATGGCAAAAATCAAGAATTCAGAAGAAGACAAAGCACAGTGTAAATTTAAAAAGTCTAGGCTGTTTTTAAGAAAAGAGGTCAACTGTATTTGTGATTATGTATATTTTGCAAAAAATTATGAATTTAATATGGAAAAAAATAAGACGATGCTAACTCACTATGCACACACACACAATACAAATCAGACAAATAGTCATGAACCAAGCGATACTATTAATTTTCCTGTGAAACAGAATTGACAGTGTTATGGAAATCAGACCACATTTGCTACACAAATAACCTTAGATGGGGCAAAAGAGGCCTTAAATGGTTACTTCAAACTGGACATAGAAATATATGAAAGGCTATGAATTAACTGCATTGATTTGGTCAGTGATGTTAGTAAGAACTGAATATAAACTGAGTATACTGGATTTTATAGCCCAAGAATGTAAGAGATACATGGAAGAAACTACACTCAGTATTGAATGGCTTATAATTCACAAAGAAAAGTGTAGTAACAACATTCTGAACACAAAAAAAATTATGTATAGTTTGCCTTTTATTTGTTTTTAAATTAATTCTCAAACCTAACACCCACCAATTATAATCTGGACAATTTTCTTGGTCTCAGGTAGAAGTAAAAAATGCCTTTATACTTTGTAGTTCAATGACAGAACTGTCAAGGGTATTAATGATCTCCAAGATGTCAGCAGTTGATATTAGAAGAGAATACCTTTTGTTTAAATAAATGTATTTGATGTTTAATTTCATACTTCGACCCCATAACACTAATCCATATACCAAAAAGGGTCCATTTATGTACAATCTTCTGATTAGACTTGATTGCTTCACAATGACAGTTTGATATTATCTATGTTGTTTTTGAATTATTTCTAGGTAAAACAATGATGTAGTTGAAGCAATTAACCTTAGAAATAAATATGTTCAATAAAAGTTATAAACGTCTATTTGTTTAACAGTAACAATAGGTGTAAGCGAGCATAACCTACAAACACAAAGGTACAGTTATACTACAAATACTAACCGACTGCAGCGAATTCATCTGGTGTTCTACCTCCAGCCAGCAGCCACCGACACCAGTCAATGGTCTCCCACTCGTCTATAGCCTTGCTAGGGTTCAGCAGAACGTCTAGAAGTGGCCCCAAGTGCTGTGGTGATCCGCTGGAGCAGTCCGCATGTATGTAAGCGGCTGCCCCCCTTTTACCCTTCTTCATTAACACTTGAGCCGTTGAATTAGCCATTGTAACACTTAGACCGCTTCACAAACCAATAGAGATCACATGAAACACATAAGTCACTATTTAATTCGGTCACTCAAGGAAGAAAAGCCATTTCAAGTTTTACATAAGGCAATGAACTGTACTCGGTTACGAAGTCACGGTTCACCATGCTTTCGTTTAAGAAACACTTTAAAGAACGAAAGAGAAGCGTTTGCGCGACTTAATATGAAATGAAACTGAATGATGAAAGAAAGAAAAATATTAATTCCCTTCGTTTGGTTGAAAATATGCAATTCAGAAACAACTCGTTTTACGTCCGTTTGGTGTTTCCAGCAATTTCATAAATTTTCCCAAAAAAATATGTTTCGTCTTGTGTTTAAAAAATGGATAATATTTTGAAATCTAGACAACGGTATTAAATTGCAAGAGTTCAAGACTTTGATTCATGATTTTAACATGGCTTTTGTGACACCCTTAGTTTGTTTTTGAAATAAAATTTAGTTTCTACATTGAGAAGTATTTATTCTATGGTGCAATATCACCCTTTACGTTCTTAACTACCTACAGCGTAAGCAGCTTAAACCTTACGAGTTACGACTATATAACTAATCGTTGTTTTTTGTAAGTGAGATTATAAAAAAACTTAAATAGTTTTTTTTTGGTGATGGCAGGGCTCGGGGTCTTGTGAGCCCGTATGTAGGTAACACTAATCCACCTATTTCTACCGCGAAATAGGAACCAATGCTTTCCGGCTTAAAGAGCAGGGCCACCCTTATGTTGTTTTGCTACATGCAATTGAAACTTAAAATTCATGTCACAACGTAGGTAGGCACTCGAATTGCCATCTAATATCTATGGGCTTCTGTAACCACAGTACAGCTGGTAGGTCGTAAGTTCATTCACCTACATTTTTATTAATATTGCCCTAGTAGACAGACGAGCGTACGACCCACCTGATGATGGGTGGTTACCGTCGCCCATGGACTCCAGTAATGTAAAGGGCAGAGCCAAGCCGTTGCCTACTGTTACATATGCAAAAACTCTATGAAAATACTTGTTTCGTATAAAAACAAATATTTTCATAGAGTTTTTGCACAAAAATCAATAGTTGGATAACACCACATTAGAAGAAACACAAAATACCAACTATAGAGCTAATCAGGTAGAATTTTAAAGATTGCAAGCCTAGTTACAACAATGGAGATTGGCTTATAATTTTTTAATGTTTGTGGTGAACGGTGAACCCCTAATTCAATATAATTGGTCAGACTAGGTCATAGGAGATAATGGGCCGAAAACATCCTTGGACGCGCGGTCTGCTCTCAACATCTGCAGACCATCAAGCCTCACATACCTCGTGCGTCCCCAAGGCCCGTAAGCCTCGTACCTATGAGGTTCGGGCCTATGCCCGAAAAAAGTCAGGTCATACTAAGTTCTATCACAAATTTCATGAAATATTTTTTTTTAATAAAATTTCGTTTTTTAACTTTTAATGTTTTAAAGACGTATATTTAAAAACGTGTTTTAGTTAAGGTTTGCTTAATTAAGAGATGTTCTATTTAAGCACCCTTAGTAGCTACTTAGTACCTATCGAGACGAGTTTTTGGCGGGAACGCAAGGAGTAAAGTTGTGTGATTTGTTTTATTTTGTTTATTTCGTGTTTCTTCAGGTTTAAATGTGTAATGACGGTAGTTTATGAACTGTTTAATATGTGAAAAGGGCACAAATGTGGGAAAATGAAACAAAGTCCACTGAACAAATTTCAGATAATGACCACCATTTTACTGAGATTATATTCATTCCGATAGAGGCACCCGTCACGCGCGGACGTGCTCATCGACCACTCGATCGCCCGGCCTTTGTTCGCCCGGCTTTTGTTAGCCCGGCCATTGTTCGCGCGGCCTGTGTTCGTGGTACATCTGCCGACTAAGTGCTCTTCCTGGAAGTTTTTATTTGTATTGTTTCCTTTTGTTATTTCTGTGTTCGTGGTACATCTGCCGACAAACTGTCTTCCTGGAAGTGTTTAATTGTTTTGTTTCTTTTTGTTATTTCCGTTTTGTTGTGATTTTTCTTTGTCCTGCAGTAATCGTGCCGCATCGCCACCTGTGTTCAATAGAACCGCTCAGGTCCGAGAAGTTGGGGCCTCGCCGCAAGGCGAGTGTTTTCTAAGACCCAGGGTAGCCCCACCTGGGCACGTAGACATCATGGACGCTGTATTTGCGGAATTTCTCCGGCTTCGCTACCCAAAGCTCACTTCCGAGTTTCAGGCCTTCAAGGCCGATCACACTGCGAGCCCTCTCGTGGACTCCACCGAGCTCGCTGCTCCGGCGTCGCCTGTACCTGCGTGCAAAGCTTCTGCATCGAGCACCGCAGCCTCCGTCGTGCCTGCCGTTCCCGCGTCGCCTATACTGGCGAGTAAAACTGCTGCGTCGTCCGCCGTGGTCACCGTCCCAGCAGCGCGATGCGCCTCCGTCGCGCCGTCCAAAACACCTACTCGTAGGTCACCTGCGCCCGCCTCCTCGTCCTCCGACTCTGACTCGGAGATGGAGGTCGACCTCGCTCCCCCCTCATCGACGGATGGATTCACCCTGGTGCAAAAGGGTAAGAAGCGTGCCGCGGAGTCTCGAGCTCCCGCGGCCGCTAAAATTAGCAAAGCCGCGAACGCGTCGCGCCCCCGCCCTCAGACTCCCGTTGCGCCTCCAGCCCGTGCCACTCCGTCGCCGCGTCCGGTGGCACAAAATAAAGCCCAGACCCCTCCCCCGGTAATCCTTCAAGAGAAGGCAGCTTGGGAACGAGTTTCCCTGGCCCTTAAGGCCAAAAATATCAATTTTACGAATGCCCGTAACCTCGCGAACGGCATTCAAATTAAGGTTCGAACATCCGACGACCATAGGGCCCTCTCTTCTTACCTCCGTAAGGAGCGTATAAGTTTCCACACATATACGCTCCAGGAGGAGCGCGAACTCCGTGCCGTTATACGTGGCATCCCTAAAGAGTTGGATGCCGAGCTCGTCAAGGCCGACCTTCTCGAACAAGGCCTACCGGTTAACTCCGTACACCGCATGCACACAGGCCGCGGAAGGGAGCCATATAATATGGTTCTCGTCGCCCTCCAGCCTACCCCCGAGGGTAAGCAAATATTCAACATCCGAACGGTCTGTAGCCTTTCCGGAATCGCAGTCGAAACCCCACACAAGAAAGGCACACCTAGCCAGTGCCATAACTGCCAATTATACGGGCATTCTTCCCGTAACTGTCACGCGCGCCCCCGATGCGTCAAGTGCTTAGGCGATCACGCCACGGCCCTATGCACTCGCGATCAAAAAACCGCGACAGAACCGCCTAGCTGCGTCCTGTGTCGAACACAGGGTCACCCCGCAAATTACCGCGGATGCCCCCGAGCCCCGAAAATAAATCGCCGCGTCGCCCGCCAAAACCGCCTCCGAGCTTCCGGCCCAGACATCAAAGCCTCGGCACCCTCTGTGTCGCAGGCTAAGCCAGCGTTCGTTCCGGCGCCGGTGCCCAGTGTCTCGGCCTGGGCGAAACCGCTGCCGTACATGAACACGGCTACAACTCCCTCCTCCGCGATTCGTCCCGCCCCCGCGACTCGTCCCTCTCCCGCGACTTGCCCTCCGACCGCGTCCGACAATCTCGCTTTAGCGATCGACTTCTTTCAGTCGATCAACTTTGAGCGCGTTAACGCTTTGGGCGACGCCATTCGCTCTGCCTCCACTGCACAACACTTTATCGCCGTTGTGCAAGAATACGCCGACGTATACGCGTCATTAAATACGTACGTCCTCCCCTCACTCCGCCGGTAATCAATGGCGTATATAAGTAGAATAAAGCCCCTATCCGTAACGATAGGATTTTTTAACGCTTACGGTCTCGCAAATCAGCGTGATCAGGTTTCTGACTTTTTGCGTGACCATCAAATTGATATCTTTTTAGTGCAGGAGACCCTACTTAAGCCCGCGCGCCGTGACCCTAAAATCGCGAACTATAACATGGTCAGGAACGACAGGCTCTCTGCTCGTGGTGGTGGTACCGTCATTTACTATAGAAGAGCCCTGCATTGCGTCCCACTCGATCCTCCCGCGCTCGCTAATATCGAAGCATCAGTGTGCCGAATCTCACTGACGGGACACGCGCCGATCGTTATCGCGTCCGTTTATCTTCCACCGGATAAGATCGTTCTAAGCAGTGATATCGAGGCGCTGCTCGGCATGGGGAGCTCTGTCATTCTGGCGGGCGACCTAAATTGTAAACACATTAGGTGGAACTCACACACCACAACCCCGAATGGCAGGCGGCTTGACGCGTTAGTCGATAATCTCGCCTTCGATATCGTCGCTCCGCTAATCCCGACTCACTACCCGCTAAATATCGCGCATCGCCCGGATATACTCGACATAGCGTTATTAAAAAACGTAACTCTGCGCTTACACTCGATCGAAGTAGTTTCAGAGTTAGATTCAGACCACCGTCCCGTCGTTATGAAGCTCGGTCGCGCTCCCGATTCCGTTCCCGTCACGAGGACTGTGGTGGATTGGCACACGCTGGGCATCAGCCTGGCTGAATCTGATCCACCATCGCTACCGTTTAGCCCGGACTCTACCCCGTCTCCTCAGGATACCGCTGAAGCCATAGACATCTTAACGTCACACATCACCTCGACATTAGATAGGTCATCGAAACAAGTTGTAGCGGAGGACTTCCTTCACCGCTTCAAATTGTCCGACGATATTAGGGAACTCCTTAGAGCTAAGAACGCCTCGATACGCGCCTACGACAGGTATCCTACCGCGGAAAATCGTATTCGAATGCGTGCCCTACAACGCGACGTAAAGTCTCGCATCGCCGAAGTCCGAGATGCCAGATGGTCTGATTTCTTAGAAGGACTCGCGCCCTCCCAAAGGTCTTACTACCGCTTAGCTCGTACTCTCAAATCGGATACGGTAGTAACTATGCCCCCCCTCGTAGGCCCCTCAGGCCGACTCACGGCGTTCGATGATGACGAAAAAGCAGAGCTGCTGGCCGATACATTGCAAACCCAGTGCACGCCCAGCACTCAATCCGTGGACCCTGTGCATGTAGAATTAGTAGACAGTGAGGTAGAACGCAGAGCTTCCTTGCCACCCGCTGATGTGTTACCACCCGTCACCCCGATGGAAGTTAAAGACTTGATCAAAGACCTACGTCCTCGCAAGGCTCCCGGTTCCGACGGTATATCCAACCGCGTTATTAAACTTCTACCCGTCCAACTCATCGTGATGTTGGCATCTATTTTCAATGCCGCTATGGCGAACTGTATCTTTCCCGCGGTGTGGAAAGAAGCGGACGTTATCGGCATACATAAACCCGGTAAACCAAAAAATCATCCGACGAGCTACCGCCCGATTAGCCTCCTCATGTCTCTAGGCAAACTGTATGAGCGTCTGCTCTACAAACGCCTCAGAGACTTCATCTCATCCAAGGGCATTCTCATCGATGAACAATTCGGATTTCGTACAAATCACTCATGCGTTCAACAGGTGCACCGCCTCACGGAGCACATTCTTGTGGGGCTTAATCGACCAAAACCGTTATACACGGGAGCTCTCTTCTTCGACGTCGCAAAAGCGTTCGACAAAGTCTGGCACAATGGTTTGATTTTCAAACTATTCAACATGGGCGTGCCGGATAGTCTCGTGCTCATCATACGGGACTTCTTGTCGAACCGCTCTTTTCGATATCGAGTCGAGGGAACCCGCTCCTCCCCACGACCTCTCACAGCTGGAGTCCCGCAAGGCTCTGTCCTCTCACCCCTCCTATTTAGCTTATTCGTTAACGATATTCCCCGGTCGCCGCCGACCCATTTAGCTTTATTCGCCGACGACACGACTGTTTACTATTCCAGTAGAAACAAGTCCCTAATCGCGAAGAAGCTTCAGAGCGCAGCCCTAGCCCTAGGACAGTGGTTCCGAAAATGGCGCATAGACATCAACCCAGCGAAAAGTACTGCGGTGCTCTTTCAGAGGGGAAGCTCCACACGGATTTCCTCCCGTATTAGGAGGAGGAATCTCACACCCCCGATTACTCTCTTTAGTCAATCCATACCCTGGGCCAGGAAGGTCAAGTACCTGGGCGTTACCCTGGATGCATCGATGACATTCCGCCCGCATATAAAATCAGTCCGTGACCGTGCCGCGTTTATTCTCGGTAGACTCTACCCCATGATTTGTAAGCGGAGTAAAATGTCCCTTCGGAACAAGGTGACACTTTACAAAACTTGCATAAGGCCCGTCATGACTTACGCGAGTGTGGTGTTCGCTCACGCGGCCCGCACGCACATAGACACCCTTCAATCTCTACAATCCCGCTTTTGCAGGTTAGCCGTCGGAGCTCCGTGGTTCGTGAGGAACGTTGACCTACACGACGACCTGGGCCTCGAATCTATACAGAAATACATGAAGTCAGCGTCGGAACGGTACTTCGATAAGGCTATGCGTCATGATAATCGCCTTATCGTAGCCGCCGCTGACTACTCCCCGAATCCTGATCATGCAGGAGCCAGTCACCGTCGACGCCCTAGACACGTCCTTACGGATCCATCAGATCCAATAACCTTCGCACTAGACGCCTTCAGCTCTAGGAGCAGGCTTAGGGACCTCGGTAACCGTACTCGTCGAACTCGACAAAGAGTTCGCCGTGCAACCTAACCCATGAATCAGCTCGCTGAGTTTCTCGCCGGATCTTCTCAGCGGGTCGCGATTCCGATCCGGTAGTAGATTCATTCGCGAAGCAGCTGCTCTTGAGCTGTTAGGTCTCCTTCGGAGGCGCTCGGGTAGCTGTTAGCAAATCCCACCCCTCCTGGCTGAGCCTTTGCTCGCCCACCTGTCCTGGTGAAACTGGAAAGGCCTCCGGGCCACCAGTAATCCTTCAATCATAAAAAAAAAAAAAAAAAAAAAAAAAATGAGATTATATTTCATCCCATAACATCTCATCTGACTACATTTAATTTTATCCCAGTTGATTAATGTCTCAAATTAAACATCTTCATTTAATTTCACTCCATATTATCATTTTTCATAAAATTAAGAATATAATTTAAAATAAGACTGACTTAAAGATTTTAGTTACCAGGTCATAAAATCCCTAAAAAAATGCATAGATTATACTTACACAATATCCTACAATGTCCTACAATACATTATACATTTGTCTTTGTCAATTGTCATACATGTGCTATTTTTTGATACATTGACATGTTAATTCTCATATTTATGATGTAAATAATATTAAAAAGTTGGTATTTCGTGTTGTAGAAACGTATGAAATAAAAGGTTATTTTTATAAAGTTTACTTTTAAATGGTTTGCATATAAAAAATACTTATAATCTTAAAAATTAAACTAAAAAATGACTGACGAAAAAAAGGTTATGTTTCATGAAATGGAATTGGATGATAGAATACTAAAGGTATGTTTCGATTATGAAGTTGTGAGCACTTTTTTATAATATTAAATACAACCAGAAAATTTTGCTACCTACTTTGTACTATTTAATTTACTTCCATGGTGCTTTCTGAATACAACATGGCTTTCTTCAATTGAAGTTTGAGAAAAGTTTTCAGTGATAGGCAGCGACTCTTTCCACTGGCACGAATGACTACCATGAGAAAGGGTCATCACTCGCCATCATGTTTTAGTTATTTATATTAAATATTATATTTACATTGTCCTGTTTATGAATCTACATACTTACTGTTACGTACAACAAATTATCAAAAATGTATAAATAAAATTTAAGCTACGAGAATACTCTCATCCAACAACACTTGCCCATGGCTCTTGACAATCAATAAAAAAAATCAATTAAAACAGCTCTAATTTAACAGGCCATATCACAGTTGGGATGGCCCGAACCTACACTCATACAAGAAACTGCCATTCCATTGTTATTGGAAGGGAAGGACGTCCTTATGAGAGCACGCACAGGGTCCGGTAAGACAGCTGCCTTTGCTGTACCAGTTATACAGAAGATATTAAACTTGAAGAACACAAGCAAACATCAGAGCATCAGGGCTTTGATATTGTCACCAAGTAAAGAGCTGTGTGGGCAGGTATATAAGTGGAATGAACTAAATTTTACTGTGTGAAGTGCTTAGTTTTTACTGTACCAAATTGATCTTGTGAGTGCAGCTGTTAACCTCAAGATACCAGGTTGAAGTTTTAATCACAATTGAACCTAGACATGTCATTTGAACATTGTTAAAATATATATTGAGTAGAATATGCTATATTTTAATAGAATGTACTGCATATACAATTTAATATAGTGCTAAAATTTTTTACATATAAATATATTTTAAGTTCATAAATCATCATCATCATATTCGGTTACTCTTGGCAGAGCAGTCGTGGTCATGTGGAATTTTTGTTTATTGCCTTGACAGATGTTTCCCAAAGTTTGTAAACTGAGGCTTGGCGCACACACTCGTTAAGTGGGATTTCAAGGTCTTTCACCTGATCAGTCCAACGCATGGGGATTCATTCAAGTTTATAAACAGAAAATAATAAATAAGTTCAACTGTCACTTATGGTTAGGCAGACAAGTACCTACCAGTCTCAATTTTAGAGGTCCACTAGGTACAAGTTTCTCTTAGTGGTTTTATAATAGCCGGCAAACTTCTTGAGCATTTCTTGACGTAGTGGGGCTAAGTTTGCGCATGGTACACTCACGTGCAAAAACATTATTTACTCTGTGTCATAATGCAATTAAATTATTAAAATCAACATATGTATTTATTTATATATTTATTAGAACATCAACAAAAAATATTAATAATTGTAATAATTTAATCTTGGGGTAAAATAGATATTCCTTCTATTAAGTCAAAACTAGAGCTATTGCCAGGTCTTGGTTCAGTTGAAGCGAAGCTGGTATTAAAATTTGTAATTTTTTTTTCGTTATCATAATCTTGACCATCATCATCATCACTGTTTTCATCACCCGAGTCGCTATCATCGTGATGAGTCGACATAGGGCTCATCAATGTAGTTTACACCTCGGTCGGTTCGGTCTTCCTTTTTGTCTATAAAATTATTTTTTGAAGATATTCGATTCGTAGTAATCGAATGTTACTTTTTTCAATTATCAGCTTTCGATTATTTTCTGTTTTTTTTTGCATCTGAAGCCTAGCTCTTTCATAATTCGTCGCAAACTTCATTCCGAGCCATTAAAATTTATATCTTCTTTAAATTCTTCGAAGCCTTCCTGCGGTACGGAGTTTCGCTGCTTGTTATGTAGTTATTATGATTACATCTTTTTATTACAGATTGAACGAACCTATCCATTCCGGTAACTTTCTTCTTCCCTAATCTTTTCTTACCCGGAGTCCGAAACACGGCGAGCAAGCCAGAGCCTTTAGCTTCGTTAATAATGCACCTAAAAGTACTCACTGATGTTTTTGTTGCTTCCGAAGTCTGTTTTACTTTTTCCATATCATTCTTCCCCTGTTTTATAATGAAGCAATATACGTCGTACACAATTTTTCTACCCTTTCTTTTGAATACTACACCAGTTTGTCGCGGCATAGTGTATTTTTTATAAAAAATCAACAAACACTCAACAAATAGCAATAGCAACAAAGTCAACAAGCAATTATAACAAATAACTTAATGATTAATAACGATAGACTTTTCACTGTACGCAAGCGTACTTTTGGGAGCAAGCGGAAGGAGGGCGCGGTGCGGGACGCAAGGTTCGACTGATCTACCAATAACGCGCTCGATACGATTTCCCCTGCCGTCGCGCCTCACCCTCACCACCAAAGTGATCTAAAATTCGGTTCTGCGCAGTCAAGGTCATTTGCTCAAGAAGTTTGCCGGTTACTATACCTATATTGTCTTTAGTAAATAATTATGATTTAATTTTAGATAACATCGGTAATAGGAGATTTAACTATAAAATGTGCACGTGAAGTACGATGTATCGATATCTCTGCAAATGGAGACACTCAAACACAGAAAGCTATACTCTCTGATAAGCCCGACATAGTTGTAGCGACTCCTTCAAGGGCTCTAGTACATTTAAAAGCAAACAACATGAGGCTCAAGGAAGATTTGTCTATGCTGGTTGTCGATGAGGCTGATCTGATCTTCTCTTTTGGTTATGAGGATGAAATCAAGGAATTATTGAGGTACATATGATAGTCTCTTATTTATTGATTTGAATTAAAAAATAACCTTTTAACAAGAGCTTAAAGTCATGGACCGATGGACTTGGTGGTGCAGTTGTTAGTGCCCTTGATTGCAGGTTAGAGGGTCGTGGGTTTAATTCCCAGATCAAGTAAACATGTGATGAACAGGTTTGTATAAGAAATCACAGGGAATCCTAGTTTGGGGTCAGATGGCTGTATGCAACTTGGTTGTTATGTTATTACTATACTGGTATTCAACTCCTGTATGCAGGATCAAGGAAAATATTTAAGAATTACATATTTAAGAAGTGTTCAAGAATGC
This sequence comes from Bombyx mori, assembly GCF_030269925.1. NCBI lineage: Eukaryota > Metazoa > Arthropoda > Insecta > Lepidoptera > Bombycidae > Bombyx > Bombyx mori. The sequence goes on from NC_085114.1 coordinate 1,398,473, forward strand.
TTGAAGGAAGGACCCAGCTGCTATACTTATACAATTGAGATTTTGACTTCCTGTCACAAAGTGGGTGATGGCACTTTCACAGGAAGGAGGAATGATGATTGTAATATGTACGGAATCCAGTAACCACTTAACAGCATGTGGTGTACTAACCTATAGGCCTTTCTATGTACATTTAAAAAAATGATAAAATATGAGTTTTCATATTTACCTGTTTGAAGTTTGACAAATATGGTTATTGCTAAATATCAGCTATTCATTATGAGGAGATTAAGAAGTATAGTCACTAATTCTAAAAAATGTAGCCTTCTGCAAACTAGTCTATATAAAATCAGTTTTGTCTTATCCCTATCTCAGTTAGAAATTAAAGTAAAAGAATTAGGGGATGTAGTGTAGGGTGATCCTAATTAAGTGTCTGCAAGAAGTAGAATAACAGAAGATACAATTTAGATTAATTTTTTTTCCAGTCACCTTCCAAAAATCTATCAAGCAGTTCTTGCTTCAGCCACTCTGTCAGATGATGTGCTCAGTCTCAAGAAGATAGTACTCCGGAACCCTGTCACCCTAAAATTAGAGGAACCTGAACTGGCTCCATCGTCACAATTGCAGCATTACCATTTATTTGCAGAGGAAGATGATAAGGCGGCCATATTATATGCACTGTTGAAATTGAATTTAGTAAGAGGGAAAAGTATTATTTTCGTCAGAACAGTTGATAGATGTTACAAGTAAGTAATAATTAATTATCTAATCTCCTATCTTAATGCTGCCACTAACTTTGCAAGATGAGGTAGAATGATTATGAAGTGTTCCAAGCCGATTTCGGCAACAGAGACTTTCTTCCATTTATGGGTAAGTTAATAATGCTTATAAACTATTCTGTAGTTCACAAATCTAAAATGAACAATTAGTCTCAATAAATTATCACAGGTCCAGTTTTTTTTTTTTTTTTTTTGTTAGTATCTTAGTAACTTTTGACAATCAAGATTGTGCCTATTTAAGCTTGATGGTAGTCTAGTTTTGAATTTTCTATTATCATCTAATTTATTGGCACACATAATGGCTTTGAGTCCTACAAACCGATGTGTATTGTATGTTATAACATTTATATATCATATCCCACTTAAGATTATTTTGAATAAAAAGTTTGTGTTGAATGTATAGACAAATTCATTTACAGTTTTTAAAGTTAAGATTCGATTCTAATAATTTTCTTCTCAGAATTTATTTTTGAACTGGCCCTGTTTTTATTGCCCTTGTAAGCAGAGGAGCATATGGGCCACCTGATAGTGAGTGGCTACCGGTCTTCATGGACGTAACCAATGTCAGGGGCACAGTTAGCCATGGCCTATGTACTGCACCATGCCATTGTTTGAATTTCAAAAAGATAGATTGAGATACAGAAAATGTTTCTGGGACAGGAATGATAGATAATCCCATCAATATGTGATTGTCATTTCTTCAAAAGGATTTCACTAGTGCTACTTAAAACAAATAAAATGTTTCTGTTATGTATTCATCTGTGATCTAATTTTTTCATTTATATTTATGATTTCAGATTGAAACTATACTTAGAACAGTTCAAGATCGGATCGTGCGTGCTCAACTCTGAGCTGCCAGCAGCAGTGCGCTGTTTGTCAGTCGATCAGTTCAACCGCGGCCGGTATCAGATTATCGTCGCGTCGGACGAGAAGGCACTGGAGAAGCCTGATGGTGGAATATTGCCGATTGAGGAACGAACTAAAAAGAAAAAGGTATGTATATGGACAAATGCATTATTTAACTTATGTAGCTTGTTAATGGCCTTTTTAGTAGCTTAACAGAGATGAGTTTACGAAATCCTATTGAAACAGCAAAGGAATGAAACTGTAATGCTCGATAATGATAAAATGGCTTATATGTTTACCAGCTTAAGTGAACAGAACTGTTGGCTTAGTCTGTGTTAAATGGCTAGTGGAGCCTTCATGAATGCTACTAGATATGAGACAAAGTTTCAGTTGATTACGATCTCGGAGCCAGATATCAGTATGAAATTCATCTGTTAATTCAATAAATAAATAAAATAAAAATAAAACAATAATATAATTTCAGCAATCTTCAAAACGAAAGAAAGACAAGGAGTCTGGTGTGTCCCGCGGTATTGACTTCCAACACGTATCGAACGTTATCAACTTTGACTTCCCTCTCGATGTCAACTCGTATGTACATAGAGCCGGACGGACTGCCCGAGGAAATAATCAGGTACAATATAATAGGGATAGCAGCTAATATAAAATAACTACGAATGTAAATTTGTTAAAACCGTGGGCTCTGTTTAATGATCTGGTAATCTATCAGGTGTTCAGTGGCGACCTTATTCTGTAAACATCACAACATGAACAATGCTACACATGACTCGAAATCACAATTACACTGTCTATCGTATGTTACACACTCTTCTCTTGCATATCCTCTCCCACACAGCCCATCCCAAGTCTTTAGGAAGGAGCTTCAGGTCACCATTGTCTTGGTATTATAATTTGCGTAATTACTGGTGGTAGGACCTCTTGTGTGTCCGCGCGGGTAGGTACCACCACCCTGCCTATTTCTGCCGTGAAGCAGTAATGCGTTTCGGTTTGAAGGGTGGGGCAGCCGTTGTAACTGTATTGAGACCTTAGAATTCATATCTCAAGGTGGGTGGCGCATTTACGCTGTAGATGTCTATGGGCTCCAGTAACCACTTAACATCAGGTGGGCTGTGAGCTCGTCCAACCATCTAAGCAATAAAAAAAATAATTATAATTGCTTCTACGAATTAGGGTTCCGTGCTGTCATTCGTGTCAATACGCGAGAAACCTTTGATGGATGCAGTCGAGCAACATCTCTCTAATGGATTCAAAGGACAAAAAGTTTTACAGTAAGTTATGGTCCAATTTAATTTCCACTGTAGCATTGTAACTGTAACTGTAGAAACGACTTATTGTTTACTAGACGTCGATCCTCTACTAGGGAAGCAGCAAGACCGCTGACGTCTCTTGCTGTAATGGTATTTTATCTGAAATTAGGTGTAATAATTTATTAATATTAATATTTTTTAGACTAAAGTAAAGTGTGTCGTGTCTAAAGTAGGTGTTATTCCCATTAATAATTACTCAAATTACTCAGTAAATCTTATAAGTGTTTTGTAACTTTAGTCAATAGTGATGAACTGCACATTGGATTGTAATTTATGTTTGGATTTAAATTTTTCTTAACATAATACACGTTTTTTCAATGAAAAATTCAAATCCGGACTTTACTACTCCTGCTAAACGGTGACAATAACAGTAGACAATAACAGGATCTGGTTGAGGTCCAGACTTTTAAATAACCATTCTCATCTCTCTCTCTCTTTCTCTCTCTCTCTGACGTCTATGTACGAGCGCTATGACATGTCCTTCTTCAAACGAGGCTTGTGGAGAGTATTAAGCGGTAGGCAGCGGCTTGGCTCTGCCCCTGGCATTGCTGAAGTCAATGGGCGACGGTAACCACTCACCATCAGGTGGGCCGTATGCTCGTATGCCTACAAGGGCAATAAAAAAAAAAAAAAAACTTTATATCGCTCTAATTTTAACAGAAAGTATGAATTTGCACTAGAAGAAGTGGAAGGGTTCAGATACCGCTCCAGAGACGCGTGGCGCGCCGTCACCAGGATAGCAGTCAGAGAAGCTAGACTCAAAGAGATCAAACAGGAGCTCCTCAACTGTAAAAAGTTACAAGTAAGCTCTTAATTGGCCAAAAGGGGGTTTGTAGGAGGATTATTTCCTAATATTTTCATTTATTAGTAAATCACCCTCAAGGGTCTCATATAGGATTCGAAAAGGCTTGTTCAATCTGTATGTAAATAGCTTGCATATGATATTTGTGAGTACATCAATCATATGGTGGTATAGATAAAAGTTTAGAGAGTAAATAGTCACATGGCTAAGTTAAGAGCCATCTTCAATTAAAAATAAATAAGAGCGTATTAGTTAGTATAACTAGGCAGAGTTAGTTAGTTTAGTTACACACTGGTTTTGTTAATATATCTTGTTTCAATATACATAGTCAGCCAAACTCAAAATGATGACACATATAAAAACATAAAACATTGATGAATGACTAATCTTCTCCCTGATACTATTCACAGAATAATAATACAAAAACATATTGATACTTTGCATTTAATACAACAAATAAAATACAGGGCTACTTCGAGGAGAACCCATCAGATCTGGCAGCGTTAAGAAGGGACAAGGCACTGCACACTGTGAAGGTGCAGCAACATTTGGCACATGTACCAGAATACCTGCTTCCGGCTGCCCTGCGCAATGAAGATATTGTGGAAGACCAGGAAACAGTCACCGAGAAACCTCAAGTTAAGAAACGAAAGCAGAATGCGAACTTTGGAAGTGCTAAAAGACATAAATATCAGGTCAGTACATATCTCTGTACTCATGCAACAGTGGTGCTCATAAGTGTTTTGTGTTTTTTGATAGAACTTGTTGAAATTTTAACCATTGTCGTTTTTTTTATTGCTTAATTGAGTAGACGAGCTCACAGCCCACGTGGTGTTAAGTGGTTACTGGGGCCCATAGACATCTATAACGTAAATAGGCCACCCATCTTGAGATCGTTACAACGGCTGCCCCACCCTTCAAATTGAAACACATTACTCCCGTGCGGACTCACAAAACGTCCTATCACCAGTGCTGTCATACTTGTAAAATTTATTATTACTGTCATCATAAATAAACTTGCTTAATCAGCTAACAAATTTATTAATTACAGATGATTTGCTGGTTTTTAGACTGCACCTAAAAGTCAATGGTAGACTATTTCAGACAGATGAGTTTGAAAATAATGCAAATAAAAAATATATGTCTTTTCATATGTTTTCGATTTAATCTTTTACTTTTTTCATTAGATTTAACTATTGTCAGTAAATGTCATAAAAATAGGTAAAATCAGGAATTGCTTCACTATATAAAATAGCTGCTCTTTTCTTCCAGGCTCGGCAGAATGATCCACTAAAAAGTTTTGATGTTAAAAAGAAGAAGCAAACAGCAGGAGAGACTTGATATCTACTAATTAACAAATAATGTACAGTAATTTTTGTAAAATAAATGTTTACTTTGTTTACATTCTAACTTTTTTTCCTACCTATGCTGATAGCCTTGAGAGGCTATTTCAGCTTCACCCTAACGTGTAGGTGAGCTCTCGGGGCTCAAACTGGAGTGCTGCTAACACTGGCCCTAGCAAGAGCAGTGCTTCGCACCGGATCGAAAACGCGACCCACTGAGAAAATCCGGCGAGAAACTCAGTGAGCTGCGTCTATGGTCTAGTTTACTCGCCGAACCTTTCGTCGCAAGCGACGGGTTTGACGATAACGGTGACCGGTGCTTTTGAGGTACCTAAAAACACCATTAATGGATCGGGAGAATCCGTAATGACATGTTTTGGGCGATTTCGACTGTTTACCATTCGGTCCACAGGATTGGGTATGTAATTTCCTGCGGCCACGACAAGAGGGTTTTTATATCGTGCCGCCTTCTCAAAGTGGTGCAATGATGACGTGTAGGTAAGCTCACAGGGCTCAAAGCACCGAAGTTGGTAACACTGGCCCTAGCAAGAGCAGTGATTCGCAGAATCTACCACCGAATCGGAAACGCGATCCACTGAGAAGATCCGGCGAGAAACTCGTGGGCTGTGTCTGTGGGATAGTTTATTCGCCGAACCCTTCGTCGCAAGCGACGGGTTCGACGAGAACGATGACCATGGAGTTAATAAGTACCTACAACTGGAGTGCTGTCTAATGCCGAGAAATCGGTCTCGAAAGAGAATACTTTTTGGTCGCGGTGTCCTTGTCTAATGTGGTGACCATATAAAATTTATTTATAGGACAAAATTATACACATACATCAGTTTTGAATTTACCTTAATTAAATCTGTGTAGTCCTATGTAAATACAAAACACGTGCTTGCAACAGTTTATTTATGTAAATTCAGTTCTAAACATTGCTTCGTCGTCATGGTGACTTTTTTTCGACGGTTTTTTTTTGGAAATTGCTGCAATGTCGAAAATCTAGCACTGAGTTTTGTTACAAACATCATTACCTCAGTTCTATTACTTAAACTTCCTCAAACTTATGTTTAACGTCCGAATACTCAACCGCGACTTAAATATTATGTTGAACTTAATTACGCAATTCCTACTTTAATGTACTGGCTAAGTGGGCCGGGCAAATTAATATTTGACACACTGAGTGAGACACTGCAACACACATGGTCTGCGCGTATCGGGTGCTCTTTTACTACATTCACATCTTCAATTGATTTAAAATTGCTTGTATTTTTACTTCTGTGCTATTTTCATGACACGTGTATATTAAGTCTACTAATTACATTTTAAGAAATAAAACACAATGGGTAATAAAATGAAATGAACTGAAATTCATTTATTTGATATATGTAGACAATTAAATAACTCTTAAATGACAAGTCAATACACATAACACAATACACAAAGTACTTGATCTCTATTTACAAAATATTGGTTATATTATTATTATTAAGTTCAGTTAATTTTCTGTAGTCTTATAATATAACATTTCCCCTATTTTATGTAAATTCTTTTTTTTCAACGAAATACATAATTGTAGCAAACCGACCGGTACGTCACTCTCGCGGCCGTATGCCCGCTCGCTATACATAGTTAGCATCTATGTCGATCTTTTCAACAGTGTATAATCTATGTTCCGGGCGCTTCCGTTTTGAGTGTGAATAGCGTGCGCCCGCGTCTAAATGTAATTATTGTGTAAAATTGAAAATTGTTGTGTTAAAGGAAGATTAAAATTCGAAATTCGATACTGGTGACTAACCCATAGTTTAAATACCCCTGAGATCTACCCCTCACTATATCTGGCTGCCCAACGTTTCCTAATTTTTTTCTTGCTTGGACTAACAAAATGGCGCGCACGCTTTTGTGAAAAATTTGCTAACTATTGTATGCTGTTGGTGCTTAATTGTAAAGAATGCCTTTAACTAGAAATCAAGATCGCCAGCAACGTCGCGAAGACGATGTTATTCCTGCTGCAGATGCAAATGCCAACGAAAATCACGAGGAGCATGATAGCCCCCATGATCGCCCTCACGCCGAATCACGTAGCAACAATTCTACGTTCAACTTGGATGATGTTTCAGCGTTGATGGCCTCGCTGCAACGTTCGCAGGCCGAAACATTTAAGAACATTATGTCGTACGTGATGGAACAAAGATCGTCGACTCCGGCACCTCCGCCGATGCCCCCAGTGAACGTAGATGGTACTTTGGCACGTTGCAGAGCTTCTTTCAGCGGTGCACCTGGTGAATCTGTTGAGGCCTTTATAGATGCAATTGAAAGCTATACAGAATGCGTTCAAGTATCTGACGCTAACATCATACGAGGCCTAGCCATGCTTTTGTCTGCTGACGCAGCTACGTGGTGGCTAGGATTAAAGCATCACATCTCCACTTGGAACGAAGCCAAAGAAAATTTAATATATGCATATGGCACCCGCCTTCCACCACATAGAATATATTTGGAAATATTTGCTTCCCCGCAGGATAACGAAAACACAGACAAGTTTGTTGCTCGTATTCGTGCGCTTATGGCAAAGCTACCGCGGGATGATATTACTGAAAAAGTACAACTTGATATGATATACGGGTTGCTTCATAATAGAATACGCACAAGATTGCGCCGTGAAGAAATCACATCTTTCAATTCATTATTAAACCATGCTCGGAATATAGAAGATTCGATAGAGGAGACTCAATCGAGACCAGTGTCGTCCACTAGTGGTGTGCGTTCGATCCGTGCCCAGCCGGCCCAGGCTGCGAGTCGGCCTGAACCGTGCGCCGCTCGTGCGAGTGCCCCGGCGCCGCGCGCGCGCTTTCCAAACTCCGCCGCGGCCGTCGTGCCCGCCACCGCTGTGCCTGTCGCTGTCGCCCAGCCTACCGTTGCCACGCCTGCCGCTGCTGTGCCAGGTTCTGCAGAGCAATTCGTGACCACGAAGAAACAGCGTCCAGTGTGCTCCTACTGCAAACGGTTTGGACATGCACGGGAACAGTGCCGTAAGTTAAACAACCGAGGTGAGCAAAGTCAATCTAACTTTTCCGAGGGTGTGCAAAATGACAATAATGCGTTTTATAGTGTTCAGTGTAATGTTAATAATACTAACACAATTAGTTCTAATTTACCTGTTCAGAATGCAATGTATGATGTTAAGCAGCATGACAAAAATAATTTTCTGAGTAATTTTGAATGTCAAAATTTTTGTAACCGGGATGCAAATATTAATTATGCTACCATTAACAGAGGCCCTACTTCCAGAAAATCTTATTTTCATGCCTGTAATGATTCTGTGTCAAAGAATATTAACTGTAATTGCACTAGTAATAATGAGATGCCAACCTTTTGTGATTCTCATGTTTTATATAATCAAGATGTTCGGACAAAGTGTAAAAATTTAAATATTTGTTATAACCAGGGAATTAGACCTAAATGTAAGAACTCATTTTTACCTTATAATCAAACAATTGAACCAAATTGTAATAATTTAAAATTTTCAACTAACCATGACTGTGACACAAAAGGCAGTAAGTGTAATTTTGGAAAAATTAACGAATGTGTGGAAATTGATAATTGTTTAAATTTTAATTATTGTACATGTGAGGGAAGTGTTGTAGCGTCCTTGTACGACCGTGAGAGTGATGATAGGTATTTGCATTTACGGCCTATTTTCAAAATTCAAGTTCTCGGTAAACAGGGTACTGCACTTATAGATACAGCAGCTAAGCATTGTATTGCTGGTCACACGCTGTATGCTCTCCTTCTGCATAAGGGTCAACCTCTTACTCCCTCCACTAGGCGAGTCAAACTTGCTGATGGGCATGTTCGGAATATGGATGTATTGACAACCATATTACCAGTGAGGTTAGAACACATAGTGATTAATATTCCATTTATAATCTTCCCTGATTCTAATGATAATGAAACTTTACTGGGTATTGATTTTATTAATGCTGCCAAAGTTATTATTGATTTTCATCGTCATGAATGGTATTTTAGTACTGATGCTAAGGTGCATTATAAATTACTTTTTGAACCTATGTCTCGTGGTGTGTGCATAGCTTCTACTAACATGCTTCGGGATGATGAAGGTATGCACTTGCAATCAGCTGAGCGCCAAGCATTATCTGAGTTCCTTATTCGGCATGAAAGTATTTTTACAGCAGGGGGAGGTCCGACACCATTCATAGAACATTGCATAGACACCGGAGATCACCCCCCGATAGCTGTGCCGCCCTATCGCCTTAACCCTTCCAAGAAGGAGACGATGAAGAATGAAGTAGAGAAGATGCTGGCAGATGACATCATTGAAGAGTGCGAATCCGCCTGGTGCTCTCCTGCATTGATGATACCGAAGTCCAATGGTAATGTAAGATTTTGCGTGGATTACAGGCGCTTAAATGAAGTAACCAAATCGGATACTTACCCACTCCCACGCATTGATGATCTTCTCCAGAGTACAAAGAAGAATTGTTACATGACCACAATAGACCTTCGTTCTTCATATTGGCAAGTTATGGTCCGAGAAGCAGACAGAGACAAAACAGCTTTTGTCTGCCCCCTAGGCACTTACCGTTTTAAAAGAATGCCGTTCGGCTTGAAGAATGCGCCGGCGACCTTCCAAAGGCTTATTGATCGTCTACGCTCCTGTGCTGCTTTGAAGGATGTTACAGTACTTGCTTATCTAGACGATTTGTTAATTATTTCAGAAGGATTCCAGCAACACCTACAAGATCTGGAAGCTGTTTTTAGTCGTTTGTCTGAATTTAAACTTCACGTAAACAGAGAGAAGTGCACTTTTGCCAAAGAAAGGGTCCGTTATCTGGGCCACGTCATCACTCCAGACGGTGTGTCTCCTGACCCTGAGAAGGTCAGTGCTGTCCTTAATATGCTGGAACCATCTAATCTAAAACATTTAAGAACTTTTCTCCAAACATGCTCTTGGTTCAGGAAGTTTATTCCAAACTTTTCAAAGATAGCAGAACCGCTTACTCGACTGACCAAGAAGAATTACACATGGAGCTGGGGACCTGAACAAACACAGGCATTCAAAGAATTGAAGCGTCTGCTGACCACGGCGCCCGTACTTGTTCAAGCGAATTTTAAACAACCCTTAGTACTGCGTACCGACGCGAGCAACTATGCACTTGGCGCAGTTTTAGCTCAAGGGGAAGGCAAGGACGAAAGGCCTATCGAGTATGCTAGCCGTCTACTCACCGCAGCGGAGCGCAACTACTCTACTACAGAACGGGAAGCGCTTGCTGTAGTCTGGGCCGTGGAGCGTTTCAGGCCATACCTCGACGGCCAACCAATTATTATAGGCAGTGACCACCAACCCTTGCGTTGGTTGCTTTCTTTAAAGTCTCCTGCTGGTAGGTTGGTCCGTTGGGCGCTTAAACTCCAAGAATTTGACATCAGATTCGAGTACACCCCAGGAAAAGCTAACGTTGTCGCTGACACGTTAAGTAGACCGATCTGTTCCAACGAAACACAAAATAACTGCGGCATCTGTTCTGTCATTTGCGACCTGCCCACCAAGTCACCTACCCAGTTACGTCAAGACCAGTTGACTGATCCGGAAATACAGAAGATCGTCACAGAACTGGAAGGAGTGGATGAACTTGCTGCTAAAAGATGGTCAGAAAGAGGATTTCTAATGGAACAAGGTGTTTTATATCGACTTAATCCGGATTCTGATGCCGAGGCCCCACAATTAGTCATTCCTGCCCATCAAGTGACCGACGTTCTCAAAGAGCTTCACGATGCCCCTACCGCTGGACATGCAGGAATTGACCGGACTTACCAACAAGTCTCACGTCTGTTCTACTTCACAGGAATGAGAAGAATCATAACCGACTATGTAAAGGCATGTATCCATTGTCAACGCTATAAGGCTGCTAATACCAAGCCTCCAGGTCTATTGCAGACGCCGGTGATGAACCAGCGCAACGAGGTCTTGGCAGTTGATCTTTTCGGCCCGTTACCACCTGGAAAACAGGGGGAGCGTTGGATCTTGCTAATAGAAGATACTGCTACCAGGTGGACAGAACTTTTCCCATTGAAGGAAGCTACTGCTGAGGCGTGTGCACATGTCCTCATAGAGGAGTATTTTATGAGGTTCGGTCTTCCACGCCGACTAGTTTCTGATAATGGCGTACAATTTATTTCGGCAGTCATGCGTCAATGCATGTCCATCCTGGGGATAAAGCAAAACCTTATCCCTCTCTATCACCCAGAAGCAAACCCCGCCGAACGTAAAAACAGAGATCTTAAGACTTTATTAGCACAACTCGTGGAATGTGACCACACTTCCTGGCCAAACATGTTACCAGTGATTCGATTCGCTCTTAATAACGCTAAATGTCGCACCACAGGTATGTCACCTGCTTACTCGTCATTTGGCAGAGAGATGAGGTCCCCCACAGAAGTCGCCCATGACCTTCGTGCTGTTCTAGACAAAGATAACTTTGTTCCCCAAATAACTCCCTATCTCAGGAAATTTGTTAACTCCTTTTCAGCGGTGCGCGAACGTGTAGAGACGCTTCAAGATAAAGCTAAAGGGTATGCTGATCGTTCGAGACGGCCCATTGAAACATTCAACGAAGGTGACATGGTTCTCATCAAATCACATGTCCTCAGTAAGAGCGCTAATGGCCTTACTTCTAAGTTTGTTCCAAAACGCGATGGTCCGTATCGCATCGTTAAAAAGGTCAGCCCTACTACTTACCACGTCGCGCATGTTGACAAACCTGATGAAGTTTTAGGGAAATATCATGTGAACGATCTCACTCTATACCGTGAGAATCAGAGTGATGCTCTTCCGCGGCCGGTGATGCCTAAAAAGAAACGTGGTCGTCCCCCAAATAATGTTAAAACAGATTCTCGAGTTCCAGGGCATATGACGACACGGCATGCTGAACCATGTGCTGAAGCTCCACGTCTTTCTCACGCAGCTGGTGGTATGGTTGGTCTTGCGCCTGTCCCTCAGCCCAGTAGTAATGAGATGCTAGTCCAGGAGCGAGGGCGTCCTCCAGGACTAGAGGGGGAGTATGTAGCAAACCGACCGGTACGTCACTCTCGCGGCCGTATGCCCGCTCGCTATACATAGTTAGCATCTATGTCGATCTTTTCAACAGTGTATAATCTATGTTCCGGGCGCTTCCGTTTTGAGTGTGAATAGCGTGCGCCCGCGTCTAAATGTAATTATTGTGTAAAATTGAAAATTGTTGTGTTAAAGGAAGATTAAAATTCGAAATTCGATACTGGTGACTAACCCATAGTTTAAATACCCCTGAGATCTACCCCTCACTATATAATTTATTTTAATCAATATCTAAGTGGACCATGAGAATCATTAAAATTTCAATTCAATTAAAAATCGCCATTTTTCTTTAATAAATCTAAAATCGACTTTATATTTACAATCACTATTTCGCGACTTTTAAGTTTTTATTCCAAAACCTTAACATCTTGTCGTAATTTTGCTTTTCTCGGGGTATTTTTTATTTCTTGCGTTTGAGTACTTGATTCCTCTTGTTTAACCTTTATATAAGACATTTTCCAGAAATTCCAACGTCATATTTACTAGAAGATCCTCCTCGTTCGCTTGACGTCAGGCAAATGATATACATGCTTGCGTGCGACGCTATGCAATACAATAAAAAAAGTTCAAACAATACCACGTGATGGCTCTTATAATATGAAAAATACATTGCAAAACTATAGTTTTTCAAGATTGTTTTTTCAAATTTAATATATGACATAGATTAAGTACAATTTACAAGACAAATTTTAATGGTGTTAAATATTATAATGAGAAAAAATATCTCACATTTTAAAAATATATGCTCACACTAGTAAAAATTTATCAATGAATCTGACATATGGAAGGATATTCCACAAACTGGAGAGGATTCTCGCTTAAAACCACTTACAATACAAGTGTTCACCATGATTACACGGAAACTTTCACGATTTTCGAAAAAAAACAAGCCACAAGCTGTATCAGTGCCCTTTTAACTTCGAACTACAAACGCTTCGCTAGAAGTAATAGTGTTCTGTGTACAAACGTAAATAGACGCCATTTTTCTTTTAATCCATTCATAGCTCATTTTCGGTGATGTCAACAATTAATCTGGCTTCCCATCAAATTCAACATGAAAACCATCAGAAATCTACGTACCTACCATTAAATTTTCCATTAAACAGAGTTCTTATTAATATAGAACAATAATTTTTTTGTTAATGAGCTTTATTAATATATGATGTTCTATTAAAAATCAATATATATCATATAATCAATACTTCTTATAAATTTATTTTAATAAATTGTCATCATCAGAAACTAATTTAACCATGACTTTGTACGTTTCTTTTGAAACAATTTAATTTTTAACGTTGATGGAAATTCTAAATTGTCGCAACATTTTCTAGTTAAGTTTAAGTCACATCGTTTAAATAATATGTATTTAGATATATTATTGTCATAAAATGTTGAAAATCCTGTAAAATGGATTGATTTTAACCTTTTCGATAATTTTCAACAACGCCCAAGCTACTAAAAAATCCACTAACCACTAAAAGCCATTTTTGATAACTAAGACAGGGGTCCAAATTACGAGAATTTGTGGAAAATCCTCTAAGCTAGCAACACTGCTTTTTGTTTGTAAAATGTGCGAGAGGGACACCACCACTTAATAATCATTCTCTTTTCAGACCGTTTTTCCTTACATCTTTTGCTATTTAAAAATAAACTGTAAGTCATAGAGATAAAGTATATTTTTAGTTTTTATGTCAAACGAAGTAAGCACTCCAGTTAGAATAGTAACTCTATGACGATGACCGATGCTTGAGGTACCTAATATCTCTAATGTTCTTAGCTCCTTTTGTCCATATAGTATAAGAAAAAAAACTTTACAGCGAGCGCACTGTTGCCAACCCTACAGTTTTTCGGAAATTCTCTTAGTTTTCAGTTTAGACCTCGAAATCTTCAGTATTTTATGTAAGATGCTTCATCCATTTTATTAGTCCGTACACTAGGACAGAAAATAAAAATTGTATCGAGTTCGATGTGACAAATGACTATTTCAAAAAATTTAATAAAAATATGTACGATTTCAACAAAAGTAGAGATGAAACGGAAAATCAAGAAGATTTACAAGTTGAAAATGAAATAGTAGCTAGTCTAACGTGCAGGCACTGGAATAATTAAGACATTGACTTCCATGTAGGTCATTGGTGCCCTACGCGGCGCACTCAAGTAATCATGTCGTATTCTGCTACTAAGCGCCTGGATTGCCTAACTTTGCCTTTTTTTGTTTGTTAAAGTATGTTTTAGTCTTTTAGGTCTCTTAGAAATAGTTCTCGGTATTTTCGGATTCGTCTTTCCCAGAGTCTACTAAATATTCCGGTTCTTTGTTATGAAGATCGAAGAGCGATATAATTACTACAGTGCGTCACTTAGGGTACTGGTGACCAAAATGGCAGTCAACGTGTTAAAACTTTGATAATTATACGACTTCTCTTGTTTTTAATGCCTTCCCTACAATGTATTATATTAATTACTATCATTAAATTATACAAAATATAATATAAAGATAAAGATGTAGATTTGCTGTTTTTTAATTTGATATTTACAGTTTTCTACAGTTTTTTTGAAGCATATCTATAGTTTTGCTCTATGCTGGGGTTCGCAACCCGCAGCCCTGAGCGAGCGTCGCCAATCCATAGATACACTTAGTCGCCACTAGGTCTATGGTCGCCACTTCGCCAGACGCCAAGTATTATCTATGGTCCCTGTTCCAAAAAAATATCTATGGTCCCCATACTTCTATTAATTGTGATTACAAGATTCTCTCATAATTAATATTTTATCATCTTTACTTCTTTGTCGTTACTTATTTTATAATGAGCAAAGTTAACGTATCTGCGAAGGGACATTTTGTTCTATTTTCAAAATATGAACCAGATAATGGCTGAAGCAATTAGACTAAGTGTGCCACTGTGCAAACACGAGGTTACTAAAAATAAAGGTAAGCAGAGTTGATTTTCTCTGTTAAAGGCTTTAGTTGTCTTAAATTTATGATCTTCATCAACAATAAAGTTGTTCCGGCATTGTGACCAGACGAATGCTTTAATTAGGTATAATATCGAAGGCTCTTCCTAGATAAGTTTACGGTTGTCATTTATTTATTTGAAAAAGTGTTGTGACACTTGGTTGTGGTCGTCGTGGCCTAACGGATAAGACGTCCGGTGCATTCGTGTTGAAGCGATGCACCGGTGTTCGAATCCCGCAGGCGGGTACCAATTTTTCTAATGAAATACGTACTCAACAAATGTTCACGATTGACTTCCACGGTGAAGGAATAACATCGTGTAATAAAAATGAAACCCGCAAAATTATAATTTGCGTAATTACTGGTGGTAGGACCTCTTGTGAGTCCGCACGGGTAGGTACCACCGCCCCGCCTATTTCTGCCGTGAAGCAGTAATGCGTTTCGGTTTGAAGGGTGGGGCAGCCGTTGTGACTATACTGAGATCTTAGAACTATATCTCAAGGTGTGTGGCGCATTTACGTTGTAGATGTCTATGGGCTCCAGTAACCACTTTACATCAGGTGGGCTGTGAGCTCGTCCACACAGCTAAGCAATAAAAAAAAAAAAAAAACGATACTACTCTTATAATAACATGGCCGCACCTAATTACATACCTACCCGACCTAGGCAAAAATGGCAAAGAAAAGCTGCCGTCGTCCTAAACGTGTCCTATCCGATTCCCTCTATCCACTCTGTGCGTTTAGGGACTCCAATCACCGGACACCGTGCTTGTCGATCTAACCCATTATGTTTCTTGATGCCAATCCAGTGGTAGATTCAGTGAAGAACTACTTTTGCTAGGGTTACTGTTAGCAAGTCCTTACAGGTTGAACCCTGGGAGCTCACCTACCAGTTCACACATAATTGGAATAGCTTTTTAGGCTACCAAATTAGATACGGAAAGAAAATCATTTTTGTTTTCCATAAAACGTCCCAGAACATATTTATATGAAGAACATGATTTGGTAGTAGTGGGATTTAATTTAGAAACTAATACATATAATGACATAAAAAAATTAAATGTGAAAATCAAAGCATTTTTTCTAGGTGATTTATGTCATTTATTATTTTATTGCCTCCATAGAAAGCTTGACAGCATATAACACAACTTATAGTACTTAAATGTCACTGCTGCTCATGGATGTCATTATAGCCAGGGACACCCAAATCATTGCCTACTTCTAGATTTGACTACAAAGTAATAAAATTAATGTATTGAGATTGGTCTTTGACACGTATAAAATCTTGAAGTTAATAGGACATAAAGATGTGAACATAAGAACATGGAGAAGTTATATTGAAAGATTTTGTTACATAAAATCTCGTCTTGATGAAAAAGTGATCAAATGTCAGTCAAAAAAATGATCTTTTTGACTTTAACATTTACAGATATAGCTCATGAAAAAATAAACCTGCTAGGTGGAAGAACTTTAAAACATGCTCCTGGCTTGTGCAGGAATTTGCAGGGTTAATACTTAACTCATAACATTTTTCTTTAGTGTTTATGAATTCCAATTTAAGTTATGTGAATTTTTTAAAGTGCTGACTGCTTGTATGTGCCATACTTTCAAATACCAAAGTATTTAATGGAGCATATAGTGGCACTTTTTTTTAAGTTTCTCGTAGTAATATTTTTCTAGGAAGTAGTAAGTTGAATGATCTCAGTTGTCCGTATTTGTATCATTGCAGGATGCACTGCAACATCAAGATTGCAGAAATGAAAAGTTAATTCCAGACTGCAACTACAGAATTTGTTAGTATTTATACAAATGAGTGTATTTTTTACAACAAAATCTGTGTTTTTATATAAAATATTTGTCAAGGTAAAATTACACTGTTTTTGTCATGCAGGTGTGTATTGGTAATAAATGATAAAGTATGATTTAAAAAATAATAATATTGATAACAAATAAAAAAATGTTTTCCAATTATTTCCTAAACATTCTGAACACATTGATGTTAACTTTGTCTTTCAAGAAGCATTGATGGTATATTACATAAGATCTACTTTAACCAACAGTGTGATTTTGACCCATTCTTTATAAATGTGAGAAAGATTTGAGAAATAAAATGTTATTGATGTGTTGTTCCTTTCTTTGTACACAGTTGTCATCGGGGATTACGAGCATAATATGGCCACTATGGGTTAGTTAATTTGGGTTAGTAAATACTATAAGCACAGAGTGCTTATTAATTACTGGTACAGGTTAAATTTTTTAATGACTTAAAAATGATATTAAATTTATATGTTTGTGTTCTTGGTTACATGAATATTTTAATATTGCTTATAGAATAATATTAACTATATCACTTTGATTTTCATGGTTTCCATTATATGCTGTTTGAAATTATAAAACTGGTAAGAAGGTGGTCTAATTATATATTGTTTTAGACAAATCACTGGTCATGTTGTTCAAAATTGTTTTGAAGTTACAGTATAAAATACTAGACCTCAAACAAAAATAAATTAGGAAGGTAATGTGTTAGAGAATGTGCAGCGAAAGATTTAATTCAGAATGACTGTACCAAAATAGTGGAAAGTGAAGAAATGTATAAATTTCTACATCGTTTAAGCAGAGTTATACTTGACCACAATAACTTAGCATATTTTCATCAAGTTCTATGGCTTTGATTAAACAAAGTACGGATCACAGCAGGATGGTTCGAATCTTTTATCATCATTTAAAGAACATCGCTTTCTGTTGTCTAACCTAATTCATAAGAGGTTTAAGTTTTAACAAAAAGAAAAAAATGAGCTGTGCGAGAAAGACCTGTTTGTTTATTACGTGTAAAAAACCTTAAAAAGTTTGACAATTTATTGTTTAAATTTACGTAGGTATCTACATTTCCAATACAAATTGTCACTAGCCCTTTTTGAGTTTCCGTCACTGTGCTATTCTACTGTGAAAACTGAAAATTGAAAATAATTAATTTACAATTTTCCGTCTTATATCAATACTGTCGTTTGAGATTATCTTAGCAAATAGATTACGGCCTGGCCACGGGGATCGGCGGTGCGAACGACGAAGTGGCGGATGAGGCGACCATTCGCGCAGCACAGTTTGCAGGCCACGGGTAGTTACGTTCGCCGTAATTTCGTAGTAATTTTTGGCTGGATTTGGGTGGCTAGACTTCCAAATAGCCGGTCTAGCTAGTATTTCAGCAATAAAAATTTCAGTGTTCATTTTTCGCGGCGAAAACAACTAAACTCATTTAATCAGTGCACTATTCGCTGCGACTACCGCTCGACTCCGTGGCTCGCGCCGTCCTTATTCATGCATTTGTTTTGCTCGTCCGCCGCGTCGTAAGTCGCCCGCGTGAATCGCTCGGTGCATTTTGCCGGTCGCTTCGCCGCCGCGTCGGTCGCCGTGTGTTTATTTTAGTCGCTTGACGCTTCGCCGTTCGCACCGCGCGGAGATTCGTACCAGCGAATGTCCCGTGGCCAGTCTGTTAGCTGGGGGCTTAAATTTTGTAGTAGGTAGTGTGTATGGTATGGAATGGTATGGTATGGTAGCAAAATTACTGTAGTAATAATGTTACAATTACGATTCTGATCTCATGTATCCAAGCCTGCCTTCGTGTTCTGATGACTGCGTAGAAATCGTCTGCTTATATTATTATACGGCAGTAAATGATGAGACGGATAGGTTCCCAAGGAGACCTTCATGAATACCCATATTTTTATTCGTGCATTACTTTTTCACGACAGTTTTATAATCATAATCAGTGCTTTATAAAAAAAAAATTGTTAGATAATGCATGTTGCAGCAGTCTAGATTGTTTTTGAATTCTAACTATACCAGCATGTTTTTTCTCTTTGCTTTGCCTAACTGTGAATTACCTATTTGGATTGGTTTGTTTTATTAATTAGGTTTTCAGTTGTATTTTCTTAACTGCTTTTCATAGATATTCTCTTTTAGGCCTTCATGGAATGTATTCAATTGTTACTTAATTTTAATTGAATATCAAGTCCTGATTATTAGTTAAAAGTTAAAATGGAAATTAAGTTTTGTTAGAAAGTGTTGGTGGCTTTTAGTTTCTAGGTGAAGGACTGCGCAGTACGCATGTCCGACTACCAAAAATTGCACGTACGACGTACCTCTTAAATGAGATAGTCACAGACTGGTTCGACCCGATCGCAGTGCAATGACCGGAACCAGCCCGGGGCAACCGCCATCCTGATCACGGTACACCCTACGCAAGGTTAGTATGCTGATGTCCATCCTCTTACCCTATATAAACAATTGTTTGTAAACCTCGTCACCGCGATTCAGATTAATTGATCAGTGACATCTATTGACGAAATAAGGATTTGATTTAAAAAAAAAAATAGAATGGCCAGTTTCCAAAAAGGAAAAGTATTTACTGCTATTTTGAATTTTACAATTTTGAAGTAGACAGGTAGCCTAAAGACTTCCTACAGATTATCTAATCGAATACTAATCAAATTAGAATTTTTTTAATTTGTGCAGTTGTTGCCTTGCCTAAATATTATTAATTATAACCTTAAATTTATTAAATATGAAAATAGAAAAATCAGCATCGAGAACCATTTTGAAATAAAATTCAAGGTAATATGAATATGTGTGCTTGCTATGTTATACCGTACTTTTTTTTTTTTTTTCCACAGGAGAAAATCGCCGGATCCCCACCCGCGCGGCAGGTGGGGTATGTGGGAGTTGAACCTCACTAAAAACTCCTGCCGCTCACAACCGGCGCCCTACCTCGGACCGGGCCAGAGCCCAGTCGGGGCTATTGAAACGGCGGGACAGGGTTGACGCAGAGCACATTACATCCATCCCACCGTCCCACATGTTATACCGTACTTAGTACATTACAGTTTTATTTTCTAACGTGAAATTATGAAGTTAATTTCCTTAAATTTTTTTACGAACAAATAGCTGAATTGGAAATTTTTAAAAGCACACAGCCGAAAATTCTGTGCTTAAAAAATCTCTGAAAAGTAATTAATAAGGGCATATTCCAGAGACTCCGCGAGAGTGACTTAAGATTGAAGAGTTTAAAAGGATTTAAGGCTTAAACTTTATTACACGATTTTATACCTTCATCGCGAAGATAGTCCGTTTCATTAAAAAAAATAGCTTATAATAAAATAATATTGACGTGTAAAATAGTGTATCTAAAAAATATATTATTATGATTTGTAGGAGATACGCCAGTTCAAATCATTATATTTGAGGCAGATAGAAACCACTGCAAACATTTACTTGAATGAGAGCATTGACATGAATATGTAATAATAAAGAAAAATTAAACTAAAATATTAAGTATATTATCTATGATTGACACCTTTCAAAATTCCCTTTGAGTATACGTCACATAATTTTATTAAATAATATTAATAACAGTTAATTGCAATGTTCAAAATCTAATCAACAACTCGAATGAATTGTCGACAACCACGTTACGCATATGTATGCAACTTCAAATGCATGTGATGTGGAATACAATATGGAATTACGTTGAAATTGAAAGTTATGAGGTAAATACACATTGAAATGGTTGCCGTCTAGGAACAGAGCGTCGCTTCTCTAGTCTCGACAGCCATGGACTGTACTAACTATAATCTAGTAATAGACCGACCCGCAGCCAAGCCCTAGTCTGGGCTGTGTCTTCAGACACACAGTGAAAACTAAAGAGCCTTTTTTTACTACCTAAGCTGATAGCCTTGAGTGGCTATATCAGCGTAACCTTAACTAGTAGGTGAGCTCACGGGGCTCAAACCTAACGACGTTGCTAACACGAACCCTAGCAAGAGCCGTGCTTCGCAGAATCTACCGCCGGATCGGAAACGCGACCCACTAAGAAGTTCCGGCGAGAAACTCATTGGGCTGTGTCTGAGGGTTCTAAAGAGCCAAATTACTAGTTAAACCTAATTAGTTAATCTGGTTAAGTTAATTAAATAATTTAGAAAACTAATAACTTAAGTTATGAAAATTTTGCCCTCCCGCCATTTCCTATTGACAGCTCATTTTAAACGTGTTACATTGCGTGTAATGTATGTTTTAAATTATTTAAGGAGTGAATGTGCTCATGGCCCAACTGATATTTAGTGGTTACCGGTGTCCAAAGAACTCACAACGCTACTGCCGCCACCCACATTGAAATATGACCTCAAAGTCTCCAACGGCATTTCAAGTTAGAACGCACGATTGCTTTGCAGTAGCAATAGGCAGGATGGCCGAACTAACTTACAATGTGTTCTACCGGCAGTGATTACGCGCATCTGTTAATGTTAAGCTTCATTTCTTTGAGGGATGCTATTCCTAATTGGAAGGTGTTCGTAGATATGGACGGTACAAACACTCGTACTAAACAGGTTTTCACTACGAGAGAAATAGAAAACAAAGAGGTAATTTACTGGTGGTAGGACCTCTTGTAAGTTCCGCATGGGTAGGTACCACCGCCCTGCCTATTTCTGCCGTGAAGCAGTAATGCGTTTCGGTTTGAAGGGTGGGGCAGCCATTGTAACTATACTGAGACCTTAGAACTTATATCTCAAGGTGGGTGGTGCATTTACGTTATAGATGTCTATGGGCTAGAGTAACCACTTAACACCAGGTGGGCTGTGAGCTCGTACACTCATTTAAGCAATAAAAAAAAAGGTAGAATAGATTCTTTATTTCAGTTCGTTCAATGGGCACAATGCGGCGAAGGTCTGGTCACGGCGGCCCCGACGGTGTTGTGGGCGGTTGGCGCCGTGCTGCTGGCGCAGAGAATGATCGCGGCCTTGTTCAGACGTTTCGCGTTCCGTAGGGTTCCGTTTTGGGAGCTGGTTTTGCAAGTTAGTACAGTGCAGTAATCCCACTTATAACCTGGTGGATCGGTTACGTGTTGTAGTATTCCCATTCTTTTTTTTTCTATCTATTCTAGTAACCTCGAGGGGTTATTCTAGATTTACCGAAATAGTAGGTGAGCTCACCGGCTCAAACCGGGAATGTTGCTAATTAGGGCCTAGCAAGAGCCGTGCTTCGCAGAACCTACCACCGGATCGAAAACGCGACGCACTGAGAAGATCCGGCGAGAAACTCAGTGGGCTGTGTCTGTCGGTTAGTTTATTCGTCGAGGCCTTCGTCGCAAGCGACGGGTTCGGCGAGGACGGTGACCGGTGCTTGAGGTACCTAAAAGCACCGTTAATCGATCGGGAGGATCCGTTATGACGTGTTTAGGGCAAATTCCCGTATAATACGCGTTATGTATAAATTATTCACCTTTAACTTCTCTTTAAAAGCGGCTCAAATCGAATATTAAGGAAAAGTGTGTTATGAACGGAATATGTGCGTTTTATTAGAATCAAGTTAAGAACAATTGAAATACAAAAAAAAGGCGGGAAACTCCCGCGTTGTATGAGGAATGCACGTGTTATACGAGGAACATAAAATTGCGTAATAATCGCTTTCACACGTCGTTACGGATCCATCAGATCCAATAACATTTGCATTAGACGCCTTCAGCTCTAACACTAGGAGCAGGCTTAGGGACCCCGGTAACCGTACTCGTCGAACTCGACAAAGAGTTCGACGTGCAACCTGATCCATTAATCAGCCCACTGAGTTTCTCGCCGGATCTTCTCGCGATTCCGATCCGGTAGTAGATTCATTCTCGAAGCAGCTGCTCTTGAGATGTTAGGTTTCCTTCGGAGGCGCTCGGGCAGCTGCTAGCAATTCCCACCCCTCCTGGCTGAGACTTTGCTCGCCCGCCTGTCCCGGTGAAACTGGAAAGGCCTCCGGGCCACCAGCAATCCTTCAATCCTAAAAAAAAATCGCTTTCTATCCAGATGGCCGGAGGAACATGGAGTATCCCATTTGGAAGTAAAATTATATACAAAATAATATGTTTATGATGATTTTGTATCTATATTTCAGAATCTCCTTTTCCTGTGGATGGTGATCTACAGCTTACATTTCTGGGCGGTGCTGGTGAAAATCGCGAAATCTGTAGTCGAATATACTTATACAAATGTATCGTATCGCCGCCGGACGTGTTAATATTTGTTTGTAGTTCGTTTACCGGGCGCCAGTTGGCTGGGTATTGTTCTACCGGAACATGTGGGGACATTAACAATGCGCAATACATTCCTGGCAGACTGCTGACTGAGCCAGACGAGTCCGCGAGTCTAACTAAAGTTAAGGGCTTATCGGATTCGCGGACACAAAATCGTGCTTGTCACTAAGGCGTCTATGTATATCGTAAGACCTTGAATAGTACTTCTCTTTGTCTTTATCCCACTATGTGGTATCGGCGCAGGATTCAGGCCTTTCGTAAGTTATCTCTGCACTCAACTCTTCTTTCGCATATCTTCTCTCACACAATCCTTAGGCGGGACCGCCTTACAGCATCACCTACTTTCATACCCAAAGTACTTTTGGCCACAGGACCAACGTCTCTACGCTTAACATGCCCATACCACGATAACCTTCCACTCTTTATCTCTTGTCACTAGTGCAATTTTGAGATTTTAAATAATCATTTATAGTAGTATCCTTTGTTGTTACTCCACACATTTGCAGTGCTGCTGTACGCATCTTTCTTTCATCTAGCAGATACCCTTTTCACGAATGATTATCACGACTTGATCCAGGAGTATGAACTCTGGTTTGAAGGATGAGTCAGGCGTTGTACAACTCAGATTTCGACGTCATATAGCAAGGCGGGGGCACCATTCACCTGCCACTAAACACCGTGTGAGCCGTGAACAATTTTTTTTTTATTGCTTAGATGGTTGGACTAACCCCTCATTGCCCACCTGGTGTTAAGTGGTTACTGGAGTCCATAGACATCCACAACGTGAATGCGCCTCCCACCTGGAGATATAATTTCTAAGGTCTCAAGTATAGTTACAGCGGCTGCCCCACCCTTCAAACCGAAACGCATCACTGCTTCACGGCAGAAATAGGCAGGGTGGTGGTACCTACCCGTGCGGACTCACAAGAGGTCTTACCACTAGTAATCGATCTATCTACTTCGATCTACTTCCGTCCATAAGTGTTACTCTTCTCCGGTGACAGCTTGATAACAGTGTCGGTCCAGAAGACGCAGAGAGCTGTCAGCTCATGCAGCTGTGGGTCGTCTGGATGCTCGCGGCCGGACCCCTGGCTTATTATCTATACACGAGAGCGAAGCCAGAGAGTCAGCCGCTCATGATATGGTCAGTATGCGAGACAAATTGACTCAAAACCACAGAAGTTTCAGGTCTAGTCATAAGTGATAGAATAGCGTGACGCATTGATTGATAAACAAGATGGTATAATCTATAGGGTGGGTTCGATTAGAACCTTTCTCGAAAATTAAGATGGGAAGTGATATGAGTGTTTAACGCAGTGAGTGTAACGCAATTAGAAATAATTTAACGAAGCTCGGTCTATGACCCCGCCGTACGGCCTCTAAACATAAATAAAACTTTAACAAAAAAGAAAACAGACTAACAAAAAATATTAAAAATCCCATCAAATTGAGAGCCTCTCCATTTTTTGAAGTCTAATAACAAAATGCGTATATCATCAATATTGTCGAAGTCAAGTAAATAAACCTTATTAAGGAAGACTTAAAAATTATCGATCTTGCTATTATTTCAATGGGACCACGCGAGAAGCACAAGCTTTCAAATAAAAAATATTATCAAAATTGGTTTATTTAAAAAAGTCCTGAGTTAACACCCGAAAAAGTGCAACCGAATTGGGTAACTGCTTATTTTTAAGTTTTTTTTTTTTCTTTCTTTATCTTGCAATCAGTCAGCTAGACTATGAGCAGATGGGTTCAGAGCTGTTAGGCTGGTAGTTTTAAGTTGGTTAAAAAACAAATCGCTTGACGAGACGACGGACGGGTACGAAAATGGTGGTAACACTTTTGTGTTTGCCTGTTTGTGCATATCTATGTGTTGCTCTATTGTGTTAGGCTATAGTAGTAAACTTGGTGGTTCAGGATCACGACGAACCCGTGGCAGCGCCGCGAGATGGGCCCGTACGGCTACTACCTGAACCGGCCGCCCTCCGCGGAGCGTCGCCCGAGCGACTCCGGGCAGCGGCCCTGCGCCCTCCGCCGGGCCCTCAGCGACTCCACGGTTATCAGAGATGGGCCCAGAAAAAAACGATACTCCAAGTCTGTGTAGTTCAATAAACTTTGTGTCGGTTATTGGAGTTTTATTGCAACCGTACTGGTCACCAAGCGTCATTGTCGGTAGACTGCGGATGGCAGGACGTCTTGTGAGTCCGCACGGGTAGGTTCCATCAACCTGTCTATTCTAGTCTTCTGTCTAGAAGCAGTATTGCGTAATTAAAGATACGGGGCATGTGTAAGCTGCTCTAATCGCGTCTTGTGAAACGATAACCGGGGGTAATATTATTTTTGTTGCTCCTTCTATAAGGTAGCTTTTTACACAACTATTATGTACACATGTACTGGTTTCTTTGTTCCAACTCTTACAAGTCTGACAGATGCGAAAGTGTGGGCTCTCTGATAGGACCTTACATTGCTACAGTGACGCTGGCTGTATAACGGGAGTCTTGTTTTGAAAATTTTTAAACATTAAATTGTTGTGAATAATTAAACCAATTAACTTGGTACAATGATCGGTTATGTCGCAAGAAGCTTGCTCTGAGCTCTTATTTTTGCTAAATATTTAATTATAAACACTTATGAGACAGAGTTTTTATTATTTATTTATTGTCTTAATAGAAACATTTGTGTAGTTTTCTTTTTCCATTATACATTATATATTATTAGATAGATAGTTTATTGACGTGAAATGCAGTGTTTCTGTAACAAGAGTTGGTTAGAAGGGTAGCTTGGCCATGCTTCTCCAGGGACGCTCTTCCTCACACCGATTGTTCTGCTGGAGTTCCGCCAGCACCAACGTCGCTGGTGTCCGGTGCAGGGCTGCACTCGCATCGCGTCGCCTGCGCATTTGCATTTTGAAACAAGTGAAACACGACAACAGTTCGCTGTTATTACATATACATAAGTTTAAGAAAACTATTAAAGAACATATGTACAATAAAGCTTATAGTATAAAGTTAATGATTATCTAGAATCTAGAAGATTGCACAAAATGGGAATGAGTTGCTCGCTTCGGGCATTACAATATTGCAATAATTGTTACGTTATAATACTCATTGTAAAAATGAAAAAAAAAACTAATATTAAAAAAAAAAGGAAAAAGGCATGCCCGCCGAGTTTCTTGCCAGTTCTTCTCAGGACGGAGGCTAGTTTTTGTGAATTGGCGGTAGTTCTTTTTGACATTCAACAAGCATGTACTTACATTTATGTTGATTTTTTTTTTTTATTTGATTTGATTTGATTATCAGTCAGTAAATTAGGAAATAAATAAACATTATAGCGATAAGGCAGCCAATTGTACTTTTTTATATTTAATGTTTCGCATTTTTTATTAATTTTGTGTACAACAAAGTATTCTCTTTCTCTCTCTCAACGGCCTTAAACTTGGATTTTTTTTAAATGCCCACGAAACAAGCCCAATGAATTGGTGTTGGGATTCTGACCAGGACTATTAGCAAGACTATACCCCAACGTACAACAAACGATCCGCCCCGCTTCGATGAATATTGCTAGCTCTATGACAAACCATTCCTGACCTCCTTTTTGTGTGTAGACAGGTGAACTCGCGGCCCACCCCGTGTTGAGTGGTCACCCATCACATCGCATCGTGGTTGCCGCCACCCATCTTCAGACATGAGGTCTAAGTCTCCATTGTTCAGGAAGATATTCCTTCATTGTGGGAGTCATTTGTGAACATTTATTAAGTGCTTATTTTATTAGAAAAACAAAGTTATACGCTTGGGAGATTCGATTACCGGCACAGTTGCATCGGTCGATACGAATGCACCGGGCATAATCCTTTATAAGCCTTTTGTTCAACAAAATCCTCAAAATTGACATCACTTACCTACTGGTGGTAGGACCTCTTTTGAGTCCGCACGGGTAGGTACCATCACTCTGCCTATTTCTGCCGTGAAGCAGTAATGCGTTTCGGTTTGAAGAGTGGGGCAGCCGTTGTAACTATACTTGAGACCTTAGAGCTTATATCTCAAGGTGGGTGGCGCATTTACGTTGTAAATGTCTATGGGCTCCAGTAACCACTTAACACCAGGTGGGCTGTGAGCTCGTCAAACAATTTTCAAATTGAACTCGTGGCGTGGGGCAAATTCATTTCAGGTCACCATTAGACCGTGCCTTTAAGGTGTACGTTGGAATAACGTTAGAAGACTAACAGAGATGAATGCTCGTAGCTTCTCGATGGCATCAGCCGTAGTCTCACTGGATTTACCGACGATGCGCACGCACATTTCCTTCCCCGGCTCGGCGCGTTGCACTCGGCACGACTCCTTGCTGTCGGGGGCGCTGACATCCACCGACGACTGCTTCGGAGACGAGCTCTCACTCTAGTACATACCATTACACCTGAAGCTACGTCACACTGACAGTCAAATATTCTTAAATAAACAAAGAGCCGCCTGCCTTTACCATCGACAATCTAGTAACTATATTTACCTTACTAAATATAACCTAATTCAATTGAACATGACGAAATTTGCGATCTTTACCTGGTGAAAAGTTTCGTGTATCCAGCTCTCAGTTATTTTACTAATGATTAAACAGTTGTCCGATCTCTTTTACCAACCAGTCTTCACACTGGTAACGCGGTTAAGACAATAAGCCAAAAACTACCCGCTAAAATGTCCTACAACGCATTGTCTTTCCTGTTATTAACCAAGATGTCTGGCCTTCTTGATTCTCTAATACGACGATAACCAATTGTGTTTCCGCACACCGTCGGCTTATATAAGTATATAGTACGCCGTGGAGTATATAATGTATATACATTCGATGGAAATAAAGATCGAAGAAGCTCGATGAAACGAGTGAGTCATTTACGTGTGAGTGTCAGGGCTCGGTGGCGCTGGTCGCGAGAAGCCTCGCAGCCGCTGGTGGACGGAACCTACGAAACTGTTCACCTTCTCCATGGCGCGGTGAGCGCTCCTGCTGGCGCGGTCTTGCAACTCTATTTGCCTAAGTTCAATATTGCCACATTAGTGTATTATAACATTGACAAATATAATATTTTTTGGTGAAAAACAGCCAACCAAAATCGACATTTCAGTTATGTTTCTAATCAGCATGTAGCATGGCACGTGTCTTCATCCATGCGACATTAAAGCATTTCTAATTATCTAATTTCTGAGTTCCAATGCTGCTCGCAAAGCTCTAAGCCCACCAGCATGCACTGGGATCATCATCTCAACTTTATGATATGAAGCAATCTAGTCACTAGAAGATCGACGTACATGCACTGATCTGATATACTTATATAAGATAATTCACTCTCTGTTGGATTCGCCTGAACTGTTATCTCAGATTTCACTTAACATTAAATTTAGTGCTCGGAGGGTCAACCAAAACAATTTGTTTGCATTGCTAATTTACAAAAACAATATATCTTACTATAATCCCATTACCCGAATGTGTCGTACCTATAACGAACTGGCAAGGTCGTCACCTGAGTTAGATATTTTTACTTGTAGGTTAGTTACGTTTAGAAAAATGTTCAAGGGCATCCTCCACTTTATTAATAGGTAGGTTAATGTAATTGTTTAATGTATTATATTGTGAATAAATTTTTTCCCTTACATTATTCGTTAGATTAGTTTTTGTTATTGTGTTGTTTTGTCATAATTGTAAGGAACATTGTTATACAAATTCAGCACTATATGTCTTGTTTTGTCGTGCGCACATAACTTATGTTGCAAGCCAGATTTTGTTTCTTTTTATTTGTGTTTTTTATGTATCTTTAGCTTGTGATGTGTATTGTGAGCCAAATAAAATAAATAAATAAAATAAAATCTTTCTTTCTAATTCCAAAGGCAGGAGAGCAGTTCTATCATTGCAATTGAGGCTTCGGTCTTGGTTTAAGGTGGGCAACAGTACTAACGTTAAGATGTATATGGTTTGTAGGTTAGGTTACACATCACAGCGTGTAGACGGGAAGTAGAAATCTGTTAGGTCTTTTTTTTCCTACCTAAGCTGATGGTCTAGAGAGACCATAAGTAGGTGAGCTCACGGGGTTTAAACCTGATGACGGTACTAACACAAACCCTAGCAAGAGCAGTGCTTCGCAGAATCTACCACCGAATCGGAATTGCGACCCACTGAAAAGATCTGGCGAGAAACTCAGTGGGCTGTGTCTGTGGGTTAATTTACTCGCCGAGCCCTTCGTCGCGAGCGACGGGTTCAACGAGAACGATGACCGGTGCTTGGGGTACCTAAAAGCACCGTTAGTGGATCGGGAGATTCCGAAATGACGTGTTTTGGGCGATGTCGATTGTTTACCATTTGGCCCCCAGGATCGGCAATGTAGTATACGGCGGCTACGATGAGAGGATTCTCGTGTCGTGCCGCTTTATCGAAGTGGGTTAGGTCTTATGATTTGCGTGGCCTTTTATATCACTAAGTCGTTTATATTGGAATATACTTTACCGTGTGTAATATTAAATTCAATCACAAAAACTGGGTTCGAATATTTAGCGAGTCACATCGGAACGCGACAGACGTTTAACTATACGAAAAGAAACAAAAAAGATGTAACCTCGACGCGTCATTTACCAACCACTGCTCCAAATATGGCATATTGAATCTCTGACAATAATGCTTCCTGACGTAATCAGCATAGCAAAGCGACAGGAACCAGCAGATCGTGATATGGATCTGAGGCTGCTGGTTCTTCAGGAACTTCGTCAAAGGACCGAGGACCACAATATCCGAATGCTGACTGCCGAGTAGACCCGCTGTTGTCATTTCGAGCAGCATGCTTGGACTCTAAGAGAACGGAAATGTTAATATGGAAATAATTACTACTTGGAAGATGAGCTTTTCTGGTTTAATTTTGTCATTACGGCTCCTCCCGATCCATTAACGGTGCTTTTAGGTACCACAAGCACCGGTCACCGTCCTCGTCGAACCCGTCGCCTACGACGAAGGGCTCGACGAGGGAATTAACCTATAGACACAGCCCACTGAGTTTCGCCGGATTTTCTCAGTGGGTCGCGTTTCCGATCCGGTGGTAGATTCTGCGAAGCACTGCTCTTGCTAGGGCCAGTGTTAGCAACACACCCGGTTTGGGCCTCGTGAGCTCACTTACACGTCAAGGAGAAGCTGATATAGCCTCTCAAGGCTATCAGCGTAAGTGGGAAAAAAAAAGGTTTGAATTAAAAATACTAACATCTCTGATTAACGTGTCCAGATAATATTGGAAGAATCTCATAGAGCAAACCCAGAGGTGGACCATCAGAGCCAACATGCCCAGCACCATGCTTGACTGAAACGCAAATACAGAAATCAAAAATATTACGTAATTTGTCAATGAGCATTCAGTAATGCGTTTCAGTTCGAAGGGTGGCGCAGCCGTTGTACTAAAGAACCAAAACTTAAACCTCATGTCTCAAGGTGGGCGGCGGCATTAACTTCTTGTTGTCTATGGGCAAACATACAACTCCGGGTGGGCTGTGAGCTCTTTTACCCGTTTAAGCGATAAAAATCTAGAAATACTGTTTTTGTTTCGTGAATTCTGTCGAGAACAATATGTGGGTTTGTTTGTTGCAGACGGACTGAAGAGCTCACGGCTCACCCGGTATTAAATGGTCACCGGAGTCCATCGATAATAATAAGCGAATGCCTATGTTTGAAAATGTTTGAAAACGAGATTAAAGTCTCAATTCCATTGTGTAACAGCCGCCCTTCAGACCGGCACGCGCTCAGCACACCTAGAAATATCACTGATGCGAACAAAAATGCATTTATAATGGTAAATAAACTCACGATGAGCGTCTTCTCCAACGCAGAGATGTGAGCGTGGTCTCCGGCCGTGAATATAGTCGCCTCGAGCTCGTTGTACAGAAACAGGGCCGCGGCACTCGCGAAGACCACCGTGGGCCCGACCCCCCACACGTCGCCGTTGCAACTCAACCATTTCGCTATCGTTTCCAAGTGAGAGTCACAAATATCCTAGAAGATTGATAATTATTTCGATTAAATTTTTGAAGTGAAACATCTTTAGCATCGTTGTGTTTCGAAAGTCGATGAAACAAAAAAGAGACAGACGCGTAAATTCATAAGATTTAACGTGGGAGAAAATGAGATGGGATGCATTATACTGTTTATGTGTTGTTTATGTCTCTTATATTCGTGGTTCTCTTTATGCTCTGCTTCGTACCTAATATTCGTAATTAATACATTCTGAATAAATCTATGAAATATATACGAATAAAATGTAAAATAAATATCAAATTTTGTATCACTGTGATCATTACAAAAACCTACAATTATTATCCTCTTCCCGATATTCTACATTCGTCTCATTATCTTGAACCCAACACTTTTGAAGGTTTCACTTCTACCACGTGTGAATTGCACACTTTTTTTTTTGTATTTTCTTTATTTTTATTTATGTTCCGGCTAGTCGAGAAAAAAATTCACAGGGCTGGTGTAATTGCTCGGTGGAGCGAAGGCCCTAATGTTTTTCGGAACTTGTGTGCATGATTTGCCTTAAATTTTAGTTAGTTTTTCGGATATACTCTACGATGTAAAAACGACTGTTAGTCGCACACAATATTGGTAATGTACATAATTTAATTTTATTTACCAGAAAAATTTAAAGAGAGTACGTTGAAAACGTATGTGAAGATATAGTCTTTTAACGGCCGTCTGGTGTAGTGGTAAGTGACATGGTCACTACACAAGGGGGTCGCGGGTTCGAATCCCGCCAAGGGAAGGTATTTGTATAATAAATATAAATGTCTTTTCCAGGGTTATGGATGTATCTTAAATATATGTATGTGTATAATAAAAATCTTACATTTATTTCCGTTATCTGGTACCTGTAACACAAGTTCTTTACGAACTTATCACGGGACTAGTTAACGTGGTGTGATTGTTAGTAAATATTTATTATTATCTATGAGTCCTATTCACTTGAAGTCTAATTTGAAGATGTTTAGTGCTGTTTTAGATCACATAGGTAATCTTATATGACGAATGTCTCTAGGGATTTTACTGAGAAGATAGGCGCGATTCGTACTTTCTTAAGGTTAGTATTTTTCCACCATTCGTCCCGCGAAATTTTGAGTATTGTCGATGGGTAGGGCGTGTTACGGTCTCGGACGATTAGACACCATCGTCCGGTTTATTCCTTTCAGTAAGTAATCACGGATCTCTCTGAAGGCATGACTGTATAAGCGACATCAATTTAATTTCTCGATCCAACTTTATTTTCAAAGTGAATTGCTCCATTAGCTTTTATTATTATTTACTAGCTGACCCGACAGACTTCGTAGTGCCTCAATTGATAAATAAAAGACCTAAACTTTTGTATAAAATAAACTAAAAACAAACAAAAGGAATCCGTCCGACGGGGGACACATCAAAGGAAAAACAAAAATGCTATTTTTATTTAATTCCGAGCAAAGTACATAATATTACTTTTTAAACCTTCTCTGGACTTTCACAAATAATTTATAATTCAAGACCAAAATTAGCCAAATCGGTTCAGCCGTTCTCGAGTTTTAGCGAGACTAACGAACAGCAATTCATTTTTATATATAGAGATTGCTTTGATGGCTGGAGATCACAGCCCACCCGGTGTTAAGTGGTTACCGGAGCCCATAGAAATCTATAACGTGAATGACGCCACCTACCTTGAGACATGACAAGGTCTCAGTTTTTACAGTACAGCGGCTGCCCCGCCCTTCAAACCGAAATGCATTACTGCTCTCTAATTTCTATGAGTTCCAGGGATGGTGAAGTGAGCTTAGAAGTGAGTCTCTCCGACTATCCTAATAATTGTCTACCGTGTTTTACTCACACAATGTGCAGAGAAGCTAACTGATCTACCCGCCATACATAAGGCGGATTTTTCTCATGAACATCTTCACAAATGTACTATTTTCATAGTCTCCATTGCGCACCATTAATTTACTCAGTAAAATTTAAATTTTTTTTACCAACGCGAGTTATAAAAACAGGAATCATTTAAATTTACATAACTAGCTACCGAAATTTGTTGTTTAGTTTTTTTGTCAATTAATGTCATAATTCAGTGTCTCGTATGATCTAGTTGGCTATGGATTTCTCATTTTCTTGAAATGAAAACTTTTTAGTTTATTCTACAATGTTTGAAAATTGTAATAAATAGTTTTTCTGTCAGAGAAACTAGCGCAATACTTCGTGTTAGCTTATAACTTGGCTTCTCACCAACGGACACCAAATTGAGTCCTTCGTTATCGCTAAAATCATAAAGTATTTGCAACTTCGGATATAAACTCAGTAAATGCGAAATTAATTAATACAGGTGATATTGTAGGCACGCACAAGTTGATACCATAGATAAAACACTTAATATTTGGTAGGTAATGCCACCCGGCTTGTTTCTACCCGTGACAATTTCCAATTTAAAGAGTAAGTTAGCAAATATTGAATATAATTGAGTCTTCATGCCTCAAATGCGGTAACCCAAATAACTCCAGCTGTTCCGCGTGGGCTGGTGACGAGGAGTATGTTCCGTGAACTCGTATCTTGTATCTTGTCGTAACTTGTCGTAAAAATATCATAAGAGTAGCTACAGTCGTTTAATTAGAGTAACTATGTTTATCGAAAACTAAAGAAGGCCACATTAAATTTGAAGACACAGGATCGACTTTGCCAAACTATGTGACTGTTGGCGTCCTTACTTACTAGCCCTATTTTTACTCTTTTTTCTGTCTTAAAGCGATCATAATATGACTAAATCCGAAGTGTTTGAAGAACATTGTTCAATAAGTTGTAGCGATAAATCATAATTTTAACACTACAAGTCCGACTGGCGGGGCTTTTGTGAGTTTTTGTGAGTTCGTTGTTCCGGGCTTTTGGTGAAGATGATGTAGAAATAATGTTTACACTGATTTGGTACGAGGTTTTAATATAAAAAGCGACACAATAACTAACATAAAATACAAAATGAGTTGAGAATCGTACAGTTAATCTAAGACTCGCAATATTTTTCTGGTCGTCGTCGCGCGCGCTGAGGGCGTGTGTTTTCGCGCTCAGAGAGCTCTGTCTCAGCGGGCGGTAAGGCGGCGGCGGGGGCGGTATCGCACGTTCGAAAATTTCGTTCCGTTATATAATTTAGGTATTTAATAACGCAGCAGTTACAGAAACAATCTTTAAACGGGTTTTGGTTTGGTAAGGATATCTATCGAGAAATAAAACAACTCTCTGGGATTAGAACAAATGGGTTACAAGACCTGCAATGGCTGGTACAGGCCTTAGTTACACATTTGTGTTTATTTCTGGGATTAACGTCAACATTTCACACAATACTACTATATCAATACAATGTCCCTAGAGAACTTAAAAATGAGTACTGGGTATATGAACCATTTTTTACGTTTTTTTTATAAAATCCTAAATTTGGAACAACACATAATAGGTAAGTACAAGCCCATAATATATAGTATATCAGGTAAGATACGCGCAACTATTTCACAGACTAGTTCTGCTGTAAAACTTCAAAAAGCTTCAATAATATGTTGTTAATAATCACAATACTAGAGAAGTATGCGAAGTACAATAATATTATTTATTACAAAGATTTTCTAATATTTGAAACAGTAACTTTTTCTACTAGAATAACGTCTAATATTTAAACGGGATAGTGTTGATACACGAGTAAGTACATGACTAAGGGCGGATTCGACCAAACTTAAATTTAAACTCGAGTAACTATACGAGGAATAACCTATTCCATGATTTTAATCTCGAGTAAATTCATAGTCGTTTTTCCACGTATACTTGCGCTAGGAATAACAATACGCGAATAGCAGAGTGAATGGTGAACAAAAATAAAATCCGGCAAATAAATGTTGTTGTTCAACGGCATAGTGTAAGTGCATACAAATCGTCAACTCGATTTTGCCGTATTTTAGTGTGAAAAAGTAGCTGTTGTGTAAGATATCCAGCTGTCAAACGTATTATTTTTATTTCTTGTTTGTTTGAGGGAATTGTCAAGTTTTGTCGTGTGGTTTTATCTTTTTTCGTTTAAACGTTGCATTCAGACTATTAATAATCATTTAGTGCATTGCGTTGACTTGAAATTAAAACAGAATAAATATTTATGAAATGACAGAAATCAGATGTTGGACTGACAGACGCCATTACTTTATTCTAGGAATAGCTCCGTTATTCCGTGCGAAACGGCGGTATAGTAACAATTCCCGAATAGGCCCACTATTCTTAGAATTGTAGTTGGTAAAACGTAAAATTGATTTACTCTCGATTAACTGACGAGTTATTCTAAGAATAAGATTTACTCTTGTTTGGTCGAATCGACCCTAAGACTAAAACGGAATCATCCTACTCACGCAACGATAAACTATTGAAGCCTTAATCCTAAACGATAGATTTTAATTTGGCTTTAAATGCAATATATGAAATGTAATAGTAATAAAATATTACAATACCTAATCATACATTAGATATACCTACCAATGCTTAGATTTTTGAAACATTTGAAACTTTATATTGGAAATTTATATATGATTACTCCTACAATTAACTACTTCCATTACTTTTTAATAACTTTATACATATATGTGAACGTATATTTGTAGACACTAATATACCTAATACTTACTTTTATACCTATTCTAATATTATGTAGTATTTCTGGATTCATTGCCCTGGAATACAGAATTACTACAATTCACAAACCAGAACAATATTAACAATACAATAGGGTTTGCTTAATAATATATTAAAGATTAAAACAAAATACGATATTCTAATCTACAATTTTTTTTATTTTTCTTTCATTTTTTTTTCTACTTTTGAATTTATATTTGATTAACTATGAATGTATCCTATAAAACTTTCGTTCAAAATTATCGTCTGTCCAGCAATACTTGTTTTATATTTACAGCAATGTACCTAATTAAACATTCAATGTTAGACTAAATCTTATGCCTAAGTCATCAAAGCTAAATTTCGTTTGGAATTATCCAGAAGCATTGGTACGTTTTGATTCGTTTTTTTTATCAATTACGCTTATTTATCGCGTGTATTTAATTATTTTTTTAATATAAAATAATTATAATCGTAATTTCCAATATTGAACTGGAAGTGTCTGAAAGAAAACAGGTTTCAATGAATTTCCATATCTTTTAAGATAGATATTAAGAGCTGTCCAAATTGTATATTTTCTGAACATTACCCAAGTAAGTAAGTATGTAACATCAAGTATAAATTTGAACCTACCAAAGCTTAACTATCTCGCATCATTTAATGTGTATTTCAACACCCTGATACGAATATATTCCAAAACTTCAGAAAGCTATACATGAACATTATAAAGCTTGCGACCACTACAACAATCATGACTTAATTATTATTAAATACCTACGTAGATTACAAGCGGATAATCTAAACTGACTATTCTAATTTAATATCGATATATACATATAGATTAGGAAAAAGTATTCAGCGTAATACTTTGTGATACGGAAATAGATAATATTTATAGATAATGAGTATTCTATACTGAAAATTCAATGGTATTATAATTATTACATAATATATTTTCTACTACATTTTTTAAACAACTACGCTAAATTTAATATTGAAAATGATTTGTTGAGGATTATTATTTTACGTCAAACTACAAGACGTATTGTAAGAAGTATGTTGGTTTCGTCTCGTAGGATATCTCTGATGTTAGACCAGCCACTCGACAACAGGCTTAGTGGTCCAAGTGGTCTGGTAAGGTCACAGCGTGCAGATTGCTGGATCCGCTGGAGGTATGGATGTTTCTTGGGGACGTTTGATCGTTTTTATACGCTGAAAATTGAAAAAAAAAAACTATAAGTAAAACTCTTTTACGAACATGTGCATTTATGGAGGTAGTGAATTATTTCGGTCCTGTATTTTTTTTACCACAAACATTATTTTTGATATACCCAATAAACCCTACAGACTGATTTTGAGAACAGTCAACTTATTTTTCTAAGGAAATGCGATTGTGATTCTAAAATATCTAAATAAGTTCTCTGCTGTACAAACTATACTGATATTCTTCTTTTTCTTCAACGGTCAAATTATGATTTTGCGGGTTTGATTTTTATTACACGATGTTATTCCTTCACCGTGGAAGTCCATCGTGAACATTGTTGAGTACGTATTTCATTAGAAAAATTGGTACCCGCCTGCGGGATTCGAACACCGGCGCATCGCTAGATACGAATGCACCGGACGTCTTATCATTTAGGCCACGACGACTTCAATAAGGTTGTTAATTAAAAAGAGGAGACCCTAATTCTCACCTGCAGGCAGCTGCCGGGAGTGATTATGAACTTGTAAATGATGTAGAGCGGTATGCAAGATACAGTGGTGCCGGTCATCACCCAGCCCACCGTGATAGACCAGGGTGGGTAAGTGTACTCCCCGCCAAGCATCTCCTGGTGAGCGAGGACGGAGAACACGAAAAGAACTAGCAGGAACACGGGGCTGAGGGCAGATAACGTGAGTTGAGATCTTTCTGTGTGTTTCAACACGTTTTTATTAAATTGTCTTATATATGTTTCTATAATAGAATCTTTTAACGTAATTTCTACTTCGATCACCAGACATGTTCCACCACTTCAATCATCAGTGGAAACCTCGTCGAAAGTTTTGCATTTGGCTCAAAAAAAAAGGTACACAACCATATAGCACTGGGATATTCGCTTTTGGTAGTTTGAAGGAAGGACACCTGATATAAAAATACTGCGACAGTGTAATCAGTTTGCCTATGGGTTTCAGTGACCTTCCAATATAAGCCCATAGACATCTACAATGTAAATACTGCCACCCACCTTGAGATATGAGTTCTAAGGTCTCAGTATAGTTACAACGGCTGCCCTACCGAAACGCATTATTGCTTCACCGCAAAAATAGGCAGGGTGGTGGTAGCACCTACCCGTGCGGACTCACAAGAAGTCCTACCACCATTAAATATCAATAAATATCATCTACGCTATTAACAATCTGTTTCCCTCTACGATGTAAATGTTCAGGACTTAGTTACTGTCCAAGGCAATCTTACCTGATATAAGACCAGCAGGCTCTCCAGAACCAGCCGGGGCTGTGGCCTAGCATGCTCTTCACGTCTTCAGAGAAGCGATCCACGCCGTATACCCAGCAGACACCAGCGGCCTCCGCGAACACCACAAACAGAATAGCCAGCCCAGGACCGTACACGTTTAGAAGATCCACCAGGAATACTCCTCCCTGGTAAAACAATTTTAAAGCTAGATAAATCTATAATAAATATTGCGTTTTACTGGTGGTAGGACCTCTTGTGAGTCTGCACGGGTAAGTACCACCACCTTGCCTATTTCTGCCGTGAAGCAGTAATGCGTTTCAGTTTGAGGGGTGGGGCAGCCATTGTAACTATACTTGAGACCTTAGAACTTATATCTCAAGGTGGGTGGCGCATTTACGTCGTAGATGTCTATGGGCTCCAGTAACCACTTAATACCAGGTGGGCTGTGAGCTCGTCCACCCAACTAAGCAATAAAAAAAGCGTGTCCAGTAAACAGACGCAGCAATCGAGGTCTTTTTTGAAAATCTTGTAAACATTTCTTCCTCCTCATTCCACCAGATGGAGCCGTAATCAAACCACTTTTTAGTTTTATTTGTCCACAGTACCACTGGCAGCGGCCTGCTTAACGTAAAACCAGCTTACGATTGGCCAACAATTGATGTCAAACCTTAGTTTTCTTTTCGAAGTTCCAACGAGTCTGCAGTCTTTGATAATGATATGTCGCAGTGCTGTAGATAATCTCAAGGAAAGAGTTGCCAAAGGCTTAGAGCCGCGGAAATTGGACGTCAAAAATGATCTTTGGATACTGTTGTGAACGCTGTTTTTTATTTATTTTTATTGCTTAGATGGTTGGACGAACTCACAGCCCACCTGGTGTAAAGTGGTTACTGGAGCCCATAGACATCTTCAACGTAAATGCGCCACCCACCTTGAGATATAAGTTCTAAGGTCTCAGTATAGTTACAAGGTTGTATGAATAAATTCAGAAGACTGACACAATATGTGTGGCGTGAATGTAAAAAAGAGGAACAGCTGGTGTCTTTG
This sequence comes from Bombyx mori, assembly GCF_030269925.1. Classification (NCBI taxonomy): domain Eukaryota; kingdom Metazoa; phylum Arthropoda; class Insecta; order Lepidoptera; family Bombycidae; genus Bombyx; species Bombyx mori. The sequence goes on from NC_085114.1 coordinate 1,437,855, forward strand.
TTCATTTCGGTGAAATTAATTTACGCTGTTCTATTCTGAACGCTATTTCATCTGCGGTAGATAGTGGATATTAGTAGCGTTACCTTTCACATCGATTCGACGTAGCCTGGTCAGTGTACTGGGTATTTAATCAAAGCGCCCCATCGCTTAGAGCAGTCCAGGTCATGCCGTCATGAATAATGCAGTGAATACATCACGCGTGATATCGTATTGTTTATTCAGCGAATGATAATGGTGAGATTTACCGTTTGGTCTTAAGATTCGTTTTTAAAACGTGTGGGTCATCAATGCTCACGTATGCAGCAATGTTAAGCGTATACCTAACCGTGTGCTTAGTACAATTTTTTTAACGTTCTCGATGGCGTAAAAGTTAACTCAAATTTGTATGCAGTTGGAACGGCGTCCCTAGCAGCAAACTTAAGAAAACCTTCCAACTCCATGCAAATTTGAGATAACTTTAATAATAATATACATATATTTATGTTACTTTCTTTTTCTTCTTTCTTAGAATTTATAGAAAAAAAAATTATATGAACACTTACAATAAACAGAAATAAAACGTCTCTAATTACAATAAATATAATTGTAATAGTTTTAATTTTGACCACGATCACCAAATGATCATCAGTTTAAGGAAAAGAATGCCAAATACGTCAAATTAGCGTTAAAAATCTTGAAAATGTCTTCCGACTTATAAAACGGAAGCTAGTATAAATATCCGGAGTGACATATTCCGTTTTGGTTCGGTAGCAGTAATGATAATCTGTTATCGGGACGCACGGCCCGTATCACACGGCAGTAATGTTTGCGCTGACTCCTTCCTCCGAGACTAGGGCGACCATGACCAATTAAAGAACAAAAAATTTATTTTACTTCGCTGTATTTGCAATCCAGAAACCTGAAGTTAGGACTGGTGGTAGGAGTCCTTGTGAGTCCGCATGGTTAGGTATCATCGTCCTGCCTACTTCTGCCGTGAAGCAGTAACGCGTTTGAAGGGTGGGGCAGTCGTTTTATTGTTAAAACGGAGACCTTAGAACTCTTGTCGCAAGGTGGGTGGCGGCATTAACATTGTTGATGTCCATGGGATCCCGTAATCACTAAAGGTGGACCGTGGACTCGTCCACCCATCTAAGCAATAAAAAAATAAAAGGTTGAGGCTACAGGAGCGCCGAAAACTTGAGGTCCGTGGAATGCGGCGCCAGAAACTTAGAGCTTATTTGCACTAACTTATTTGATGCGTGTTTAGGAACTTCCATAATTATTGTTCTTATTTTAGTAGTGTAGTATTGTCAATTTCTAAAACCGACTCTGGCTACTGCGGCTTGCCCGTAGGCAGGTCTGCTAATGACGTCAATAATAACTAAGGAATATTCTTACAAAATAAAACGCGTGCTCCCCCTACAGCTGTGATCGACCTCAAGTCATAAGCCTTTGCGTTATGTTCAGTTCCTGTTTTATTTTTATACAAGCCGCAATCCGCTCCATTGGATCTTAGTGGCGAGACAGCCGTCTCTGACATATTACATTCCACTACATCCTCATCGCTTGTGGTAGAACGTTTAGCCTTATGGCTGGTTATCTCGGTCCTCTGCTTGTGCCGGGAATCAGTTGTAATCGTAAGTTACATTAAAATAAGTTTTCGACCACATGCCTCAAGGTTGGTTAGTGGTGACTAACATAAAGCAAGATGTCTGTGCTCAGATTTACTTACTCATGTGTCTATGGCCTTCACTGACCATTTAACATCAGATCGCCGATTTAGTCACGTTTTTATTTATCGAAGAACAAAAGCAACATCGTGCTTCCTTCGGTTTTGTCGTAACCATAATGAATGTACTTTCACGGTAATAATATCGCATTTTTTTCCGTAATTTTTTTTCCGACGTTTCGAATCCTTTATAGCTTTTGTCATCACGGACGACTGAACTGTTACTTTCTTCGAAACTTCAAGTTCAATATTTAATAGTCAAGTTAACACAGTTTTTAGTGATATATTAAGAGATGCGATATGAAAACTGAAAAGTAGTTTTGGAAGTAATTTTCCACTTAAGGAAACTAATGATGAAAACAGAAAGTTGCAATCTGATGATCAGAAATAAATCGCGTATCTAGGAATACCTACATAAGTAGTGGTAGGCAAAGCGCAGATATAGATGAAAAGTAGCAGAACTGCGACGAACATCTCCCGGTTCCGGCCCAGCACACGCGGGTACTCGTCACACAGGGCCGTTGTGACCGCTTCAAGACCTTGGAGTAAAAGTAGAGGATGATCAACTTATAATATTGGAAGAGGAGCGAAAAACTTTGGATTTGGCCATTCGTAAAACACTGAAGTTGGCCGTTCGTAAAATCAATGGCTTTTATAAAAAATATAGACAGGGAATTTTGCGGGGGTTCGATGCTCGAGATGTTATTCAGAACATACAAATATGGAAACTCATCTTGCAAATAATATCACAACGATTCAGGTATTTGCCAAAATTTTCCTTATTAGCTACCATTACACGCGCATTAAAATGAGAAAACAAAAGGCTGTACACATTTAATGAGTAGCAACGAACATTTAGTGTAGTTCAGTAGGCCACCTGTGTAGGCAGCGGCTTGGCTCTGCCTCTGGCATTGCTGAAGTCCATGGGCGACAGTAACCACATCAGGTGGGCCGTATGCTCGTCTGCCTACAAGGGCAAAAAAAAAACCTGAAAACAAAATATTACAACAAACCTGTTGTTGGGTTCTTACCTCCAAAAGTACTGTCAAGTCCAAGGGTAATGAGCATTAGGAAGAATATAATGGCCCAGAAAACGGATCCAGTCATAGTAGCAATAGCTTCAGGGTATACAATGAATACCAGACCTGGTCCTTCGAGCCCCACTTCCTCAATGCTTTTATTCTGAACGTGTGCCATGTACCTGTCAACGAAATGAATGTTATTGTGGTGCAATAAAATTTTGTTTAACCCAGGAACTAGTTTCAAGAATAACGATAAGTTTTTTGGTTTATTTTGTTCTCCCCGACGTGAAGAATGGTCTGTGGTGGTTTGACACCGGTAATTGGATAAGGGGCATATTTTGTAGTTTGCTAAAATATACTTACTTATTAATTAATAATTACTTATTCGCATAAAGACCTCATCCATGTTTCGAAGTGTATGATCTCATTGCTTCACATTGCCTATTTCTACCGCAATGTAATCATGTGTTCCGATTTGAAGAGTTAGAGAACTGGGGTAATTGTTACTTCAACCTTAAGTAGGTGACAGTATCTATGTTATTCCATGAGCATGTTCGTTAGCATGGCTCGTTGATATAAATAAATAAATTCACCCAAACCCATAAATAAATAAACTCATATGCATCCTGAACTTCTGTTGCCGTTTATGCAAACAAAACACATGAAGCACGTACTTAGTTCACATAAAATAAACGAGTGACTTAGTTTTCACTACTACAGACCCCAAAACGGAGAAGATTACGAATCCGGCCAGGAAACTTGTGAGGCAGTTTATAGAGGAGGTGATGATGGCATCCCTATAGCAGTTGTTGTTGAACTTGTTGTAGCTTGAGAGAGCCAGGAGCGTTCCGAATCCAGGACCAAGAGAGAAGAATATCTGCGAGGCCGCGTCAATCCAGACCTGAATGAAAAACGTACGCCATCTTTGTACCTTGTTTGCCTCTTTTGTGGCTTGTTTGTTTTTACTGGTGGTAGGACCTCTTGTGAGTCCGCGCGGGTGGGTACCACCACTCTGCCTATTTCTGCCGTGAAGCAGTAATGCGTTTCGGTTTGAAGGGTGGGGTAGCCGTTGTAACTAAACTGAGATCTTACAACTTATATCTCAAGGTGGGTGGCGCATTTACGTTGTAGATGTCTATGGGCTCCAGTAACCACTTAACACCAGGTGGACTGTGAGCTAGAACACCCATCTAAGCAATAAAAAAATATGTCATCTTTGTACCTCCTTTTTGGGTCAGCGGTCGAATATCCTAAGGGATGCCCGAGCCAAAGGGATACGTGGAGCAAATCGAACTGTGCTTAGATTATGCGGTATCTTTATTTTATCCATTTCTGTTCGCTCATCATCGCCACTTATTGGTGCTTATTATTTAACATAAACACATTTATACATATTCAATTTCAAGGATACATTTTCCCCAACCATCGGCTCATATTCACATTTTATTTAAATGGCAACTACAAAAACCATAAATCTTGTAACGTATCGTACTTATGAGCATGTGGCAAAGGAATAAATACAAAACCATCTTAATTTTTGACTGGTGGTAGGACCTCTTTGAGTCCGCACGGGTAGGTACCACCACCCTGCCTGTTTCTGCCGTGAAGCAGTAATGCGTTTCGGTTTGAAGGGTGGAGCAGCCGTTGTAACTAAACTTGAGACCTTAGAACTTATATCTCAAGGTGGGTGGCGCATTTACGTTGTAGATGTCTATGGGCTCCAGTAACCACTAAACACCAGGTGGGCTGTGAACTCGTCCATCCAACTAAGCAACAAAAAAAAAAAAATTCTCTGTTTCACTTCTTTCGTATTCCATTTAACTTAATATCGTGAAGGGGTGATTTCGCTATTTTTAAACAAATTCCTTACCTTAGAATTCTGAAGCTTGTGCCATTCAGGAGTCAGATAATAACGGATGCCTTCTGTAGCACCTGGTAGAGTGACGCCTCTCGCGAGCAAAATTAAAAGAACCACATACGGAGCTAAAGCTGTGACCCAAACCACCTAAATGAAAAAAACATAGGCATTAGAAGTCCCAAAAAGTTCAAAGATTGTTATCAATAATAAAAAGTAACAAATATGCCTTAATAATCTCGGTAAAAGGATACTATCATTATTTTCACAAAATATAATAGACAAAGTATCTGTGTGCTTAGTGCGAGTTATTTTACGTTCTCGATAGCGTAAAAGTTAGCTCATATTTGTATGGGATGGGATCGTTTGCCTACGTTTGCCGCTAGGGGCGCTGTTCCAACTGCATACAAAATTGGGTTAACTTTTACGCTATCGAGAACGTTAAATAACTCGCACTAAGCACACCGAACCAAGGACAATTTTCCACTGGCATCGTTATAATTTCGCTATCTCGAAGTTTGTGTTCAGTACCAAAATTTCGTTTGAAGTAATGCATACCTTTCCAGCACTCCTCACGCCCTTCCAAAGCGAGAAATAAACTAACACGAAGACTCCAAAAACGCACAAAGCGAGTGAAGGTTTTATCGGACCCATGTAGTCCAAGCCGTTTGATCTGTGCTGTTCTAAGACGTTACGTCTGTGAAATAACATAATCTTTTATTTTTAATTTTTGCGTAAATGTATGAATCAACTCCGCTTCCAACTGGTGTTATATGGAGCTCATACATTTAACAAATTGGATGCCAATACCCACCTTTAGATATCAAGTCTAACAGCTGCTCCAGGCTTCAAATCGAAGAATTGGTTTCGCGGTAGTAACAGTAGAATAGAGGTATTACCCAGGCGGGCTTACACATACTGGTTAGCAACAATAGGCTAGTATAATAGTGAACGCTATTGTTAATTTTCCGGCTAATCACTTAGTCGCCTTTACGACACTTAGTGGTTGAGATGATATGGTGCTATTTTAGTTCAGAATTATGCAATCAATAATACAGGCCAAGAATTTTGATAAACTGGTGGTAAGACACAAAATAATCGGAAGCTCACCATCTCGCGTCTTTTAATTGTAAATTTTCGAATGAACATCAGGATTGTATCTGTACCACTGATACTGAGATTTAAAATATATGTCACATGTCTGAAATCTCATATGTCATGTCATATGACACATGTGTGTATATTTATTGCTTAGATGGGTGGACAAACTCACAGCCCACATGGTGTTAAGTGGTTGCTGGAGCCCATAGACATCCACAACGTAAATGCGCCACCAACCTTGAGATATAAGTTCTAAGGTCTCAAATATAGTTACAACGGCTGCCCCACTCTTCAAACCGAAACGCATTACTGCTTCACGGCAGAAATAGGCAGGGTGGTGGTACCCACCCGCGCGGACTCACAAGAGGTCCTACCACCAGTAAAAGCTATGTTACCCTAGCCTGTATTACCTGCTATGGCAGCTAAATAAAGTAAATAAAACTATTCATACTCAAAGAACTCCTTCGCGGGTGTAGAACTGTTAGGGTTGATCTGAGGCGCAGTGACAGGTGTGCACAGCGGGGTGTTCCACTCGTTGTTGCAGCTTGTCCAAGGGAGCACGGAGTTGATGGAAGCCAGAGACGCCACCAAGTAGTACACAGCCCAGCCGATTATTGTGTTGTAATACATGCCCATGTATATATCGATCATGCAGATTGCATAACCGACGCCTGGTAATATGTGAGAAGATGATTAGAAAACGTCAGATAGTTGGGTTTTAATGTCTTAACATTACATGTCAATGAAAGTGGGTTGGGTTAGGATTCTGTGATGTCTCGTAGGAGGTTCGGACCTCGGCCCGAAAAAAAAAAAAAAAGGATTCTGTGATGTGGGAAAGCTCTATGGCTTGCCTCAGCTTGGTTCAAATCCACGAAGTATTTGGGGTCATATGTGATACTATTGGTCCCAGCTTCTGACAGTCTACATTCAGATAGGATCGGTAGTTGATATGTCAAGCTGTTCAGGTTACCTCGCCAGAAAACAGACACTTGTTTAAATCGCGAAGGTAGGTAGTGTGTATGCAACCAGAGATGGCATCCAGGATCCCATAAAATGATGAAAATATGATAAATAGTAGGTTGTTAATAGAGTAATTCACGTTTACGTCAAAAATTCAATTCTGTCAATGTCAGTCATATTAAGATATAAAAAGGAAGTACAATTATTATCCAAGAATCATCCTATTATGCTTCTTAATTTTAGTACTCGCGTAATTGTCTAGTTTAAGGCCACGCTTATTACCGGATGCTAATAAATGTGGAGTACTCTGTCTTCAGAAAGGTCATTGTGTTTCGACAAACACTTGTGATTGTCTCTACTCTTTTGATTGTTAATCCAAATCGTGGAATAACCATAAACGCCGAATAAGTTACTGAAAAGGTCATCTATCATTGATAATATAATGTAATGGCCCGTCTGCAAACACAAATTGAGTTCAAGCTAATTTAATTACTCAAATAAACACTTCGGAACGAAGTTTAGACGTTTGTGAATTGACAATAAATCTTCGCGCGTCCAAAATGACGTTATGCCTTAATTTAACTCCGACCGCCCCGACGAACTCGGCGTCAGCACCGACGCATCCGGGAATCAAATCAGCGCCATCTGTTATTAGTTAATCAAACGATATAGAATCGAGTCAGCTAATTGGATTAATCCGCAAGCGGAGTGATCCGGGAACACGTTATTCGATTGATCTTTCCCTTTCAGATGTTTAACTTCATATTTTGTTTTGTTCAATTTGACTAATTTGGGTTGTGACAGCGCAGTGATTCCGATCTGGTGATAGATTTAGCGAACCGCTGCTCTTACTAGGTCTAGTATAAACAAAGTTTTCAGTGTGCTTAATGCGAGTTTTTTAACGTTCTCGATAGCGTAAAAGTTAGCGCATATTTGTATGGAAAGGGATCGTTTGCGTACGTATGCCGCTAAGGGCGCTGTTCTAACTGCATACAAAATTGGGTTAACTTTTACGCTATCGAGAGCATTAAAAAACTCGCACTAAGCACACAGGTTGAGACCCGTGAGTTCGCCTACACGTCCGGTGAAGCTACCAAAACCCTTCGAGGTTACTAGCAATAGGTAGGCCAAAAAGTTGTAGCGCATTAACTCGAGTCATGACCGCGACGAGGATGACACCGCGGAACATACATTGGCGCGTTGCTCTGTGTGCTTAGTGCGAGTTAGAAATTCCGAACGAACTAACTTTTACGGTATCGAGAGCGTTTAAAAACTCGCACTAAGCACACTGGTTTCGACGAGCAACGTTCTGACCTCGGAAGGGATCGGACGCCTGGGCGAAGAGTGCAGGGGAGTCGTTTAGTGGGTAGGGTCCTGAAAACATCCTTGGGCCCGCGGTTTTGCAGTCGCGGACCAGTTCCACATACACCGCGTGCCCCCAGACGCGGGGACCTCGTAGGAGGTTCGGCCTCCGGCCAGAAATTTTTTTTTAAACATAATTCGTGGTTTATTAGTTAACTAATACTATTGCTATCAGTTATTGGGAGAAATGCGACAAAAACGTGAAATATTTAACCAATATAATTGACTAAAACATATTATAAGAATGTTAATATTTCATCACATCATTACACGCTTTCCCGCTCATTGCAATGAATTTACGGGCTTCGAAATATATCGTTTCGTGAGTTGCAGCGCTCGAGAATCGGAGGAGGAGATAAGGAGATTCTGATGGCGGAAATTTCATATGTGTCTGATAAGGATGACGCATCGAGTCGACGATTTCCACCATGTCTAATGGTTTACTGTCGCATATGAATTTTCTGATGTCTGTATTTATGTGATATAGGAGGGGGTGTTGTGCGTGTTCCTCCAATTAGTTCAAATTAATTACAAGCAAGACTTTGATCTCATTACTCAAGTTTGGTGGTGGTAATTTACTTTTTTTTCTTGAACGGCAGACGTGCTCATTATCCAAATTATTATTTCGATTTGAGTATGTCTCTGATAACTAAACAACAATTATCGCAACAATTAATAACTTTTCTCAGTGTAATAAAATTTCAATGCCGCTACAACTTTGGGAACTATCCAAGTCTTAACTGCGACCCAGGGCCTGCGATTAGTCAAATCACACCTCCGGAGGTCCTAGAACCACGGCATTCATTATTGAGGCTAATACATCACGGACGGAACAAAAATTTCTGAACATTCTCTGCAAACCGATAAAATTGTACGCCGATTTTTTTATTTAGCAGTTTTGTAATTCACATTGTCGGTAATATGAAGGAGTTTACATGGCTCTTAAATGTTGAAGAACTGTACTTATCCTAATTAGTCTTGCCTTTAATTTCTTTCTATTACAGCAAACATGAAATAATTAAAAATAATTTAAGTTAATGTAATTTAAAATTATCTTGGTTAGTTTTAATACAATCCTTTAAAAGTTGTGGCCAGTTATCGTGTGGGATACGTTCTTTCTCCACGGGAAAGTCAACTACTGATAATATGGAATAGAGTATATTATATTTACATTCACTACGAGATGCGCGTTTCAGCTACTTACGTGTTACGTTTTTTAGGTTTTTTTTTATTGCTTAGATAGGTGGATGAACAGCCCACCTGGTGTTAAGTGGTTACTGGAGCCCATAGACATCTAAGACGTGAATGCGCCACCCATCTTGAGATATGAGTTCTAAGGCCTCAGTATAGTTACAACGGCTGCCCCACCCTTCAAACCGAAACGCATTACTGCTTCACGGCAGAAATAGGCAGGTAAATAGATGGTGGATAAATTTCGCTAAGACTACACTATAGAAAAAATTAATAAAGACAAATAATATTTAATCTATTATCAATTTGACAACAGACGTCTAGAACAAAAGTTTGACAATAAATAAATAGTATGATTGCGTCCAATACATGGTAGTGTGTGTAATGTTTTCTTTATTGATTTAATGTATTATTAATGAATAATTTTTAAAAAATATTGGTATCGTGCACTTCTTCTCTATATTCTCTATAAGTGTGGAAAATTTCATACTCCTCCGTCCGCGCAATTTTCGTAAAAAGGGATACAAAGTTTTTGCCTCAGGTATTAATATAATGACAATAATAAACGCGAGAATACAAGTCTAAATGTATTTTTAAATCGTCATTTTCTTCGTTTAATAGACTTCAACAGAACTAATGTTAACAAAGCTAAATCCTGTTCTAGAGGTCGTAAATTTTAATTAAAATCATCATAATAAATTAGTTTTTGGAACGAAGTTCCTTATGGGATGATGCAGAGGAGTACCTTAACCGGGAAAAAACGTCCGTAACGTAAGATTTTTATTAGTAATGCACACAGTGTACGACTTAACTTTGTAATAACGTACAAAAAATAACATATTTTTATTATATATTTTTTATAAATCATTTTGAATAAAATAAAGTTCGTTCCTATCCGGTTCCTATCCCACGACACCACACATCTTTTTTTTTCTTCGTATTTATGAATTCGAGGTCAACTTATTTCAACACTTCTAATATCTTCGAGATATTGAAAGGGTTGACCTCTTAGTGAACGGAGCCGCGTCGAGTCAGACTTTATCTGTAGACCAAATATTTGTAGTGTCCTTCATTCGGATTCGATCGATGCACTTCCACGAACTTGGTCTTCGATTTATGTAAATACTTAGATTTTAATGTATTTTTATAAATTTCCATCCAAACGGATTTGTGATGACACTTTTTTTTAAAATGCTTACCTAGGTGGACGAGCTCACAGCCCACCTGGTGTTTAGTGGTTACCGGAGCCCATAGACATCTATAACGTCACCCACCTTGAGATATAAGTTCTAAGATCTCAGTATAGTTACAACGGCTGCCCCACCCTTCAAACCGAAACGCATTACTGCTTCACGCCAGAAATAGGTGGGGTGGTGGTACCTACCCGCGCGGACTCACAAGAGGTCCTAATACCAAATTTAAAAAGCTTAAAATCTATACTTTTATCTGATCGCAAGTAGTCGTGGCTTCCTCGCTCGGTTACGCTGGCGTAGCTTTCTAAAGCTGCAGCTTAGGTAAGAATAAAAAAGTGTTTTAAAGGAAAATACGTCTCTAGTTTCAAGATGGGTTGTGCCATTCACGCTGTGATGTCTATGGGATCACTATGTTACACCAAGTAGGTCGTATACCCAATCATTCGGCTAAGCAATAAATACGGATACTATAAAAAAGTTGTTACTTCTATACCTAATGTCCACCGTTAAAGACGTCTTGTTTCGTCGTGGCCTAAAGGATAAGACGTCCGGTGCATTCATATCTAGCGATGCACCGGTGTTCGAATCCCACAGGCGGGCACCAAATTTTCTAATGAAATACGTACTTAACAAATGTTCCCGATTGACTTCCACGGTTAAGGAATAACATCGTGTAATAAAAATCAAACCCGCAAAATTATAATTTGCGTAATAACTGGTGGTAGGACCTCTTGAGTCCGCACGGGTAGATATCACCGCCCTGTCTATTTCTGCCGTGAAGCAGTAATGCGTTTCGGTTCGAAGGGTGGGGCAGCTGTTTTAACTATACTGAGACCTTAGAACTTATATCTCAAGGTGGGTGGCGCATTTACGTTGTAGATGTCTATGGGCTCCAGTAATCACTTAATACCAGGTGGGCTGTGAGCTCGTCCACCGATCTAAGCAATAAAAAAAAAAAGAAAAACTTCAAACCGCTGATTTTCTAAGCGCTACGACTATAACGCCGGCTCTTTTAAATTTCGGACCATAGACATCTCAACACGAATATCGCTTCTCAAATATAAAGTCAGATAATTCTTAGAGCTATCCGAAGTTTTCACGCGCACACACAGCACTTACTTGTCATTCAATGTTATCAAGCACAATTTATACGGAGCTCGAGAGCAACTGACCATTTCATACATTTTAACAAGGCCCTCCCTCCGAGTGGCTTCTCCATTTGTCTTCCAAGTAAAAGCATTGCCTGCTGTATATTTATAAGGCGATTCATTTTGACCCACTGCGTGTGAATGTGGAGTGTTTAAGTAGTGCTTAGCGATTGCTTCGGTCCTTGGTCCGTCAATAAACGATCGTGTATACCTACTTTATATTAAAAACACGCATCATCTTCATCTTGTATAATTTGTTAATGACCATTACGTTACATTATTTATCCTCTCTTCTAAGCAATAGTTATCTTTTATTATTTAACTAGCTGACCCAGCAGACTTCTTAGTGCCTCAGTCGATAAATAAGACTTAAACTTTTGTTTAAAATAAACTTAAAACATACAAAAGGAATCCGTCCGACGGGAGATACTTTAAAGGAAAAACAAAATTGTTATTTTTATTTAATTCCGAGCGTTTTCATATTTATCTTCGTTTTAAACCTTCTCTGGACTTCCACAAATAATTCAAAACCAGCCGTTCTCGAGTTTTAGCGAGACTAACGAACAGCAGTTCATTTATATATATATTGATTGATGACAAATAAAATAATAATCTACTATATCTTTGTAGTTTCTTTATTGTCCAAAGAACAAGCAAGCTCACGGTCCATCTGGTGTTAAGTGCTAATCACCGTTCTTGGTTCTTGGAGATTGGCGTAGTTAGGGACGCATCCAAAATGCTATCTAACGTAAGGACCATTATTAAGCCCCGCTTGCTGAAGGAACAACAAAACGGTAGTGCATTCCAGAAACGGAAGGTAAGTGGCTAAAGTTACAAATGGAAACGTTACCTATTCTCATGTGTTTTTTTTTTTTTTTTGCTTAGATGGGTGGACGAGCTCACAGCCCACCTGGTGTTAAGTGGTTACTGGAGCCCATAGACATCTACAATGTAAATGCGCCACCCACCTTGAGATATAAGTTCTAAGGTCTCAGTATAGTTACAACGGCTACCCCACCCTTCAAACCGAAACGCATTACTGCTTCACGGCCGAAATAGGCGGGGTGGGTGGTGGTACCTACCCGTGCGGATTCACAAGAGATCCTACCACCAGAATCCCATAGTCTCCCTTTTTGATACCCACAGAAATATATTTTGGTATTCTAAGCCCGTAAATAATTATTTATCATAAATTATATTACTTGTATCTTTATAATCAGATACAATACCGGATTCAAGCTGCAATCAAGTTTTTAAGAGATATTTCCCAGTAGTAAAAGACAGGCACGATTTCTTCAATACAAAAGAAGGACCCCCGCGGGGCACTGAGCATTGTTACGTACACTCTCGATTTTGCTGTGATTTTCTAGATTGATTTGTGTATTGGGATTTTGAATTACGAATGACAAGAGATAATTATTTAAGGTTCGCTCACTGAGTAATTGATAGGCCGGGGAAGCTTACTGTATAATCTTGGTTAGTGCTCTAAGGGGAAACTGTTTCTTCTATTTGTAGTTTTTTTATATTGAATGATTTAAAATGAGCTATGTATTTTTGACTAGCTTTTGCCCGTGACTTCGACGCGTGGAATAGTTCACAAATAAGGCTTTATTTTAGAACAAATTTGGTTAGCATAAAAACGTTATAGTGAGCCTGCCTTAACAAATAGACATATGGTGTCGCGGCCTTTATTTAGATCTTTTAAAAGGGAACAATTCTGTTATACATTATTTTAGCGAAACTTTAACCGTTTCTGCAGCGCATGCAGCGGAAGCTCTCAAAAGGTAAAAATAACCCCGATTTTGAAACATTCTTTATTGGTGCTCCGCTTGTATTGCTCTTAGCGTGATGTTATATATATAGCCTAGTTGTAGCTATATATGTAGCCTAGCTATATATATTTATAGCCTATAGCCTTCCTCGATAAATTGGCTATCTAACACAGAAATAATTTTTCAAATCGGACCACTAGTTCCTGATATTAGCGCGTTCAAACAAACAAACTCTTTAGCTTTAGAATATTAGTATAGATTACTTGTTTCAATTTATAGTATATTCGGCTTTTAATCAAACGATGTGGAACGGAAGGATGAAGGGAATGGAAGATAGAGATACGGAACTCTGACTTGTCCAAGACATTATTAAACTAAACTGAAATTTATTATTCTTTGTATCGGATTCTATATATCTCTATCATATATCCCCAGTAATATATTTACCTACTTAATAACCCTAATTATTAAAGTCTGGAGAATTCGTAGTGCGTGTTGTTGAGCCCACTGATCAATATTCAATATGAAACGTTTTAATGAGAAGTTATTTTATCAAAAAAAAGATGTGTGGTGTCGTGGGACACCGGATAGGAACGAAGTCAATATTAATTTTAAGTTCTATTCGAAATATAAAGAAAATAAAACTGGAGGTTTCGCAACAACCCACAGTCATTCGGTAACGTGCGTACTTATTGTGGTACACTTCATTCATGGTTGTTTGCATAAGAGTTAGTGTATTGCGCAAACGAACGCTCTGAGATCGTGGTCAATGAATGATAAAAAAATATGTTCTTTTTTGTACGTTATTACAATGTTAAGTCGTACACTGTATGCATTACTAATAAAATTCTTACGTTACGGACGTTTTTTCTCGGTTAGGGTACCCCTCCGCATCGTTCCATAAGGAACTTCGATCCAAAAACACAAGTTTTTGCTTTACCTTTCAAAGCCGGACAGATTCTCTTCCAAAGGGTGAGGCAGCCGCAACGATGATACTGCCCCAAAGCCAGCTCCATGAAGAACAACGGAAGACCTCCGAACAGCAGCATCACGCAGTAAGGTATCAGGAATGCGCCTGAACAAAAACTTAAGGTCGTCACAAAATAATTGGTATTCATAGGTAGCAGATCGTTGGGGTTAAATTCTCAATTCTTTGGTTGATATGCACAACCATCTTGCTTAATTTGCTTCGAAGTGTTATTCCGTATCAATTGAAAGAGTCTTCTGTTTGATATTTCACTCTGGAGTTTATCGTTTCTGGCTATCATTAAAGACCGATTGACCCAAACAAACACATTAAGGTCTTCGGAAAAACTCATGTAGGACTTAAGCTCATCTTTCATAAATCTATTTCTTTAAAATATCGTATAAGTATATTTTTTATGTGATAACACATAAAAAATTATTGGAAACTAGCTGTACCCGTCCGCTTCGTTGGGCATTTAAAATTAACATTATTACCTATTATTTCTTATTCTATTATTTCTTAACCCACCCCACCCCCTTCTTCTCCCACAAAGATTCTCATCATTAACGCCCCCGCAACTGGTGTAGGGAGTCCAACACTCATATAAATATTAGCCTATCCATTAAGTACATGGATACCAAGTTTCAAGTCAATCGGATGCATGGTTCAGTAGTTATAACGGAACATCCGTAAAAACCACTGTAGATTTATATATTAGTATAGATATAACAAGCCGCCTTAAACTCACCTCCTCCATTCTGGTAGCAAATATAAGGAAACCGCCACACATTCCCCAAGTCAACTGCAAAACCGACGACCGCCAGTAGGAACTCCGCCTTCTTCGCCCAGGTTTCCCGCTGCCTTGCCGGTGTGAGCGACACCACTACCGAGCGTTGTTTTTGGGTCTGTTGAGAATTATGTATTTCGTTCTTCATCAACGCTTGAAAAGATAACTTTATGGAAGGTAGCGACGTAACGATAGCCCTGATAGTTCCGGAAGCTAGGAGCGATTTTTTTTTCCTACTTAAGCTGAGAGCCTTGAGAGGCTATTTCAGCGTAACCTTAACTAGTAGGTGAGCTCGCGGGGCTCAAACCTGACGACGTTGCTAACACGAACCCTAGCAAGAGCCGTGCTTCGCAGAATCTACCACAGAATCGGAAACGCGACCCACTAAGAAGATCCGGCTAGAAACTCAGCGGGCTGTGTCTGAGGGTTAATTTACTCGTCGAGCCCTTCGTCGCAAGCAAGGGGTTGGACGAGAACGATGACTGGAGTATGAGTGACGGTAATCACTTTAAAATTGAAGGCCAAATACCATAAAAGCATTTTTTTCTTTGTTTGACGGTGGTTGTTTTTGGATTTTCAATCCAATTCCAGCCTTAATTATTTGACTCTCCCCATCACGCCAGACATCCTCCTACTCAAATTGGCGGATAGCTAATTTTTAAATCTCTTCAGCAGTACGACATTTTTGTAAAAACATACATGCATACTTAAATTTTGACCCTGTTTGTCTTTGTATATATATATATATATGTATTTCTTCTTTGCGTGTGTTTGTCACTGAACTCCTCTTAAACGGCTGGACCGATTTGAATGATTTTTTTCATATGCGTTTGGGTGGTGCCCTGAAGGGTTAGATTCACAAATCGGCCCGACAGATGGCGCTGCAGTCGATATCAAGGTTAATTTATCTTTCCTAGTAATAATTTATAAGGCAAAAAAACGTTTGCCGGGTCAGCTAGTTAATTACAAAACTGTAGAAGTAAATTAGTCTATTAAAAAACAAAACATTGCGTTGTTAATTAGCCTACAAATTGTTGGTATCAAAATATAGTATGATGGACTCAGCAAATTATATCCGCTAGTGGTGGCACTTTCATTGCATTATTCGTTGAACCATAAAGATGATGCGGTGTGGTGAGGCGTGATGTATCTAGAAATACCGCTCCTACTTCATGGCCACGACCTGTTCAGAGTGCGATGAAAAAGGGAGAGTTATTTGAACCTCAGTAAGGTTGTTGGCTGGTGGGTCTGGTGGCGTTGCAGAAGGGGCAGGGGGCACAGTAGGAGCAGACGCCGCGTCCGATGCCGGCATCTCGGCTGAGTCGCATTCGCCGTGGCGCCGGGTCCCTGGGCTCTCCCCCTGTTTAAAAACAATCACCTTTTATATCAACATTGAAAATTATTTATAGTATTTTCTACTCTATTCTTTTTGTCTTAAATATCAAGAAATGCGACTATGTTTATTGAATGATGGAAAATGTAATGTTTAGTCCGGTTTTTATTTTGTTTTTCGGATTTAGCAGGTTTTTCCACCTCGATGATCCTTGACAAACATTGCGTTTTCAAACTATCCCGAGAAAACTGCCTATTTCTGCCGTGAAGCAGTAATGCGTTTCGGTTTGAAGGGTGGGGCAGCCGTTGTACTGTAAAAACTGAGACCATAAAACTCATGTCTCAAGATGGGTGGCGGCATTTACGTTTAAGATGTCTATGGGGTCCGGTAACCACTTAAAATTTGCTAGTCCGTGAACTCCTCCACCTATCTAAGCAATAAATTAAAAAAATAAGTGCTGAAAGTTGCGTCTTTGAGAGGCTTTCGTGGCTCTTTGCACAATCGTCTTCCATTTGGTTCGGTTTTTTCGGAAGAAAAAAACCTACTCCATTTTCTTAATCTTTTCTTTTTCTTAATTTTTTGATTATCTAGAAGATTGCACAAAGTGGGAATGAGTTGCTCGCTCCGGGCATTTCAATATTGCAATAATTGTTACGTTATAATACTCCTCGTAAAAAAAAAACTAATGGTTAAAAAAAAAAGACACGCCCGCTGAGTTCCAGTTCTTCTCAGGACGGAGGTTAGTTTTTGTGAATTGGCTGTAGTTCTTTTGACGTTCAACAAGTGTGTACTTTCATTTATGTTGAATAAAAAAAAAATGATTTGATTTGATTTAGTGTTTAAACCAAATTCACGAAGTTTCATTTATTTTTAGCACAGCTATTATAAAGACATTCGAAATTCCTTAAACAACTTGTTTACAAGCATGCTTGTGGGCACAAGGCGGCAATTTACTGTGTTTACTCTGGAGCCGGCTTTCCAAACAGCTGGCTGACTCCACGAAACAGATTGCTTGGCAAATAAAAAAATAAATGAAAAGTGTCGTCCAAATCGAAATGGTGGCCTAGGCCGACTTAAGAGCTTCATATGTTTCGTTATTACAAGATTTCTTTGTTTTAATTGATAAATTACAAAAGAGGCAATTTCGCGTCTTTGGTTTGTTGACTTATTGAAAGCGTTTCTGGCCTCTTCGACCTGGCTCCGTGGAAGTTTCTAACTCATAGAAGAGAGTCAAATTAATTCCGACGGGACGACGACTTTCATTTCACAATTAAAATTGCAAATCATCAATTTCACTGTTGAAATTAAATCATTTTGAAATCACAAGCTAATAACAATTATCATTGTACCCAAAAATATACTTAACATTTGTTACCAGTGACATTTCTTTTCAGATTGAAAACTATATGACTTTCATACCTCAACTCTCAGTAACATCTTCATTACTGGTGGTAGGACCTCTTGGGAGTCCGCACCGGTAGGTACCACCGCCCCGCCTATTTCTGCCGTGAAGCAGTTATGCGTTTCAGCTTGAAGGGTGGGGCAGCCGTTGTAACTATTCTGAGACCTTAGAACTTATATCTCAAGGTATGTGGCGCATTTACGTTGTAGATGTCTATGGGTTCCAGTAACCACTTGCACCAGGTGGGCTGCGAGCTCGTCCACACATCTAGGCAATAAAAAAAAAGCTTACTGACGAAACAATCAAAATATTCCATGACGAAATCAAAAAGTATATTACAAGTTCACAAATCATTGTTGAATTCGCCTTACAGTCTCAAGCTGCTTTTATTTTAACTGCAAAGATTAAGCATTCAATTTGCGAAGTCAATTAAGAAGGCTTTCGTAGATGCTCGCGTTACGTCGAGTTAACGACGCCATAATGAATATAGGCAGGAGTTACTTAGGTATAAACTGTGAGTGATTTGTGGACAGCCTCCGGATTGTGTTATTTACGTGGGCCGCACCAGAGCCACGAATCGCTCGGTCGTTATATCTTTGGGACGTAATTTAGGTTCACCCACAGCTGATCAGAGAGTGACATTTTTTTTTATTGCCCTTGTTGGCAGACGAGCATACGGCCCATCTGATGGTGAGTGGTTACCGCCGCCCATGAACTGTAGTAATGCCAGGGGCAGAACCAAGCCGCTGCCTACTGTTGAGTACTCTCCATCAGCCTCGTTTGAAGAAGGACAAATCATAGCGCTCGGGAAACACCGTAGAGGGGAGCTCATTCCAAAGCCGAATGGTACGTGGCAAAAAAGATCTCTGGAAACGCACTGTGGATGAACGCAGTGGCTCCAGGTAGTATGGATGACTCTACTCAGGTGCCATGGGGTGTCATAGTAAAAACGAGATGATGGAATCATCTCAAACAATTCCTCAGAGCACTCCCCATGGAACATACGGTACAAAATACAGAAAGAAGCGAAATCCCTCCGCAGACCCAGAGGTTCCAAACGAGCCGTGACATAACAAAGCCGTACATTTTATTGTTGGACGGACGAGCGAGGTTGGTGGACGAGCTCACGGCTCACTTGGTGTTAAGTGGTTACCAGATCTCATAGACATCTACAACGTATATGCTCAGTATACTTACAACGGCTGCCCCACCCTTCAAACGGAAACGCATTACTGCTTCACGGCAGAAATAGGCAGGGTGGTGGCACCCTACCCGCGCGGACTAACAAGAGGTTCTACCACCAGATACCACCAGAAAACCACAATAATCATTTTACGGATTAACGTAACTATACATATTAGAATGGCCCTGGGTGAAATGATACACAATATCACATCAAATGAAAAATGTCCGGGAGATAAAATAATAATAACGTCATTAAAGTACTCATATAACAAATAAATTAAGTCAAATGTAGTTTCTGTTCGTGCAACAATTGCATTAGTAATGTGGTCTGTGTATATATCGCACCTTTAGAATTATAAAGACCCAACTCAAAAAATGTGTTTTTTGGAAAACATTGATTAAAGTTCTCAAACCGAAAAAACGTAGAGGAAGGGGACGGAGTGAAAGAGACCGATAGATAGCTTTGTCCTTTTATAAGCTACTTATGGTCATTTGATTACTAAAAGTCGCTGAAAAGGGTCGTTCTAGGTCAATTTTTGAATTAAAGACGAAATCCAAATATTTCAAAATGAGTCTCTATAATTTTAAATGTTACGGTAAAAGTAGATTATTGCGGCAAATGTACACATTTACCGGTAAAAGTGCACATTTACCGGTAAAAGTGTACATTTCCCGTAACATACCTATACATATTTAAAGATACATACACTTTAAACACACGAAGCCCGAATAAAGATAATAAAATCGAGACCGTCATACGTAATCACTGCCTGGTTTTTAACAGTATCTTTAAAAAAGTTATCGGCCTATAAAACGGTCGTATTCATTAAATTACTTTTAACGTCTGAGGAGCACGACCTTAACAGAGGAGGGGAGGGTTGTAGGCAGCAGCCTGACTGTGCCCCTGTCAATATTGACAAATCATGAGCGATGGTGACCATCTACTATCAGATAGACTAGTCTGTCTATATAAACAACTAGCCGTTCTCGCCCGCTTCGCTGGGCATTTAAAATTAACATTATTATTTATTGTCAGTATTATTAGGGAGTCCAACACTCGTATAAATTTTAACCTATCCATTAAGTACATGTATTTTCTACATGGATACCAAGTTTCAAGTCAATCGGATGTATGGTTCAGTAGTTATAATGGAACATCCGTAAAAAACACTCTAGATTTATATATTAGTATAGATAGATGATGACCGTTGTGTCTTTGAAGCGGTTAGTTGCCCTCAATTAAGAAAAATAGTATTATTATTCGCCAATAGATGTCGGGAAGAGTTGATTATTGAAAACACGAATATAACAACATTTTCTGAAAATAAATCGTAGCTAGAACGATTTATCGCCCCCGAAATCCCCTGTATACTAAATTTTATGAAAATCGTTGGAGCCGTTTCCGAGATTCAGATTATATATATTAATATACAAGAATTGCTCATTTACAGGTATAAGATAAGATATAGGTTAAGGAAGATGACCTGATGAAAGATCACTTTTGTCTCTGTCTGCCTGTCTGTCTCTAGCAGTAGACTTTAATTTAGTTAACGCTGTGACGAATGCTACATTTGCATTGAATGTGCGTTCGTCAAAAAAAAAAACAATGCTCGCTTCCGAAATTCGACCTTTATCACTGACACCTCAAGATTTAGATTCATTTTGGATAATAATTTTTAAATGTTGTTATTGGCATGTTAAGATATACAGACTATTTCCAGAATTCGTTTTCTTCTCAACACTCAAATTCGCTTGCTACAAAAAAAAAAAAAAAAATCGATTGACAAAAAGACGAGAAAATGGTATTTAACTATTTTGTTTGTCTTTTTTTATATATCGAACAGTAAATGCCAATATTTACTAGTCGGGAGGGACCTATCTATGCTTTTGTGATTTCAAGTTCCTATGGTCAGATTTCCATGATTACATCTTTACAAATTTCAAATTTTAAGTGTCTAATCCTGATTTGCCTATTACCGATATATAAGCGACGAATTTAGCATCAGATTTCTTTGAATCGATGGAAATGCAGACACGAATCAACTTTTGCCGTTTGTACAAAAAGTAGAACTTTACGAACAAATCGCTACGTAAGTATAACTAACCCTTTACCTATCATGTAGGTCACTAATGCCCTACGCGATGCACTGAAGTAATTGTGTCGATTTCTGTTACTAAGCGCCTCGATTGTCTAACTTTGCCTTCTTTTGTTTGATAATGTATTTTTTAGTATTGGAACGAAGTTCTTTATGGTACGATGCGGAGGGATACCCTAACCGGGAAAAAACGTCCGTAACGTAAGACTTTTATTAGTAATGCACACAGTGTACGAATTCACTTTGTAATAACGTACAAAAAATAACATATTTTTTATCATTCATTGACCACGATCTCAGAGCGTTCGTTTGCGCAATACACTAACTCTTATGCAAACAACCGTGAATGAAGTGTACCACAATAAGTTCGCACGTTACGGAATGACCGTGAGTTGTTGCGAAACCTCCAATTTTATTTTCTTTATACCTCGAATAGAACTTAACATTAATATTTTTATAATAAGGGACTTCGTTCCTATCCAGTGTCCCACGACACCACACATCTTTTTTTATATTTTTATCAATAATTTCGGATTCGCCTTTCCCAGAGTCAACTAGATATTCCGGCGCCTTAATAAGCAAATTGAAGAGAAAAATCAACATAATTACTTCGTTGCGCCGCGTAGGGCACCGGTGACCTACACGGCGGTCAAAGGGTTAACTGGTCAAATGGTTCCAACGTCGAAAAATACAATTTATAAATCGATATTCATTTTTCGATTTGAATATTTATATCTGTTGTTGATCTACAGGATCAAGGAACGTCTTTTTCTTTGTTTGAGTTACGAAAAGTTTTCCGTTCAGAGGCTTCTGTAGATAAATTACATTGAATTTGATTAACATGTTTAATTGTCAAATTAATATCGATCGTTTTTAATTATAATTTTAAAGACGAATAAATTTATTGTGGTTTCATGAAAATTTTAAATTAGTAAATGATAAATGAATATTACATACGAGTGTTTCACCAACAAAATTAACTTCCATGAATATGACTGACTCGGTGGGCAGTAGGTACTTAACGCACCTGAATGTTACGCCGAGGGTCGTGGGTTCGATTCCCACATCAGGCAAAAATTCGTGTGATGAACAGTTTTGTTTGCTCTTTGTCTAGATGTGTATTATCTATATATGCATATATTAAACCTATATAAGTACGTTTATCAGTCTCTGGTAATCATAACATAGGGAATTCTAAATTGGGATCGGATGCCCGCGCGTGATTTTTTCCTAGTTATTATTATCATTATTATCAACTAGTTTCTTTCTCATTATCTTTAGCTAGCTGAGATCTTTTAATTGAAACCCAATAATCATAGTTCATGTATTTTTAATGTTTCACAGCTGTGCTTGCATTTATTTTTTCCTGATCACCGTTACCGTCAGTGCTTACCGTTGCTTATGGCGGTCAGTAATACCAGAGCTACTGTCAACCGGGAAATCAAACCGGGTTGTACAATTTGCCTTTTCGCATGAAAAGTGTACAATTTTCAAAAAATATTCGAAATTGAGTTAATATGCGTAAACATTTGGTATCACCAGTATTTTTCTCATAAATACTGTCAAAAGAGCGTAGTTTAGTTTTAGTTTTTTTTTAGGTTAGCTATGTTTTGACTACCTTATTATTAACAAAATTAATACATAATTTAATGGTAAAAAAAAAAAAAACGTTGCAAATATGATTAATATTAAAAATATTACATGTTTAAAACTTCAAAAGACTCTCCTATAAAATTAGTAAGTTTTGAGATTATATAGTTTTATTGCGAGAAGACGAATTGTCAAGGCAACTAAACAACGCCAAATGAAACTACAATAAAACTTTTAACTCCAATTGTCGGGCAGCAAAAACTGAATCTCCGAGTTTAGTGAACGGCCCGTCGTCGCGTCGGGGCGATCCGCTTTGTAGTTAATTGTTTTTCGGTATTTCCACATTTCATCCGCTCCGTTCGTGACTGTGTTCATTCCAAACAACTGTCTACTCAACTGATGGAACGGGTCTCAGCAGACTTCGTAGTGCCTCAATCGGTAAATAAAAGACCTAAACTTTTGTATAAAATAAACTTAAAACAAACAAAAGGAATCCGTCCGACGGGGGACGCATCAAAGGAAAAATAAAACTGCAATTTTTATTTAATTCCGAGCATTTTCGTATTTATCTAGACCTTTTAAACCTTCTCTGGACTTCCACAAATAATTCAAGACCAAAATTAGCCAAATTCGTCCAGCCGTTCGAGTTTTAGCGAGACTAACGAACAGCAATTCATTTTTATATATAGAGATAGAAGATAGATAGATTTTATTGGGCAATAAAATTAGTAGGCAGACGAGCATACAGCCCACCTGATGGCGAGTGGTTACCGTCGCCCATTGACTTTAGCAATGCCAGGGCCATAACCAGGCCGCTGTCTACCGCTTGGTTTTAAATTGTTGTTTTATTGCTGGAGTAAATAAACGTAGTCACAGCCCAACAATTGGTTGGCGGAGTCCTGACGTCCCACAACGCGAATGACTACCACTTTCTCTCAAATTATTTTGTCCTTTAGCTTGACCGCAAAAACAGACTTGATAGTTGGCTCTAACCTAACCTAACCTAGCCGTTCCTACAATATGCTTTATTGTCGTCATCCATAAAAGTATTGTAAATAGGGTCTTGATAGGGAAATCGTTCCTGTGCGGTGCTGTAGCCTGCTAAATGACTGGTACGTCTCAAGTGCATCGACGATATTATCGTTGTCTTAACTAACACGCGGCGTTAATTTTTTAATCGGCGGAATAAAAACTGCATCGCCTAATGCTGTCAGATTTCGAAACAAACTTAATGTCTTTGAAAGAAAAAGTCAAAAATCCGCTGACTTTTCTTAACTTAGACCAAACATAACAAACCTATAAGCTAGGTAATGTGTGGAACCGAGACTGAGGAAGGCATGCGACTCACATACCAGACTGTCACACAGCGCTTTGTGACATATTCCATCACATACTGACAACACGAAGCTTACTTATAATAATTTAATGATTAGATATATCCGAGCAAGGGTTTACGTTTGGCGAAGCTTTTCTACGAAAGGTCTGCAAACTATTTTCGAGTACAGTAATGAATTTTTTGAGATGATCTCTTCATTTCAATGATATCACACAGCCCGTCACCGAAGCAGAATTTGTTGCTACTACTTGTAACCGTTCATTGGATTAGAAGACTTCTTGGTGTCTTCTAAGCCCTATGGCATGTCCTTCCTGAAACGCAGTTATAGGTGAGTCTTCAGCAGTCTATAGTCGCTTGGCATTGCTTACGTCAATGAAAACGAACGTCTGTCTATTAAAAAATGTTAAAAGTTTGTCACTCCTTTACTGAAAATTCGCAGTCACTTTTTTTTTTATTGCTTAGATGGGTGGACGAGCTTACAGCCCACTTGGTGTTAAGTGGTTACTGGAGCCCATAGACATTTACAACTTCAATGCGCCACCCATCTTGCGATATACGTTCTAAGGTCTCAAGTATAGTTACAACGGCTGCTCCACCCTTCAAACCGAAACGCATTACTGCTTCACGGCAGAAATAGGCAGGGTGGTGGTACCTACCCGTGCGGACTCACAGGAGGTCCTACCATCAGTTATTACGCAAATTATAATTTTGCGGGTTTCATTTTTATTACACGATGTTATTTCTTCATCGTGGAAGTCAATTGTGAACAATTGTTGAGTATGTATTTCATTAGAAAAATTGGTACCCGCCTGCGGGATTCGAACACCGGTGCATCGCTCAACACGAATGCACCGAAAGCAGAATCCTTTAGGCCATGACGACTTCTAAAATTCTTCTTTAATTAACAAGAACTATTCATTTGACAGCCCTATAGGGTCTTGTTAATACGTCACGTTGAAAACTCAGGCCGCTGTCATTAGTGATGACACTAATACGCGGAAAACAAAACTTTCGTTCGATGCTTCCTAAACGCTGCGCTCCTGGTACAATTGTGTTTCAATTTATAATAATCGTATCGGAAAACACAGCACATATATAATCAAAAACAAGTAAAATATGTTTTTTTTTTTTTCAAAACGAACTACTTGTTAGGTCTATATTGTTTGTTCATATCTCAACAAATTCTTTATCGATGTACACGAACTACAGTACACCGCATAGCACCTGGCGGTCCGAGAGGTAGACTAAGCAATAACAGTGGCAGGGATTCACTGGTCCTTTATAAACTCACTAAATGCAACGTATTTAATAAGATAAAACTTAAACAAAAATACAAGCAAAGAGGGATTGTTTGTAAGCCCGACATTCTTTGGAAGCGGTTTGTTCGTAGGAATGTTTTGGTTAAAAAAAACGTTTCAAGGTCTCGACAATTGTTGAAGCCGGTTGAGAATATTACGGAGAGGCGACGTGCCTGTACAAGAATGGAAACCTGTGAATTTATTTGTTTCAGTTTGACTAGAAAAATCACTAGTACGATACAACCGTAAGTTTTTTTTTATTGCTTAGGTGGACGAGCTCACAGCCCACCTGGTGTTAAGTGGTTACTGGAGCCCATAGACATCTACCACGCTACTCACCTTGATATATAAGTTCTAAGATCCCGAACCCTTCAAACCGAAACGCATTTCTGCTTCACGGCAGAAATAGGCGGGGGTGGTACCTACTCGCGCGGACTTACAAAAGGTCCTACCACCATTAAAAAAGTTTATTTGCGATGCTTAGTTACTGCTCTAGATGTGTGATTAATAAGCTGACCGTTTCTCCGGATGTGACGTCATCTACCTCGCGACGCGAATACCTCCTCTAGGTCCGACGTGTTTGAAATTGTATCATGTAACGCTTATCCTAATGTTTTTAAAATATGATGCAGATTTCGTCCAACGCTTAGTACATACGTGTTTTTTAACGTTCTCGATCGCGTTAAAGTTAACTCAAATATGTATGGAGTTGAAACAGTTCCCTTCGTTTAGCGCTAGGGGCAAAAACTCACACTTAAGCACATCGGTATATGTCGTATCTCCTTATTAACATGCTAGTCCGAAAACCACGAATGTTTTGGAGATATTGTGATTACCTACTGCTGCCTTGTTTACGAGTGTACAAATAACAGCTCCCCTTTGTTTGGCGCCAGGGGCGCTGTTCCAATTCTATACAAATTTGAGTTAACTTTTACGCGATCGAAAACGTTAAAAAACTCGCACTAAAGCACCCAGATATATGTCGTATCTCCTTATTAACACGCTAGTTCGAAAGCCACGAATGTTTTGGAGATATTGTGATTACTGCTGCCTTGTTTACGAGTGTACAAATAACCGCATCTGAAACTAATCACAACTTGTATGTAGTCGGCAACTTGGCTGATAGCTTCGCACCTGACAACTTCACACATTGTGAGCCGATAAACACCTTATAACGTTTTGTAGGAATTGATGGGCGCTCAAAATTTTAACGGATTTATCTGGAGAACCAGGGACCTTACTGAAGAAAGTGACTGACTTTTCTGCATCTTTATTTGAATAAGTTACCCGGTGCGATTTTTATCGAGCGATGCGATCTGTCTATGCGAATCTCGTATGCATGTACCGAGATTTCTAATGATATATCTATTCGACATAATAATATGTTCACGAATTACTTCCACAAAGGATTATTTTTTTCTCTTCTGAGTCGCTTACTTCATTTCTGAAGGTCGTGTCTTTGAAAGACCTTCGTGGCTCTTTGTAAAATCATCTTAAGCTTCGTTCGCTTTTCAGCTTCCCTCAGGGCCGTTGTAACCGGAGTCCAGAGTCCGGTGAGCGTGGTTACTTGTTTTGACCAGCGGCTAGGTGACCGGCCGGGGGGTCTTTTCCCGCCACAACCAATTTTTCAAGGTTGTGTGGTTGCCGTCGAGCAATGTGACGAAAGTAACTAAGATTTTTTTGATAACATATTCCTAACAGAAAAATTAATATCGCGTAATAAAAATCAAACGCAAAAAAACAATTTTGCGTAATTACTGGTGGTAGGATGTCTTGTGAGTCCGCACGGGTAGGTACCACCACCCAGTCTATATCTACCGTGAAGAAGTAACGCTTTTCGGTTTCAAAGGTGTGGTACCAGTACTATAAATCTCTGACTCAGAACTCATGAAATGATGAGAAATTAAATCCAATATCCATCACGAGTATTTTCGATACCTTACTCAAACGACTTGTAACGAAAATTAATCACAAACAAACACGATAATTATCAAGTATCGAGAGGTTTGTATCACAAGTCACGCTCATAACCCACGTCGGAACGTTTTAATTAATTAATTACCAATAAATTCATCAGATATACTTACGGTTTCGGCGGAAAGGGTTACATGGTGTATAATAATTTTTCGATCGGATAATTCAATAAGTGCCGACGCGTGGTTAAATCGTTATTAAATTTCAACGAATTTATAACATCAGAAATATATTTATGTATAATCACTACAATATTTTGAAGTCGTCGTGGCCTAACGGATAAGACGTCCGGTGCATTAGTGTTAAAGTGATGCGCCGGTGTTCGAATCCCGCAGGCAGGTACCAATTTTTCTAATGAAATACGTACTCACCTAATGTTCACGATTGACTTACACGGTGAAAGAATAACATCGTGTAATGAAAATGAAACCCGCAAAATTATAATTTGCGTAATTACTGGTGGTAGGACCTCTTGTGAGTCCACGCGGGTGGGTACCACCACGCTGCCTATTTCTGCGGTGAAGCAGTAATGCGTTTCGGTTTGAGGGGTGGGGCAACCGTTGTAACTATTCTTGAGACCTTAGAACTTGTATCTCAAGGTGGGTGGCGCATTTACGTTGTGGATGTCTATGGGCTCCAGTAACCACTTAACACCAGATAGGCTGTGAGCTCGTCCAGCCATCTACGTAATAAAAAAAAAAATTTTTTTTCATCCAATCTGTGAATTTCGGTTCAATTTTTGTCTAATAATTTTCTATCTTTATGTATCTGAATTAAATCTATTGTTTTCTCTGTACAAGGAGCGTTGCTGCTTGAGATATAGGTTTTACCACCTAGTTCAAGCACAGATGCAAATTATGATTGTGGTGCTACTTCTATGCTAACAATAAATAAATAAATAAAAAATCACTGGAGAATGCTGTGTGCTGGAGTTCGAGTCCTGTAGGTACTAAATTTCGCAATGAAATACATTCGTACGTAGCAGGTGTTCCGCCATTGAGGTACAGTATCGTGTTTGAATGAGACCTCAGAACTTATATCTCAAGGTGGGTGGCGCATTTACGCTGTGGATGTCTATGGGCTCCCGTAACCACTTAACACCAGGTGGGCTGTGAGCTCGTCCAACCAACAAAGCAATAAAAAAAATAAAAAAGTGTAGTAAAACGAGTGGGTACCGAAGTCTCAGTAACGTACCGTTGTAGGGTAAGTAGTTAGCATACAATAGAGCAGTATGCTTAGTGCGAGTTTTTTAACGTTCTCGATAGCGTAAAAGTTAACTGAAATTTGTATGGAGCTGAAAAGTTTGCCTACGTTTACCACTAGGGGCGCTATTACAACACCATACAAATTTGAGTTAACTTTTACGCTATAGAGAACGTTAAAAAGCTCGCACTAAGCATGCTACACAATTGAGACTTGATCATGTCTCAAGGTAGGCATTAACGTTGTGATGTCTGTCGGCTCTTGTAATCACTTAACATCAGATAAGTCGTGAGCTTTTTGTTCAATAAAATGAATACAATAAAAAAAATACTGTAAATAAGGTGTTACCTCCATCAAAACGAAACGTTTGGCTTAATGATAGAAAAGACACAAGACTCAAGGATGGGGCAGCCGTTGTAACTATACTTGAGACCTTAGAACTTATATTTCAAGGTGGGTGGCGCATTTACGTTGTTGATGTCTATGGGCTCCAGTAACCACTTAACACCCGGTGGGCTGTGAGCTCGTCCACCCAGTTAAGCAATAAATAAATAAAATATGAGAGTATCTAAACGAGTTTACAATTTGTTCTTTATTTCACACGTCATAGAGACTACATTACATAAAACAGTAGTGTTATCGTAGTATAGTAGGATACTTGACAAAAAACATTATTTGCTACCAAACTGCGGAAGGTGACGCGCGAAATCAGTAATAATAATAATATTAATCGTCATTTTCATAACCAGACGACGATATAACCGAAACGTTGGAGCTTTATCAATTATATTTATCAATTATCATTTTTAACTTAATCATTATATTGTGAACATGGTATTTTATTATTAACAAAAAGTCAAATCAAAATAATTTAAACATAACTCAACCCACACAGTAGAACAGATCTTCCAATGCGTTTGAAGGAGGCACAGTTCCCAAGATACTGGCTACGTTGCCTCGTTGGACAGCCAGACTCACTCTCTGTGCAAAGTACCAGCCAGTCTTAGCATCATATGTAACCTCCTTCAAGCGTTTGGAGATTTCTGTTAAAAATTTCTTTGCTTCAGGGTCCCAAGGGCCCATCGTCTCAACCGCGAAAGGCAAAAAAGAATAAGAAGACCCCAAACCCGAATACTTCAGCTTTTTTGTAATTTCTGCTGAAGCTGCAGCTGAACCGGGGCGGGAGGAAGTACCATCTAAATGACAGGGAGCCATAGTATCCACACAAGTAGCATCCCATACCAGGCACCTACCAACTGACCATGGAATTAGCGTGACTCCATCGGGCCTTTTCCCATCTGACCTCAAAATTCCGATGGGTTCCAAGACAGCCGGAACATTGACTGTAGTGAGCGTCTTCTTACGATATCATTTAGAGACGCGTGTCTTGGAATGCGCCCAGCGCTTTTCTGGCACGAGAGTCCGTGATGTCCAAGCCATATTAACGTACCAATGTGGTACGTTAATATGGGCCCCCAACTGTAAGCCAATAGCTAGCGAGAGAGCGTTGTTGTCCAACAACGTGCCTGTATTGGACGATGGATAGGCTTGAAGCCAGTAACTTGATTCCTTTTCGGTAACGGCGCGAAAACGAGCAATGTCCACGCTGTTATCATATTATTATGATAACAGCGTGGACATTGCTCGTGCTCATTATCATTTATATTTATTATTTATCAATTTTTACATCAATTTTAGTCTATTCTTGGGGCTTTGCGAGTTGAAGACGCAACTTAAACTATTTTTACCGTTTAAGCTCGCATTTATTGTCGTTCTGTTATTTATTTTCTATGATGAAATTTTTACTTAAATTTATTACTGGTAGGACCTCAGTAGGTAACACCGCCCTGCCTATTTCTCCCGTGAAGCAGTTATGCGTTTCGGTTTGAAGGATGGGGCAGCCGTTGTAACTATACTGAGACTTTAGAACTTATATCTCAAGGTGGGTAACGTAAATACGTTGTAGATGTCTATGGGCTCCAGTAACCACTTAACACCAGTTGGGCTGTGAACTCGTCCACTCATATAAGCAATAAAAAAAAGACGAAAACTGTAAAGTAGTGTTAATTAGAATGAATTGTTTTTTTTTAGGAAGGAAGGATTACTGATGACCACGAGGCTTTTCAATAAAATCAGGACATGTGTGCGAGCACGGGCTCAGCCAGGAGGGATAGTGAAATGTGTTCAGTATTCTTAATATTTCTTTTGTCCTTGTGTATATTAGTGAAATCTTCTTAAACGGCTAAACCGATTTTGTTAATTTTTTTTGTTTGTGTTCCAGAGGGTTCGAGAATCATTCAGATTTACAATTGGATAATGTAATTATTTTTGATGTGAAACATCTATAGCCGCATATAAAACCGATTTCTATATGATATACAGTCTATATGCAGTAGTGTGTACGGTGTGGCGACGCGTCGCCATGCGCAATCGACTGTGCGATTCTCTCCCACTCGATCCGGCGTTAAGCCATCTCTCTCGCTACACTGAGCTCGGATACCTATAGTGTATACTCCGTAGTGTATACAGTGTTGTTTACTACAGTACACATAACCTGTGTTTTACTTGAAAACAAATTATTTTTTCGTAATATTTTATTTTATCATTATGACATATTTAGTTCCTATCACAATCTGTTCTTTTCTGCATATTACTTTTACAAAATAATGTCGATGTTTCACATCTGACAGGCGCCCCGTGATGGCTCACATTTTTTTATTTTCTATTTCATCAAAACAGTCCAGATCATTAAAACGTATTCAAAAAAGTTTGAAATTTTTGGATTTAAACCGTGTTGCACGAGATAACGTCTGTCACGTCTGCTTGTAATCTATATATTAATTCCGACGATGATCTATATATTAATACGTGAAGCAAAAACTTTGTATCCCTTTTTAGGACAATTGCGCGGACGGAGGAGTATGAAGTTTTCCACACTTACAGGGAAAATAGAGAAGGAGTGCAGAATGTTAATATTTTTTTAAATTATGTATAAAAATACATTAAATCAATAAAAAAAACATTACACACACTACCATGTATTTGACACACACACGCGCATGCATAATAATTGTATGTTGTCAAACACTTCTTATTGCTTATATTTTGTGGTTAAATTTTCAAATAATTATAGTCGAATGTCGACTACCGGGGGACCACTAGTTTTATTAATTTCCTAATCACGAAAACTGTAGTGTTCGAAAAGTCGAAAATTATTCGAGATGATACCGACATCTCGTTTTTACCATCGCACAGCCCGCCACCGGAGTAGAGTTCATCCATACTACCTGGAGCCACTGCGGTCATCCACAGTGCGTTTCCAGAGATCTTTTTTGCCACGTACCATCCGGCTATGGAATGAGCTCCCCTCCACGGTGCTTCCCGAGCGCTATGACATGTCCTTCTTCAAACGAGGCTTGTGAAGAGTATTAAAGGGTAGGCAGCGGCTTGGCTCTGGCCCTGGCATTGCTGACGTCCATGAGCGACGGTAACCACTCGCCATCAGGTGGGCCGTATGCTCGTTTGCCTATACGACAATAATATTTTTTTTTATTTAGAACAATATTTAAAAAAACTGAACATTAAACCGTAGATTTGTTTTAATTATGCATCAACTGTTAATTTATTATAAAAAAAAATACTTAACTTAATAAAATACTTACGCCGTAAACAATATGAATTGTAAACGTGTGTCACTCGGAATGATGTAAGGATTTCAAAGGTACACCAAATCTGTTAAGGTATTTCTTAGTTATAGTAGAATTGAAAGACTCACATGAACCCTAAAAACATTATGGATACTTTATTGGATATTTTGTTGTCTTTTTTGGAGTTTTTGTCGTTTTTGAGTCGTTAATGTGTTTTTAATAATAACAATTAATTATTACGGTTTATTAAAAGGTTCGCTGATTGATTATACTTTTGTTATAATCATTTTAATATTCTCGTTGTTTTAGTAAATATTATTTATGAAAATTAAATGTATTAAGCAATTCTATATTACTTTTAAAATTTAATTAAAGCAATAATTATTGTGTAGATCAAAACTAATGATTGGTAAAGAATATATCGGAAAATTATTTAATACATCAGCTGAGACGAATTGAGTTTATATCACTAATATACGTAAGAAAGATTTGTTTGAAATTGAAAATGAAAAATAAACCATTATTTTTAATTTTAAGAAATTTATTGAGAATAATAATTAAGTAACGTTATTACGTATACATAAATTTTATTTCAACTCACTCATTTTTTAATTTTATTTACGATTGAAGGATTACTGGTGGCCCGGAGACCTTTCCAGTTTCATCAGGACAGTTGGGAAATTATTTCTTTCGTGGTTTCGCCTGAAGTGATCTCGTAGAGAATTAAACCGTTGTATTTAATTTTATTATTACTTGTACGAAAAAAAATAATCAATTATTATTTTTTTATCTAATCCCTAAAATAAATAATTATAGTAATATCTTACCTTCCGCTTAAGCAATCGTCAGCGTTCAGGCGAGAGCAAGCCCGTGTCGAACCTCAGTCTTGTAGCCATGTTTCCGCGTCGAGGCCACCTGTCACACTGCCAGCTCAACTGCTCTGCCTATAGGAGGAGCAGACACGCCCCTTCGCAACAAGTGGACAGCTCACCAACTTTTTAGTTTTGTTACAGAATCATAAGGCTAAGTTCAGGACAGATTTTCTTATGGGATTTTTGTTGTAATATGAACATGACGTATAATGCTTGTGAACTTATGTTGTTAAAAAAACAAGCACAACAGGCTTAACTATTGGCGTTGTCATTAATATTGTAAATTTTTTTTCTTGCTTAGGTAGGTGGACGAGCTCACAGCCCACCTGGTGTTAGTGGAGACATCTACAACGTAAATGCGCCACCCACCTTGAGATAAATTCTAAAGGCTCAAGTATAGTTACAACGGCTGCCCTACCCTTCAAACCGAAACGCATTACTGCTTCACGGCAGAAATAGGCAGTGTACCTGTGGTACCTACCCGCGCCGACTCACAAGAGGTCCTACCACCAGTGAATTATTCCATAGTGGTTTTAATGTCAATGCTACTTCAGATAATTACCTCTGGTAGTACAAACACTTTCGGCCTAAGCTTTTGCTAATCTTCAATCCGGACTAAGCCTAACACACTAAACTTGTAAAGGTAGATAAATAAACAGCATCACGGCCACGCCTCCGAACCGTTTGTGATCTTCGCAAATTTGACCAATCGTACCAGCCTCCGCCGAGTCTTACTGATTACGTGATCGTGATGAATAAGATATTTCACTCGGATAATGGATAGGCCTTCGGATTGTAGGGGATTTTAGTTGCATTTTTTTTTTCTACTTCGAATTTGATCTTCATCTTTGAATAGTGTTTATGATCAATCAATAATATCGTCGTGACCAGAAAAATGTAATTCACTATAATCTATATAAGTATATATAAAAATGAATTGCTGTTCGTTAGTTTTGCTAAAACTCAAGAGCGGCTGGACCGATTTGGCTAACTTTGGTCTTGAATTATTCGTTGAAGTCCAGAGAAGGTTTAAAAGGTGAATAAATATGAAAATTCTCGGAATTATATAAAAATAAACAATTTTATTTTTGTTTTTATTTTATTTTATACAAAAGTTTAGGTCTTTTATTTATCGATTGAGGTACTACTAAGTCTGCCGGGTCAGCTAGTCAAAAATAAAAACAAAATTCGATTAGTTTATCACTAGAGTATAATAATAAAAAAATGTTGTCCACTTGGAAACATTAGAACGAAGTCCAATTTCGATCGAATTGCATGAAAATAACAGCTACTGGAATTTTATGCTGTAAATAGAATCAAAATTGAAAAGAAAACGAAAACTACCGTAATTAAACATGTTTTTTTTATGTTTGAGAGATTACTGATGACCCGGAGGCCTTTCCAGTTTTACCCGGGCAAGCAAGGGCTCAACCAAGAAGGGTGGGATTTGCTAAAAGCTACCCGAGCGCCTCCAAAGGAAACCTAACAACTCAAGAGTAGCTGTTTCGCGAATGAATCTACTACCGGATCGGAATCGCGACCCGCTGAGAAGAAACGGCGAGAAACTCAGCGGGCTGATGCATAGGTTAGGTTGCACGTTTTTTTTTATTTATTTTTTGCCTTTGTAGGCAGACGAGCATACGGCCCACCTGATGGTAAGTGGTTACCGTCGCCCATGGACTTCAGCAATGCCAGGAGCAGAGCCAAGCCGCTGCCTACCGAACTCTTTGCTGAGTTTGACGAGTACGGTTACCGGAGTATTGAACATGTGTCTTTGATAGATAAGTGACTTTAACCAAACAATTATTGATAAACAACCATAAATAATATAAAATATTACAAACAGTGATTACCAAATTTTAACTTCTATTAAATAGCGATTTTTTTCCTACCTAAGCTGATAGCCTAACACGTTGCTACCACGAACCCCAGAAAGAAAGAAAGAAATCATTTATTCGCTAAGCAAAGTCAAAATGAGTTATTACAAAAGTTAAGAGCAGCGTGTAAGCTTTGTCATTATTTGACATGCGAATTTTAGTGCAGTGCAAGATATTATAATATTATATAATTTACCATTCATTCATCCATAATTCAACTAATAATAAAAAAATCCATTTATTTTCAATGTCGTCCCTAAGAAAATCATTTATGTGATAATAATTTCCACTAATAAGATTATCTTTGAGTTTTTTCTTAAAATGAAAATCGTCTAGGTCTCTAAATTTCTTTGGAATAGAAATGACGTGTTTTGGGCGACTTCGACTGCTTTCCATTCTGTCTGCAGGATCGCGAATGTAGAAATTGTGAGCTCTCAAGACTCCCTCTGTTACCTCTCCTGTACGGAGTATTGCGGAGATAAAATGAATACAGTTAAATTGAATTCCGTTATAACTGGAATGTATTCACAAGGTCACGTTAATATGACGTGCCATCAGATAAGCCGCTGCCCACCCCGTAAAATGCGGGTTTTATCCTTACCAGTACATTACTCTTCTGTATCTTGTAGAATTAACGTATATTCATTTCAATACAGTAACGCATTAAGATTGTTAGCATAGTATGTTTTTATGTTTAGATTATTCACTGGTAATTGTAAAGAAGTTAGAATATTAGAAAAAGGAAAACTTTCAATACCAAATCGATTTTACAATTATTTATTATTCTGTTGATAACGGTCAGGATATTAGAGAGAAGTTATAAAATTACTAGCTTTTGCCCGCGACTCCGTCCGCGTGGAATAGTTACTTTGACATAACGCTAAATTTTACCCTCCACTTCATTTACGTAGAAAGTAAAAATATTTTTGAATTATAGAATGTTAAGGAGCTATTTAAGCCCCTATTTTGAAACATTCTTTATTGGTGCTCCACTTGTATCGGTCTTACCGTGATGTTATATAACCTTCCTCAATAAATTACTTATCTAACACTGAAAATTTTTCAAATCGGACCAATAGTTCCTGAGATTAGTGCGTTCAAACAAACAAACTCTTTAGCTTTATATATTAGTATAGATTGTTTGTCATCAAAGATTACATTACATGCAAACATATATACTAAGTTAATATTAGCGTGTTCAAAGTGAGTTAAATTTGAACATGAATTGCATCGATATTGATGATGAATTGAGAAAAAAAAAAAAAAAAAAAAAGACTTGCCTAGCCGACTTAAATCAATATGAATCAATAAGTAAGATATTTACTTAATCAATAAGAAAATATCTTCAATTGTATATGTTACTGTTTATGATTAAACAAAACCTTATAGTGTTTTCCGGATTTAGAAGTGTAGTTATATAATAGTATATGTGGGGATTACGACGAAGGGAAGATCTTCCACCGAGCTGGTGATATTGCTATATATTGTTCGGAACTTGTATATATGTAGGCAGCGGCTTGGCTCTGCCCCTGGCATTGCTGAAGTCCATGAGCGACGGTAACCACTCACCATCAGGTGGGCCGTATGCTCGTCTGCCTACAAGGGCAATAAAAAAAAATAAATGCAAGCTTATCTTGAAAATTTCGTAAGCTAGATTCAGGCATCTGTCAAATATCTTTTTTTTGTATGATGGGTGTCCGCCACATTAATATACATTACAGGTCATAGTTCATCTGCTGTTAAATGGTAATCTGAGCCGAACAAACTTCCTTAAGTCTCTTTAAAATTCTAAAACTTAATTATATTTTACAACGGCAGCCTTAACTTTCAGTCTGTAACGTATGGAGGCCTCGTGGAATGATTAGCCCGGATGGTGGTACCTACTTATGCTGGCTTACAAACAGTTTTACCACTTAGAGTAAGGCCTGCTGGGATGTGAGGCGGAGAACGTAATAAAAGCGAGAAATGACGGACACACTATGATCGGTAATTCTCTGATCCAAATATAATGCATATGCTTGATAACACCCTTATTCGTCAAGTTAAATTTCAAAAGAGTCTCTATTGGAAGATTTGGCTTGGCTGTTAGGCTGGCCTCCTGACCTGGGCGCTCGTGGCTTGGTTCATTTTTCAATCATCGATTCATTCATTCATCGATGATAACATTACTGAAAATATATCAATTACTGATTTGGATTGGATAAGTAGTAATATAAATCCAACACCACCGTTTCCCCAAATACAATTTATCGTCGTCCTAGTTGTGTCATTGAAACTTGTAAAGATCTCTAACCGTACACCCTGTGATGTGATGGCATTTGGTGATTTTTTATTCGTGTTCGAAAGCCGGTACGCTATACAGCTCCCCCGACGGAGAGTGGTCAACATCGAGACGCTCTTTTTTCCCCTTTTTTTTTTTTTTTTTTTTTAACTTTGGGGAATCCATTTATGGATACCCGGTCGAGGGGGGTAACGGACCGGGTTATGTCGGACTCCGGCGCCTCCTGAGAGGAAGAAGGGGAGAAGAGAAGGGCCGAGGTCTTTCACCTCCCCCATTTTTTTTTTTTTTTTTACCTTTGCTGATATTTTATCTATCTTATATTTTGATTATTTTTTACATTTGCTTTGTCTGAGCCTTGACAGACTATTTCAGCTTCTCCTTGACGTGTAGGTGAGCTCACGGGGCTCAAACCGCGAGTGTGGCTAACATTGGACCTAGCAGCAATGCTTCGCAGAATATACCACCGGATCAGAAACGCGACCCATTCAGAAGATCCGCTAAAAACTCAGTGGGCTGTGTCTATGGGATTCAGACGCTGTATTGCATTGGACACCTTTAAAACCATGTTTCAAGCGGGACTTGTCGTAGCGCTCAAGAAGCACCTTAAAAACTTCGTTACAGTGCAAGAATAATCTCTAGAAATACGCTGTGGGAGGTAACCAAGTAACCGGGCATCATGTAAACTATTCCATAGTAAAAGTGTTTGTTATTTTTTGTTTACTTTAACCCTTTGCAAATCTAATGAAGGACTAAACTATATGTCCAATACGTGTGGACTCTGGATCTTAAAGGCCTTCTGCCGTGAAGCAGTAATCCGTTTCGGTTTGAAGGGTGGGGCAGCCGTTGTACTTGAGACCTTAGAACTTATATCTCAAGGTGGGTGGCGACATTGTAGATGTCTATGGGCTCCAGTAACCACTTAACACCGGGTGGGCTGTGAGCTCGTCCAGCCAACTAAGCAATAAAAAAAATGTTTTTTTTTTTTTTTTTTGCCCTTGTAGGCAGACGAGCATACGGCCCACCTGATGGTGAGTGGTTACCGTCGCCCATGGACTTCAGCAATCAGCAGCCAGGGGCAGAGCCAAGCCGCTGCCTACCGAATAAATTAGTTTTACTATTCGAATAAATTAGACGTCTTCTGACTGTAACAGTACAATGGATACACCACAAGATGTTACTAATTACCTGTATTACTCGTGAAACGGAACGTGTAATTTGAAACCACTGAAAATTCAGTCGATAATTAAACGTTCTGTATGCGTAGGTTATGTTTACGATAATAACATAATTGTGTTTACCCGCGCGCCGGTTCAAAATTTTAATGAACAAAATCTGTTTCAGGTATTGTCAACCTTTGCGAGTGTGAACTTTGAAACCGAATTATATCGCGCACAGGTCAAAGATTTGTTCATTTCAACCCGGCCATACTTCACTGTAACTATGGTCAAATGTACAAATATAACTACCTTGATGTTGGTGTACATACCGAGACAAGAACCTTGCCACTCTGTCTAAAATTTTTTAAGCGTTCCGGTTCCAGGCGGTCAAACCGTTATTTTGTTCCAGGGGCTGCTCAGCACGACGCTATTTCTATAAGGGGGTGTGTCATGAAGATTGCCTCATCGTGGCCGTCGCCGAATGCTCTCCGACCCCCGCTCATATAGGAGACAGTAACCGTAAACGCCCTCGTCATCGGTTTTTACTGGTGGTACGAACTCTTGTGAGTCCACACGGGTAGGTAGCCCTGCCTATTTCTGCCGTGAAGCAGTAATGCGTTTCGGTTTGAAGGGCGGGGCAGCCGTTGTAACTATCCTGAGACCTTAGAACTTATATCTCAAGATGAGTGGCGCATTTACGTTGTGGATATCTATGGGCTCCAGTAATCATTTAACACCAGGTGGGCTGTGAGATCATCCACTCATCAAAGCAATAAAAAAAAGCGAGACACGTCCTTATGGATCCACCCAATCATTTAACACAACTATTAAACGCCTGCAGCTCTAGCATTAGGAGCAGGTATAGGAACCCTGGGGACCTTACTCGCCGAAATCGTCAAAGAGTTCGACTGGAAACCTAGCCCATAACATCAGCCCGTTGAGTTTCTCACCAGATCTTCTCAGTGGCTTGCGACTTAGATTTGGCAGTAGATGTATTCGCGAAGCAGCTGTCCTCGAGCTGGCCGGTCTTTGGGCTGCTTGAGCAGCTGTTAGCAAATCCCACCCCTCCTGGCTGAGTCCGTGATCGCAGATCTGTCCTGGTGAAACTGGAAAGGTCTGTGGGCAAGCAGAAATCTTTTCATTCTAAAAAACAAGCATCACGAAATCCTCTTTCCAAAGTAGGACAGACTTAAACCTTAAATCTTAGACCTCAAGGTTGGTAAGTTTTGTACTCGTTGGTCCAACTTTTTTTTTATTGCTTAGATTGGTGAATGAGTTCAGAGCTCACCTGGTGTTAAGTGGTTACTGGAGCCCATAGACATCTACCACGTAAATGCGCCACTCACCTTGAGATATAAGTTCTAAGGTCTCAAGTATTACAACGGCTGCCCTGCCCTTCAAACCAAAACGCATTACTGCTTCACGGCAGAAAGAGGCAGGGTGGTGGTACTTACCCGCGCGGACTCACAAGAGGTCCTACCACCAGTAAAACCAACTATAGCAATAGCATACTAAATTAAAATGTTGGTCACCTCACAAACATCGTTTATTAGGACAAACCGTTGCTTTGATTCGAATGTCATTTTTGTACAATTTTCGTTGAGTTCGACACAGTCATATTGTCTCCAAAACCTGAAGCAGAATGAAGCTCTGGATTAGAAATGCCAATTTTACCATCAGCTTATCACTGACATTGCTCAGATGTTTGGGGTTCTGGTCTCCTGATGGCTTGGCTGGGAACAAGAGACTTTTGTACAACTGTTACAGTTTTGTCTTTTTCATGTTTTTACTTGGTTAGTGTGATTTTTATTAATTACTGAATCGAAAGAAGTACTGGATGAAAAGGAGCCGCAGATGTAATTTTAAGAAAAAAACGTTTTGATTTACTTCATGCACGGAGTGGTGATCACGTCGCAGATCACGGCTTACCTGGTATTAACTGGTCATCGGAGCTCATACTCCCAGACACAGCCCACTGAGTTTCTCGCCAGATCTTCTCAGTGGGTCGCGTTTCCGATCCGGTGGTAGATTCTACGAAGCACGGCTCTTGCTAGGGTTCGCGTTAGCAACGTCGTCAGGTTTGAGCCCCGTGAGCTCTTCTACTAGTCAAGGTTACGCTGAAATAGCCTCTCAAGGCTCTCAGCTAGATAGGAAAAAAAAGGAACTCATAGACATTAAAATTTGCTGCCGCCACCCGCATTGAGGTATAAAGTCTAAGGTACAAACCGAAACGAATGATTGCTTCGTGGTAGCTATAGGCAGGGTGGTACCACTTGTGCGTACTTATGAGATTTGATACCATAAGTACAGACGAGTACACCGTCCATGTTCAATGACTACAGGAACCCATGGACTCTCAGTGCTCATTGAGATAACCAGTGTAATCATCATCATCCAATGTAAATACCCTAACACAGAGGGCATTTTATAAATTAATATCTAACAATAGGAATCTACATCCTCATTCAAGTTGTGGACATGATAAAGATATGGGGAGACCTTCCGCTGATGACGGGCACGGCTTTCCTCTTATTCACAAACTTTGCACATGCCACGAAGGTCATTAACATTGTTATCAGGAAGAATAGGATACAGAGGGTAATTCAACAAGCCAATGCAGTTCTGATGGGAGTACAGAGCGAGGAGGCTAGAAGGATTGTTAAAAGGTTTGTATATGAACTAGCTGGCCCAGCAAACGTTGTTTTGCCATATCAATTATTTCTAGAAATGATAAATAACCTAGATACTGACTGCAGCGCCACCTGCCGGGCTGATTTGTAAATGTAAACCATTCTCGAATCCGTCTAAAGGTACACAGAAAATTTCATTCAAATCGGTCCAGCCGTTTAGGAGGAGTTCAGTGACAAACACACGCACAGAAGAAATATATATATTAAAGAAGATTGGAAAAGATCTCAGCGATGGTAGGAGGAATAAAGGCAAGACGGCGGTATTACTCAGTGTGGGCTCAAAGCACGCCTGCATTTAAAATAGTATTGGAAAATGTGTAGGGAACTTATTGTTGGATAAGGATAGGAAGGAGGATATTTAATAACAGCAGATGCAACAGCAGCAACTCCAGATAATTAATAACAGCAACTCGAAGTGGTCAGGGTTTCAGTATTATTTATTATTTATAGCAAAATAAAGAATAAAAAGACTTGGATCGTCTCTCTTGCCACTCTTCTGTACCTATAGGTACTAACATTCTGATAAAATACGTACTTAACAAATATTCACGAATGACTTCCACGGTGAAAGAATAGCATTGTTTAATAAAAATCAAACCCGCAAAATCATATTTGCGTTATTACTGGTGGTGGAACATCTTGTGAGTTTGCACGGCTAGGTACCATCACACTATTATTTATCCTTACCCTATCATCACCCTATTTTTGCCGTGAAGCAGTAATGCGTTTCGGTTTGAAGGTTGGGGCAGCCGTTGTATTGATAAAACTGAGACTTGTACTCACATCTCAAGGCTGGTGGCGGCATGTCTCGTGCACCATCTTGGCAATAAAAAAAAAGATATGTGGTGTCGTGGGACACCGGATAGGAACGAAGTTTATT
The DNA here is from genome assembly GCF_030269925.1 of Bombyx mori. Classification (NCBI taxonomy): domain Eukaryota; kingdom Metazoa; phylum Arthropoda; class Insecta; order Lepidoptera; family Bombycidae; genus Bombyx; species Bombyx mori. Next base: position 1,479,742 of record NC_085114.1, read on the forward strand.
ATTAAAAAAATATTAGTTTTAAGTTCTATTCGAGGTATTAAGAAAATGAAACTGGAGGTTTCGCAACAACCCACGGTCATTCGGTAACGTGCGAACTTATTCTGGTACACTTAATTCACGGTTGTTTGCATAAGAGTTAGTGTATTGTGCAAACGAACGCTTTGAGATCGTGGTCAATGAATGATAAAAAATATGTTATTTTTTGTACGTTATTACAAAGTTAGGTCGTACACTGTGTGCATTACTAATTTGTACGTTATTACAAAGTTAAGTTTTTTTTATTTTTTTTATTGCCCTTGTAGGCAGACGAGCATACGGCCCACCTGATGATGGGTGGTTACCGTCGCCCATGGACTTCAGCAATGCCAGAGCCAAGCCGCTGCCTACACTGATTACTGCATTACTAATATAAATCTTACGTTACGGACGTTTTTTCCCGGTTAGGGTACCCCTCCGCATCGTCCCATAAGGAACTTCATTCCAAAAACACATTTAAATAAGCTACTAATATAATTTTTTTCTCATTTTTGTTTTTTGTTGATAACAGTTGCGACTTTGAAACCAGTATACAGCTTTGTCTGTACTTTCTATTGACTTTTGTGACTACTGTTGGATGGGCGACTAGCGCTGAGAAGCACCAGCTGCCTTTGAGGGCATGGTTAGTAACAAAGACCTTCTACAAAGCAATAGTGTCTACGCTTTATATCCTGTCGAGAATCCCGAAAAGGATACTGTAAGTTGCAAAGGATCATTCCCAGACCAGGCTCCGCAATAGTCCTGTTTGCAGCTACTGCGAGGAGGAAAAAATCTGTCCAGCTTATGCACGATTTGAAGCAGGACAAAGTTAGTCAATACTTTTTTTTATTGCTTAGATGGGAGGACGAGCTCACAGCCCACCTGGTGTTAAGTGGTTACTGGAGCCCATAGACATGTACGACGTAAATGCGTCACCCATCTTGAGATATGAGTTTTAAGGTCTCAAGTATAGTATACAACGGCTGCCTCACCCTTCAAACCGAAACGCATTACTGCTTCATGGCAAAAATAAATAATAACAAAGAATAAACTAAACTATAAATCATGTTAATTATTGTCAATAGTGGGGTTTGCGTCCATATACACTTAGTGCTGTGGATGATTATTTGCACTGGGTGTGCCCTGAGTTAGCGTCTTTATCAACGTCACTAACCCCTGTTTCTCAGGTACCCTTACGACACCTCCAAGAGTCCAGCATACGAGTTGACGTACATCCATCAAGTGGCAGCGCTATTGATAGCTGCTTACATCAACGTTGCCAAGGATTCTCTGGTCAGCAGTCTGATAGCCCAGTGCCGCTGCAGGCTGCGTCTCGTGGGACTTGCACTGGCTTCGCTAGGCCAAGACTTGAAGATTGATTATCAGGTTTTGATTATTCACATACGTATGAAAGATATCTTGAGTACTTAATGGTAGGCAGCGGCTTCGCTCTGCCCCTGCTAGAGTCCATGGGGGACGATTACCACCCACCGTGGTGGGCCGTATGCTCGTCTGCCTACAAGGGCAATAAAAGAAAATCTATTTGTAAATACGTAAAGACATTTAAGTATTATTTTTTCATTTATTTATCAATCAATCCATGTCAATGTTTATGTATAATTAATGGACGAGAGCTCTAGTGCTATCAATTGGAATTGTGGCAAAGGTCTTTTTTTTTCAATATTATAAACAAAACGACAGAAATTATATATTCTACATTTCTTATAGATGAAATGAATTCGATTATGAGAGAATCGGGTAATGTAAGTGAATGTTCAATGGAACATGCTTTAAAGCTTAGATAGGAACACTAAGTTCAATGCCTTCCTGAACTTTAGAGGATTCAGGAGCCTATTGACAGCGGAACTTTTAGTTTTATTGAAGACCCAATGGTACATGATTAAATGTTTCTTGACTTAGTTGCCTTCCTAGATGGTCACTTAGAAGTGAGTATCGAAATTTGATTTTCTTTCAGTCCTCAGACTACACGTCACGTGAAGCTAGGATAACCCCTCGAGGCCATTGCGTAATTACTGCGTAATTACTGGTGGTAGGACCTCTTTGAGTCCGCACGGGTAGTTACCACCACCCTGCCTATTTCTACCGTGAAGCAGTAATGGGTTTCGGTTTGAAGGGTGGGGCAGCTGTTGTAATTATATTGAGACCTTAGAACTTATATCTCAAGGTGGGTGGCAGCATTAACGTTAGGCTCCGGTAACCAGTTAACATTAGGTGGGCTGTGAACTCGTCCACCCATCTAGGCAATAAATAAATAAAAAAGGTTACCAGTATAGATAGGCCAATAATCATGCTTGAAATCGGAACGCATGACGAACGTTTTAAACAGGAAGGGGATATAAACCTATACTAGAGGTCCCGCAGTAGTCGAAATTCGACTATAATTAATTGGAATTGTAGGTTTGTACACTATTATGATTGTATTCTATACTTCTATAATCAAAAATTTCGCCAAGACTACACTATAAAAAATATTAACAAAGGCAAACCATATTCTATTCTCAATTTGACAACAGACGTCAAGAACAAAAGTTTGACAATAAATAGTATGCATGCGTGTGTGCGTCAAATACATGGTATGTAGTGTGTGTAATGTTTTCTTTATCGATTTAATGTATCTTTTATGCATTATTTTAAAATAATATTTTTTTTATTTTTTTTTATTGCTTGGATGGATGGACGAGCTCACAGCCCACCTGATGTTAAGTGGTTACTGGAGCCCATAGACATCTACAATATTGATAATTGAGACCTTAGAACTTATATCTCAAGATGGGTGGCGCATTTACGTTGTAGATGTCTATGGGCTCCAGTAACCACTTAACACCAGGTGGGCTGTGAGCTCGTCCACTCATCTAAGCAATAAAAAAAAAAAAATGCGCCACACACCTCGAGATATAAGTTCTAAGGTAATATTAGCATTGTGCACTTCTGCTCTATATTCTCTATAAGTGTGGAAAATTTCATACTCCTCCGTCCGCGCAATTTTCTTAAAAAGGGATACAAAGTTTTTGCTTCACGTATTAATATATAGATGAGCGCGTCACATTATACGCCATTCGGCCATCTCTCGAATAATATTAAAATCAAACGAATTGTTGGGAAATTCTTTCAATTACTGGAAACATTGGATAGTTTTCGTAGAGCATGGACTACGCTGTAGCAAACGAATACATTCGTAGCATTTTGAAGGTGGTAGTTTGTTGAAAATACTCTAGATGGCACTGTTTTCAATATTTACTGTCGAGTGTTTATAATGTTGAAACTGCATTCCGTATCGGTAGAGGCGACAATTAAAAACCGACTGTAAAGACCTACTAGAATAAAATAAAACATTTTGCCCAAAACATTTAGATGAACTTACAAGCTAATCCAAATATTACTTAATAGAAAATATTAAGACCTGACTTGGAACTACCTATGCAAAGTGCGTATAGTAAAACAAAGTTACATTTTCAAATAGAATCATGAAGAACAATAATGCAATTATAAATTTTTAATGCATACTTGCATCTGGTTGTAAGTAGTTGCCGATTCTTGTACACATAACAACGCGAATGCTGCAGCTAACCTTGAGACATGAGGTCCAAATTTCCATTCTATAGTAATAACGAAATAACAGAGCTTGCTAGGGTTAGTGTTAGCAACGTTGACGTCAGGCTTGAGACCCGTGTGAGCTCACCTACTTGTTAGGTTACGCTGACATAGCCTTTCAAAGCTATCAGTATGGAGATTAGGCAAGGCGTTAGTGACACGTACGCTCACAATACGCTGTATCATCAGTAAATACGCAATTCATATTTTTTCCGGGATTCATTTTTATTACACAATGTACATATTATTTATATCTTCGTCATGAAGTAATTTTTGAACATTTGTAAACTACCTAGTCAGGTCATAAATTCTGTCACATGTTTAATGTAAAATAATTGAAACAAGTATATTCATTATGTAACCATTCATATACCAAAATGAACTTAACAAAACATAGATTCTTATGACACTAAAGTTTATTCAAAATGACCTCCGTGATTTTGAAAACAGGCCTTCAATCTGCGCGGCCAGTCGTCTATCGCAGCACGAACGAGGTCCATGTCAATATCGGCGGCTGCCTTAATCAAGGATGTCTTGAGTGACTCCAAATTGGGATGAGGCTTTGAGCACGCCTTTTCCTCCAAGTGTTGCCATATCTTGTAATCTAACGGATTCAAATCTGGACTGGAGGAGGGCCAGTCTTCGTGCCGGATGAAGTCGATTTCACGCGCCGCCAGCCAGTCTTGTGTGCTCTTCGCTCTATGAGCTGGCGCCGAATCTTGTTGGAATACCCAGTGCCTATTATTGAACATGGTATGAGAAACAGGTCCCACAAGGTTCGTCAGGACTGTATTTTGATACACAACTGCATTCGTTTTTACACCTTTCTCACAAAAATGTACCTCTGTTAAGCCCCAATAAGAAACTCCCAACCATACCATGACCGAGGATGGAAAATGACCTCGTTGGACACGCGGAATACGGTTGCTTGCTTCTTCACTACTGTGTGCGTACACTTTATCATTTTGTTTGTTGTAGCTCTCTTCTACGGTAAAAATTTTTTCATCCGAAAAAAGAATTTCCCGATATTTTTTTCCCGCGTACCGCTTCAACAAAGCGCGGCACCTCTTCAGTCTCAGGTCCATTAGACGAGCATTCAAACGATGTCTTCTTTTTCTTCGATATGCCCGAAGCCCTAAGTCTTCATTTAACACCCTTTTCACCGTGGTTCTGCTTAACCCCATCTGAAGGGCCAACAGTTTCTGCTTACGTTTGGGATTTCTTTGAATTCGCGCCTTCACAGCTTTTATCGCTGCTGGAGTCCTAACAGACCGAGGGCGACCACTTCTTGACCTGTCATCTACACTGGAGTCTTCATTGTATCGTTTGATGGTACGATAAACGAATCTTTTGGTTATATTCAAATTTTTCAGTATGTTAAAAATTTGAATTGGCGCGTAACCGCAACGATGCAGCGCAATAACTGCAACACGGTCTTCTTTAAGCGTCCACTCCATATTTAAAAATGAGTAAAATTCTAAAAGTATACATTTTTATTTTCATGAACAATTCGAAATTCGAATTCAATAAACTTTTTTGTGGCTAGCATTCTAAAAGAAAAGTTTTTACTGTGTCACAATACTTATGACTTGACTAGGTATTTGATTCTACTGGTGGTAGGACGTCTTGCATGTCCACACGGGTAGGTACCACCAACCTGCCTATTTCTGCCGTGAAGCAGTTATGCGTTTCGGTTAGAAGGGTGGGGCAGCCATTATACAGGGTGGCCCATAAGTCCTTTGAAAAGTAAAATTTGAATAAAACGAACAGGGCGCGCGTGAGCGGTGCAGGGGAAGCGGGGGGAGTAACTTCGGTTTCTGGGAATTTAGTCGCGATGGAGCGTTTTACCGGAGCGGACCGTGCGTTTTGTGTGCGCGAGTTTTATAAAAACGACAATTCGGCAACCGTTGCGCGGCGTAAATTTCGAGAACACAAAGGTTTACACAACTTTGACGACACTCCAACTCTTCAAACGATTAAGAACTGGGTTGCTAAGTTCGAGGAGACCGGTTCGACGTTAGATAAACCGCGGTTGGGTCGCCGAAGGACGTCACGTACGGAACAAAACATAGACACAGTGACACAGTCTATTCGCGAAAATCCGACACAGTCAACTCGTAAGCGCGCCAGAGCATTAAACGTATCCAGGACATCGTTACAACGGATTTTGAAGAAAGATTTACATATGCACCCTTACAAAATTCAGTTGGTTCAAGAATTAAAGGAAACTGACGGTATTCAAAGACAAAATTATGCGAATGAAATGTTGAATCGGTTTACTTCCTTCAATAACATAATGTTCTCTGACGAGGCTCATTTCCATCTTAACGGGCATGTTAGTAAACAAAATTGCCGCTATTGGAGCCCCATCAATCCAAAACTTAAGCATCAGAAGCCCTTACATAGTCCGAAAGTGACTGTTTGGGCCGCTATGTCAGCCCATGGTATCCTAGGGCCTTACTTCTTTGAGGATGGCAGAGGGCGCGCAGTTACTGTTACGTCGGAGCGATATGTGGCTATGATCGAAGAGTTTTTCATACCAGAATTGCAAAACTTTTCAGGCTTTAATGCCAGGACGTGGTTTCAACAGGATGGGGCCACTTCTCACACCTCTAACACTGCTATGCCCGTTATCCGTCAACTTTTTCCTGGCAAAGTTATCTCTAAGAGAGGAGACATTTCCTGGCCTCCACGTAGTCCAGATCTGACCCCGATGGATTTTTTTTTGTGGGGCTACCTTAAGGCTAAAGTATACGACACAAACCCGCGGTCAATTGAGGCCCTAAAAGAAAACATCCGCAGAGAAATGACAAGCATTTCAGCAGTGACGTGCCGCGCAGTCATCGACAATTTTAGACGTCGTTTGCAAGAGTGCCGTGATCGCAACGGATTACATTTAGGAGATGTTATTTTCAAAAAATAATTCCCGTTTTTTAAGCTTTTTATGTAAATAAAAATTTAATTCATAATGTAATTAGTTTTATTTTAATAATTTTTTTTTCATATCAAAGGACTTATGGGCCACCCTGTACTATAAAATCTGAGACCTTAGAACTATATCTCAAGGTGGCGGCATTCACGTTGTAGATGTCTATGGGCTCGTCTACCCATTTCAACAATAAATAAAAAAACCTAGATAGCTTTGAACTTCGGCATATTTTCGTCGGTCGGTATAAATACACCCGCCGTCTTATCCTTTGAGCAAGCGAACAAATACTCTACGTGCAATGAGATAACTAAATCATACTCTGTTTTTAACCCACTTCAAAAAAGGAGGAGGTTCTCAATTCGACTGTATGTTTTTTTTATGTCTGTTAACTCATAACTTTTGACTGGGAGAATCGATTTTGATGATTCTTTTTTTATTAGAAAGCTGACGTTTCCCGTGTGGTCCCATTTCAATTTAGTCCAGTTTTGATAATGGGATTCATGAGAAAACCATATTAGTCTTAAATTTGCATTAAGTACGTGCGCGACAAATAAATGAATAACTCAATATCACGCCAATCGATTTCGATGATTATTGTTTTTTAGTGTATATTAATTTGTTTTGGAATATCTATTTTTTTTCTATTTGAAGTCGGTTTTTGTTAAAGCATGTCTATTTACAATTGTTTAGAGTCAACTCAGTCCAGCACAAGAAAATATACTCAATTTACGTCTAAAAACCTGTGTTTTGGAGCATCAGACCGTTTTGGCGGCGGTTACCGAACTACAAGCGTGCTTTTCGAAGCCAACCTTTGCGCAATTTACAGTATCGCTAATCATCATTTGCGTGACTGCCTTTCAATTGGTCTCAGTAAGTAGTGATCGTTAACTCCAGAATTACTTATTTTTTGGAAGCACCTGTTTCTTGGGCTCATGGGTAAGATGAGCATAAAAGGGAAAGTTTACGTATTTAATGATGCGATTATGCTGTGGTTCATTGATACACACCGCGGCCGCATTTTGGAAGTTGGGGTGCATTTGTCTTCAGAGTGCTTAGTGCTTCGATCAATAATACTACTAGATTTCCGATTAATGCTTCAAAAACGGCCCGAAAATTTCAAATTAGTATGGTCCAATCATAGCCAACACTAAGACGTCAAAATGCTGCACTGCGCGTTCAAAAACTGAGTAAAAAACCACCGTAACACCAAGGTTTTGGAAGGAATATCTTTTTTTGGTAAGTTTATATTATTAAGTAAATTTCATAAAATAATAAACAGAATTATATAGTAAGTAAAATTCAATTTACTTACTATATAATTCCATATTTTTGGCCAATGTTTGTAACAAGGCACCAACTATTGTAACAAACATCACCTATTCTTGAACAGGGAATGCATAGAGTAGTTTTGTTATTTTATAATGTTATTTTTGTTTGTTATTTTATTTATTTATGATTGAAAGTTTACTGGTGGCCCGAAGGCCTTTCCAGTTTCACCAGGACAGGTGGGCGAGCAAAGGCTCAGCCAAGAGGGGTGGGATTTGCTAACAACTGCCCGAGCGCCTCCGAAGGAGACCTAACAACTCAAGAGCAATTGTTTCGCGAATGAATCTACTACCGGATCGGAATCGCGACCCGCTGAGAAGATCCGGCGAGAAACTCAGCGGGCTGATGCATGGGTTAGGTTGCACGTCGACCTCTTTGTCGAGTTCGACGAGTACGGTTACCGGGGTCCCTAAGCCTGCCCCTAGTATTAGAGCTGAAGGCATCTAATGCAAAGGTTATTGGATCTGATGGATCCGTAAGGACGTGTCTAGGGCGTCGACGGTGACTGGCTCCTGCATGATCAGGATTCGGGGAGTAGTCAGCGGCGGCAACGATAAGGCGATTATCATGACGCATAGCCTTATCGAAGTATCGTTCCGACGCTGACTTCATGTATTTCCGAATTGATTCGAGGCCCAGGTCGTCGTGTAGGTCAACGTTCCTCACGAACCACGGAGCCCCGACAGCTAACCTGCAAAAGCGGGATTGTAGGGATTGGAGGGTGTCTATGTGTGTGCGGGCCGCGTGAGCGAACACCACACTCGCGTAAGTCATGACGGGCCTTATGCAAGTTTTGTAAAGTGTCACCTTGTTCCGAAGGGACATTTTACTCCGCTTACAGATCATGGGGTAGAGTCTACCGAGAATAAACGCGGCACGGTCACGGACTGATTTTATATGCGGGCGGAATGTCATCGATGCATCCAGGGTAACGCCCAGGTACTTGACCTTCCTGGCCCAGGGTATGGGTTGTCTAAAGAGAGTAATCGGGGGTGTGAGATTCCTCCTCCTAATCCGGGAGGAAATCCGTGTGGAGCTTCCCCTCTGAAATAGCACCGCAGTACTTTTCGCTGGGTTGATGTCTATGCGCCATTTTCGGAACCACTGTCCTAGGGCTAGGGCTGCGCTCTGAAGCTTCTTCGCGATTAGGGACTTATTTCTACTAGAATAGTAAACAGTCGTGTCGTCGGCGAATAAAGCTAAATGGGTCGGCGGCGACCGGGGAATATCGTTGACGAATAAGCTAAATAGGAGGGGTGAGAGGACAGAGCCTTGCGGGACTCCAGCTGTGAGAGGTCGTGGGGAGGAGCGGGTTCCCTCGACTCGATATCGAAAAGAGCGGTTCGACAAGAAGTCCCGTATGATGAGCACGAGACTATCCGGCACGCCCATGTTGAATAGTTTGAAAATCAAACCATTGTGCCAGACTTTGTCGAACGCTTTTGCGACGTCGAAGAAGAGAGCTCCCGTGTATAACGGTTTTGGTCGATTAAGCCCCACAAGAATGTGCTCCGTGAGGCGGTGCACCTGTTGAACGCATGAGTGATTTGTACGGAATCCGAATTGTTCATCGATAAGAATGCCCTTGGATGAGACGAAGTCTCTGAGGCGTTTGTAGAGCAGACGCTCATACAGTTTGCCTAGAGACATGAGGAGGCTAATCGGGCGGTAGCTCGTCGGATGATTTTTTGGTTTACCGGGTTTATGTATGCCGATAACGTCCGCTTCTTTCCACACCGCGGGAAAGATACAGTTCGCCATAGCGGCATTGAAAATAGATGCCAACATCACGATGAGTTGGACGGGTAGAAGTTTAATAACGCGGTTGGATATACCGTCGGAACCGGGAGCCTTGCGAGGACGTAGGTCTTTGATCAAGTCTTTAACTTCCATCGGGGTGACGGGTGGTAACGCATCAGAGGGTGGCAAGGAGGCTCTGCGTTCTACCTCACTGTCTACTAATTCTACATGAACAGGGTCCACGGATTGAGTGCTGGGCGTGCACTGGGTTTGCAATGTATCGGCCAGCAGCTCTGCTTTTTCGTCATCATCGAACGCCGCGAGTCGGCCTGAGGGGCCTACGAGGGGGGGCATAGTTACTACCGTATCCGATTTGAGAGTACGAGCTAAGCGGTAGTAAGACCTTTGAGAGGGCGCGAGTCCTTCTAAGAAATCAGACCATCTGGCATCTCGGACTTCGGTGATGCGAGACTTTACGTCGCGTTGTAGGGCACGCATTCGAATACGATTTTCCGCGGTAGGATACCTATCGTACGCACGGATCGAGGCGTTCTTAGCTCTAAGGAGTTCCCTAATATCGTCGGGCAATTTGAAGCGGTGAAGGAAGTCCTCCGCTACAACTTGCTTCGATGACCTATCTAATGTCGAGGTGATGTGTGACGTTACGATGTCTATGGCTTCAGCGGTATCCTGAGGAGACGGGATAGAGTCCGGACTAAACGGAAGCGATGGTGGATCAGATTCAGCCAGGCTGATGCCCAGCGTGTGCCAATCCACCACAGTCCTCGTGACGGGAACGGAATCGGGAGCGCGACCGAGTTTCATAACGACGGGACGGTGGTCTGAATCTAACTCTGAAACTACTTCGATCGAGTGTAAGCGCAGAGTTACGTTTTTTAATAACGCTATGTCGAGTATATCCGGGCGATGCGCGATATTTAGCGGGTAGTGAGTCGGGGTTAGCGGAGCGACGATATCGAAGGCGAGATCATCGACTAACGCGTCAAGCCGCCTGCCATTCGGGGTTGTGGTGTGTGAGTTCCACCTGATGTGTTTACAATTTAGGTCGCCCGCCAGAATGACAGAGCTCCCCATACCGAGCAGCGCCTCGATATCACTGCTTAGAACGATCTTATCCGGTGGAAGATAAACGGACGCGATAACGATCGGCGCGTGTCCCGTCAGTGAGATTCGGCACACTGATGCTTCGATATTAGCGAGCGCGGGAGGATCGAGCGGGACGCAATGCAGGGCTCTTCTATAGTAAATGACGGTACCACCACCACGGGCAGAGAGCCTGTCGTTCCTGACCATGTTATAGTTCGCGATTTTAGGGTCACGGCGCGCGGGCTTAAGTAGGGTCTCCTGCACTAAAAAGATATCAATTTGGTGGTCACGCAAAAAGTCAGAAACCTGATCACGTTGATTTGCGAGACCGTAAGCGTTAAAAAATCCTATCGTTACGGATAGGGGCTTTATTCTACTTATATACGCCATTGATTACCGGCGGAGTGAGGGGAGGACGTACGTATTTAATGACGCGTATACGTCGGCGTATTCCTGCACAACGGCGATAAAGTGTTGTGCAGTGGAGGCAGCGCGAATGGCGTCGCCCAAAGCGTTAACGCGCTCAAAGTTGATCGACTGAAAGAAGTCGATCGCTAAAGCGAGATTGTCGGACGCGGTCGGAGGGCAAGTCGCGGGAGAGGGACGAGTCGCGGGGGCGGGACGAATCGCGGAGGAGGGAGTTGTAGCCGTGTTCGTGTACGGCAGCGGTTTTGCCCAGGCCGAGACACTGGGCACCGCCGCCGGAACGAACGCTGGCTTAGCCTGCGACGCAGAGGGTGCCGAGGCTTTGATGTCTGGGCCGGAAGCTCGGAGGCGGTTTTGGCGGGCGACGCGGCGATTTATTTTAGGGGCTCGGGGGCAACCACGGTAATTCGCGGGGTGACCCTGTGTTCGACACAGGACGCAGCTAGGCGGTTCTGTCGCGGTTTTTTGGTCGCGAGCGCAGAGGGCCGTGGCGTGATCGCCCAAACACTTAACACATCGGGGGCGCGCGTGACAGTTACGGGAAGAGTGCCCGTACAATTGACAGTTATGGCACTGGCTAGGAGTGCCTTTTTTATGGGGGGCTTCGACAGCGATACCAGAGAGCCTACAGACGGTCTGTGTGTTAAAGATTTTCTTACCCTCGGGGGTAGGCTGGAGAGCGACTAGAACCATATTATATGGCTCCCTACCGCGACCGGTGTGCATACGGTGCACAGAATTCACTGGTAGGCCTTGTTCTAACAGGTCGGCTTTTACGAGCTCTACATCTAACTCTTTAGGGATTCCGCGTATTACAACGCGGAGTTCGCGCTCCTCCTGGAGCGTATACGTATGGAAACTTATACGCTCCTTACGGAGGTAAGAAGAGAGGGCCCTATGGTCGTCGGGTGTTTGAACCTTAATTTGAATGCCGTTCGCGAGGTTACGGGCATTCGTGAAATTTATATTTTTGGCCTTAAGGGCCAGGCAAACTCGATCCCAAGCTGCCTTCTCCTGAAGGATAACCGGGGGAGGGGTCTGGGTTTTATTTTGTGCCACCGGACGCGGCGACGGAGTGGCACGGGCTGGGGGCGCAACGGGAGTCTGAGGGCGGGGGCGCGACGCGTTCACGGCTTTGCTAATTTTAGCGGCCGCGGGAGCTCGAGACTCCGCGGCACGCTTCTTACCCTTCTGTACCAGGGTGAATCCATCCGTCGATGAGGCGGGGGCGAGGTCGACCTCCATGTCCGAGTCAGAGTCGGAGCACGAGGAGGCGGGTGCAGGCGACCTACGAGCAAGTGTAGGTGTTTTAGAGGGCGCGACGGAGGCCGCGGATGATCGCTCAGCTGAAACGATGGTCACGGCGGACGACGCAGCAGCTTTTCTCGCCAGTATAGGCGACACGGGAGCGGCAGGCACGACAGAGGCTGCGGTGCTCAATGCAGAAGCTCTGCACGCAGGTACAGGCGACGCAGGAGCAGCGAGCGCGGCGGAGTCCTCGAGAGGGCTCGCAGTGTGATTGGCCTTGAAGGCCAAAAACTCCGAGGCGAGCTGTGGGTGGCGAAGTCGGAGGAATTCCGCGAATACAGCGTCCATGATCGCTGAGTACCCAGGTGGGGCGGCCCCGGGTCTTGAAAACACTCGCCTTGCGGCGAGGCCCCAACTTCTCGGACCTGAGCGGTTCTATTGAACACAGGTGGCAATGCGGCGCGATTACTACAGGACAAAGAAAAAGCACAACAAAACAGAAATTACGAAAAGAAACAAAACAAATAAATACTTGCAGGAAACCACTTTGTCGGCAGATGTACCACGAACACAGAAACAACAAAAGGAAACAAAACAAATAAAAACTTCCAGAAAGAGCACTTAGTCGGCAGATGTACCACAAACACAGGCCGCGCGAACAATGGCCGGGCTAACAAAAGCCGGGCGAACAAAGACCGGGCGATCGAGTGGACGATGAGCACGTCCGCACGTGACGGGTGCCTCTATCGGAATGAGGATTTTTGTTTGTAGATTTCCTAGTAGCCCCTTTTCGCTGTGCACAATGGATATAATATATTGTCGCGAAAGAAAGAGGATAAGAAATATAGAACCCTTATAAAAATTCTAGAATTGTTCAATGATGGTGGCAAATCAATGCAAAAAAGTATTATAAAAACTTTATATGTATGTGTAAATATTTTAAGCGTATATGCTGAAAAGGATTTGTTTTCTAGGGGAAACGAACACAGCCATAAAATAAGCCTAAATTAAACTGATTATAGAAAAATTCTTCAATATAAGAAAAAAAAAAATTGTAAAAAATAAACCGCTCATATAAAAATGACTTCTAAAAAACAGCTTTATAACAAGCTGAATCTGTTTAAAGGTAATTAAACAAAAAAATATATTGTCTTAATTACTTCTGTATAAAGAATACGTGGAAAACGTTGTTGTTCTATTTTTAACCTTATAAATTAGTCTTTATGTATCATTTTAGAATAATAATTTTTGTACTGATGACTTTTTATGTTCAAGTGACATTTTAAATTTATGCCACAATATTCTTTCTCTGACGAAAGAACCTAAATAAATATATTTTGCAATAGTAATTAAACTTTATGTTTAAGCATTAAGGTTTATAATAAACTGAAGTCGTTAACATTATTAACCTTTTTTCTAAGAAATGAAGATGTTTTCGTGTCTGAAAACGTGGCCACTCGAGCGTCTTATTTTTGTTCCTGATCCTTAATCTAGTACTATTATTGATCGAAGGCTTAGTGCGAGTTTTTTAACGTTCGCGACAGCGCCCCTAACGGCAGACGTACCAACTTCATACAAATTTGAGTTAACTTTTACGCTATCGAGAACGTTAAAAAACTCGCACTAAGCATGCAGATGTTTCTGGGTAATATTAAACAAATAAACATTTTTTTTATTGCTTAACAGTTTATCATACATAAAAATATTCAGATTACTATAAATTCACAGCAAACAGGAAACCTGGTTCGGCTGCTTTCTATGGGTACTTACCTAATGAACATGATCTTTCAAGTTTTCATCTACTGCTATCAAGGAAACAAACTCTCCGTTGAGGTATGACATAGATCTATAGTTTCTTAACTTGTTATTTAGCAATTACATTAACTGTCGCTTTTAGACATCACAGAATGACTATCCATCTTGAAGCAGTAGTTCCTGGTCTTAGTAGCAACCGGAATAGCTATCAATAGATAGCAATATCCGTTTTAGATCGATATATTGATACTGGTGGTAGGGCCTCTTGTGAATCTGCACGGGTAGGTACCATCACCCCGCCTATTTCTGCCGTGAAGCAGTAATAGGTTTCGGTTTGAAGGGTGGGGCAGCCGTTGTAACCATACTGAGACTTTAGAACTTATATCTCAAGGTGGGTGGCGCATTTACGTTGTAGATGTCTATAGGCTTCAATAACCACTTAACACCAGGTGGGCTGTGAGTTCGTTCACCCATCTAAGCAATAAATAAATAAAATAGGATATTGATTTTTTTATTGCCCTTGTAGGCAGACGAGCATACGGCCCACCTGATGGTGAGTGGTTACCGGCGCCCATGGACTTCAGCAATGCCAGGCGCAGAGCCAAGCCGCTGCCTACCGAAATTGTAGTACTTGTTTGATATTGTAACATGACCGGTATTTACGACCTTCAAAAAGTCGAAATAATGTCTTTATTTATTTTTTAATGGCCACCCTGGTCACCACTTGTGACCATCACAAGGTCCAGTTTCAGTATCGATGAACACTAAAACTATACACTTATTCACAGCAATAATTATTGCAAACATGTTACAGGCATATGACCGACATTGACATTATTATGTCCATTGGTAATGGTAATATTTATCAAAGAGAAAACCCAGAATGTGAATGAAATAAATGTCAATGTGAATGCAAAAGAGCACGGTCCACTTGACGGAGAGTAGTCAGTCACAGATGCTCACGGTCATCTTCATCGCTGCTGCCAAATGAGTTGTAACCAATCCTTTTGGAATAAAACTCTTAACTATAGATGATAAGTTTTTTTTGCTTATATGGGTGGACGAGCTCACAGCCCACCTGGTGTTACTGGAGCCTATAGACATCTACAACGTAAATGCGGCACCCACCTTGAGATATAAGTTCTAAGGTCTCAGTATAGTTACAATAGCTGCCCCACCCTTCAAACCGAAACGCATTACGGCAGAAATAGGCAAGACGGTGGTACCTACCCGCGCGGACTCACAAGAGGTCCTTAGACCAGTAAGAAGTTAAATTTAAATAGATATATTGAATATTTCTAGAGCTCCGAGATAGCAGGATCAGTTTATTTCAGCCCTTGGTATTTGGGCTCAGTAAAGCTCAGAAGGGCCTTGTTAATCGTGATGGTGAGGTCCCGAAGGGTAGCCAAGATAACCGCTGGAGGTTTCACTACTTTGTCATTGGCTTCTTTCATGGCTGTAAGTTGACGACGAGACAGACAATTATCACCATTAGCACCAGTCTCATAATGAATAACAGCACAATTGTTATTGTTAACCGACTTCAACAAAAAGGGAATTATAAATTTGCTATTTTTTTATTCCTAACTTTGTTCTGGATTAATCAGTTTTGACGATTCTTTTTTTACATTTGAGAACCGGTACTTCTCATATTATTATGTTCTCGTTTTATTGAAGTTGGTTTTCTTTTCAGTCAAAATTTTAGATTATTTCATTTAGACCGGTTAATGAAGATTTTTATGTTTGAATTAGATTAACATCAGAAACAGGCGTGGTGGTCAAATATACTCGTAAGAATTCAAAAGCTCGATAGCTTAGTTTTTCAGCAAAGGATCTATTTGAACCATTATTGGAACTGAAAAGAAAATGAAATAGTCAAAAGGAAATTAAAAATAATATTAGGCCACGACGACTTACCGGCCTAACGATCAACAAGATTTTCTTAACGAATCCAATTCCGGTGATTGTTTCTATTTACAGATAATCAAAGCCTCGTACTCATTGTTTACTCTTCTCCAGCAAGTGAAACAAAAGAAATAGATGCCACGTAATTTTTAGGTTCTATCTGTGTAGTTACTTTTAAAATTACTTTAAACAAATTACGTTTAAAAATATACAATATTTTATATATTATATTAGCGACATCTGTTGGCGGATATACGGAGCGTAACAAAAATTAGAACCGAAAATCGTTGTCAACAAGAAAATGCAAATTACTCACTGGATTACGTATCCTTGTTATAAGAAACGATGACAGAGATTCTTATAACGCTAACACTAACATGATTTGAAAGGTCCTGAATCAATGATGTCCCTTAAAATATATCTATATATTAATACGTGAAGCAAAAACTTTGTATCCCTTTTTACGAAAATTGCGCGGACGGTGGAGTATGAAATATTTCACACTTAAAGACAATATAGAGAAGAACTGCACAATGCTAATATTTTTTTTAAATAATGCATAAAAGATACATGAAATCAATAAAGAAAACATTACACACACTGCATACCATATATTTGACGCACACATGCATGCATACTATTTATTGTTAAACTTTTGTTCTTGGCGTCTGTTGTCAAATTGAGAATAGATTAAATATTGTTTGTCTTTATTATTATTTTTTATAGTGTAGTCTTGGCGAAATTTGTGATTATACAAGTATAAAATACAATCATAATAGTGTACAAACTTATAATTCCAATTAATTATAGGCGAATTTCGACTACTGCGGGACCTCTAGTTTTATATTAAAATACGCTGTCTAATTACATATATTAAAATAACTTCATGGCAATTATAGAATAATAAAATGAGTTCGTGTAATTAAAATGTATTTCTTTATTCTAGAGTTAATTAACAGGTTTCTTTTTCTACCTATGCCTTTTTGCTACCTTTCTGCTACGGTGAAGGAATAACATCGTGTAATAAAAATCAAATCCGCAAAATTATAATTACTAGTAGTAAGACCCTCTAGTGCAGGGGTGGCCAACTTGATTAGAACCAAGGTCTACTGTTTACTAACGAAACACTGCGATCTACCAATGACATTTCTCGAAATTTAATGAAGCTATGTAGTTCAGTAGGTATACAAATAAGTTGGCAGTATATTTTCTTTTATTAAAAAGAGTAAAATAAACCTGAAATTATATAACAAAAGAGAACGATTGTGTAGAAGAGAGGATGAATAATGTGACGTAATGGTCATTAACAAATGATACAAGATGAAGATGAATGCGTGAATGATGATGATTGGTGATGACGTTGTGCAGTCTGTTCTATATACTTATATTTGTCTTGTCACGATCGACTGGACTAATAGCCACGATCGATCGGTCGATCGCGATCTACTGCTTGGCCACCCCTAATGTAGTGAGTCCGCGCGGGTGGGTACCACCACCCTGCCTATTTCTGCCGTGAAGCAGTAATGCGTTTCGGTTTGAAGGGTGGGGCAGCCGTTGTAACTATACTGAGACCTTAGAACTCATATCTCAAGGTGGGTGGCGGCATTTACGTTGTAGATGTCTATGGGCTCCGATAATCACTTAACACCAGGTGGGCTGTGAGCTCGTCCACTTATCTATGCAATAAAAAAAAAACAAAATATATTTGACAGATGTCTGAATCTCGCTTACATTTTCAAGGTAAGCTTGCACATATTTTTTCATATAAGCTCCGAACAATATTTGGACCGTCGGTCTGCCGAGCAATTTAACCCGCTCGGTGGGAAAGGGAAGACCTTCCCCTTTGTCTTATACCCCAAAGAATTTTATTTATCTGATATAGAGTAGCGCGGGTAATCGTGTCGATAAGTTTTCTAATTGGTAGAATGTATTACAAAGTATATGTGCAGAGTGCTTTAAGTCCAAAGACTTAGGACCGACAAGGTCGTACAATATGCGCCCCAGATTTAATGCACCGAGCATTCGGGCAAGGCATGTGGGGAATAGTCCGAGCTTAGCTTATTCTGAGGCGTTTTGCAGAACGGTGAAGAAGCTATACGATGCCTTCATTATCTGAAAAATAAATGAGATTCAATTATCTATCTGGCTTTAGCGAAAACAAGCGGTGGGGCATTAAAATAGTCCAACCACTGGAACGTATGTATGTATTTTATATAAATAAGATGGGGGCACAGACTACAAGCGGTAAGCGAGTATTGGTCTAATTTTGATGGTAGCTTTGAATAATGACGTCATTATTCTTATTTACCCTTTGCCTATCATGAAATGAAATTGCTCAAGAATTCCTTATTACTGAACATTTTTTTTTGTTTTTTTTTCTTCCCTATGCTGATAGCTTTGAGAGGCTATTTCAACTTTTCCTTGACGTGTAGGTGAGCTCACGGGGCTCAAACCGGGAGTGCTGTTAACACTGGCCCTAGCAAAAGCAGTGCTTGGCAGAATCTACCACCGGGTCGGAAACGCGAACCACTGAGAAGATCCGGCGAGAAACTCAGTGGGCTTTGGTTGGCTCGGTTCTTTATTGAACTTTTATAAGCTATTAAAAAGTATCAGTCAATTGGGTTAATTCATTTTTATATTACTTATTTGGAATTCGCCCGGGCGTTTCATGAATGCCTTCATTTTATATAGCGTGTTCACGGTTGAAGTCTGTATTTGTACTTATTTATATTACTGTCCACCGTCATATTATATATTGCAAATACAATTTTACGTATCATGCGCACTTTGAGAAGGCGGCACGACATGAGGACCCTCTTGTCGTGGCCGCTGGAAACTACATACCCGATCCTGTAGACCGAATGGTAAACCGTCGACGTCGCCCAAAACACGATCCTCCCGATCCATTAACGGTGCTTTAAGGTACAACAAGCACCGGTCACCGTCCTCGTCGAACCCGTCGCTTGCGACGAAGGGCTCGACGAGCGAATTAACTCATAGACACAGCCTCAGTGGGCTGACCTCGTTTCTCGCCGTATCTTCTCAGTGGGCCGCGTTTCCGATCCGGGTGGTAGATTCTGCGAAGCACTGCTCTGGCTAGGGCCAGTGTTAGCACCACTCCGATTTGAGCCCCGTGAGCTCACCTACACGTTAGGGTGAACCTGAAATAGCCTCTCAAGGCTATCAGCATAGGTAGAAAAAAATATATCTTGCGT
Source organism: Bombyx mori (assembly GCF_030269925.1). Lineage (NCBI taxonomy): Eukaryota > Metazoa > Arthropoda > Insecta > Lepidoptera > Bombycidae > Bombyx > Bombyx mori. The sequence goes on from NC_085114.1 coordinate 1,499,020, forward strand.
TCTTTACTGACAATTGTCGTAGTCGAGAGAGTCGAGACTTGCTCATCTGTCAGGGTATGCAGATTAAAGAGATTTCATTGGAATACAAAAAATGAGGCAGTTATTCGTCATCTTGCACAAAAACACTAACGAGATTGGAATTTAACTTACCGAAACAAAAGTATCTAGCAAAAGGGGCGCGAAGCCTCCAGCTGTGAGTAAAGCCGGCTGCTGGGCGCGTATCATGATCACCAGCAGTGACCGTTTGAGCGATGTGGGGAACGTGTACCAAGGACAACTATACACTGCTGTTGCCACCTCCATACTCTGTAATGGACGTAAATAATATTTCCCTTATTATTAGTGTAAATAACAACTTAAAACGAGTCAACAAAATCATTAGTGCTTCAGCAAACTAGCATAACGCAAAACTTAATAAGACTGTTCACCTAATCACCGGAACATGACATTAATTGAAAGTTATTTTGGACAAGAATTTCGCTGATGATGTAATTTAAGTTCTCTTCACGGAACATTTCGAAAAGAATGTTCGTACATTGTGACACGTTAGAATTCGCACGGTTCTTTTTTTTTTTTTTTTTTTTTTTTTTTTATGATTGAAGGATTACTGGTGGCCCGGAGGCCTTTCCAGTTTCACCAGGACAGGTGGGCGAGCAAAGGCTCAGCCAGGAGGGGTGGGATTTGCTAACAGCTACCAGAGCGCCTCCGAAGGAGACCTAACAGCTCAAGAGCAGCTGCTTCGCGAATGAATCTACTACCGGATCGGAATCGCGACCCGCTGAGAAGATCCGGCGAGAAACTCAGCGAGCTGATTCATGGGTTAGGTTGCACGGCGAACTCTTTGTCGAGTTCGACGAGTACGGTTACCGAGGTCCCTAAGCCTGCTCCTAGAGCTGAAGGCGTCTAGTGCGAAGGTTATTGGATCTGATGGATCCGTAAGGACGTGTCTAGGGCGTCGACGGTGACTGGCTCCTGCATGATCAGGATTCGGGGAGTAGTCAGCGGCGGCTACGATAAGGCGATTATCATGACGCATAGCCTTATCGAAGTACCGTTCCGACGCTGACTTCATGTATTTCTGTATAGATTCGAGGCCCAGGTCGTCGTGTAGGTCAACGTTCCTCACGAACCACGGAGCTCCGACGGCTAACCTGCAAAAGCGGGATTGTAGAGATTGAAGGGTGTCTATGTGCGTGCGGGCCGCGTGAGCGAACACCACACTCGCGTAAGTCATGACGGGCCTTATGCAAGTTTTGTAAAGTGTCACCTTGTTCCGAAGGGACATTTTACTCCGCTTACAAATCATGGGGTAGAGTCTACCGAGAATAAACGCGGCACGGTCACGGACTGATTTTATATGCGGGCGGAATGTCATCGATGCATCCAGGGTAACGCCCAGGTACTTGACCTTCCTGGCCCAGGGTATGGATTGACTAAAGAGAGTAATCGGGGGTGTGAGATTCCTCCTCCTAATACGGGAGGAAATCCGTGTGGAGCTTCCCCTATGAAAGAGCACCGCAGTACTTTTCGCTGGGTTGATGTCTATGCGCCATTTTCGGAACCACTGTCCTAGGGCTAGGGCTGCGCTCTGAAGCTTCTTCGCGATTAGGGACTTGTTTCTACTGGAATAGTAAACAGTCGTGTCGTCGGCGAATAAAGCTAAATGGGTCGGCGGCGACCGGGGAATATCGTTAACGAATAAGCTAAATAGGAGGGGTGAGAGGACAGAGCCTTGCGGGACTCCAGCTGTGAGAGGTCGTGGGGAGGAGCGGGTTCCCTCGACTCGATATCGAAAAGAGCGGTTCGACAAGAAGTCCCGTATGATGAGCACGAGACTATCCGGCACACCCATGTTGAATAGTTTGAAAATCAAACCGTTGTGCCAGACTTTGTCGAACGCTTTTGCGACGTCGAAGAAGAGAGCTCCCGTGTATAACGGTTTTGGTCGATTAAGCCCCACAAGAATGTGCTCCGTGAGGCGGTGCACCTGTTGAACGCATGAGTGATTTGTACGGAATCCGAATTGTTCATCGATGAGAATGCCCTTGGATGAGACGAAGTCTCTGAGGCGTTTGTAGAGCAGACGCTCATACAGTTTGCCTAGAGACATGAGGAGGCTAATCGGGCGGTAGCTCGTCGGATGATTTTTTGGTTTACCGGGTTTATGTATGCCGATAACGTCCGCTTCTTTCCACACCGCGGGAAAGATACAGTTCGCCATAGCGGCATTGAAAATAGATGCCAACATCACGATGAGTTGGACGGGTAGAAGTTTAATAACGCGGTTGGATATACCGTCGGAACCGGGAGCCTTGCGAGGACGTAGGTCTTTGATCAAGTCTTTAACTTCCATCGGGGTGACGGGTGGTAACACATCAGAGGGTGGCAAGGAGGCTCTGCGTTCTACCTCACTGTCTACTAATTCTACATGCACAGGGTCCACGGATTGAGTGCTGGGCGTGCACTGGGTTTGCAATGTATCGGCCAGCAGCTCTGCTTTTTCGTCATCATCGAACGCCGTGAGTCGGCCTGAGGGGCCTACGAGGGGGGGCATAGTTACTACCGTATCCGATTTGAGAGTACGAGCTAAGCGGTAGTAAGACCTTTGGGAGGGCGCGAGTCCTTCTAATAAATCAGACCATCTGGCATCTCGGACTTCGGCGATGCGAGACTTTACGTCGCGTTGTAGGGCACGCATTCGAATACGATTTTCCGCGGTAGGATACCTGTCGTAGGCGCGTATCGAGGCGTTCTTAGCTCTAAGGAGTTCCCTAATATCGTCGGACAATTTGAAGCGGTGAAGGAAGTCCTCCGCTACAACTTGTTTCGATGACCTATCTAATGTCGAGGTGATGTGTGACGTTAAGATGTCTATGGCTTCAGCGGTATCCTGAGGAGACGGGGTAGAGTCCGGGCTAAACGGTAGCGATGGTGGATCAGATTCAGCCAGGCTGATGCCCAGCGTGTGCCAATCCACCACAGTCCTCGTGACGGGAACGGAATCGGGAGCGCGACCGAGCTTCATAACGACAGGACGGTGGTCTGAATCTAACTCTGAAACTACTTCGATCGAGTGTAAGCTCAGAGTTACGTTTTTTAATAACGCTATGTCGAGTATATCCGGGCGATGCGCGATATTTAGCGGGTAGTGAGTCGGGATTAGCGGAGCGACGATATCGAAGGCGAGATTATCGACTAACGCGTCAAGCCGCCTGCCGTTCGGGGTTGTGGTGTGTGAGTTCCACCTGATGTGTTTACAATTTAGGTCGCCCGCCAGAATGACAGAGCTCCCCATACCGAGCAGCGCCTCGATATCACTGCTTAGAACGATCTTATCCGGTGGAAGATAAACGGACGCGATAACGATCGGCGCGTGTCCCGTCAGTGAGATTCGGCACACTGATGCTTCGATATTAGCGAGCGCGGGAGGATCGAGTGGGACGCAATGCAGGGCTCTTCTATAGTAAATGACGGTACCACCACCACGAGCAGAGAGCCTGTCGTTCCTGACCATGTTATAGTTCGCGATTTTAGGGTCACGGCGCGCGGGCTTAAGTAGGGTCTCCTGCACTAAAAAGATATCAATTTGATGGTCACGCAAAAAGTCAGAAACCTGATCACGCTGATTTGCGAGACCGTAAGCGTTAAAAAATCCTATCGTTACGGATAGGGGCTTTATTCTACTTATATACGCCATTAATTACCGGCGGAGTGAGGGGAGGACGTACGTATTTAATGACGCGTATACGTCGGCGTATTCTTGCACAACGGCGATAAAGTGTTGTGCAGTGGAGGCAGAGCGAATGGCGTCGCCCAAAGCGTTAACGCGCTCAAAGTTGATCGACTGAAAGAAGTCGATCGCTAAAGCGAGATTGTCGGACGCGGTCGGAGGGCAAGTCGCGGGAGAGGGACGAGTCGCGGGGGCGGGACGAATCGCGGAGGAGGGAGTTGTAGCCGTGTTCATGTACGGCAGCGGTTTCGCCCAGGCCGAGACACTGGGCACCGGCGCCGGAACGAACGCTGGCTTAGCCTGCGACACAGAGGGTGCCGAGGCTTTGATGTCTGGGCCGGAAGCTCGGAGGCGGTTTTGGCGGGCGACGCGGCGATTTATTTTCGGGGCTCGGGGGCATCCGCGGTAATTTGCGGGGTGACCCTGTGTTCGACACAGGACGCAGCTAGGCGGTTCTGTCGCGGTTTTTTGATCGCGAGTGCATAGGGCCGTGGCGTGATCGCCTAAGCATTTGACGCATCGGGGGCGCGCGTGACAGTTACGGGAAGAATGCCCGTATAATTGGCAGTTATGGCACTGGCTAGGTGTGCCTTTCTTGTGTGGGGTTTCGACTGCGATTCCGGAAAGGCTACAGACCGTTCGGATGTTGAATATTTGCTTACCCTCGGGGGTAGGCTGGAGGGCGACGAGAACCATATTATATGGCTCCCTTCCGCGGCCTGTGTGCATGCGGTGTACGGAGTTAACCGGTAGGCCTTGTTCGAGAAGGTCGGCCTTGACGAGCTCGGCATCCAACTCTTTAGGGATGCCACGTATAACGGCACGGAGTTCGCGCTCCTCCTGGAGCGTATATGTGTGGAAACTTATACGCTCCTTACGGAGGTAAGAAGAGAGGGCCCTATGGTCGTCGGATGTTCGAACCTTAATTTGAATGCCGTTCGCGAGGTTACGGGCATTCGTAAAATTGATATTTTTGGCCTTAAGGGCCAGGGAAACTCGTTCCCAAGCTGCCTTCTCTTGAAGGATTACCGGGGGAGGGGTCTGGGCTTTATTTTGTGCCACCGGACGCGGCGACGGAGTGGCACGGGCTGGAGGCGCAACGGGAGTCTGAGGGCGGGGGCGCGACGCGTTCGCGGCTTTGCTAATTTTAGCGGCCGCGGGAGCTCGAGACTCCGCGGCACGCTTCTTACCCTTTTGCACCAGGGTGAATCCATCCGTCGATGAGGCGGGAGCGAGGTCGACCTCCATCTCCGAGTCAGAGTCGGAGGACGAGGAGGCGGGCGCAGGTGACCTACGAGTAGGTGTTTTGGACGGCGCGACGGAGGCCGCGGATGATCGCGCTGCTGGAACGGTGACCACGGCGGACGACGCAGCAGTTTTACTCGCCAGTATAGGCGACGCGGGAACGGCAGGCACGACAGAGGCTGCGGTGCTCGATGCAGAAGCTTTGCACGCAGGTACAGGCGACGCAGGAGCAGCGAGCTCGGTGGAGTCCACGAGAGGGCTCGCAGTGTGATCGGCCTTGAAGGCCTGAAACTCGGAAGTGAGCTTTGGGTAGCGAAGCCGGAGAAATTCCGCAAATACAGCGTCCATGATGTCTACGTGCCCAGGTGGGGCTACCCTGGGTCTTAGAAAACACTCGCCTTGCGGCGAGGCCCCAACTTCTCGGACCTGAGCGGTTCTATTGAACACAGGTGGCGATGCGGCACGATTACTGCAGGACAAAGAAAAATCACAACAAAACGGAAATAACAAAAAGAAACAAAACAATTAAACACTTCCAGGAAGACAGTTTGTCGGCAGATGTACCACGAACACAGAAATAACAAAAGGAAACAAAACAAATAAAAACTTCCAGGAAGAGCACTTAGTCGGCAGATGTACCACGAACACAGGCCGCGCGAACAATGGCCGGGCTAACAAAAGCCGGGCGAACAAAGGCCGGGCGATCGAGTGGTCGATGAGCACGTCCGCGCGTGACGGGTGCCTCTATCGGAATGACCGCACGGTTCATGGGCGTTGTACAATTTCTAGATACTGTCTAGGTGTATTACTCACTAGTTTCTTGAAAATTTTTAATGTGGGTATCCAAAAAATACGTTGTTTGTTTAAAAACAAAAAAAAGTGTCATCTTTTGACATTGACATAAACCTGTTTTTTTTTTATGTGAGTACGTAGGTTCTACGGGCGTATTGTAAAGATTTAGAAGAAACGTGGGTATCCAGAAATTTGCAGAAAGGGTTGAAAACATGATTGCCGTCAAAAGCAGGAGGTGCTGAGTCTGGTCATCAGCGAGGTCTAATCTCAGAGCAGATACTTCTGGAGGCATTCGACCAAGATTCCTGAGGGCGACCGTATAAAACGATCAAGAAATTGCCGCCGTTGGCGCCCCGCGAGACCGAGCAACTCCAACTTCGACAGTTGCGGGAAATAGTTTCTGCGCTCTTCCCGTAGCGCCTCTCATGAGCTGGCTCTTGACTAAGGTCGGAAAGCCTGACAAGAGGGTGCGCTATCTCTACGTGGGGATTGTGCGGAGCATGGGACACCGGTATGGTGCCGCGCCCTGTCTCACAAGATCGTCAAATCCGACATACGCCGTGCGCCTGCTAATCCCAAATGCACAGTGTGAGGTTATGCTAACTGCCCAAGAAACTAAGCTGTCCCAGACGCCTAGGCAAGCTCCTAGACCTAGCAAGAGCAGCTCTTAGCTGAATCTACCACCGGAATGAAATCGCGATCCACTGACAAGATCCGGCGAAAAATTCAGTGAGCTATTTCTCTCAGGATACTGCACAAAATTCATCGAGGCGGCGTGTGTGCTTGCCCGGACGCCTCCCTTGGTAAATATCTTGACACAAAGAATTCTATCGAAGTGTCAAGCAAATGTTGGCCTTATTTATCGAGCCTCTTAAGGTCGTAATATTTTTTATATATATTGTAACAAATATTTAAAACAGTCAAATTACACATACGTCGATCGACAGGTGTCCCCCTTGGTAGCAGAACAAGAAGATCTCAGTAGACATTCCGCCAAGAAAGGACGCCATAGTCATTCGCTGTGTAAGGTCCAATGATTTTTCCTGTGGGATATTTTAAATGACGACCGTCACATCCTATGGATACTAATATGTTTCGACCAGAGATAAGAAAAAATGTGTTCATTTCCAATGTACCCATATAGACTATCTGTAGATATTAAAAGTTCGTTTCAGGAATCCTTTGGTAGTAGCCCCTAGTAGCTCAACTCTTCCACAGACTTGGAATAGTGTATCGTAGGAGTAAACATGTATCATTTACGGACTTTTATAATTGGGAAACTTTGGTAGTGAAATTATTTGTTTTAAATAAAGAGCTCGCGTTGCTTTGCGGTATCATCATCATCATCTCAGCCTGTCTACTATCCACAGCTGAACATAGGTCTTTCCAACTGATGTCTAGTGCGGCCGGTCCGTTGTCACCTGCATCCAACGTGACCCACCGTTTTATTATTTTTTTTATTCACCAGGTCGTCGATCCATCTGGTAGGTGGCCGCTTTAGGGTATACCTACAGTAAAAGTCGTTCGTCAAATCATATATCAATAATAATAAACCACATGGATACGGCCGACTTATTCCATCGTATTAAGAGTCATTAGAGCTCACCACAGCCAACTGGTACGCCGTTGCACAGATGATCATTGTTGAAATCGCAATATGAACTAGCATTGCAGACGAAAAACAATCCTGTATGTCATTAATACATTCCAATACGGCCTGGTGTTCGATAACGTTCTCGCGGACGCGTTTTGCTACGATTACCTGTTCATCCGCTGTGAGTTTATTCTGAAATATTCGGGCATTTACAATACCACTTGTACACTAATGTAGGCAGGGGCTTCGCTCTGCCCTGGCATCGCTGAAGACCATGGGCGACGGTAACCACTTTCCATCATGGGTAATAAAAAAAAACAGTACTAAAAAAGTTCTAAAATTAAAAAATTGTAAAGTTTTCATTTTGAAATATGTATGTTTGCCTGAAAATTACCATTCTGTATACGTCGAACTAAATTCTTAGGATTTTTTTTATAACCCAACTTGTATACATTTAGGTTCGAAGTCGCGGTCTTTCTGGTGGACACGTCACCCACCTTGCGACATGAGATCGAAGTTTGTGTTGTATACAACGGTTGTATACAACCCGCAAACTAATGAGTTCCACTACCACTTCACGTCAGATATAGGCAGGTGGAACCTACCGGCTCACAATACCTCTACAACTAGTAAGGTAGAGAAATTATTTTTCTAATTTAAACATAATAAAATATTACAAACAATTTTTAACTCACATCGTTCTGTTTATTTATCCCGAATCGCAGTGCGTAACAGTATTATGCTGCCAGCACCGATAATACCTAGCTCATTCCGAATATGTGCAAGTGTGGTGAACGGCGAGCCCGAGTGCAGCCTTGCGCTGAGTGCGGCCCTACGCTGAGTACGACGGCCCTGCGCTGAGTACGACGGCTCTGCGCTGAGTACGACGGCTCTACGCTGAGTACGACGGCTCTGCGCTGAGTGCGGCCCTGCGCTGAGTGCGGCCCTGCGCTGAGTGCGGCCCTGCGCTGAGTGCGGCCCTGCGCTGAGTGCGGCCCTGCGCTGAGTGCGGCCCTGCACTGAGTACGATGGCTCTGCGCTGAGTGCGGCCCTGCGCAGAGTGCGGCCCTGCGCTGAGTGCGGCCCTGCGCATCGGGCTAGAATTTTCGACGGTACTCGCCAGTGCTTTTGTTCGGATGAGTTCGGGTTAGACCTTCGCTGGCTGCTTCGCTATTAACTTGTGTATTTTTGTATGTTATTTTTATAATTAAGTATTAAGATTGTAGTTCGTGGTATTATTTCACGTCGGCGAAACTACACAAGTAATAATTATACATACATACATACATACCATGATATTACTCGGTAAATCATCACAGATCGTTTCAAAGCTTAATCCCACCAACTTCAGTCTGCAGCGACAAACAGCGACTATCGACGTCATTAATAAGACAATGGCTATTTCCAAAGTTGCTGTCAAAATAACCGCTATACCCTTGATAAATAACAGATGTGATGTATTGTTACATTAAGTATTTTTATTGCTTAGGTAGGTAGGTGGACAAGTTCACGGCCCACCTGGTGATAAGTGGTTGTCGGAGCATAGACAATTCTAACGTAAATGCCGCCACCCACCTTGAAACACGAGTTCGTTTCTAAAATCTCAGTTTTTACGGGCAGCCCTTCAAACCGAAATGCAATACCGTTTAATGGCAGAAATACTTAGAGTTTTGGTAACCCCCCTCACCCGGGCTCAGATGTCGTCCTGTACCTGTAGCTCCTCAGCTGTTATTTGCCGTGAACTTATAATTATCAATGCAATATGTAAGAAATGAATTGTATTCTTTACGAATCCTGAAAAAGCTTCTTACTTGTAAAAAAATCAATTAGAAATATTCAAGGGGAGTACTGACCTGATGAGCGAGAATGATTTCATGTGCAGGTGATTTCGTAGTGTTGCATGGATACCTAAAATCAATTTAGAAAAAAGTGAGTACATGAATAATTAAGAGTGTTTCTCACGGAGCGAGGTGCAGGAAATACAATAAAAACTTTTGTTTGAAATGGAGAAAACTTCGATGTGGGTCTTCGAATGGGGGTTAATTTTTAGTTCAGTCTAACTCATTGAAGACACAGGCGTATACTGCGAAGAAGGATCCGTTCGTCATGGTGCCGAAGACAAACTACAAGAAGTACCTAGGCAATCTTTCATGAGTATTGGTATTGTTGAAGTCGAGGTTTTGACTGACGTCCAATATCCGAGTCATTCGAAGAGCAAAGCTAAGTTGGCGTCAAAAATGATGGAAGTCCTCAACAAAACGAAGCGATACTTCATTCTCGGAAAAATAATATAAATAGCCCTACGAAGTTAAATATAAACGACTAAAAGATATGCTAGCACAAAAACGTACGCACAAAATAAATATTGTTTTTCAATATTTATCGATATTCATGTTTTCTGCGCACAATATGTCCGGAACTATTTTTTATAATTGAAGGATTCTTAGTGGCCCGGAGGCCTTTCCAGTTTTACCAGGACAGAGACGGGCGAGCAAGGGCTCAGCCAGGAGGGGTGGGATTTGCTAACAGCTACCCGAGCGCCTCCGAAGGACACCTAACAATTCAAGAGCAGCAGCTTCGCGAATGACTCTACTACCGGATCGGAATCGCGACCCGCTGAGGAGATGCGGCGAGAAATTCAGTGGTAGCATGTCCAGGTGTAAAGCTATGTCAGACAAGAATCTAGTGTTTTTTATAATTTATGGAAGTGTTGAAGAATTTATTATAACGAGGCGGATGATGAGAAAGCAATTGCAGTAGATCGTTTAGGGCGGAATCTCACATCCATCGAACACCGACGGATAGGTTTTAAAAATTTTATTTCCATAAATGAACATTACCAAGCAGGTGTGTACAGTTCTCCTTTTGGTGTGCACAGGAGCCAAGCGGTGACGGTACCCATTCCAAACGGTATAAACAATCTCATGAACAAAGTCGTTTCTCGATTCATTCTTTAAAAAAAAAGGAAATTTGTAATTAGCTAATCAAATTCAAAACAATTATTTCAACTTGTATTGTAACTATGCTGAAGGTTTCGGTTTGAAGATTTTTTTTAAGATTGAATGATTACTGGTGGCCCGGTGGCCTTTCCAGTTTCACCAGGACAGGTGGGCGAGCAAAGGCTCAGCCAGAAGGGGTGGGAATTGCTAACAACAGTCCGAGCGTCTCCGAAGGAGACCTAACAACTCAAGAGCAATTGCTTCGCGAATGAATCTACTATGGGATCGGAATCGCGACCTGTTGAGAAGATCCGGCGAGAAACTCAGCGGGCCGCTGCATGGGTTAGGTTGCACGTCGACCTCTTTGTCGAGTTCGACGAGTACGGTTACCGGGGTCCCCAAGCCTGCTCCTAGTGTTAGAGCTGAAGATGTCTAATGCAGAGGTTATTGGATCTGATGGATCCGTAGGGACGTGTCTATGGCGTCGACGGTGACTGAATCCTGCATGATCAGGATTCGGGGAGTAGTCAGCGGCGGCAACGATAAGGCGATTATCGTGACGCATAGGTGACTATGTGTGTGCGGGCCGCGTGAGCGAACACCACACTCGCGTAAGTCATGACGGGCCTTATGCAAGTTTTGTAAAGTGTTTGTTACCTTGTTCCGAAGGGACATTTTACTCCGCTTACAGATCATGGGATAGAGTCTGCCGAGAATAAATGCGGCACGGTCGCGGAAGGTTTGAAGGGTGGGGCAGCCGTTGTAACTATACTGAGACCTTAAGAATTATTAGGTGGATGGCGGCATTTACATTGTAGATGTCTATGGGCTCCAGTAACCACTTAACTCCAGATGGGCTGTGAGCTCGTCCACCCATCTAAGCAATAAAAAACTTAATTGTTATCAAAACATATTCGTAGCACGGGACTTTTTGGCGGGAACGCGAGAAACAAAGTTGTTTGACTTGTTTCATTTTGTTAATGCAGTGTTTCTTCAGGTTTCAATCTGTAATAAGGGTTGTTTATCAACTGTTCAGCATCTGTGAAAGTGCACAAATGTGGAAAAAGAAACTAAGCCTAAATAACTAAGAGAAAGTATCATTAAATAACTACCATTTTACTGAGACTTTATTTCATTCCATCTCATCCCAATTGATTTAAGTCTCAAATTAATCAACTTCACCTCATTTCACTTCATATAATTTTTCATGTTAGTATAACAGAATATGAAAAGAAAACATTGGCTTTGAGGTCTCGTTACCGGCCAAAAAAAAATTGTTAACTCAATTGTTTACATGGGGCTGTGTGCTTTGAACATTCTTATATAATTCACTGTCTATGTCGCTTTAAAGGGGTCACAATTACAAATACTAAGAGGTCCATCACCAAACTTTTGCTTAGCCACTTGTAATGTCATTTTCCGCGTTCATCTTAGTGTGATAATCGGCGAAAGCACTGTTAGTTTTGTATGTTAAGTATTGAATTAGAATCGAAACCTTGTTCGCCATTATGCATAATAGTAATTAAATGTCATTACGAAAGGTTTTTCTTTAATCGTGGTCCATCCTTATTACCTCATCGAATCTCCGAAAAACAAAGCACTAAAAACACTCTCTCGGACTGCTAAAAATTCCAACTTACTCGGATATAATATATTTTCCTTGTTCTCTGGTTTCAGCCCTTAATCTGACTTCGTTTTTGTAAATAACGTTTGTGATCTCTTTCTCTTTGTAGTGTAATGTAAATACTTTTGCTGACAGTGTAAGGTGCGTTCCAAGCACGAGTCCCACGTTGGTCATTAGATTTAAATCACCCCACATTGTTATGATAAGCGCACTTTGGGTAGTGATGAAAAACCCTGTGAAAAATTTGAGTGTTATTAACAATAGCTGAAAGTGTACGTACGCTTGTGAAGCACACCGTCGTCCGGGTCAGTAAAGGGCAAGATCCATGGCGGTATGTCATTACTCAAGTTTGGCTATCACTACATAGTATAAAACAAAGTCCCTATATCTGTCTGTCCCTATGTATGCTTAAATCTTTAAAACTACGCAACGGATTTTGATGCGGTTTTTTTTAATAGATAGTGATTAAAGAGGAAGGTCTATATGTATAATAACATCCATTAAATAGTGGAGAAATCAATAATAAATTACAGTTTCCGAAGCGAGGGCGGGTCGCTAGTAAATAATATTTAAAGAAAACTTGATTGATATTCAATTCGGCCAGAAAAGTCACAGAAATATTTTGCTGTCCAAATAAATCTATTACTGTTTTTTTTATACTGGCATGTTCTATTAGAAGTAGCTATGTTTACAAAAAAAGTACGCAAATTGATTACATTTTATTTGTACGTTATTGTTTGGTTGAAATTCATGTTCAAATTGATTCGGTGATCTCAGAGATATGCGCAACGCGGATTTTCTATTTATCAGTCCCATAAGTGTTTATGTTTTGGCAATAGACTATTTTCCTAGGCGGCAGGGACTTTTTTGTATTTTTTTTATTGCTTAGATTGGTCGACGAGCCACGGTCCACCTGGTGTTGAGTGGTCACCGGGGCCTATAGACATCTACAACGTAAAGCGCATTACTGCTTCACGGCAGAAATAGGCAGGGTGGTGGTACCTACCCGTGCGGACTCACAAGACGTCCTACCATCAGTAATTACGCAAACTATAATTTTGCGGGTTTGATATTGATTACACGATGTTACTTCCACGATTAACTTCCACGGTGAAGGACCGTGGAAGTTAATCGTGAACATTTGTTAAGTACGTATTACATTGAAAAAATTGGTACCTGCCGGCGAGATTCGAACACCGTTGCATCGCTCGACACGAATGCACCGGACATCTTATCATTTAGACCACGATGTCTAAAATACTGTTATTTTCCTCCTTTTTTTAATTATCAAAATACTTACCAACGAAAAAAAGATACAACATCAAAGAAAACGCTCGCATTATGATCAATTGTCTTTTAGTGAGGTCATCAGAAACGAAGAGGCCGTATAATCGGCAACAATTCATAGTCACCTTTACAGCGTGGTTTACATTGTCCAGCACCTTCATGATGCGTCTAGAACGAAATTATGAGTACCAGTTCTAGAAATTTTTTTTCTGGTATTGAGGTATGATGCAAGGCATTTTTTCTCGCTCTTAATTAAATGGCCAGACCTATGCACTAACCCCAGCCACCACTAATACCCGCAATACGTACGGAGCGAGTCTTCCCTGGGGTACCCTCCAGCTGGTCCCCTGGGTCCCATGACTCACACCTATTCGAAAGAAGAGAATTTCCTCCCACCCTGCCGTAGCCGCCGAACCATTGGCATTCGTGTACTTGTATAAGAAACCGAACATCACTCGCCATGACGCGTCTAATAAAATTAAGCACATGTACTCTAAATAAATCAGATAGGAGATCGGCATGAAAGAAATTCGCAATTTTAAATTTCACTGAAATACGTGGACACCTCTTACTTAATCAGTGAATATTAGCCAATATAAATGACAGTAATGCTCCAATCTTCCGCAATATGCCTTACCTGATATACTGATGTGTTTTTTATTTGTTTACCCAAACAACTTTAATAACAAACAACCGTTACGAATAAAACGCTAAAGACGTATTGACTTCTTGCGTTTTAAGGTTAACTTATAACTTCGAATTTCATTTATAATTTAAGTGTAACTGAAAGGCTGTGTGAACTATTATTTTAATTACAAATTGCCATTTACAATTTATACAAGGTCATATTCGCTGACATGTATTATAACAATTAATGTAGAAATAACATTTTTTTGGAAGATCCACCATGGGGCAGAGCGCAGACAAGGAGCCCGTGGTCATAACAACATGAATGCGGTTGCCCGGAAGTGTCCATCGTGTCTTATAGCGGCTTTTCAGCTGCTGTTCAACTAAACAAATTACTGCTTCATCGCCGAAATATAGGATGGATAGGATGATACCCACGCAATAAGACTACGGTCCTCTCTCCCTTTCTCCCTAGCTATTCATCTCGCATGGGGGCGAGGTCAGCCTTCTAAGACTGCGCTACCAGAACTAAAACTATTTGGTATACAAATTTATATTTTGCTTTGATATGTTGGGGTGTTGTAACATGAGTATCCGCTCCGGAGATGTTTCTATTTTACCCGACATTATTATGATCCAGTACTCTCCTTTTTAATGCTAAGCTACTATATTATTACTGATATATTTATTACTGGTGGTAGGACCTCTTGTGAGTCCGCACGGGTAGGTACCACCATCCTGCTTATTTCTGCCGTGAAGTAGTAGTGGGTTTCGGTTTTAAGGGCGGGGCAGCCGTTTTAACTATATGTACTGGACCTTAGAACTTATATTTCAAGGTGGGTGGCGCATTTTCGTTGTCATGTTGTCTATGGGCTCCAGTAACCACATAACACCAGGTGGGATGTGAGCTGTTCCACCCATCTAAGCAATAAAAAATAAATAATAAAAAGCATTTTTTTATGTTTGAGAGATTACCGGTGGCCCGGAAGCCATTCCAGATTTATCAAGACAGTTGGGCGAGCAAGGGCTCAGCCAGGAGCGGTGGGATTTGCTAAGAGCTACTCGAGCGCCTCCAAAGGAGACCTAACAACTCGAGTAACTGCTTCGCGAATGAATCTACCACCGGATCGGAATCGCGACTGGCTGAGAAGATCCGGCGAGAAACTCAGCGGGCTGATGCTTAGGTTAGGTTGCACGTCGAACTCTTTGCCAAGTTCGACGAGTACGGTTACCTGATCCTCCTCCTAGTGTTAGAGCTATAGGCGTCTAATGGAACGGTTATTGGATCTGATAGATCCGTATCATATCATCTGCTACCAGCGCAGGTATCACCCCTGCTATCCTGAACCTTGATTGCGTTTACTTCTAGTGCTGATTGGCATTTTGCTATAGAAATATACTCATAAGAAATATATAATATAGCTTCTAGAAGAAGTAGAAGAACTAGAAGTAAACGCAAAAGTAGTAGTTACTATTTTAATTTAAGTTTGAAAACAGTTCTTTGTAGACAGTGTTTTAGCTCTTAGCTTATCCAACAAACAGGAGGATCGCTCGTATTCGAATGTAAGAATTTACAAGATATCAAAATAGTAAAAAAACAGACATAGTCGGTATGTCAATCCTATGTATGTTAATGAAAGAGGCTGTCGATTCCCTTGTGAATTTTAATTTTGCAATAATTACGAGTAAATATAATTAACACCAAGGTAGGCTTTTACGTAAATAATTTATTTAATTCACTATGCTATGGTATAATATCCTATAATATAGTACCTTAATAAATAAAATAATGTTAAAACTAAATTATCATGTTCCGTTTTTTAATTTAATATTATCGACGGTGTAATTATACTTTTTTTATAAATTTTTTATTTGCTTAGATGTGGGGACGAGCTCACAGTCCACCTGGTGTTAAGTGGTACTGGAGCCCATAGACATCTACAACGTAAATGCGCCACCCACCTTGAGATATAAGTTCTAAGATCTCAGTATAGTTACAACGGCTGCCCTACCCTTCAGACCGAAACGCATTACTGCTTCACGGCAGAAATAGGAAGGGCGGTGGTACCTACCGGCGCGGACTCACAAGAGGTCCTACCCCCAATAATTACGCAAATCATAATTTTGCAAGTTTGATTTTTATTACACGATGTTATTCCTTCACCGTGGAACTCAATCGTGAACATTTGTTGAGTACGTATTTCATTAGAAAAATTGGTAACGCCTGGGATTCGAACATCGGTGCATCGCTCAACACGAATGCACCGGACGTCTTATCCTTTAGGCCACGACGACTTCAAACTTACTTACTTACACTTACACAGCATCCCGTATTACAAAAATCAAATCAAGAAAGTTTGCAAATTTATTTTCTCCTGAGGCCCGTGACATCAATCGCAATTAAAATTAAAATCGGAGGTTTAAACGGTCACTGAAGATCAACTCGTAATTTCAATCATTGTTAAACTATCCTTCGGAGTTTAAACTCTCAAGGTAAGCGGTCATAAGGAAGCGATTAATGAGACAGGGTTTAAACTGTTCTTTACAATGTATTGGAGTGTTGTAGGTGAAATAAAAGAGAACTGTTCAAGTCGACAATTCATGTAATACTGTTATATTTTAGTGTGTGCAGTTACAAATATAAGGTTAGGCGAGCTGCACACTACACCTCCCCCTTTTGAAAAAAAAATTATATTATTATATAATTCCTTTTTTTTTATATTTATTACTTAAACTAAATTACACAAAATATTATTAAATTTCATACTTTACTAACAAAAATCCAATAAAACAATATTTTAAGTTACAAACTTCTTTGTATTATTTTTATGAATTATGTATGCTTTATTATCCTTTAAGATTTTAACATTTGGTGAGACATCTTCTATGACTTCGTATGGTCCTAAATAAATCTTATCTAACTTATCTCCTACTTGATTTTTAATTAATACTAAATCTCCTTTCTTATATTTTATTGAATTAATAGTTTTGTCAAAATTTATTTTTCTTAATTTTTTATTAAATAACAAATTGTTTCTTGCTTCAGCTTGTGCTCTTTGAAGTCTGTACTTTAGTTCTAAAGGGTAAGAATCAGGGTTATATAAGGGATCAACATATGAATTTTGTTCTATGTTAGACGGTAGATTACAATGTTTACCAAATACTAATTCAAATGGCGTGTATTTTGTCTCAGAGTGAATTGTAGTGTTAAATGAAAAGCACCAGAATGGAAGCCAACTGCTCCAATCTGTTTTATTATTATCACACTGAATTCTAAGATAAGCACCTAGAACCTTATGAGTGTTTTCCAAACCTCCAAGAGTCTCATGATGATAAGCTGTTGAATGCAGTTTTTTTATATGCAATAAATTGAAAATTTCAGTAAATACTGATGACATAAACTCTGTTCCCTGGTCTGTTATTATTTCTGTAGGGATACCATACCTCAGAATAAAATTATTTACAAATGATCGCGCTACTGAAACTGTATCCTTATTTTCTAAAGGATAAGCTTCAACATATTTAGTTAGATCACATTGTAACGTCAGAATATACTTATAATTAAAATTATCTAAATCTAATGACCCCATTAAATCTAAACTAACTCTCTCAAAAGCAGTGGATGCCGTGGATGTGATAACCATTGGCTCCTTTGTATGTCTATTGGAATGCTTTTGAATCTGACAACTTTTACATTTCTTTACGTATTCTGATACGTCATTGGTCATTCCTGGCCAATAATAATACTTCCTAATATTATTTAACATTCTGTTTACCCCCGCGTGGCCACTCGTGGGTAACAGGTGGAAGTCATTTAGGATCACAGTCCTTGTGTCTTTGTCAGTAATACTTGTCACATCTCTAATGACAAGTAACTTGGGAAAATCTTTCAAATGGCTTATTTCCTTTACAAAATTGTTTACAAGTCGTTCATAGCGCTTACTTTTAATTATTACGAGCTCGTTTATTTTGATTTGCTTGCAAAAACGTTGTAATTCTCTCGTTAACACACTTACGGTAGACAACGATTGAGAAATTATAAAAATTGCTGATTTTTCAGGCACGAATTTGCAGTTACCATTATCACTAGTAAAATGTTTGAATTTTTCTATCTGTTTTAATGTATTTTTATTACAAAATAGAATCAATTCAACGCTGTCAATTGGTCGTTTGAGGATTTCCACTACTTTAGGTTGATCAGGCCTTGGAGTAGAGGATACCTCCGTAGTCATGTTATTATTGTCACAGTCAATACGTAACCTACGAGCCTGTGCTCTTGTCATGACCGATACTACATGCTGTTGCATTTCCTTTAAACTGTTGGATGTAATAAGTATCCGGCTCAATGCATCTGCAGCTGCGTTGTGCCGTCCTGGGACATAGCTGAGTTCAAAATCGTACTCCTCAAGATATAATCTAAACTTAGTTAAACGGCTTGAAGGATCGGTCATATTAAATAAGTAAATCAATGGCTTATGGTCAGTTTTTATATAAAACTTTTTCCCGTATAAATAAGGTCTAAAATGTCGAACTGCCCAAACAATAGCGAGTAATTCTAACTCAATCACAGGGTACCGCATCTCAGCTGGTTTCAAGTTACGGCTGGCATACGCGACTACCTTGCCATTGCTATTAGACAGCACGGCGCCTAATCCAAGTTTTGATGCGTCAGTTTGTAGCGTAAAAGTATTTTTGTCACTAAAGTCTGGATAGTCAAGTACAATCGGACTAATGAGTATCTCTTTTAACTTATAAAATGCTCTCTCGCATTCGTCACTCCACACAAACGGTACGTTTTTCTTACATAACGCATTCAAAGGATAAGCTATTTCTGCGAATTTTGGAATAAAGCGCCTATAATAGTTAGCGAATGCAACAAATCTCTTGACTTCGTCTACATTCTGTGGTACAGGGTATTTTTGCAGGCATGTCACCTTTGATGGTTCGGGAAATATACCTTCTGAAGTAATTTTGTGACCTAAATAAACTATTTCCTTACGCAAAAATTCACATTTTAATGGATTTAATTTCAAATTTACTTTTCGTAAACATTCCAAAATGTTTACGAGATTCTTGTTGTGCGTTTCAAGACAATTACCTACCACAATACAGTCGTCTTGGTAGAGGAAAAATGATTTATAATTTAACCCTGACATTGCTATAGTCATAAGACGTGCAAAGGCACTTGGGGATGTCTTTAATCCCATTGGACATCGTTTCATTTGATACTGCTTGTCTGTTGTGAATGCAGTATATTTTCTAGATTTTTCGTCTAATGACAGTTGATAATAACCTTGACTGAGATCTAATTTTGAAAAATAGATGTTATTTGATAGCGAATCTAGGATCTCAGTGATGTTAGGTAACGGAAACTTATCATCCTGTATCCTATTATTAAGTTGACGATAATCTACTACAAGTCTCCATTTCCTTTCTCCTGTCCTATCTGTCTTTTTAGGTACTAATAAAATAGGACTTGACCACTTTGAAATAGATTCCTCTATAATATCATTTTTAATCATCTCATCTATTTGTTTTTGTACCTCGCCTTTCAATGCTTTTGGCAATCGATAAGGCTTGACATATGATGGAGACGCGTTTTCCTTAAGTTGGATTGAATGCTCTATTAAATTAGTTGTTGTGAGCGTATCGCCTGGTAAGTGAAAAACATCTGCATACTTGGCACATATGTTCTCAATGCTTCTTTGCTCCTCTTTATTCAGATATGTTTGTAGTTGCAAAGTAGTGAGCAAAGTTCTAACTCTATCAACCGACAAACAATCGTCATCAAACTTACAAACATAAAATTTATCTAGACAACTAATAGTTAATTCTGAAGTGTTTACATTAACCGAACTATCCGTTGTATTCAATATCCTAACAGGAATAAGTCCATTATGTGGCTTCGATATTACACCTGCTGTGTACACGCCTTTATAAATTTCCTTTGACAAAATGACGCAATCACAGTTTTGTGACGTCGGGATGTGTTTGATGACTTCGCAACGGGGTGGAATTGTAAACGTACTTTTATTAACATTAACACTAACAGACTCGTTTTGGGATTCTAAAGTCACTGTACCATCTTTGTAATTTAATACCGCGTTATATCGCTCGAAAAAATCCTGACCTAGTATACCTTCTGCGGCGCAAGATAAATGCTCAAAAATGTAGAATTTCTGATGAAAATTCACATGATCAATTACAATATTTAAATAAATATATCCCATAGACTCTAAATTACCACTAATTCCTTTTATAATTATCTTATCATGTTTTACTAAATTCAATAAATTCTTATGTCGCGACAACCATTCATACTTAAGTACACATAAACTAGCTCCACTATCGATTAATAAATTAAGATCGATATTACTATTTTTAAGTTGACACTTAATTACACAAAAATTACTATAACTAAAAATCGAATGAGTGCACTGTTTAGGTACGAAAAAACTCTAAGTTGTCATAATTATTTGCGTTATCGTTGCGCAAGTTGTCTTGGACATTGGACTCTTGCGTATTATGCTGTACACGCTGATAATGCATCGGCCGTCCGCGAAAATGCTGACGCTGGCGTTGATCGCCTGAGTGTTTACCTCGATTTACGATATGTGAAGTTCGTTGACCTGTAGTATTTTCATAACAATTATAGTTACGATTATAATTTGTCTTATTGTTATAAAAATGGCTATCTCCTCGGCCTCGGAAACCTCTGTAGTTTCCGCCGCGTCTAACATTTTGGTTAGCTCTAAATTGCATAACCTGCTCTTGTGGGTGGAAAGACATAGATTGCTCGTCTACAGCAGCTGTAATAGCTTCAGATAAGGACGCAAATTGTCGCGAGGCGATGATAGTGCTGAGCCTTCTGTCGGCCAAACCATCGCTAAACCTTTTAATTGCAGTCTTCTCATTGAGGGGACGCAATACCTCATATGCATCGCGCTTCTCGTTAGCCTGAGCAATCGTGAGATTTACGAACAACTCCTCAATCTCAGAACCAAATTTTTCTATAGTCCTACGACCTTGAGTAACTCTAAATAATTGGGTTTGTAATGCTACAGCCGATTTTTTCGGTAACAAATAAACGCGAATATCTCCTACCAAACTTTCGATGTCAGTATACTTAGCTTTAAGGCGCAGTTTTGCACTAGGTGAGAGACGTGTTTTTAATACGAAATCTATTAATTTACTTTTACTGTCATCATTGATGAGCGAGCTATAAAGAAGAATACCATCGATAAGTTGATTTGTCACCTGCTCCTGGCCATTCATTACCGGCAACAGGGAAATTGCAGTTTTAATATCAAATGAGTCTGACATTTTTGTAGTACAATCAGAATATTCTATCAAATCTTTAGAACTAGTTTGACTACTACTATCTCTCAATGAAAATAAACTCTTTATTTTCTTAAAATTATGCCGTATCTCATCAATTAATGTTTGGAAAATCTCACAAGATTTTTTATCTAATTTCTGATCCTGAATTTCTTGATTCAAATGAGTCAAAATACACTCTAATTTACTATATTCTTTTTGAGCTTCCTCTAGTTTTTTAAAACCTAAATCCTCTGTACGCCTATTTGGACCAAGTTTTACTATATATTCTCTTAAATATTCTAAATTAGCATGTAAATCTCGCAATTGTTGTGACATAATTTCTTTAAACTGAATATAAAGAAATTCCGCATGAACTTAATAATAACATACAATATAGAACATTAAAATAACGTAAAAAAAATTATTACAATATCAGAGCAAAAACTTACATTGCAGTAAGCACGTATTTACTGTCAACGTATAAGTAGGTCATGACGTCTTACGTAGCATGGGTGAATGAACTCCTCAGCTTTGGACTCTAACTGACTCCTAGCTGCTCCACCTCGGACCCATACAATTTATCTCCCGGCGCCCTGCATATCCTCTCAACATAAGGCTTGAGCATTCTCCCGGCTCCCGGCAGCAACACCCTTTTCTGTGTTCTTATATTGTTTTCATCGCTTTACTAAATCAATCTTCTGTAATTTGAAAATCTTCTTTCCTCTTTTCGTCTTCACAAACTTCTATTCTTCATAATTGTATTTGTTCATAATTTATTCAGCTACTCTCGTAATTTATGTATGTTGCAAAATTTTAACTGCTGGCTAAGGGTCGCCATGTATTGGAGTGTTGTAGGTGAAATAAAAGAGAACTGTTCAAGTCGACAATTCATGTAATACTGTTATATTTTAGTGTGTGCAGTTACAAATATAAGGTTAGGCGAGCTGCACACTACAACAAAATGGCCGCCCGAAATCAACAGTTGTTTTGTGGTAAATTCAGTAAATGGAGATATTTATAAACTGATGTCCAAAACTGCATTTTGCGAGGCTCAAGTAAATAAAAACAAACAAACTGTTGAATTCTTTGGCTAGTTCCTTCATCTGATTATTTACAGCATCAGTTTTTTTTTTCAATATGTTGCCATATTCCCTCACTAAACTTGCTCACAATTCGGTTTCTGATTTAGAACAAATAGTTGCGCATTTTTTCTCTTCAAGTTAAATTATTATTTTCTAAATACAATTCATCCGTCGAGTACCGTAAAGTACTGTCAGCTTAGTAGTAGGTAAGTACTGTAGGCTTAAGGCCTAAGTCTGTACTATATGAACCACGAACCTACCTATTTGTACCTTCACTGTAGATTTGCTTTTTCTATTGCTTAGAGAGGAGAACGAGCTTACGGCCCACTTTTTTATTACTCTTGTAGGCAGACTAACATACAGCCCATCTGATGGTGAGTGGTTACCATTGCTCGTGGACTTCAGCAATGCCAGAGGCAGATACTACCTGAAGCCATTGTGTTCATCCACAGTGCGTTTCTAAAGATTTTTTTGTCACGTACTATCCGGCTTTGGAATGAGCTCCCCTCCACGGTGTCTTCCGAGCGCTATGATTTGTTTTTCTTCAAACGAGGCTTGTGGAGAGTATTAAATGGTAGGCGGCGGCTTGGCTCTATCCCGGACCTTGCTGATGCGAGCCCATGAGCGACGGTAACCACTCGTCATCCGGTGAGCCGTATGCTCCTCCGCCTACAACGGCAATAAAAAACATGCTTTCAAATCACGTCCATCTGCCGGTGATCTCGAGAGGCTGTTTAGATTCACCTTGACTGGCGGACGAGCTGACGGGATCCTGTTTGAAAGAGTTTAATGCAGAGGCGTTTCCTAAAATATGTCTACCATGTTTCCTACTTACATATTAGATTAGAGCAACTTCTTGGTAATTTAAAAATAATAAAATAAGTGTGTGCAGTAAAACTGTATTTCTTTAATTTCGATTTAATATTTTACAGGTTAATATCTTAACTACAGCAATTCCAATCTCTTTAATTAAGAACAATAAATTAATCAAATTGATGGATATTTCAAAAGTGATTTTATAAAGAAGCATGAAGTGTTTTTAAAAGCATATATTAAATTGTCGGTGTATTTAATAGTAGATTAATACTCGACTTTATTTTTATTGCATTTTGAATAATAGAAAAGTGACAACAATAGCTCGACTTAGTTATATTTCAATATTAAAAATATATATTTTAAAGATAATGTGGGCCTCATTGCCGTAGTCTGTGTCGAGCTGTAGCCAGTTTGAGGAATGCTTGCCAAGAGTCGCACGGACAAGTCATATCCCAGTGGGTTGGAAACTATTTAGTCCGTGCGTGAATGGCAGGCATAAAATGTGAGTTCAATCTGTAGCTTCCTGAAGAACGGTGAAGAAACTGTATGATGCTTTCATTATCTGTAAATATAGGTATCAAAAGTTAATCGGCATTGCCAAAAAAAAGACATGGATAAAAAGGCCGTATGTTGCATGTGATATTTTATAGAAACAAAACAGACCTTAGATTTAGAATAAATTTGTATACCAAAATGTATCCACGAAATAATTAAAATCGACGAGAGTAGAACTTGGATGGCAATTGTCAAAGTAGAGATCTAAGTGTATTTCTTATCTATGGTTGATTATTTCAGGAAGAAATTATAAAGGACTTGGCTTCGGCCTTAATGAAATTTTTATTTCAGGATATAATATAAATCATATAAGACCTGGCTTCGGCTTTTTTGAAAATTTATTTCAAAAATTATATAGAACAGACAAAGCGGTATGGGCGTAGATCCCCTTGCCTTTCCTAATAAGGGAAAAATAGTACCAAAAAAAATATATCTATGGTTGAGACTGTTGTAACAGTGTACCGGTAAAATGGGGCGATTAGGGATTGAGAGGCGAATCGGGAAAAAACCGGGAAAATCTTTCGACGCTCAATATAAGTTTTATATTCGTTGCAAAATCTTCCATTTTTTGTAGTTTAATAGTAGAATGTTGAAAGTTCACAAAACAACTCTGAATATGCATGATAATAGCTGCTAACTTATAAAAAATCGCGTTTCAAATTAACTTCTTGTGGTGGTAATTATTTTAGTGCTAGAAACTTTGCTCTTTTTTATTTATTTGATAATAATAGAAGACGACTATGATTTATAAACGTTATTTAGTGTTTGAACCAGCATATATATTAAAGGTATATATACATGTAAAAATCTGTTATTTTTGGGGATATTGGGGACGTCTTAGGTACAAATAACAACGAATACATACAAGAATACGTGAAATGGAAACGACCTAAGTATAAATAGGTACAGGTTTGTAGGGTTGTCTATGTAGTTATAACAATATTTTTTAAATTTGTTGGTAAAAATCTGGTTTATTCGAAGCGAAATTGGGAATAAGTCTTTAGTTGAAATAGATAAGCAATTTAATATCAGTAAGTCGATTTTGCAGAGACATGTAACAAGATCAATGAAATCTCAAGGTGGACAAAAATGTCTAAGTAATATATTTAATATTTGAATAATAAATATTTAATATTTGTTCAGAGTGGGGGTATTCATCTGATTAATCCATGGAATAACCGACACACCTAATCTCTTAACCCAGATAGAAATATCAGCACTGTCGATTGCACCTATAATTGAGGTGATGTCTGCCATGTACTTTTGTCAGTTTTTCATTTTTTTTTTATTGATGATCACTTTGATGGTGCAACTAAAAATAATAATAATTTAAAACTATATATAAAAATAAAAGTAGTGCCAACCCTAGCAAATTTCTCATTTCGTCCCAATTAACCGCAATTTTCGGGTAAATAGGGATTACACCTATTTTTGCATTTTTTGCTTAAACTGGAATGCTAGTTGCATAATTTTAAATTAGACAACAAAGATGCCCCCAAGACTCAATCATTTTGATCCTGATATAGCATTATATACATCAACAACTACCTTAAAATTGCTCATAAAGTTGGAATTTGTCCCTAATCGCCCCATTTTACGGTACGGATTTTTGGCGGGAAAGCGAGGAGTGAAGTTGTGCGATTTGTTTTATTTTGTCTATTTAGTGTTTCTTCGGGTTTAAATGTGTAATAACGGTGGTTTATTAACTGTTTAATATCCGTGAAAGTGCACAAATGTGGGAGAATGAAACAAAGCCGTTGAACGTAACTTCTCGGGATCTTCCAAAGAGTCCACTGAAAAAATCGCAGTAAATGACCACCATTCTACTGAGATTATATTTCATCTCTTACCATCTCATTTCATTTCATTTAATTTCATCCCAGTTGATTAATGTCTCCAATTAATCATCTTCATTTCATTTTACTCCATAATAATGTTTTTCATAAAAATAAGAATATAAATTAAAATAAGACATGATGGTTTTAGTTACCAGGCCATAAAAACCCAAAAAAAATATATAATAGTGTACCTATTCTGTGTTAACGCCATCTAGTTACGAAAATGGTAAAAAAATACATTTTTATTTGAGACCGTCGTATATTTAATCTGTGACATTATGTATTTAATCTGTGTAATTACCGCCAAAAAAGGAATAAAAAAGATATCTTCATTTTTCTTCAG
Organism: Bombyx mori; assembly: GCF_030269925.1. NCBI lineage: Eukaryota > Metazoa > Arthropoda > Insecta > Lepidoptera > Bombycidae > Bombyx > Bombyx mori. Next base: position 1,524,812 of record NC_085114.1, read on the forward strand.
TAGTATTTACTACTTAATTAATTTACAACATTTTAAAATTAGTTACGCACGTTCAAAGTTGCATCAAGCATCGCGAACACATCCGTCTCCGAGAATTGTCGAGTGGTGACGAAAAGCTGTGGCCCTCAAAAACTGAAGCTCACATTCTACGAAGGGAACTGCAGGTCAAGTTAGTGCACGGCCTATTTCTATTCCTCACAATTCTGTTAAGTTATGAGCACGCTAACAGTGCACTTAAAACAAAAAGACGCATTCGTGGCTTCACGTAATCAATGCTTAGCGTTGAAATGCTTAGTATAATTTTATTATGAACGTTATGCGTGAAATCGTCTTCTCGCATTAAAACTGTATAATCTCAAAACTTATTAATTTTACAGGAGAGTGTTTTAAAGGTTTAGCATGTGATATTTTTAAATATTAATCATATTTGCAACGTTTATTTTTTATTTTTTACCAGTTACATTAACTGTCTTTTAAAGTAAGATAAAATTAAGTATTAATTTTGTTAATAGTAGTCAAAACATAGATATGCAAAAAAAACTAAAACTAGTTAAACTACGCTCTTTTGACAGTATTTATTAGAAAAACACTGGTCATACCAAATGATTCCGCATATTAACTCAATTTCGAATATATTTGGAAATTGTACACTTTTATTGCGAAAAGACGAAATGTCTTTAAGAACGACGCCGCAACGGTCTCTTGCCGAACTGAAAACAGACCGTTGCTCTTGCTGTCTTTAAAAGACTACAACGTCTACTGCAAAACGAAAATAGTGCGTGTGGAGGTTCCTAACTTACTGTAACAAAAGTTTCTAGTGAAAGGGTCGTGAAGCCTCCAGCTGTGAGTAAAGCCGGCTGCTGGGCGCGTATCATGATCACCAACAGTGATCGTTTGAGCGATGTGGGGAACGTGTACCAAGGACAACTATACGCTGCCGTTGCCACCTCCATACTCTGCAAGGGACGTAAAACAGAAATGTAGTTGACGTAAAACTTGTTTAGGCGCCTTGGTAAAATTTAACTCGCGACAGATTCGTTACGGCCAGAGAGAAAAGATACTATTTAGGAAGAGTGAGAGTGAGAAAATAGGCAGAGCGTCTCGCGAACCACTCGACCGTTGAGAGAGGGAGAAAGCGATCTAGGTCGTTGTTTCATAAACACAGCATTCCCTATTACAAGGGAAATTTGATTTAAGCATGAATAACGAACTAAACATTCCAACCACACGATCCAGAACTATGATAGATGATTTTTTCTATCGATATGTATTTGGAAAATTTTGAGTCTAGAATATTCATAATAATATATGTTCTTTTAGTCACTATAAGTCAATAGTAGGGTACCAATTGCGGCATGAACCGATGCTGCTGTCGATACGTCGGAAATAAACCAAAATTATATTGTTAAAGAATTCATGTTCATATTTTTTGCAGTTTCTCGCCCTACTATTCTCTCTATATCTCTCTTTCTCTGTCTCTCTCTCATTTTCTCTCGTGCGCATCATTTTTATTTTATTTTCGCTGTCGACCGGTATTATTCTGGAAGTATTCATAGTTTCTTTCTATTCTTAATTAAATTCTTTCTATTTCTTATTTATATCATCATTATCCTGCCCTTCTCCCAGTCACTTGGGGGTCGGCGCAACATGTTTTCTTCTTCCATACTCTTCTATCATATACAATTTCTTCGCTCACTCCCCTCTTACTCATATCGTCTTTCACGCAATCCATTTCTTCTTAGGTCTACCTCTTCCTCTATATCCTTCCACATTCATAGTTAACATTCTCTTACCAACCATATTTTCATTTCGTTTCATCACATGTCCATACCATCCCAAACGTGCACTCCTCAACTTCTCTGTCACAATCGCCTTTCATTTCTTATTTATATATCTTTACTTTAAAGTTTGCCTAAGCGTTCCAATTCTAGCGGTCGTTAACGCTGGGAATTCAAGGCAACAGATTACATACATCATGTGACAGGTGCCCCCCTTGATAGCCGAACGTGAACATTTCAGTGGACATTGCAAATAGAAAGGAAGCCATGGTGAACTTTCGCAGCAAGTCTGAAGATTTCTCCTGTAAATACAAAAATCTTTTTGTAAAAAACTAGTTAACTATACCAGAACCGACTTATCGTCGCGCCACTCTCCAACGGAGTAGAGTTTATTTCAAACACTCGGAAACTCGATACTCATCCATAATTCGCATCCTGAGGTATTTTTTGCTACATATCGTCTGGATCTAGAATGTATTTCCCCCCACGGTATTTCATAAACGCTATGTTCTTCTTCCACCAATGTTTGAAAAGCGCCATAAGCGTTAGGCAACGTTTAGCTTCTATAATTGTTGATGTCCGTAAGCATCAGTGACCACTCACTATGCGGTGCGAAGTATGAACATCTGCCTATTAAGAAAATTAACTAATGAATTAAGAAACTACATGCTCATAATCATTTTTGTCACCAACTCGCTTATATCCTCCAGAATCTGTGTTTGTTTTTGTTTACATGTAGGTTAGTGGCTTGATTAGTTTGGAAATGTGTTATTTGATAATTGGTCCGGTAAGCTTCTATGGATGAAGATAAATTGCGGAAGTTAAAGATCTGTTTTAATCGTGAACTAGTGAACTGAAGGCTGATGAACTGAAGATACATTCAATTTCAGTTGCCAATATCCTCTACTTTGAAACGGTTTTGATATTTTATCTAAGACCATTGCGGTGTAGTATTTTTTCTACAGTAGGGCGGGTTTGAGCGAAGTACCAGGAGTGGTATGAATTAAGCGGCCGGTTAAAATTGTGGACCTTCACGGTCAAACAGAATGTCTTACAATGGGAATATCAGGCCCAAACGTGGATCTAGTATCAACAACGTAGATCACGTTAAACACCATCGCTTAGAAACGTAGTTTGCTTACTGCAGCGGCTGCAGCCCAGCTTTTCGTGTATTCTGTTGAAACGCTTGGATCGTCCTTTACCTTGAGGGTAGGTATTTGTTGCTGATGCCGACGAAGAACATGTGCATCGGTGTTACAAGATGTGGCGCCTTCCATGTCGCTCATATCCCTGCTACTTCGAAAGTTGTTTTGAGCAAATCTCTACTCCACAAATTCATAAAGTACCGATCTGTAGTGATCAGAAGTCGTCGTGGCCTAAAGGATAAGACGTCCGGTGCATTCGTATCTAGCGATGCAACGGCGTTCGAATTCCGCAGACACGTACCAATTTTTGTAATGAAATACGTACTTAACAAATGTTCGCGACTAACTTCCAAGGTGAAGGAATAAAATCGTTTAAGATAAATGGAACCCGCAAGATTATAATTTGCGTAATAACTAGTGGTAGGACGTATTGTGAGTCCGCTCGGGTAGGTACCACCAGCCTGCCTTTTTCTGCCGTGAAGCAGTAATGCGTTTCGGGTTGAAGGGTGGGGCAGCCGTTGTACTTTAAAAACTAAGACATTAGAACTCATATCTCAAGATGGGTGGCGGCATTTAGGTTATAGATATTTAAATGCTGCGGTAACCATTTAACACCAGGTAGGCTGTGAGTTCGTCAGCCATGTAAGCATTAAAAAAATAATTAAAAAAAACAGAGCAAAAGGAATGATTTTCCATTAATTATTCCTTCTTACCACAGCCAATTGGTATGCAGTTACGCAAATGATCACTACTGATGTCAAAAGTTGAACTAATAATGCAGGCGAAAAATGGTTTTGCAGTTCAGAAATACAGTCTAATATAGCTTGGTGCTCGATGATGTATTCGCGGATACGTTTCGCGACGATTACCTCTTCATCTGATGTCAGTTTATTCTGAAACATATTGTGTAATAATATTAACGTTTGTCCACTGATACATAGTAAATAAACGAATATTTTACGGCTAGCTGCTCCAATAGCACCCCATCTCTCACCACAACCAGCGCCCGAAGAGCGAACAAAAGTAATCCAGTTTTATTCGGAGGCCATTTGAAAAATGATAACGTTTTAATCCCCTTCTAATTAGTAGAATACCTTATCATTGCTTGTAACAAAATACCTGTATACTTCATTTTTGATAAAAAAAAAAATGTATCTGTTAATGTAAAAATGGGGTAATGTTATGAATTTTCTCTGTCTTATTATAGGGGACTCGAAATTTGTCCAAACAAGAATTATACAATCTTACCTTGACATTACACGGCAAATCATCGCAGATCGTTTGCAAGGATAGTCCCACTAACTTCACTCTGCAGCGACAAACAGCGATCATGGACAGCATTATTATGTCCACTGTTATTAGCAGTGATGCTATGACGGCAACAGCTATAGTCTTGACAATATATAAAAAAATTAACAAAGTCTATGCCATTGGCCAACAGTGGCCCAGCAAGAGCAGTGTTTCGCAGAATCTAAGACCGGATCGGAAACGCGACCCACTGAGAAGATCCGGCGAGAAACTCAGTGGGCCTTGGTCTATGGCTTAGTTTACTCGTAAGACCCTTTGTCGCAAGCAATGGGTTCGACGAGAAATTCCGACTCGCTACCAGGGGGTAGGTAAGAAAAGAAATCAATACGTGAAATATGCCTGGTGAATCATAATGATTTCGTATGCTGGTGACCTCTTAAAGTCGAATGGATACCTAAAATAAAGAAATAAATGGAACCGCATTGTACTATTTTACACATTACACTGTAGCACATACACATACATAGTACATTGTAATTATTTTTTTAAGATTAATCTATTATGGCACCTGATCTAATCATCTTTGCTAGCGTGACCAATATAAGTACATCACAATGTGGATGCGGCTGCTTAGCTAGAAGCATGGAATCAAAGCTTTGACTAGAGTATTGTGAGTCCGTACGGGTCGATAATACCATCTTGCTAATTTCTGTCACTACACAGTCTTCACTTCCAGAACGAAGGGTTTAGCAGCTGTTCTCCATAGTTAAGACTTCGAATTCGTGTCTCAAGGTGGGTGGTATCATTTCTGTTGTGATTTCTATGGGAGTTTACATATTTAGTTCGACATAAGATATTTTTTCTTGCTTAGATGGGTGAATGAGCTCACAGCCCACCTGGTGTTAAGTGGTTACTGGAACCCAAAGACATCCACAACGTAAATGCGCCACACACCTTGAGATATAAGTTCTAGGGTCTCAAGTATAGTTACAACGGCAGAAATAGGCAGGGTTGTAGTACCCACCCGCGCGGACTCACAAGAGGTTCTACCACCAAAAATACCTACCAGTCTTACCACCAACAAATAAGATAATTAAAACGAAACATATACTTATACTCATACCAAGTAATCATGTGCAGTTCTCCTTTTGGTGTGCTTAAGAACCAGGCAATGACAGTACCGACTCCAAAACAAAAAAATACTTTCATGAACGCATTTGTTTCTCGATCGATTCTTAAAAGAAAAGAATATTTTGGTATTAATATAAAACTTAATTTTGATGTAACAAACTATTCTATAAAGTGCATTGCAAGTGCAAGAGCTTGGCCCTCATCGTTAGCAAGATCCATTGCCGATCTCGTGATTAAAGGCGACCGCATAGACGAACGGATTTTTTATGTAGTCTTCACTGGTAGAGAGTTTAATCTGCAGATGAACGTATACGTTCATGATTTATGTTGAAGAAAAAATATATTAATATTAATTAAGCTCTGTAACAGGGAGCTGTTATGTTTTCAGCCCCAAAACGGTAAGCTGATTTTGAGGAAATGCAATTTCTAATTGGTTTGTTAATCCTTTATCAGAAAGGATATCAGCCGCTGAGCACGCTCACGCGATATAGTACATATTTATATATACATAGCTTTTATCGCGGACTTTGAGCGCTGCGACCGAATCAAGAAATTCCGTAACGACAATAAAACCTAACACCCCCCACTCCACCTACCATGTAGCTTGTGTTCAACACATACACACGCTACGCTTGTGTAGTGTTTGTGAATGAGCGCGCGGCTTGACGTCGCACTGCATGCGCATCATGAAAACTCCCCATCTCTCTCTCGCGCGGTCTAGCTTAAGAGTGTGAAGGGGACAGTTAATGTTTTGCTTTTGTTAATGTTTATAAATATAGCGTGGTCTTATTTTATTATTGTTTTAGTATTAAATTATTATTGTCTTATTATAAATGCATAAGTTGATAAAAATGCTATGCAATAGCTTTACAGCGGCAATCCCCGAGTGCCACACGTGTTTTTATAAATATGTACTTACTCGGAAATAATCTTCTTTCCTTCCGCTCTGGTCTCAGACCTTAGGGTGTCGTCATTTTTCTTAAGAATATTTGCGAGATCTTCTCGTTTGAAAAAGAACACGGCAATTTTGGCTGACAATGCTAGGTTCGTTCCTAGCACGAGTCCCACGTCAGTCATTAAGTTTAAATCGCCCCATACTAATATAAATGATATTATTTGAGTGGTGATGAAGAACCCTGCGAGAAATATGTACGGTAAAAGGAATTTTAAGCAATACTATACACGGAGAAGTTAAAGAAGGTCTTAGAGGCATGCTTGATGCAGGCTGCTACTAAATGGTCTGAGCCTGGAGAGGTAAATGATGATATTTTGCGTTTTAAAAAATTATAATAAAATAAATAAAAGTTATAATTTGCGTAATTACTGGTGGTAGGACCTCTTGTGAGTCCGCGCGGGTAGGTACCAACACCCTGCCTATTTCTGCCGTGAAGCAGTAATGCGTTTCGGTTTGAAGGGTGGGGAAGCCGTTGTAACTATACTTGAGACCTTAGAACTTATATCTCAAGGTGGATGGCGTATTTACGTTGTAGAAGTCTATGGGCTCCAGTAACCACTTAACACCAGGTGCGCTGTGAGCTCGTCCACCCATGTAAGTTTTTTTTTTAATTCTATTTTGCCTTCAACTACTGCGTTTTTCGGGATATCCAAAGCTTCATGTATACACCCGGTACCCGATATATGTTATTAATGCTACGCTTCAGTTCTTAATAGAAATTGATATTGACAATGATTTATTTTATTCTTTATTCTATATTTCGTCTAATTTTAAAGGTGATTTAAAATTATCGGACTATGTTTATTTATCCATAGATTAGAATTAAATTAATTTTCTTTATACGCCCATGTAAATAAAAAAAAAATGAGCTCGAGGATTTCCAATCCATTGGAATACTACTACCATATTTTGCTTCAGTAATTTTGGAGATGTGATAAAATGTTAGACATGATTATATACAAATACGATTGTTATAGATTCAACAAAATATGATTGTCATTATTTCAACAAATGACAGACCCTTAGGATTTAGATACAGATATTTAAAAAGTAAATAAGACGTCATAATACCAAAATGCCCACTTGTGTCTCATAAAACTTAATCCCATTTATTATTAATTTAAATTGCTTACCAATAAATAAATAATACATGAACACAGAGTATGCCTGAACTAATAATTTTTGCCGTCTCCCTGTAAGTTCATCAGGGATGAAGATGCCAATATATCGACTCCAGTTCAGAGTGACCTTCAAAGCGGAGATGAAGTTATCGAAGACTAACTTCATGATGGATCTAGGATGAAATGAAGGATATCAGTTTTGAATATTTTCATAAGCTAGTGAAGAACTATGCTATGATACAAAGCCTTCAAGAGAAATTCAAGATCATTACGGAATCGAAGAATCCGACAGGTCCAAATATGCTTTTATATAAGGGCGGCATTCAATCATTTCTTTTACACCTTTTATTTAGAATATACACATACATTATTATATAATTCTAATTAGATTCATCACTTAGCCTTTTGATTATAGTAAACACAACATCAATAGTCCTTTGCAATATTCTGTATCCCGAAATTTCTTCCCAAATAATGGTACAACAAATTTCATGAAGAAGACACTAAAGAAGTGTGTTAACTTACCACGTTCAAAGATTAACTGGTTCATTTTCATTTAACTTCTAATCGACTTCATAAGTTGGCATTTAACTTGTAATTAACAATTCAGTTAAATAAGTGGGAGCTATTATACAATTAATTTTAAATGAAAGCTGCCGTGTGCAAGTTACATAGTTTGAATTCGCAAATTTGTTATTTGAAATAAAGTAGGTATCATTATATTTCGTCGTTTAGCTATTGATTCCATGCAAGTCAAATTGGCTTCGTTATTAGATGAGACAAAAAACTCGACAACCACTAATATGGGAGCAGCACAGGAATTTACCGACATCCTTAGGAAATACTAGCCGTACGTACACGCCCGCTTCGCTGGGAATTTAATTAACATTATTATTTATTGTCATTATCATTAGGGAGTCCAACACTCATATAAATATTCTTCTTCTTCTTCTCAGTCGTGTCACTCTTGACAGAGTGGTCGTGATCGTCATGTAGAGTTGGAAGGGGCAGACTTGATGCGTCTCACGATGTTGCGCCATCTCTCCCTATAAATATTAGCCTATCCATTAAGTACATGTATTTTCTACACGAATTTCAAAATTCAAGTCAATCGGATGCATGGTTCAGTAGTTTTAACGGAACATCCGTAAAAACCACTGTAGATTTATATATTAGTATAGATTTAGTTTCTTGTGACTGTTGTATGTGTGACTGTGACATTACACATATGTATTAAATGTATGTATTTAACTAGTGGTATTGTAAATTATGAGCACATTTCATTTTTGTTCAGAATTCCACCGGTCCACGTGTCATTAACCCGAGGTCTTGACTCCGCTATCATCGTTGATATCACGGTTACATTAAAATATCAGCTGTCTAAGCCTTAAAATCGGTTACTATGCCCGAAGAATTTTTGGCGCTTCATAATATGGCTGATATGTCTCAATGATGATGGTGTGGCACTCATAATACGGAAGTCCTGGGGTAGTTTGCTGAACCAGGGAATGCTTGACTACAATCAGACGCTCTCCAGGTGGCAGATAAGGGGTCCTATGGGTATCTTTCAAACAGATATAGTGAGTCCTTTTTAGGATCCTGTGATGTTATGCTTCAAAGACTCATAGACCAGCACCAGGATCGAACTAGCACATCGTGACGGCGATCATTATGGCTGACTTCAAATCGTTTTTGTCGACGACTTTGTTAGGCAGGCGTCCTTGGAGTGGTTGACCGTTGTCACCCCTCCTAGTTCTCCCTGGTTCTATCCTGGGAAGGAATAACTTTTTTTCCACAGGAGAAAATAGCCGGATCCCCACCCGCGCGGCAGGTGGGGTATGTGGCAGTTGAACCTCACTAAAAACTCCTGCCCCTCACAACCGGCGCTCTACCTCGGACCGGGTTGGAGCCCAGTCGGGGCTTATGGAGACGGCGGGACAGGGTTGACGCAGAGCACATTATATCCATCCCGCCGTCCCACAGACACCGGACCGGCTGCCGCCAGCATCACGACCACCGGTCCCCTCGGTCAGCGGGCCGAGAGCCCGCCTTGACGGCGCCGCGTTACATCTTCCCCCGGAGCGGTCGCGGGAACGCGGTCTACCGTCACCAAGGAGTAACTTAGGCTACTTTTTTTAGACTAGCTTCGCCCCGCGGCGTCACCCGCGGTACGACAATAGCCGCGGGTAGCATCGCGGGACTCAGCTAGTAGTAAATAAAATTCATTTATACATATTTAATTTTATCATATTCAATGGAAAACTATACGTTCCATTCGGAACGTACTATTCGAAACTAAACTATGAAAAAATCTGTTAACGAAAGGGAAATACGTTAGATCTGTAGAGCAGGCTGTACTGTCTCAAGGTGGTGATGTACGGTGTCAAGGTTGCCCTGTAAACCCTTTTGAAATCCACATGATACACACAAATCTATTAATACAACAACTAGATTATACCCATCAAAAGACGTTAACGTTTCAATTATTAACATATTCAATTTGGTGCATCAAAATTTACAAGGGATGATGGGTAAAGAGCTAGAAATTGAAATGTTTTTAAATATGCATAATATTAATGTATTCTGTGTCACTGAGCACTGGTTTAGAAACTATGAATTATTGTTTAATTTTAATGATCACCAGTTGTCAAGTTCCTTCTGCAGAGAGAACGCTATTCGCGGTGGCTCACTGATTCTCGTTAGTAAATGTTTGAAATGTAAGGAACGAAAGGATGTAGTGGCCCTCTCTGTTGAGAGAATTATTGAAATTTCCTGTGTTGAGCTTGAGCACCTCATTGTTGTCTGCGTCTACAGACCTCCTGATGCGTTATATGATTCTTTTGAAAAATTTTTGGAAAATGTATTGCTAAAGCTTTCTGTCTCTAATAAACAAATTTTTGTATGTGGTGATTTTAATATTAATCTTTTAGAAAACACAAATGCCACTATTAGATTCAGAACACTGTTAAAGTCATATAACCTCCCAAACTTATTTTTAGAGCCTACTAGGACAACAACCACATCGGCAACATGTTTAGATAACATATTTACAAATGTAACACCGATTAACAAAAAAATTATTAATCAGTTAACATCAGACCATAGTGGACAATTTGTGTCTTTTGAATCTAATATGAATTCTAAAGATAAAAATACTCTTGTGATTGTTCCTATTAATAAAAAACGAATTGAGAAGTTTAGAAATAATATTAAGCAAGAACATTCAGAAATTATTTATAACAAAAACCCAAATTTGTCATACCAGAATATGTTTGAGAGAATTAATTTGGTCTTTACTGATGTATTTATTCCTAAAACTGTAACATTAAAAAACAAAACAGTGTTCAGCGAGTGGGCCACCACCGGAGTGTACAAAAGTAGAAAAAAGTTATATGATCTGTACTCTGAAAAAGCTTATAATAATGATGAAACATTTCATCAATATGTCAGGAACTATTCAAAACTATTTAGAAAAGTTTGTTTAGCGGCAAAATCTTTACATTTAAGTGATTTAATAAAAAATGCCCCTGACAAGATAAAGATGACTTGGAACATCATTGGTAGAGAAAGTGGAAAAGTCAGAAATAGCCACCAAGAATTCTCATTAAAAATAGATGATAAATTGGTAACTAGTCATGAAGATGTGGCTAATGCTTTTGAAAAGTTTTTCTCTGACATTCCAGTTTCAACTACCACTTCTCTAAATTCATCCCCCACAGCAGCTGAAATATTATTGCATAACCATGTCGACAAATGTAATGAAATTTTTAAATTTAAGGAAATTAATTCAAGCAATATAATAAAAAGTTTTAATAGCCTTAATGTAAAAAATACAGTTGACTTGTGGGGAATATCAGTAAAGGTTTTGAAGTCTGTAATAGACATTATTGCTCCTCATCTTGCTAGTATTTTTAATGATTGTATTAGGTGTGGTGTATTTCCTGACTTAATGAAACATAGTAAAGTGATACCTCTTTTTAAATCTGGTAGTACTGATGACCCCTCTAACTATAGACCTATTTCAGTACTCCCTACGTTGAGTAAAATATTTGAAAAAATTATTTTGACACAACTTTTAGAACATTGTAATTCAAATAACCTGCTTCATAATAAACAATTCGGGTTTACCAGGGGTCGCTCTACAACTGATGCAGGTGCTTATCTACTCAAAAATATTTTTAAATCTTGGGAGGAATCGCATGATTGTCTTGGAATTTTCTGTGACTTGTCCAAAGCATTTGACTGTGTTGAACATGAAACATTGGTGAGGAAACTACATCACTATGGTATTAGGGATGGTGCATTGGAACTTATTACTTCCTATTTATCAGGAAGGATACAAACAGTAGATGTGAAAGGTAATAGATCTTCAGGCACCTTGTTGAAAATGGGTGTACCTCAGGGTTCCATTTTGGGTCCTTTTTTATTTCTAATATATATAAACGATTTACCTAGTTTTATTGAGTCCCGACACGAGGTCGTATTATTCGCAGATGATACATCTTTATTATTTAAAATTAAACGACAATTACAAGTCTATGACGAAGTGAATGATGCGATTTCGTGTGTGGTTCATTGGTTCCGTATCAATAACCTATTATTGAATAGTAAGAAAACTAAATGTATTAAATTTACTTTAAAATGTATTAAACCATCTTTAAATGTGAGACAAGTGGAGAGTGATGTAATTGTTTCTGAGGAATCATTGGAGCTTGTTGAGTCAACCGTATTTCTTGGTATAACAGTGGACTCCAAACTGCAATGGGGACCTCATATTCATAAATTGGCGAGTAAGCTCAGCTCTGCAGCATACGCAGTAAAAAAAATTCGAATGTTAACAAACGCGGACACGGCTCGTTTAGTTTACTTTAGTTACTTCCACAGCGTCATGTCCTATGGCATTTTGCTATGGGGCAATGCGGCCGATGTAGAAATGATATTTATTCTGCAGAAAAGAGCTATACGTGCTATTTATAACATGCACTCAAGGGAATCCCTGAGGGAAAAATTTAAAGAAATTAAAGTTCTCACTATGCCATCCCAGTACATTTTTGAAAATTTGATGTATGTTCGTAAACATATTGAGGAGTTTCCTAAACAGTCGGACATACATAATAGAAATACTAGGAACAAACACAAGCTTGTTGTGCCGATGAGTAGGTTACATAAGATACGAAATTCATTCGGGTGTTTGTCTGTGCGCCTGTACAACAAAATCCCACAAGATGTTCAGAACCTACATATACATAGGTTTAAGAAAACTATTAAAGAACATCTGTGCAATAAAGCTTATTATAAAGTCAATGATTATCTAGAAGATTGCACAAAGTGGGAATGAGTTGCACGCTCCAGGCATTTCAATATTGTAGTAATTGTTACGTTATATTACTCATTGTAAAAAATTCATATTTAAAAAAAAAATCTAATATTAAAAAATAAATAAATAATAATTTCATATGTAAAAAAAAAGACATGCCCGCTGAGTTTCTTGCCAATTCTTCTCAGGACGGAGGCTAGTTCTTGTGAATTGGCGGTAGTTTTTTTGACGTTCAACAAGTATGTACTTTCATTTATGTTGAATAAAAATTTTTGATTTGATTTGATTTGATTTGATTTGATTTGAATGGGGAATCGCCGGTGAAACCATTTTCTTCTTTTGACTTTCATTTTATGTTTTGTTTCGGAGAGTGGGATTGGGAGAGGTAGGATGTTCCAGGTGACACCAATGCAATACCTGAGTAAAGTGTGAAAAAAGATATCTGGAAATGCACTGTGAATAAACGCAGTGGCTCCATAAAGTATGGATGAACTCTACTCCGGTGGCGGGCGGTGCGATGGTAAAAACGATTTTAGTTTAAACTGTGATTGATTTCACGGGCCTCAAGAGATAGTAAAGAGATAGTGAGCTTGCAAACCTTCCTGGTTTGCTTTTTAATCACGGGATGCTCTTAAGCTTTATAAGTTCACAGTAGAAAATCTTAAATAAAAAAATCAAACACGGTAATATCATTTGACGTGACAACGTCTTATAATTCGATGGAGCCGGCTGCACGCACGAAAAAACATGACTCATGCGGCGTTACCTCGCTCTGGGGCGTTCCATTTAAGGCTTGAAGTGCAAACGAGAGCGCGCAACGAGCGACAAAGAGGCACAATCTGCCTCCGCGTTCGGCAACGTTCGACATCTGTCTCTCTCCTAATTGAGTGAGCGATGCATCAGCGTGGACAGCTGCTATACAGTAATACATTGACATGTTTTTCTCAAGTATGAAGTTCAGTGAAAAGTGAATGTGGTGTCAATTGTTTATAGCAACGATAATTGCGATAATTGAAAAATGAAACCATTCCATCAGTATTTTCTTATGACGTTGTCACGGTCAACTATCGTCAGTAAACCGACTTTACAGACAACCGATTTTTTAACATAATTTTTTTTGTTAAGGTACTCTAATAAAGGATATTATACCATAGCATAGTTAATTAAATAAATTATTTACCTAAAAGCTTACCTTGGTGTTAATTTATTTTTTGCAACTTAAAATTCACAAGGGAATCGACAGCTTTTTTCATATACATAGGTACATAGGACTGACATACCCACTAGGTTTTTTTATTTGTTTATTGCTTAGATGGGTGGACGAGCTCACAGCCCACCTGGTGTTATGTGGTTACTAGAGCCCATAGACATCTACAAGGTCAAAGCCACCACCCACCTTGAGATATGAGTTCTAAGGTCTCAGTATAGTTACAACGGTTACTCCACCCTTCAAAAGGAAACGCATTACTGCTTCACGGCAGAAATAGGCAGGGTGGTGGTACCTACCCGTGCGGACTCACAGAGGTCCTACTACCAGTGTCTGTTTTTTACAACTAATTTCTTGCAAATCCTCCCGTTTGTTTGATAAGCCAAGGGCGAAAATACTGTCTACAAAGAATTTTTTTTCAAACTTAACTTAAAATAGTGTGTTTTTTTTATATGAAATAAGGCAAAATGCCAATCAGCAGAAGCAAGCGCAGTGGTTCAAGATAGCAGGGATTGATACCTGCGCCGGCAATAGATTTTTTCTCCTACCTACGCCGAAAGTTCGATTTTCGTCCCGCTGTACAGGGAAGAAAGTCTAACATTTACTCCCTGGGTACTGACAAGTGCGCATGCGCGTTAATGTCTACGTCTGCTCTCACGCACCTAAAATTCTCCGCCATTGTTGTGCTCGGGTAATTTTGCAATATTGTGTTTATAATATATGTAATATCCCTTCAATCCCGTTTGCAAAAGCTAGCTGTCGGAGCTCCGTGGTTCGTGAGGAACGTTAACCTACACGACGACCTGGGCTTCGAATCAATCCGGAAACACATTAAGTCAGCGTTGGAACGGTACTTCTTAAGGCTATGCGTCATGGTAATCGTCTTATCGTTGTCGCCGCTGACTACTCCCCGAATCCTGATCACGCAGGAGCCAGTCACTGTCGACGCCCTAGACACGTCCTTACGGGTCCATCAGATCCAATAACCATTGCATTAGACGCCTTTGGCTCTAACACTAGGAGTAGGGCCCCAGTAACCGAACTCATCGTACTCGACAAAGAGTTCGAAATGCAACCTAACCATCATCCCGCTGAGTTTCACGCCGGATCTTCTCAGCGGGTCGCGTTTCCGATCCGGTAGTAGATTCGTTCACGAAGCAGCTACTCTTGAGTTGTTAGGTCTCCTTTGGAGGTGCTTTGGCAGCTGTTTCTTGTGAGTCCGTACGGGTAGGTACCACCGCCCCGTCTATTTCTGCCGTGAAGCAGTAATGCGTTTCGGTTTGAAGGGTGGGGCAGCCGTTGTAACTATACTGAGACCTTAGAACTTATATCTCAAGGTGCGTGGCGCATTTACGTTGTAGATGTCTATGGGTTCCAATAACCACTTAACACCAGGTGGGCTGTGAGCTCGTCCACACAACAAGGCAAAAAAAAAATGTTAGCAAATCCCACCGATTGTTCCGATTTAAATAGCCGGACAGCAGTTGGATAGCCGTTATCGGACACGATGGACACTTCCGGGCGACCGCATTCATGTTGTTATGACCACGGGCACCTGGTATGTGCTCTGCCCCGTGATCGATCTTACAAATAATGTAAATTCTGCATTAAATGTCATCGAATACGACCTTGTATAAATTGTAAATGGCATTTGGTAATTAAAATAATAGTTCACACAGCCTTTCAGTGACATGTAAATTATAAATGAAATTCGAAGTTATAAGTTAGCGTTAGAACGCAAAACGTCAACACGTCTTTAGCGTTTTGTTCGTAAAGGTTATTTGTTATTAAAGTCTTGTATAAACAAATAAGAAACACACCAACCAGTACATCAGATTCTTTTTTTTTTATGATTGAAAGTTTACTGGTGGCCCGAAGGCCTTTCCAGTTTCACCAGGACAGGTGGGCGAGCAAAGGCTCAGCCAAGAGGGGTGGGATTTGCTAACAACTGCCCGAGCGCCTCCGAAGGAGACCTAACAACTCAAGAGCAATTGTTTCGCGAATGAATCTACTACCGGATCGGAATCGCGACCCGCTGAGAAGATCCGGCGAGAAACTCAGCGGGCTGATGCATGGGTTAGGTTGCACGTCGACCTCTTTGTCGAGTTCGACGAGTACGGTTACCGGGGTCCCTAAGCCTGCCCCTAGTATTAGAGCTGAAGGCATCTAATGCAAAGGTTATTGGATCTGATGGATCCGTAAGGACGTGTCTAGGGCGTCGACGGTGACTGGCTCCTGCATGATCAGGATTCGGGGAGTAGTCAGCGGCGGCAACGATAAGGCGATTATCATGACGCATAGCCTTATCGAAGTATCGTTCCGACGCTGACTTCATGTATTTCCGAATTGATTCGAGGCCCAGGTCGTCGTGTAGGTCAACGTTCCTCACGAACCACGGAGCCCCGACAGCTAACCTGCAAAAGCGGGATTGTAGGGATTGGAGGGTGTCTATGTGTGTGCGGGCCGCGTGAGCGAACACCACACTCGCGTAAGTCATGACGGGCCTTATGCAAGTTTTGTAAAGTGTCACCTTGTTCCGAAGGGACATTTTACTCCGCTTACAGATCATGGGGTAGAGTCTACCGAGAATAAACGCGGCACGGTCACGGACTGATTTTATATGCGGGCGGAATGTCATCGATGCATCCAGGGTAACGCCCAGGTACTTGACCTTCCTGGCCCAGGGTATGGGTTGTCTAAAGAGAGTAATCGGGGGTGTGAGATTCCTCCTCCTAATCCGGGAGGAAATCCGTGTGGAGCTTCCCCTCTGAAATAGCACCGCAATACTTTTCGCTGGGTTGATGTCTATGCGCCATTTTCGGAACCACTGTCCTAGGGCTAGGGCTGCGCTCTGAAGCTTCTTCGCGATTAGGGACTTATTTCTACTAGAATAGTAAACAGTCGTGTCGTCGGCGAATAAAGCTAAATGGGTCGGTGGCGACCGGGGAATATCGTTGACGAATAAGCTAAATAGGAGGGGTGAGAGGACAGAGCCTTGCGGGACTCCAGCTGTGAGAGGTCGTGGGGAGGAGCGGGTTCCCTCGACTCGATATCGAAAAGAGCGGTTCGACAAGAAGTCCCGTATGATGAGCACGAGACTATCCGGCACGCCCATGTTGAATAGTTTGAAAATCAAACCATTGTGCCAGACTTTGTCGAACGCTTTTGCGACGTCGAAGAAGACATCAGATTCTGACCATCAGGTAAGGCATATTGTGTAGTACAGATGGAACTGCTATATTGAATACTAGCGGCCCGCTCCGGCTCCGCTCGGGTCTTTAACAAAAATTTCAACGATATTTGACGTTGTTTTATTTTTTTAAATAAAAGAACACTTGTTGCGGCGTAACTATAATAGTTAGACATATGCTGTCACTTTTTGTAAATAATAATCTGTTCTACAAAGTCGTAGTACACTATTTTATTCTATCATCAATAGTCTTCGCAGGGCACGCGATGTAAAGAATATTTTAGGTAATTTTTTACACCTTGGGTAACGTTATTGGAGTTTTAGTAAAAAAAAAAAATTCCGCCGTGTCGTTGCCGTGAAATAATTACTTTGGCATAACGTATTTATTTGGATAAGGATTAATATCATCTTAATAAAAATACCTTCAGAAATGTTTTATTTTAGAACAAATTTGGTTAGCATGAAAAACGTTATAGTGGCCAACCTTAACATATAGACATGTACTGTCGCGGACTTTTTATAGATCTTTTAAAGGGGAACAATTCTGTCATACATTATTTTAGCGAAACTTTAATCGATTCCGCAGCGCACGCAGCGGAAGCTCTCAAAAGGGAGAAAAACTCCGATTTTGAAACATTCTTTATTGGTGCTCCGCTTGTATTGATTTTAGGGTGATGTTGTATAGCCCATAGCCTTCCTCAATAAATGAGCTATTTAACATTGAAAGAATTTTTCAAATCGGACCAGTAGTTCCTGAGCTTAGTGCGTTCAAACAAACAAACTCTTCAGCTTTTTAATATTAAAAAATAAATACAGTCAAAACCGTTTACTGCGACATCGTTTAATACAACATGCCGGTTATAATAACCAAGAACAAAGGTCCCGGCTGAATGCCATATGACCGCCTTATTAAAAATATTGCTTTCTACGACATTGGTAATAACGACATACCTCATAAAACGACCACATTTAACTAATATTTCGGAGAATTAGATCTGTTAGAACGACCGGCTAAGCTGTATTGTAAACAATTTGAATAGGTATCCACATTTGTCTTCAATGGCTTTTAAAATCAGGAAAGAAAACAGTAGGATTTAGTTTAGTGTAGGGTCTTTTCTAATTCTTAGAAACAAAACACGTGCATGCGGTAGTCAAAGCCCGCTTCTTCATATCTCTTCAGTTAGTTTGTTACTTATCTATACACAAGACGCACCAAAACTTTGTGGAGTTATTCGTGAAACTTTCAAAATGTCGCAAAGAAAAAGAAAACAAATTAATATTGAAGAAAAATCGCGTATTATGTAAATATATTTTTCCAATAATTCCCTATCGATTTGTTTGTACTTGCGCGATACACATTAAACATCACCGGTTGTTACGACTATCGGTTTTTACGACTGAATATGAGCAGTCCCTTCGATGTCGTTATAACAGATTTTGACTGTAAATAAGTATAGAATGCAGAAAATAACCCTGTTTTTTTTTTAATACATTGTAAGGATGTCTATATTTTTGATAATTTCGACAAAGTAATACAGGTTGCGAACGCGAGCTGACTAAATTCTATGAAGTGAAAGCGTTCTGTGCTAACCACGTTTTTGGCGCCATGAAAACCCGTTTTTTACTATGAAACTTTGACGCTAGATCGTTATTAATGTAATAGTTATATAGCTCAAAGTATTGTTATTAAACACGAATTCACTTAAAACTATTCAAACTAAGTTTTTTTTTCTTACCTAAGCTGAGAGCCTTGAGAGGCTATTTATCTAAATAAAAGGTGTTAAAGAAATTATTGAATGCCGCCGTTATATAAAATCATATTTGGACCTTTTGTCAGATTCTTTCGTTCCGAACTGATCTTGAATTTCTCTTGAAGGCTTTGTATCATAGTATCACTAGCTTATGAAAACATTCAAAACTGATATCCTTCATTTCATCCTAGATCCATCATGAAGTTAGTCTTCGATAACTTCATCTTCGCTTTAAAGGTCACTCTGAACTGGTGTCGATATTTTGGTATCTTCATTCCTGATGAACTTACAGGGAGACGACAAAAATTATTAGTTCAGGCATACTCTGTGTTCATGTTCATGTTATTTATTGGTAAGCAATTTAAATTAATAATAAATGGGATTAAGTTTTAAGGGACACAAGTGGGCATTTTGGTATTATGACGTCTTATTTACTTTTTAAATATCTGTATCTAAATCCTAAGGGTCTGTCATTTGTTGAAATAATGACAATCATATTTTGTTGAATCTATAACAATCGTATTTGTATATAATCATGTCTAACATTTTGTCACATCTCCAAAATTACTGAAGCAAAATATGGTAGTAGTATTCCAATGGATTGGAAATCCTCGAACTCATTTTTTTTATTTACATGGGCGTATAAAGAAAATTAGTTTAATTCTAATCTATGGATAAATAAACATAGTCCGATAATTTTAAATCACCTTTAAAATGAGACGAAACATAGAATAAAGAATAAAATAAATCATTGTCCATATCAATTTCTATTAAGAACTGAAGCGTAGCATTAATAACATATATCGGGTACCGGGTGTATACATGAAGCTTTGGATATCCCGAACAACGCAGTAGTTGAAGGCAAAATAGAATTAAAAAAAGAAAAACTTACATGGGTGGAAGAGCTCACAGCCCACCTCGTGTTAAGTGGTTACTGGAGCCCATAGACATCTACAACGTAAATGCGCCACCCACCTTGAGATATAAGTTCTAAGGTCTTAAGTATAGTTACAACGGCTTCCCCACCCTTCAAACCGAAACGCATTACTGCTTCACAGCAGAGATAGGCAGGGTGTACCTACCCGCGCGGACTCACAAGAGGTCCTAACACCAGTAATTACGCAAATTATAACTTTTATTTATTTTATTATAATTGTTTAAAACGCAAAATATCATCATTTACCTCTCCAGGCTCAGACCATTTAGTAGCAGCCTGCATCAAGCATGCCTCTAAGACCTTCTTTAACTTCTCCGTGTATAGCATTGCTTAAAATTCCTTTTACCGTACATATTTCTCGCAGGGTTCTTCATCATCACTCAAATAATATTATTTATATTAGTATGGGGCGATTTAAGCTTAATGACTGACGTGGGACTCGTGCTAGGGACGAACCTAGCATTGTCAGCCAAAATTGCCGTGTTCTTTTTCAAACGAGAAGAACTCGCAAGTATTCTTAAGAAAAATGACGACACCCTAAGGTTTGAAACCAGAGAGGAAGGAAAGAAGATTATTTCCGAGTAAGTACATATTATCTATAAAAACACGTGTGGCACTCGGGGACTGCCGCGGTAAAGCTAGCATAGCATTTTTTATCAACTTATGCAATTATATATATAATATTATATTATAGACAATAATAATTTAATATTAAAACAATAATAAAATAAGACCACGCTATATTTATAAACATTAGCAAAAGCAAAACATTTAAATTAACTGTCCCCTTCACACTCATAAGCTAGACCGCGCGAGAGAGAGAGATGGGCAGAGTTTTCATGATGCGCATGCAGTGCGACGTCACGCCGCGCGCTTATTCACAAACATTACACAAGCGTGGCGTGTGAATGTGTTGAACGCGAGCTACATGGAGGCGGAGTGGGGGGGTGTTAGGTTTTATTTTCATTACGGAATTTCTTGATTCAGTCTCCGCGCTCAAAGTCTGCGATAAAAGCTATGTATACCTAATATATATACCTAAACTTGCCATAAATACTGAGACAAAGGAAAAAAAGAAATTCTATTGCAAATAACATCTATTACTTTTACAGTGTGTTCGTTTAATACATAAATATAAAACAATTTAAAGTATAAAAAGCTTATTCGAAATGGTCTCCATTGGCTGCAATACAGTCCTTTAAACGTTGAGGCCAGTTATCAATAGAAGGACGCACTCTTTCCATGGGAAAATTTTTGCACTGCCAATCGTACGAATTGTTTTAGGGACTCCAAATTATCATGGCGTTTAGAGCAAACCGTACTCTCTGAAACTGACCATAAATCATAATCCAGCGGATTAAGCGGATAGTTTTGTCTCTATTATAGTTGAATTAACATTTCATAGACACTTTCCCAGTTGGTGGGGGTTATTAATTTGTATTAATTGTGAATATTAATTTGTATTAATATTCACAATCGTATAGATATTTAAAATATATACGCATAAATACGGTCATTTTGTTTGTTAAAATGTTTCTCAATTGTAAAAATTTTCTAATCCGTAAACAAAATTTTTCAAAGGGAGGTCCTTTGCGTACCGCTTGTTTCGTTTTACCACCCTATTCTCTTTTAAATTATCAGTTAAGAAATGACCAGTACGTCTCTTATAGGCTGCAAGTCCTAAGTCATATTTAAAATACGCGACATGGTTCTAGGTGCTATCTTCCTCTCCCGAGATAAAATATTTTGCTTTCGGACAAGATTTCTTCGAATTCTTTCCCTTACTGCTTTGACCACCTTTTTCGTACGAACACTACGTAGACGGCCAGATCTTTTTCTGTCACAAACAGAGGAGGTCTCATTGCACCTATTAATAGCCCGGTACACAAACATTTTACTAATCCCAAGCGTATGGACAATTTTAAAAATTGCATTTGGCTCCATACCTACTTTGTGTAATGCAATCACAGCGATTCGGTTCTCTTTATCACCCCACTCCATTTTAATATCGCAAAATATTGTACAATGTATTGGCGCCATAATGAGAAAACTCAATGAGCAATCATATAAAAATGGCAGATTCCAAATTCAAATGTAATATTTTGTTTATTTTTAATTGTAACAGTATTTATGGCCAGACTAAGTATATCTATATATCTATATATAAACATGTACTATATCGCGTGGGCGGGGAAACGTGCTCAGCAGCTGGTTAAAAAGTAGTCTATACCTGTATCCTTTCTGTTAAAGGAGTAACAAGCCAATTAGAAAATGCATTTCCTCAAAATCGGCTTACCGTTTTGGGGCTGAAAATGTAACAGAGAGACAGAGCTTAATCAATATTAATATAATTTTTCTGCAACATAAATCATGAACGCCTACGTTCAGATTACGTGCAGATTAATCTCTCTACCAGTGAAAACTACATGAAAATCCGTTCGTCTATGCGGTCGCTTTTAATCACGAGATTGGCAATGGATCTTAGCAACGATGGCCAAGCAATGCACTTGATAGAATAGTTTGTTACATCAAAATTAAGTTCTTTATTAATACCAAAATATTCTTTCTTTTAAGAATCGATCGAGAAACAAATGCGTTCATGAAAGTATTTTTTTGTTTTGGAGTCGGTACTGTCATTGCGTGGTTCTTAAGCACACCAAAAGGAGAATTGCACATCGCTACTTGGTATGAATATAAGTAAATGTTTCGTTTTAATGATCTTATGTCGAACTAAATATGTAGACGCCCATAGAAATCACAACAGAAATGATACCACCCACCTTGAGACACGAATTCGAAGTCTTAACTATGGCGAACAGTTGCTCCACCCTTCGTTCTGGAATTGGAGACTGTGTAGTGACAAAAATTAGCAAGATGATATTTATCTACCCATACGGACTCACAATGCTCCATTTGAAACTTTGGTTCCATGCTTCTAGCTAGGCAGCCGCATCCATATTGTGATGTACTTATATTGGTCACGGTAGCAAAGATGATTAGATCAGGTGCCATAATAGATTCATCTTAAAAAAATACTTAGTACAATGCGGTTCCATATATTTCTTTATTTTAGGTATCCATGCGACACTAAGAGGTCACCAGCATACGAAATCATTATGATTCACCAGGTATATTTCACGTATTGATTTCTTTTTTTATCTACCCCCTGGTAGCGAGTCGGGCTTTCTCGTCGAACCCATTGCTTGCGACAAAGGGTCTAGCGAGTAAACTAACCCATAGACACAGCCTTCTGAGTTTCTCGCCGGATCTTCTCAGTTGGTCGCGTTTCCGATCCGGTCGTAAATTCTGCGAAGCGCTGCTCTTGCCGGGCTAATGTTGGCAAATGGCATAGACCTTGTTATTTTTTTTATATATTGTCAAGACTATAGCTGTTGCCGTCATAGCTGGCAATAACAGCGGACTTATTGATGCTGTCCATGATCGCTGTTTGTCGCTGCAGAGTGAAGTTAGTGGGACTATACTTGCAAACGATCTGCGATGATTTGCCGTGTAATGTCAAGGTAAGATTGTATAATTCTTGTTTGGACAAATTTCGAGTCCCCTATAATAGACAGAGAAAATTCATAACATTACCCCATTTTTACATTGACAGATACATTTTTCATTTTATCAAAAATGAAGTATACAGGTATTATGTTACAAGCAATGATAAGGTGTTCTACTAATTAGAAGGGGATTAAAACGTTATCATTTTTCAAATGGCCTCCGAATAAAACTGGATTGCTTTTGTTCGCTCTTCGGGCACTGGTTGTGGCGAGAGATGGGGTGCTATTGGAGCAGCTAGCCGTAAACTATTCGTTTATTTACTATGTATCAGTGGACAAACGTTAATATTATTACACAATATGTTTCAGAATAAACTGACATCAGATGAAGAGGTAATCGTCGCGAAACGTATCCGCGAATACGTCATCGAGCACCAAGCTATATTAGACTGTATTTCTGAACTGCAAAACCATTTTTCGCCTGCATTATTAGTTCAACTTTTGACATCAGTAGTGATCATTTGCGTAACTGCGTACCAGTTGGCTGTGGTAAGAAGGACTAATTAATGGAAAATCATTCCTTTTGCTCTGTTTTTTTTAATTATTTTTTTAATGCTTACATGGCTGACGGACTCACAGCCTACCTGGTGTTAAATGGTTACCGCAGCATTTAAATATCTATAACCTAAATGCCGCCACCCATCTTGAGATATGAGTTCTAATGTCTTAGTTTTTAAAGTACAACGGCTGCCCCACCCTTCAACCGGAAACGCATTACTGTTTCACGGCAGAAAAAGCCAGGCTGTGATACATACCTGTGCGGACTCACAAGATGTCCTACCACTAGTTATTGCGCAAATTATAATCTTGCGGGTTTCATTTTTCTTACACGATGTTATTCCTTCACCATGGAAGTCAGTCGCGAACATTTGTTAACTACAAAAATTGTTACTTGTCTGCGGAATTCGAACGCCGTTGCATCGCTAGATACGAATGCACCGGACGTCTTATTCTTTAGGCCACGACGACTACTGATCACTACAGATCGGTACTTTATGTATTTGTGGAATAGAGATTTGCTCAAAACAACTTTCGAAGGAGCAGGGATATGAGCGACATGGAAGGCGCCACATCTTGTAACACCGATGCACATGTTCTTCGTCGGCATCGGCAACAAATACCTACCCTCAAGGTAAAGGCCGATCCAAGCGTTTCAACAGAATACACGAAAAGCTGGGCTGCAGTCGCTGCAGTAAGCAAACTACGTTTCTAAGCGATGGTGTTTAACGTGATCTACGTTGTTGATACTAGAGCCACGTTTGGGCCTGCTATCCCCATTGTAAGACATTCTGTTTAACCGTGAAGGTCCACAATTTTAACCGGCCGCTTAATTCATACCACTCCTAGTACTTCGCTCTAACCCGCCCTACTGTAGAAAAAATACTACACCGCAATGGTCTTAGATAAAATATTAAAACCGTTTCAAAGTAGATGATATTGGCAAATGAAATTGAATGCATCTTCAGTTCATCAGCCTTCAGTTCACTAGTTCACGACTTCCGCAATTTATCTTCATCCATAGAAGCTTACCGGACCAATTATCAAAGAATACATTTCCAAACTATATAATCAAGCCACTAACCTACATGTAAACAAAAACAAACACAGATTCTGGAGGATATAACCGAGTTGGTGACAAAAATGATTATCAGCATGTAGTTTCTTAATTCATTAGTTAGTTTTCTTAATAGACAGATGTTCATACTTCGCACCGCATAGTGAGTGGTCACTGATGCTTACGGACATCAACAATTATAGAAGCTAAACGTTGCCTAACGCTTATGGCGCTTTTCAAACATTGGTGAAAGAAGAACACAGCGCTTATGAAATACCATGGGGTGAAATATATTCTAGATCCAGACGATACGTAGCAAAAAATACCTCAGAATGCGAATTATGGATGAGTACAGAGTTTCCGAGTGTTACGGAATAAACTCTACTCCGCTGGAGAGTGGCGCGACGATAAGTCGGTTCTGGTATAGTTAACTAGTTTATTACAAAAAGATTTTTGTATTTACAGGAAAAATCTTCTGACTTGCTGCGAAAGTTCACCATGGCTTCCTTTCTATTTGGAATGTCCACTGAAATGTTCATGTTCAGCTATCAAGGGGGGCACCTGTCACATGATGTATGTAATCTGTTGCCTTGAATTGCCAGCGTTAACGACCGCTAGAATTGGAACGCTTAGGCAAACTTTTAGTAAAGACATATAAATAAGAAATAGAAAGAATTTAATTAAGAACAGAAAGAATCTATGAATACTTCCAGAATAATACCGGTCTACAGCGCAAATAAAATAAAAATTGTGCGCATGAGAGAGACAGAGGGAGAGAGAGAAAAAGAGAGAGAGTCAGAGAGGGAAAGAGAGTATAGTAGGGCGAGAAACTGCAAAAAGTCATCATCATTATCCTGCCCTTCTCCCAGTCACCTGAGGTCGGCGCAACATGTTTTCTCCTTCCGTACTCTTCTATCATATTAGTCCAGGAGGAATCGGCGCATGAGTACCGAAAACTATTCCACCTCAAATTTTTTATATGATCCTCTTCAAATTGCCCTACTGATAATATAAATGCATGTTGCCATGGGGCAACCCCGGGCCATATTGTTTAAACCGAAATTGTTTAAACAATTGCAAGGAATTGTAATTTTTCAACCGGACAATTTTTTTTATTTTCTTTATTAGAATACAAATAAAAAGGCTCTTTGACTTTTTACGATAAAGTTAATATTTTTAAAGATATGAATTTTTAAAGGTTCGAAAAATCTCAAATTTGGGTACTTTGGACCCATGAAACATATATTAATATATTAAAAAAATATATATATGTCGGCGCACGCCAGGGATGGCAAAGCGGTAATTTCCGTCATCACTCGTATTTGGTTGAACTCAGTTTATAAAAAGTCAATAAAACCTTTTGAATAATAATTATTGAAACTTAACACACACAACTTTCACAATGACAGGGTAAACCGACAGTTTCGTTGCACATACAGACCGACTGACTAACTGCCAGAGACTCACTGACTGAGACGGACGGACCGTCCGATACGGGCTGAATGACTGTCTGACACGGAATGCCACGACTCTTTTTTTTTTTTTTTTTTCTACCTAAGCTGAGAGCCTTGAGAGGCTATGTCAGCGTAACCCTAACTTTTGTAGGTGAGCTCACGGGGCTCAAACCTGATGACGTTGCTAACACGAACCCTAGCAAGAGTCGTGCTTCGCAGAATCTACCACCGGATCGGAAACGCGACCCACTGAGAAGATCCGGCGAGAAACTCAGTGGGCTGTGTCTGAGAGTTAATTTACTCGTCGAGCCCTTCGTCGCAAGCGACGGGTTCGACGAGAACGGTGACCGGTGCTTGAAGTACCTAGAAGCACCGTTAGTGGATCGGGAGGATCCGAGATGACGTGTTTTGGGCGACGTCGACTGCTTTCCATTCTGTCCGCAGGATCGGGAATGTAGTTACCGGCGGCCACGATGAGAGGGTTCTCGTGTCGTGCCGCTTTATCGAAGTGGCGCGTAGACGCCGACTGCATATACTTACTGGTGGACTCTAAGTCCAGGTCGTCATGGAGGTCGACGTTCCTGACGAACCACGGGGCTCCGACGGCTATCCTGCAAAAACGGGATTGAATGACTTGGAATGATTTTAAGTGTATGCGGGCCGCGTGAGCGAACACTACACTTGCATAGGTCATGACGGGGCGTATGCAAGTTTTGTAGAGTGTCACCTTATTTCTAAGGGACATTTTACTTCGCCTACATATCATCGGGTAGAGACGTCCTAGAATGAAGGCGGCACGGTCGCGTACCGTCTTGATGTGGGGGCGGAATGTCATCCTACTGTCGAGGGTGACGCCTAAATATTTGACCTTCGGGGCCCACGGTATGGGCTGGTCGAACATCGTGATTGGGCGAACGGCGGGGGCGGGGTTATTGACGCGCCTAGTCGGGAGGGGGATGCTCAGCGTGGTGTTCGGAGGGCGACCCCTTTTGAAGAGCACCGCTGTGCTTTTCGTGGGGTTGATGTCGATGCGCCACTTCCGGAACCACTGTCCCATGGTGGTAGCTGCGGTCTGAAGTCGTCGATGAAGCAACGCCTTCTTCCTACACGAGTAGTAGATGGCGGTGTCATCGGCGAAGAGCGCCAGATGGGTCTCCGGAGACCGGGGTATATCGTTGATATACAAACTGAATAGTAACGGGGAGAGGGCGGAGCCTTGCGGGACTCCGGCTGTGACGTGACGGGGCCGGGAACGCGTTCCCTCGACTCGATATTGGAACGAACGGTTCGACAAGTAGTCTCGTATGATGAGCACGAGTCTGTCTGGCACTCCCATGTTATACAGTTTGTATATCAAACCGTTGTGCCAGACTTTGTCGAACGCCTTCGCTATATCGAAGAAGAGGGCTCCTGTCGGAATGGGTTTCCGCCTGTTCAGCCCTAGTAAGATGTGCTCCGTGAGGCACCACGACTCTGTCCACGTACCGCCATTTTATACTGTGGCGTTACGGAGTCTACCCTACATTTTGTGATATTTATCAAAACAACATTTCATCATTTAAAATAATAGTCAAAACAACGTCTTAATATTACTAAAAGTCTTTAACCACGACATATATATAAATAATATTTTTTTCTATATCTTCATACTATTACAATAGTTAATAATATTGTGAATAGAGATCTTCGATCAACAATAGTAATGCACCGACCCGAAATCTAGTTACTATTGTTGATCGAAGATAGAGATCTTAAAAAATTTCATTGTTTGTACCCTTCGATCAACGTTACTATTGTTGATCGAAGTTTGTACCTGTTTTTTAATTTTTAATTTCGCGCACTCACAAGTATGCGTCGCTATGAAATATTATGAAATATTATTTATATTTTTTTCTTTTTTTAATATATTTTTCAGGGGTCGAAAGTACCCAAATTTGAGATTTATTGAACCTTTAAAAATTCGTATCTTTAAAAATATTAACTTTATCGTAAAAAGTCAAAGGGACTTTTATTATTTGTATTTCAATAAAGAATATAAAAAAAAATTGTCCGGTTGAAAAATAACAATTCCCAGCAATTTTTTAAACAATTTCGGTTTAAACAATATGGCCCGGGGTTGCCCCATGGCAACATGCATTTATATTATCAGTAGGGCAATTTGAAGAGGATCACATAAAAAAATTGAGGTGAATAGTTTTCGGTACTCATGCGCCGATTCCTCCTGGACTATATACCATTTCTTCGCTCACTCCCCTCTTACCCATATCGTCTTTCACATAATCTATCCATTTCTTCTTAGGTCTACCTCTTCCGCTATATCCTGCAACTGCAAACTGAAGAAATTGCAAAAAGTATGAACAAGAATTCTTAAACAATATTATTTTGGTTTATTTCCGAACTATCGACAACAGCATCGGTTCATGCCGCAATTGGTACTGTAGCTACTATTGACTTATAGTGACTAAAAGAACTCAGTATTATAAATATTCTAGACTCAAAATTTTCCAAATATACTTAGTCTGAACATAAATACTGTTACAATAAAAAATAAAAAATATATATTGCAAATAACATTTATTCATTTTACAGTGTGTTAGTTTAATACATAAATATAAAACAATTTAAAGTATAAAAAGCTTATTCGAAGTGGTCTTCATTGGCTGCAATACAGTCCTTTAAACATTGAGGCCAGTTATCAATAGAAGCACGCACACTTTCCATGGGAAAATTGTTCACTGCCAATCGTACGGATTGTTTTAGGGACTCCAAATTATCATGGCGTTTAGAACAAGCCGTACTCTCTAAAACTGACCATAAATCATAATCCAGCGGATTAAGATCGACGGCCAGTCTTCAGCTCTGATGAAGTCCGAAACGTTCGTTTCCAACCAAGACTGCGTAAACCGAGCTTTATGACCTGGCGCCGAGTCTTGCTGGAAGGACCATTCTTGATTATTGAACATGGTGTTGTTAAGGGGCTTCACTACCTTCTCAAGAATGGTATCTTGATACACTTGTGCCGATGTTTTGATACCTTTTTCACAAAAGTATGGCTCAGTCACTCCTTCATAGCTAATACCCCACCAAACCATCACTGAAGTTGGATAGTGCCCACGTTGCACTCTGTCGACTAATTGAGAAGCTTCCTTAGAGCTTTGAGCATAAATACGGTAATTTTGTTTGTTAAAATGTTGCTCAAGTGTTGCTTTCTCATCCGTAAACAAAAATTTTCTATGACCTCCTTTTGCGTACCGCTTCAGTAGTTGTTTCGATTTTACCACCCTATTCTCTTTTAAATTATCAGTTAAGAAATGACCAGTACGACTCTTATAGGCTGCAAGTCCTAAGTCATCTTTTAAAATACGCGACATGGTTCTAGGTGCTATCTTCATCTCCCGAGATAAAATCTTTTGCTTTCGGACAGGATTTCTTCGAATTCTTTCCCTTACTGCTTTGACCACCTTTTTCGTACGAACACTACGTGGACGGCCAGATCTTTTTCTGTCACAAACAGAGGAGGTCTCATTGCACCTATTAATAACCCGGTACACAAACATTTTATTAATACCAAGCGTATGGAGAGTTTAAAAAATTGCATTTGGCTCCATACCTACTTTGTGTAATGCAATCACAGCGATTCGGTTCTCTTTATCACCCCACTCCATTTTAATATCGCAAAATATTGTACAATGTATTGGCCCCAAAATGAGAACTCAATGAGCAATCATATAAAAATGACAGATTCCAAATTCAAATGTAATATTTTGTTTATTTTTAATTGTAACAGTATTTATGGCCAGACTAAGTATATCGATAGAAAATATAATCTATGATAGTTCCGGATCGTGTGGTCAGTTCGTTATTCATCCTTAAATCAAATTTATCTTGTAATAGGGAATGCTGTGTTTATGAAACAATGACCTAGCTCGCTTTCTCCCTCTCTCAACGGTCGAGTGGTTCGCGAGACGCTTTGCCTATTTTCTCACTCTCACTCTTCCTAAATAGTATCTTTTCTCTCTGGCCGTAACGAATCTGTCGCGAGTTAAATTTTACCCTCAAGGCGTCTAAACAAGTTTTACGTCAACTACATTTCTATTTTACGTTCTTTGCAGAGTATGGAGGTGGCAACGGCAGCGTATAGTTGTCCTTGGTACACGTTCCCCACATCGCTCAAACGATCACTGTTGGTGATCATGATACGCGCCCAGCAGCCGGCTTTACTCACAGCTGGAGGCTTCACGACCCTCTCACTAGAAACTTTTGTTACAGTAAGTTAGGAACCTCCACACGCACTATTTTCGTTTTTCAGTAGACGTTGTCGTCTTTTAAAGACAGCAAGAGCATCGGTCTGTTTTCGGTTCGGCAAGAGACCGTTGCGACGTCGTTCTTAAAGACATTTCGTCTTTTCGCATTTAAAGTGTACAATTTCCAAAAATATTCGAAATTGAGTTAATATGCGGAATCATTTGGTATCACCAGTATTTTTCTAATAAATACTGTCAAAAGAGCGTTTTAGTTTTTTTTGTTTACCTATGTTTTGACAACTATTAACAAAATTAATACATAATTATATCTTACTTTAAAAGACAGTTAATGTAACTGGTAAAAAATAAAAAAATAAACGTTGGAAATATGATTAATATTTAAAAATATCACATGTAAAACCTTTAAAACACTCAACTGTAAAATTAATAAGTTTTGAGATTATACAGTTTTAATGCGAGAACACGATTTCACGCATAACGTTCATAATAAAATTATACTAAGCATTTCAACGCTAAGCATTGATTACGTGAAGCCACGAATGCGTCTTTTTGTTTTAAGTGCACTGTTAGCGTGCTCATAACTTAACAGAATTGTGAGGAATAGAAATAGGCCGTGCACTACTAACTTGACCTGCAGTTCCCTTCGTAGAATGTGAGCTTCAGTTT
This sequence comes from Bombyx mori, assembly GCF_030269925.1. Taxonomy (NCBI): domain Eukaryota; kingdom Metazoa; phylum Arthropoda; class Insecta; order Lepidoptera; family Bombycidae; genus Bombyx; species Bombyx mori. The sequence continues at coordinate 1,556,098 of NC_085114.1, forward strand.
TTGAGGGCCACAGCTTTTCGTCACCACTCGACGGTTCTCGGAGACGGATGTGTACGCGATGCTTAATGCAATTTTGAACGTGCGTAACTAATTTTAAAATGTTGTAAATTAATTAAGTAGTATTTACTACTGAAGAAAAATGAAGATATCTTTTTTATTCTTTTTTTGGCTTTTTTATTTTTTTTAAGGGATTTCATGACCTGGTAACTAAGACCTTTAGGCCAAGTCTTATTTTAATTTATATTCTTATTTTTATGAAAAATGATAATATGAAGTGAAATGAAATAGGATGATATGAGATGAAATATAATCTCAGTAAAATGTTGGTCATTTACCGAGACTTTTTCAGTAGACTTTTTGGAGGAACCCCACGAAGCTACGTACAGCGACTTTGTTTCATTTTCCCACATTTGTGCACTTTCACAGATATTAAACAGTTAATAAACCACCGTTTTTACACATTTTAACCTGAATAAACACTAAATAGACAAAATAAAACAAATCACACAACCTTTTTTACTGGTGGTAGGACCTCTTGTGAGTCCGCGCGGGTAGGTACCACCGCCTTACCTATTCTGCCGTGAAGCAGTAATGCGTTCCGGTCTGAAGGGTAGGGCAGCCGTTGTAACTATACTGAGACCTTAGAACTTATATCTCAAGGTGGGTGGCGCATTTACGTTGTAGATGTCTATGGGCTTCAGTAATCACTTAACACCAGGTGAGCTGTGAGCTCATCCACCCATCTAAGCAATAAAAAAAAAAACATCACTTCTCGCTTTCCCCCCAAAAAGTCACACTGTTCCAACAGTCTCAACCATAGATAATAAATACACTTAGATTTCAACTTTGACATTTGCCATCCAAGTTCTATTCTCGTTGATTTTAATTATTTCATGTATACATTTTGGTATACAAATTTATTCTAGATTTAGAATAAATTTGTATAGTCTACTTTGTTTCTATGAAACATCATATCAGCTATGCAGCATACGGCCTTTTTATCCATGTCTTTTTTTTGGCAATGCCGATTAACTTTTGATACCTATATTTACAGATAATGAAAGCATCATACCGTTTCTTCACCGTTCTTCAGGAAGCTACAGATTGAACTCACCTTTTATGCCTGCCATTCACGCACGGACTAAATAGTTTCCAACCCACTGGGATATGACTTGTCAGTGCGACTCTTGGCAAGCATTCCTCAAACTGGCTACAGCTCGACACAGACTACGGCAATGAGGCCTACATTATCTTTAAAATATATTTTTTTAATACTGAAATATAACTAAGTCGAGCTATTGTTGTCACTTTTCTATTATTCAAAATGCAATAAAAATAAAGTCGAGTATTAATCTACTATTAAATACACCAACAATTTAATATATGCTTTTAAAAACACTTCATGCTTCTTTATAAAATCACTTTTGAAATATCCATCATTTGATTAATTTACTGTTCTTAATTAAAGAGATTGGAATTGCTGTAGTTAAAATATTTACCTGTTAAATATTAAATCGAAATTAAAGAAATACAGTTTTACTGCACACACTTATTTTATTATTTTTAAATTACCAAGAAGTTGCTCTAATCTAATATGTAAGTAGGAAACATGGTAGACATATTTTAGGGAACGTCTCTGCATTAAACTCTTTCAAACAGGGTCCCGTCAGCTCGTCCGCCAGTCAAGGTGAATCTAAACAGCCTCTCGAGATCACCGGCAGATAGACGTGATTTGAAAGCATGTTTTTTATTGCCGTTGTAGGCGGAGGAGCATACGGCTCACCGGATGACGAGTGGTTACCGTCGCTCATGGACATCAGCAAGCCCCGGGACAGAGCCAAGCCGCAGCCTACCATTTAATACTCTCCACAAGCCTCGTTTGAAGAAAAACAAATCATAGCGCTCGGGAAACACCGTGGAGGGGAGCTCATTCCAAAGCCGGGTGGTACGTGACAAAAAAGATATTTGGAAACGCACTGTGGATGAACGCTCCAGGTAGTATCTGTCTCTGGCATTGCTGAAGTCCATGGGCGATGGTAACCACTCACCATCAGATGGGCTGTATGTTAGTCTGCCTACAAGAGCAATAAAAAAGTGGGCCGTGAGCTCTTTCTCGTCTCTGAGCAATAAAAAAATGTGTGCGTGTACTAGTGTACACACGTAAGAAGTGAAACTTCTTTATGGCCTTATTTTTCGAAAAATGATCTACATGCAACTTTCTAGAAATTGGTTAAATAAAGTTAAATTAGATAAAGTTTAAACAAAAGGATTTTATTATCATAGACATGAATACAAAAAATGTGTGCGTGTACTAGTGTACACACGTAAGAAGTGAAACTTCTTTATGGCCTTATTTTTCGAAAAATGATCTACATGCAACTTTCTAGAAATTGGTTGTTCATGACGATGGTGAACAAGAAACCACGCATGACAGAATTATGATAGTTTTATTTATTTACTTTTAAATACATTATTTTATTAACAAAGATGTTGACGCGTGTCACGCTGCTGGTCGACGAACACCAATCTTAGGCCGCGGGCGCATCTTCCTCCCGCTGCCTTCCCCCGTCCCCTCTCTCGCCCTGAACGTCGTGAACATCCTCCCCCCCCTTGGAAGCTGAGGTTCCAAGGAGCTCATAGGCATCTCCTGTGGGCAGAGCGCAAAATTTTGTTAACGCTCTTTTGACGATGCCCTTTGACGTCTTGATATCCACAACTCTGCAGATTCCATCAGGTCCATAATACATATAGTGAATTCGTCCTAGAATCCATTTCATTGGTAGAAGTTGATCATCCTTGACGACAACCATGTCTCCAATTTTTACGTTCCGCTCACCATTCTTCTGCCATTTTACTCGCTGCTGAAGCTCACACAGGAACTCTCGTGACCACCGTGTCCAGAACGTTTGTCTCATTCGTTCTAACTGCTCGTATCGGTTGATCGATATCCTGGTTGTAGTTGGAGCCGGTAACGATGATAATGGACGCCCGATAAGGAAGTGCCAAAGTGTTAAAGGTGTAATATCAAAGCGGTCCGCTGACATAGGTGTCAAGGGACGGGAATTTAAAATTGCCTCAGTTTGAGAGAACAACATTGTTAATTCCTCAAAGGTTAAACCATTATTTCCTGCTACACGTTTTAGATTAAACTTTGCGGCCTTAACGCCAGCCTCCCAGATACCACCAAAGTTGGGAGCGTAGGCTGGATTGAATTTAAACTCTATGCCCTCACATAAACCGAAATCAGTAACGGACTCATTAGCGGCTTTAAGCATTCTTTTCAATTCATTATTCGCCCCAACATAATTTTTGCCATTGTCGCAATATATTGTGCGTGGTTTACCGCGCCTAGAGATGAACCGACGTAAGCAGAGCATGAATGCATTAGTGCTTAGTTCACGCACGACCTCTAGGTGCAGAGCTTTGGTGCAAAAGCAAACAAAGAGACACAAGTAGCATTTGCTTGTTCTTGCGTCGCGGCCTTTGCGATTTAATATAAGGAAGGGACCTGCAAATTTGGTGCCACAAGTCTCAAACGGAGCAGCTGGATTGACACGAGGATCAGGTAATAATCGGTTGTATATTTTTGCCTTTTATTTTGGTACACTGTACGCAATTATTAGTTGTCTGAGTAGATTTATCCCTCCAGAGAATCAATTGCAGATGGCGCTGCGACTCATCGACCTCAATTTGTCGGTGCATTTTTTCTATGTCCCCTGTGACAACAAATGCATTATAACGAAAACGTGACAAGATCGAAAACAAATCGTCCTGTACTACCGGCCCTACTAGCTGTGTATCATTGAATGACCTATCACTCGTGGTTTTACATGAGCCATCGAACACGACGCGCATAGGTGTAGTTTCGCTTTGATCACGTGTCACAGGGTGATGAGGTAAATAGTACCCGAAAGGAGGACTCTCGATTGGTGATAAATGGTCCAACCGTTCATACTCATGAATAAAAGCTTTATATTTTTCTTTCAAAATCGGAAACTTGTCGAGTTTTTTCTCTAAACTAAAAAATCTACATTTAGCAGTATTGAAAGAATCACCCAGAGCTCTATCAGGCGACTCACTCAAAGGCATCAGTACTGAGAATCGACCTTCCTCAGTACGCTTTGTATTTTGTAAAAAATGAGATTCACATACCTCTTCAACCTTTGAGAACTTCTGCCTGTTAAGAGGGGGTAATTCCTCAATCTCCCAAAACCTAGGAAGAGATTCATTTATATTTCGGGAGAAATTACAAATTTTGTCATGAACTCCTGAACCAGAACCTATACCAGTTGGCCCAGATATCAACCAACCTAATCGTGATTCTTGAAGAGTAGGCTTATTTCGCCCAAGCTTAATCTGATGACCATGAACGATCTCCCAGAATACATCTGCCCCTAACAACATATGAATATCAGAGGGATTAAAAAAGCTTGGATCAGCCAACTCAATGTTCGCAGGTAAGTTCAACGTAGACGTGTCTATTTCGACGTTAGGTAATCTATTTGTTATATGTGGTATGACCAGACAAGATACCATCATGTGAAAAGAATTGACCCGTGATTGTATTTTTATGTTACACACTTGTGATGCAGCACAGACTGTGTTATTAATTCCCAATACCTTTATAGGATTTTGATGAGAAATAGGTAAGTTAATCTTTCTTTGTAATTCTTCTGTGACGAAAGACGTCTGGCTTCCATTGTCGAGAAGCGCTTTCACGAGATAAGTTATATTACTGTTCGGATCAACTATTCTCACCTGAGCGGTACAAAGCAACACTTGACCAGGCAGCATCGCAGACAGCGACACCTGTTCATTGGCACTACCGCCTTGAGAAGAAGAAGATGGGTTAGGTATGTTATTGTCTGTGTTCACAGTACCGTTCTCTTGCAATTGTTTATGTAATAACGAATTATGTTTCGCATTACATATCCGGCAGCCTTTCCTGAAGCAACGAGAGGGACGATGACCAGATTTAAGACAATTAGAACACAATTTATGCTTATTAACTAGGCTCAACCTTGCATCTACATTCATATTCTTAAATTTATCGCACTCATAAAGAAAATGATTTTTTGAACAAATAACACACGATTTCGACGATAAATTTGTAGCAACAAAAGACTTAGTATATTTTGGTTCTTTATTTTGAACGTGTTTATCTGTCTTTGGTTGTTCAGTTTTGCAAAAGTGTACAGTTTCCAAAACATCAGCACGATTACGTAAAAATTCACAAAAAGATTCAAGAGAAGGCGGCTCAGTCAAAGAATTCCTGTGCTCCTCCCATTTGCGACTTGTGGCGCCATCTAGTTTTGTTGTCATCATAAAAATGATCAAAGTGTCCCAGAAGGAAGTAGGTTCCTTTAGTGTACCTAGAGCTCGCAAGTGTTTTGTGAAATAATCAATCATATAACGCAGTGACTGATGGGACTCCCTAGCAATAGGTTGAAACGAAAACAATGCCCTTAAATGATTGTTAACAAGAAGTCTCGTATTGTCATATCGTTGGCAAAGTAGGTCCCATGCTACGTCATAATTTTCCGACGAAAACTCAATTGATTTTATCACTACTGCGGCACTACCTTCCAACACGGACCGTAAATAATGAAATTTATTAATTTTCGGAATTGACTCATTTTCGTTTACCATAGAACGAAAAGTATCTCGAAATTCCAGCCATTTCAAATAATTGCCGTCAAAACTAGGCAAATTTATTGTGGGCAACTTAATATTAAGAGATTTAGATTTGGATTCAAATGAATTTAAAGAACCATCGTTACGATTAGTTTCATTCGGTTTTTGAGCATCTATACAGCTCTCAATAATATTCTGCGCTTGTACGATTAAGGAACAAAAATGATTCTCCATTGTTTCCCTTTCTTGTAATTGCCTTTCTTGTTCTAGAGTATCCTCGCTCAATAATTCAATTTTTCGTTGAACTTCATCAAAAACGGTCAATAAGTTTTGAAATCTTTCTAGTTTAAATTGAAGCTCATTAAGCTGAACCTTAGGCATTACTTTAGAATCAATTGCTTCTATATTTTTCATATACTTTTGAAAGGCAGTTACTCTTCCCTTAATCGTACCACGTTCCTGAATTAATGATTTGAATTCCGCCATAATTTAAAAATGGGCGAATAATAAATTAAAAACAATAACCAGAAACAAAGTAAGTAAACGTTAAATTAAGAAATCAAACCATAAAGGCCGCTGTAAGTGTTCAACAGCGGCAGCCAAATCGCTTAGTCCAGTCCGTCACTGATCCCGTCTTACGCTCTCTTTGTTCCACGATAAATATACGCGCAGGTGCTTTGGTTGGGATCCAGGGGCTTCCTTTGCGGCTCGGATAGCTGGAATAGTCGGCAAAAAACTAATAAAATAGCTGTGTATACAATCACTTTTCATGAACCTATATATTTTATACATAAATCACAAATAGTGCAAAAAAGCTATTGAATAAAAAGCCGTAACTTTTTCCAACAATTAACAAACGAAAAAAATATTTTACAAAAAAATAACAGTTAATGACACATAGTGCGAAGATTCGTAGCAAAAAATGTTTGCGTGTGTGCGGGTAGATACAATTTCATTCCCAGGTAGCAATCAGCAAAGCATCAAGAAAAACTTACGAAAATTATGCAAAAATATATCATTAAAATAGCAAATTAATTACATTAAATTATTAGTAAATCAAATTAATTACTTATTGATTACGATCGCATATTGCGTCGACAAACAATAACAATGTGGGTATATTTGATTTACACAAGCAAGCGTTCTGCGACAAAATGAGGCAAAATTCCCATAATTAATGAAAATATAATTGAAAATTGGCTACTTCCTTAAACGAGCTCAATGCAGCAGTAGATATGACAATCCAACAGCTGTGCAGTCGTCAGGTACGAGCAATCCAACAACCAACATTAATGGGCTATTTTTCTTTTCGCCTTTACGTCACATCACGTCCGATCCGTCCTCTCAGAAGGTTTCGTCTTCAATTCACGATCACGTCGGGGGTCACCAATTTCTGTTCATGACGATGGTGAACAAGAAACCACGCATGACAGAATTATGATAGTTTTATTTATTTACTTTTAAATACATTATTTTATTAACAAAGATGTTGACGCGTGTCACGCTGCTGGTCGACGAACACCAATCTTAGGCCGCGGGCGCATCTTCCTCCTGCTGCCTTCCCCCGTCCCCTCTCTCGCCCTGAACGTCGTGAACATTGGTTAAATAAAGTTAAATTAGATAAAGTTTAAACAAAAGGATTTTATTATCATAGACATGAATACAAAAAAGTTAAATTAGATAAAGTTTAAACAAAAGGATTTTATTATCATAGACATGAATACAAAACAGATGGCGCGTAACGGAAAAATGTGACGCGTAACCGAAAAATGTGACGGTAAATTTTTTTCCAACGCCGATAAAGAAGTTTCACTTCAAAAAGTTAAATTAGATAAAGTTTAAACAAAAGGATTTTATTATCATAGACATGAATACAAAACAGATGGCGCGTAACGGAAAAATGTGACGCGTAACCGAAAAATGTGACGGTAAATTTTTTTCCAACGCCGATAAAGAAGTTTCACTTCAAAAAGAAAAAGAAAATCTACAGTGAAGGTACAAATAGGTGGGTTCATGGTTCATACAGTACAGAGTAAGGCTTTGAGCCTCCAGTACTTACCTACTACTAAGCTGACAGTACTTTACAGTACTCGACAGATGAATTGTCTGTAAAAAAAAAATAGTTGTTTGTTGAAGAGAAAAAATGCGCAACAATTTGTTCTAAATCAGAAACCGAATTGTGAACAAGTTTAGTGAGGGCATATGGCAATACGTTGAAAAAAAACTGATGCTGTAAATAATCAGATGAATTCAAGAGTTTTTTGTTTTTTATTTACTTGAGCCTTGCAAATTTCAGTTTTAGACATCTATATATATAAAAATTAATTGCTGTTCGTTAGTCTCGCTAAAACTCGAGAACGGCCGGACCGATTTGGCTAATTTTGGTCTTAAATTATTTGTGTTAGTCCAGAGAAGGTTTATAAGGTAGATAAATATGAATATTCGAATTCCTTTTGTTTGTTTTAAGTTTATTTTATGCAAAAGTTTAGATCTTTTATTTATCGATTGGGGTACTAGAAGTCTACCGGGTCAGCTAGTTAATTTATAAATATCTCCATTTACGGAGTTGTACCACAAAACAACAGCTGTTGATTTCGAGCGAACATTTTGAAAAGAGCAGCTTAAATCGTATCTCATGGCTTAATCGCTCCCTCGTGACTGCCACACTCTGAGAAGGCGGCTCGACATACAAACCCTGTTGCCGTGGCCGCTGGAAATTACATACCCGATCTTGTAGACCGAATGGTAAATAGTCGACGTCGCCCAAAACACGCCATTACCGATCCTTCCGACCCATTAACGGTGCTCTTAGGTACCACAAGCACCGGTCATCGTTCTCGTCGAACCCGTCACTTGTGACGAAGGGCTCAACGAGCCAATTAACCCACAGACACAGCCCACTGAGTTTCTCTCCGGATCTTCTCAGTGAGTCGCGTTTCCGATCCGGAGGTAGATTCTGCGAAGCACTGCTCTTGCTAGAGCTAGTGTTAACAACGTTGTAACACCGTATTGCTAATTAGAATATTCGTAGTAAGTCAATCTGGCAAATGCTCCCTCCATCGGTTCATCCTTTGTTCCGAGTTCACTTAAAAGGGCATGCATGCGCTAGGGACGACTCATTCCGAAGTCGCGCCAAACAGTCAAAGGAAAAGTCAACAGAGTACATAATATAATTATTGATCTGTATAAGAATGTTTCACATTCAAGTCTGTAAATTGTGCCGGATGTAATGTATCGGGAAGTGTTTGATTATACATATAATATGCTTGTTCTGTAATGTGTCATGAACTTATTTTGTATAATTCATACTTTATAGGGTTCCAATAGTCCCGTAATTCGTGACTTTCAATTTGTCAATTTGATTTTGGAATTCAACGTAGGAAAAGGAAGGATAATGTTGTCCCGGATGCGTTATCCCGCATCAATGTAGATCAAATTGATATAGTCACCCCGAGCACCGACGAATGGTACAATCAATTATATAATTCTTGTTATAAAAATACTTCTAAATTCAAAAATTTATTAATTAAGATAATAAACTGTATAGGCATAGTAAACCTAAGTATAAATTATTAAATGATTATGAACGGTGACCTACATGACAGTCAACGTGTTAATTACCTATGCAAGGTCACGACTCACGCGGCACGCATGTACATAGACTCCCTTCAGGTCATCCCAATTCGTTTTTGCAGCACACCAGTCGGAGTACCGTGGAACGTGAGCAATTTCGATCTTCACGGCTTATTAAATGTAGAGCCGATACCTGCGTAAGTATCTAAAGAATTGTCAAAATGCTACTTCGAAAAAGCGGCCCTTCACCACTTATTGTCGCCGCTGCTAATAACATATCCGACCCATGCGATGGGGCAAAGCAAGACCACCGTCGTGAACGGAACATGAATTATTTAGCGGTGCAACGATGTTCGAATCCCGCAGGCGGGTACCAATTCTTCTAATGAAATACGTACTTCGTAAATGTTCACGATTGACTTCCACGGTGAAGGAATAACGTCGTGTAATAAAAAACACACCCGCAAAAATTTAATTTACGTAATTACTGGTGGTAGGACCTCTTGTGAGTCCGCACGGGTAGGTACCACCATCCCCCCAATTTCTGCCATGAAGCAGTAATGCGTTTCGGTTTGAAGGGTGAGGCAGCCGTTGTAACTATACTGAGACCTTAGAACTTATATCTCAAGATGGGTGGCGCATTTACGTTGTAGATGTCTATTGGCTCCAGTAACCACTTATCACCAGGTGGGCTCTGAGCTCGTCCACTAATCTAAGCGATAAAAAAAAACATGTCGGATCCCCCGATCTCGGTGTTTTTAAGCTCTTCAAGCATCGATCACCGTCCTCGTCGAAATCGTCCATTACCTACATCGGGTTTTACTACTTTATGATGTGATAAGTTTCATTGACAGTGGACATCATTAACACCATACCAATCATTCGACATTTGTACATAAAAAAGATGTGTGGTGTCGTGGGGCACCGGATAGGAACGAAGTTCCTTATTATAAAAATATTAATTTTAAGTTCTATTAGAGGTATAAAGAAAATAATTATTCGGGTATACATGTTTAGTATGATTTAATGGTAAAAATAAAAATAAAAACTACTTTACAAAGTTATCAACTTTATTTTATTCACAGTGGTTTATAAATAATATATAATAATAATAATAGCAATATATTAATACGTGAAGCTAAAACTTTGTACCCCTTTTTACGAAAATTGTGCGGACGGAAAAGTATGAAATTTTCCACACTTATAGAGAAGGAGTGCAGAATGCTAACATTTTTTTACAAATTATGCATTAGCAATACATTAAATCAATAAAAAAAAACATTACACACACTACCATGTATTTAAAACACACACGCATGCATACTATTTGTTTATTGTCAAACTTTTCTTATTGCTTATAGTCGGTAGTCAAATTGAGAATAGATTAAATATTGTTTGTCTTTATTAATATTTGTCTAGTGTAATCTTGGCGAAATCTATGATTATAAAAGTATAATAGTCTTTGATAATAGAATCATAATAGTGTAAAAACTTACAATTTCAATTAATTATAGTCGAATTTTGACTACCTGGGGACCACTATACAAAGAAACAGCTATTTATATGAATAATAATAACCGTAACGACGTAGACTATACATTAGACACTGTATAGCCATCATACTAAGACTATACATAAATAATAAAAATCTTACGTTACGGACGTTTTTTCCCGGTTAGGGTACCCAAAGTCCCATAAGGAACTGCGTTCCAAAAAGATAATTTAAACCTCACAAACGTGTTTTATGATGGTATTTTATATCAGTTGGTATCTATAACATGTCAATAATTTAATATATCACTGGCTAACCATGAGCGGCAATAAAAAACAATGTCACCCACATGATTTTAACATGTCAAGATAATACTGCATCGTGGACACCTGATACTTCTAATATTCGATTTATCTTCCGATAGTGTGTAACTAAATAGTCGCATCATAAAGATGTTTTTATTTAAATATAAATTAATTGACATACTTATGTGGATTCAAATAATCTGGTTGATAAATATTTAATAAACCATTTATTATTGTACACCAAAATAAATTTTATTGTAGAGATTTTGTAAGACTAAAGCACAAGGGCCTGTAGATAAAAATCTAATGAAAATATCTTTCGGATAACGAAAATAACTTTTGTTTAATGGTTTTGTTTACTGTTTGTTTGTTGTAAAAAAATGTATTTTTTTCCCTATGCCTTCCTCATTTAAGCTTTAACTAGACATGCCTGAATGCTTTATATTCTTATTCATTTATTTTTCACTTACTTTCCCTTAGTTAATATAACGATACTAGCAGGCCCGGCAAACGTTGTTTTGTCATATAAACTATTTCTAGGAAAGATAAATAACCTAGATACCGACTGCAGCGCCATCTGCCGGGCTGATTTGTGAATCTAAACCATCCAGGGTGCCACCCAAATGCATGCAAAAAAAATCATTCAAATCGCTCCAGCCGCTTAGGACGAGTTCTGTGACAAACACATGCACACAATAATAAATATATATATATATATATATATATATATATATATATATATATATATATATATATATATATATATATATATATATATATAAAGATAAGTATTGTGCAATTCATACGTTACACAAAATGGTATGAATAAATATACATTGTTCTAGCTATAAAGTGACAATGGTTAAAATAATAATTGGATTCGTTAATCATATATTTTATATATTTACTAGCGACCCGCCCTCGCTTCGCTTCGGAAACTGTAATTTATTATTGATTTCTCCACTATTTAATGGATGTTATTATACGTATAAACCTTCCTCTTCCATCACTCTATCTATTAAAAAAAACCGCATCAAAATCCGTTGCGTAGTTTTAAAGATTTAAGCATTCATAGGGATATAGGGACAAAGAAGGCGACTTTGTTTTATACTATGTAGTGATTGATATATATTTATTTTACATTATTTTATTTTTATATTCGGCAATAATATTTTTTAACGGCACCATATCTCTACAAAGGTCTCGATATTGAATCTTTTTGACGGACATCTGAAGTGGATTCCTAGTTAAGATTATAACTAATAGGAACTGTAGACGCGTGTTTTTGAAGGCGAAATGATAACAAAATGTGTGGCTTCCGGAATTTAAACAAACAACATTGTTTTGCCAAGCGCAATAAATTTATATGGTTATTTGATATTATACTAGCTGACCCGGCAGACTTCGTAGTGCCTCAATCGATAAATAAAAGACCTAAACTTTTGTATAAAATAAACTTAAAACAAACAAAAGGAATCCGTCCGACAGGGGACACATCAAAGGAAAAACAAAATTGTTATTTTTATTTAATTCCGAGCATTTTCATATTTATTTTAAACCTTTTAAACCTTCTCTGGACTTCCACGAGTAAATCAAGACCAAAATTAGCCAAATCGGTCCAGCCGTTCTCGAGTTTTAGCGAGACTAACGAACAGCAATTCATTTTTATATATTAGATTGTAATTATGGACCCAATGATTTCCAGCTCATTATTTAGATTACGTGTTGTGCAAGAAACGTTATCGGAGTGATCTGACTGATCACGAGTGGTTAAGTTCGAGAAGAATCGTTCGAATGATTTTGAATAGCTGGTGGTAGGACCTCTTGTGAGTCCGCACGGGTAGGTACCACCTGCTTATTTCTGCCGTGAAGCAGTAATGCATTTCGGTTTGAAGGGCGGGGCAGCCGTTGTAACTATACTGTTACGAATGCTCTTGGGTAGACCGGTGTTATTAAACAAAAGAGTGGACTGTATTAATACGATAGGTGTAATATTTATAAAAAGAGTAACAAGCAAGTGTCGCGGGTGGCGTTGCTGCACGAAGTGTCGAAGCATGTGTAAATCTGCTACCCCGCGCCGCTGTACGCGATCGTTGATGTCCGTGCATCAACATTACTGAGACCTTAGAACTTATATCAGAGGTGGGTGGCGCATTTATTCACGTTGCAGATGTATATGGACTCCAGTAAACACTTAACACCAGGTGGGCTGTGAGCTCGTCCGCAAATCTAAGCAATAAAAAAAGCTGGTTTCTGGATACTTCTCGACTCGCCGCAAGCTTTGAGCAACACTGGCACTTACAAGTTAATCTCTTTTTTTTTTTTTTTTATTGCTTAGATGGGTGGACGAGCTCACAGTCCACCTGGTGTTAAGTGGTTACTGGAGTCCATAGACAACCACAACGTAAATGCGCCACCCACCTTGAGATACAAGTTCTAAGGTCTCAAGTATAGTAACGACGGCTACCCCACCCTTCAAACCACCTCTCTGAACAAACACCTCTGGATTATTAGAACGGCCTTCGGTCTTGGAGGGTAGCGAACAGAAAAAAAAACTTGAAACATACCACATACCACGTACCACTCGTATGACGTGTACACCATACAAATACCATAGATGATGAAGTTCCGAATTTAATTCAAGACCGTCTGTCGACCAAGCTAGATACCGACAAAGTTAATTCAGTTCTTCAGCATCTTTGGTTGAATTATATAAATCCTTGGAGGGCTTGAACTTACTATACATGTTTTGATACGGGCAAGAGAGCAAAAAAGCCCCCGATTTAAATTTTGTAAACTAAAGCATATTTAAGATGAAATTACATTGAGATTAGATGGCTAAGTTGATGTAATTGAATTCGTGTTTAATATCAATACTTGGAGCTTTGTAATTATTACATTAACAACAATCTAACTTCAAAGTTTCTTAGTAAAAACGGGTTTTCATAGCACCAAGAACGTCATTAACACAGGCGACTTTCACTTCATAGAATTTAGTCAGCTCGCGATCACGACCTGTGTTACTTGGTCGAAAATATCAATAATAGACATTCTTATAATTTTGTTTTAAAAAAAAATCAGTGTTATTTTCTGCATACTATATTGTGTTATCTATATATTAATACGTGAAGCAAAAACTTTGTATCCCTTTTTACGAAAATTGTGCGGACGGAGGAGTATGAAATTTTCCACACTTATAGAGAAGAAGTGCACAATGCTAATTTTTTTTTTAATAATGCATAAAAGATACATTAAATCAATAAAGAAAGCATTACACACATAACACTACATAACATGTATTTGACGCACACACGCATGCATACTATTTATTGTCAAACTTTTGTTCTTGACGTCTGTGGTCAAATTGAGAATAGATTAAATATTGTTTGTCTTTATTAATATTTTTTTATAGTGTAGTCTTGGCGAAATTTGTGATTATAGAAGTATAAAATACAATAATAGTGTACAAACTTACAATTCTTACTTACTTAATTATAGTCGAATTTCGACTACTGCGTGACCTCTAGTTTATTTAAACAGATTCGATTACGAATTAAGCTCGCGGTAATCAGTTTTACAAACACTTTTGTTTGACGGGGAAGCGATTTTATTGAATTTAGATTATATATTTCTTGATTATGGTTATACTAAACAATCTTGCAACGTTAGTAGCGAACGGAGCTATCAATACTGTGAATGTCGTTTTTAGACAGAACGATCTAAATGTTAAATCCTCGAACAAAGATCTTTGTAATAAAAATAAATGTGATTGTCAAACAATAGAAGTCTCCAATGGTCGCAAGCTACGAAAATCTCTGGTGCTCCCGGTGTTGGAATATTAGTCGGAAATATTTTTTATTGCTTAGATGTGTGGACGAGCTCACAGCCCACCTGGTGTTAAGTGGTTACTGGAGCCCATATACATCTACAACGTAATGCGCCACACACCTTGAGATATAAGTTCTAAGGTTACAACATCTGCCCCACGCTTCAAACCGAAACGCATTACTGCTTCACGGCAGAAATAGGCGGGGCGGTGGTGCCTACCCGTGCGGACTCACAAGAGGCTCTACCACCAATAAATATATAATTGTGTTATAAAAATCAAATCCGAGAAAATTTAAATTTGCGTAATTATTTGTGGTAGGACGGCATGCGAGCTTGCTCGAGCAGGTAGCACCTCGCTGCCTATTTCTACCTAATTCATACTAGTCTTATTTTTTGAAGGTTAGGACAGCGGTTTTACGATACAGTTGAGAATGTTAACTTAAGATGGATGGTGACATTCACATGTATAGACAGTGGTAACTATTTAACACCCAACATATAAGCAGTGAACTCAGTTTTAGGCTTATACAATAAAATAAAATATCAACTGCATAATTGCATTTGATGTACATCTTAAGTTTTTTTTTTTTTTTTTTTTTTTTATTGCCTTTGTAGGCAGACGGGCATACGGCCCACCTGATGGTGAGTGGTTACCGTCGCCCATGGACTTCAGCAATGCCAGGGGCAGAGCCAAGCCGCTGCCTACCGCTTAATACTCTCCACAAGCCTCGTTTGAAGAAGGACATGTCATAGCGCTCGGGAAACACCGTGGAGGGGAGCTCATTCCATAGCCGGATGGTACGTGACAAAAAAGACCTCTGGAAACGCACTGTGGATGATCGCAGTGGCTCCAGGTAGTATGGATGAACTCTACTCCGGTGGCGGGCGGTGCGATGGTAAAAACGAGATGCTGGTATCATCTCGAACAATTCCTCAGAGCACTCCCCATGGAACATACGGTACAAAATACAGAGGGAACCGAAGTCCCTCCGCAGACCCAGAGGCTCCAAAAGTTAAGTTAAGTTCTATAATCCTGTGTACATTTGAATCTTAACACATGCGTCAGCCCGCTGAGTTTTTCGCCGGATTTCCTCAGCTGGTTGCAATTCCGATCCGGTAGTAGATTTATACGCGAAGCAGCTGCTCTTGGGTTGTGAGGTTATTTAGTGAGGCTATTTATGATGGGTATTGACCTCCGAATTATTACCAAAACTGCCCAGTAAGCTAAGCAGGGTAGGGTATCATTCCCCTATAAGCTGTTAGGTACTGGCTGAGCCCGTGCTCGCCCATCTATCCTAGTAAAATTGGAAAAGCCATCAGGATACCAGGAGTCATTACTTCTTAAAAAAAATATCGAAATCTTTAACTATTTATATCAGATAACCTAGATTGCACAGCAGTGCAATGAAAATTTATTACGATGACAAAGTTTTGTAGGTTTCCAGAGATCCAACGTTAGTAATGGACACTGTTGTGTTCTGCGCGGTCGGTTAATGAAATTATATAATATTTTTACATACGTGGACATGAATAAATAATCAAAAGAGGAATGTGAATATTTTTACATACTTGGACATGAATAAATAATCAAAAGAGGAATGTGAATATTTTTACATACTTGGACATGAATAAATAATCAAAAGAGGAATGTGAATATTTTTACATACTTGGACATGAATAAATAATCAAAAGAGGAATGTGAATATTTTTACACATGTGGACATGAATAAATAATCAAATGAGAATAGTGAATTTGCTTGGTTCGTTTTTGGGATAAATTCTTCGACATAGTTTTTTTTAATGCAAATTATTTAGTTAGAGAGAGTTAACGCTGTTCCAACTGCATACAAATTTGAGTTAACTTTTACGCTATCGAGAACGTAAAAAAACTGTCATTATTGCTAGAAGAGAACGCGTTATTTATATTTAGTACAAAAATGTGGTAATAAATATTACTGCCATAGTGTTACACATCAGAACAGAATACTGTAATCCCTTTTATAACACGGTACTCTTATAACGCATTTTCATATTACGCGATTTCATTCCCTCGTATAACACGGGTATTTCCCCATATAACGCGGGGATTTCACATGATTTTCATATTATTATGTCTATGTCGCAGGCAATTTGTATGATTCCGCCGTTTACAAACGGCGTCGTCATTTTAAAAACGCTCGCCATTATGTAAAATGCCGAAGGCAAAATGTATATTGCCGGGTCACTTTATAATATGCCACAACATAACATCGACAATTCAAACGCCGTTTTCATAATGCCGCGGCAAATTGAAGTATTTAGTTCATTTTTTTACCACGCGCGCCACTGTTGATCAAAACAATAACAATGGCGTCATTTTGTGTCTCAAAAAATAACTGAAAACTGCAAATATTTCGTGTGGAGAAGACATTTTAGAAGATTTTAAAGCTTTATATTATAGTGAATTAAAAAAAATATACAATTCTCAAACGGAAGCTGTAAAAAAGCTTTGGACAAATAGTAAAATTTTTGAGGTTATCCGGCACCTAAAAAAGGCTAAGGTGGCCACAGAATCTGGTTGCCGGAGGACTCCTGCAGGTCAAAAAAATACGAGGTTATGAGCATCAGTGAATTGGACTGCCTTATTTAAAAAGGAATAGCCTTGGCAGTCCAACCGTTCGTGTAATACCGTTAGAAGAATATTACGATGTATTGTTAGAGATTCATAGAGGTTACGGACATGGTGGTCGAGACAAAATTCAGTATCCTGATAGATTGAATGAAGGATTATTATTGAGAGAAAAGCGATCGATTTATTCGTATCGTTATGTCAATTTATCTGCTTTGTAACTTAAATATTATAATGCCTTGGTGTTTTTTAGTCATGAAATGGGACATGCGCAAATAAGTAATATACATTTTTATTGTTACTTTTGTTACTTTTTATTTAAAAATAAATCAAGAAACGTTAATTTTTTAAATAATCTTCATTTACTAATTTAGGGAAATGTCTTCTAAGAATGATGAATACTTCAGACTACAAAATATGATTTTACATAAATGACCTGTTTGTTTTTATTTGAAAGTGTCATATTATCCATATAAGTTTTATTATTGTCATTTAAATTTTGTTTTGTTATTTAAATATTTTAACTAGGCCAGTACTTCAAGAGAACAAAGCACATAATTTAGTCTTACTTGAAATCTTCATTAGTACTTGATTGCGGAAATAAAGGCTGATAATTATTATAAACTACATTTTATTATGGTCACCCTAAAACTACAACCAATGTCGAAATTATAACAATTGAACGAGTTATCATTTTGCCTTCGGCATTTTACATAATGGCGAGCGTTTTTAAAATGACGACGCCGTTTGTAAACGGCGGAATCATACAAATTGCCTGCGACATCTATACGGTGAAGTTTATAATGGTTTTTCTACAGTTCATAATTAATTTCGCGTACCTTTGCACATTGTGTCAATTGTGTTGTTATAAAATTAAATTAAATTAATTTATTAAACTTATGTTCTTAGTTATTGGATTGTAAAAACATTGGTTATATTATCTAATATATAAAATTCTCGTGTCACAATGTTCGTTCCCATACTCCACCGAAACCGCTTGACTGATTCTCATGAATTTTTTTATGCATATTCAGTAAGCCTGAGAATCGGCTACTATCTATTTTTCATACCCCTAAGTGATTAGGGTTGTCCACCCCTAAATTTTTTTTTTTATTTGGACATTTTTTTTTGTTATAATGAGGTATTATGTGGTTGAATGAGGTTTTGTTATTTTTATTATATATTCCCTCATCGTTCACAGCACTACATACCTCTTTCACTCATTTACCACATCCTTACACACTTACAATAAGTAAGTTTTTTTTTATAAACTAGAAATTCCCTAGAAATTATATATATGGCAAAACAATGTTTGCCGGGTCAGCTAGTATAATTATAATATTAACGGCCGTCTGGTGTAGTGGTAAGTGACATGGTCACTACATTAGGGGGTCACGGGTTCGAATCCCGCCAAGGGGAGATATTTGTATGATAAATATAAATGTCTTTTCCAGGGTTATGGATGTATATTAAATATATGTATGTGTATAATAAAAATCTTACATTTATTTTCCGTTATCTGGTACCTGTAACACAAGTTCTTTACGAACTTATCACGGGACCAATTAACATGGCGTGATTGTTAGTAAATATTTATTTATATCTTGAGTGTACATAACGCGTTATATGTGGTCATACATTTATGTTGTAGTTATGTAGCTATGCGCGAATACTCCTACAACGCGTTTTCTATAACGCGGAACCAATTTCTGGTATAGGGGGAATCACTGTCATACCATACCAAACCGGATATCGGAAAGTTCCATACGTGGTCATCCGTGAATACGTTTCAAGTAAAAATAGCGGTACATGGCTATTTTTTTTTTGTTTTTCTGAATGTGCTGTCGAGCCCACGATTCGCCTTATGTCAAATAGAGCCAAAGCGTATAGATGTCAGAAAGAGAAAGCCACAACCTCACCTCGCAATACTTGGTTGAAGTCTGAATTGTACTGCATACGGTTTTGCGACAATTCAAACTGGAAGACGTTAGACTCCCGCGCGGCAAAAATAAGAAAAAATAGTGATTCCTTCCAGTAAGTTTTTTTTGACGTGACAACGTCTTATAATTCAATGGAGCCGGCTGCACGCACGAAAAAACATGACTCATGTGGCGTTACCTCGCTCTGAGGCATTCCATTTAAGGCTTGAAGTGCAAGCGAGAGCGCGCAACGAGCGACAAAGAGGCACAATCGGCCTCCGCGTTCGGCAGCGTTCGACATCTGTCTATCTATACAATAATATATTTACATGTTTTCGTCAAGTATGAAAAGTGAATGTGGTGTCAATTGTTTATAGCAACGATAATTGCGATACTTGAAAAATGAAACCATTCCATCAGTATTTTCTTATGACGTTGTCACGTTCAACTATCGTCAGTAAACCGACTTTACAGACAACCGATTTTTTGCTTAGATGTTCGGACGAGCTCACAGCCCACCTGGTGTTTAGTGGTTACTGGAGCCCATAGACATCTACAACGTAGGTGCGCCACCCGCCTTGAGATATAAGTTCTACGGTTTCAGTATAGTTACAACGGCAACCCCTACAAACCAAAACGCTTCACGGCAGAAAAAAAAAAAAAAAAAAAAAAAATTATATAAATCTGATAATAATGAGCATTTTTTTTATTACACAATGTTATTCCTTCATCGTGGAAGTCGATCCTGTGAACAGGGTAATTAAATTATTTAAAACAATAATAGTAGTAGCTTTAAATGACCATAGCTGTGACCATAGTTAGTCTGAGATTAGGTTGTTTTCTCATTAGTAGTTTTTACTGGTATTAGGATGTCTTGTGAGACCGCACGTGTAGGTACGACCACCCTGCCTATTTCTGCCGTGAAGCGGTAATGCATTTCGGTTTGAAGAGTGGGGTAGCCGTTGTACTGTAAAAACTGAGAACTTAGAACTCATATCTCAAGGTAGGTGGCGGCAGTTACGTTGTAGATGTCTATAGGCTCTACTTAAAACCAGGTGGGCCTTGAGCTTGTCCACCCACCAAAGTAACAAAAAAAATAAAAAATAGTAACATTAAATAATATATGTACATATTTTAAGGCAGCGCTTCACGTAAAAAGAAATGATTTATACACAATGATGTATAAATCATGATGTTTTTTTATCACTACATAGTATAAAGCAAAGTCGCTTTCTCTGTCCCTATATCTGTCTGTCCCATGTATGCTTAAATCTTTAAAACTACGCAACGGATTTTGATGCGTTTTCTTTTTAATAGATAGAGTGATTGAAGAGGAAGGTTTATATGTATAATAACATCCATTAAATAGTGAAGAAATACTGTTATTTTTGAGGTTTCTAATATGCTTCGCCCCGCGGTGTCACCCGCGATACAACAATAATCGCGGGTAACATCGCGGGACTCGGTTATCGATAATAAAATTTAATGTTTCCGAAGCGAAGCGAGGGCGGGTCGCTAGTAATAATTATAATAATCTCATTCGCATTCATAGCCAATCAAATCACTTCTCAGTTATTCCGAATAAACAAAAGAATATCACAGCAAAGCACTTGAAGCCCGACGGCAATCGTCCGTGGCTCTCATGCGAGACGTTTTGGTTACAATTTTCTTAATCATATTTAGAAAATTGAATCTGAGGTGTAATAATAACAATTCTTTGTTATTGTGGGTCTTGCCAACATTGGAGCATAAAGTAAAAGCATGGCAAGCGATGATGGCATTTTTACGGAAGCTAGACGCAAGATTGCTTTCGGATAGGAATTAGCAGGCCTGTTGTTCAGTACACCGAGCTTAGAATACGCCCTACCTCTCGGTGCTGAAGAGAAGCGGGTTGCGTTTAGACCATATAAACATATTGCTTACCGTTTCTGTCTGAATAAAAGAAGATTTGCGAAAACTATTCAATAATCTTTGTCTACCTAATTCTGTTAACCTGTCTCGTTCATGTTTCAAGCCAGAAAATACATTTTATAAGCAAAACAAAATTTAGGTAAATCTCTTTTTGGGGTAGGATTGTTCGAATTATCGTACCGTATGTTTGGGCTCAACTGGGTATGCGGGAGTTCAACCCACTAAGCAGCAGCTAGCGTCCGATTACCAAGACCATTGACTCTTTCGGTCGCCTAGACAGTGCCACATGTCTCTTTGAAATACCCCGGTCACGACCAGTGTACGTCGGGTAAAGTGGTCTTCTGTCTTTTGTACTTTCTGATAGTGACAACTGGCACCGAAAGAATATATTGTCTTCACAGGCTCCATAGACGCGTCCTGGTATACTTTCGGGGTTAAGTGCGATATCCCTCTTTTTAATGCTGAGAAGTCCCTTTATTGCTACCCGCTCGAGAGGGTAACAGACCGGGTTATATCAGACTCAAGCGCCTCCAAGGATGAAGAGGGAGAAGAGAAAGACTGAGGTCCTCCTCCAGTATTTCCTCCCAGGAGACTACGCCTTGAGGAAGGCACACGAGGCACCCATCCCGCAGAACCGACTAAACCCCATCGAGCTCCATCACACCGGCTAGACGAAGCCTCTGGTACTGGATAGTGCGCACTGAAAATATATCCCTCAAAATTTTCGACATACACGTTGTTAGGGAACCGACTAAAATTCCCTTTTTCCTAATCCACGCCATCTATCGGCTTTATGAAGAATTGTAACGCGCCTCCTAGCGTGCGAAAAAAGAGGCTATTTAACTGAAAAATATTGCTTTTCGCAAATTTTGATATTCAACTTGTGCGTGTGTCCGTGTGTCTTAAACTCCAGCATACAGAACAGTGCCCCGGGGACAGAAGACCACAAAATATATCAAGCAAGCCTCTGTGAGTACCTTCCCCCTTTTTAGTCGGCTTAGTTTTCTGGGAAATAAAAATTTAATTAAACAAACCTTGTTTATACAACACATGTTTTAGTTTAACTAGAGGTCCCGCAGTAGTCGAAATTCGACTATAATTAATTGGAATTGTAAGTTTGTACACTATTATGCTTGTATTTTATACTTCTATAACCACAAATTTCGGGCTACACTATAAAAATATTTATATATTTAATCTATTCTCAATTTGACAAGAGACGTCAAGAACAAAAGTTTGACAATAAATCAATTTTTACTATAACATCATTGCAATAAATAGTATGCATGCGTGTGTGCGTCAAATACATGGTATGTAGTGTGTGTAATGTTTTCTTTATTGATTTAATGTATCTTTTATGCATTATTTTAAAAAAATATTAGCATTGTGCACTTCTTCTCTATATTCTGTATAAGTGTGAAAAATTTCATACTCCTCCGTCCGCGCAATTTTCGTAAAAAGGGATACAAAGTTTTTGCTTCACGAATTAATATATAGATAGCTGGGAGGAAATTATGTGTTAAGCCACGAGATGATCGAAAATTATGTGTATTGTAGACTCGACTTTACTATGACATTATTGATATAAACCAGTGGTTTCTGTTTATCACACGTACTTACACGCGCTTCGTCGAACTAACACGTACATAATATATTAACGTTATATAACAAAAGTTAACTTATTAGAGCCGGCCATTCTAAATAGTAATAAAAAAGTCGTAGTAATTTTAATAGCTGTTTTGTTTAGTGCGTTAATTTTAATAATATTTTTAGTTTTTATAATTGTTTCATTCAACAATAAAAAATAGTTTCTCGTATATGTTTCTTGGACTATAAAAACGTTTTTTTTATATTACTTAAAATGTTACTAGTGTTTTCGTTGTTGAGTGTTGCCAGCGCGAGTCAAGAGTGCTATTGGAACTCTGAATGTCCGTATAGCTTGTATTCTTCAAAGACCCCTTATGATACAGTTAGAGGGGATTTGAGAGATTACCAAGTACCGAACAGTGAGTATTAGTACTTTTTTTCTTTGCCCAATTTTTTTTTCTTTTTTTTGCCTTTGTAAGCAGGCGAGCATACGGCCCACCTGATGATAAGTGGTCACCGTCGCTCATGCACGTCAGCAATGCCAGGAGCAGAGCCAAGCCGCTGTCTACCATTAAATTAAGACTACAATGACATCCTTGGAGTTTTGCTGTAGGAAGAGTCAAGATGCAGGTGAAGGGTTCAAAGAGGCCGCGCTTGAGGAGCGCTCTTTAAAAGCAAGGTTGATGCGACTTCAGTTTTAATTAAGTAACTTGATGATTATGTGTGAGAAAAAGATATAATAACAAACACAAAAAGAAAATTCGGTAATCTCGTAAAGCCAAAGAAAGAGAAAAAGAAAAATCGTTAAGCAAAGCGTAAATATACTTCAATAGAATCAATACAATAAATTACTTTAAAAAAGGCATTAAATTTATTTACGTTTGGTAGTTGTGCATTTATATAATAAGGCGGATGGAAAACTGAACTTGAACGCGTATCTTCGAACATCAGATAAAAGTTCTTATCAAACTATAAATCGCTCTTGCTGACAAAATTTTTTGTTCTTAGCGGGGAGGGGGAAGAGGTCGATCGAAGAAGACATGGATGGAATGTGTGGATGACGATATCAGAGAGAGAGGAGTGAGTGTTGAGATGACGGCTGATAGAAGAGAATGGATTAGAAAAATCCGTTGTGTAGTGGAATAAGGTGGAGACAAAGAAGAAGAAAAACCCATGCTGGATCCAATATCGATCCACCACCAGTAATTACGGAAAGTTATAAACAACATTCTGATTTAAAATCTATGCATGCGTCGTCTTATGTATACTTTATTTTACTACTTCAATGTTTACTAAACAAATTAAGTAAAGCAAAAAACTTATAAGCATATGATTGGTGGCGGTGATGCGTAGTAGTCTCACTCGAGTGCACACTACTTGATATTTTTCTTATTTGTTTTTAGTGGTAAGTGGTTACCGGAGCCCATAGACATCTACAACGTAAGTGCGCCACCCACCTAGAGATATAAGTTCTTAGGTATCAAGTATAGTTACAACGGCGGCTGCCCCACCCTTCAAACCGAAACGCATTACTGCTTCACGGCAGAAATAGGCAGGGTGGTGGTACCTACCCGCGCGGATTTACTATTTACTACCCATAACTGTCTCAAAGCGCAAAACATTCATGTGGAAAACCGTAAATTATCAAATTCAGTCAGTACCTAACTAATTTCAAGAGAGAACGCGAAACGAAAATAATTTGTTTATTCACATACAAAATGACAATTCGTACGCAATCGAGTTACTGAGCACATGTTGTGAATCATTCGGGTAAATAATGTAGTTGCCACGTCACTAATTTCAACAGGTGAACGTCGAAAAACCTGTACACAAAACCGGAAAACAAACATTCGTACTAAACGTATGTAGGTATTTAATCTTGTCATTTCTTGGCGTAATCTTGCAATTGAATCTTGGTATCAAGTTTGTTAGACCGATCATTAAAATAAGTCTTGTCTTAAAAAGATTTGCGTGTATACCTACTTTATAACCAAGTATTCTATGAATAGGTAAATGAACCCGTCTTCTTGAGTCATTGACCGTTCTATTGACCGTCATCATATCTATTGAAGATCCGGCGAGAAACTCAATGGGCGAAATTCCATAGCCCGGTATCAATTCATATAAAATTTCGGCCCAGATGCATTTTGTTAGTGGAAATCGGCGAGTATTAGGAGTTTTTGTTCGTTAAACTAACTAAAAAACCACAAAAAACCAAGTTCATAACAATACCACTCTTAATGCGTGGGAAGAAGTTCAACAATTTTCTTCTGAACAAAAAATAGCTTAAATAAATGTTTAATTTTGAGTTTTGTAAATTGGATGAAGTTATCATCATCATCATCATCTCAGCCTGTCCATTGTCCACTGCTGAACATAGGCCTCTCCAAGTGATCTCCAGTGCGACCGGTCCGTTGCCACCTGCATCCAACGTGACCCAGCGGTTCTTACCAGTTCGTCGGTCCATCTCGTAGGTGGCCGTCCCACACTGCGCTTGCCAGTACGTGGTCTCCTCTCGAGGATCTTTCCGCCCCATCGGCCGTCCGATCTTCGCGCTATGTGGCCTGCTCACTGCCATTATGAAGTTATGAAGTGTACGAATCGCGTTTTATGGCCTCTGTAAAAATGAAGACTACACATGTCTTAGAATATTGTTTATTCGCTTCTCTTAGTAAATAAATAGTATCTTTCGTTTACTTTCGAATCGTTTTTTATATCCGTTTTGGCTTCAGGAACCATTTTCTCACACACTTCACGTATTGGGTCATTATTTCACGTGCGATGAATACTGCGAGAGATCCAACAATGAACGAATTAACCTAATTGTATTGTTGTACTAGATTGCGAAGCCGTCAGTGTTTGGACGCTCAACCGCCACGGGAACCGCAACCCTGGGAAGAGTGTAACCGTCAGCGTCAAAGAAATAGCTGACCTCAAAGATGAAATTATTAACAGTTACAACGCCGGCAATAGTCAATTGTGTGCTCAGGTATGGGATTTTGAACAATTCCCAATTACAATATGCCTTCAGAATCGATCCTCAGTCGGGGCCATAAGCTTTGTCAAAGTTACTTGTTTCAAAGGACTGTTTCTTGTCTGGTATTTATTTCCGGTAAATAGCCCATTAGAAAATCCATAGGAACTTTAATAAAAAACCAGTTAAACTTTGTCTATTTGTCTATTTGTGTGAACAATGTTCTCATTGTGAACCACATGGGAATGTCATAACAGAACACTATTTATATTGTTCTCGGTTCGGTTTTTTTAACCTTCAATACGTAACGGATGTCTTAATGGTGACTATGCGGGATGGTCGCACCATGCCGTGCAAACTTACAAAATGCACGATCCGGCACAAAGTAAGTAGCATGGCAATGGTTGCCACCACCAGCTAGCTATCTATGCTATGGCATTGGTCAAATAGTCATATATAAAAAACGTCAGAGCTTATAACTAATTATTGTATTACACCTAAATTCTAACCATTCCTTATTTCCTTCAAGGACATCGAGGAATTCAAGAAATGGACTTGGAACGAGACCCTGGAGGTATCGCAATCTTTCCTCACGGGCACTGGTTACGAGGAACTGTACGACATCGGAAAGAGGATCCGGGAGAAATATCCTCATTTAGTCGAAGGATCTTCGAATGATTTCTATTTTAGGCCCACTAATGAACAGAGGACCATCACCAGCGCTGTGGCCTTCGTGCACGGGCTCACGGACGGTACAAGCCTGAATGTCAGCATCGACGACGTGCGAGAAAGAGATGATGTTATCCGGGTATGTTTCCGATCTATTGTTGTATCACAATCTGAGCGGAGCGCTTGTACGGACCCCTAGGTGGCATTAAATGGCATGGTTGTGCTGGTATCTTAGACACGATGGTCCGCTGAAGAATCCCTCCCAATTTCGTTTCAAGCATGACACGAACTTGAGTTCGGGTGACACAGGGGAAAGTTCATGTTAGAAGTAATGAGAGAAGTAGGATTGCGTGGATAGCTTTATGTTGGCGAAGATATAGAATCAGGCCACAACATAGCTATAATAATAACAGAACAATGTTAAAAATATTTTCATAATTAATTGTGTAAGAAAAGATACTCGTTCGGTGGAAGATGTTAGAGATGGTGTAAGGTATTGTCCCTTTAGGAGTATATCAACGAACTCTTGAGAGCGTGACACATCGTGCTGAGACAAACCTCATACAATACCATTGTGATTTCCGTATCGTGTCCCAAAGGCGGGCTCGGATAGCGTTCGTGGCCTTAAAATAAGACGCCATTGTATTAGCACCTCCTCCTCCTTCCGTCGGTTTCCTCATTACTGA
The DNA here is from genome assembly GCF_030269925.1 of Bombyx mori. NCBI lineage: Eukaryota > Metazoa > Arthropoda > Insecta > Lepidoptera > Bombycidae > Bombyx > Bombyx mori. The sequence continues at coordinate 1,583,284 of NC_085114.1, forward strand.
AGGTCGTGGTCATGGCCTTGAAACAGTCTGCAGCTGAGTGCAGATCATCGTGCACTGTGGTATCAAGGTCTGCACGAATCTGGACCGTCCAACAGGTCGGGTTCCTGCCTTGCACCAGGTTATGCGAAATTTGATGATAAATGTTTTATGGCCTTTGTTTGTTCGCAGCCATACGAAAACTGCGACCGCTACCAGGAGAAGGTCAAGGGTGGAACGTCGCTGGAGGAACATCTCGACGCTTATTACAAAACGACCGAATTTGTGGCCGTGAGTATCGATCTCTGTGTGGACCAACTGGCGGAAGTGACTGTACCACTCTTCAAACCCACGTTACTGGCTTGCGGTAGAAGTAGCCGGGGTGGCTGTACCTACCCGTGCGGGTTCATAAGATGTCCTACCACCAGTAAAACTAGTGATAGTCCAAGACGATTGAACACTAGTATAGTAAGATTCAATGCAATAATCACATGACAGACCTCGACGCGATCTTAGGCTGCATAGCTCGTGCTTGTGCACGACACTCTGTGCTGCCACGGGTCTTCCTTTAAGCGAAGTATAAGTAGAACAGTTTGTGGACCGCAGCGCTGGGATGACAATTGATGATGATAATTGGGTCACTTGACCAAAGATTCCAGTGGACATCACAACGTAAATACCGCCCCCCATCGGGACACGCGGCAGGGGTCAATCAGTTATAACAGGCGTACCGAAGTACAACGCATATGGGCAAAGCCTCTAAGGTCTGCATAGCATTTGTCCCACGTCTCGTTTAAGACAGCGGCTTGGCTCTGCCGCTGGCATTGCTGATGTCCATGAGCGACGATAACCACTTACCGTCAGGTGGGCTGTATGCACGTCTGCCTAAAATAGCAATAAGAAAAGGTAACAATGCGCTTAGCTGTCTCACTCTCGGATCTCGCCCAAGCCCTGGCCCTCTAAGTGTTTCGGGTCTCCCTCACATGTCGGCCTGGGGAACGGCGAAGGGGGCCTATGAAGATGACGTGCAAGCTGCTCTGCACGCGTTTTATGCATGAGCATCCGGGTGATGGAAGGCCGGCTATCCTCAACCCACGCTGGTTCTGACCCAGAGGGGTATTCCGTAGGATAGACCATTCTAACCGGAGCCATCTAGGCGGGCTTCGGATAGCCTGCCGACCGAGACGGCTGGTGGTCGTGGCGCCGACGACCGCCAGTCCGGCGTCCCGAGGGGGAGGGTGATGGGAGAGATGTGCTCCGCACTAAACGCTTCACTTTCCCCCCTTTGCCTTTTCATGAGTTTTGTCTCATGCGAGGTTTGGACGTTGGTTGGTGAGAGACAGGAGGTTTTAGTCGGTTCGACTCCGACATGCCCCGCCCTCCATCCCCAGTGAAGGGCGGAAGTCCGGCGATTTCATCCTGACTGAAAAAAAAAAAAAAAAAAAAGCCGTCTCACTCTAATAATTACGAATACTTAAAATCATGCCAGTATTGTTTTTATTACACGATGGTCCTTCATCGTGGAAGCCATTGTTGAAAATGAATTAAATACGTATTCACAGTACGAGAAGGCCGGGCGTCTTATCCATCAGGCCGCGGACACTTCAGAGTCCCGACGCTTTCCGTTATCGCTGTTCTTAACTGATCGAATAAGAAATTGAAATTCTCGATATAAAAACGAGATAAGTGCTAACATTAAATCCCGTAATACAGTAATAAACAGTATTAAAGCAATATAATTTTATTACGTTTATATTGTTTTTAGCGTGCTGATTCATTTTCGGATAACGAGATAGCACTGCGTAAAGTTGCCTGTTCTCTCTCTCGAGGGGTTATACTAAATTCTCCGAGCGAGTAGGTGAGCTCCTGCAGACTCTGGACAAACCTGAGGACGTTGCTAACACTAGCCCTTGTAAGAGCAGTGCTTCGCAGAATCTACCACCCGAAACGCGACCCACTGAGAAGATCCGGCGGCAAACTCAGTGGGCCGTGTCTGTGGGTTAATTTATTTGTCGAGCGAGCAAGCGATGGGTTCGACGAGAACGGTTTAGGGCAACGTCGACTGTTTACCGTTATGCCTGCCGCGAAGCTGTAAAATTTGGAGACTTTGACGTCACTATTCATGGTAGCGGCAATAATTTTGATTTATACAGACATCTTCATATCGGGTGGAGCTTGAGCTCGTATGCTCTCTTTCTATTCTGGACTTGTCCGTTGAGGAGTGATTACGTTGTTGAATTTGGTGTTTCTTATCGACCGCCGAGGGGCTTGCGTGGTGGGGAGAGGTGCGCCGCGTGCCATATGTGTGAACCTCCCGCCTGCCCCGATTAGCCCCGGGACTAGACAGGGCGGCTTTAGTCCGGCGCATTGCTCCAAGCTCGCAAAATAGAATTGCAGATTATCATGAAAGAACTTACTTATTAAAGGTTCAAAATGCGGTGCAAAGGAGACTTGGCATCCCAAGTCAGCTGTCGCCGGACGACATCTACTCGTTTTACGAGATCTGCCGCTTCTACCGGTCCTGGACTCAGAATCTGAAGTCTCCCTGGTGTGCTGTATTCTCTGATGAAGACCTGGTAGTTCTGGAGTACAGGGACGACGTAAGGCACTACCATAGGAACGGATATGGATCCTGGGTGAGTATCTCCTCCTCCTTGGTCAGAATTGTAGTGGCTGGTGCCCTTTATGAGATAACGTTAAATTATTTTACGGTTGACGGCTTTGGTCTTCCACTAACAGATTTCTATGAAGTGGGATTGCTTGCTTATCGCTAACGGAAAGTATTCTTCTAGGTTAATGTGAACCTTGGTCATCTTCCAATGAAGAACCTGTATGAGAGCTTCGAAGCAGCAGTCGAAGGTCGAGGAAAGAAGATAACCTCATATTTCAGCCACGACACCATGATGGAGATGGTGTGGTGTGCTCTGGGCATCTACAAAGACGACTTCGAACTGCAAGGGGGCCGCCGAGAACTGAACCGTCTCTGGAGAACTAGTTACATCGGAGCTTTCTCTGTTAACCTTATTGCTGTTTTAAATAAGTAAGTCAATAATTATCTTAATGACAAACTCGGACTCGGTTTGGGTACATTTGGAAGATTTTAGACTAAAGCATGTCTTTATTCTGAAAAAGTGTATTTTTTTTTGTTTTTTCTTAGATGGATGGAAGAGCTCACAGCCCACCTGGTGTTAAGTGGTTACTGGAGCCCATAGACATCTACAAAGTAAATGCACCAGCCACCTTGATATATAAGTTCTAAGGTCTCAAGTATAGTTAGCAAACCGAAACGCATTACTGCTTCACGGAAGAAATAGGCAGGGTGGTGGTACCTACCCGTGTGGACTCACAAGAGGTCCTACCACCAGCAATTTACCAGTAACTCAGTCATTCACCAGTATTTCAGTTTTTTTGAATTATGAATTAAACGTAACTGAAATCTCCGGGAATTTCTAGTAATTAGGTATTATTTTTCCCGTTCTATTCGCTGGTAGCCTAAGGGGCTATTACAGTTACACTATGGTTGGTAAGTGAGCTCACGGAGCTCAATTCTGACGTTGTTGCAAACCCTAGCAAGAGCAGTGCTTCGTAGAGTCTACCACCGGAACGGAAAGGCGACCGACCCACTGAGAAGATCCGGCGAGAAACTCAGTGGGCTGTGTCTGTGGGTTTCTAGTATATTAATACGGCCGTGTACACACGTGAGCTCAGTATCGTATCGTTATCGTAAAATTGTAAAGTCGTCAGTCATCATTTAGTTGATCACATCATAAATACGATAAAAATGAGAACGAGATAAAAAGTTGTGTGTATGTGTGTGTGTGTGTGTGTGTGTGTGTGTGTGTGTGTGCGCGCGTGTGTGTGTGCGTGTGTGCGTGTGTGTGTGCGTGTGTGCGTGTGTGCGTGTGTGTGTGCGTGCGTGCGTGCGTGTGTGTGTGTGCGTGTGTGTGTGTGTGTGTGTGTGTGTGTGTGTAGGATCAGCGATGACTTGATGTTGGATCTATTTTGAGTGGAAGTGACTAAGAAGGTCACCGGGCCACCTGTGCAGGCGGATGAATACAGACAGAACAGCTGCCTCTCCCTCGCGCCCCGTACCGCACTTGTCTTAATTACTGAACTGTCTTAATTACTTTTTAAATAACCAAAATAAATTTCCAGGTGCACTGTATCCGGTACTCAGTCCTACCGGGTCCAGCTCTTCGTAAACGAGAAGGCAACCGAGCTCTGTCCTCTAGAGGGCTGCACTTGGCAACAGTTCCAGCAGAAATTCCAGCCCTTCGCATCAGCCAACCTGGAGTTCTGCAGCCTGGACTACCGGGTCCCCGAGACGAACGCCGCGCCCGGTGGGTGGAACTCCTTCTCCTGGGCGCTGCTTCTACAAACAGTATTATTACTAATTTGGAAATTTATTTATTAATTTATTCAGATAACACACACGCGGTCCAGCGTTCCCATCGTCATAATAATGTAATATAAAAATGTATTTGAAAAAGTCGCATAATAAATTAGATCATACGTGTTACGTATTTATATGATATGTAGTTTTATTGTATGTATGTGAGCGAGCCGCGATCGGATATATGAGTCGTCTATTATCAAAAGTGGCAATCTGTGCATTTGGACAAAAAAAAATTATTGATATTTCAATACAGATTGATTTGAATATAATCGTCTCCTTCAAAGAATACGGTTCAAGACCTGCATTAAATAAAGGTTAATACTTAACCTGTTATTTATCTAAGATGTCGTTCAGAAGAGTTTTGTGACTGCCAATGGAATACAAAGTCAATAATTCGTTTTTCTGATTTACCAAAAATTATCCAAAAGTTACATTGCCGGCTTTGATAATAGTCGACTCATATGTAGTTTTGTTACACGCGAGTCGCGATCGGATATATCCAAGTCCCAAGTACACAGCTATCGTGTTCCAAAATATCCGTCCTTAACTGTTCTGTAATATTATTCGCTGTGCCGTTATATGCACAGATAATAGTTTAAAAAAATGAACTTAAACTTTAAGTTGCGATGAAGGTTTTTTATTTTTTATTTCTATAATTAGTTTTAATTAAGTAATTAATTTAGTCATCGTGGTCCAGACGATAAGACGCCCGGCGTGCTCTGTGTCGTGGTACAATCTTACGGGACATAAACTCTTAGGATAATAGTGTTTATTTACTGAGACTTCAGTGAAATATTGGAAGAGCCCGGTAAAGCTACGCCCGACGCCCTCTCTTCATTTCCTCACATAAATGCAGTCTCACAGATGCTAAATTGCAGTTGCAGAAGTTAATAAAATGTCGTTATTACACGTTTAAGCCCGAAGAAACCCTAAACGAACAAAATGAATCAATTCTCACAACTTGGCTCCTCACGTCTCCGTAAATCAATTATTTGAGATTTTGAATAATAATATAATCTGTGACAATGTGAAAATTAGCGCGAAAAAGAAGTAATGAAAAAAAAATATAGTCACGAAAACTGGTAAGTACATAAAATTAATTATTCGATTCACGGATAAGTAATGTCGGATGTTTGTGCTTCGGGACCTCCTCCGTGTGCGAGTAGGGGTCGCCGAGGGGGGACGCGCGCTTCAACTGAGCGTCGGGCTCCACCAAGGGAACTGTTTTTTTTTTTTTTTTTTTTTTCTCGGGCCGGGGGCCGAACCTCCTACGAGGTCCCCGCGCCTAGGGGGCGCGCGGGGTATGTGAGACTCAACGATCTGCAGGTGTTGAGAGCAGATCGCGGGCCCAAGGATTTTAGGGCCCACCCACTAAACGACTCCCCTGCACTCTTACACCCGACGTCCGATCTCCGTCCGGGGTCAGAACCCGTTCAGAGTAGGGGGGTTCCCGCGGTCAACACTACAACCAGACACGCGGCGCCACCCCGAGGACGCCCGACCGACGGGTCGTCGAGGCGATAGTCGACGACCAACGACGTCAGTCTCCGCGGTACGGCGGCCCTACCAGGCCGCCCGGGCGGTGCCGCTGGTGTTCCGGGATACCCCGCTGGGCCAGAACCAGCCTGCCGGGTCGGAACGCGATACACCGCCGACCGGGTTGCTCTTCAACAGTATGTTCGGCGACGACAGCGACGACGAAAATGCGGACCGCATCGCAGTCCGCAGCCGCCGACGCGCCGTCCCGTCCTCCTGGTGCCAGCGCGCTAGAGTGACGGTAGCGTGCGGCGCAGCCTCAACCCCCTTAGGTCGCCCCGTGACCATCACCGGGAGGAGACTGCCTCCTCATAGGGGCTGGAGCTGGACAAACGCCCTCCTCCGACCCCCGGCCCGACGGCGGCGGCACGGCGCCGAGAGGGAAGAAGAGCTCTCCCTCTCCCGTTCCGCCGCCTCCTTCTGCGAGATGGTGGACTCGCAGAAGTCGAGCATCGCCTGCCAGGACTCGTCGCTGCCGAGCATCGTAGCCACGACGGTCGGAAGCGACAAGTCCGATCCTATTTTTGCAACGAGGACGCGGCGCTGCTCCGCAAAAGCGGGGCAGTACGCGAGCGTGTGCTCCGCCGTGTCCTCGTTGCAGCCACTGCAGTGGTGGCACTTCGGCGTCGGCTCCCTCCGGGCGACGAGGTGCAGGTCCGAAACAGCCGTGTCCCGTGAGCACCTGCGTCGCTCGGAAGGTGAGACGTCCTCGGTCGCGATTCACCCAGTCCGAGAGGACCGGGCGGATCGCCTCGACGGTCCGTCGCCCGTAGGCGGCACCAAGGGAACTGTGGCGCAACTTAGGGCACCGACTCTTTTTATCCAACAACTTAGGGTCCGTTCACACAGACCGTCTCGGAGAGCATCAGCCCGGCTTTTTTCTTTTCACACAGACTGGACCGTATACCTTTGGAATTGGCCGAAGCGAAGCCGCCAACTATTTCACATAGACCGCCTGGAAGACATCTGAAAGCGGATGCGCACCCAATTGAAGCCATCGGCTACGCGAGCGAGAAAGAGCGCGCAATTGGAGCCGGCCGGAACCTCTATCTTATTATTTCACACGCAGCGCTTTCAAGCATTCTTAATGACAAAAAAGTGCATATGCGAAAATAAACATTACTACAATTACTCAAAAATCTGTTTCCAACGTGATAAAAACCTGCTCTCTTCTCCGAGCCAGTCTGTGTGAACGGACCTTTACAAGTCTCCTAATTTATAAACACCGTAGCCGATCCACTCAAATCCTAACGATGGAGTCATGAATTCCCACAAGCAGACCCATCATGCCATTATCTTACATATTATAGTATCTTACACATACGTATATACTTAGTCTGGCCATAAATACTGTTACAATTAAAAATAAACGAAATATTCCATTTGAATTTAAAATCTGTCATTTTTATATGATTGCTCATTGAGTTTTCTCATTTTGGCGCCAATACATTGTACAATATTTTGCGATATTAAAATGGAGTGGGGTGATAAAGAGAACCGAATCGCTGTGATTGCAAAGTAGGTATGGAGCCAAATGCAATTTTTGAAACTCTCCATACGCTTGGTATTAGTAAAATGTTTGTGTACCGGACTATTGAAAGAATTCTAAGAAATCCTGTCCGAAAGCAAAAGATTTTATCTCGGGAGATGAAGATAGCACCTAGAACCATGTCGCATATTTTAAAAGATGACTTAGGACATGCAGCCTATAAGAGACGTAATGGTCATTTCTTAACTGATAATTTAAAAGAAAATAGGGTGGTAAAATCGAAACAACTATTGAAGCGGTACGCAAAGGGAGGTCATAGAAAAAAATTGCTTACGGATGAGAATTTTTTTACAATTGAGCAACATTTTAACAAACAAAATGACCGTATTTATGTTCAAAGCTCTAAAGAAGCTTAGATTAGTCGACAGAGTGCAACGTGGGCACTATCCGACTTCAGTGATGGTTTGGTGGGGTATTAACTATGAAGGAGTGACTGAGCCATACTTTTGTGAAAAAGTTATCAAAACATCGGCACAAGTGTATCAAGATACCATTCTTGAGAAGGTAGTGAAGCCCCTTAACAACACCATGTTCAATAATCAAGAATGGTCCTTCCAGCAAGACTCGGCGCGAGGTCATAAAGCTCGGTCTACGCAGACTTGGTTGGAAACGAACGTTTCGGACTTCATCAGAGCTGAAGACTGGCCGGCGTCTAGTCCCGATCTTAATCCGCTGGATTATGATTTATGGCCAGTTTTAGAGAGTACGGCTTGCTCTAAACGCCATGATAATTTGAAGTCCCTAAAACAATCCGTACTATTGGCAGTGAAAAAATTTCCCATGGAAAGAGTGCGTGCTTCTATTGATAACTGGCCTCAACGTTTAAAGGACTGTATTGCAGCCAATGGAGACCACTTCGAATAAGCTTTTTATACTTTAAATTGTTTTATATTTATGTATTAAACTAACACACTGTAAAAGTAATAAATGTTACTTGCAACCAATTTTTTTTTATTTTTAAATATAATAGTATTTATGGCCAGACTAAGTAGTCGTAATAAAACGAACAATCGAACAAACAGACAAGACTTGATCATCATCGTCATCACCACACAGACGTGTACTGCCGGACATAAGGTTCGCCCTAATGACCGACCTTCAGCAGATCGTGGATCCACCCGGTGGGAAGTCAACTCACATTGCGTTTTGTAGTGCGCGGTCGGTACTCGACAACTTTTGGCTCCCAGCGGCCATCTTTTACTGGTGGTAGGACCTCTTATGAGTCCGCGCGGGTAGGTACCACTACCCCGCCTATTTCTGCCGTGAAGCAGTAATGCGTTTTGGTTTGAAGGGTGGGGCAGCCGTTATAACTATACTGAGACCTCAGAACTCATGTCTCAAGGTGGATGGCGGCATTTACGTTGTAGATGTTTATTAACCACTTAACACCAAGTTGTGAGCTCGTCCACCCATCTAAGCAATAAAAATTTCACCATCATTCGCCTTATGGTCTCTTAAAATAAGGTGTGCTTTTAAATAAAACGGCCAAGGTAAATATTTTATGACAACGATATCGCTTTATTAGATGTCAAATGGAGGGTGCGCGGGGTGCACGTGCGGGTGTGCGGTGCGGGGGTGGGGGGCGTGTCTCGGCGGTGCTCGCGCGCGCACGTGCATCCGACGCACTCGCTCGCACTCTCGATACATACTCCACGGTAATAAATAATATAAATAAATATCAACAACGTTACAAAATAGCCTTTCGTAAAAACATTAGATCCCTAAAGTGTATATATTTTTGTTTGGCTTACAAAAAAAAAGAATTGCATATTTAGTATTTTACAGTTTTTCGTTCATCATCAACAGCTAATGTATAAAAAGTTACGTTTTCAACGAAAAATCTGTACAGTCCGTTTTTATGTTTTGTAGTGGAACGTTTAGAAATCTTCGGGCGCCAGGTCGAACCTAGGTGGGAAGGTGCCGAAGCCGTCAGCAAGGGCGGGGCGCGAGCGCTGGGGCTGAAACACAAACAGGCCACAGGTCAACGCGTAACGAAGCATCACGAAGTAATCAAACTGGTGACGTGCAAGTTACATGCCGGGAACTTCTCAAATGCTTGGCGTAAAGTGAAGGTAAAGAGGTAAAGGTTCTACGGCTACTGAGTCAGCACGGATCTCGGTGCTGCTGGGGGAACGCAACAAAAAGTTGCCGACTTACATAAACTCCAGTGCTGATCTATGGGCGCCCTTTAATGGACGCCTGAATAAAAAAAGCAGATTTTAGTAAGCGAAATTATAATAAAAGCATTAAAAGAACTAGGAAGTGGTACTAACCGCCGGGCTGACTCCTCTCGCTGCAGATCCCGCGCGTCCCTTGCCGCGGAACTTGCTGATGGCCTGCTCGGCGAGGTCTGCCCTCTCTTCGGCCTCCTCGAGCTCCTGTTGCGCCTTGCGGAACTTAGCCAAGTTGAGGGCGGCAATCTCTTCGGCCTCCTCGATCTGCCTCTTGTATGTCTTGATCTTCTGCTGCAGTTTATCGACGAGGTCCTGCATACGTTCGTGGTTCTTGCGGTCTTCTTCTGCCTGGAAGGTGAGCTCCTTGATGCGCCTCTCGGACTTGCGCAAGTTCTTCTGTGCGTCAGCGTGCCTCCTCTGTTCGCCGTCGAGCTCGTTCTCGAGTTCTCTGACTCTCTGTTCGAGTTTCTGGATGGCCTTCTTGCCTCCCTTGAGCGCGTTGGCCTCGGCCTCATCGAGCCTAACTTGGAGTTCCTTGATTTGTTGCTCGAGAGCCTTGCGGAGTTTCTCCTGGGTCTGAGCGTGATCCTGCTCGGCGCGGAGCTCGTCCGCCAGACGAGCGGCGTCGACCATGGCCTTCTTAGCCTTCTCTTCGGAGTTCTTGGCCTCGTTGAGAAGTTCGTCGAGGTCGGAGTGCAGGGTTTGCAGCTCGGACTCGAGTTTCCTCTTGGCGGCAGAGAGGGAAGCGCTCTGTGCGGAGAGCTCGTTGAGTTGCTCGTGGGCGTCACTGAGTTCCTGCTCGGCCTGGCGGCGGGCGCGGTCGGCCTGCTCCAAGAGTGTGCGGGACTCTTCCAGTTCGTTCTGAAGAGCATTGGCGCGACGCTCCGAGATGCCGAGCTGTTCGCGGGCATCGTCACGGGCGCGCTGCTCCTCCTCGAGAGCGGTTTGCAGATCCTTGATTTGTGCCTGGTAGCGTTTGATGTTCTTCTGGGCCTCGGCGTTAGCCTTGTTGGCGTGGTCGAGGGCGATTTCAAGCTCGTTGATGTCTGCCTCGAGCTTCTTCTTCATGCGCAACGCCTCAGCCTTGCCCTTAGCCTCGGCTTCGAGGGAAGCCTGCATGGAGTCGAGGGCACGCTGGTGGTTCTTGCGTGTGTTTTCGAATTCTTCCTCCTTCTCTTGGATGCGTCTGTCGATCTCCTGTCTGACTTGAGACAGCTCGAGCTGAGCGCGGAGGACCTTGTTCTCTTCTTGTTCGAGAGCCGCTTCGGCCTCTTCGAGGGCGGCCTGGAGCTCGTCCTTCTCGGCCTCGAGACGCTTCCTGGCTTTCTCGATTTCGTGGATGTTGCGGCCACCTTCGCCGATCTGGTCCAGGAGGTCCTTGACTTCGTCGGCAAGGTTCTTGTTCTCGCGGCGGACAGCCTCGAGCTGTTCCTGGCCTTCTTCGTAGGCACCCTTGAGGCGGAACAATTCGGTGGAGTAGTTGCGGCATTCCTTCTGGCTGGCATCGAGTTCGGCAGCAAGGTCGTCGACCTTGAGTTTCCATTCTCCGATGATTTTGTCGAAGGCCTTCTGTTTCTTTTCTGCAGCGTTGGCAATAGCAGTGGCACGGTCGACCTCCAGCTGCAGGTCCTCGACCTCGGTGGCGAGACGCTGCTTGGTCTTCTCGAGAGCGACAACCTTCTGGTTGAGGGATTCGATTGTCTCCTCGGCTTCGGCGAGACGAGCCTGGAGCTTGCGCTTGGCCTCTTCGAGTTCCTCGGAGCGAGCGACGCCCTCGGACTCGTACTTGGAGCGCCACAGTTGAGCCTCAGCGTTGGCCTTGGACAGTTGGCGTTGAAGATCAGCCTTGCCCTCGGCTTCCTCCTCGACCTGTTCGCGGATGTTGTCCAAGTCGTGTTCCAAGTTGCGGAACTTGCCAAGAAGGGTAGCACGTTCCTACGATAATAAAAAATAACATTAGACTAATTTAATATCATTTTCGGAATGTTTTTATTTTTATTCACTGAAATATTGCTTTAGACCGTACAAAGAATTAGACACATACCCTGGCTTCCTCGTCGGCGAGCCTCTTGGTGTCTTCGAGCTGTGTGGTGAGCGACACCTTGATCTTGGAGAGCTGAGACACCTGGGACTCGGCCTCCTCCAGTTGGCGGAGAAGGTCGGAGTTCTCGATGGACAGCTTCTTCTTAGCGGCATCCAGGTCGTTGAGGGTGCGGTTGGCTTCGTCAGCCTTGCTCTGGACTTCGTTGAGCTGGTGCTGCAGTTGCTTGACGATCTTTTCTTGTGCAGCCTAAACACAAGCGGTTTCTTTGTTAATAAATCAATTTTGATGTTTTATCAAGAATATCCAAGTTATTGCTCTGAAATTGAAATCTGTTTGACTCTGGTGTAATGTTGGGTTAGAAAAAACTAAATTAAGTTTTTTAAGTCTGACTGACACACATAGGCTATTTATGCATTCACTACGATAAAGTTAGAGAAAAAATCACTTTTTATGTTGATGATCAATTATTATATTTGTTATTGGTATTATTTTCGTCACTTTTTTTCGTCAAAGCGTTGTTAGCTCATGCTTTTGTTACATCGTTATATCTGGATAAGGTTGTTAATACTGTGAGGGAATGTGTTTGTTTGAATGTTCAAGTTAAGTATGTCTCTGAATTGTTTCTTCCAACATTGGATAAGCAGCGAAGCGTGGCATCTTTATTTATCTTTTTGTACCTTTTCGTTGGACAAGTGGTCGAGACCGGCACGGAGGTCATTGACTTCGCTAAAGTATTGAGCACGCTCTTTCTCAGCCCTGAATGGATAGAACATTACACATAACTTTAGCATCGCGTTAGAAACCTTCCGGTTTATCCCTAGGGTCGTATTGTATGTCGTGTGAGATCGGTGTGTCTGTGGATCTACAAGATCGGGCATGCAAGGGTGTCCCACGCGGTAGACATGCCTCTACGGTTGACATGTTACCTTCTCCCTCGCTACTTGATCGACAGCAGCGCGCGTGTTGTTTAGCTCGTTGTAGCAAGCGGCACGGTCGTGCTCAGCCCTGAATTTTCATAGACCAAATTCAATCTCAATATTTATATAAGACACCAATAATCGTCGTCACTGTTAAATTGATAGGCCGTAAAGATGTGCCGAAACCACAGTAAGATCAGCAAAAAGTAAATAGTATACTCACTTAGCCTTGAGCTTGTTGAGCTGGTCGAGCTGCTCACCCATCTCGGAGACGGCATCGTTGTGCTTCTTGCGGAGGTTGGCGAGGGTGGCTTCGTGCTGGATGTTGGCCTCCTCGAGGTCACGGCGCAGCTTGCTAAGCTCGGCCTCGCGCTTCTTGTTGAGTTCGATCTGAGCAGAGGTGGCGCCACCGGCTTCCTCGAGCCTTTCGCCGAGCTCTTCAAGTTCACGAGCGAGGTCAGCGCGTTGTTTCTCAGCCTTAGCGCGAGCCTGGCGCTCGCTCTCGACTTCCTCTTCGAGCTCCTCGATGCGGCCTTGGAGCTCCTTGATCTGTTTCTGGAGCTTGCTGACCAGGGACTGTTCGTCTTCGAGTTTGGCGGTGAGAGATGAGATTTCCTTGTCCTTGCGTTGGATGGTCTGTTCGAGTTCCTTCTTGTTGCGCTCGAGGTCGGCGACAGCTTCCTGGGTGAGCTTGAGGTCTCCCTCAACCTTCCTCCTCTGCTTTTCGACGTCAGCACGCAGTTTCTTTTCGCGCTCCAGAGAGTCTTCGAGCTCGTCAAGGGTCTGCTCCAACTTTTGCTTGACCTTGTTAAGGTGGTTGACCTTGTCTTCGGCAGCCTGGAGTTCTTCTGAGGTCTTCTGGTTGGTCTCGCCTTGGAGTTTCTTCTCCTTGTTCAACTTGTTGATGAGCTCATCCTGGTGAGCGATCTCATCATTCAAGTTGCGGATCTGGTGGTCCTTGGTAGCCTTGTCCTGTTCGGACTTCTGTACGGACAGTTCCAAGTCCTCGACATCCTTCTTGAGGCCAGAGACTTCCTGTTCGAGCTTCTTCTTAGCTTGGAAGAGCTGGTTACGGGCATCCTCTTCCTGGGTGAGGCGGTCTTGGGTGTCCTGATACAAAAACGGTTTTATTAGTTAACCGCAATATAATTTTTACAACAATCATTTATTGGATGCATCTGGCTTTAGTCACTCAATGAAATGATCCATTAAATGTTCGCAATAAATATTCGTGATATCACCCCGCGAGCGCGCAGGATATTTTAGATTCGATCGAACGTTTGTTCGTGTAAACAAGATCGATGTTTATTTAAATAACCACGTAAAGTAAACATGAAGTACGTAAAGTGATTCGCAACACTGCAAGCACACGTCTAATTCGGTCCGGCGAATCTTTCGCGGAACGAGATTTCACCAAAACTCATTATTTTAATTAGCTCGAAACTCACAATCACAACCTAAATCACGGTGACTATTTTCGTAGTGATGTCCGGACGCTTGCTTTACACTAATTAAACAAATCAACACTTCGGCGAATAAAAATTTGAAGCACATGTGGGATGTGAGGGAATTTTAACTTTGTACATCGTACTCACCCTGAGTTGGTTCTCGAGATCAGCCTTCTGGGCCTGGAGCTTGTTAGCGCGCTCCTGGGTCTCGGCAAGGCTGCCCTGGTTTCCTTCGAGGTTGGCGAGCAGGGCGGTCTTCTCCTCAAGCAGCTTGGCGTTGAGGGCCTCGACCTCCTTGCGGAGCTTCTCCTCCTTCTCGAAAGCCTCCTGAGCCTTCTGTGCCTTCTCCTCGAGTTTCTGTAATATTTCGTCACCCTTGAACACACCGTTCCCGTTCCACTCGGTTATGTGAACCGCGTCCGCCATTGTTTATTATTTAATTATAACATAAATATAAAATAAAAGGAATGCAAAACGTGTCGGTTCGTTCGTGTGGGTCGTGTGGCGGGTGGTGCGCGCTCGCCGTCCGCTCCGGTACTGGAACTGGCGGGCGGCTGGAGCGCCCGCGCTGGAGGGCGCCGCCCACGCACTCCAGCACCGCGACTCCACAAATGGCCGCAGGTGGTGCGGTGTCACGTAACCGACAGGTGGGCGCGGCCGCTTCTATTTGCGTTACCCTGATTCACTCGCTCTAATTCCGCTACGACGGGTCAGAGTGCCCGATTAGCTTAACGATGCCGACGATAGACACTCACCGCGATCTCGTCCTCGATGCGGGTGACGTTGAGGAGAGGCTTGACCTTCTGCCACAGTTTCCACCAGGGCCAGGTGCGGAGTTGCAGGTACTTGCGCAAGTTGCGCTGGACAACTTGGAGAGCCAATCTGAAACATATTCAATGCTGTAACCCGGAAATACATATCGCAGATACAGAATGATGAACATGATAAGTGTCAATTTACCTCTGCTCCTGCAGCTTCTTGTACTCCTTACGGGACAAGTAACCGCGGATGTAAGCCTGGAGCCATGATACGATCTTGGAGAGCCTGTCATCACGCAGCTCTTCCATCTGACCCAGGACACCAGCGCGGAAGAATACCTGTTCATATCTAAAGCGTCAGAAATGGCTCTAGAAACACTCTTTCACATGTTAGAATTGCATTGGAAATGTTGTTATTTTGGCAAATAGTTCAAAAAGAATGTCTTTGGAACAAAAAGAGTTTGAAATAAAGCTGTTGAATACAACACACAAGTATAATAACATATAATACAGTAAGATTGTAATTCTTAAATTAAATTTAAACATAAAGACCAACAAAAAATAGACGTTGTTACTTAGGACGTTAAAGTACCATGCAGAAGAGAGAAGTGTTTCGTGTGTTTGTTTGCATGCTGTGACTACCTTTGTCTTTCCGAGCCTGAAAGATTCCGAATCCAGACCAGTTTGTTCGAGAATTTTCTCGGTGGCTTTCTCCGGTGTGATAGGTTCTTTGATGAGGTTCGGGCACAGAATTTTGTATCTGCGTTATGGGACACAACAATAAAATAGAGGTGTGTGTGTTTATGTACCTAAAAGTTGTCATAGGAAAGGGAAACAAACAGAGCCTGAGTAGTTAGGGCTCTAGGGATAAAAGCGGGGGTCAAATTATAGCACCAGTCTCATATGGTGCTCATATAATTCGACAAAGCGCAAGCGCAACGGTCCTATGGTCTTAGGCCGCTCTAGATCAAACATCTAACTACGGTACTGGTTCCGAGACATGCCTTGGTGTGACCGAGACGGTAGGACTCGACATCCAAGCCCGTGGCCTCCAAGATGACTTGAGCAATTTTCTTGGGATCAGATTCCTTGTCCACAGCTTGAGGGGCCAGGATCTTGTAGCTACATTTCCAAATAACACGTTCACACATTGAGGGATTTTGTATTGTAATCATACTCTACTAAAAAGGAACTACTAGTGATGATGGCTCAGGAATTCACAAGGTATTCTCCCAGGTTCGATACGTTTCAAAAACGCGTGTCATGATTTTGGATACACGTATCAAAAACTAAATATTAGAACAAAAAAAAAATAAAGGACCTGTTTATTAACGTGACACATAGGTATTTCTAAACAGGTGTTTTAAACTAGAGGTGCAAAAATCTATGTATTGACTACAAAAACGGTGTGGGTACACAAACTACATGAGTCGTGAATTTCTAGATCTCTATGTTGAGTCTGTCCATTTTCGACTAGGTCATGCGGTCACCACGCTAGGATGGTATCGATGTTTCCTTGCCTTTGTATGACCAATACGATAGCTTTCGGGGTCGAGCCCGACTTCCTCCAGACACTTCCTAGCTGCCTCTTTGGGATCTTTTTCGGCTGTCATGACGACGGGTGCAAGAATCATGTAGCTGTTTATTAAATATTAGTTTTATAAATGATTAAAATAGACAGAGCGTATCAGACGTTGTGCATCAGGACGATTCCCGACTGAGAGGTGAGAGTCATCGAAACTATTTGCGAATTCGTTGCTAGAATCTCCAAAATGACGTCAGCATTAGTCAGTGGTCGGCCATACAGAAATAAAATCTCCAGCGGCCTAGGAATGTTGTTTAGACTTCAGCGAGTCGAAAGTATGAATCCTCAGAATATATTTAAACCGTGTTGACGTGTGAAATAACTTTTATTTGATGACTCAAGAGCGTGATTTTCGTAAATGTTATTCTAATGTCTACTTCGTGATACTATAAATAGATTGTTTCATACAAGCGATTCTTACCGGAGCTTGAAGTCAGGGTATACCATTCTGTTGGGGAAACCTTTACGGCAAATACGGATGCCTTCAAGCACACCGTTACAGGTGAGCTGATGCATCACAAGGTGAGAGTCGATGAGACCTATGTAACACGGAAATCGATGTCAAAGATTATGTTTCGTTGAGGTCGTGTATATTTGGAAAATGAATACCCAATTTTAATGGCTTTTTTAAATCGATCGACAAATTAAAAATTCTTTTCCATCAAATTTTAATATATTCAAATTATTTTTTTGTATAAGTTTAAAACGAAAACTCACCAGCCTGTTTCAATTCATTGGGAATGATACAACGCACGAAGTGAGGTTGGGTGGATCTCAGCGTCGTCATCAAGTTGTTAAGTTGTTCCTGTATATATTGGTAACATTAATATAATTTCATATTTATTATAATTTAAAACGTATAAAGCAAAACCACATGAAATGCATGTAAAGAAAACTTGGTCGTAATTAAGTTTTCTATAAAAACAAATATAAGCCACACAACATATATTATAAAAACAAGTGAAGTATAAATTTTTGGTGAAACAAACATAAAAATAAAAAAACCAAAAGGTTAGAACGAAAAAAGCAAAAGAAAACTCAGTTGAAAACTTAGCAAGGTTTCGTATTCTGCTGATGTTAATAAATGTAATGGTTCCTCTTACATTTCTTCGTTAAATTACAATAAAATGCATCTAAAATGAATGAAAGTGCAATTCAAAATTGACGTATCTTCATGGGTGACATGATTTCAAAATTACCTCCAAGTTTCATGGATAATTTCGAACTACTAAAAACACTTGATGTAGGCTACATTTAGGTAGTTAACTACATCATTACGATAATAATAATAAAAAAACAATAAAATCTAGTAGTTGAACTATTAAATACCCTGTAAGCGGAGGAAACGGTAGCGAAACCACCACCCTTCTTTCCACGACCGCCTATGAATATACATTAAAACAAGCAAATTAGTTTTGGACGATCACAGGTATATGAAGACAGTAGGATAAGTTGACGAAATAACCGCGACGACATGAGCTGCAAATGTACATTAACGAAACATGATTATTAATTTGAAAGCGTGCAAGATCATCCCTATGCAAGACGCAACCTCTCATTCTATAGGCGACGGTCTAAAGCGTGTTGACAGAAAAGGACAGCACGAAGGAGCCACAGAAGCAAATCTCGGACAATTTTGTATGCGAGTTTACCCTGTAGAGTGATGATACAGTCTGGAAGGCAGAACCCTTAGCGCGTTTGCCACCAGCGCCTATTTCATTTTAAAACAGTGTCAGTATGTGATTTTTTTGTATTTTAATATAATGAACGATGAAGTCTATTCTATGAAAGCGTATGGAAGTTGATCGGTGAAGTAATTTCCAATACAAGCTTCGTTGATAAAATGATATTTGCTGTTATCTAAGGATCTTTTATATGTATTATGTGCGTGAAACAGTGTTACTTGTAAAGTGTAACACTCGAATGAAACGATGTAGATATATTGCGTGTATGATTTTAATGTGATTTAATTGGGGTTGTCGTCCCTGTGCCGCGTCCTCCGTATTCATATGCAGCGCAGTTTGGCGTTCAGTCAGTTCTTCTCAAATTTATTACAGCAAGAAAAAAATTAAAGTGATTGAAATTTAAAGCAAAGAAATTTACATTCACTTTCGCTTAAACTATCGAATGCAGAAGAATTACCCATCCGTCCGTAATTGATGACTATCTAAGATCGGTAATGGCGTAACCACAGAAGCCGTGGCTACAGACTCAGTTTAAAAAAACTCCTCTAAAGAAATACTTTTATCATTATCATCGGGATACTATAGAATATTATCATTAAATAAGTAATAAGTATTTTATGATGTGAAACGTACCCTTGCCACCGGCACCGCCGGAAGCATCACCAGACTGGCCAGGATGATCAGCGAAGATCTCGACCAGAAGTTTGTTCTGGCCCTTCTTGAACTGGTCGACGACGGTGTCGTTAAGCGGGTCCTTGTTCTTCTCGAGCCAACCGGTGATGTTGTAGCCGACCTGTGGCGCAAGGAAAGTTGAAGTTACAACATTTTCTTTGACGGGCGCTTAAATTTTTTGTGGCTGTGTAGCGTTCTTGTGTGAACTTTAAGAACCAGTGACGATGGGTTTTTGTTTTTGACAATGATTCATTCGTACAAAAGAGTTCTGAAAGGACGTGATTTGTTAAATTTCGTTTGGGCATACTAGAGCATTGGACTACTTCATCTTCAATTTGAGGTTTATAAATTGAACAGATACTTACGTTACCGGCGTAGTGACCAATGGCGAAGTGAGCAGCTTGGCAACCTGGCTTGGGGGGTTTGGGCTTCAAGTAAGGAGCAGATTTGCCCAAGTGGTTGTTGTTCAGCTTCTCAACGAAGGTCTGGTCGGTGGCTTTCGGGAACATAGACTCTTCCTCAAGAATGGAGAGGATACCCATAGGCTGAAAGCGTATGGTTGGGGTTAGACCGCGAAATCGAATTATTTTATATATATTTTAAATATTTTCTTTACAAATTTTCTTTTTACTTTACCGTACAGCATACTCAAAGTAATTAAATCAGTTAGAAGATAAATAGCGAATTGTATATTTTATTTGATTTCAATGGCACTCTAAAAAAGCTTTTACACGAAAATAATCGGCAAGTTCTTATTAAGCTTCATGCAAATTGAAAAGTGTATTTTGTAGCTGTTCGTATACTTTGATACTCGTTACAAGCTTAATAGCATCAGTAAAAACAGTAGAAAGCTGTTTTACATTGCTTCATATAAATATGTCAAAATTTTACCGAAGCATTTACATTTGCTGTGCGGATCTATCAGCTTTGTGTGGTTTAATAAAATTTACAAATACTGTTTGAAACAAATCGAAAATGATTGAATTGTCAGCAATTGAGTTGATATAAGTTCAACGTGCTTTATAAGCATTTGACTTTACCTCATCTACGGCGGTGTCAATGAAACTATAGATAAATTGTCTGAAGTTAATCTGGCTACGACTTAATGCCTGAAGCTTAAGAGGGAACCTCTAATACCTTTTCTATTAAATCTATTGTCGGTTGTAGGTCCAGACCGAAATCCATGAAAGTCCAAAGAATACCTTCATGCTCGTAATTCTCTTGTTCAAGTACAAACATGTAATGATTAAAATATTGTTGCAGTTTCTCATTCGCAAAGTTAACACAGAGCTGATTGAACCCGTTCATCTGGTCCACAACGCAACATGGAAAAGATATTCATCATACTTAAATCAGTTCGTAATTCTTAAATCAATCTTGATTTATATTTTACCGTCGTACCGTGTAACGAAGATGTATACATATAAAAAAAATAGAAAGGACACACGATAGGAAAAACACACACACACAAGGAAACCACAATAAGCGTTCAGCATTGATTGAGTACTCGAATACAGACGTCCAACATCCTGTTAATAAAAAATATAATGCTAAGAACGTCAATTTGTAAACTTTGCTGTCTGTATTCGAAAACTGCAATGGCGTGATGCAAGCGTCCTTGGTTGCGTTTACGCCATCTACCTTTTCAATAAGGTCAATGCAATTTTGGAGGTCCATGCCAAAATCAATGAAAGTCCATTCGATGCCTTCGCGCTGGTACTCCTCTTGCTCGAGCACGAACATGTGATGGTTAAAGAACTGCTGCAGTTTCTCGTTTGTGAAGTTAATGCAGAGTTGCTCAAAACCGTTGAACTGCAGGGATATTAACGGGGGGTATTAAGTTAGGAGGTTGGTCTGGAGGCGGATTTCGTTCCGTCCTTGTAACCTGGATGTGGTAGGGGGTTTCAGCCAGTCTCGGCGGCTGTGAGTAACGACACTAAAACGTTATCCCGCCTGGGACGTTCCCAGCGCCAGGCGGGGGCGGACCGCTCGCGACTCTGCTATTACCTTCTCGATAAGTTCGATACAAGCGAGCAAGTCCATTCCGAAATCGATAAAGGTCCATTCGATCCCCTCTCTCTTGTATTCTTCTTGTTCAAGTACGAACATGTGGTGGTTAAAGAACTGTTGCAGTTTCTCATTGGTGAAGTTAATGCAGAGTTGCTCGAAACCGTTGAACTTTTATGAACAACAGGAACATTTCTTAGTTAAGGAGGAATCTATACTACTTCTACTTTCATTAGTCATGGGGGCACATTACTCAAAACCTAGGGGTAGGGTTCTAGATGTCTCCAACCGAGCAGAAGGGTCACTCGGTGTACCTTTTCGATAAGATCAATGCAGGCCAATAAGTCCATTCCAAAGTCAATGAACGCCCATTGAATGCCCTCTTTGGTGTACTCTTCTTGCTCCAACACGAACATGTGATGGTTGAAGAATTGTTGGAGTTTTTCATTTGTAAAGTTAATGCAAAGTTGCTCAAACCCATTGTACTAAGAAATCAAAATTAGCATTAATATCAACGAAATGATATTTCATTTGGTGGACAATTGCTTAATTCAATACAATTCGATTTTGAATGTAAAGTTTTAGTCCCCAAGATAATTATTTCACTAGACGTTTCCGGTTTGATAGGTCTTTATAAATTATATGGTTCACGTAGGTGATCTGAAAAAAATGTTTAAATTTGATCCCCATCCCAGTCCTTTCACCCATCCAGATACTCACGTCGAAAATTTCGAAACCAGCAATATCCAGTACACCGATGAAGTGCTGCCTCTTTTGTTTGGTGTCTAGGGTCTCGTTACATTTCTTGACGAGCCACTTGAAGAGACGATCGAAGATACCCTTGCAGAGGGCACCAACGGAGTTGATGACCTGGTCCTTGTTACGACCCTGGGTCACGAACTCGTTTCCGACCTTGATGCGGGGCTTCAACAAGTTCTTGTACAGGTCAGCGCAGTCGACGCCGAGGAGCTTGGCAACTTTGTCACCGTCCTGTCAAATAATGTGAAAGCTTATATAGGTGACATTGTATACGGCATACAGAAATCGTATAAACTGATTTTTCCCTTGTGTGACCGGTAAACCAGTCTTTTCTTTTTCCTCGTTTACTGCTTTCTTATTATTTCTGCATTTATATTGAATTCCATAACAATTTAGTTTGTTTTTTTGTTTTTAAGGTCTTTTTTTATTTTTTTTATTGCCTTATAGACAGACGAGCATACGGCCCACCTGATAGTAAATGGTTACCGTCGCTCACGGACATCAGCAATGCCAGGGGCAGAGCCAAGCCGCTGTCTGCCGTTTAATACTCTCCACATGCCTCGTTCGAAGGACTTCTTTAGTGTAGAAAAGAATTTTTTTTTTGCTTAGATGGGAAGACGAGCTCCCAGCCCACCTGGTGTTAAGTGGTTACTGGAGCCCATAGACATCTACAACGTAAATGCGCCACCCACCTTGAGATATAAGTTCTAATGTCTCAGTATAGTTACAACGGCTGCCCCACCCTTCAAACCGAAACGCATTACCGCTTGTTGTACATTGTTTGATTCTAGAAGATGTTCAAGTCTTACGAACCTCGGTACCGTCAGCCTCGGCCTGCTCCTCGCGACCCCTCTGCTTGAACTTCATGCAGCCCATATGCATGACGGCAGCAGTGATCTTGTATACATTGTCTTTCTCCTCTTGGGTGAAACCAAGGATGTCGAAGGCTTGCTATAACGTGTTAACACATATTAATACGACATTCTTTATTAAAATAAAAGTCATGAAATGGATATTTTAGAAACATTTAAAGCAAAAAGTTGTATAAGAAATAATAGTCATATAGAAATGATAACAACATGAAGATGTGCATTTAAGATTCAAAATTATGATTAAATTGCTGCTTGATTATATTGCTTAATTAATGAATAAAAGTAGTTAGCAAAACTTATATGTAAAAAGAAGGCAGTGCTCGTTAGTGAGATGAGAGTGTTAATAGATCACAAAGCAGCTGATTTTAGAAGAGCGCTGTAGGACAATATTCTTCAGAAAGTGTCAGAATCGTGTCAAAAGAACTAAATCTCGATATGTGTCCCATAGAGATTATTGTCTATTTTACTCTCTAAAAGCGTTTTTTTTTTGTTTTTTTTCAACAATATACCGGCAAGTTTCATAATGCGGCATTTCTTGTTTAATTAGATGAAATGGCCCGAATGACAAGATCTTTTCGTATAGACCGGTCATTGTTTGATTCAACTTACGTCAGTCAAAATACATTCCTCGCCGTCATCCACGTTCGGGATCGTAACCTTACCCTGAGATACGATATAGTAATCGTGTACGTCGTTGGATAACAAACATTTTTCTGTCAATCAAACGAGATAGAAAGTCAAATTTTTTGAAGTCAAACATCCTGATACCTAACCTTGGCTGTGTCAGTGTGTGTGACATATTAGTTTAATATCGGCAGTGCTTGTGCTGAAACAGGTTTCGCTACTCCCGTGTGAGAAAACATGTGCGGAAAGCCCGTCGAAACTCTGCAAGGAGCGGGCAATTCATATGTTTGTCAGAAATTTTGCTTCAACGGACCGGATATTAAGCCGCACGCTCCATGCGCGGGTTTTAGACTTACGACAGTCACGTCAAACTGTGCGGCATCGTTGACTCCCGGTATTCGAGTTTTCCCTTGACTTACGATAGGATAGTCCGAGATGCGGTTGCCTAGCATCGTCACCTCTGTAAACAGCAGAATATCTGACATACACATGCACAGACCGTCACTCGCGTCGCCCGTTAACGAAGCAAGCATTAAAGCGATAGTACGAAGTAGATAGAGCATGAGACGAGCCAGCAGTCTGATTCTGGACTCACGTCGGTAATTCTCATTTCCTCCCCGTCATCGACGCCGGGAATGACCGTCTTTCCTTGGGACACGATGTTGTAGTCCATGACGTCGTTGGACAAAAGGCAGATGGCTATAAAAGGGCACCAATCATAGTCACATATGATAATTGGTGTCTAATACAATAATTCTACGGGAAAAAATACATGCTAAGATTTCTGGAGATTGGTCATAAGGTCAGAAACTATACTATTGGGGTATTGGTTGCCGATATAGAGGCAATATGCATAGTCCGGCCGCAGACCTGTACTAAGGCGCGACGGACTGGAGGTGGCAAACAGAAGCTTGAACAGCCTCGTGTACACGTGAGGCTGAACTTACGTCAGTGAGAACACATTCTTCGCCATCGTCTACATTGGGGATGGTAATTTTTCCTTGCGATACGATGTAATAGTCATATATGTCGTTTGACAGCATACACATTTCTAAATCAATTCAAATCAATGTTAATTAAATATTGTATTCGATTTTTTGTACTCAAAGTTGGTTAGGTATAATGTATGAATGCGTTGCGTGTTCGTGTACTGTGGAGTATAATAAGTACGAATAATTTGATATACTTCAAAATATAAAATTCGGAAATTGCTTATTATTATAAAATTTAGTCATCTTATGACAATTCAAAAAGATGTTGATAGTTGAAATAATTTAATTACGACTCAAACCGAGGCTAATTTAATGCCAAAATAGTGAAATCTACTACGTCCTCAAAAAAGTTACAGCTCTGGAAAAAAATGGCGATATAACTTATTGAAGCTTTCTTTTGATATTCAATTTTATTACCATATAAGTTATATGTTTATAGTAAAAAAATTAAGATAACGAATTCTAAAAGATCAATTAATCATCTTAATAATTTCGATACGTACCTTTAAGACCGTTGACGGAGCCGGACATCATCTGGTAGAAGATGTGGTAAGAACGCTCAAGAGCTTGCTGGGAGATGACACGAGCCTTCTCAAGCAGATCTAGAGAAATATAAGTGTTTTCGTGTTAAATATTTTCTTTGAGAGCCCAGAGAATATCCAAAGCACTTGTTTACTTACAGGTTTCGATGTCAGCACCAGCCAGTTTTCCGGATGGACCGAAATGGATACGGATGAATTTACCCTGGAGAACATTGCGAAAGGATTTTGAAAGTTTTCGTATGAAGTCTCTTTAGAATGCTCGTTAAAAAAGTTATAAAATATAAAAAAATGTCACAAAGAGCAGATTTAAGTTTAGTGAATTTAAAATCGGCTAGAGCTTTTCATTTGAATTAGCACTGATGGAGTAAATCTTTTGCACTGCACAGAAAGGATACGGTAAAAGATAACTTTAAAGGTCCGATAGTTACTTTATTCTCAGTAAAATACATCGAATACATCAATAGAAGTAGTAGAAGAAGAAGAAGAAGAAGTAGTCGTAGATAGTACTTACGAAACGAGAGGAGTTGTCGTTACGGACGGTCTTAGCGTTACCGAACGCTTCAAGTACAGGGTTGGTTTGTACTACTTGATCTTCCAGGGAGCCCTTCTTCTCCTGGCTTGGGTCCTTCTTCTGGGAGGCACCGACAGTGGCGAAGTACGCAATTACCTTCTTCGTGTTCTCAGTCTTACCAGCACCAGACTCACCGCTGTTAGGTAGTTTATTATATTGTATTTAGGTCTCATGAAAAATACATTGAAAATATCTACAATTTCAAATCAAAATTTTAGGTTGAAAAGATTTCAACCTAAAATTTTTACAACATTGCTCTGGTGATTCAAACAACGTGGTTTTAATGCAATCAAATGTCACTGAGGCAATTTTTATGCTATCTATAATCAAATTAACAAGATTTCGAGCTGTCAACTTTTTGTATGAAATCATGCTATTCCAGTTATTTATACGCTTCAAAGGACTTTAATGCAATTTTAACGTAAATTTTCCTGATCTTTATATGAAGGATATTAAACAAATCGATACATACGTAATCAACATAGATTGATTCTCGTGGTTGGTCAGCATGTTGACGTAAGCGCCGTCGGAAATGGCGAAGATGTGAGGTGGCACTTCCGAACGACGCTTGCCACGGTACAGCTTGGCGCATCGTGTCGTGTACACGGGGAATCTCTTGTAAGGGTTGATGGCCACACAGAAGAGACCCGAGTACGTCTGTTGTGGTAAACGGGTAATTAGGCCTCGGCAATAGGTTTGTGTTTATGAGGAAAGATTGGTAGGGATTTTGTAGGAGGGTCTTAGATTGGAACAATTTGGTTTTGTAATGATATAAATAGGATAATGGGATAAAAGTGATGGTGTCCGTGTAACGGATAGGTACGTATAATAGGATGTCACTTTGGCATACATTCTACCCATTTTGGTGTAGTCTGTAGAATGATAATTATGATGACAAAAGCATTTAAAACTAGACACTTGAACACACCTTAACGCAGAGTATTTCGTATTGTATTGATACTTTTAACCTCTGTGTTCTTACACACTAAGTAACAAAATTCTTTGCATGAAATTTTATCTCACATTAATTTATTGAGTAATATAAGTTCATTAAATATTTTTCCATGCAGAGAACTTTGTCAAACACAAAAAAAAACACCTTATCAATAGACGCCATAAAGTCTTGTAGAAGAATAAGATGTAGAGTCGAGTATTGTAATGATACCTTTTGACTCTACGTAGAGGAAAGAAACAAAACTTCCTACTTTCAATGTCACTGAGAAAGTAAGACACACAACAACTAATCTAAAAGACATCTGCTAAGACTGCGCTAAAGAAACAAAAAAAAAACAGGAGTCTTCTGTACGCCGCTGAGTCCTTTTCACCGTCTTGTCCTGAGTCAAAAGGGTTCAAGATCGGCTCCCAGGAACAGGTGCGAGACTTAATCACAATATGGAAGTAGGAAATGGATTTGTAGACACATTTGCGCTGATTTCCCGACATTTTTCGGATAATAAATTTTAAATATCTTAATAATCTTACCGAAATTATGTAAACGCGCGAAAGTAATTACACTTAATATCGATGTATGAATCGGATTCTGACCCAATACGAATGAAAGGGAAAGATCGCACCCAAAATATACCAATTACAATTAAAATAGCCAAAAGATAAACAGCTGGCGCGCGCGACTGTCTATTTATAACCGGACAAATGATAAATCCATCCAAAATTTGTGACGCTAATAGATATTCGTACTTTAAAACTTGGTATCAATCCAATTATAACGAGAAATGTGTCTACAGCGTTGAGAGATGGGAAAGGTGATGTACATGCACACTTCAAGGCTGCAACTCCTGACCGGCTCCTCGACTTACGTAAATGAGTTTATGGTAATATCTCTGCTTCAAATTATACAATACTGAAGCGTCGTTGAGATATGTCAAGTTGGACATATCTTCGCATTTTTCGTACTTGGGCGGGTTGACTTGCGCTACTTGATCCTTTTTGAAGTCTTTAGTCTGCGGGATAGATTGTTATGTTAGTTTTATTATAAGGGCCGAGGCGCTCTCGGCGCCTACTTACATAAATAAGTTTCGCGTAATATCGTTGTCGCAGATTGTGGAGTACGGCAGCGTCGTTTAGGTACGTCAGGTCTGCCATGTCCTCGACTTTTTCGAATTTCGGCGGGTTTACTTGTGAGAGCTGGTCCTTTTTAAAAGTCTTCTCCTGCTCAGTTAAGAAATTTGTTAAGTATTTGATTAGGTATTGTCGTGACTATCGACAATGCTTCTTGTTAGATAACTCTTAGTTACGTTTTTTTTACTCGATCACTTAGCTTAGTACCTAACTGACTATTTTCAAAATAATCTCAATGACTAAATATTGACATTGACTTTCATTTGCTATATTTTCGTTGCTATTTAAGAGGAGTATGATATCCAAAAACAATTGAAGTCACATTACAATCTGTAACGAAAATTATAATACCTGTTGAAGAATCAAGGTTTTTTAAAGTGTTTGTAACATAATTTACCTCGCCACCGGGCAGGTTGACGGTGACCAGGTCTCCCTTGGTGGCCTTGATCTCGCCCTGCACGAAGCCCTCCTTTTCATCAGGCACCCAGCATGCCTTCTTGCCATCGTAAGGTTTGCTCTGGTCGATACGCTTCTGTTCCAGAGAAACGAACAGGTACGGGGTCGGATCGGGGTCCTCGCCCTCTTGGACGACAGGTTTCGGCATTTTCGGAGGGCTAACGAGACTTTTGGGCTAGTCGAGACACGAGAACACAGCCCTGGAGCCTTCCTGCGAACACACGCGAACGGTTAGTGGCGACTGTCGGGCCGAGCCGGTCGAGAAGCAGCGAAGCCCGCGTGCGCCTATTTGTGGTCGTGTAATCCGAGTAGCGCTCAGCTGGGAACGATGCCAGCGCCGCGCGGTTTGCGTAATCCTAACTTTTATGCTAGAGCGTTTTTATTAGCTTATACCGAACGGCCCTTGGCGGATGTTACGTCACGGCGGAATGCGCGATTGGAAACTAGCCAACTGATTCGTCCGTCACTGGATTGTTTTAGTCTTTTAAGGTGCTGGTCGGTGGGTCACTATGACTTTGATTGTTGTGATTGCTTTCAGGTGATCGCTTCCTCTTTCTATTTTCAAATATCGAATATTTTAAATAGCTGTTCTATTTTATGTTCAGTTTGATTTTTTTTTAGTAACTTTTAATGATTGTCATTTATGATTTTATTGTGTCATGAATTTCAAAATTGATTGTACTTTCCAATCCGTAATTAAGGTTTACTTTAAGTAATTTGTACTTTTATTTTCAGTTTCAAATATCAATGAACCAAAATTAGCTTTAAGTTTAAATCATCCATTAAAGTTTGCCAATCAATCCTAAATCACAGGTCAATCTAATAAAAGTATTTTTATTGGTAACAATCTAAAATCATCATTAGGAACCACAGACCGATCACCGCGCCCCGTTCGGAGCCCACTTCACAAACAATCCAATGTACACGAGAAATCAGCAGCGTCCTTGGGCCACGTCACTAAGGGTTGTATGCACTGAGGGTGGCACTCGCGATGCACTGCACAGATAGGCGCACGGGACACACGTCCACGCGTACTCACGTTAGAAGCCGTTCTGACCGGCGGCGGGGAGCCTTGATGCTTTTTATACCGGCAATACGATACCATCTCGCGCGATCACCCCATTTTAGGCGGATGCCAGCCAGCCCAGCTACTTTCAGAGGAGGTTAGCTTTCACTTGGGCGGGAGCGGCCGCCGGATCGCCTGCGTCGATCCACGTCAAAATTCACATGCACTTCAGAACGTGTACCGACGTTTGGTTATCACGACACATGTTTACAAACTCTGGAACGACGCTGGATAAAATCATCAGACGCAATGGAAAGCAGAACGATCGTAAATATTGTATTAAAACTGGGAAATGTAAACATCTTTACGCATTATTTTAAAGTCGAATTGAGGGATTTCGTTATTGAAAGCGAGATATGCTATCATCAAATTTAATCAATTCTAGTTTTCGTGATTCTGTATAACATTACAATCTAATGCAGTGTAGTAAAACTAAATTGTTACTTTTATTACACTATAACATTAACTGTAATCAAATAAATTTACAATAAAAAGTACAGTTAAATAGCTATAAAGAGTTAGAATATTCATCTAGATGTAACTTCGAATAGAATGAACTGGTTTTGGCGTGTAATTAGGGAAAGCAGTTTGTACTAAACAATTAATTAATTAACACAAAGAATTTCTACAACAAAGTTCTCAATGAGGCTTTTTCTTATCTGAGCCATAAAAGTGTATAATATTTTTATTATAAACACATTGGATTCAAGAAGAGTTTCAATATTTAATGTATCTCATCCATATTTCGTCTCTTCCTCTTATATACTCAGGTTTCAAAAGTCTCAATCGTTTACAAAAATACTGTTACCGTTAAATTTGTCTTTCGACTTCGACGTGGAACAAGAAACACGATCGACCAACATGGCCTCGAGAACTGTAAAGCTAAATAGATGCGTTATGAGTATTTTCATACATGTGCCTATTAGAAGATCCTTTGTCTAGAATTTTCTATTTTTTACGATTGTATTTTTATCACTATATTTATTGCCTTGGATCGTCAGACGAGTTCGCGGACTCGTGTTGGTATTAAGTCGTTATCGGAGTTCATGAAAATCGACAAGTTAATGCCCCAGTCTTCCATAAGACAAATGATGTGGAAGTCTTATTGAAATAATATAAAATTGTAATATGGTTATCATATCTATTAGAAGGACTGACTATTTGTTCTAATATCAATAATATTAGGGAGAAATTATTATTAAGGAAACTTGGTTAAAGATAAAAGAAAGGGAAAAAGGTGATTTTCTTTATAAATTGTTGAGTTCTTATTAGAAAGGGATAATTCAAACCTTTTACCTCTCGACATGTGAATGAAGGCGCATTTGATTCCACAACGTATTGAGCAGTCGGAACGGCGTGTGTGCTGCTGCCCAGGGTCAAGTTTAAAACGTGCTTGAAATTCGCATTCCAGTTCTATATTTGTGTTATACGGCCGTCAGATTGAAACATTTGTACCTACGTGTGATTGTTTTGAAGGATGTGAATTGATTGAGTCATTTACGTATTTAAATAATATATTTTAGTAACTGCTTAGTAGTTTATTTTTAATTAAAGAGGATTTTAACACGAACTTGATACCTTCATGGATTGATGTAGAAATATATGAGGGTTATTAGATCTTTCAAATTAGACGACTGGTTCACGGTAGGAATAGGTGGGATGGTAGTACCTACCCGCGACTTTCCAATACGCCCTACCTTCAGTTATCAACTACGTAAATTTTTAGAGATACTGGTTCTTCTTGTTTTTGTCCTTATCCCACATTATGTAGGCTCGGCGCAACTCTTATCATACTGCATAGAGATCAGGCATTAGTTTTACAACGTAACGCCTGTCTGACGTCAACTCTCCTTGGGTTTTATCTCCAGTACAACATCCATTGCAACACGCCAGTGGGAGGGATTTTTTGTTTCTTCTTTTGGTGTGTGTTTTCAATTCTTTTATATTTTTAAATGCCAAAAGCATAAAAATATGACATTGTATTCGTTTTTCCTTATTATGTTCAAGAGGTTATTCCTTCATGGGAGCCATTCGTGAGCACACGTAAACCTGTATACACCTAAGGAAATTTTTACTTTGCTCTAGACAGTCGTATATGCTCATATCTCATTTTGCCTGAACTATAATCTCCGGATGTGCCATGATCATTTAAAGACAACGTGTGAATTATTTGAATGAACATTTACAATAATTGAGTAATTTGTGTGATCTCTCTCGAAGATGCTGAAATAGAGAGTATGTAACGGTAGGCAGCGGCTTGGCTCTACCCCTGGGACTTTTGACCTGCTTGAGAGACAGTAACCACTCACCATCGGGTGGGCCATATGCTCATCTGCCTCCAAGGATAATAAAAAAAAAGTAGCCTACAGGGATAAGAGCAAGATGAAAATGTAGCTACTCCTTTATGTTTCTTGTTTTAGCTTCAGTCATTTTGTTTAGCCCCGTCTGCTTGCGATACCAATATAGAATGTATTTACTCGATAAATAAATGTTAATGCAGAGAAAATTTTGCATGAAAATCGTTCATCAAACAGTTTATTTCGCTGCTCCGGCTCGAAGAACACATATCTTCAATTTATAATCATGGGTTGGGTTCTACCGCGAATTTACGAAATTCAGTTATAACATGCGATATCACTTGAAGCTAAAGACGAACTTTTTTTAACTCTTCTTTTACTTGAATAATACTATTTTTTACACGCTTTATATTATGTATGCTTCTCTTGTATGTATGTATTTGTAATGTATTTGTAATGTATTTGTAATGTATTTGTAATTGTATGTATTTGTAACTAGTCAGTAAAAGGAGTCCCTTTAGACGCGATTTGATCCACTTTAAACGGCCAGATTTCATTCAAACTTTGTAGATTTATCACGGACCGATGACAATCCAATTTTATATCCAAATAAAATTTAAATTCAACTAAAAAATGAAAAAGAAATAACAGTTTAAAAAAATCAAAAAACACGCTTTATATAAAATTCAACTAAAAAATAGAAAATAAATTTTAATAAATTTAAATTGAAAACAGTGTAAAAAAATATATTTTATTGTAAAAAAAAAAGTGGGGTGCATGGTGTTATTAGTTATAAATATTTTTCTGACAGATATGAGTAGAAGAATTATTATTTCAATAATATCTTAAAAAGCACCCCTTTCTATTTTCTATTTTTTAGTTGAATTTTGTATAAAGCGTATTTTTTAGTTTTTTTGTTAAACTATTATTTATACTATTTGTATACCACTTTTTTTTTCCTACCTATGCGCTGGTAGCCTAAGAGGCTATTCCATCTACGCTATGGCTGGTCGCGAGGCTTAAACTGAGAGTGTGTCCCAACACTAGCCCTAGCAAGAGCAGTGCTTCGCAGAATTTACCACTGGATCGGAATGGCGACCCATTGAGAAGATCCAACAAGAAACTCAGTGGGGCTGTGCCTATGGATTAGTTCACTCGAAGAGTTCAACGAGGAAAATGGATGAGCACTAATAAATAATTATTAGCTATATTTGACGTATTGTTTTTGGTATTGGTGTTTAAAACCTTAGTATTTATTTTATAAAATTAATGGTCCCCAAAACCAAATGAGGACGAAATCTCAATTCGTTAAAGAATGCAGATTTTCAGATTTCCAACTTATCATTTGAAATGACGGCCGTCTGGTGTAGTGGTAAGTGACATGGTCACTACACAAGGTGGTCGCGGGTTCGAATCCCGCCAAGGGAAGATATTTATATGATAAATATAGATGTCTTTTCCAGGGTTATGGTTGTATATTAAATATGTATGTGTATAATAAAAATATTACATTTATTTCCGTTATCTGGTACCCGTAACACAAGTTCTTTACGAACTTATCACGGGACCAGTTAAAGTGGCGTGATTGTTTTAAAAAAAAAAAAAAATGGTAATGACAGATCAGTAAGTCTACTAACAAAATTAAAAAAGTTTGCTCATCATCTGTGTGCGAACATTCCAATAGGCATATAGAATCGATAAAAGCATTAAGTATATATAAAATTTGGTTGATTATAAGCTGTTATAAAAGAATTTTTTTGAAGACGGATTGATATCAATCTGTCATACATTCCATTCTCGATGAGATTGGCGTTGGATTAGACATGATGATTTGGCGCGGTTTCATTTTAATTATTATGGATGAATGTTGTATAACGATTATGGATGGGAAATAAAAAGTGCTTGATTTTCTCTGCTTTCATTAATATTACATCATTATAACACAAAACTGTAAGGCAATCGTTCCCGAAACTCTAACGCCTTTTTTTTGTATTAAATGAGCATAGTTGGAAATTTCCCTACAAGTGACGTCATTCAAGGCTAAAACAAGCGACAAGTTGCAATAGTAAGATGCGATACGCGACGACTTCAGAATCGGTGACCAGCGCCTGCTTACGGATAGTTTTTGATGCAAATAAGTTAACTGAACCATAGATTAAACACAAAAGCACAATGACTAACAACATACTACATTATACATGGTAACTAACGTTTTTAAAGTTCCAGAATTATATAAATTAAATATTAATTATATAAATATAAAGGTACGTTTTATTTGCTATTAGCATCAACGGCTCCATGTTTTTAATTAAGCTTCATTTACATTTACCCCATTCAAATACCTGAAGAAGTTTTTTTGTTATGATATTTTTTTCTAAATTTTAATCTCTAAATGGGTCTACTGTTTGCAGAGATGTCGTTTAAACCAAATATCCTATCACCCCTCGATATTATGTTTCATAAATAATTGATATAATGCAAACACAGTGATTGGATTATGATTTTCATATCTCTGCCATCACTTGAGATTTGCTTTTTAGATGTTTTTAGTTTTTGTTCTGGATGTCCGGTTTTGTCTGTCATTAAAATTAATAAGAGACAAGTTTACGATCGTATATTAATAAGCTTGCGCTGATTCCGTAATCGGAACGCTCGTTATATGCGCTTTTAAAGCGCCGTTAAACAAAATAACGACTTTACTACGAAAAGCATGATGTACATGTTCTTCAATGTATTATTTATACACACTTTTATTATATAACGTATAATTACAGTGTCCCTCTGTAAATGAGAGCTTTACATCAAAACAGTCACAGGAGTCCAGAGGCTGGCGCAAAAAACCGTATTTATTCGTATAAGAATATCGTGCTTAAGAAGGCTAGCAAGAAATTTGAGGATTAATACATAAATTCTAATGTCTGTCTTAAAAGTAGCTGACTTAAAAAAACCGTTTCAAACCACTATCCTATTATTATTATTTTATTGCTTAGATGGATGGACGAGTTCACGGCCCATCTGGTGTTAAGTGGTTAGCGGAGCCCACTGACATCTACAACGTAAATGCCGCCACACACCTTGAGATATGAGTTGTAAGTAACTTTTAACAGTACAGCGGCTGCCCCGCCCTTCAAACCGAAACGTATTACTGCTTCACGTCAGAAATAGGCAGGTCCGCACCTACCCGTGCGGACTTACAAGACGTCCTACCAACAGTAAAAATTTTTAAAATTTTTAATGATTGCGATATATCTGTTATATGTAGATCCTCGATAAGAAATCTGGAATAACTGGCATTAACTGGTCTAGAGGTTTCTAAAGTGTTGTAATAATAAAGCCTTTATTCAGACAAATACATTTTTTTTATATATATATACAAGTGGTATTGATATTAATTTTTTTTTTTTTGGAAGCTTTTTTTTTACCTTGTTATTATTAGTTATTGTCTGTTTGTCTATTATAGACATAGGCCTCCTCCAACTGCCTCCATAAGCTTCTATTTTCAGCTGTTCTGGTCCATGTGCTTCCCGCAACTGCCTTAATGTCGTCCACCCATCCCCTAAATGGTCGAAAGTGTTGTAGTATTAGATTATTGAGCGAAATTATTTCACGTTGAATTCATAAATATACATGTTACTCGAAATTACATTTTGATATCTTTAATTATCTACACCTTTACGAATGGTCAAAGAATATTTAAATTGTCGAAAATGTACAGCGCTAATGAGCACGATGAGCTTTTTATTCGTATCATGAATACTGGTGGTAGGACGTCTTGTGAAGTCGTCGTGGCCTAAACGATAAGACGTCCGGTGCATTCGTTGCGATGCACTGGTGTTCGAATCCCGCCGGCAGGTACCAATTTTTCCAATGAAATGCGTATTTGACTTCCACGGTGAAGGAATGACATCGTGTAACAAAAATCCAAACCCGTAAAATTATAAATTGCGTAATTACTGGTGCAGGACGTCTTGTGAGTACGCGCGGGTAGGTATCATCACCCTGCCTATTTCTGCCGTGAAGCAGTAAGGCGTTTCGGTTTGAAAGGTGGAGCAGTCGTGGTACGTGTTACAACTGAGGCCTTAGACCTCTTGTTTCAAGGTGAATGGCGGTATTTACGCTGTAGTTGTCTATGGGCTTCGGTAGGCACTTAACATCCAGCGGGCCGCTCCACCCATCTAAGCAATAAAAAAAATGAATTATATTTAAAATTTTCAGTGTAGCTGTGCTTCGAAGCAACGTAACTATTCCCCAAGCAGAATGTCCCATCTACGAGTATCTACGCATCCAGTATCTGGCAGGACGCCAGCCGGTCTGCTACCTTGATTGAGGATCCTCGCCAGTAACACTTGATGGAGAGAACTTCAAATCATTTGGGATTACTCAGATGATAAACGTAAACGTTCACATAAGTATTTGTGAGTCATCGGGAATGCAGGGTAATTGTGGAAAACTCATTCGACAATTTACTGGCAGTAATAACCGCGAAACAAAGGGATGTGGCTACTAAATAACACATAGACACAGCCCACTGAGTTTCTCGCCGGATTTTCTCAGTGGGTCGCGTTTCCGATCCCGTGGTAGGTTCTGCGAAGGCTGGTAGAAGTTGGTAGGACCTCTTGTGAATCCGCACGGGTAGATACGACCACCCTTCCCACCTCCTATTTCTGCCGTGAAGCAGTAATGCGTTTCGGTTTGAAGGGTGGGGTAGCCGGTGTAACTATACTGAGACCTTAGAACTTATACTTTAAGATGGGTGGGGCATTTACTTTATAGATGCCTATGGGCTCCAGTAACCACTTAACACCAGGTGGGCTGTGAGTTCGTCCACCAGTCTTAGCAATAAACAAAAAAAATACTTAAGAATTGGTACTTGCCAGAGATTTCATACCCTAGAATAGTGAACATGAACACGTTGTATGTGTTATTCAACAGACTGCCCTTCAAGCTTGTATAGTTTCATTGAGGTGTAAGATTCTGTAGAACA
Organism: Bombyx mori; assembly: GCF_030269925.1. NCBI lineage: Eukaryota > Metazoa > Arthropoda > Insecta > Lepidoptera > Bombycidae > Bombyx > Bombyx mori. The sequence goes on from NC_085114.1 coordinate 1,619,273, forward strand.
CTTGTGTTGCTTGTCACTTGTAGCATATAGAAAAGCTATTTTAAAATATTTATAAGGTGATTTAGCCCGATAAGTATTATAGTTTTATAGTGTAAGTTAATGTATAAAATAATATGTGCGTATTGTGTTGCTTTTGTTTTTTTGTAATTTAAATTTCTAAATTTCTCTTCTTGTTCACTTTCTGCTTATATGTGATTTTGATTGTGGAAACATATTTGGCTATTGTTTTAGCTATATTTTTTTTAAATATTATATGTTTGTTTCCCAAATAAATAAATAAACACGCATGAGCATGTCTTATAGAAGTAAGTCTATAGTCACAGAGAAGAGAACAGAGTTGAAATAAATGCTTTTAAAAACACCAAATTGAATGCATATAGAAATCACATAAAAACGTTTGTGGCCCACAATACAGACGTTTGTAGATACTAAACATTATTTATTTTGTTAGATGTTTTTTTTTACGTTCGAATATTGAAAGAAACAAATCTATAAAATCTTCACAACCCATTTTACCGAAGACCACATTATTTATCACTGTCGAAATCCGTCATGATTTTAACCGACTTAGGTGGCTAATTTAAATCGTACATAGCATTTCAAATAAATTTCAACACGTACCCTTATAGACGTTCGATTCTTTATAAAAGTGGAGTTCGTTTTTTCATCAGATGCTGTAGGAATCGTAAAGCTTCTACTTTCTCCCTACCGTGGTAGTAGGCTCAAATATTTTCCTACTCAACTCCGTTAGAGAGTCTGTCAGGCACCTGCCTGGTCCTTGACATCTTAATTGCTAATAAGAGTAGCAGCCCGACCTTCACGAGACCTTTTTAACAGCTTCGCGAGTAGTCTTTTTTTTGCTTAGATGGATGGATCAGCTCACAGCCCACCTGGTTTTAAATAGTTACTAGAGCTCATAGACGTCTACAGTACAAATGCCGTAACCCACCATGAGATATGAGTTATAGGATCTCAGATTAGTTACAACGGCTGCCCCACCCTTCAAACCAAAACCCACATCCCTGCGGACTCACAAAAGGTCCTACCACCAGTGAAAGTAGTCTCTGTAGCGGTAGCCCTTCTTGCCCTTAAGGGGTTATCTTGCTTATATAGGGTCGGTGTAGCATGTCCTTATTTATCCCTTCAGACCTATCGTACTCATCATCTCTGCACTGACACCCTTCTCTCGCATGTGCTCTTTCACAGAGCCCATCCAAGTACATTCTAGAATCTACCACGCAGAATCTACCGCCGCATCGAAATCGCGACCCACTGAGAAGATCCGGCGAGAAACTCAGTGGGCTGTGTCTATGGGTTAGTTCCCTCGTCTAACTCTTCGTCGTAATCGACGCGTTCGACGAGGACGGTGATCGGTGCTTGAGAGGTATAAAAGCACCAAGAGTGAAGACGGGGGAACCGACAAGACTACTGCCTGTTCATAGATTTAAGAAAACTGTCAAGGAACGTTTGTGCAACAAGGCATATTATAAAGTTAAGGATTATTTACTAGATGGCACTACGTGGGAATGAGGCGTTCGCTCCTAGCCTTTTCATTCTTCTTTTTTTTTTTTTTTAATTGTATTTTTTGACATGTTTTTTCCTTTATTGTAAATATTTTTATTTATTAAAAAAAAAAAGAAAATATTTGAGAAAAAACAAAAAAAAAAGCCCGCTGAGTTTGTTTCGCCGGTTCTTCTCAGGACTGTGGCTTTTTTTTGGAACCGGTGGTAGAGTTAACATTGTTATTTATATTTTGACATTCAATAAGTGTATCATACTAACATCTAAGTTGAAATAAATGATTTTGAATTTGAATTTGAATTCGACATGTTTCGGGCGGATTTGCGTTGCCCCGTCACGGAAGGTATTCCCGTGGTAATAATACAATACTAACGTAAATAATAGCAGTTTAAAACGCGTAACATATACGGCCTTCCGTTGCCAAGAATTTTCGATTGTTTCGAGGCGGCGGGTGTTTATTTTTGATTACGTCGCAGAGAAACTGTGAGCAGATTTTTTTTCGGAGGTACTCTTGGACTTCTAGTATTATTTCCAGGCACAGAAGAGAAGACAGCTGTTAGACATTAAAATTGAGGCTTCAATGTAGTACGTAGGAGGTCTTGTTTTTTATTCGTTTTTTTTTCTTCGATGGGTGGACGAGCTTACGGCCCATCTGTAGTTAATTGTTTTACGGAGCCCATAGACATGTAGGTACTACGTAAATGCCGCCACCTACCTTGAGACATGAGTTCTAAGTCTCGGTTTTTACAGTACAGCGGCCAAGGGTGGGGGGGGGGCCTTCAAACCAAAACGCATTACTGTTTCACGGCAGAAATAGGCGTTGGTACCTACCCGTGCGGACTTGCAAGACGTCCCACCACCAGTGTTGTATGAGGGTTACCGCCACAGTCAATAAATAGAAAACACATTAATGTGGACGTCATAAGCACTTCAACCAACAATTGTGTACCAAAAAATGTTCATTTGAAATCAAACCATTAGTACGAAAAATAAAGAAAATATTTATTCAAGTCTATATTGGAGTCAAGTTCGGAGCAGAATTACAGATGTATATCCGTCACGGAGCACTTAATACTATATGGCATGTTTGCGATGGTCTAAATCAAACAAGAACAGTAATTTAGTTCAGCCACACACAACATAAGGAAGCTAAAAATCGTCATTCCCGCTGAGTAGAAACGTGTTCCACAGAAAACAGAAGTATTGTACATAATATACAAAATTCTTACACGCAAGCCGATATTTTAGCAAGATGGCCTCCCTCCGATACATGATAGCGTCTAGATAAAATTAAAAAAATCATTTTGTTTTTATTAAACAAATTTAAATAGACGAAGAACTTGTATTGTTATGGTATTTATATATTTTTCATGCAATTAATAAAAAAATTAAGACGATATTGACTAAGCCTAATTTACATCAATTAACATTGCTGACGATACTTGCTTAAGTAATTTAAAATTTTGAATTCAAAACTGCGTTTTAACGATTTTAGATTTAGTATTACATAGGGCATCGGCAGGAGCTCAATCCTCTTGTACCTACATCGGTGACCTAACATTTATATCATCAGCAACCACAAACACTCTGACAAGATTGTCCGACTAAGAAGAAGAAGAAGGGAAGAAAGAAGGAAGGAAAGAATTAAAAAAAAATCTCATCAATTGTGTTCAGTCGAAAATTTCGGGGCGCCACGGTTGGCGACAATCGACATTACGAACAAAACTGTCTAAATCTGTATCGCAGCTCGACGGCTATTTCAGCTGAACTATATTTAGCTCGGCAAAGATCGCGGCTCGATGTGGGTCGAGATATCTATTGCTTTTACACCGTCAGCCATAATTGTGGCGTGTGGCAGTTGCATAACAACTTAGCAATCGCCTTCTGAGTAATCAAATATTGACGGAACATTAAATTGTGTGTTGTCATAATAATTATTACTAGTGGTCTCGCAGAAGTCGAAATTCGACTATAATTAATTGAAATTATAAGTTTGAACATTATTAAGGTTCTGTTGATGTCAGATTGTTATACTTCTATAATCACAGATTTCGCTAAGGCTACACTATAGACAAATAATATTAAAGAAGTCAATATTAATCTAGTTTCAACTTGACCACAGATTTTAAACTAGAAGAAAAGTTTGACAATAAACAAATATGCATGCGTGTGTGTGCCAAATACATGGTAGTGTGCGTAATGTTTTTTTTTATTGATTTAATGTATTCTTTATGCATAATTTTAAAAAAATTACATTCTGCGTTCCTTCTCTATATTCTCTATAAGTGTGGGAAATTTCATACTCCTCCGTCCGCGCAATTTTCGTAAAAAAGGGGTACAAAGTTTTTGCTTCACGTATTTATATATAGATTATCGAAAGCTCTTTCGTCCTCTTTAAGTCTTTGAAGCTTTGTTCTCACGTATTACACGTTCACGAGATCGCCATATAGTTTTTATAAAAAATATTCCTTAACGATACGGAAGTAGACCATAGTTATTTAAAAATATCAAAAACATTCGATATTAATTTCCTCCTAGATTTTTTTGCTTGTGTCATTATCTTTATAGATACTTAATATAGGGGAATCGAATGCGGACCCTCCGGCACCATAGCCAGTCACTGGTCACTAGCCCCATGGGGTGAATTAATGTGTCGCACGAATCTTCTAATTAGTTCCATCAAAGGTTTTTTTTTTTTTTTTTTTATGATTGAAAGTTTACTGGTGGCCCGAAGGCCTTTCCAGTTTCACCAGGACAGGTGGGCGAGCAAAGGCTCAGCCAAGAGGGGTGGGATTTGCTAACAACTGCCCGAGCGCCTCCGAAGGAGACCTAACAACTCAAGAGCAATTGTTTCGCGAATGAATCTACTACCGGATCGGAATCGCGACCCGCTGAGAAGATCCGGCGAGAAACTCAGCGGGCTGATGCATGGGTTAGGTTGCACGTCGACCTCTTTGTCGAGTTCGACGAGTACGGTTACCGGGGTCCCTAAGCCTGCCCCTAGTATTAGAGCTGAAGGCATCTAATGCAAAGGTTATTGGATCTGATGGATCCGTAAGGACGTGTCTAGGGCGTCGACGGTGACTGGCTCCTGCATGATCAGGATTCGGGGAGTAGTCAGCGGCGGCAACGATAAGGCGATTATCATGACGCATAGCCTTATCGAAGTATCGTTCCGACGCTGACTTCATGTATTTCCGAATTGATTCGAGGCCCAGGTCGTCGTGTAGGTCAACGTTCCTCACGAACCACGGAGCCCCGACAGCTAACCTGCAAAAGCGGGATTGTAGGGATTGGAGGGTGTCTATGTGTGTGCGGGCCGCGTGAGCGAACACCACACTCGCGTAAGTCATGACGGGCCTTATGCAAGTTTTGTAAAGTGTCACCTTGTTCCGAAGGGAAATTTTACTCCGCTTACAGATCATGGGGTAGAGTCTACCGAGAATAAACGCGGCACGGTCACGGACTGATTTTATATGCGGGCGGAATGTCATCGATGCATCCAGGGTAACGCCCAGGTACTTGACCTTCCTGGCCCAGGGTATGGGTTGTCTAAAGAGAGTAATCGGGGGTGTGAGATTCCTCCTCCTAATCCGGGAGGAAATCCGTGTGGAGCTTCCCCTCTGAAATAGCACCGCAGTACTTTTCGCTGGGTTGATGTCTATGCGCCATTTTCGGAACCACTGTCCTAGGGCTAGGGCTGCGCTCTGAAGCTTCTTCGCGATTAGGGACTTATTTCTACTAGAATAGTAAACAGTCGTGTCGTCGGCGAATAAAGCTAAATGGGTCGGCGGCGACCGGGGAATATCGTTGACGAATAAGCTAAATAGGAGGGGTGAGAGGACAGAGCCTTGCGGGACTCCAGCTGTAAGAGTTCGTGGGGAGGAGCGGGTTCCCTCGACTCGATATCGAAAAGAGCGGTTCGACAAGAAGTCCCGTATGATGAGCACGAGACTATCCGGCACGCCCATGTTGAATAGTTTGAAAATCAAACCATTGTGCCAGACTTTGTCGAACGCTTTTGCGACGTCGAAGAAGAGAGCTCCCGTGTATAACGGTTTTGGTCGATTAAGCCCCACAAGAATGTGCTCCGTGAGGCGGTGCACCTGTTGAACGCATGAGTGATTTGTACGGAATCCGAATTGTTCATCGATGAGAATGCCCTTGGATGAGACGAAGTCTCTGAGGCGTTTGTAGAGCAGACGCTCATACAGTTTGCCTAGAGACATGAGGAGGCTAATCGGGCGGTAGCTCGTCGGATGATTTTTTGGTTTACCGGGTTTATGTATGCCGATAACGTCCGCTTCTTTCCACACCGCAGGAAAGATACAGTTCGCCATAGCGGCATTGAAAATAGATGCCAACATCACGATGAGTTGGACGGGTAAAAGTTTAATAACGCGGTTGGATATACCGTCGGAACCGGGAGCCTTGCGAGGACGTAGGTCTTTGATCAAGTCTTTAACTTCCATCGGGGTGACGGGTGGTAACGCATCCGAGGGTGGCAAGGAGACTCTGCGTTCTACCTCACTGTCTACTAATTCTACATGAACAGGGTCCACGGATTGAGTGCTGGGCGTGCACTGGGTTTGCAATGTATCGGCCAGCAGCTCTGCTTTTTCGTCATCATCAAACGCCGCGAGTCTGCCTGAGGGGCCTACGAGGGGGGGCATAGTTACTACCGTATCCGATTTGAGAGTACGAGCTAAGCGGTAGTAAGACCTTTGGGAGGGCGCGAGTCCTTCTAAGAAATCAGACCATCTGGCATCTCGGACTTCGGCGATGCGAGACTTTACGTCGCGTTGTAGGGCACGCATTCGAATACGATTTTCCGCGGTAGGATACCTGTCGTAGGCGCGTATCGAGGTGTTCTTAGCTCTAAGGAGTTCCCTAATATCATCGGACAATTTGAAGCGGTGAAGGAAGTCCTCCGCTACAACTTGTTTCGATGACCTATCTAATGTCGAGGTGATGTGTGACGTTAAGATGTCTATGGCTTCAGCGGTATCCTGAGGAGACGGGATAGAGCCCGGGTTAAACGGGAGCGATGGTGGATCAGATTCAGCCAGGCTGATGCCCAGCGTGTGCCAATCCACCACAGTCCTCGTGACGGGAACGGAATCGGGAGCGCGACCGAGCCTCATAACGACGGGACGGTGGTCTGAATCTAACTCTGAAACTACTTCGATCGAGTGTAAGCGCAAAGTTACGTTTTTTAATAACGCTATGTCGAGTATATCCGGGCGATGCGCGATATTTAGCGGGTAGTGAGTCGGGGTTAGCGGAGCGACGATATCGAAGGCGAGATCATCGACTAACGCGTCAAGCCGCCTGCCATTCGGGGTTGTGGTGTGTGAGTTCCACCTGATGTGTTTACAATTTAGGTCGCCCGCCAGAATGACAGAGCTCCCCATACCGAGCAGCGCCTCGATATCACTGCTTAGAACGATCTTATCCGGTGGAAGATAAACGGACGCGATAACGATCGGCGCGTGTCCCGTCAGTGAGATTCGGCACACTGATGCTTCGATATTAGCGAGCGCGGGAGGATCGAGCGGGACGCAATGCAGGGCTCTTCTATAGTAAATGACGGTACCACCACCACGGGCAGAGAGCCTGTCGTTCCTGACCATGTTATAGTTCGCGATTTTAGGGTCACGGCGCGCGAGCTTAAGTAGGGTCTCCTGCACTAAAAAGATATCAATTTGATGGTCACGCAAAAAGTCAGAAACCTGATCACGTTGATTTGCGAGACCGTAAGCGTTAAAAAAATCCTATCGTTACGGATAGGGGCCTTTATTCTACTTATATACGCCATTGATTACCGGCGGAGTGAGGGGAGGACGTACGTATTTAATGACGCGTATACATCGGCGTATTCCTGCACAACGGCGATAAAGTGTTGTGCAGTGGAGGCAGCGCGAATGGCGTCGCCCAAAGCGTTAACGCGCTCAAAGTTGATCGACTGAAAGAAGTCGATCGCTAAAGCGAGATTTTCGGACGCGGTCGGAGGGCAAGTCGCGGGAGAGGGACGAGTCGCGGGGGCGGGACGAATCGCGGAGGAGGGAGTTGTAGCCGTGTTCGTGTACGGCAGCGGTTTTGCCCAGGCCGAGACACTGGGCACCGCCGCCGGAACGAACGCTGGCTTAGCCTGCGACGCAGAGGGTGCCGAGGCTTTGATGTCTGGGCCGGAAGCTCGGAGGCGGTTTTGGCGGGCGACGCGGCGATTTATTTTAGGGGCTCGGGGGCAACCACGGTAATTCGCGGGGTGACCCTGTGTTCGACACAGGACGCAGCTAGGCGGTTCCGTCGCGGTTTTTTGGTCGCGAGCGCAGAGGGCCGTGGCGTGATCGCCCAAACACTTAACACATCGGGGGCGCGCGTGACAGTTACGGGAAGAGTGCCCGTACAATTGACAGTTATGGCACTGGCTAGGAGTGCCTTTTTTATGGGGGGCTTCGATGGCGATACCGGAGAGCCTACAGACGGTCTGTGTGTTGAAGATTTTCTTACCCTCGGGGGTAGGCTGGAGGGTGACTAGAACCATATTATATGGCTCCCTACCGCGACCGGTGTGCATACGGTGCACAGAATTCACTGGAAAGCCCTGTTCTAACAGATCGGCCTTAACGAGCTCTACATCTAACTCTTTAGGGATTCCGCGTATTACAACGCGGAGTTCGCGCTCCTCCTGGAGCGTATAAGTATGGAAACTTATACGTTCCTTACGGAGGTAAGAAGAGAGGGCCCTATGGTCGTCGGGTGTTTGAACCTTAATTTGAATGCCGTTCGCGAGGTTACGGGCATTCGTGAAATTTATATTTTTGGCCTTAAGGGCCAGGCAAACTCGATCCCAAGCTGCCTTCTCCTGAAGGATAACCGGAGGAGGGGTCTGGGTTTTATTTTGTGCCACCGGACGCGGCGACGGAGTGGCACGGGCTGGGGGCGCAACGGGAGTCTGAGGGCGGGGGCGCGACGCGTTCACGGCTTTGCTAATTTTAGCGGCCGCGGGAGCTCGAGACTCCGCGGCACGCTTCTTACCCTTCTGTACCAGGGTGAATCCATCCGTCGATGAGGCGGGGGCGAGGTCGACCTCCATGTCCGAGTCAGAGTCGGAGCACGAGGAGGCGGGTGCAGGCGACCTACGAGCAAGTGTAGGTGTTTTAGAGGGCGCGACGGAGGCCGCGGATGATCGCTCAGCTGAAACGATGGTCACGGCGGACGACGCAGCAGCTTTTCTCGCCAGTATAGGCGACACGGGAGCGGCAGGCACGACAGAGGCTGCGGTGCTCAATGCAGAAGCTCTGCACGCAGGTACAGGCGACGCAGGAGCAGCGAGCGCGGCGGAGTCCTCGAGAGGGCTCGCAGTGTGATTGGCCTTGAAGGCCAGAAACTCTGAGGCGAGCTGTGGGTGGCGAAGTCGGAGGAATTCCGCGAATACAGCGTCCATGATCGCTGAGTACCCAGGTGGGGCGGCCCCGGGTCTTGAAAACACTCGCCTTGCGGCGAGGCCCCAACTTCTCGGACCTGAGCGGTTCTATTGAACACAGGTGGCAATGCGGCGCGATTACTACAGGACAAAGAAAAAGCACAACAAAACAGAAATTACAAAAAGAAACAAAACAAATAAAAGCTTCCAGGAAACACACTTGGTCGGCAGATGTATCACGAACACAGGCCGCGCGAACAATGGCCGGGCTAACAAAAGCCGGGCGAACAAAGACCGGGCGATCGAGTGGACGATGAGCACGTCCGCACGTGACGGGTGCCTCTATCGGAATGTGTCCATCAAAGGTTTGCCTTGCCCTATAGTAACTATGAAAATCATATAATAAGTTTTGCAGGTTTCATTATTAGTAAATTCAGTACGTATTTCATTAGAAGAATATGATACTAATTCTTCTGTACGTAATTCTCTGTTTTAATACGTATTTCATTAGAAAAAATTCGTACCAATTCTTCTAATGAAATACGTATTGAGCGTAATAATCAAACCTGCAAAACTCATTTTAAAATTCTCGTAATTACTATAAAATGATACATATGTGTCTAGTTTCGGTGTGGCAAAAGGACGTGATGTCTATGGACTCCGGTAACCACTTAAGACTAAGGGGGCCACGGACTCGTGTACTCATTTATACAAAAAGGTTCCAAGCTTAATATTACCGTTTCAAGAGGTGATCCAGTTGATTTTCTCATAAGGACTTTTAGAGAGTCCGATACGTAAAGGGAATTTTTTAGGAGCCTTTACGTAGAATTAATTATACGGCCCACCTGATGGCGAATGGGTACCATCGCTCATAAACGTGAACATTGCCAGGCGTAGAGTCAAGCCGCTGCCTACCAAAAACTTCTTCTACTGAAGATTCGATTCGAACCCGCAGTCCATGTTCTGGATAAACTAACGCGGCGATAGAAAAAATATCACGTTACCTACTCAAACTAACTAAAAGCTATCGTTTAAATCAGCCTTTCCCAAAGTGGGCGATAACACCCCCTTGTGGGAGCTGCAGGTCTAAAGGGGGGCGGTAAGAGACCCAGAAAAAAATGGGGTTGTTGGGTAGAGGCTTGGGAGGCGATTTGTAATTTCATCTAGGACTCTTAGACACCGAGTAGACTCTCGCTATAGTGGTTTTTAAGTAGGTGAAAAAAGGGGGGCGCTAAAAAATAATTTATCTCAACGTGGACAGTAGACAAAATAAGTTTGAGAATCCCTGGTTTAAGTTAACAACAATGCACCGACCCATCAGTGGAAACTCAAGGTATTTGTCATTCAAAAACACGTTATTCCTGGACATTTTCTCGCTAGGTGTTCGCATAAATATATCCCAAGCGTTCGTCTCTTGTTTCCCGCCAGATTAGCAAGGCCATTAGCATAATACGGTATCGGTACGTATATTTGTGCGTATAATCTACAAGCCTGTACAAATTATATAGAGAGGTGAAAGGATATTTGGGTTCAGCGATATTTATACAACTTCACAGGAGATCCATTTGAAGTTTAAAATTTGGAAAAAATATCATAACATAAAAACATTCAAGCATTTCAATGGAGTAAACTTAATTTAGCTTCAATTAAAAACATCGAACTGTTGATGCTAAATACCAAGTAAAACGCACCTTTTAATTAAGCAAGCCTTTCATCCCTCGATATAAATTACAGGTGGATTGTCGTAAATGAAGCAATCTTAACTATATTATAATAAATAATTATTTTAATAAAATAAAATATATGATCGAAAGAATTACTAGTTTTAGATGTGTTACACTGAATATAAATGTAATGAAAGTGTAGTAGCTATATTATTATGTGGCTTGAATTCAAAATGGCCACCTGTCAAAGTTAACAGATTTTTTACGATTTGCGCGGTCGCTTAATAGCTATCTTTTGCCATTTAATCCATAATTATAATTACAATTCTCGACGTTTCGAAATATTTATTTTTATTTATTTATTTATAATCACGACGACCTTTAAAATTGTTGACTCGAGTTTTTGATAATTAACAGGGTTTTTTCCTAGAAAACCGATAAAGAATTCTCGTGCGCTGTGAATTGTGATGTGTATCTATACTGCAAAAAAATGTATTCTCATTTCCACTCGAAGAACTTGCTTGCTTTTAATTGCTAAAAATGGGTTTTAAGCAATGTATTTTTATAGTGTGTCTAAATGTATTTTAAGAAAGCTTTAATATTAACATTTCGTTACATTGTTCCTACTTATATATGAGTAAAATAGACTCCAATACTGACTTATTGAAAAACTCATACGAACAATGCGATAGGTAGGTGCTTGCAAAGTGTAATGTTGTTTCATTAATTCAATAATTCAATGTACTCTCTACCAGCAACGCCGCTTACAAACAAGATCGGTATAAAGTTGACGAAAAACGATGGACTTCAGTTAAATTTATAATGAATAATAAAATTTATTATGATCTAAAATTTGGGACAACTCCTGTACCAAATACCCAAAAAGTAAACGTTCAAAAATAGACATATTCGGCCTGTTTCCTCTTAAAATGGTGTCGGTAAATGTGAGATTTATATATCAGTTGTTGAACTTAATTCAGAAGACGGGTCTAGTGGATTGACCTGTCAAACTTGTGACTCACCACCTACGTCAGGAACCCAGTATCCACCTCGGGTGGCCGGTGCCAAATCTATTCTTGATAACAGATCTTGACTGAGACGCGGTTTGCTGAAACCAACGCAATTACGAGAGATATAAAGTGAATAATCGTTTGATTCGTCAGGAATATAGAATGGGGGTGAATTTTTACGCCTCTTCACAAGAAATAGTTAATTTTCTGTTTCGCTAAATCATCGATAATTAAATTAAAAGGCCCGTACTCTCCGTTCTTCGTACCGTTTTCCTAACCTTCTCCCAGTCCAGACGTGAGGTCGGCGTAACATGTTTTCTCCTTCCATACTCCTCTATCATATACCATTTCTTCGCTCACTCCTCTTACACATATTGTCTTTCACGCAATCCATCCATTTCTTCTGAGGTCTATCTCTTCCCCTATAGCCTTTACATTCATAGTTAACACTCTCTTATCAACTTCATTGTCATTTCGTCTCATCACATGTTCATACCATCCCAAGCGCGCACTTCTCAACTTCTCTATCACAGGTGCCACTTTCAGATTTCTTACTTTCTGACTTTCAGAGATAAAGGTCCTCTAAAAGGTACGTAAGACTTTTTTTTCCTTTTTTTTTAATATTGCTTAGTTGGTTCGACGAGCTCACGGCTCACCTGATGTTAAGTGGTTACCGGAGCCCATAGACGTCTACAACGTAAATGCTGCCACCCACCTTAAGACATAAGTTCTAAGGTCTCACTTTCAACTACGGCTGCCCCGCCCTTCAAACCGAAACGTATTACTGCTTCACGGCAGATATAGGCAGGGTGGTGATACCTACCTATGCGGACTCACAAGACCAGTAATTACGCAAATTATAATTTTGCGTAATAAATTTATAATTATAATCTTAATATTATAGTTTTAATTTCTAATTACGATTCTGTATTAAATGAACAATATCTGATTTGACTATGAGCAATTAGTCCTTCCTATTTCTAAGCATCGCCCTTAGAATCCGATGTCTTGAAGATTACCGATGAATCAGCTTTCGACCTAAGCAATTATGGTTTGGGGGCAAGGACGTCTTCTTTGGACTCTCTTTCTTCATATGGACACAAAAAAGAAAAGAGAAGTGTTTCATGGCTGTGTATTATCCAATTAAGGCTTGAACAATTATACTCTATATATTAATACGTGAAGCAAAAACTTTGTATCCCTTTATACGAAAATTGCACTTACGAAGGAGTATGAAATTTTCCACATTTATAGAGAATATAGAGAAGGAGTACACAATGCTAATATTTTTCTAAAGTAATGCATAAATAATACATTAAACCAATAAGAACACATTAAACACAGCAACATGTATTTGACACACACACACGCATATACTATTTTGTTTATTTTTAAAGTCTGTGGTCAAGTTGTGAATAGATTAATATTGTTTTTCTATAATATTATTTGTGTTTATTGTAGGCTTAGTGAAATCTGTAAAAAGTAAAGTCATTTTCAATTTAAATTAATAGTTATAGTCGAATTTCGACTACCGGGCGATCACTAGTGATATCAAATACTCCAAACAATAAAAGATTTAACTGCGTTTACTGTAATAAAAATACTTCTACGCCGGCAAGAGTAACGCCATCTATCGCCGAATAGCCGAAACGAATATCAAATGAACTAGTAACATCGAGAAAGCTCGAGAAGTAAAACGCCATCTATTGTTAGATAGCGGAACCACATATCGAAGCTACTCGACTTGCCCAGAATGTTCTCGATAAATCTAGGGATATCGTATCGACTATAAAAGCGTTGCGGCGATGGCACGGAGTCACTAATTGGGATAACTCGAAGCGAAACAGCGAACGGATCACCTGAAGCGAAGCGGAAGAACCGAATTGAGAGTGTTAAAATGTTCGTTAAGTGTTCTAAGTGTTAATACAGTTGTTAATTTGTATTTCAGTAGAACTTTTATTTATCCCGAACCCCAGCGCGTAACAATATAAATATATTGACAATATAAAAATAAAACTATAATAAATACATCTAACAAAATATTTACTCGTCTGTAATATAAATACAAAAAAACAACATTTAAAGCCCTTGATATATCTATGTAAATTAATCTTTTAAACAATATTATTACATACGTTATGTAAGATTAGATTATTCTCTTCGTTGAATAACAGGTGAGTGAAATCGTCCATGAAAAATATTTTTAAAGCTATTATATCGTTACCATATCTATTGTTTACGAAAACAAATTTTAGGTTTGTGCTTATAATAAAAAGGTTAAGGCTTAATGGACTGGAGATAGTTTTTCTAGAAGCATCGATAGATAAATAGCATAGTAGATAGATAGATGGTTTTTCTAGTTACTGGTGGTAGGACCTCTTGTGAGTCCGCACGGGTAGGTACCACCACCCTGCGGTTTGAAGGGTGAGGCAGCCGTTGTAACTAATATAATAATATACTGAGACCTTAGAACTCTTATCTCAAGGTGGGTGGCGGTATTTACGTTGTAGATGTCTATGGACTCCAGTAACCACTTAACACCAGGTGGGCCGTGAGCTCGTCCACTCGTCGTCGCTTATTGTTCTATAAAATTCTCGACATGAGTTTCCTAGGTGCGGTAGGCAGCAACTTGCGCCCCTTTGCTGATGTCCACGAGCGATGATGACCACTAATGTATCAGCTATCTAATCGTCTGCTAACAGAAGATTATTTTTTCCATATTCAATAAATTTCCGAATTTGTTCCTGACCTTAATACATCTAACTGATAAAAAAATTAAAAAAATCACCTTTTCAAGTTTTCCATTCCACAAGATCTATGTTCCCGTGGAAAGCTTCTGAAAGAATCCGTGAAAATATTTATACGTACAATGAACGTATTTTACTGATAATTGTGTGGAAACGGGTGTTCTAGCTATAAATATATCGAAGAGCATTCGCAGAGCGTCTGTAACTAGCGCTCTATATGCGTACGGATTGGATGAATAAGTTTTCTTTCTTGTGTCCTGATGCTGAGCAATTTTACATGAATCGTAATCCCTGTAGCCATCTTTTATTTTTAGAATAGCCTTGTCTTAAATGTTTGCATGTAATGATGGCAATCCAAATCATTGAAGAAGCAGCGGATGTCTTTCGGATGTATTCAGACATTCCACACACATATTAAACGATTATTGACATTAATAATAACAGAGTATTTTTTTTATCGGTTAGATGGTTAGACGAGCTCACAGCCCACCTGATATTAAGTGGTTACTGGAGCCCATAGACATCTACAACGTAAATGCGCCACCCACCTTGAGATATAAGTTGTAAGGTCTCAGTATACTTACAGGGGCTACCCTACCCTTCAACTCGAAACGCATTACTGCTTCACGGCAGAAATACGCAGGGCGGTGGTACCTACCCGTGCGGACTCACAAGAGGTCCTACCACCAGTTTATGTTAAGAAAACCCTATGCATGTAAAGATTAATTCTATAATATTATCTTAATATTTTGTTAGATAGGAATTCGTTCATTCAAAAATTTTCAATATCAAGATTCCGTGACACGCCAAACGTATGAAATGTGACATATTTATATTTTTGTGGTTATTGAAAAAACCTAAATTTCTGTGTAAATGCTTATATAATAATAAAATGGTAATAGTAGAACCAAAAACCGATGAAGCAAAAGAAACACCAAAAGAAGAAACATTCAAAGCATCTCCCTATGGTAATGGATATACCACTGCAGAGTACTGGAGACCCAAGATGGGTTAATTTCAGGCAAACCAAAACTCGTGCCAAACTCTATACCATAATAAGAAGCTCAAACAAACAACATGTGAAATCATAAGCGAATGCTTCTGTATGTATATTTGTCACAAATATTTGTCTGACGCGCTCGGTTGGCCCTACAGGGACAGGTGAGTCAGTTTCCAGACTATAATTACCGCACGCGTCACCTGTGGCTCCGGGTTCGTGTGCCAAATTTAGGAGTAACCACCTCTGACCTATTTACGCTTTGGCAAATACTGGAAAGTCTGTATTTTTTTTTGTTGCTTAGATGGGTGGACGAGCTCACAGCCCACCTGGTGTTAAGGGGTTACTGAAGCCCATAGACATCCACAACGTAAATGCGCCACCCACCTTGAGACGTTAATTCTAAGGTGTCAGTATAGTTATAACGGCTGCCCCACCCTTCAAACCGAAACGCATTACTGCTTCACGGCAGAAATAGGCAGGGCGGTGGTACCTACCCGCGCGGACTCACAAGAGGTCCTACCACCAGTAATTACGCAAATTATAATTTTGCGGGTTTCATTTTTATTACACGATGTTACTCCTTCAACGTGGAAGTCAATCGTGAACATTTGTTGAGTACGTATTTCATTAGAAAAATTGGTACCCGCCTGAGATTCGAACACCGGCGCATCGCTCAACGCGAATGCATCGGACGTCTTATCCGTTAGGCCACGACGACTTCAATATAATGATTGTCGCTTTAATATGGATTAAATTTGTAGTTGAATTTCAAGTTATTGTCCTATGTTGGTAGACGAACTAATGACCGGATTGCGTTAAGTGATTATTGCATAACATGACGTGATTGTCATATGATTGCCATTGCCTATAGACTTATGGAAATCTCCATTCTTCTTCTTATCCATGTCCCAAATAAGTTACGACCAGACTCAAGTTATATATCTAGTTTGTCCATTGCAATGTGTCTTAGGAAGATACTTTTTTCGTTCTTCTTTCACTTCAACCGTTTTCAATCAATGATTCGCATTTTATTATATTAAATATTTACACTAAAATTGAAATTTTCAAATACCAAAAAGATAAAAAGTATCAGATTTTAATCGTTTTTTCTGTATTATCAAAATAATCGAAAGTAAATTTGGAACCTTTTTTTATTTTATAGTCAATTTTAATTTATAATATTAAATATGTCCCGTTAAATCAAAATGCGACATACGACATGCAAGTGCTTCGCAACTGCTATGAACAACATATTCAACATTACCTGTGTGGATAATCCCTACATATTGATTCCAAATCAAACTATTTAAGATTTATTTAAAGGAACCCTGAAAGTTTTGTTATTACTGTGATTTCAAGGAAGAAATAACATGCAATAATTTGCTTATTTGCTTATTGCTATTTGGTAGATAATTTTTGGATCCCTTTGAAGAAATTTTAACGCTTCATATTGAACTACATGCTATAAACATACCGACGACCTCTTATAGTTAAAGGTTGCGGAATATACTGGATGCAAGCTGGGCAGGACTGGTTTTGGTCTGAGCCTTGGGAAAGGCCTACGAAACGCAGCTGTTTGGGCTGTTAAAAATGCTATATGGTATATCCATGGGGAATTCCTTCGAATGGAAATACGCAGACGGAACAGTGGAAGTGGTATAAAAAACAAATTTATTTTTTAAACCACTAAAATTAAATTATCGTTGTTTAAAGCTAAACCTTAAATCCGAAGCGATAACTAAATATAAATTAAGAAGTGCGAATGAAATTTGAAATATATATATAATAAATATTGTTTCAGTGTTTTTTTTTAAATCTGTGGCACATTATTGCTTTGAACGCGTCACGAACTAATTTTAACTGTATATTTGTTGCTCAAACACACTGCTTAAACCTCGTCATTATTTTAATGATTTCGAAATTGTTTGTCAAACATATTTCTTAAACGAGCTTCTTCTTTTCTTCTTTTTCTCCACCTTGTCCCACTAGGCGGGGTCGGCACAGCTAATTTTTCTCTTCCATTCGCTTCTATCAGCCGTCATCTCAACACTCACTCCTCTCTCTCTCATATCGTCATTCACACACTCCATCCATGTCTTCTTCAGTCGACCTCTTCCCTCTCTACCTTGCACTACCATTTCCATACATCTCCTAGTCACATGTATCTTCTCTCTACGCATCACATGTCCATACTGCGCTAACCGTCCGCTCCTTAATTTGTTTCTTACCGGGGCCACTTTCACACTTTATTTCTTAAACGAGCAGCGTTTGTATTCCTGGCGCTACAATAAACAGGGAAAAAATGGCGGCTAATTCAAATTCTCAAGATCCTGACAACTTCAGGGAATGCAATTCATTCTAACCTTAAATAAAATCTCACGAAATCCTCTGGACAACGATCTTTTAAAATAGATTCTAAGATCAAAATAACGCAGGAAGACATTCAACATTACGCAATGTTTATTTTTGTTACGATATTTCCTTGTAATTAATTATAGTAAACTGGTATCAGTAAGTGCATACGTAGATACTTTTTATTCTCATTCGTAACTCTTATGAAACTCGAATTCTGTATCTGAATAAAGAGGATTGTGGATTCCCGTATTTGTAAAACCTGTTATGTGCTTTATAAATTGTCTTTCTATCGATTTCTCTTACAAGTCCGATGAAGAATTTGTATTGAAAGGTATCTTTAGATGCTACAAAACACTGTCCCTTCGTCAATTAAGCAAAAATATACTAAGACACTAAGAATAAAACTTACAGTTATAATTATTCGTTGATTACAATGAATGCGACCATCATTGAAGTAGAAAAAAAAATCGTGAAAAACATTTCAAGATAGTTTGATAATATACTATTCTTTTACAAAGGGAAATCATATAGTTTCATATTTAATTTCAATGATTTTTTACATCCCAAATATACATTGTTTTTAACGTTCATATTTACATAAGTATTAAGCCAAGAATCGTTTCTGATTCACGTACAAAGATCGTAAAACAAAAATATTTGTCGGTGTTACTGGCGTAAATTAAGCGAGGGAAAATGAGGAGCTAGATATGTTTTTATTTATGCTACATTTAATCATAAACTAAAGTCTAAGTCTAAATAAACTAAAGCTAATAATAAAATAAAGTCGCAAAAGACACCTATTACTGGTGCTAGGACGGAGGACCTCTTGTGAGTGCGCACGGGTAGGTACCACCACCCCGCCTATTTCTGCCGTGAAGCAGTAATGCGTTTCGGTTTGTAGGATGGGGCAGCCGTTGTAACTATACTTGAGACCTTAGAACTTATGCCTCAAGATGGGTGGGGCATTTACGTTGTAGATGTCTATGGGCTCCAGTAACCACTTAAGACCAGGTGGGCTGTGAGCTTGTCCACCCATCTAAGCAATAAAAAAAACACCGATATGAGTCTAGCTAAAGTCCAGCTGAAATGCAACATATTAAATGTATCGTCCTGGTGTATCTGGATCGAGAGATTCGATGATGCCGGCTCAAATGTCATAGGCAATACCAATTTTGTATTTCTTTTAAAATATTTCTTAATGAATTATTTCGAAATTTTATTTTAATTACGCGACTTGTGATAAAAATCAAATCCGGCATGTGTTGACATTTGTGTTCTACCGGTACTGGTGATCTTAGATTGTGAATCCACGCGAGAAGCTTTAAAGACAAGGAAAGGAAAAATGTGATGCAGTAGGCTTAAGAGGCAGATGAGGTATTTTTGCATTTAACTGACTAGAGCCCTGACTAGAGAATCGTTCCACAAATTAGAGTCCAATAACATCGCGAGTAAGCCCCAGAGCACAGCTGTAACCCTCGGACAGTGGTACCAGAAATAGGACATTAATATTAACGACGTCCTACACGACGATCTGGATTTTGAATCGATCAGGAAACACCTGAAGTCAACGTCGGAACGGTAGGTCGATAAGGATATGCGTCATGATAATCTCCTCATCGTTGCCGCCGCTGACCACTCCCCGAATCCTGATCACGCAGAAGCAAGTCACCGTCGGCACCCTAGACACGTCCTTACGGTCCACCAGGTCCAATAACCTTTGCATTAGACGCCTTCAGCTCTAACACTAGGAGCAGGCTTAGGGACCCCGGTAACTGTACTCGTCGATCGTACCTTCCGATCCACTAACATTATTATTAGACTCCTGTAGCTCTAGCACTAGGAGCACCTTAGGGACCTTGCTAACCGTACTCTTCAAACTCGGCAAAGAGTTCGACGTGCTATCCTAAATATCGGCCGCTGAGTTTCTCGCCGGATCTTCTCAGCGGGTTGCGATTCCGATCCGGTAGTAGATTCATTCGCGAAACAGCTGGCCTTGAACCCTTAGAAGGCTTCGGAGGCGCTCGGGCAGCTGTTAGAAAATCCCACCCGTCCTAGTTAAATTCGTGATCGCCCATCACTAATAATTTCTTCATGTTAAAAAAAAGGTCAATAACACAAAGACAGGACTCTACCCAAGGGCAAGCGAGGGAACTTTTGATCAACCCCACTTGTACAACTTATATACATATAACTCAAAACCTATTAGGAAACACCTGTAATTTGTTTAAAAATATCGACGACGTAGATTGTTGAGTTACCGGCTCCTGGTCTCATAGTTGGCTCGGCTTCCGCGGCCCGCCTTCCTGTTTCCAAACACTGTCGCTCTAACTGAATTTTATCTGAAATCGCGAGTCTTATTCAAGAAATAATCTGTTTGAATCTTGGTTCAGCCGCCGAATACTAAGGTGGATCATGCATTAATCAACAAAACAGATAGTATCGTCATAATATAAATAAATAATATACAGGGATCTACGTGTCAAAATATTTTCAGTTTGAAGTTAAAAAAAACTAAAAAAATACGCTTTTATAGAAAATCCCACTAAAAAATAGAAAATAAATTTTAATAAATTTGAATTAAAAATTGTTTAAGAAAAAAATATTTTATTGTAAAAAAAACGTGACATCACCATGTGCATTTTCCCAAGAAATCCTCTTGAGGCCACGACCCTCAGCATTGAAGATTAGCGACGCTAGGAAGAATTCATCTTTACCACCTAGAAGCATTAGACTCACCACTCAGTGGATCATTTTTGACGTATACAATACGGTTCGAAGTTAAAGTGCCCTAAGATGTTTCTAGAACGCTACAACATATTCCAAACTACTTTCGAAGACTACTCAACGGCAGGTAGCTACTTGACTGCGTCCCTGGCATTGCCAATATGTGATCAGGGGCACTCGTATTTCTTTATAGACCAATAAAAGATGAAGTCCCAGTCAGATTGGAAGGTATATACTAACCTTCAAATCGGAATTTGGTAGCACCACGTCTGCTATGGAAAGAACGGCTTATATTACTCAAAGATTGTACTAAACATTCCGCGTGATTTTCAGCTCACATAACCACCTACAAGTTAAAGTCGTCGTGGCCTAAAGAATAAGACGTCCGGCTTATTAATGTTGAGCGATGCACCAGTGTTCGAATCCCAGGCGTGTAACAATTTTTCTAATAAAATACGTACCTACTTAATAAATGTTCACGATTAACTTCCACGGTGAAGGAATACATCGTGTACTGAAAATCAAACCCGCTTAAATTATAATTTGTGTAATTACTGGTGGTAAGACTTCTTGTGTGTCCGCGCGGGTAGGTACCTCCAACCCGCCTATTTCTGCCATGAAGCAGTAATTCGTTTCGGTCTGAAGGGTGGCGTAGCCGTTGTAACTATGCTGAGACATTAGAAATCACTCATATCTCAAGGTGAGTGGCAGCATTTACGTTGTAGATTTCTATGGGCTCTGGCAACCACTTAACACCAGGTGGGCTATGAGCTCGTCCACTCATCTACGCAATAAAAAAAAAAAAAAAAAAGATTCTGATACAGTATAATTGATTATGGGATCTTTTGATCCTAGATGGATTTCTTTATCCTTTCTTCACCAACGACAAGAACTGTTCAACTCAACAAGATTAACAACTAATCTGTGCCTTTTAAAATTCGTCTACTATCTATCTTCTGTCTACGTGAAGCTTTTACCTTGATACAGTGACATACGACGCGATGAGCTACAACGATGCTAAAAAGGAATTCTGGCTAATCGCGATTTAATCTCCTGCCGCACGTTTGGAATGTCGATGCGATTAATATTTTAAAGCTGATACTTATAAAGAGCGCTGAGAGATGCATTAGCGGAGCTGTCACAGATATAGCGACGACGATCGACGGGCGAAACGTGTGACTAATGTCCGGGCCACTGTTCTAACGCACGAGCGCAGCTACACACATTGAAAACGCCCAGTATTTCGAAGTCGGTTAAGAGAAATCGGACTTTTCATGAGAAACCTCTTACACAAATACACACGCGAGCGCGCACACATACGCATAGTGACCTACTTAAATAATAACACTTAATAAACTCTCGACATCTGCTCACAACATAACCTAACTAAATTTAGGAAGGAGGGAGTCTAGAGATCAGTAATACAGGTCTTTGAACCTAATACAGACCTCGGCTCTTTGCTGAATAAATTTTACTAGATGATGACTAGGTTTATTTTTGATAACGCCATCTTGTTGTGTCTTTAAAGCGGTTAGTTGCCCTCAATTAAGAAAAATAGTATTATTATTCGCCAATAGATGTCGGGAGGAGTTGATTATTGAAAACACGAATAAAACAACATTTTCTGAAAATAAATCGTAGGTAGATCGATTTATCGCCCCCGAAATCCCCTGTATACTAAATTTTATGAAAATCTACAACACTATCCCATAAGCACGTGAACTAAGCCGCGGGTAGCGGCTAGCTGTTGTCGAAATTTTACCGTCCGCTCTTCCAACGTATCCACAACCTAAGCGTCCATGCGTCACAAAAGCTATGCGACATCTCGACAACTGCCAACTGAACGCAATCGTGAAACCAGCAACAAGGTTGTAGTCGCAACAATACATAGCATGATTTATTAGGGCCACCGCAAATAGTTAAAGCTTTTTTACTGGTGGTAGGACCTCTTGTGAGTCCGCACGGGTAGGTACCACCGCCCTGCCTAATTCTGCCGTGAAGCAGTAATGCGTTTTTGTTTGAAGGGCGGGGCAACCGTTATAACTATACTGAGACCTTAGAACTTATATCTCAAGGTGGGTGGCGCATTTACGTTGTAGATGTCTATGGGCTCCAGTATCCACTTAACACCAGGTGGACTGTGAGCTCATTCACCCATGTAAGCAATAAAAAAAACTACGTGAAAAACGATTGATGTTCTTTAGCAAGTTTTTTAAAGATACGAAATTGATCTAGACCTATCCATTGAAGTACTTCTTCTTCTTCTTCTTCTTCTTCATTTCTTTCCTATTACCCTCTGCTAGAGTGCAGGGCTTGAATCAAATTCTTCCATTTGCGTGGGTCTTGGGCAGTCTGTTCTAGCTCCTCCCAGGTCATGCCCAAGACGCCCTATTTCTGCTCTACTGAGCGGCGCCAAGTTTTTCTGGGAAGACACTCTTTTCTCTTTTCCTTTTTTAGTTATTTTTTTCTTTTTTTTTTATTGCCATTGTATGCAGACGAGCATACGGCCCACCTGATGGTGAGTGGTTACCGTCGCCCATGGACTTCAGCTTAATACTCTCCACAAGCCTCGTTTGAAGAAGGACATGTCATAGCGCTCGGGAAACACCGTGGAGGGGAGCTCATACCATAGCCGGATGGTACGTGGCAAAAAAGACCTCTGGAAACGCACTGTGGATGACCGCAGTGGCTCCAGGTAGTACGGATGAACTCTACTCCGGTGGCGGGCGGTGCGATGGTAAAAACGAGATGCCGGTATCATCTCGAACAATTCCTCAGAGCACTCCCCATGGAACATACGGTACAAAATACAGAGGGAACCGAAGTCCCTCCGCAGACCCAGAGGTTTTTTTTTTTTTTTTTTTTTATTGCTCTTGTAGGCAGACGAGCATACGGCCCACCTGATGGTGAGTGGTTACCGTCGCCCATGGACTTCAGCAATGCCAGGGGCAGAGCCAAGCCGCTGCCTACCGCAACGTTCCAACGTTAGTTGAGAAAAATCTTTTCACGTGCTATTGGTGTTCAGTTCACTGTATCATAACTGAATAAATCATGAGGTAACTGCCACCATGCCCCTCGAGGCTCGTAGAAGGCTCAATTGTAGAACTTAAAATTTCACGGCTGAAATAAATAGGCCGGTAGTATCCGCGTGTGCTGACAGTACTATCAGCACTTACGTAACTTATGGGTTTCATTTTTCTTACACGGCATTATTCCTTCGTCGCGGAGGTCGTTCGTGTATATTTTAAGTACGTATTGAATTTAAAAAAATGTTTTAGTAAGGTAAAAGCTCCTAATACGGCGGTAGTCAAAATCGCTTCCTATTACGGTGGTATTTCTATTTTCGACATTTATTCTTGTTTTATTCAGTTTAAGCTCACCAAAACGGAATCTATTTATTCTAAATCTATTACTTCATAACATAACTGACATTTTCAAGTGTAGCATATAAACAACACTACAAGATCTATCAGTTTGTAGCACGGCATCAACGTGGGAGGAGTTTCCATACAAACGCGGAACAAAAAAATAAGTACACTAATATTTAGAAACTAAGTTTTTTGTATTAATAAGTCGTTCAACTTTGTTAATGTGTTATTTATAGCATTTTCCTACTATTATACTTACTTTTTAAATAGCTTGTTTCATATATGTAACTCATTTTTTACTCAAAAAATCAGTAACAAAATACCGCCGTAATACGGTACGAATTTTATAGATCAATCCTAATACGGTGGTATAACTCCGAAATAGGAAATATACTGGGCATATTTAATTGTTTATAACTTTCAATTTATTAAGTTATTGAATTAGTTCCAAGTTTAGTTGGAATAATTATTAATCTTGTAAATTAGAAACCATATTCTGCGGTATGTATTATTCATTAAAAATCTAGTTAAATATGAAAACTGTCGAGTGCAAAACGTTGGTTTCTTAAAAGGGGTAAAAATAGGAAGGTGTATTTTAATTAATCACAAATCATTTATTTTGTATAACTGTTGACTTGAGTTTTACACATCTGGGCCAAAAAACTGTTATCGTTTGATTAAGTATTTACATTCTTTGTTTATCGAAATTTTGATAGGTCAGAATTAGGATTAAAAAAATACGAGTAGTTTTCCTATTACGGTGGTAGTTATTTCCAGGTAACTCTGTGTTAGGTTCTATGATCTCCTATTACGGTCATATTCATAGAACATAAAATTACAAGTTTTAGGATTCCATAGAAATAATTTTTGGGTGTCAGACATATAAATTAAACAGGCTAACTTTGTTCACACTTTGCTTTAATCTGCCAATTTTACATTGATGCGTTTGGTTCTTGATTTATTCATAATTACTTTGGACTTCTTATACAAATTTTTACACACAACGCTACCGCGATGTAATTTTGTTAGCCTGTGACATCTATTGACGACATTTGTCAACTGTTGAATTTATAACTTAACAATATTTTAATGGTTTGCAATATAAACCTCATATTTAATAATAATTCTTAATATGTACAGGACTCTATATAATCATATAAATAATCAGAAACCTTACACTCTATATAATCATATTAATATAAATAATCATAAACCTTACAGCTCGGCCATCCTACCTAAAGCGAGACCCTTCGCTTTGAGATCAAGAAAAAAAAACAAAATATATATGTTACAAAAAAAATAATAATAATAAATGCAATTAATTATACACTAGGTTTATATATGACGTGTAACATTTTTTTTAAACATTTTTTTTGCTATAAATACTAAGTACATACACATATCTATCGCTAAATCGTTTCCATGGTTTTAAGTTCTATCAAAATAATAATTAAAATAACAATTTCTTTCTTAAGTAACTAAATGTCAAACATAAACTGAGTAATCAAGTATGTAATCACTGTCATCAACACTATAACTAGATTCATCAGATTCTAATTCTCTACAGAACGACATCCAAGGCTGAATCTTATCAATAGATACAACTGCTTCATACCTTCTACCTTTTTTGCGAGTCATTGGTATATCTTCTACCACGAACCTATCATTGGGAAGAACCTTTAGTATACGATAAGGGCCTTGGTACTTAACAGAGAGCTTTTGAGATTTTCCATCGTGCGGAGCCTGCCTTGCTAAGCGTACTAAATCCCCTTCTTGGTACTGCCTCGCTGGTTTCCTATGCTTATTAAAATTGACTGCATCTTTAACTTGTTGCTGTTTTTTTTTTTTTTTACTAGCCTGTTGTCTGACTTCCGCCAATTCCTCAATGGGAGTCCTATTTAGGGTGTCATTGATTACCGTACTAAGTATGCTTTCCGTTCTATTAATTATGTTAAATCCAAATAGTAGCTCAGAGGGGCTCTTTTGGGTAGTTTTATGTCGAGCTGTGTTCATACCAACCTGTATATCAGTGATGTGGTTGTCCCACGACTTGTCGTCGCCGCCGTGATTGGCTGTCGATAGAGCATCTAAAATCGTTCTATTAAACCTTTCTACTTGCCCGTTTGCTCGAGGCGTTGCAACGGCATTTACAATATGTTTGATCCCGTAAGAGGTCGTAAAATCTTGAAACGCCTTACTGGTGAAACTCGTACCTTTATCTTTTCGATTGGGTGGAGTTCTCCTTCTCGTTTATCACCTGGAGCTTTGTGGTACGCGCACTCAAGGCAGGAGGTAACATACTTCCGGACGAGACGCCGCATTTTCGCGAACCAATAATGGCCTCGGATGCGCTGTAGG
Organism: Bombyx mori; assembly: GCF_030269925.1. Classification (NCBI taxonomy): domain Eukaryota; kingdom Metazoa; phylum Arthropoda; class Insecta; order Lepidoptera; family Bombycidae; genus Bombyx; species Bombyx mori. The sequence continues at coordinate 1,645,449 of NC_085114.1, forward strand.
GTTCTTTCAAAACCACAATGGCCAACGTCATCGTGGTTCATTTTTAAAATTTGCCAGCGTACACTTTTGGGTACCAGCCATTTTATTTCGTCACCTACCACGCGGTAAACATGGACATTCTTCAGTCTGTAGTTTTTGTGTATGTCCGCTACCTCCGCCGATGAAGGGTCAGAAAGAATCCTTTTGATTTTATTTATCTCGTCATCTGCAGTTTGTACCGTCGTAATCCAGTCCTGTTCGATTTGCTGTATTTGTAAAACATCTAGTACATGTGTTACCTGAAGAAGAATTGACTGGGTTTCTGCTTAGGGCATTCGCGTGTGCCATGCTAACACCAGGCCGGTACTCGATTGTACAGTCGTACTTCTGAAGTTGGACCCACCACCTAGCTATGCGAGGTATCAAGTCACGCTTAGTTAGAGTGGACCTGAGTGCATTGCAATCGGTCAAGATTTTAAATGGTATTCCCACTAAATAAACCCTAAACTGATTGAGAGATGCAATGACCGCCAAAGTTTCGAGCTCGTACGAATGAAACTTGCGTTCGTCAGCGGTAGTTTTCCTGCTGAAGTAGGAAACTGGTTGCAATGCACCATTACAGTTACGCTGCAGTAAAATACCCGCTAGGCCTTCTTTGCAAGCGTCCGTATGTAGCTCGGTTTCGGACTTAGGATCGTATAGAGCTAGCACCGGTCACTCCACCAGAGCGCTTTTAGTGCCTGTGAACGCCTGATCCTGTTCGGCCAACCCCAGTTAGCGTCTTTCTTCAGTAAATCCGTTAACGGTGCAGTTATCGTAACATATCCCTGTATAAACCGTCTGAAGAACCCAGACATACCCAGAAATTGACGCAATTCGTGCTGATTGGTAGGTGTTGGGAATTTTGAGACGGCTTCAGTTTTTTCTTTACTACCTGGGCGGATACCATTAGCACTCACTTCAAACCCTAGAAAGTCTATGACATTCAAAAAGAAATAGCACTTACTTAATTTCAGTGTGAGAACTTCGCCTAGTCTTTGGATGCCTTCCCTAAAATCCTTGGATGGTATCAGTATGTCATCCATGTAGAGAACAGCATATTTAATTTGGGCCTCCTTTAATATTTTATGGATTGTCCTTTGGAACACAGATGGTGCATTAACTAGTCCGAAAGGCATGCGGTTGTATTCATACTGCCCATCAAGTGTTACAAAGGCAGTTTTACTACGGGAGGCCTCGGCGACTGGTGTTTGATAGTACCCGGAAGCAAGGTCCAATGACGTAAATAGGGTGTTACCGGATAATAGGTCCAACTGATCCTCGACTCTTGGTAGGGGGTAGTGTTCCTTTTTGGGCTTTCTGTTTAGAGCTCGATAGTCCACATACAATCGTTTCTCACTATTCTTTTTTTTGTACCAGGACTATAGGACTGGCATATGATGAAGATGACTCCCTAGCTCTACCATTATCTACCATCTCCTTAACCATGTCTCTTACTAATTGTCGCTCAGTATGTGACATACGGCATGGGCGATACACGACTGGTTCCGTGTCGTTAAGGTCGATAACCATCTCAGTGATGTTGGTAAACCCAAGGTCCTTGAGCCCACTTGAGAAGCAATCGCTATGCTGAAATAATAACTTTTGTAGTTCTTCGGGCTGCTGTTTTGTTAGCTCAGGATTGCAACTGATCTCTTCATCCAGTCCCCTATCGGTAAGAACGCTACAAGATTGGAAAAAAGGTGTTGGATGCGTATTACGCAGTGCTCGTGTTAAGAGAGTGTCCTTCTTTATACAAACCTTGTTTGACGAGGCATTATAAATTAAAAGCGCTGTGCGGCTGTCTTTTATCTCGTACGTACCGGGAAAAAGATAGTACTCTTTTCCTTCAGCACCCCTTAACGAGCCATGGACGTAGATGCTACCGTTTCCCTGCCCATCAGCATTAACAATTATGGGACGTACAACGTTACCATCTATTTCCGTGTCATCTTCCACTATGAGTCTTATTTTAGTACACGCGAGTCTTTCAAATACGATCTTAGTCGGCGTTTTAGTCATTATAATATCAGGCTTCTCTGTAAAGGAATGTCCAAGTAATGCAGAGTAACTTAGTACATAATCTTCTACTACATATATTTCAATAGTTTTTTTTAACCCTTGAACTTCTACACTCACGGTAGCTACACCTAAAGGGCAAGTCAGGTTTCCTCCTATTCCTCTTAATACCGGCATACCTTCCCTCACATCGATATTCAGGTTCAACTCCTTAGCGGTACTCTGTCTAATTAACGAGCATTGACTCCCTAAATCTACATGACACTTGACCCCTGAGTTGTTAATCTTTATATCCAGTATATATTTATCAATAGCACTATCATCGCCAGTTACATTAGATACTTGTTTTTGTTCATTATTTTTATCTAAGGCCTGACTATCGTCTTTATTAATCGGAGTTTTATTTTTTTAAACAGTTAATCGCCTAATGACCAATCCTCCCGCAGGTCGTACACTTCGCGATAAGTTTTGTACATTTAAAGCTAGGGTGACCTATTTCGTTGCAATTGAAGCAACGGATTCCGTTATTACTAGGGCCCGCCCTGCTCGTGCCAGATTGATTTGTTTTTTTCAGGTTGGCATCGTTAATGGAGTCACGAACTTTGCCTACCTTCACGGTTCTAAAGTATTTGAGCACTTGCTCAGGTTGCTTAAATTGAGCGGCTTGAGCACCCACTTTAACGGCACGATCTTCAACCCCGTACAGCAAACAGTCTACCACTTCCTTGCCATAAATTTTGCAACTATTTAACAAGTTCATTTTCGCATGATAGTAATGTTCAAACGACTCACCGTATCTAACTGTTTTTGCTAACATTTTATGCAATAACTCAGCATAGTTCTCGCTTTGGGGAAAAGATTCTATAAGTTTTTGTTTCCACTCAGTCCATGTAAAATAATAGGCTAGATAAGCCCTGATACCAAGTTTTAGCGACACCAGAAAGCTTGGGCAAGGAATAGTGGATAATTTCCCTGTCTTCCCACCCATATATGTGAGCTCATTCTTCCACTTTCGTCAGCCAAGTAAGGATAGTTTGTTCCTTTGCCATTGGGTCAAATTCGGGGATAACATTTGTGTTGAACGTAAGTTTGGGCTTATCTGAACCTTTTATTTTGTCAAGAATATTCAAGAATTTATCTACTAATACCTTTGTATCTGAACCGTCGTCCTCCTTACCACGCTCAACCTTGCGCGGAAGCTGCGGTGACCCCATATCAGATCCTGAAGAGGAAGACACATGCCGTCTCCTCTGTCCTGTCCTTGTCCTTGTTTTCCATCTCCTTCTTTCGTATTCGTCCCTGTCATCAGAGCCGCTTGATTGTTGCCTGCTCGACCGCTGCTTACGCGATCGTCGTTCACTCGATCGCTTTCCACGCAACCGTTCTCTTCGAATCATCGTGTCCTTGTCCATTTTATCAAATGTTACATATTGCTCTATGCTCGAGCTCCTCCTTCTAATTCTTTCCTGTCGCCCTACATCCTCAACCTCGGATGCTCCATGCTCTATCCTCGAGCACATCCTCCTAATCCTTTCCTGTTGACCTACATCCTTAACCTCGGATGCTCCTTGGTCACTCCCATGTGTTAGTCCTTCCCCTCGACTAAGCACATGGACCCTACATCCTAACCTCGGATGCTCCTTGCTCTATCCGCGAGCTCATCCTCCCAATCCTTCCCTGTTGACCTACACCCTCAGCCTTGGATGCTCCTTGGTCACTCCCATGTGTTAGCCCTTCCCCTCGACTAAGCACATGTGACCTACATCCTCAGCCTCGGATGCTCCTTGGTCATTCCCTATGTGTTAGTCCTTCCCCTCGACTAAGCACATGGGCTCCTTTTATCATTAAGCCACTTCCTCTTACTAGCCGAGCACCAGACCCTTCTCCTCGGCTAGTGTCGTCCTCCACGTCACAGATGATGAGCGTAACTGAAACTCACATTGTGGAGCTTAGAATGATGATAATTATAAACTGCTTTAACCGGGTTTAATAATTGCAAAAAGTAGAATAGGGTAATTTAAATGGCATAATATCGGGTACATTCCGAAAAGCTAGAAGAGGACTCCTCGTGGAACGGGGAACAGAAAAGAAAATAAACTTTATTATGCATGTGCATTCATCGAAAATCATGTATTTCCAAAGACCTGACGCACTCTAATATATTTATGTAAACATTTAAACCAATGCAATAACGAGTGTCGTTAGATTCTAATAGAGCCTATAAAACCCTTAACTTTTTCGTCACCATGTAAATAAAACGGCAGGTGGGTAGAATGAATTTGTTGTTTTAAGTTTAATTACTTATATTAAGTCAAAGTTATAATCGTCATTGATTTCTTCATTGGTTCTTCGTCATTGGTTTATTCAACCCAACGCACATGTGATCATTACGTGGTCGATTGTTCAGTGCGCTTGCACTGATCGGTTACAAGGCAATAATAAAAAATGACTCAGTGCGGGTTTGTATTATGAAGAGGAACAAGACAAAGAAAATTCATATAAAAAAAAAAAAATCACAACCATCAGAATTTTCAATATCACTGAATCAGATGTAAATAATTAATAATAACTTACGTTTTACCGATCCGTGGGCGTAGTAAGGTTAGTTTTCTAGAGCCTTATTTATCCCGCTTCTGACCTTTTGGGTGTCAGACATATAAATTAAACAGGCTAACTTTGTTCACACTTTGCTTTAATCTGCCAATTTTACATTGATGCGTTTGGTTCTTGATTTATTCATAATTACTTTGGACTTCTTATACAAATTTTTACACACAACGCTACCGCGATGTAATTTTGTTAGCCTGTGACATCTATTGACGACATTTGTCAACTGTTGAATTTATAACTTAACAATATTTTAATGGTTTGCAATATAAACCTCATATTTAATAATAATTCTTAATATGTACAGGACTCTATATAATCATATAAATAATCAGAAACCTTACACTCTATATAATCATATTAATATAAATAATCATAAACCTTACATAATAGAAAGGTTATTTATACTTATTTTACACAAAAAGATAATACAATAAAAACAGATTTAAAGAATGTCTAAATACTATGTACAAAGGCGAGCTTAACTCTTAATGAGTTTTCTTCCAGCAAACCCTTTTCAGAGAGAAATACGATGTATAAGAGGGGAATAGTGTACAAGTGAAAGGTTATTTAAATATATTAAATACAGTGGATTTCATTAATAACGACCTCGGTTATAGCAACGTCGAACTTACGTCCCTTGAATTTAAAGCATACTTTCCTAAGAAATTCATTCGGTAAGAGTGACTTTGGATACTATAGCGTCAATTTCGGGTATAGCGATTTGTTTTTATGAACCATTTATGACAGATTCCCAGAAATCCCGTACAGATATTTCTATTGAGTCGGTAAAGGCACAAAGACTCATTCATAAAACTATTAAACTTTCTTATCTTTTGTTTACATTCACAGATGACCATCTGTGAAACATTCACAGATGGTCAAGCAAATGCTTTGTTTGTTTGTTCCTAAGCAGTCCTCAATAAATTTACCATTAAGTAATTCTATTTTGTTCATCTTAAATATGTATAGCTCTATTCAGACAGCAGTGGCAGCGGCCGCCGCATCATCCACCGAACATTTTTATCCTTTCAAGCGATACTGATCTATAAAACAATGTAGATAAAGTTTAAAATTCTTTCAAAGCTGAAAGTGCTCTTCGCACCTTTTTTTTCTCCTACCAATGCTGATAGCCTTGGCAGGCTATTTCAGCTTCCCCTTGACGTGTAGATGATCTCATGGGGCTCAAACCGGGAGTGTTGCTAACACTGACCCTACGAAGAGCAGTGCTTCGAAGAATCTACCACTGGATCGGAAACGCGACCAACTAAGAAGATCCGGTGAGAAACTCAGTGGGCTGCGTCTATAGGTTGATTTCTTCTTCGAGTTCTTCATCGCAAGCGACGGGTTCGGCGAGGACGGTAACCGGTGCTTGAGGTACCTAAGACACCGTTAATGGATCGGGAAGATCCGTAATGACGTGCTTAGGGCGACGTCGACTGTTTACCATTCGGTCCACAAGATCGGGTAGGCCTTCGCATCGCTGCCGGCCGTTGCCACCGATGTCTGAATTGAGCCGAAAACTTCACTTACCTTAAGTTTACCATTAACTTTAAGTCTAAAAAACCTTAGTTACTCCTTGTATCATCAGCTATCTATTAGTGAAAGTCTCGTCAAAATCGGTCCAGTCGTTCCAGAGATTAGCCGGAACAAACAGACAGACAGACAAAAATTGTAAAAAATGTTATTTTGGTGTATGTACCGTATATATATTTATATGCATGTAGTAAAAAGCGGTTATTTCAATATTACAAACAGACACTCCAATTTTATTTATGTGTATACATTCGAAACTCCCTAGAATTCTCATGTTAAAATACAATCCAAATCACTTTTAACGGCGTTAAAAATGTACTCTTCTTTCCGAGCCGACCTGTGTGAATGCACTGTTATACTTACTAGGTACATTTGTATTATAAATTTCATTAAAAGTGGTCAATTAATGCAAAACTTACAATTTAAGTTCTTCACATTTATATTATTTACTTAATAAATATTATATGTTCGGAACTTAATAAATATAATTTCTGACCCTCTGTATTAGGAACCGTCTACCGCAGTAATAGGCTCTGACCTCAATCATACCTCCGTATTAGGGAAAATCGACCCGGCTATTTAAAACATTTTTTTAAATAAGTAATTTCTAGAAAATAAACATAGACTCAACAGTAATACGAAATTTAAATTCCATTTTTGACGATGAAAATTTTTTCCATCTTTAGAAATACTTACAAATGCTTATTTTTCTTTCTTACTTTCAAATTTTGCGAAATACCTCCGTAATAGGTGCTTTTACCTTAGTTATTAGTACACGGAGCGGCTTTAAAAATGCTCGTGTGCACGAGCGATGGAGGATGAGGCTGATGAGGAGTAACTCAGCGGTAGGCAGCGGCTTACTATTTACATATGAATACTATTTACATATTTAACAAATTGAGAGATTACGCAGATAGCATCAACAATATAATATTAACAAATGATCCTCACACTAGGCATAGCCTGTATCGTGAGGATCAAAATGCGATTTACTATGTATATAATCGACCTCAAAACGACATCACTATTATCAATAATTATTACGCTCAAAAACATGCGTTAAAAGATTTGACATATAATATAATAAAAACTTTTGAGTTATAAAAATAACACATCAAATAATTACACATGTGTAGAGCGTGCGTAGACATAAATAAATTAATAAGAAAAAATAAACAAAATTGGCCATATCTTTGGCATTGCTGACGCCCATGAGTGACGGAAATGACACGCCTTCAGATGGGCCGTATGATCGTCAGCCTATAACGGCCATTAGGACAACAACCTTTTCGCTGGTAACTATTCCAGCTACGCGCGCTCGACTAGGTCACGGACTCAACCTGAGAGAATTCGTTAACATTTTTTTTTTTTTTATGATTGAAAGTTTACTGGTGGCCCGAAGGCCTTTCCAGTTTCACCAGGACAGGTGGGCGAGCAAAGGCTCAGCCAAGAGGGGTGGGATTTGCTAACAACTGCCCGAGCGCCTCCGAAGGAGACCTAACAACTCAAGAGCAATTGTTTCGCGAATGAATCTACTACCGGATCGGAATCGCGACCCGCTGAGAAGATCCGGCGAGAAACTCAGCGGGCTGATGCATGGGTTAGGTTGCACGTCGACCTCTTTGTCGAGTTCGACGAGTACGGTTACCGGGGTCCCTAAGCCTGCCCCTAGTATTAGAGCTGAAGGCATCTAATGCAAAGGTTATTGGATCTGATGGATCCGTAAGGACGTGTCTAGGGCGTCGACGGTGACTGGCTCCTGCATGATCAGGATTCGGGGAGTAGTCAGCGGCGGCAACGATAAGGCGATTATCATGACGCATAGCCTTATCGAAGTATCGTTCCGACGCTGACTTCATGTATTTCCGAATTGATTCGAGGCCCAGGTCGTCGTGTAGGTCAACGTTCCTCACGAACCACGGAGCCCCGACAGCTAACCTGCAAAAGCGGGATTGTAGGGATTGGAGGGTGTCTATGTGTGTGCGGGCCGCGTGAGCGAACACCACACTCGCGTAAGTCATGACGGGCCTTATGCAAGTTTTGTAAAGTGTCACCTTGTTCCGAAGGGACATTTTACTCCGCTTACAGATCATGGGGTAGAGTCTACCGAGAATAAACGCGGCACGGTCACGGACTGATTTTATATGCGGGCGGAATGTCATCGATGCATCCAGGGTAACGCCCAGGTACTTGACCTTCCTGGCCCAGGGTATGGGTTGTCTAAAGAGAGTAATCGGGGGTGTGAGATTCCTCCTCCTAATCCGGGAGGAAATCCGTGTGGAGCTTCCCCTCTGAAATAGCACCGCAGTACTTTTCGCTGGGTTGATGTCTATGCGCCATTTTCGGAACCACTGTCCTAGGGCTAGGGCTGCGCTCTGAAGCTTCTTCGCGATTAGGGACTTATTTCTACTAGAATAGTAAACAGTCGTGTCGTCGGCGAATAAAGCTAAATGGGTCGGCGGCGACCGGGGAATATCGTTGACGAATAAGCTAAATAGGAGGGGTGAGAGGACAGAGCCTTGCGGGACTCCAGCTGTGAGAGGTCGTGGGGAGGAGCGGGTTCCCTCGACTCGATATCGAAAAGAGCGGTTCGACAAGAAGTCCCGTATGATGAGCACGAGACTATCCGGCACGCCCATGTTGAATAGTTTGAAAATCAAACCATTGTGCCAGACTTTGTCGAACGCTTTTGCGACGTCGAAGAAGAGAGCTCCCGTGTATAACGGTTTTGGTCGATTAAGCCCCACAAGAATGTGCTCCGTGAGGCGGTGCACCTGTTGAACGCATGAGTGATTTGTACGGAATCCGAATTGTTCATCGATAAGAATGCCCTTGGATGAGACGAAGTCTCTGAGGCGTTTGTAGAGCAGACGCTCATACAGTTTGCCTAGAGACATGAGGAGGCTAATCGGGCGGTAGCTCGTCGGATGATTTTTTGGTTTACCGGGTTTATGTATGCCGATAACGTCCGCTTCTTTCCACACCGCGGGAAAGATACAGTTCGCCATAGCGGCATTGAAAATAGATGCCAACATCACGATGAGTTGGACGGGTAGAAGTTTAATAACGCGGTTAGATATACCGTCGGAACCGGGAGCCTTGCGAGGACGTAGGTCTTTGATCAAGTCTTTAACTTCTATCGGGGTGACGGGTGGTAACGCATCCGATGGTGGCAAGGAGGCTCTGCGTTCTACCTCACTGTCTACTAATTCTACATGAACAGGGTCCACGGATTGAGTGCTGGGCGTGCACTGGGTTTGCAATGTATCGGCCAGCAGCTCTGCTTTTTCGTCATCATCGAATGCCGCGAGTCGGCCTGAGGGGCCTACGAGGGGGGGCATAGTTACTACCGTATCCGATTTGAGAGTACGAGCTAAGCGGTAGTAAGACCTTTGGGAGGGCGCGAGTCCTTCTAAGAAATCAGACCATTTGGCATCTCGGACTTCGGCGATGCGAGACTTTACGTCGCGTTGTAGGGCACGCATTCGAATACGATTTTCCGCGGTAGGATACCTGTCGTAGGCGCGTATCGAGGCGTTCTTAGCTCTAAGGAGTTCCCTAATATCGTCGGACAATTTGAAGCGGTGAAGGAAGTCCTCCGCTACAACTTGTTTCGATGACCTATCTAATGTCGAGGTGATGTGTGACGTTAAGATGTCTATGGCTTCAGCGGTATCCTGAGGAGACGGGATAGACTCCGGGTTAAACGGGAGCGATGGTGGATCAGATTCAGCCAGGCTGATGCCCAGCGTGTGCCAATCCACCACAGTCCTCGTGACGGGAACGGAATCGGGAGCGCGACCGAGCTTCATAACGACGGGACGGTGGTCTGAATCTAACTCTGAAACTACTTCGATCGAGTGTAAGCGCAGAGTTACGTTTTTTAATAACGCTATGTCGAGTATATCCGGGCGATGTGCGATATTTAGCGGGTAGTGAGTCGGGGTTAGCGGAGCGACGATATCGAAGGCGAGATCATCGACTAACGCGTCAAGCCGCCTGCCATTCGGGGTTGTGGTGTGTGAGTTCCACCTGATGTGTTTACAATTTAGGTCGCCCGCCAGAATGACAGAGCTCCCCATACCGAGCAGCGCCTCGATATCACTGCTTAGAACGATCTTATCCGGTGGAAGATAAACGGACGCGATAACGATCGGCGCGTGTCCCGTCAGTGAGATTCGGCACACTGATGCTTCGATATTAGCGAGCGCGGGAGGATCGAGCGGGACGCAATGCAGGGCTCTTCTATAGTAAATGACGGTACCACCACCACGGGCAGAGAGCCTGTCGTTCCTGACCATGTTATAGTTCGCGATTTTAGGGTCACGGCGCGCGGGCTTAAGTAGGGTCTCCTGCACTAAAAAGATATCAATTTGGTGGTCACGCAAAAAGTCAGAAACCTGATCACGTTGATTTGCGAGACCGTAAGCGTTAAAAAATCCTATCGTTACGGATAGGGGCTTTATTCTACTTATATACGCCATTGATTACCGGCGGAGTGAGGGGAGGACGTACGTATTTAATGACGCGTATACGTCGGCGTATTCCTGTACAACGGCGATAAAGTGTTGTGCAGTGGAGGCAGCGCGAATGGCGTCGCCCAAAGCGTTAACGCGCTCAAAGTTGATCGACTGAAAGAAGTCGATCGCTAAAGCGAGATTATCGGACGCGGTCGGAGGGCAAGTCGCGGGAGAAGGACGAGTCGCGGGGGCGGGACGAATCGCGGAGGAGGGAGTTGTAGCCGTGTTCGTGTACGGCAGCGGTTTTGCCCAGGCCGAGACACTGGGCACCGCCGCCGGAACGAACGCTGGCTTAGCCTGCGACGCAGAGGGTGCCGAGGCTTTGATGTCTGGGCCGGAAGCTCGGAGGCGGTTTTGGCGGGCGACGCGGCGATTTATTTTAGGGGCTCGGGGGCAACCACGGTAATTCGCGGGGTGACCCTGTGTTCGACACAGGACGCAGCTAGGCGGTTCCGTCGCGGTTTTTTGGTCGCGAGCGCAGAGGGCCGTGGCGTGATCGCCCAAACACTTAACACATCGGGGGCGCGCGTGACAGTTACGGGAAGAGTGCCCGTACAATTGACAGTTATGGCACTGGCTAGGAGTGCCTTTTTTATGGGGGGCTTCGACAGCGATACCAGAGAGCCTACAGACGGTCTGTGTGTTAAAGATTTTCTTACCCTCGGGGGTAGGCTGGAGAGCGACTAGAACCATATTATATGGCTCCCTACCGCGACCGGTGTGCATACGGTGCACAGAATTCACTGGTAGGCCTTGTTCTAACAGGTCGGCTTTTACGAGCTCTACATCTAACTCTTTAGGGATTCTGCGTATTACAACGCGGAGTTCGCGCTCCTCCTGGAGCGTATACGTATGGAAACTTATACGCTCCTTACGGAGGTAAGAAGAGAGGGCCCTATGGTCGTCGGGTGTTTGAACCTTAATTTGAATGCCGTTCGCGAGGTTACGGGCATTCGTGAAATTTATATTTTTGGCCTTAAGGGCCAGGCAAACTCGATCCCAAGCTGCCTTCTCCTGAAGGATAACCGGGGGAGGGGTCTGGGTTTTATTTTGTGCCACCGGACGCGGCGACGGAGTGGCACGGGCTGGGGGCGCAACGGGAGTCTGAGGGCGGGGGCGCGACGCGTTCACGGCTTTGCTAATTTTAGCGGCCGCGGGAGCTCGAGACTCCGCGGCACGCTTCTTACCCTTCTGTACTAGGGTGAATCCATCCGTCGATGAGGCGGGGGCGAGGTCGACCTCCATGTCCGAGTCAGAGTCGGAGCACGAGGAGGCGGGTGCAGGCGACCTACGAGCAAGTGTAGGTGTTTTAGAGGGCGCGACGGAGGCCGCGGATGATCGCTCAGCTGAAACGATGGTCACGGCGGACGACGCAGCAGCTTTTCTCGCCAGTATAGGCGACACGGGAGCGGCAGGCACGACAGAGGCTGCGGTGCTCAATGCAGAAGCTCTGCACGCAGGTACAGGCGACGCAGGAGCAGCGAGCGCGGCGGAGTCCTCGAGAGGGCTCGCAGTGTGATTGGCCTTGAAGGCCAAAAACTCCGAGGCGAGCTGTGGGTGGCGAAGTCGGAGGAATTCCGCGAATACAGCGTCCATGATCGCTGAGTACCCAGGTGGGGCGGCCCCGGGTCTTGAAAACACTCGCCTTGCGGCGAGGCCCCAACTTCTCGGACCTGAGCGGTTCTATTGAACACAGGTGGCAATGCGGCGCGATTACTACAGGACAAAGAAAAAGCACAACAAAACAGAAATTACGAAAAGAAACAAAACAAATAAATACTTGCAGGAAACCACTTTGTCGGCAGATGTACCACGAACACAGAAACAACAAAAGGAAACAAAACAAATAAAAACTTCCAGAAAGAGCACTTAGTCGGCAGATGTATCACGAACACAGGCCGCGCGAACAATGGCCGGGCTAACAAAAGCCGGGCGAACAAAGACCGGGCGATCGAGTGGACGATGAGCACGTCCGCACGTGACGGGTGCCTCTATCGGAAATTCGTTAACACTAGCCCTAACAAGAGCCGTGCTTCGCAGAATCTACCACCGAATCGGAATTGCGACCCACTGAGAAGATCCGGTGAGAAACTCAGTGGGCTGTGCCTCTAATCTCGTAATTAAAAAGCCAATATGACGATTCCTTTCAGTGAAATCTCGAAGCGATAAAGTTTTCTCTGGTTGTCCAAATAGTATTTATTCGTGGACGCTTGCGTGACTGCAGCTGAACACAAATAAGACAAAATTTACCCTAAAAATGCACGCTTGTTTAAATATGTATATCAAGAGAAATATATTAAATAAATAAATAAATATTTACTAACAATCACGCCACGTTAACTGGTCCCGTGATAAGTTCGTAAAGAACTTGTGTTACAAATACCAGATAACGGATATAAATGTAAGATTTTTATTATACACATACATATATTTAATAGACATCCATAACCCTGGAAAAGACATTTATATTTATCATACAAATATCTTCCCTTGGCGGGATTCGAACCCGCGACCCCCTTGTGTAGTGACCATGTCACTTACCACTACACCAGACGGCCGTTAAAAAAAAATAAAGAAAAATAACACATGTGACATAGAGCAGCAGAAAACAGCAACCAAAGCTTTATTTACAAGTTATTCAAAGAGCATTTAAGCGAAAAATATTTGTTTAAATCAGCCTGAATCATTCGCCGGTTTTCTTGTTCCAGTTGTTTGGCGCGGGGCACTGCGCATGCCTTCCAGAATCTTCCGCGACCGTAGGAACGTTGCTGGCTTGCGACTTGGCCTTCTTAAAGCAAGGCTTGATGAAGAGGCACCAGCCTTTGCCGAGAACGTCCATAATGCCAATCACGGATAGGCCGAGAAGAAAACCCTGGGACCAAACGATTTTAGCGTTACTTTATAGAACTATTAATGTGACAAGCTTTAATTTGTTTTTTTTATTGCTTAGGTTTGTAGACGAGCTCACGGTCCACCTAATGTGAAGTGGATACTGGAGCCCATAGACATTTACAACGTAAATGCCGCCACCCACCTTCAGACACGAGTTGCAAGATTTCACTTTTAACAGTACAACGGCTGCCCCGCCCTTCAGACCGAAATGCATTACTGCTTCACGGCAGAAATAGGCAAGGTGGTGGTAGCTACCCGTGCGGGCTCGCAAGTCGTCCTACCACAAGTAGTTACGTAAATTATAATTTTGTTGGTTTCATTTTTATTACACGATGTTATACCTTCACCGTGGAAGTCAATCGTGAACATTTGTTAAGTACGTATTTCATTACAAAAATTGGTGCCTGCGGGATTCGAACACCGGTGCATCGCTACATACAAATGCACCGGACGTCTTATCCTTTAGGCCACGACGACTTCATCCTATCAATATGAAACTTCTTCCCGCATTACCTACCCTCATTTCGCCGAATTAGTTTGACTCCTCAATGCTTGCGCTGCTAAAAGCGCCACCACTATTTACATGTTATAATTACTTTCAACTTAATATTTGTAACCTAAAATAGACATTGGGTGTCGTAAATGAAAACTCTTCTTGGGATTTAACGGAAAACAGGACCTCTTGTGAATCCGCACCGGTAGGTACCACACCCCGCCTATTTCTGCCGTGAAGCAGTAATGCGTTTCGGTTTGAAAGGTGGGGCATCCGTTGTAACTATACCGAGACCTTAGAACTTATATCTCAAGGTGGGTGGCGCATTTACGTTGTAGATGTCTATGGGCTCCAGTAACCATTTAACACCAGGTAGGCTGTGAGCTCGTCCACACATCTAAGCAATAAAAAATAAAAACAACTTCTCTGAGTACCATCATAATGCGATCACCATCTCTCATTTATTGGTGAGCAGCCATGTAAAAGCCATGCTGTAGGCCCAGTTGGAGAGTTCCACTCTACCGCTCATACCGGTCATTGTACAGTAATACAAACTAAGACAACAACTAGACTTCATTGGCGGATCGACTAAACACGCAATGCATTCCAAATTGAGGCCTCAAATAACTGACGTGCTGTTTACGTTGTATGAGTTACGCAGGAGTTATCTATACAAATCTATACTTCTATACTAATATTATAAAGAGGAAAGATTTGTTTGTTTATTTGTATTGAGTAGGCTCCGAAACTACTGAACCGATTTGAAAAATTCTTTCACTGTTTGGAAGCTACACTATTCTCGACATAGGGTTTATTTAATTTTTTTTGAAAAAAATTAGGGATCCTTACTAAAACTCCAATAACGTAACCAAAGGTGTAAAAAAATTACCTAAAATATTCTTTACATCGCGTGCCCTGCGAAAACTATTGATGATAGAATAAAATAATGTACTACGACTTTGTAGAACACATTGTTATTTACAAAAAGTGCATAGCAAAAAGTGCATGCAAAGACAGCATATGTCTAACTATTATAGTTATGCCGCAATAAGTGTTCTTTTATTTAAAAAAATAAAACAACGTCAAATATCGTTGAAATTTTTGTTAAAGACCCGAGCGGAGCCGGAGCGGGCCGCTTGTTCAGAAATACGCGGGCCACACAAATTGAATACGAACGCGAGCAAAAAGAAAACATCTTCATAGCATTCAACGCTATGGAGCATAAACATAAGTTTTATTCATTCCGATTCAGGCACCCGTCGCGTGCTGACGTGCTCATCGACCGTTCGATTGCCCGACCTCGGTTCGGGGCACATCTGGCGTCCAAGTGTTTTTTCTCGGAAGTGACTACCTGTGTTAATTGCGTCGCATCGCCATCTGTGAGCGGGCGGACCCCTAAATTCCAGGAATTCGTTCGGTAACTTAGTGGCCCGTTTGCAAGCGGACGGCTGTGTGCCGTAATTAATTGCGATTATTACAATTTTTGGGGCCTCGCCGTAAGGCGAGTGTGTTTTTAAAGTCCCGGGGCAGCCCCCCCTGGGCACTCGTCTAATATAATGGAGTCCACGGTCGACCTGTTTGCGGAATTTCTTCGCCTTAGGTACCCAACGCTATCGGCAGAATTTTTAGAATTCAAGGCCCATCATGCAGCGAACTCGCCGGCGGTCTCCGTCGCCCCCGTCGCTCCTGCGTCGTCCATCGCGGCCTCCGTCGTGCCCGCCGATCCCGTGTCGCCGATACTCGCGCCCAAAACTTCTGCGTCGACCGTTGCAGCTTCCGCCCCAACCGTGCGTTCGTCGGCGACCTACGTTGCATCCGTGCGTTCGTCCACAGCCTCCGTCGTGCCTGCGTCGTCCACTGCTCCCGCTAAAACACCCACCCACAGGTCGCCCGCGCCCTCTTCATCCGATTCAGAGTCGGACATGGAGGTCGACCCTTCCTCCGCCGCCGCGACTGATGGATTCACAGTAGTCCAAAAAGGTAAAAAGCGCGCTGCGGAGGCCCGAGCTCCCGCGGCCGCTAAAGTAAGCAAAGCCGCGAACGCGTCGCGTCCCCGCCCTCCAACCCCCGTCGCTCCCGCTGTCCGTGCCACACCGTCGCCGCATCCAGTGGCACAATCTAAAACTCAGATCCCTCCCCCGGTAATCCTTCAAGAGAAGGCAGCTTGGGACCGAGTTTCCCTGGCCCTTAAGGCCAAAAATATTAATTTTGTCAGCGCCCGTAATCTCGCCAACGGGATTCAAATAAAAGTAACGACACCCGACGAACATAGGGCTCTCTCAAGTTACCTCCGAAAGGAGCGTATAAGCTTCCACACTTATACGCTCCAGGAGGAGCGCGAACTCCGCGTTGTCATACGTGGAATCCCGAAGGAGCTAGATGCCGATCTCGTCAAGGCTGATCTGATAGAACAAGGCCTACCAGTAAATTCCGTGCACCGCATGCACACCGGCCGCGGTAGGGAGCCATACAATATGGTTCTAGTCGCCCTCCAGCCTACCCCCGAGGGTAAGCATATTTTTAACATACGGACCGTCTGTAAACTCTCCGGTATCGCCGTCGAAGTCCCCCATAAAAAAGGCACTCCTAGTCAGTGCCATAACTGCCAACTGTACGGGCACTCTTCCCGTAACTGTCACGCGCGCCCCCGATGTGTTAAGTGTTTGGGCGATCACGCCACGGCCCTTTGTACTCGCGACCAGAAAACCGCCACCGAACCACCTAGCTGCGTCCTGTGCCGAACACAGGGTCACCCCGCGAACTACCGTGGATGCCCCCGAGCTCCAAAAATAAATCGCCGCGTCGCCCGCCAAAACCGCCTCCGAGCTTCCCGCCCAGACATCAAAGCCTCAGCACCCTCTGTGCCGAAGGCTAAGCCTGCCTTCGTGCCGGCGCCGGTGCCCAGCGGCTCGGCCTGGGCTAAACCGTTGCCGTACACGAACACGGCTGCAGCTCCTCCCTCCGCGATTCGTCCCGCCCCCGCGATACGTCCCTTCCCCGCGATTCGTTCCTCCCCCGCGACCAACAGTCCGACCGCGTCCGATAATCTCGCTCTAGCGATCGACTTTTTTCAGTCGATCAACTTTGAGCGTGTTAACGCCTTGGGTGACGCCATTCGCGCCGCCTCCACTGCACAACACTTCATCGCCGTTGTGCAGGAATACGCTGACGTATACGCGTCGTTAAATACGTACGTCCTCCCCTCACTCCGCCGGTAATCAATGGCGTACATTAGTAGAATAAAGCCCTTATCCGTAACGATAGGATTTTTTAACGCTTACGGTCTCGCAAATCAACGTGATCAGGTTTGTGATTTTTTGCGTGACCATCAAATTGACATTTTCTTAGTGCAGGAGACCCTACTTAAGCCCGCGCGCCGTGACCCTAAAATCGCGAACTATAATATGGTCAGGAACGACAGGCTCTCTGCTCGTGGTGGTGGTACCGTCATTTACTATAGAAGAGTCCTGCATTGCGTCCCGCTCGATCCTCCCGCGCTCGCTAATATCGAAGCATCAGTGTGCCGAATCTCACTGACGGGACACGCGCCGATCGTTATCGCGTCCGTTTATCTTCCACCGGATAAGATCGTTCTAAGCAGTGATATCGAGGCGCTGCTCGGCATGGGCAGCTCTGTCATCCTAGCGGGCGACCTAAATTGTAAACACATCAGGTGGAACTCTCATACCACAACCCCGAATGGCAGGCGGCTCGACGCGTTAGTCGATGATCTCGCCTTCGATATCGTGGCTCCGCTAACCCCGACTCACTACCCGCTAAATATCGCGCATCGCCCGGATATACTCGATATAGCGTTATTAAAAAACGTAACTCTGCGCTTACACTCGATCGAAGTAGTTTCAGAGTTAGATTCAGACCACCGTCCCGTCGTTATGAAGCTCGGTCGCGCTCCCGATTCCGTTCCCGTCATGAGGACTGTGGTGGATTGGCACACGCTGGGCATTAGCCTGGCTGAATCTGATCCACCATCGCTCCCGTTTAGCCCGGACTCTACCCCGTCTCCTCAGGATACCGCTGAAGCCATAGACATCCTAACGTCACACATCACCTCGACATTAGATAGGTCATCGAAGCAAGTTCTGGCGGAGGACTTCCTTCACCGCTTCAAATTGCCCGACGATATTAGGGAACTCCTTAGAGCTAAGAACGCCTCAATCCGCGCATACGATAGGTATCCTACCGTGGAAAATCGCACTCGAATGCGTGCCCTACAACGCGACGTAAAGTCTCGCATCACCGAAGTCCGAGATGCCAGATGGTCTGATTTCTTAGAAGGACTCGCGCCCTCTCAAAGATCTTACTACCGCTTAGCTCGTACTCTCAAATCGGATACGGTAGTAGCTATGCCCCCCCTCGTAGGCCCCTCAGGCCGACTCGCGGCGTTCGATGATGATGAAAAAGCAGAGCTGCTGGCCGATACGTTGCAAACCCAGTGCACGCCCAGCACTCAATCCGTGGACCCTGTTCATGTAGAATTAGTAGACAGTGAGGTAGAACGCAGAGCCTCCTTGCCACCTTTGGATGCGTTACCACCCGTCACCCCGATGGAAGTTAAAGATTTGATCAAAGACCTACGTCCTCGCAAAGCTCCCGGTTCCGACGGTATATCTAACCGCGTTATTAAACTTCTACCCATCCAACTCATCGTGATGTTAGCATCTATCTTCAATGCCGCTATGGCTAACTGTATCTTTCCCGCGGTGTGGAAAGAAGCGAACGTTATCGGCATACACAAACCCGGTAAACCAAAAAATAATCCGACGAGTTACCGCCCGATTAGCCTCCTCATGTCTCTGGGCAAACTGTATGAGCGTCTGCTCTACAAACGCCTCAGAGACTTCGTCTCATCAAAGGGCATTCTCATCGATGAACAATTCGGATTCCGTGCAAATCACTCATGCGTACAACAGGTACACCGCCTCACGGAGCACATTCTCGTGGGACTTAACCGACCAAAACCGATCTACACGGGAGCCCTCTTCTTCGACGTCGCAAAAGCGTTCGACAAAGTCTGGCACAATGGTTTGATTTTCAAACTTTTTAACATGGGCGTACCGGACAGTCTCGTGCTCATCATACGGGACTTCTTGTCTAACCGCTCTTTTCGATATCGAGTAGAGGGAACCCGCTCCTCCCCGCGACCACTCACGGCTGGAGTCCCGCAAGGCTCTGTTCTTTCTCCGCTCCTATTTAGTTTATTTGTCAATGATATTCCCCGGTCGCCGCCGACCCAGCTAGCCTTATTCGCTGACGACACAACCGTTTACTACTCAAGTAGAAACAAGTCCCTAATCGCGATTAAGCTCCAGAGTGCAGCGTTAGCCCTCGGACAGTGGTTCCGAAAATGGCGCATAGACATCAACCCAGCGAAAAGCACAGCAGTGTTATTTCAAAGGGGAAACTCTCCGCTTATTTCCTCCCGCATTAGGAGGAGAAATATCACACCCCCGATCACCCTCTTTGGCCAACCTATACCCTGGACCAGGAAGGTCAAGTACCTGGGAGTCACCCTGGATGCATCCATGACATTCCGCCCGCATATAAAAACAGTCCGCGACCGTGCCGCATTTATTCTCGGTAGACTCTATCCCATGATCTGTAAGCGGAGTAAAATGTCCCTTCGGAACAAGGTGACACTTTACAAAACTTGCATAAGGCCCGTCATGACTTACGCAAGTGTGGTGTTCGCTCACGCGGCCCGCACACACATAGACACCCTCCAATCCCTACAATCCCGCTTTTGCAGGTTAGCCGTCGGGGCTCCGTGGTTCGTGAGGAACGTCGACCTACACGACGACCTGGGCCTCGAATCGATCCGTAAACATATGAAGTCAGTGTCGGAACGTTACTTCGATAAGGCTATGCGTCATGATAATCGCCTTATCGTTGCCGCCGCTGATTACTCCCCGAATCCTGATCACGCAGGAGCAAGTCACCGTCGTCGCCCTAGACACGTCCTTACGGATCCATCAGATCCAATAACTCTTGCATTAGATACCTTCAGCTCTAACACTAGGAGCAGGCTAAGGAACCCCGGTAACCGTACTCGTCGAACTCGACAAAGAGGTCGACGTGCAACCTAACCCATGCATCAGCCCGCTGAGTTTCTCGCCGGATCTTCTCAGTGGGTCGCGATTCCGATCCGGTAGTAGATTCAATCGCGAAGCAATTGCTCTTGAGTTGTTAGGTCTCCTTCGGAGGCGCTCGGGCAGTTGTTAGCAAATCCCACCCCTCCTGGCTGAGCCTTTGCTCGCCCACCTGTCCTGGTGAAGCTGGAAAGGCCTCCGGGCCACCAGTAATCTTTCAATCACAAAAAAAAAAAAAAAAATAAGTTTTATAGTGTCGACAGTTTGAAAGGAATTTTTTTAGCTTTATATTTTTTTATTGTCTTTGTTAGCAGATGTACGTATGGCCCACCGGATGGTCACTAATCACATCGCTCACGGACGTCAGCAATGCCGTCAGCACAGCCAAGCCGCTGCCTACCGTTAAGTACTCTTCACAAGCCTCGTTGGAAGAAGACCATGTCATAGCACTCAAGAAATATGTTCTATACCCGTATAGCTAATAGTTCGGGCGAACTGATAATCAAGTCTTCAGGTAGATCTCCTCAGAGTTGTCAAGCAAGTATTTCCTGTCTAATACAAATGAGATTCCTAATTTCTTTAACAAAGATATCTAATAACATCAGTAACCGGTAACGAATCACATGCAGTCATGTGGCTGCAAACAAGAATTCCCTGTTATATACAAACCGGAAACTTTAGATATGTACATAATTATATACTTTTAAATACAGGTCAAGTGAACGAGCTCACAGTTCGTCTGGTGCTAAGTCCATGGACATCACACCCTGAGATGTGAGGTTTAAGCCTCAATTTTTTCGATGAACTAATTTTCTAGTAAGTACAAAGCGATTATCTTAGTTTGCTCTTAGTTCTGCAGGTTTGATACAGAAAAAGACAGTATGTTTTAAAATTTCTGAGATCAGTTTTACTGACCGTAGGACGCCTAATTTATTTTACCAGCCCACTCACGTCAACTGCCCTTTCTTCATCTCCTCATTCTTGATTCGATTTCGCAGGGAAAATCAGAGCATAGCCTCTCCATTGATCTTTGAGTGATTTCATACCTTCTGATAAGGCTTATTCTTAGCAACCACATGGTGAATGCCTTATAACCCCGGCCAAATAGCTGTAACTATACTTGAGACCCTAGGTAAGGTTTTTGTTACCGCTCCAGGCTTAGAACAACTTACAATACTACCGCCAAGATCTGACAAGAACAGGTTCCAGTCGTAATTGTATCGCTCCTCGTATACTGACACCATCATGCTGTTGAAATACAGGTACAGCTGGAAAACAAAGGAAGGAAGGAACAGAGTGATTAAAAACTTAATAAGTGGTATACCGGGAACCCTCATTGGAAAATACCATCATCTGACTCATCACTACAGTTCTGCTTCCAGATTTAAAGTCTATATTTCACTGTATAGTGTCGAATGTAAAAAATGTAACTATGTCCTGAAATGCGATTAACTTGAGAATCGGTAGCAACGTTCTCTAACTATCATACTGTTACGCCGGTAAGAGTAACGCCATCTATCGCCGAATAGTGGAACGAATATCGAAGGATCGGGTAGCATCTATAAAGCTCGAGAAGTAC
Source organism: Bombyx mori (assembly GCF_030269925.1). Taxonomy (NCBI): domain Eukaryota; kingdom Metazoa; phylum Arthropoda; class Insecta; order Lepidoptera; family Bombycidae; genus Bombyx; species Bombyx mori. The sequence goes on from NC_085114.1 coordinate 1,667,220, forward strand.
AGCGCCATCTATTGTCAAATAACGGAAACACAATACTCGATTTGTGTGAAATATTCTCGATAATTCTAGGGATGTGGTATCGGCTATAAAAGCGTTGCAGAGATGTTACGCAGTCAATTAGTAATCGGAACTACTCGAAGCGAAACAGCGAACGGATCACATGAAGCGAAGCGGAAGAAGTGAATTCAGAATCTCAAAGTGTTCATGAAGTGTTTTAAGTGTGTTCTAAGTGATAAATACAGTTTTAAGTTGTACTTTGGTGGGACATTTTATTTATCCCGAACCCCAGCGCGTAACAATACCATCAAACGACAATCGTTCGTTACTTAATACCAATTGGAAAAATGAAAGGCTATATCTGCATATTATTATTAAACAACTAGTGATCGCTCAATAATTAATTGAAATTATAAGTTTGAACATTATTATTGGTTCTATTGTCAATGGCTTTATACTTCTATAATCGCAGATTTCGCCAAGTCTATATACTACTAGCAGACCCGGCCCCACGTTGCTGTGGCTAAGGTTTTTGAAGTGAAAACTTCTTTAGAATCGTTGAGATTTCAAACCGGATGCAACGGAAAAAACGACAGGTAAGAGACACAAATACAAAAATGTGTAGGATGAAGCCAGCAAAGAATGAGACAGAAATATACATACTATTTAATACAGCGCCATCTGTGAGATTTTTTAATACTAACGTGTGTATGAAAGCTCTTGTAGTGAATTTTAATTTAGGATTATACGTGAAATTAAAATATCAATTCACAGAGGGCGCTACCTTACAATTATTTACTAATGACAAAATTTTACATAACTTAAGACGTTTAGGATAATTGTATTTTAATTTTGGAAGGTTTCACTTCTACCACGTGTGAATTGCACACATTTTGTTTTTATTGTTTTTAAGGTAAGGTAAGGTTTGTGTTATTCTCAATTAGACCACAGACTTTATGAATAAACAAATGAGTATATAGGTATGCTTGTGTGTGTCAAATACATGGTAGTGTGTGTAATGTTTTTATTTCTTGGTTTAATGTTTTTTTTATCGATAATTTTTAAAAATATTACCAATCTGCACTCCTTCTCTACATAAACTATAAGTATGGGAAATTTAATTCTCCTCCGTCCGCGCAATTTTCAAAAAAAGACGTACAAAGTTTTTGCTTCACGCATTAATAATATATAGATTATAAATTATTCATTGGAATTCTAAATGCAAAGGACTGTAATGTAAAAAAAGATGTGTGGTGTCGTGGGACACCGGATAGGAACGAAGTTCCTTATTATAAAAATATTAATTTTAAGTTCTATTCGAGGTATAAAGAAAATAAAACTGGAGGTTTCGCAACAACCCACAGTCATTCGGTAACGTGCGAACTTATTGTAGTACACTTCATTCACGGTTGTTTGCATAAGAGTTAGTGTATTGCGCAAACGAACACATTGAATGATAAAAAATATGTCATTTTTTGTACGTTATTACAAAGTAAAGTCGTACACTGTGTGCATTACTAATAAAAATCTTACGTTACGGACGTTTTTTCCCGGTAAGGGTACCCCTCCGCATCGTCCCTTAAGGAACTTCGTTCCAAAAAAAAACAAAGAAATGTAAATTGATGAAATTTCTACATTCTCTAAAATATACTATACCTGGATCTGGAGAGTTGCGTCTCCCGACTTGGCTTTCCACTGGTTTCCGGTCGAGTCCCAGGAGTACAAGCTCTGACGGGCAGTCACGTACGTGTTGTAGAGATATGAACGGCAAAACCGGGGACAGACCACGCAGTTGTGACCATTGTACGACCTGGATCAGGCAGATAGTTGACAGGCTGCTTTTTATTATTGTTTAGATGGGTGGACGAGCTCATAGCCCACCTTGTGTTAAGTGGTTACTGGAGCCCATAGACATCTACAACGTAAATGCGCCACCAACCTCAAGTATGGTTACAAGTGCTACCCTACCCTTCAACCCAAAACACATTACTGCTTCACGGCAGAAATACGCAGGGCGGTGGTACCTACCCGTGCGGATTCACAAGAGGTCCTACCACCAGTAATTACGCAAATTATAATTTTGCGGGTTTGATTTTTATTACACGATGTTATTCCTTCACCGTTGAAGTCAATCGTGAACATTTGTTAAGTACATATTTCATTAGAAAAATTGGTACCCGCCTGGGATTCGAACACCGGTGCATCGCTACACACGAATGCACCGGACGCCTTATCCTTTGGGCCACGACGACTGTCCAATGTTTTAAAAACCTCTCAGCATACTTGATGTAGGCAGAGATGAGAGTCCTCATGGATGTAAAGTTATCACAGCGCGGCAGGTTGCTTTCCATCCAGGGTCCGGAGCAGCCAGCCTCAGCTCCGGTTTCGTCCCAGACGAATTGTGCGGTGCACTGTTCGAGAAATTGTAATTGATATACAAAACTGTTCTCTTGATGCTCTGGTGTGAGACGGATAGCCACAGTGCAGCCCATCGACATTATACCTAATGCCAAAATCGCTAATGGCACAAACACTGTCGCACGCATGGAACCGAAAAATAGGATTGTTTTTTGATATAAATAAGCAACAACTATGGGTTTTTTTATGAATGAGGGATTACTGGTGGCCCAGAGGCCTTTCCAGTTTCACCAGGACAGGGACAGTTAACAGCTGCCCGAGCGCCTCCGAAGGTGACCTAACAACTCAAGAGCAGCTGTTTCGCGAATGAATCTACTACCGAATCGGAATCGCGACCCGCTGAGAAGATCCGGCGAAAAACTCAGCGGGCTGATGCATGGGTTAGGTTGTACGTCGAACTCTTTGCCGAGTTCGACGAATACGGTTACCGGGGTCCAGCCTGCTCCTAGCGTTAGAGCTGAAGGCGTCTAGTGCAAGGGTTATTGGATGTGATTAATCCATAAGGACGTGCTATTATGGTACTAACCAGTGCATATTCAACATCCCTGTAATCAAATAAATATATTACAAAATTCGCGGTCCTTGAAAGGAGAAAAATCTGAAATTCAACCATAAATTTTGTACAACAAAGTCATTTTTGCATTACTCACAACATTGGCACTGTAATGGTCGTCATAAGTACAAAGATCATCTTCACTGCTGATCATGACGTATTCATCGACCTTCAACTTCACATCCATGGTCTCACCGACGTTCACGTAAAGATGGTCCACCAGACCTCCATTGTAAACTTCCACTTCTGTATTAATGAGCTATGTATTACAACCGAGGCAGGGAAGGTTTTCAGGTCACCTAAGCTTATGGTAAATACAATATGAGTGCCACTATCCACCCTCAAACATAAGATTAAAAATTTAAACGACTGTGCATCCGAAGAAGCAGAAATAATGGAACTGTGACATGCAACTTATAAGTGTAGTTTAGTTTAGTTTCTTTAGGCCACAAATGAATAGTTCGAATGGGGTCTTAGTATACGTCCAAATCCAAGTGGTTTCGGCTGTGTGGTTTTAGCCTGAGTAGGTCTATCTTATCGCTTCTCGTCGTTGGTGACTAAGGTATTCGTCGGAGAATGGATAGTAGCGTTCTCTGAGTGTTATTACCCCAACGTAGAGCGATCGCTATTCGGCCTTAGGGGGTAGTAAAGGGCACTACTACCGTCTGGTGGTAGGCCAGTGGTGGTAGGACAAAATTATAATTTGCGTAATTACTGGTGGTAGGACCTCTTGTGAGTCTGCGCGGGTGGGTACCACTACCCTGCCTATTTCTGCCGTGAAGCAGTAATGCGTTTCGGTTTGAAGGGTAGGACAGCCGTTGTACTGTTAAAAGTAAGACCTTTAAAACTCATGTCTCAAGGTGGGTCGCGGCATTTACGTTATAGATGTCTATGGGCTCCGGTAACCACTTAATATCAGGAGGGCCGTGAGCTCATCTAACCATCTAAGCAATAAAATAAAAAACTATCAGCCCGCCCGGGTACGCGGTACACAAACACGCTCTACTATCTGGAGTAGTTTTTGTGCACAATAAAGAATATAACGAAATGGCCCGCCCGCATTCGTTTTCCACTTTCGTTTTAATCTACAAAATAAGATGCAAAGTGCCTCCATATAATATGGAAGTAGAACACAATCTCTTTTTTTTCCCTACTATGCTGATAGCCTTGAAAGATTATATCAGCTTCGCCCTAACATGTAGGTGAGCTCACGGGGCTCAAACCGAAGTATTGCTAACACTGGCCCTAGCAAGAGCAGTGCTTCGCAGAATCTACCACCGGATCGGAAACGCGACCCACTGAGAAGATCCGGCGAGAAACTCAGTGGGCTGTGTCTATGGGTTAAAACACAATCTCTGATCAACAATTAAAATGGAAATCGAATTATTCAGGAACAGAAAATTACCAGTATACGGTTCTCGTATGTAGTGGACGTGAACGTGGTATCCTGGGGGGTGGACGCTGGTGCTGGTGGCCACGTCTTCAGCGCTGTGCCTTAAGGTCACGGAGTACCCGGTAGTTTTGGTTGCTTGAGTGCTCAAGATCTTTGGGTTCATAGTGTAACAGCGACCCATTGCGAAACCGAGCATTGGTTTTAACTCTACATCTGAAAATTAGAAGCTAAGTAGAGTGGGTAAGACTTTTATTAAACTATATTCACATAAATAAACAAATTCGTTAATAAATAAATAAAACCATCCGGCTTTGGAATGAACTCACCTCCACGGTGTTTTCCGAGCGCTATGACATGTCCTTCTTCAAACGAGGCTTGCGGAGAGTACTTTATGGTAGGCAACGACTTGGCTCTGCCCCTGGCATTGCTGACGACCATGAGCGACGGTGACCACTTGCCATCAGGTGTGCCGTATGCTCGTCTGCCTACAAAGGCAATAAAAAAAATGTTAATTTATCTTTTTTTCGAAATGACCTACCTCAAAGTGGTTGGCTTCATTCACGCTCCTATGTCTATGGGCCCGTCTAAACATCTACGATACAAAAATATAAAACACTTACTTTGTGGATCTCCATTTAGTCCGTACTGCACGAACATTTCGTCGTCTGTGTATGTGATCTCATCCCAGAGATCGTCCAGAGTAATACTAGAGAAATTGAAGGACACCCAGGTGGATGTGAAGCGCGGGTGAGCATGTAGACCGTGATCCTGGAAATGTCTATAACCTATTAAAGAGTATCTTCGCTGAGTGACCGATAACAAAAGATTTTAACATACGTATTCCTTTTAACCGACTTCAAAACGGAAGCTATCGATTCACCTTTATTATTTATGTAGGTATTTTTTGGAAGAACCGATTTTTGATGATTTCTAAATTTCAAAGCTGGTGCTTCTCAAAACAATAACTGGTTTTTGAGTTATCCTTAATAATGCATTTATAGCATTAACTTCAAGTAACTACATTGATGCTATTTACATTTATTTTGGTTTAAGTCGAATTTTCTATCTGTTCAAATGATGTATTAAATGTTTTCAACCTTGCCATTCTATAAGCGTTGTTTGTCAAACTCGCACATGAATTCACCGTGAGTTTTCAAATTGGCATTCTATAAAATCCATCGTAAATTCGAATCTATACTAGCGCCCCTCGCGTGAGAAGGTTTGCTGCTTAAACAGTTATATTTCATGAACTATTTTATATATTTAAGTCGGATATTATTTTAACCAAACCGAACTGAAGCTCTCGCTCTGTGAAACTTCCTAGATACTAGGATATGCGAAAGGCCGGGTCGGGAAGCCCCGCCACAACGTAAGCCACAATCCTTACCAATAACTTCTGGAATTTATACGGTGGCTCCCGGCAGAACGTCAGGCTTGGGTACAATATTGTTTTGTTGAAATCGAAATGGGTGTACGTTGTTATAGGTATGTCCACGAACAACTTCTGTATGCAGGTCGATATCTAAAAATAACAATAAATTTTACAAATAGACAAGACTCTCTATTTTCTCAAAAAAGACGTACATAAACCGCTTGTGATATGTACGATATTGTGAGCTGCAAAATAATATGTATCCTTCTTTACTGTAAATAATTCAAAAAGTAAAGTAAAATAAAAATCTGCTGAAATTCTATAAATTCCACGAGAATTGTGTGCAGGAAACTTTTATGAAATAGGTATTATTAAAATTTAACTACTTTACCTGTTGCAAAACAACTCCCAAGCAAACAACAATGACTAGGGTCTTCAACAAATTGTAGCCTTTAACACATTCCCGACATTTCTGTTTCAACGAAGACTCCGGCATCGCGATCTATACACGAGACGCGAAATGAATAAAATATATGAAATTAATAAAATAAAGGTTTAGAGGTTATGGATAAAAAAGTTGTTGTGGCCTAAATAAAAATCATCCGGTGCATTCTGAAGTCGTCGTGGCCTAAGGGATAAGACGTCTGGTGCATTCGTGTTGAGCGATGCACCGGTGTTCGAATCCCAGGCGAGTACCAATTTTTCTAATGAAATATGTACTTAACAAATGTTCACGATTAACTTCAACGGTGAAGGAATAACATTGTGTAATAAAAATCAAACCCGCAAAATTATAATTTGCGTAATTACTGGGGTAGGACCTCTTGTAAGTCCGCGCGGGAAGGTACCACCACCCTACCTATTTCTGCCGTGAAGCAGTAATGCGTTTCGGTTTGAAGGGTGGGGCAGCCGTTATTACTATACTTGAGACCTTGAGACCTTAGAACTTATAGGTGGGTGGCGCAATTACGTCGTAGATGTCTATGGGCTCTTAACACCAGGTGGGCTGTGAGGTCGTCCAACCATCTAAGCAATAAAAAAAAAATCTACTCGAGCGATTCTTGTGTGCCGTTTTTCAAATCCCACAGATAGGTACCAATTTTTATAATCAAATACGTAGGTACTTATCATATTATGTTCTCACGAACGAGTTACACGATAAAGGGTTTAATCTCACGTTACAAAATTAACAATCACGTAATTCAATCGAGACATAGATCGCAAATCCTAAGAGATACGGGAAGTTCGTGATGCGTGAAGAAGATAAAGACGTTCTTATTTAGTAAACTAGCTTTTGCCCGCGACTTCGTCCGCGTGGAATAGTTCACAAATAATGCTTTATTTTAGAACAAATTTGGTTAGCATAAAAAACGTTATAGTGAACCAACCTTAACAAATAGACATATGCTGTCGCGGTCTTTTTTTAGATCTTTTAAAGGGGTATAATTCTGTCATACATTATTTTAGCGAAACTTTAACCGTTTCTGCAGCGCACGCAGCGGAAGCTCTTAAAAGGGAAAAAAACCCGATTTCGAAACCTTCTTTATTGGTGTCCGCTTGCATTAGTGTTAGCATGATGTTATAGCCTACAGCTTTCCTCGATAAATGGGCTATCTAACACTGAAAGAATTTTTCAAATTGGACCAGTAGTTCCTGAGATTAGCGCGTTCAAACAAACTCTTCAGCTTTGTAATATTAGTATAAATGATATAATGTAAAATTAATTATAATCGTATCTGTAACGTTTTTTCTTGTTCAATGTCCTAATTAACCCGTGTAAAATCGATCCGGGTCGCTATTATTGTAATAAATAATAATAATAATAAGCATTTCAATTTCTGGTTGTACAATCTTATGTGAATTATAATATTACATTAAACAACAAAATATGACTTTTGTTAGTAAGTTAGCTTAAATTATGTTAGTAATATAAGTACGTGTGTTAAAATGATTATCAATTAACAAGAAATCCCGGTTTCGGTAAAGGCCTCTTCCAAATATGGCTATTTTTGTCTATCTTATGCTATGAAGTGCCATGTTTTAAATGCCAGCTGATCTTTCGTCGCAATCTATATATATAAAAATGAATTGCTGTTCGTTAGTCTCGGTAAAACTCGAAAACGGCTGAACCGATTTGGCTAATTTTGGTCTTTAATTATTTGTGGAAGTCCAGAGAAGGTTTAAAAGGTAGATAAATATGAAAATGCTCGGAATTCAACAAAAATAACAATTTTGTGTTTCCTTTGACGAGTCCCCCGTCGGACGGATTCCTTTTAATTGTTTTAAGTTTATTTTATACAAAAGTTTAGGTCTTTTATTTATCGATTGAGGCACTACGAAGTCTGCCGGGTCAGCTAGTTATTAATAAATATTAAATAATATTCACCCACCTCTGTCATTTTGGTATTTTCAAAACGTCTCGCCGCTCCGTCGAACGACAGGTTTATGCTGTGCCAATAATTCGATCCCCCAATATCTAACCATAAAACATGCTAGATAATAAATTATTTATTAGTTTATCTAAATGGAAACCATATTACAATTGTGTTTACAGAATATTGTGCGTGCATTCTTTTGAAACTGATAAATTACGTAATTTTTGTTGTTGAGCTTAACTGTATTGTCTCAAATTGTATGTTGTTTTTTTAGGTAGGAAGGATCAATGGTGGCGCCAAGGCCTTTCCAGTTTCACTAGGACAGGTGGGCGAGCAAAGGATCAGCCACAAAGGAATTGGGAGCCAGCTGCCCGAGCGCCTTCGAAGGACACCTATCAGCTCTGGGACAGCTGCTTCTCGACTCCCTCTATCACCGCAAAGGAATTGCGACCCGCTGAGAAGTTCCGGCGAGAAACTCAGCAGGTTTTGCTTTTCTCTTTTTTTCTTTTATTGCTTAGGTTAGTCGATGAGCTCACGGTCCACCTGCTTGTTAAGTGGTTACTGGAGCCCATATACAGCTACAGCGTAAATCGCCACCCACTTTGAGATAATATAAGTTCTAGGGTCTTAATATATTTACAACGGCTGCCCACCCTTCAAAGCGAAAGGCATTACTGCTTCACGGCAGAAATAGGGAGGATGTTGATACCCACCCGTGCGGACTCACAAGACGTTCTACCACCAGTAATTACGCAAATTATAATTTTTCGGGTTTCATTTTTATTACACGACTAGCTGACCCGGCAGACTTCGTAGTGCCTCAATCGATAAATAAAAGACCTAAACTTTTGTATAAAATAAACTTAAAACAAACAAAATGAATCGGTCCGACTGGGGACACATCAAAGGAAAAACAAAATTGTAATTTTTATTTAATTCTGAGCATTTTCTTATTTATCTACCTTTTAAACCTTCTCTGGACTTCCACAAATAATTCAAGACCAAAATTAGCCAAATCAGTTCAGCCGTTCTCGAGTTTTAGCGAGACTAACGAACAGCAATTCATTTTTATATATAGAGGTGTTATTCCTTCACCGTGGAAGTCAATCGCAAACATTTGTTAGGTACCTACGTATTTCATTAGAAAAATTGGTACCCGCCAGCAGGATTCGAACATCGGTGCAACGCACAAGTTAAATGTCTAAGGTGGAACACCCATTTTGCAACATAATTGAGACTTCATTTGTCAAGGTGAATCAGGGTTAGCGTGAGCACTTTCCCCTGAGAAATGCTTTAAAGAAAACCAAGCTCTAAATACATCGATTATTTCGAGAACAAAAACTACTTGGAGCCTTGGCATTGTGATTTATATGTCATTGTAAATAAGGTTTGATTTCGAACGCACCTGTCCGTAAATGTCAAACATTATTTGTAAAAATATAAATAAGACGTAAAGCGCCATCTCTTAGTAACCAAGAACGATGAGCATCAAACTCGATCTGAGGACCTTGTTTCACTAGATGGCGCTAAAACTAATTTTGGCTGTATTATTGTTTCCATTTGTTGTCAATAGATGTCATTATAGTGGTGTTTCGATAGATATACCTTAAATGAGATTGATTTAAAAATGCACAATATATTGCGTAGTATATGTATGTCTATCGTCTAACCTTATTTAGAAAAACGATTCTAACCAGGATTTTAATTTTTATCTTTTAAACTTTCATCGAAATCATTCTATTTTATTTCATTATATTTGCGATTTTGAAACCACACTTAAGTTTTAAATGGTAAATTAAAAAAAAACTGCATAATATGACATTCAAATGTTTTATTTCTAAATTAAAAATTAAGTAAACATTTAAATTAATATACAATAAAATAATTTTAACATATTATGTTTTTAAATCTACACGTCTTGTCTTACAAAAATAAAATATCACTTTTAAAGGCACAAATAAGATAGTCGTTGCTGAAAATAAGGAATGTGTGTGGGACTAGTATTAAACTTTAAAAATATTACCATATTTATTTTAAATTCAATAAATTATTTATGTGGAAAAGTTTAGTCCATCAAAAAAAGCAAGCGACTATCAATTCGACTGTATTGTCTTTTCATGTGTGTTATAGGTACCTCAGAACTTTTTGTAGGAGAACATTATAGAAACTAGAGGTCCATCGGTAGCCCAAAATTCGACTATAATTAATTGGAATTGTAAGCTTGTACACTATTATGATTATATTTTCAACGCCAAGACTACAACACTATAGAAAAATATTAATAAAGACAAACAATATTTAATCTACTCTCAATTTGACCACAGACGTCAAGAACAAAAGTTTGACAATAAATAAATAGTATGCATGCGTGTGTGTGTCAAATACATGGTAGTGTGTGTAATGTTTTCTTTATTTAATTAATGTATCTTTTATGCATTATTTTTAAACAATATTAGCATTGTGCACTTCTTCGCTATATTCTCTATAAGTGTGGAAAATTTCATACTCCTCCGTCCGCGCAATTTTCGTAAAAAGGGATACAAAGTTTTTGCTTCACGTATTAATATATCGACGCTTGAAAGGCAAACGTGACTAAGCGACAATGCGTGAACTTTACATTGGACTAATTTAAAGTTGAAATACCTGAAAAAAATCTATTTTAACGAATCTAGCTGTAGGATTGAAATGATTTTAATAGACCTAGAAATATATTTTTTTTTTTGCGCATCGAATACGGTTATTGCCTATCATTTATGTACAAAGCAGCTATTGTCGCTTAGTCACGTTTGCCTTTCAAGCGTCGATATAGATATTTGACGTTTATGCTTCTCATTTGGTCAACAAGAAATGTTGATTAAGACATGATTTTCAATGCGAGCTTTGATCAGTGAGGAGATAGCAATATGATATTTTGAATGTTATGCACATTTTTCGCCACGCGCCTTTCTTTCGTGATGCAAAATTTAAGCACTAAAAATGCTATTTAGGTTCCGATCGAAACACAGAAGTAATGGAGTAGATACCTAGTGGAAAACTTATATTTTTATTGGGTGTTTATTAAGGGTGCTGTTCAATAAATTACCATTAAAGGCTTCGTCAAACAGAACGCGTACTTAGCGCTGCGTTACAGCGTCGCGTTCGTCGCGCTCTTTCATGTCACACAAATTGACTAGATGAGTCCAACGCTCCTTGACGCAACGCATTCGCCAAATCATAGTGCCTTTTGATAGCAGTGTGAAAATTTAAAAGTATTAAGATGTTGAGTGATTCAGATGTGGAATTGTATAAGCATGGGTATTTTCTAACTATTTCTATAAAATTTTCGAGCATTATTTAGTATTTTAATACACATTCACTCGGACGCTAAAATAAAATTTGTAAAAAATTACAACGCCTGACGTCAAATCGTCCTAACGCCGCGACAGAGCGTTGCGTACTTATAGCGCTGGGGCTCTGTTTGACGGTTTGTTACAATAGTAGTACAAGACATCTCGGCGTCATAGCGCGCCGTCAGTTTACGCGTTCTGTTTGACGAAGCCTTAACATCGACAGCAATAATGAATTAGCCTAAATTAATTACAAAAGCATCATGTTCTTGCAACGAGATAAGTCTACATAATGATAACTTTTAATTTTACAAATATCACTGCCAAATATATAACATTGTTTATTATAATAAAATCATATCATATATGACGAAATATATACATATAATTCAAATTACAATTAATAAGTACAAATGTGTAAAATCGATCACATAGATAAATACACTTAAATATTTATCGATCACAAATCGTTTTTTTTTTTTTCTAAAGCGGCCATCTTTTTAACACGCTTCCGTTGATTGTCTTTGAATCTTTGAATATCCTTTTTCACCTTTTTTATTTTTACCCTTGCTGATAGCCTCTCAAGGCTATTTCAGCTTCACCCTAAAGTGTGTAGGTGAGCTCACGGGGCTCAAACCGGAGTGTTGCTAACACTGACCCTAGCAAGAGCAATGCTTCGCAGAATCTACTACCGGATTCTCCATAAAAATTATGTATGACGACTAATAATTGGTTCGTAACAAAAATTCCGAATGTGATGATTTTACGATCGACTAAAATATAAAATATAAATTACACTCGACGACTATTATCACAAATAAAAACCGAAGAAAATGTAACGGGAATGCTTTATTTAATTTTCAATAAAAATAATAAATTATTAGAAACTAATATCTATATACAGATATCGAAAAAAGCGTGTGCTTATGCTAAATTAAGCGCGTTATAAATTAGACTTATAACGCTATTATATTATTATTATTTTTTATTGCTTAGATGGTTGGACGAGCTCACAGCCCACTTAAGGAGTAAAGTGGTTACTGGAGCCCATAGACATCTACAACGTAAATGCGTCACCCGTCTTGAGATATAAGTTCTAAGATCTCAGTATAGTTACAACGGCTGCCCCACTCTTCAAACCGAAACGCATTACTGCTTCACGGCAGAAATAAGAAGGGTGGTAGTACCTACCCGCGCGGACACACAAGAGGTCCTACCACTAGTTGTAGCGCTACTAAACAAAATAGCACACGTAAATACAAAAACGTTTATATTTTATGTTGTTTCGATAAATGATGTAATAACTGACCGACTTTCCAGATAATAAATTACCCAAAATCTAAAACAGAATTAATATTTTCCATGATGGGGTTAGCGGTCGAATAACACTAAAATGTACACATTGTGCGTAAAACGCGGGCGTGCGAGAGAGACAGCAACATGTGCAGTTACGGAGACACTTATTAGAATTATTGGTGAACCGATTAATTGCTACGTAATTGAAAAAAATAAATTCGTTATTTAAAAAAAAAGGATTCTTTGTATTTTTATTCTTACATGAAAAGAGCAGGGAACGTCTATTGATAGAAGCTATGCGAACGTCACTGTCGTGTTACATTGACGACTAGCTTCATACTGTCAAATTCAGTGACGTCATTAGCCCCTACGAACGGCGAACAGAATGATTTTTGAAACGACTTACGTAGCTAAAAACCTTACGAGACAACTTAATGTTAATAAAACTGTAATAGGTTTGGTGGTAGTCGAAGAATTCGGCTTAACCTTGGCGACGATATCTTTTGTTATGTTCTTGGCTTTATTCACGAATTTCTCCAGAATATCGGACCTCGGAGTGATGTCACAAGCCGTATGACTTATAGCATGGACGACGGGAGCGGAAAACACCCTAAAGTTCACTTCGTTAAGATCCAATTTTCCGTACATCGAAATCGGCAATCGATTCGAAAGGATCCATAAGTTATCCTCGTAATCGACTTTTATATCGGTAGGGTACACCATGGTCTCCTCGTTCATGTAAATTCTGCCTTGATTCTTCATCAGGTATTTGTTGTTCGATGTCCGCCAACAGGCCACAGCGTTTAGATTCACTAACGAATAAAATAGGACACCGGTCTTTCTATCCACAAACGAAACACTTGATTGAGCGTTTGGCCCCCGGCTCCCTAACAGTTTGAAGGCATCAAAGTTATCATCGGCGACGGTTTGGTTACTTAAGTACTCAGTCGAAACCGAAAATTCGTTGTAACTGGCCATCGGGTGGAAATACAGGGTGCTGAAGTTATCAGCATTGGGAGCGGAGAGGCCTAGGCCGAATATCGCGTCGGTCCAGCTAAAATTGTGGCCTTTCACGCTGAAATCGCAGGCCAACGGGTCGGGGTTAAAGTAGTGATGGGTTATGCGCCACGAATCGTTTTTCTCCCATGAATAGACGACTATGGCCGGTTTGCCCAAATCGCCGGCATACGCATAAGTTTTATCGCAGTCCGTATCCTCTACGGCGATATTGGCAAAACCGGAATCTTGTTTAACCTGGTCTTCGGGGAACACGTACTTCCTGAGTAGATTGTCGGTTTTCAAATCGTAGATTATGAGCGAAGGAGGATATTTTGTGGTATTGCTTTCTAAGGTTGCTATTTTACCGTTGTCCAAAACCCAGAGGCGACCGCATCGGTCTGCCCTGACGCGGTATGGCGAGACAATTTCCGGTGGCTTACCATCGAGACCGGTGGAATGAGCTGCCCAGTTTGGGTAAGGTACAAGAACAGGAGATCTCGTTGAGTTATCTGTAATGAAATAATTAATTTTAAGTTCATTGCGTTTTTAGATAATTTTTTGTATCATAAATAGGCGGACGAGCTCACTGCCGACTGGTGTTAAGTGATTACCTGACTTCTAGTAATCACTAAATGCCACCACCATCTTCGGAACATGAGATGTTAATCCCTTATCGTGGCCGCCGGTAACTACATACCCGACCCAGAACACGAAGTATAAGTCTAAATTCTATAGTATTTTTTATAGCTTAGATGGGTAGATGAGCCAGCCCACCTGCTGTTAAGTGGTAACTGGAGCCCATAGACATCTACATTGAGGAATAGTTCTAAGGTCTCAGTTTTAACAGTACAACGGCTGCCCCACCCTTCAAACCGAAACGCATTATTGCTTCACGGCAGAAATAGGCAGGGCGGTGGTACCTACCCGCAACTACTGTCTCACCCTTAAGAATATAATTTATGTATGCACGTAATGTACCTCAGATTAAGTATTATCTACTTGAATATTCAAAACAACACAGAATGAACCAAATAACACTAGATACGATCACAAAAGCGAATATCAATGCACATGTATTAAGCGATATACTTAAATATTCAAATGTAACTATACTGAGACCTTAAAACTCATAGCTCAAGGTGGGTGGCGGCATTTACGTTGTAGATGTCTATGGGCTCCAGTAACCACTTAATACCAGGTGGGCTGCGAGCTCGTCTACCCATCTAAGCAATCTATATATATATAAAAATGAATTGCTGTTCGTTAGTCTCGCTAAAACTCGAGAACGGCTGGATCGATTTGACTAATTTTGGTCTTGAATTATTTGTGGAAGTCCAGAGAAGGTTAAAAGCTAGATAAATATGAAAATGCTTGGAATTAAATAAAAATAACAATTTAATTTTCCCTTTGATGTGTCCCCCGTCGGACGGATTCCTTTTGTTTGTTTTAAGTTTATTTTATACAGAAGTTTAGTTCTTTTATTTGTCGATTGAGGCACTACGAAGTCTGCCGGATCAGCTAGTAAATAAATAAAAAATATGAAATGAACAGCGAGATAGGCTGCATATTAAAAACAATGACGCTAAAACTTTCTAGGATTTCGTTTTCGTTTTAAACACACCAGAACGCGCAGCTGCTTTATCTACGGGGTCAAAGAGTGTCGGAATGGACCGACCGATAAAGTGGATGACGTTTCCCGGCGTGCGACTGTGTGCCCGACGCAGTTGTGCGAAAAAAGGTCCACCAATACGAACACTTCATTTTCTCGGCTTCGTTCAGTGAAACTCAACCTCAGACGCCCTTTCTATTTGTCTCATGTAATGTTTACTTTAATACAAGAATCGAGTAAAAGCGGAAATTCAATATATGCGCAGAGGAAAACACGATTGGTATATTTCATAAAGAAATCGTTGGCACAATCAAAGATACTAAGTTTAAATTCATTTTTTTTATTGCTTAGAATGCTTAGATGGATGCACGAGCTCACAATCCACAGTAAGGGGTTACTGAGGCCCATAGACATCTAAAACTTAAATGCGCCACCCACCTTGAGATATAAGTTCTAAAATCTCAGTATAGTTACAACGGCTACCCCACCACCCTTCAAAGCGAAACGAATTACTGCTTGACGGCAGAAATGGGTCGGGTGGTGGTACCTACCCGTGCGGACTCACAAGAGGTCCTACCACCAGTACTCATATTACAAACATATTGTAGTTCCATTAGGTACCTAGCGCCGAACGCATAAGTGAGCGTATTATCGCAGATTTTCAAGACGCCCTCAAGGCCCACCTGAAATTGCCTCCAAGTCCGAAGGCATAACTTCTTCAATGGCAAGGCGGCAATAGCTTCCCGTGCGTGCTTATAAAACGGCCCACCATCACTAAGCAATTTCGGGATTGTATTTGTTTAATCTCTACGGTACAATTGCCACACGGTTGAAGTTGGTGGTAGGACCTCTTGTGAGTCCGCGCGGGTAGGTACCGCCACCCTGCCTATTTATGCCGTGAAGCAGTAACACGTTTCGGTTTGAAGGGTGGGGCAGCCGTTGTAACTTTACTTGAGACCTTAGAACTTATATCTCAAGGTGGGTGGCGCATTTACCTCGTAGATGTCTATGGGCTCCAGTAACCACTTAACTCCAGGTGGGCTGTGAGCTCGTCCACCCATCTAAGCAATAAAAAAAAAGTATCGAAAAATTACAGGGCAGCTACCTGACATTACCTTTCAAATTGATGTAGTTCAAACTGGAGGGCACGCCAGACCTCCACCTCGGGACAGTCACAAACAATCGATCTTCGTACACCTCCAGGCCCATGGGGACGTTGTTCTCGGGAATGAAGCCTTTCGCGTCCAGAGCCAGTTGCCTTGCCTCCGGTGAGGGGAATTGGAAGTCAAGCTGCTTCCACTCGTACACGATGTGCAGCTGGTCCATGCAGCTGCTGATGTAGACCAGCTGGAGGAGCACAAGGGTCTCGATGCTCCCCATTGTTGACGGCTGAAATGTTTGAAAAGAAAATCATGGTAAAAAGTTAACAGCTAAAAACCCAGGCACAAGCTATTTTCAATGTAAATATATTATTATTATTATTTTATTGCTTGGTGGACGAGCTCACAGCCCACCTGGTGTTAAGTGGTTACTGGAGCCCATAGACAACTACAACGTAAATGTGCCACCCACCTTGAGATATCAGTTCTAAGATCTCAGTATAGTTACAACGGCTGCCCTACCCTTCAGACCGAAACGCATTACTGCTTCACGGCAGAAATAGGCAGGGTGGTGGTACCTACCCGCGCGGACTCACAAGAGGTCCTACCACCAGTCCTACTACCAGTAATATTTTATTCAACATAAATGAAAGTACATGCTTGTTGAACGTCAAAAAGAACTACAGCTAATTCACAAAAACTAGCCTCCGTCCTGAGAAGAACTGGCAAAAAACTCAGCGGGCATGTCTTTATTTTTTTATAATAATAGATTTTTTTTAAATATTCATTTTTACAAGGATATAACAAGGACAAGGAATTAAAACGTAACAATTATTGCAATATTGAAATGCCCGGAGCGAGCAACTCATTCCCACTCTGTGCAATCTTCTAGATAATCATTGACTTTATAGTAAGCTTTATTTTATTGCACAGACGTTCTTTAATAGTTTTCTTAAGCCTATGTATATGTAGGTTCTGAACATCTTGTGGGATTTTGTTGTACAAGCGCACAGACAAACACCCGAATGAATTTCGTATGTTATGTAACCTACTCATCGGCACATGAAGCTTGTGTTTGTTCCTAGTATTTCTATTATGTAAGTCAGACTTTTTAGGAAACTCCTCAATATGTTTACGAACATATATCGTATGTAAATATATTACTAGCAAACAATCAACCTTGCTCATATGACCGCAAAAACGGTAACCATAAATTCTAACATCCGCCTGACTGTGGCAACAGGACGTAAAATCACTTAAAAATGTTAATTTGTAGATTTGTTGGTGTTCTTAAGAACTAATTCATTGGTTAGGGTGTTATGTATGATTAAAGCTATGAGTGCGTTTTAATTTTCAACAAGACGGCTTTTTAATTATCTAAACTAGTGGTGCCCCAGTAGTCGAAATTCGACTATAATTAATTAAAATTATAAGTTTGAACATTATTATGGTTCTATTGTCAAAAACTATTATTATATTTCTATAATCACAGATTTTTCCAAGACTAAACTAGATAAATAGAAAAATAGACAAAGTATATTAAAGACAAACAATACTAATCTATTCTCAATTTAACCACAGAAATTAAACAATAAACAAAAGAGTATATCTGCGTGTGTGTATCAAATACACGGTAGTGTGTGTAATGTTTTTTTTATATTGATTTAATGTATGTTTTAAACATAATTGTAAAAAAATATTAGGATTGTGCGCTCATTCTCTATATTCTCTATAAATGTGGGATATTTCATACTCCTCCGTCCGCGCAATTTTCGTAAAAAGGGGTACAAAGTTTTAACTTCACGTATTATTATATAGATAAGCAGAACTAGTACAGGCTACCTTACAACAAACGGTTACTGTTGTCATATTCCCTAGCTAACCTAGGGGTTCTAACAACCCCGTGAGCTCACCTACTCACTCGATGAATCTAGTATGACCCCTAGAGGTTACCAGAATAGGGAGGAGGAACAAAGTCAAATCTCAATTTTATACTCCTTTTTTTGTCTACCTATGCTAGTAATCTCGTGGTGTTATACTATCTTCACCCAACGTTGTCTAGTACGTTGTCTCGTTTAAGCTGAGAAGCATCGCAGCCAATTGTAAAAGAACACTTTGTATCACAAATATGCCACTGAGTTTCTCGCCGGATCTTGTCAGTGGGTCGCGATTCCGACCCGGTGGTAGATTCTGCGAAACACTGCTCTTGCTAGGGCTAGTGTTAGAATTTTCTCTCAGGTTGATCCTGTGAGCTCACCTACCCGTCTGGGAGTGACTGGAATAGCCCCTTAGGCTACCAGTGAATCGAAAATCAGACGGAATTTTCACCCGCTCTTACTAGATTTAGCTAATTCTATCTAACGAAATTATTTAATGTGATCTTTACCGACCCCAAGCGTCCAGTCAACTTTGCAACTTATACGCGTGTATCAAGGACCGACGACAAAACAACAATTTTATTAATTTAGCCTAAAATTCTGAATCGCCAAGATATTATTATAAATGACACAATTTTGCTTTGCAGTTCGGTTTATAACAGGAACGAGTTTTTCTTAACTATTTTTATTTCAAAGCGAGGTTGCAGCTTTACACGTTTTTGTAACAATTAATAAAAACTAATTAATGTATAAATGCAATGCTGTACCACCGACCGAGCAATTTAATCAGTGCGGTGCATTAAAAAAATTCAATTAACGTTCTAAATTCTTGTATAACGTATAAATATCATTCTCAAATATCAATAGCTCCCCTCCACGGTGTTTCCCGAGCGCTATGACATGTCCTTCTTCAAACGAGGCTTGTGGAGAGTATTAAACGGTAGGCAGCGGCTTGGCTCTGCCCCTGGCATTGCTGAAGTCCATGGGCGACGGTAACCACTCATCATCAGGTGGGCCGCATGCTCGTCTGCCTACAAGGGCAATAAAAAAATAAAAAAAATTGTACAATTTTTATTATAAACATTATTCTCACTGTACCCCATATTATTGACCACAAAACCTATTGAGCGGCTTGGCTCTGCCCCTGGCATTGCTGAAGTCCATGGGCGACGGTAACCACTCATCATCAGGTGGGCCGTATGCTCGTCTGCCTACAAGGGCAATAAAAAAAAAAAAATTGTACAATTTTTATTATAAACATTATTCTCACTGTACCCCATATTATTGACCACAAAACCTATTGATTACTTCGCCTCAAATAATGTGATCGAATGATTATCATTGACAGAAGGGTTATTTTTCTTGATAAATACGTACTCAGCTACGCGTTTCCCATGATTTCCGCTATAGAGGGATAAAAAACAAACGCGCACTTAATTATTATCTTTAACGACTGATTGTTTTTATCATACGCCCTCATGTATATATTTTATTGCTTAGATGGGTGGATGATATTACGCCCTACCTGATGTTAAATGGCTACCGGAGCCCACGGACACGAACTATGTAAAACCCTAACCCACCTTGAGATATGAGTTCTAAGGTCAGTTTTTACAGTACAACGGCCGCCCCACCCTTCGAACGGAAACGCGAAATAGGCAGAGTGGTGGGACCTACCCGTGCGGACTCAGAAGACGTTCTACCACCGGTAATTACGCAAATTATAATTTTGCGGGTTTGATTTTTATTACACGATGTTATTCCGTTACTGTGGAAGTCAATCGTGAATATTTGTTAAGTACGTATTTTATGAGAAAAATTGCCTATAATTGTAGTTACTGTCAGCCCACGGGAGCAAGGTTTTTTTTCTTTTCTTTTTTTTTCTTTTTCTTTGTTTTTTATTGGTTAGATGGGTGGACGAGCTCAGAGCCCACCTGATGTTAAGTGGTTATTGGAGCCCATAGACATCCACAACGTAAATGCGCCACCCACCTTGAGATATAAGTTCTAAGGTCTCAAGTACAGTTACAACGGCTGCCCCACCCTTCAAACCGAAACGCATTACTGCTTCACGGCAGAAATAGGTGGTGGTACCCAGCCGCGCGGTCTCACAAGAGGTCCTACCACCAGTAAAAATCTGACAGATTTGGACAAGCCGATGTTCGTGCTCTGTGGCGTGCAATTGGAAAAGGCTATGTCCAGCAGTGGACTGCTTTAGGTTGATGATGACGTGACCCATGTAATACATTAATATTCAGTTCAATAATAATTCAAAAATAACAGCAACAGTGATGGAAACAAACACTAATTTTCCTGTGCAAATTCTACCTAAGCAATCTATTCTTGAAATTCATCAAAATATGTACAATCATCTTAAAACCGAGAAGAGCAGTGATGCAAATGTGTTATAAATAAATTGTAAAATTCATTTCCGTAACCACAGCGAATGGCCGCTAATAATGATTAATGAGTTAAATTAGTATGATTCGGTTGAGAATTATTTAGACTACAACAGACTGAGATATTATTACAGAATTGAATTTTCTTTATTAAGAATGGAGATTTTATTTATTTTTAATAAAATATGCCCACGAAATCGTTTCAGAATGTAGCTTAAACAAGCGATATAGATAGGTTTTGAAGAAATCGGCGCAGACGTGTTCTGCAACCCACCAAAGACATACTCGTATTTTGCCATAGGTTTTTTAGAAGTGGAAAAGTCGAAAACATGCATTGAATTCGTCAACCAATCACGGACAAGTTTGGACATTTTAGCTAAACAGCAAGCAAATATAATAAATTATTTTGTACCCTAATATTACCACTATACCTACTGTGACCCTAAAACCCAAAATCTAAAATACAGTATATTAAGCATCGACCGCTAAGCCCACGCAATGGAACACATATTTGTAAATCGTAAGTGAATTCAATTAGCCCTCGTGCTATTAATTAGCCGCTATTTGAATTAAAATATTGAGTCACGCGAATTTCAGGTATGAACATGTAATAAAATCAAACCCTGAAACATTATTATTTAGCGGAACTTACAGATCGGTACGGCCAGCCAAGTCAAGTATTACGCATAATTCTCGAAGGCGTCATACGATACAGAGTTGGATGAAGCAGTCCTTTTAGACTTTAATGAAGGCTTTTTGAGACCTTATGAAGAAATAAATATGTATGGATTCATGGCGCTATGAGCTTCCGCAAAAAAGCCTTTGAACGAATAAAAGTAATTTTCAAAATAAAAATTAAATATTACATTGTTTGTGCCCCTTCTTCGATTTAATTATATTAGCCAGAATGTAAATAAAATTGTGACGATTACCCTCAAGATTTAAAGAAATATGGTTTTCTTAAAAAAAATACAGGTACATTTATAGAACCATGAAGATATATTAGTATTATACTACCCATGCCTCTAAGTAGGATCAGCACTCAGGTACATATGTCGTATAATTGATTGGGCTAAGGTATGCAGGGCTAAAATTACTTGATGAGTTAAGTTGGTAAACACGATACAATAGTATTTTTCCCTATTTATTCGCTGGTAGCCTAAGGGGCTATTTCAGCCACTGTATAACTGGTGGGCTCACGGAGTTCAACCTGAGAGTATGTGCAATCCTGGCCTTAGCAAGAGCAGTGCTTCGCAGAATCTACCATGGGATCGGAATCGCGACCCACTAAGAAGATCCCTCGAGAAACTCAGTGGTCTGTGTCTATAGGTACTAGTATAACTTAGCAGTAATAGATCTCTTCCTCCTCCTTGCGTCGGTTTCCTCATTACTGAGGGTCGTGGTCATGGCCTTGAAACGGTTTGTTTTTTATAGTGCACCGCCATTTGTTCCTATCTGCAGCTGAGTGCAGAGCATTGTGCACTGTGGTATCCAGGGCTGCACGAATCTGGTCCGTCCAACGGGTCGAGTTCCTGCCTCTTGGTCCCTTGCCCTCGACCTTTCCAGTGACCACCAATTTTTCCAAGTTGTCACTGTCTTTCCTTGCGATGTGGCCAAAATATTCAAGGATCCTTCGCATGCAAATGGTGGAGAGTCTAGTCCGGATCTTCAACTGAGCTAGGATGGATACATTGGTGCGGCGTGCGGTCCAGGGAATACCCAACATCCTCCTCCAGCACCACATTTCGAAGGCATCAATCCGATTGCGGTCAGCTTTCTTTATAGTCCATGTCTCTGCTCCGTATATGAATATTGAAAACACTAATAAATAAAGCAGTAATAGATAGCAGTGACTAATTTCATATTTTTTAGATATTACACTTTCGTAAATCCTTTTCACTAAAAACTGAACAATTAGTGTTTTATTTGTTTTTCAGGATGTGTTACATATGTTAAACGGGTTTTATATTAGACACTAGCTGACCCGGTAGACTTCGTAATGCCTCAGTCGACAAATAAAAGATCTAAACTTTTGTATAAAATAAACTTAAAACAAACAAAAGGAATCCGTCCGACGGGGGAGACATCAAAGGGAGAACAAAATTGTTATTTCTATTTAATTCCGAGCATTTTCATATTTATCTACCTTTTAAACCTTCTTTGGACTTCCACAAATAATTCAAGACCAAAATTAGTCAAATCGTTCCAGCCGGTCTCGAGTTTTAGCGAGACTAACGAACAGAAATTCATTTTTATATTTATATTAGACATTAGACTTAAGGACACTTAATAATGCGGTTATCGGTTGCGTTTGATACCTTTAGCTGGTCTGCGTGAAGTAATAAAAAATGTGAGTCACGAACTTCCGAATTATTTAACCTCATGAACGGAACCCGTTTTTAGAAGGGCAAGGGAAATACCACAAGGGTGGTCTGCGATGATGACGCATAATGTGTGATTCACCTGTGTGTGTGTGAGCTTACAGTGTGAGTGGCTGACAGTAACTACAATTATAGGCAACTTTTCTAATGAAATACGTACTAAACAAATGTTCACGATTGACTTCCACGGTGAAGAAATAGCATCGTGTAGTAAAAATCAAACCCGCGCAATTATAATTTGCGTAATTACTGGTGGCAAGACCTGTTGTGATACCGTACGGGTAGGTACCACCACCCTGCCTATTTCTGCCGTGAAGCAATAATGCGGTTTAAAGGGTGGGGCAGCCGTTGTAACTATACTGAGACCTTAGAACTTATATCTCAAGGTGGGCGACGCATTTACCTTGTAGATGTCTATGGACTCCAGTAACCACCACAGTGCGCGTTTTTTTTCATCGTGGATACTAAGCCTTACATGCAGCACTCTACGACAGCTACAAAGAAAAAAAATATTGCTCACGATACCAATTGTAACAATAACCTTTAAATAATGTTTATCTGTTTTTAAATTGTTATTTTATTTAATATAAGTTATTTATTACACGTTTATTATCGGCGTAACGAATGGAATGTCACATTAATCGTGACACAGTTTTAACTCAATAACACTCTCTTAAGTTCTTAAATATTATTATCTTTAATTAAAACAATTGTTTTCTATGTAACGGTTGTTTGTTTTGTTATTCGTGAAGGTGTCACGAAAGTCACGCTTTGTGTTAAAGTTTATTTACTGAGATTCTATTGGAATACAATGTGTTTTTCATTAGCAGGCAAAGCGGACAGATAAGCTAGTCAAGTTTACCGACAGCTGTTACTCGCGAGATGAGATGAAAGATCTTTTTTGCCACGTACCATCCGGCTTTGGAATGAGCACCCCTCCACGGTGTTACCCGAGCGCTATGACATGTCCTTCATTCCGATAGAGGCACCCGTCACGTGCGGACGTGCTCATCGTCCACTCGATCGCCCGGTCTTTGTTCGCCCGGCTTTTGTTAGCCCGGCCATTGTTCGCGCGGCCTGTGTTTGTGGTACATCTGCCGACTAAGTGCTCTTTCTGGAAGTTTTTATTTGTTTTGTTTCCTTTTGTTGTTTCTGTGTTCGTGGTACATCTGCCGACAAAGTGGTTTCCTGCAAGTATTTATTTGTTTTGTTTCTTTTCGTAATTTCTGTTTTGTTGTGCTTTTTCTTTGTCCTGTAGTAATCGCGCCGCATTGCCACCTGTGTTCAATAGAACCGCTCAGGTCCGAGAAGTTGGGGCCTCGCCGCAAGGCGAGTGTTTTCAAGACCCGGGGCCGCCCCACCTGGGTACTCAGCGATCATGGACGCTGTATTCGCGGAATTCCTCCGACTTCGCCACCCACAGCTCGCCTCGGAGTTTTTGGCCTTCAAGGCCAATCACACTGCGAGCCCTCTCGAGGACTCCGCCGCGCTCGCTGCTCCTGCGTCGCCTGTACCTGCGTGCAGAGCTTCTGCATTGAGCACCGCAGCCTCTGTCGTGCCTGCCGCTCCCGTGTCGCCTATACTGGCGAGAAAAGCTGCTGCGTCGTCCGCCGTGACCATCGTTTCAGCTGAGCGATCATCCGCGGCCTCCGTCGCGCCCTCTAAAACACCTACACTTGCTCGTAGGTCGCCTGCACCCGCCTCCTCGTGCTCCGACTCTGACTCGGACATGGAGGTCGACCTCGCCCCCGCCTCATCGACGGATGGATTCACCCTGGTACAGAAGGGTAAGAAGCGTGCCGCGGAGTCTCGAGCTCCCGCGGCCGCTAAAATTAGCAAAGCCGTGAACGCGTCGCGCCCCCGCCCTCAGACTCCCGTTGCGCCCCCAGCCCGTGCCACTCCGTCGCCGCGTCCGGTGGCACAAAATAAAACCCAGACCCCTCCCCCGGTTATCCTTCAGGAGAAGGCAGCTTGGGATCGAGTTTGCCTGGCCCTTAAGGCCAAAAATATAAATTTCACGAATGCCCGTAACCTCGCGAACGGCATTCAAATTAAGGTTCAAACACCCGACGACCATAGGGCCCTCTCTTCTTACCTCCGTAAGGAGCGTATAAGTTTCCATACGTATACGCTCCAGGAGGAGCGCGAACTCCGCGTTGTAATACGCGGAATCCCTAAAGAGTTAGATGTAGAGCTCGTAAAAGCCGACCTGTTAGAACAAGGCCTACCAGTGAATTCTGTGCACCGTATGCACACCGGTCGCGGTAGGGAGCCATATAATATGGTTCTAGTCGCTCTCCAGCCTACCCCCGAGGGTAAGAAAATCTTTAACACACAGACCGTCTGTAGGCTCTCTGGTATCGCTGTCGAAGCCCCCCATAAAAAAGGCACTCCTAGCCAGTGCCATAACTGTCAATTGTACGGGCACTCTTCCCGTAACTGTCACGCGCGCCCCCGATGTGTTAAGTGTTTGGGCGATCACGCCACGGCCCTCTGCGCTCGCGACCAAAAAACCGCGACGGAACCGCCTAGCTGCGTCCTGTGTCGAACACAGGGTCACCCCGCGAATTACCGTGGTTGCCCCCGAGCCCCTAAAATAAATCGCCGCGTCGCCCGCCAAAACCGCCTCCGAGCTTCCGGCCCAGACATCAAAGCCTCGGCACCCTCTGCGTCGCAGGCTAAGCCAGCGTTCGTTCCGGCGGCGGTGCCCAGTGTCTCGGCCTGGGCAAAACCGCTGCCGTACACGAACACGGCTACAACTCCCTCCTCCGCGATTCGTCCCGCCCCCGCGACTCGTCCCTCTCCCGCGACTTGCCCTCCGACCGCGTCCGACAATCTCGCTTTAGCGATCGACTTCTTTCAGTCGATCAACTTTGAGCGCGTTAACGCTTTGGGCGACGCCATTCGCGCTGCCTCCACTGCACAACACTTTATCGCCGTTGTGCAGGAATACGCCGACGTATACGCGTCATTAAATACGTACGTCCTCCCCTCACTCCGCCGGTAATCAATGGCGTATATAAGTAGAATAAAGCCCCTATCCGTAACGATAGGATTTTTTAACGCTTACGGTCTCGCAAATCAACGTGATCAGGTTTCTGACTTTTTGCGTGACCACCAAATTGATATCTTTTTAGTGCAGGAGACCCTACTTAAGCCCGCGCGCCGTGACCCTACAATCGCGAACTATAACATGGTCAGGAACGACAGGCTCTCTGCCCGTGGTGGTGGTACCGTCATTTACTATAGAAGAGCCCTGCATTGCGTCCCGCTCGATCCTCCCGCGCTCGCTAATATCGAAGCATCAGTGTGCCGAATCTCACTGACGGGACACGCGCCGATCGTTATCGCGTCCGTTTATCTTCCACCGGATAAGATCGTTCTAAGCAGTGATATCGAGGCGCTGCTCGGTATGGGGAGCTCTGTCATTCTGGCGGGCGACCTAAATTGTAAACACATCAGGTGGAACTCACACACCACAACCCCGAATGGCAGGCGGCTTGACGCGTTAGTCGATGATCTCGCCTTCGATATCGTCGCTCCGCTAACCCCGACTCACTACCCGCTAAATATCGCGCATCGCCCGGATATACTCGACATAGCGTTATTAAAAAACGTAACTCTGCGCTTACACTCGATCGAAGTAGTTTCAGAGTTAGATTCAGACCACCGTCCCGTCGTTATGAAGCTCGGTCGCGCTCCCGATTCCGTTCCCGTCACGAGGACTGTGGTGGATTGGCACACGCTGGGCATCAGCCTGGCTGAATCTGATCCACCATCGCTTCCGTTTAGTCCGGACTCTATCCCGTCTCCTCAGGATACCGCTGAAGCCATAGACATCGTAACGTCACACATCACCTCGACATTAGATAGGTCATCGAAGCAAGTTGTAGCGGAGGACTTCCTTCACCGCTTCAAATTGCCCGACGATATTAGGGAACTCCTTAGAGCTAAGAATGCCTCGATCCGTGCGTACGATAGGTATCCTACCGCGGAAAATCGTATTCGAATGCGTGCCCTACAACGCGACGTAAAGTCTCGCATCACCGAAGTCCGAGATGCCAGATGGTCTGATTTCTTAGAAGGACTCGCGCCCTCTCAAAGGTCTTACTACCGCTTAGCTCGTGCTCTCAAATCGGATACGGTAGTAACTATGCCCCCCCTAGTAGGCCCCTCAGGCCGACTCGCGGCGTTCGATGATGACGAAAAAGCAGAGCTGCTGGCCGATACATTGCAAACCCAGTGCACGCCCAGCACTCAATCCGTGGACCCTGTTCATGTAGAATTAGTAGACAGTGAGGTAGAACGCAGAGCCTCCTTGCCACCCTCTGATGCGTTACCACCCGTCACCCCGATGGAAGTTAAAGACTTGATCAAAGACCTACGTCCTCGCAAGGCTCCCGGTTCCGACGGTATATCCAACCGCGTTATTAAACTTCTACCCGTCCAACTCATCGTGATGTTGGCATCTATTTTCAATGCCGCTATGGCGAACTGTATCTTTCCCGCGGTGTGGAAAGAAGCGGACGTTATCGGCATACATAAACCCGGTAAACCAAAAAATCATCCGACGAGCTACCGCCCGATTAGCCTCCTCATGTCTCTAGGCAAACTGTATGAGCGTCTGCTCTACAAACGCCTCAGAGACTTCGTCTCATCCAAGGGCATTCTTATCGATGAACAATTCGGATTCCGTACAAATCACTCATGCGTTCAACAGGTGCACCGGCTCACGGAGCACATTCTTGTGGGGCTTAATCGACCAAAACCGTTATACACGGGAGCTCTCTTCTTCGACGTCGCAAAAGCGTTCGACAAAGTCTGGCACAATGGTTTGATTTTCAAACTATTCAACATGGGCGTGCCGGATAGTCTCGTGCTCATCATACGGGACTTCTTGTCGAACCGCTCTTTTCGATATCGAGTCGAGGGAACCCGCTCCTCCCCACGACCTCTCACAGCTGGAGTCCCGCAAGGCTCTGTCCTCTCACCCCTCCTATTTAGCTTATTCGTCAACGATATTCCCCGGTCGCCGCCGACCCATTTAGCTTTATTCGCCGACGACACGACTGTTTACTATTCTAGTAGAAATAAGTCCCTAATCGCGAAGAAGCTTCAGAGCGCAGCCCTAGCCCTAGGACAGTGGTTCCGAAAATGGCGCATAGACATCAACCCAGCGAAAAGTACTGCGGTGCTATTTCAGAGGGGAAGCTCCACACGGATTTCCTCCCGGATTAGGAGGAGGAATCTCACACCCCCGATTACTCTCTTTAGACAACCCATACCCTGGGCCAGGAAGGTCAAGTACCTGGGCGTTACCCTGGATGCATCGATGACATTCCGCCCGCATATAAAATCAGTCCGTGACCGTGCCGCGTTTATTCTCGGTAGACTCTACCCCATGATCTGTAAGCGGAGTAAAATGTCCCTTCGGAACAAGGTGACACTTTACAAAACTTGCATAAGGCCCGTCATGACTTACGCGAGTGTGGTGTTCGCTCACGCGGCCCGCACACACATAGACACCCTCCAATCCCTACAATCCCGCTTTTGCAGGTTAGCTGTCGGGGCTCCGTGGTTCGTGAGGAACGTTGACCTACACGACGACCTGGGCCTCGAATCAATTCGGAAATACATGAAGTCAGCGTCGGAACGATACTTCGATAAGGCTATGCGTCATGATAATCGCCTTATCGTTGCCGCCGCTGACTACTCCCCGAATCCTGATCATGCAGGAGCCAGTCACCGTCGACGCCCTAGACACGTCCTTACGGATCCATCAGATCCAATAACCTTTGCATTAGATGCCTTCAGCTCTAATACTAGGGGCAGGCTTAGGGACCCCGGTAACCGTACTCGTCGAACTCGACAAAGAGGTCGACGTGCAACCTAACCCATGCATCAGCCCGCTGAGTTTCTCGCCGGATCTTCTCAGCGGGTCGCGATTCCGATCCGGTAGTAGATTCATTCGCGAAACAATTGCTCTTGAGTTGTTAGGTCTCCTTCGGAGGCGCTCGGGCAGTTGTTAGCAAATCCCACCCCTCTTGGCTGAGCCTTTGCTCGCCCACCTGTCCTGGTGAAACTGGAAAGGCCTTCGGGCCACCAGTAAACTTTCAATCATATAAAAAAAAAAAAAACATGTCCTTCTTCAAACGAGGCTTGCGGAGAGTACTTAATGGTAGGCAGCGGCTTGGCTCTGCCCCTGGCATTGCTGACGTCCATGAGCAACGGTAACCACTTACCATCAGGTGGGCCGTATGCTCGTCTGCCTACAAAGGCAATAAAAAAAAAGAACAATGCAAATACCGACTAAGTAAGTTATAAGTAAGTTCACTCGTATATGTGGTACATAACTTGGATCAAAGGACGGGATTGTGAAGCAACACAAGACAATGTATTCCGGAGACATCACAAACTGAAGGCCGAGACTTGAGATCAAAATTCCGATCGTATAGTAAAAAACGTTGTCCTATTGTCTTTGACGACCTAATAGCGGTAGGACCAGATTTAAAAGGCAACGCATCGAAAGATTTCACGCGCCCTCCATTGGGACGCCAGTTTATCTCGTTCAAAAAAATCAAAGCGCGATCGCCACTCCTGTGTGCTTAGTGCGAGTTTTTTAACGTTCTCGATAGCGTAAAAGTTAACTGATATTTGTATGGAATGGGATAGTTTGCCTACGTTCCGGTCACCGTCCTCGTCGAAACCGTCGCTTGCGACGAAGAGCTCGACGAGCGAATTAACCCATAGACCCAGCCCACTGAGTTTCTCGCCGATTTTCTCAGTTGGTCGCATTTCCGATCTGGTGGTAGATTATGCGAAGCACAGCTCTTGCTAGGGTCAGTGTTAGCAACACTCCGGTTTGAGCCCCGTGAGCTCACCTCCACACGTTAGGGTGAAGCTGAAATAGCCTCTCAAGGCTATCAGCACAGGTAGGAGAAAAAAAATTTGCCTACGTTTGCCGCTAGGGGCGCTGTTCCAAATTCATACAAAATTGGGCTAACTTTTACGCTATCGACAACGTCAACAAACTCGCACTAAGCACACCGATCTTTTTAGTGCCAGCGGTCACATATTGTGTTCCCGTTAATTATTTCCTCTTTAATACACAAAAAGACAAATGCTAAAAAGACAAGTGGCACTGACATGATCATTAAAAACACGATCGAATGTATTTTAACGATTTCTTTTGTGTGCACGTCTTTACATTCGCGCATGGTCTGCATCTACGTGCGTCTATTGTCTCCACCCAACACTGCTATTCCACAAAATGTAAGTTCACAGCACACGGATCTTTCTCCACAAATGGTGTTCTAGCTACATATGCCCGTTTTGCGTGTTCCCGCCCATCGCTTACTTAACCTAAGGTGGCATTCGCATTGCTGAAGTCATTTTTTTTTTGTTCTTAAGTTGTTACTGGAGCCTACAGACATCTACAGCGTAAATGCGCCACTCACCTTGAGATAATATAAGTTAATATAGTTACAACGGCTGCCCCACCCTTCAAAGCGAAACGCATTACTGCTTCACGGCAGAAATGGGCAAGTTGGTGGCACCTACGTATGCGGACTCACAAGAGGTCCTACCACCGATAAAAATGGCGACGGTAACCGCTGACCATCAGATGGGCCGTATAGTCGTCTGCCTGCAAGGGCAATAAAAATAAAAATATCTTGTATAGTAAGTTAACTTAAACGACAAATAATTAATTGTGGTACTAGTGAACAGTACATTAAATACCTTCGGTATCAGAAGGGCCTAACTTATGAGCCTTTAATTATGTCTCGTCAGGCAACTGTCTTATTTACATACAATTCAACATTATGTTTGTTGACACAGCGCGTGGTCCAGAAGGTCGGCAGTTGAAATGATTAAATGGAAAGGCCCGGAACCGAAGCGGAGGTCACGCAGATAAATTATAAAGCAGGAAGTTATCGAATTATTTCTTATTACCTTGGTGTAGGTTGTATTTTTAGCCGACCCGAAGATAAACCACTTTTTCAACTCTCATTTTAGTCGATCAAGCTAGGCTTTTGGTACACTGGTTTGGTTTGGTACCCGAGGGAATCCTTGAGGGACAAGTTTAAGGAAAAAAGTTCTAACTTTAGCGTCCCAATACATTTTTGTACGATCTTCTTACTCCACTCACGCCAATATAAGTCTTGTAATTGCACCGTTGCCGTTTGGTAGATAGTATTTTGAGGCCGCACGAATAACTCCTACAATCCTGCTATACAGTTATAACGTTCCTATTTGGAGGATAAGACTTGGGTAATCACTTAATATCATGTATGGTTACGAGACCATTTGGAAACGTTCTTGTTCAAACAATCAATGACGCAATTATTCATGTTTTGAAACGCCCTCCTCCCTGACCTAAGCTTCCACATCCCACACTTCAGTAGCTACCGATACGGGTACAATTAAAAATGACCTTATTATAATAATTCACGGACAATAATTAAAATGAACAATAGAAACTTGTTTACAAAACACGTACATATAATGTACGTCCTTAATTTAACTTTCAATTAAATAATAAATCAATTAGAACGACCCGGTCTGCTGAAGGTAACAGTTGAACAAACAGCGTGTCTTAGAAAACAATAATGTAATATTTCATTTTTGTAATGTGTTTATTCTGTGGTCGCGGATCGTTGCGCATGTTTCTGTATAAAAAGAAGAGAGGATCCGAAACGGGGATGAAGGTTTACTTCGGGGGTTGATGGAGTTCGTATAAGCGGCCACCGGTAATCATTATTAACATGACGAATGGACGCTACCGGTTTTACAATCGGCAAGAATTTACTACAACTCATTGGGTACTCCTAAAATCTAAATTAATGACTTTCACTCTCCTTTACTCGCGTTTTTGGAACCGGCTTCAAAAAAGGAGGGGGTTTGTTACCTCATAACTTTTGACTGGGTGATTCGATTTTGATGATTCTTTTTTTGTTAGAATGCTGACACTTCCCGTGTGATCTCCTTTCAATTTTAGTCCAGTTCTGATAATGGTGTACATGAGAAAAACATATATGTTAGTCTTAAATTTACATTAAGTACGTGCGCGACAAATAGATGAATAACTCAATTACTCAATATCACGCCAACCCATTTCGACGATTATTATTTTTAGTGTATATTAATTTGTATTGGAATATCTTTTTTTTAATATTTAAAGTCGGTTTTTGTTAAAGCATGTCTATTTACAGTTATTAATTAGCCAATTCGATTGGCGATCCCCACTAATGATGCATTCTGAATTTCATCTCTACGAATGCTTTCGCAGATTTGCGGCTTGACAATCTGCTATTACTTTCATAAAAATGATAGCAGAGTTGAGACTTAAAACGCATGAGTTTAGACGTAAAGTCAAGTTTATTCACGAATACTCACCGTTTCTTTCTTACATAGTAAAAGCAGAAGAGATAAGATAAGCCTAGACCGGAGCCCATAGACGAGAAAAGCATACATCCATGCACCGAGCTCTCATATAAAAGGTTATTGTGAATTCTTAGCGTCCACTGGGCCGCCGTGACCTACATGTGTAAATCAAAACACATATAACACAAGCTCGGATACGTGGATATGGTTTCAAACGAAATAATTCTTTGCGAACTTAGTTGCGGCAGAATATATTCAGCTGATCGGGCCTCTGTACTACATATTTATTACGCGAAGGCACCATGCTTTGCTGTTTCCGTTTAAAGAGCTCATGAGCGGATGCGGAGGCTCAGGGACAGGTCTGTTAAAATTTTAAGAATGCGTAGCATAATTAAGGGATATTATTCTCCGATTATGTACATATGTATGCAATCATACAGGTTAGCATTTACGATGATTAACCAACTTGGTGGTGGTAGGGTGTATTATGAGCTCCACAGGTGCTTTCCGCGTACTGTTATTGTATTAATTCAAATTCTTTTTTATTTACATTAAGTAGTCTATGGACTCTGAAAATCACTCAATCTCAGTAGCGTCATGGCGCTTCTCTACCCCTATACTGTCGACTATTAATGAGGCCGTCAGCGCAAAAGTAGCCTAACCCACAATTTTTCATAATCATGCTTATATGTATATTGCAACGTATTTAAAATATAATAAAATTTGATACAAAACCGGCCTGTCCATAGTTTCACCCATGGATTTTTGTGCCTACCTACCTTTTTACTTACTCAAATTCAAATTCAAGAAAACTTAAAACTCATTGCTCCATACTTAATGACTATGGTAAGCTTAGGCCACTATTGCGTTGACGGCCTCTATTATATAGCCGACCGCGACGAGGACGCGCCGGAAACATATCTTGTCCGATCCCCCGGCTTCACTCTCGGTGCTTTTAGTCCTCTCAAGCACTGGTCACCGTCCTCATCGGACTCGTCGATTACGACGAAGAGTTCGACGAGCGAACTAACCCATAGACACAGCCCACTGAGTTTCTAGCCGGATCTTCTCAGGGGGTCGTGACTCCGATCCGGTGGTAGATTCTGCGAAGCACTGCTCTTGCTAGGGCTGTTCACTGACCAAGTAACAATTAGGAAGGCTGAAGGCCCATCTAAAGATAAAACTGCGACAAACCTATTTGAGGAGCATATTATGTAGAGGTTACGGTCCACTGTTATGGCATATAGAGTCCGTAATAACGTGTCTCGTCCACTTCATTAATGGGTCTAAGTCTCAGTTGCATTGCATAAATAAGCAGAAGTCTGGTATTAACTCAAACGGGCTTACAATACACACAACCGATTAACGTCTTCACACTACCAACTTCATACTACTAAACCAGAAAGCTTAGCATACGGATTTCTCGGAACCTCTGAGTCTACCCAGAAA
This sequence comes from Bombyx mori, assembly GCF_030269925.1. Classification (NCBI taxonomy): domain Eukaryota; kingdom Metazoa; phylum Arthropoda; class Insecta; order Lepidoptera; family Bombycidae; genus Bombyx; species Bombyx mori. The sequence goes on from NC_085114.1 coordinate 1,701,148, forward strand.
CACGGTTGCTTTACCAGGGAGCATACCTCCAAAACAGAGCTGTACTTGAAACAACTGCGTTCGTCCACAGTGCCTTCCCAGAGATGATTTCTGCCGCGTATCCAATACCGTCTTTACCATAAGGACACACGGGGCCCGTGCCCAGGGCCCCCATTCTCAGGGGGCCCCGAAAGACCGACAATTTTTCTCACACGTTTATTCTCAAAACATTTTTGTCGGGCACAGTACACTTTTTTCACAAATCAGTAATCAGAAGGTATTAATAAGGCATATACTATGCCTATAATAGAAGATTTTGCTCAACAGAAATCCCGAAAGAAACCGTTATCGAAATCGTAACCAAAAAAACGACTCACAAGAGTCTCTTCTCTTCTCACGAAGGACTCACAAGAGGTCCTACCACCAGTGATTACGCAAATTATAATTTTGCGGGTTTGGTTTTTATTACACGATGTTATTCCTTCACCGTGGAAGTCAATCGTGAACATTTGTTGAGTACGTATTTCATTAGAAAAATTGGTACCCGCCTGCGGGATTCGAACACCGGTGCATCGCTTCAACACGAATGCACCGGACGTGTTATCCTTTAGGCCACGACGACTTCACCTCTTGGGAGTCCGCACGGGTAGGTACCACCACCCCGCCTATTTCCGCCGTGAAGCAGTAATGCGTTTCGGTTCGAAGGGTGGGGTAGCCGTTGTAACTATACTGAGACCTTAGAACTTATATCTCAAGGTGGGTGGCGCATTTACGTTGTAGATGTCTATGGGCTCCAGTAACCACTTAACACCAGGTGGGCTGTGAGCTCGTCCATCCGTCTAAGCAATAAAAAAAAAAATTTACATAATTAATTAGAAAGAAACGTCGTCCGCGGGGCATGTTATTAAACAAAAACTGTAATACAAGCCTTGCGCCTTGCGCTATTACTTCTTCAATACACGACGTTGTTCATTTGTTAATGTAAACCTAATTCTAAATTACATATTTTCAAAACTCGCACAGATTTTGTTGTATTGCATCGTAAAGTTAGATTTAAACGACTTCTGGCCCCGATATTCACTAACGTTGATTAAATAAGAAAACATTCTATTTCACGGCATCATGTGACTCTTCTCTTGATGTTGCTAGTGCAAGGTCGATAGTCGTAAGATCATGTTCACAGGTCATGTGATTATTACATGCGTTGCAATAAGCAACCGAATACCAACAGCAAAACGATTTAATATAGTTATTTTGAATGAGATTACAATTAAAATCAAACGATAATTCGAGTGTCATTTTTCTTATTCTGTTGCTGCGCTTGAGTGGGCTAAATTTTATATAAGTGAGATGTAAGGCAACCTATATTATTTCCCAGAGTTCAAACTACCTTCATACCGAATTTAATCGAAATAGCTTCTTTTTTTTATATATTTTATTGCTTAGATGGGTGGACGAGCTCACAGCCCACCTGGTGTTAAGTGGTTACTGGAGCCCATAGACATCCACAACGTAAATTCGCCACCCACCTTGAGATATAAGTTCTAAGGTCTCAAATATAGTTACAACGGCTGCCCCATCCTTCAAAGCGAAACGCATTACTGCTTCACGGCAGAAATAGGCAGGGCGGTGGTACCTACCCGCGCGGACTCACAAGAGGTCCTACCACCAGTAAGATAATAGTAGTAAGGTAAGTAATAACTTCAGTGATCTGGGCGTAAAACGTAAGAGATAAACTGAGCTCCTTTGATTATGTATTAATAATATGATTTGTTACGTAACTGAGCTGAGAGTAGGCAGCGGCTTGGTCGTACCCCTGGCATTGCTTTCCATGGCCACTCTGATGGTCTGTATACAAGTTTGCATACAACGGTAATAATTAAAAACTCTTGAATAGAACAGTAAAAAAATATATATATATATATATATATATGTCGTGGATAACGACTTTTAGTTGTCGTGGATAACGACTTTTAGTAATATTAAGACGGTGGTTTTGATTATTATTTTAAATGATGAAATGTTGTTTTGATAAATATCACAAAATGAAGGGTAGACTCCGTAACGCCACAGTATAAAATGGCGGTACGTGGACAGAGTCGTGGCATTCCGTGTCAGACAGTAATTCCGTCCGTCTCAGTCAGTGAGTCTCTGTCAGTCAGTCAGTCGGTCAGTCGGTCTGTCGGTATGTGCAACGAAACTGTCGGTTTATCCTGTCATTGTGAAAGTTGTGTGTGTTGAGTTTCAATAATTATTATTCAAAAGGTTTTATTGACTTTTTATAAACTGTGTTCAATCAAATACGAGTGATGACGGAACCTACCGCTCAGCCATCCCTGACGTGTGCTGACATATATATGTATATATATAATAATAATAATAATAAGAATTTTAATGAAACAAAGTCTTTATTCTGCTCCAAATCAATATAGGTATGTATGTCTAAATTTAAAAAACTACACGAAAGAGAAAATAAATATAATAGGTAGGTAAAATTAATTTAAATTTTGGAGTGTCGGTAATTACGGTCGATATTCGACCATCAGCCAGCACTGGCTATTTTAAATCATTTATAAAGTAAAGTAATAGTATTAGTAAATAATAGTAAGGTAGTCCTAACTTCTACACGTCAACAAAACTCCAATCACGCACGCATTATGTCATATGTGAGTACTGCAGCTTATTGGATATTTTGACCCAAAACGACACTAAATTAATCAAACACGGACGTTTTAACTAAAATTCTATTGATTTCCATCGTATTAAACTTAAATTGGCTTATTATCTTAAAGCTCTAATGTTCTATTCATATCAACTAAAAGCGGCGGTTTATTAAGAACTTGTTTTGGTAGTTTTAATCGTCAAACGATCTCATCTAGTAATAAACGATATTTAGCATTCAATTGACAATTGACAGATTTGCTACTTTTCAAACGGTGGAGTATGTTTCATATGATATCCGCCCGAAAGAACTCGGTATACGCATTATATTAATTAAATAATATTGATTTTATAAGCCTGTCGTTGAAAATCGGTTTGTATCATTCTAATAACGTAGATCATAAACGAATTAATCAATTACAATGTTTTTTTTTAAATTGAGATATGCAAAAACATTTATTTCCTCTTAAATGTTAACATACTTACTAAATGTCAAATTGAAACCTCTCAAAAGACACAGACTAGGCATTACTGAAGCGAACTATTGCCATAAATTCACGATTGACTTCCACGGCGAAGGAATTACATCGTGTAATAAAAATCAAACCCGAAAAATTATAATTTGCTTAATTACTGGTGGTAGGACCTCTTGTGAGTCCGCACGGGTAGGTACCACCGCCCCGCCTATTTCTGTCGTGAAGCAATAATGCGTTTCGGTTTGAAGGGCGGGGCAGCCGTTGTAACTATACTGAGACCTTACAACTTAAATCTCAAGGTGGGTGGCGCATTAACGTTGTAGATGTCTATGAGCTCCAGTAACCACACATCAGGTGGGCTGTGAGCTCGTCCACCCATCTAAACAAAAAAAACAAAAAATTAGGTGGCAACGAATCTGTCCCACTGGACATCAGTTGGAGACACTTATGAGAGACAGTGGACAGGCTGAGATAATGATGACGATGATTATCTATTTTAATTGCCATGTTGAATGTGTAGATTTGTAAAATATAATGTAAGCATCTCTGTTCGGAATCGAAGCAAAATCGCATGAATTTCTCGCAACCTCGTCCTACTAAGAGGAATCGGATAACATACATAATTCATACATGGCTATGTCTATTTTGTAGGTATTCCACTTATAGTTTATACAGCCGCCCGTTTGAGAGCATTCGCTACGGGTATTGACTTTAAGCTGGTAGGTAATCGTTGGAGGGATAATTTTTAAACTAGAACTGTGCCGGTTGCATCCCTTAGTTAGCAGGAGCTAAGCCAAGGCCGAGCAAAGGTTTCATCTGTCGGGTCAAACGAACGATGGGTGGACGAGCTCACAGCCCACCTGGTGTTAAGTTGTTACTGGAGTCCATAAGCATCTACGACGTAAATGCGCCACCCACCTTGAGATATAAGTTCTAAGATCTCAGTATAGTTACAACGGCTGCCCTATACCCTTCAAACCAAAACGCATTACTGCTTCACGGCAGAAATGGGCAGGGTGGTGGTACCTACCCGCGCGGACTCACAAGAGGTCCTACCACCAGTAATTACGCAAATTATAATTATGCAGGTTGTATTTTTATTACACGATGTTATTCCTTCACCGTGGAAGTCAATCGTGAACATTTGTTGAGTACGTTTTGTTTGATAGCTGCAATCTGTGTCTTGTAGGAAGCATTTACGTTGGAAACCTTCACGTAGCTCACGGGCGACCCTCATGGCCCGAACGGTTCAGTTTAACTTATTCATGTGCGGTTCAACGTGTTAAAAAAAAAGAAAAACAAACTATTTAACCTATTTCCACTGTACGCTTTAGTAAAGGAAAAAAATAAACACTAAATTGTTTACGTCAGGTATCTGAGCAAGAATCTGAGCATAGGACGGACTTGTTAGACTGCAACTTTAGTTTGGAGCAACTTCATCTGATATACGTATCAGGTTTTTTTAATGTGACAACTATATTGTATTGTCACACACAATGCGTCTACTTACGCAATTGTTGTAACACGTGACACGTTGCGAAATTAAAAGCCCGTTCTACAATATAGAGCGATGAATTACATTTGCATAGATTAGTGAACTCTAAATTGTCAATCAATTAGTGTTGTGTTTTAAAAATCATGTTTCTCTGCCGAGCTATCGAGTTCTGGGATTAATCTTACAGGTCACCCCTTGACTTGCGCAACAGGACTGTAAGGTTAGAATCGAATGATAAAATGATAATGATTATCGCTTTGACTGAGTCTAAAATATTACTGGTGGTAGGACATCTTGCGAGTCCGCGCGGGTAGTTCCCATCACCGTGCCTATATCTGCTGTGAAGCAGTAATACGTTTCGGTTTGAAGGGCGGGGCAGCCGTAGTTAAAATGAGACCTTAGAACTCATGTCTTTGGCCGTGAACTCGTCCACCCATATATGCAATAAAAAAATATTTCGACAATGTCAACGGCAGTAATGAAGTTGGCCGCTCTTTTATCTAAAAACGTGATCTGCCTCATATGTTTGAATAATTTGATCGTTATTTCAATGTATGTGTAACATTTTATAACAAGGAAATATTATGTATTACGACAGTATGATTATAATTCGAATCCTTGATTTTTAAATTATTTGATTAGCGATTCTCGAATTTAAATTTATTTAATTAGTTGTTAGTGCACAGATAAAATATATTCGCATACATAATATCGTACCTATTTATTTTCGTCAAAAACCATTCTTGTGACATTTTGGGGCCAATTCGTCAGCCGAACTATATTTTGATTAAATGCAACACATAATATTAATTTGCATACGAACAAATTTTAATTAAATTACATATACATAAAGTAAGTTTGTTTATTAATACCTTTAAATCATAATTTAATAATAGTGAAACACTGTTGAATTTAATTAGAAAATTGCAGGTAGAGATACAAAAGATCTTTGAACCTTCTACCATGGCACCTGTTACATTGCCATTTTTAATTAGAATTTTCTCAAAATACCTACGCAGTAACAAACTTTAATTTGAATTTAGTATTTAGATGTTACTCTTTGGACTATTAGGTATTCAAGTTATATTTTTTTCTTTAAAGCTGTTTACAAAGCTCTAATAAACTAGACGTTGACAATAATATGTAGGTACTGTTGTTTAATCAAAACTTGAACGATACAGACCTTGTAAAGCTTTTTTTCTTGCGTTTTGTGATGAACCACTTATCAATCCAATGATTCAATTGTATAATACAGTTTTATATTTACGACAGTAAATAGTCAGGCTTCGTGACGTCATGTTTAATTCCCCCTCAAATTCGCACGGAACCAATAAGCCAATGATTAGTTACGAAAATAAAATTTAAAAACTAACCTCAAATTTCGTTTCGTCCCGTTGAGCAAAAGCAACAAAAGTTTATCGCGCGTAACAGGCACGTATGTATGTGAAAATGTTTTATTTATACGTTAACTAACACACGTACCTCCTGATGTGAGGTTACACGTAAACTGAGGTAACACAACCGGCCTCACTCGCCGATTGTTGTACTGATCACCGCGCCATTACCACTTGAATTCGTTTTGACTTCGAAAAGTTTGACAAAATGTTTTTCTAGAATTTAATAGACACAAGGGTTTAGTACGAGGAATCCATTTTTTTAATGTCGGCCGTTTAGTAATGAACAAAATTAAGACTTATTAAATTAGTACTAATGATATTTTCGTACTGAAAAATTATCATACATCATTGGTCCGAAAGTTGAAAAGTCAATTGAAGTGAATGAATTGTCTGAAAGTAAGCAGCGTCATTCATCGGTAACTATTTTAAGGGTCGTGAACTCCTTTTCTCTTTCCTCTTCTCTCTCTATGAAGACTTTCAACATACGCATCATTTCATAACCAACACAATATCAAGCGCAAACAAGATGCTTTGATCTGCTAGTTAACATAGATATCATAAGGTTGAGCCATAGTTTAAATTATCTTGCAATCGACGCTTAAATAAATATACTTGCCAGTCAATCACGTTCGAAAAGAATTCGAAATGCGTAAAGCTATCGACTTATTGAAGCATCGTAGTACCCATTATAAAATCAGAACTCGGTTGACGAAACATTCAAGGCTTTCGGAGACATTCCTCATAGAAATTTACCATATTACGAAAGTACTACGCATAGAATTATGGTCTTAATTCGATCGCGGGAGCCTTGTAATTAATTTGACAAATGTTTTTTTTTACATGCAGTCTCGTGGCCTAAGAATATTGAGTTTTTATAAGTCGCGTGAGCCGGTTCGAGATTGGCCTAGATTTTCTTCAATAATTTTTGCGTAATGCAGAAACTATTAATGATCAGTATGTATCTTCTTCAGTTCTCTAAATGGACAGACGATCTAACGGCTTATCCGATACTGTATGCCTATGGGAACGCATTGACATCGCAACGTGAATGATAGTACTTTAAGATTCAATTATGAGTTGAAATTTCAATTCTGTAATACGAAATTGGAATACATGATTGCTTTTTGTAGAAAGTTACAGATAGAAACTCATGAAGTGTCAAATTAAAAATAAACGGTTTATTTTCGCTATACGAAATAATCCCTTGCCGTAGAAGAGGTTCATAAAACAAACGTTTTGTGTGTCTAATGAGAAAACTGGGTAACTGTACAAGTGGAATAGAATCAAATATAAAATATAAGAGGCTATTACAACTACGCACCGACAGGTAGGTGAGCTCATGAGGCTCAATCTGAGATAGCTTGTGAGCAGTGTTTTGTTCAGCCTACTATTTGTATTTGCTCCAACTAGGCGACTTGAGCCAAGTCTATATTGTACAACTGCTGTCCTCTTCTAACTTTGTTTGCAATGCAAATAGCATTATTAGCATAGACATTAATATGTGATTAATACCAAAAACATCAAATAAGAAAAGTTTTTTGTAATGTCAGTGGAATATCATTCTTCATGCTCAATATCTTTTTTTTTTTTGGAACACGTTTCTGTGTGCTGATGTATAACCGTCATTCAAGGTGGCGCCACAGTAGCAAGTGGAAAGATTTTAAAAACAGCGCAATAAACTATTAGAGTAGGATACTACATTTAAAAGGAAAGAGACATTCCCTACCTAAGTAATAATAAAAATAAATAGTTGAGATCATAAAAACTGCATATTTTTTAACTACACAAGTCACGAAAAATATTAAAATTGTCAACTCAGCACACTTCACTCTCTTTAAAACTGCTATGAATGAATGAATGAATGATTTATTTTATTTCAGACAACAATAAGTCCGTATGTGTACATAGTATCATTGAAACATACTTAAAATTAACAAAGGCAATCAAATAAAAAAGATACATTTATTAAAAGTAGTTATCAGTTGAATACATTTCAAATAATCCATTTCACTGATACCTACTTCGAACCAACCATTATTATTATTATTATTGTTTAGTCCGCAAGTGAACCGTGGTACAATGGTTCAAGTACCGACAGTCATAACGGTCTGTAAATGCCTTCAGGATGCTGTTATATATATATGTTCATATCATTTCCACTTCCTGGAGTAGCGCTGTTTCGTTGAGTCTTCCAACAATAACTTGCTGTTTACATGTGACTCCTTTTTCAATTTGTTCCCTATACAAGATAGTGCTCCTTCGCTCTACCCTCCATAGTTGTTATGACTATCTAATCTTGACTATCTAATAATCTAAACTTAATAGTTCTGCTTTAGAGTACAGTTCAGTTAAAAAAAATTATAATTAGAATTTATAAATTTACAAACATAATAACATTTAAATTAATTTATAAATTTTAATAACAACTTTACAAACGAATGGCAAATGGTAACACTGTTACCGTGTACGGTGGGCTGAAAGAGGACAAAGACGTCACCAAAAATCATTGTTGAATTTTAAAACGATCATCTATAAATTTAATTAAATCATTGTCACCTTAACATAGCATCATCATGGTTACGACTTAAAAGCAGACATTCCGACGTCGTCGGCACATCGGAATCTTAAAACAAAGCACACACTGTACTGCTCACATTGTATTCGTAATCTTCACGGGAATTATCATTGGATAACTTCATATTGTATAACAGACGGACGACAGACTAACCTCCACTCATTATAGAGACGATGTTAGGGTAATTGTGAATTAAGCGAAACCTGGAGTCAAAATCGTTGCACTCCCAAAAAAAAAAGCCCATCTGGTGGTTACTGGAGTACTGGAGTGGTTACTGGAGCCAATAGACATCTCCAACGTAAATGCCGCCACCCACCTTGCGATATGAGTTCTAAGGTCTCAGTATAATTACAACGGCTGCCCCACCCTTCAAACCGAAACGCATTACTGCTTCACGACAGAAATAGGCAGGGTGGTGGTACCTACCCGTGCGGACTCACAAGAGGTCCTACCGCCAGTAAAAAATAAGGAAATATGAAAAAATTAATTTGTTTTGGTAGACCTTTTTGTTTAGAAATTACGAATACATTAAATTACTTTGCATAATCAATGAAGGGTGAGGTAGTAATAGGTTGGGGAAAGTCTTTTCGCATTATAGTATGTATGAACTTGTAATAAAATCTCTTTGGCTATACTATTTGTAACTGGCTGGTTTTGGTATCATCAAAAGTTTAAATTTTAAGTGTTATTACTCGATTCTCTCGATATTTTATAAAAAAACTTGGTTTGATTTACTAATGTGTTTTTCATTATATACCGTTGATTGAATATTAAGTCAATTTTGAAACACTCAAGATGATTTTCACAATAAAAATGAATTTAAAAGTAGTCTGTGAGACGTCATGTCCATTATAGTGTTATAAATTTGGCGTGTCACCAGTTAAAGGTTAAAGAAGATAATTCCAAATTCAAATTAGGAAAATGTGTGATTTTTATTTATTTTTCACACTGTCAAGATGAGTGAATCTAATTAAGAAATTCGATACATTTTAAAATTTTACTACAAAAAAGGTAAAAATGCAATGCAAGCCGTGAAAAATATTGGCGATGTTTATGGACCTAGTGCAGTATCTGTGAGAGTAGCACAAATTTGGTTTAAGCGTTTTCAATCCGGCAATTTTGATGTCAAAGATGCACGTCGCTCTGGTCGCCCTATTACGGATAAAACGGATGCCATTTTTGAAAAAGTGGAGCAAGATCGGCATATCAGTAGTTACGGCGTAGCTGAACTGGGAATTGACCAAAAAACAGTTTTGGCGCATTTAAAAAATAAGTGTTTGTGTGTATATAAGTCACACACGGTAGAAGCTAAAGTTATTCCGGTCACCGTTCTCGTCGAACCCGTCGCTTGCGACGAAGGGCTCGACGAGTAAATTAACTCTCAGACACAGCCCACTGAGTTTCTCGCCGGATCTTCTCAGTGGGTCGCGTTTCCGATCCGGTGGTAGATTCTGCGAAGCACGGCTCTTGCTAGGGTTCGTGTTAGCAACATCGTCAGGTTTGAGCCCCGTGAGCTCACCTACTAAAGTTAGGGTTACGCTGACATAGCCGCTAGGGCTATCAGCTTAGGTAGGAAAAAAAAAAAAAAAAAAAAAGCTAAACTTCTAAACATAAGATTAATCGCAAGGGTCAACTACCAAACACTCCACTCACAGTGCATTGGAGCAGCCTCGCTCTCGGAAATCGCCTGCACGATCACGGTATCTGTCCCATCTTAGTATGAAATACGAGAACGTCTATCAACTGTGTAACATCTCGTCATCGTGATCAGGAATTGTTGAATTTACGTGCAGCGACATCTGTTGATAACAAACTAAATAGAAATAATTGTAAATCATATTTTATAGTATGAGGTAGCGCCCTCTGTGAATTGATATTTTAACTTCACGTTTAATTTTTTCGTTTCATCGAGTTTGAAATCACATCACAACGATTCTAAAGAAGTTTAACTTCAAAAACTGGGTAGTACACAAAAAAGCTCGATATTTGGGTACCTCACGAGCTCACTGAAAGAAACCTAATGAATCGTGCACTCATTTGTGATTCTTTATTACGACGTAATGAAACTGGAAGAAACTAATAACTGGTGCAAAAAAAAAAAGCCGCAGATAGGCAGAGAATCGACGCTTTTGAGATGTGGTGCTGGCGACGTATGCTACGAATACCATGGACGGCCCGCCGCACCAACATATCTATTCTCAGGCAGTTAAAAATAGAAAAGATTCAACGTCTATCCACAATCTGCCTACAAAGAATATTGCGGTATTTTGGTCATGTTGCACGTAGGGATACCAGCAATTTGGAACGCCTTGTGGTGACCGGTAAAATAGAGGGAAAAAGGCCTAGGGGTAGAGGTCCCAAACGATGGTCGGACCAAATAGCGGAGGAACTGGGGATACCTATCAGCGACGCACTCCATCGGGCTGCAGGGCGGGATCGATGGAGACGGTTGGTTGACGAAATCGGACGGAGTCACGATCCTCAGCAGTGAGGAACCGATCGAAGAGAGAGAGAGAATAACTGGTGATGAAAAGTGGATCATGTACGACAAGAATGTGCGAAAAAGGTCGTGGTCAAAGGCCAGTTAGGCTTCACAGACTGTGGCGAAACCCGGGTTAACTCACGACAAGGTGATGATGTGTGTGTGTTGAGATTGGAAGGACGTTATTCATTATAAACTGTTACCACCAGGCAGGACCATCGATTCTGAACTCTACTGCGAACAACTGATGAGATTATAGCAAGAAGTTAGGAGAAAGCGGCCGGAATTAATCAACGGAAGGGGTGTGGTTTTTCATTATGATAACGCTAGACCTCACACATCTTTAGCCACTCAGCAAAAATTAAGAGAGCTTGGCTGGGAGGTGTTAATGCATCCGCCGTATAGTCCTGACCTTGCACCTTCAGATTTCCACCTGTTTCGGTCTCTTCAGAATTCTATAGGCATTGTCACAAGTCCAAGATTAATATTTTTCACTCTGATTGATACTGAAATATCGGAGCTTTTTAAGAAAACTATCGAAATATGTTATTATAAATAGTTGTCCGCTAGAATAAAAATAAAAACATGGTAAATAAATGAAAGGTTCAATAAAATTGAAACTAAGATAATTTCTACCTTCGTTAAACGTTTTATTACGAATAAAACCCTTTACAGTTAGGATGGACTTTTTGTGGGTATCAAGATGTGAATTATTTGGCTTAGTGTGATTTAATATATTTTTAAATATTTTAAAGTTTAATGCTAAACATCCGCGAAAGTGTGCACATGTGAGAAGATCGCTGTACAGGACTTTTTGTCTTATTTCACTTTCGTCTCATTTGAATTCCATTTCATTTCATTCCTAAATCAATGGACACGTCGATCGATTGTTGTGCTCCTTTCACTGATCTATAGGTTTTTTAAGGACTTTATGACCTGGTAACTAAGACCATGTCTTATTTTATTTATATTCATATTTTTATGAAAAATGATATTATGGAGTGAAATGAAATGAAGATGATTAATTTGAGACATTAATCAACTGGGATGAAATTAAATGAAATGATATGATAAAGGATGAAATATAGTCTCAGTAAAATGGTGATCACTACTGAGAGTTTTTCAGTGGACTTTTTGGAGGATCCCGAGAAGGTACGTCCAGCGGCTTTGTTGCATTTTCTCACATTTGTGCACTTTCACAGATATCAGTTAATAAATCAACGTTATTACACATTTAAACCTGAAGAAATACTAAAGAGACAATATTAAACAAATCACACAACTTCACTCCTCGCGTTCCCGTCAAAAGTCCTGATCTATGGTTCTTACTACCACGTCAAACTTCTCGGGATCCTCCAAAAAGTCCACTGAAAAAATCTTAGTAAATGACCACCATTTTACTGAGATTATATTTCATCGCATATCATCTCATTTCAATTCATTTCATTTCATCCCAGCTGATTAATGTCTCAAATTAATCATCTTCATTTCATTTCACTCCATAATATCATTTTTCATAAAATGAATATGTATAAATTAAAATAAGACATGACTTAAAGGTCTCAGTTACCAGGTCATAAAATCCCTTAAAAATAAAAATACCTTACCTCCACTTTGAATCTTGATTTACTGCGGCTGTGCAGAAACTGCATTTGTGCAAGTGCAATAAAATAGGTAGTATTTTATCAAAACAACACTGCGTCGCCGCAGAATGGGTATTGATTAATTCACAATTTGAATAAATACCGTAAGCCCAGCAAAATTTGTTTCAACTTTTCAATTTTAAGTAAATATGTTGACAAATATTTTTAGTTTTCGAATATGTATCGTTGTTTTTGTTGCAATCAAAGTTTTTTCGGCCAGTAAATGTGATTATGATGTGAAAATAGCTCAGATACTCATCAATGATGGATATCACAGGTACCTAGAGCATCTAAAGTAACATTAGTAGCAAAAATTGAGGCATAAGATTTTCTGTTCGTTGTATATGAATGATCTATCCGATCTAGCCGATCTGGTGTAAAGTGGATAATGGAGCCCTCAGACACACCTTGTGAATACGGCTACAGACGCACGTTAAGGCAAGATGTTGTAGACTCAACTCCATTGTACAACAGACATCCAATCTCCCAAACCATAGTTCATAGATAGCTCGCAAACAGGAATGGATGGGACAACGGCACTTAGCCCCCCGTGCCCTCAATACGCCCTACCACCAGTAAATAGTTGGCGATCACAGTGCACTAGTACTGAAGTGATTACTGCTGCTCATATTCTGGTGAATTATTTAGTAGCTTTACACCCACTAGAACAGTCATTTAAATGATTGAATGATTTTAATTTCAATAAATACAGCAGCGAATTCAACAAGTACTCAGTTTTTTTTTTTATTGCCTTTGTAGGCAGACGAGCATACGGCCCACCTGATGGTGAGTGGTTACCCATGGTCGCCCATGGACTTCAGCAATGCCAGGGGCAGAGCCAAGCCGCTGCCTACCGTTAAAGTTTTTATGCCGTAAAGCTTTTATATATACTAGAGTTTTAAAAACCATAATCAAAATTATAGAGACATAGATTCAAATTTATTATTTTCATAGTAAAATTTTAAACAGTCGATAGACTAATTAAAAATTAAAACTTTTCTGATAAACATTATAATTTATTATTAGAAAACTTGTAATGATTCAGAGAACAAAAAAAAAGTTAATTATTAAACTTGCTGAACACACCTTAGGACATAATTTGAAGGCATCATTACAGGAACCTAACCTACCACATAATTTTCAATGAGGATTCAGAGTCAAAAGGTATATACAATGGATGCAGAATTGGCCTCGACCAGTACCTGCCTGCTGGGGTGTTTGTTAATCCTAATGAACTGAATGAGTTCAATCGTCTGGAAAGGGTATACTTTTTTTACTTGATAGCTCTATTATGTTTTATCATATTAAGCATACATGTTGGGTACCATCAGCGAATCTGTTTTTATATCACCAGCACTTTATAATCCTTTTTATGAAAAGGAGAAAAAATTCCCTCAGAAATACACTACAAGCTCTGATGAGAATAACATGTAGAACAAATGTGAGTTTGAGAGGTGAAAGGCCATTTGGCTTAAAGTTTAACATTTGGAAAAAAAAAACATGACAATAGCGGTAGGCAGTGGCTTGGATCTCCCCTGGCATTGCTGAAGTCCATGGGCGACGGTAACCACTCACCATCAGGTGGGCCGTATGCTTAGCCTATAAAGGCAATAAAAAAAAAATTGAGCTATTTCAATGTGGTAAAGTTAATTAAGGTTCAATTAAAAACATCGAGTTGTTGATACTAATAGCCAATAAAAAAGACCTTTAATTATAAAGAGAAATGTTGCTTAAACCAAATATGCAATATACCCTCAATGTGATGGTAGCTATTTATTTATTTAAATTAAAAGCTGCTGATTACAACAGACAGAGGAATAAGTATTTATACTATATTCTATCATCATAAGGTCTACTTACAAAAAATGCTACCTGTCTGAGGATCCAACAAGAAAGTTATCCAATTAAATTTGGGTTTGTAAATGTCTCATAACAGGATACTATATTCTATCACCATAAGGTCTACTTACAGGGGGTAATTATCTAGAAAAAAATGCTACCCATCTGAAGATCCAACAAGAAAGTTATCCAATTAAATTTGGATTTGTAAATGTCTCATAACAGGATACTATATTCTATCATCATAAGGTCTACTTACATGGGGTAATTATCTAGAAAAAAATGCTACCCATCCGAGGATCCAACAAGAAAGTTATCCAATTAAATTTGGATTTGTAAATGTCTCACAACAGGAGACTTTGAATTAAATTATTTGTTTCAAATTTCAGTTGAATGCATTTCCGAGGGGTCGGGTCAACATAGAGCTACCAACTGAAGAAGCAGAACCTATAAATGTGTTCATTATAAGTGAATTGACTGATGATGAAATACAAATGTGGCTACCAGTTCATGCTCGGTATCACGAATCTGTATCTGGTGGAGGGTAAGCATTTTCTTTGTGATGAGTACATGAGAGCTTGACTAAAAAGGTCAAAGTCTTAATTAGGTTGAGTTGAAAGGTTTGGCTGGTTTGTGGGTGAAATACGGTACTGATAATTCTAGATGTCTTAGTTACTTTATTCTTAATTCTAGATTACATAGACCTTACTAATATTTATCTTTAAGATAATCCTTTACTGTTTCACATTCAATAGTGGCATATTATTCATCTCAGAAGTCTAAAACTGCGATACTTTAAGACAAATATTTTTAGATGCCCCTAAACATGTACGTTGTTAAAGTTAAGGCATTTAATTATTGTATAAATAAAAAAAATAATAAAAAACTATACAAGTCTTTATTTGTTATAGAAAATTTACAAAATTCTTCATCAACAATAAAATATAGGCAAGTAATATGATACTGCCATCTACATGAGCAATGAGAAACTAATCGAAACGAAGCCATCTGGTGGCCGACGCCCGTAAACATTTTTGTTGAATCCTTGACTTGCTTATCTATAACTAATGTATGTGTATTATCTATGATTCGTCTATCAGAATAAGTTCTAATAATATGTATTCTCTTTTTTTAGGATGGTACAGTATGACATAGGACCCCCGAAAATGTACCTATATTGTGCTGATCGTAGACTGGACGTGTGCGACCGCAGTGTGTCACCATCTGTCACTTTGACATGTAACGGTGGTGTCAAGATGTGCTCGTGGAGAGATATACCTTACACTGTGGTTTGTTTTTTTCATGTTTTTACCTGTAAGTCAACATGAGCTCACACTCAAGCTAAACTGAAACCTATAGACAACACCAATGCCGCTGACTATCTTAACTGATAAGATTCAGGTCCAAATTATGTAATGATGTGATGTGGATGATTACTGGTGGTAGGAACTCTTGTGAGTCCGGGCGGGTAGGTACGCCCTGCTTATTTCTGCCGTGAAGCAGTAATGCGTTTTGGTTTGAAGGGTGGGGCAGCCGTTGTAACTATACTGAGATCTTAGAACTTATATCGCAAGGTGGGTGGCGCATTTACGTTGTAAATGTCCATGGGCTCCAGTAACCACTTAACACCAGGTGGGCTGTGAGTTCGTCCACCCATCTAAGCAATAAAAAAATATTTTTTTGATATACCCTCTGTAGGATGGTGATAAACATCCTTTTTCGATTAATGGTTGGGCTAGGACATTGCCGCTTAGCTAGGACAGGTGAGCGAACTCAAAGACTCGCCCGAAGCCTCACAGCCACATAGACATCGTTGAATAGCTGTAACCAACATGTATGCATATAATGTATGATATTTTACATCAAAATAAAGCTTAGCCTAGTAAAACATAGTATAGCACAAATTGAGTTGCTCTATAAAGAGAAACAACATTTAAAGCTATTGCTTCACCACTTTGTGTGTTTTATATATTTCAATATTCAAAAATGTTTTAATATTTCTAATGTTTCAATATTCAAATTACCATTTATGACACCTGTATAATATATTAACCTCTTTTAAGATTTATTTCATAAATCCTATGGAGGTTACAACACTACATAGTATAAAACAAAGTCGCTTTCTCTGTCCCTATGTATGCTTAAATCTTTAAAACTACGCAACGGATTTTGATGCGGTTTTTTTTTATAGATAGAGTGATTGAAGAGCAAGGTTTATATGTATAATAACATCCATTAAATAGTGGAGAAATCAATAATAAATTACAGTTTCCGAAGCGAAGCGAGGGCGGGTCGCTAGTACATTATATTATAGTGTGTATTCCTGCTGTGTTAATTATAAATAAATAACATTCTTATTTTCAGTTGACAGATCCTCTCGTGTGGCGCGTTCCAGTCGGGAACTCCAACCACTTCTACATCATCGGCATAGGTACAGCATTCGCCATAATGGTCGGCACCACAATGGTGATCAGAGCGATGCATGACCACATTTTGAAGCACCGACGTCTGATTATACGATGATTTTGTGGGCGTCTCACAATGCGAAGGGCGGTTGATGCTTGAAGTTCACCACCACGTTCTGTTGTTAGTATGTTAAAATATAGAATGTATTTGACCTGCCCATGAAGACTCCACATGTTAGCTACTTAAGTTACTGGACACGTCAATTATATATTTTTTTAATTTTATTTATTTATGTACACACCAAAAAAAAGAAGACATAGTACAGAGTAATAGGAAAATTATGTACAAAGGCAGTGCTTATTTCTTTAAGAAAACTCTTCCAACAAACCTGCGAGAGGATTATGAGAATAATAATTAAAAGTGATGAGTAAAATAATAAAAACAACATTGACTTCCTGTCAAAGCCATTTGCCATTAAGCCACAAACAATTTTTAAATGAAACTTCTTTAGGGGCGTTGAGAGTAAAATTTAATTCTCTAGTTACGGCTAGAGAGAAAAGATTAGAGATGAAACGGATATCCGGTAACTGTTAGGTCCACACATGATTTCACTATCCGGCCGGATACCGGATAGTAAATCAGTATCCGGTCGGATTTAGAATAGTAATATTAAAAAAATAGCATGGTTATACAAAAGGCAAATAATACCACAATAGGCTATGGACAACTTTTATTTTTATAATCGCACGTCAAAAGTGATTGTTTTATCAATTAGTTTGTTTAATACTCAAAATTAACAAGTGGCAAATTGTAGTGAATGAATACCAAATCGTCGTCGTACCGAGTCGTCGCGATCTTCGCTTACGTGCAACAACACCCGAACGCGCACCAATATTTCCGAAAGGGTCGAATATTCGGTAGCCGAATATCCGGCGCTCCGGGCTCGCACCTTGCTGAATATTCGGTATCCGCTATCCGGCCAAAGAATCCGGCCGGAGAAAGCGAGCTAGGTCGTTTCTCTTATACACATTCTGTTTACGGGCGTCGGCCACTAAATGGCTTGTTAATATTTTCTCATTGCTCCTGTAGATGGCAGTAACATATTAACTCCTTTTTTTCAATGAAGGATTTAAAACATATATAAATATATAACATATCGACGCTTGAGAGGCAAACGTGACTAAGCGACAATGCGTGAACTTTACACTAGACTAGTTTAAAGTTGAAATACCTGAAAACAAAATTTATTTTGTCGAATCCAGCTGTAGTAGAATCTAGCTAGTAGCTCTAGGATTGAAATGATTTTAATAGACCTAGAAATATATTTTTTTTGCGCATCGAATATGGTCATTGCCTATCATTTTTGTACAAAGCAGTTATTGTCGCTTAGTCACGTTTGCCTTTCAAGCGTCAATATATAAATGGCGAGGGGTCGTTTCTTTTATACAAAACATTCCGTATTATAAAATAAATTTGATATAAGGATAAAAAATTAAGAAAACCACAATACACTGCAAAAGAAGTTTCACTTCTTTCACATGTTTCAAGTTGCATACACACCATAATTTTTTTTAAATATTAAATTTGTTACTTCATTTTTCTAGAAAGCTCTCTCCAGTAGTGTTAATAGGTAGTCTTTGTTAAGTGAGTTTTTTTAGCACATTTTAAATAATAATGTTGAAGTGGTAAATAATATTTTTGAGGCTCTTGGAAATTTTAGACTGCAATTGTTTTTAGTGATTCCTCTAAAATAAGATTAAAAAGTAATAAGTGTTTTTCGGACTATGATGTATACATGCAGATGCATTTACGCGCAATTGTAACATAGTTTAAAGTTTTAATACTGTTATGTTTTTTTTACTGGTGGTAGGACCTCTTGTGAGTCCGCACGGGTAGGTACCACCGCCCTGCCTATTTCTGCCGTGAAGCAATAATGCGTTTCGGTTTGAAGGGTGGGGAAGCCCTTGTAACTTTATTGTATACCTTAGAACATGACATGCTTCTAGGTGCTATCTTCATCTCCCGAGATAAAATCTTTTGCTTTCAGACAGGATTTCTTCGAATTCTTTCCCTTGCTGCTTTGACCACCTTTTTCGTACGAACACTACGTGGACGGCGAGATCTTTTTCTGTCACAAACAGAGGAGGTCTCATTGCACCTATTAATAGCCCGGTACACAAACATTTTACTAATACCAAGCGTATGGAGAGTTTTAAAAATTGCATTTGGCTCCATACCTACATTGTGTAATGCAATCACAGCGATTCGGTTCTCTTTATCACCCCACTCCATTTTAATATCGCAAAATATTGTACAATGTATTGGCGCCAAAATGAGAAAACTCAATGAGCAATCATATAAAAATAACAGATTCCAAATTCAAATGTAATATTTTGTTTATTTTTAATTATAACAGTATTTATGGCCAGACTAAGTATTAAAATAAATCAGGAAGCTATAATAATAAAATTATTTACTCATTCTAAAAAGAGAGGTCCGCTGTAGTCCAAGATATTTTAGTCGATCCTATGGTTTTAGTCTTAAATCATGCCGCCATCGCAAAATTGAACCCATTTTATTCTGTAAAGAGTAGACCGTAACTACTTCGTAATGATATGATCGTAACTATAATCGTTAAATGTAACTACAGTATATACTCAGATCTTAGAACTTATATTTCAAGGTGGGTGGCGGCATTTACGTTGTAGATGTCTATGGGCTGCAGTAACCTCTTAACACCAGGTGGGCAGTGAGCTCGTCCACCCATCTAAGCAAAAAAAAGGTGGATCAAAGCGAGAATGTTGCTCCATCCCTAAGACAGGGTTGAAATCCCAATTCCATTGTACTACGGCTGCCCCAGCCTTAGTAGCGGAATGCATGATGGCTTCCCAGCAGAAATATGCGGACTCACAAGACGTCCTAACACTATATTTTTTTTTATGTTATTAGAACTGTGTCCATAGTATTAGAAGTTTTAAATGTTCGCCATTCCGTATAGTTTTAACAGGGCTACATAAACAATAATATCTAGTCGTAATTCTAAGAGAATGTAATATTAAAACGAATAAAGTTGTTTCATTGAATTTTGTTTTAATTACGAGTGACTATTTTCCTAATTCTCTTCGAGTGAAATTTAATTAAGCAAAGGCACTATGTCCAGGATTCGAAAGTAGAGCCCCGGTACAGTACTCTAAATCAATGACCACTACAACGAAAAACGGCAGAACTAGGATAAAACATTATTTATTACGTTTTTACCTGGACGTTGATTGACTGTCGTCATTGTTCTATACCAAACATGTTTCAAAATTATTATTCGTTAATTGAATTCCTGTCAAAGATTTAGAGCCAATTTTTTGTAGATTTTTTCAACGGTCTCCTAAATTGCAATAATTAATTTACGTTTGGAGCGTGTGAAACCTGGACAGCTTCAATTTATAGTTTTGGGAATTTTAAAACTCACAAAAAATGATAAAAGTGACATCTGTGATTTAATCGTGGAACTGTTGGATTCGTGTTTTTAAAGTTCCTGCATAGACAGAGAAGCATAAGTTTATAATTTTAACCTAATCCGGTACCTAGGTGGCAGCACAAGTATCAATTCGCCTGGCTAGAGTACAAAAACCTGTTTTATAAACCAAAACATTGAATAGGTAGTGAACACATACTAATTGTATTGAGTGATACAACTACAACTATACAGCGCAACCCCTATACGAATAGTTTATTTTAGTATTATAAATCACTATCGAAGGAAGGTTAATATTGTTTCGAAATGCTCCCTTCTATCTCGCAATTAACAATGAAGCGAGTGACAGAAGTTTACTTTGCAAAATGTTTGCCGAACCGCAAAGCCCAGACAAGACTATGTCAACTACAATCCCTACATTTGCATATGAAAGGGCAACGCATGGTTCGAATTATTCACAGGGCCAGCGTTCGCAACGCTACCGAGCCGGTCGAGAGACGAACAAGGAAAACGGACACCGGCCGGAGGCGGAACGCACCACGTCGGAGTTGGAGATATGGATTTAAGATTAACGAGGGCAGAGGGCGCCGGGGCCGGGGCGGGCGGGAGTGACGGGGCGGTGCAGGCGCGGTGCAGCGGGCGCCGGGGATCGATGTTAGGGCGGGGCGCGGGCGGCGGGGCGGGGCTCCACTCGCGCTCAGTCCGCCTCGGGGCCGCGTCCGCGCGGTCGTCGCTCGTCACTCGCTGCGGCGCGCCGGAGTGAGTCCGCGGGTGCAGGCCGGCGGCGGCGAGCCTCGCGCCGCCCGCCCCCGCGCCGATGTAGCCCGCAGTCGGAGTGCTCCTGCCCCGCGCCGCCCGCCCCCGCCTCGTCGCCGCGCGCGCAGTCTAGCCGCCCGCCCGCCCGCACCGCGTCTGCGACCCGTGTTCCTGTGGGCCCGCCAGCGAGACGGCACCGTGCAGGAGGTGCACTGCGAGGACTACGACCCGCGCAATCGCATCCGCATAGCGCGCACCCCGGCCGGCTGGCGCGTGATCCCGCGCACCGAGATCTACAACTCGATTCGCATCCCTCCCGTGCAACCGCGGGACCGTAAGGAGCGGCGCCGGCGCCGACGATCTGACGGCCCGCGTCGTCGTCGCCCGGCCGTCCCGGAGCCCGCACCTGCGTGGCTCCCCCCCGACCTGGAGTCGCACATTCCCTCCCACACGATAGCGGTGCCTCGCCAGCAGGTGCCCGAGCCGACACCGCTCGACAACCTGCTGGCGGTCGCCGAGCTCGAATTCAACCAACAGCGCGGTGAAGAGGCGCTCGGGCTGGATCTGCAGGCTGCCGTCCCGGCGCATCCTCCCGCCGCCCCGTCTTACTCTTTCCTGCAATCGGAAGAGGTAGCGCGGGACGTCATGTCCTTTGATCTGAGCGCATCGAAGCCACCGGAAGCGATGTATTACGAGCGCAAGGCCCAAGCTCAGAACTGTACCGAAGACAGCGCTTACGGCGGCGACATGAGCGTGCACAAGGATCTGTTCGATACGATCAGTGAAGCGCACTATTTGCCAGAGCTTGGAGGACCTCACGATGAAGCATTGCTAGATTCGCTGGTCGAAAAAGGTTGCGAAGATAACCAAATCCTCGGACAGACGCTGGACAAACTCGCCCATCTAGTTCACGGGGCCGCCGAGTACGCAGAGTCTGAGGAGGACATGTTGTTAAATAACGGTCCAGTCTCTGATATCATCGACAGACTCGAACACTCACTCGAATCACCGAGCCGGAGCAGCATTACCGCTGCTCAGGGTCTTCTGCACCTTCACCACATAGGCGATCACCACCTTACCCAACCGGAGCATCAAAGTTCCGTGGAGAGCTATATGTCGGATGAAGTGTTTGTAGCGGAACCTTCCAGTGATTGTGGCCTTCAGGCGCTTAGCGAAGCCTCCGTAATGCAAGCGACTAACAACGTCAATCACTACACTGACCCCATAGAAAAGAGTATACATGACGACGTGGCGTCATCCGACACGATGTATTCAGAACAAGTATCTGATTTACAAGAGAGCTATGAATCCGAAAAACGTTACGTAGAACCCCAGGGGTCGATACCTGACCAAAGCGATGACACATCAACTGAGGACGAACCCAAAGACGCTACATCACAAAATAAAGACGAAGATTGTCAGACCGACGGCGAGCTTGACAGTAAAATTGAGGAGCCGGACATAGACGACCAGCCTCCCGATGATGAGCCTATTCTGAATTTAGCTCAAGAACTATCACAGGCGTCAACTAACGATGAAAATTCACCGACTGACTTAAGCGTTAAACATGTCGATAAAGATATACCTAAAGTAGTGGCTAGGGCAGCCGAGACCACACACGCTATCGAAGACAATTTGTCGGACAAGAGTGATGAACAACCTAAAGATCTAAGCGTACACAGAAGGATGGCCACTCCGCACGCCTCACCGCGGAGGATAGAAATACCGCGAGCACCTTCGAGAGAATCAGATGCGATGCAATCTCCTCAGCCCAGTGGCATACCGGCAGTGCCGTCGTCGCCGGAAATCTTCACGATGCCCGTGACAAAAAGTAAACAGGCTCTATTTTTAGAAACACTACTTTCGTCTCCGTCACCTAAAATGTATACATCCGAAGTTACGATCACGAAGCAACAGTGCGAACCCTTGAATTTAGGAAAACACAGGAAGTCAGCCAGCCCGACAGTGTCGAGCTGCTCGGATGAAATTAGGAAAATTAACAAGGAATTCGGCGAGCCTCAAGAGAAACGTATAAAACGTGAATCAACCGAGGACCTCGCTAAGATAAATAAAGTGTTCAACAAGTGCGGAGAAGTTAAACCTAAAAAGATCGAATGGCCCGCGTTCAATTTCGACGACGACCCTATCAAACAGCTACAGACTCTCAAATCAAATGCAGATTATAACGTTCCAGACCCGATGTTGATCCCGAAGGATAAGTTAAATTTGATACTTGCCTCTCCCGGCAAAGAAATAATGAACTTATTGAGTTCAAGGCCGGAATTACAGCTCCCGGAGGCATTCGCCTTTCCTGCCGTGCTGCAAGACCCCGATGTACTCGTCATATCATTATCACAATTAGAAACTATTTTAGAAAATCAAAATAAGGGAAAAACATCGCCCAAACCTAAAGATCCTAAGCCGGCATCGAAACCGACGCCGGTCGCTGAACCGCCGACAACGCCATGCACCGAACCGTCTACCACTCCTCAACCTGACCAGCAGACGAGTCACCCAAAGCCGATACCGTCGATGGATGCCTTAGCTGGGGACATCGACGCCGCGACCTCGGCTGCACTCAACCACATGCTGTGGCTACCTTACCTCACTCAATTGGAGGCGGTAGCCAACTGTTCGCAGAGCTTAAATTTCTTGAAAGCATTAAATTCCTCAGGATACAACCCATCGAATTACGCAGAGTTGACGCAGATGTTCAACCCGGCGTCTCGTTTCATGGGGCCGTCCGGTTTCCCCATGATGCCTCCTATGGATTACGATAACCGGTTACAGTTCGCTATGTGGCAGGAGGCCATGAACCACGCGAATTCAGCTCAGCGCAGCGGCGGCAAAACGAACTCCACACCGGATACGCAAATGAAAGACGTAACTACAAAAAGTAATGATGTTCAAAATCCGTACGTGCACTCGACGAAGAATTATCAAAATAAAACGCATTCGGCGGCGCGGACAAGCCCTATCGCTCACAACTACAACCACGGCCAGCGGTCTATGCCACAAAATCCGTATCTACAGAACATGTACGCGGGGATGAACCCGAACATCAGGCCCAACGTGCCCCTGCCCGGCCTGCAGATACCGTATTTCAACCCCAACATGATGGGCAGCCAGAGATCTCCGCGCACAACGCAACAGAAGAGCCCGACGTCGCCCTACTATCCGAACAACAATTATTTGTCCTCAACGAAACAAGCGGAGGGCCAGAGCACGCGCAGTAGCAGTTCAAGCTCACAGGAATCTCCACGGCCGCGGATAACTGTGAAATCGCTGCATAATTTGATGGAGCCCATGGTGGCAGCCGCGGCTGCGACCGCGTCCGGTGCGGGGGCCACGTCTCGGCGCAGCTCGAACACTCCAGCCGCGCTGGGCCGGCGCCGGGAAGAGCCCGAGGTCGGCAGCACCACGCCCCTCGGCGAGCCCCAGCCGCACATACCGCCGCATCCGCACGACCCATCCTCCTTCCACTTATGGCATCCACTCTTCGGCAAGTGAGTACGATTTTTATAATTCAGTACTATTTGTTCTCTTAACTTCATATTTACGAACTATTAATGCAAGGTCTTGTTAATTGTGCAATTATTTGCTCAATTAAATAATCGGAATCGCGGTTTGCACAAAAATATATGTGCGAATTTGTGAATTTACGTGTCGATTAATTAAAATTTAAATACCTAATCGATTAAACTATATGAATCTCGTAAAACAGATTCAAACGAGATTATGTTGGATACATAAAACATCATTATTTACATGGAGGATTAACAAGAAACGGTTTGTTTATGTACAATCTTTCTTCCGTTAGCTTTCGTCGTGTGTAAGTACGTTTTTCGGATGACGGAAATGTTTAGACAGGTTCGGGACTCCTAATCGCAGCAATTACTCGTTGACACAAGTAGAAAATAAACACTTCAGATATTCAAAACGCAGGGGAACGTATAATAAACGCGATTCGCGAAACATGCTAACTAGATAGGAAATCACTGACGTCTTACCTTCTATTAGTGATGCTCTCGACGATATTCACAGCTGAGGGCGAATTCTTATTAATAAGCTACTGCTTTCGATCGAGCCCTACGTTCAGTTGGATTGAAAAAAAGTACAACATTTTAGATTATAAAATTGAAAACCAATTTACTTTTTCACGTTTTACTAACACTAGAGAAATAACATTACTACAGTATCATCATTTTCTTTGTTGCGATATTATTGCATTTCTGACGACTGTCAGTTGTCTTCATCGGCGTTGGTACAAAGATTAGCATTGCAGAAGAACCCTTTACCAGTTGAGATGTGAATTTTGAGTTCTCGAACTACCAACTTCTTCATTCTATGCATCGTCCATTGGCTACACCAGTGATTCTCAACCTTTTTTTTGTTGCGGCACATATTTAACGATTTCAAAATTTGGCGGCACACAAAAAAAAAAGATAAAAATTATTTACTTACTACAACACACTGCATAAATAGTTTATCAAAAAAATTTAATATACGAAATAAACTAAAATATACTATAATTTTTTTTTTGTGGACTTAAATATTATATATTCATGTTTAAAATATTTTTCTTTTAAAATGATATAATTTAATAATATTAACATTATTATATATTCGCAAAATTTGGCGGCACACTTTTGAAATTTGGCGGCACACAAAAGTGCCGCGGAACAGTGGTTGAGAATCACTGGGCTACACAATGCTTTCCTCTGTAACCAAATTAAGTAGACATTTACGGTTTATTCAAACACTATAATTCTCTAATCTACGTTACCACAAAGTACTTTTTAATTGTGATGGAGAAATCTTTCCACGCACTGTCGACACTTTACAAATGTAATGCGGTATGCAACTTTATGCAATTTCAGTTGATATTAATCTGGAACAAAAAAAAAACTCTCAAATACCCTGATTCTAGCCCAAATATTAAAATCGATCGAGAAGTTAATAAAATTATTTACTCATTCTACAAAGATAGGTCCGCTGTAGTCCAAGATATTTTAGTCGATCCTATGGTTTTAGTCTTGAGGGGGAGGGTGATGGGAGAGATGTGCTCCGCACTAAACGCTTCACTTTCCCCCCTTTGCCTTTTCATGGGTTCTGTCTTATGCGAGGTTCGGACGCGGGTTGTTGAGCGACAGGAGGTTTTAGTCAGTTCGACTCCGACATGCCCCGCTCTCCATCCCCAGGGGAGGGCGGAAGTCCGGCGATTTCCTACTGACCAAAAAAAATAAAATGGTTTTAGTCTTAAATCATGCCGCCATCGCAAAATTGAACTCTCATTTTATTCTGTAAAGAGTAGACCGTAACTACTTCGTAATGATATGATCGTAACTATAATCGTTAAATGTAACTACATATACTTAGATCTTAGAACTTATATCTCAAGGTGGGTGGCGCATTTACGTTGTAGATGTCTTATGTGCTCCAGTCACCACTTAACACCAGGTAGGCTGTGAGCTAGTCCACCCATCTAAGCAATAATAAAAAAAAGATCGGTTTTATTTGCCGCTAAAATAATGGTGACGTAAATGAAGTAAATTAGATTACATGAAGATTACCCACCTTAGATATTAAATAAAATTAGACTTAGTATGATGATACAATTACATTAGTAATTCTTTGCGAAAATTTAAAATTACTTTCGTATATACTTAATTGAATCATTTCCTAACCAACCAACACAATTCTTAAATATTCTAAAATTATTGTTTTTTATATCATTGATGCTCTGTTTATGTAATAAACATTTTAAATACTGTACTACATATAAACTGATGTAATTGGGGTACGTATGCAGTTGGTTTTCTCGTTTAGTTCTAGTGGAAGTCGACCTCGCTCCGCTGTGGCTCGCTAAATGAGTGGAACACGTTCATTTGTTATAATTAATACACGTGCGTCACTTGTCATACATTGGTCGTATCATACAGGTACCTCTGTTTAGTGCAGACCAAGTATCGTATCGGATGAAAGGTTTAGGAACGCCATTTACTGCGTTATGCTGGGTTTTTTTAAATTTATTTACTTATTAATCACACAATACACATTACCACCAGTAATTACCCAAATTATAATTTTGCGGGTTTGATTTTTATTACACGATGTTATTCCTTCACCGTGGAAGTCAATCCATCCATCTCTTCAACACGAATGCACCGGACGTCTTATCCTTTAGGCCACGACGACTTCAAATACCTCGAAAAGACCTCATACGTACTTGATGAAAGTCGTTCAAAAAATGGTCCCGGAATCATCGTGTTTAAGGACACAGAGAAACATTCATTAAAATCATTTTTACCATTTTTTATTTTCCGGAATTTTGGAAACTTTACAGTTTTCGTGATCGTCCGTGGACCATCCTATTGTTTTTACTACGGTGTGCCCTCTGGTTTTCGTCAATCGCAGACAAAATCCAAACTATCGTGACGGTTTTGTTGTATAGTATTCGAAACGTCTGTAACGATATCAAAAACAATAAAAAAACGCGATATTAAAACTTAAAAATTGTATTAATTATGTGTACGACTTGCTCGATCCAACTCAGAGGAAGTATGAAAGTGATTGACAAATTAAAGAGTGGACGGTTAGCGTGGTATAGACATGTGATGCGTAGAAAGAAGATGCATATGACTAGGAGATGAATGGAAATGGTAGTCCAAGCTAAAGAGAAAGGGGATCGACCGAAAAAGACATGGATGGAGTGTGTGAATGACGATATGAGAGAGAGAGAAGTGAGTGTTGAGATGACGGCTGATAGAAGAGAATGGAATAGAAAAATTCGCTGTGCCGACCCCACTTAGTGGGACAAGGTGGCGACAAAGAAGAAGATGTGTACGACTCGCGTTAGCCAAAAAAATATTGATTTAAATCCATCGCACGACTCTGTTGGACAGCGTTGACATATTTTCACATTTGGCTCCGTGGAAAACATCACTAATTATAAATCAGTATAATGTTTGTTGTCAGTTCAAATTACACATTCATTATTATACCAGATTCCTTTTCGTGAATATAACGAATATTAATACGTGAAGCAAAAACTTTGTATCCCTTTTTACGAAAATTGCGCGGACGGAGGAGTATGAAATTTTCCACACTTATAGAGAATATAGAGAAGAAGTGCACAATGTTAATATTTTTTTAAATACTGCATAAAAGATACATTAAATCAATTAACGAAAACATTACACACACTACATACCATGTATTTGACGCACACACGCATGCATACTATTTATTGTCAAACTTTTGTTCTTGACGTCTGTTGTCAAATTGAGATTAAATATTGTTTGTCTTTGTTAATATTTTTTACAGTGTAGTCTTGGCGAAATTAGTGATTATAGCAGTATAAAATACAATCATAATAGTGTACAAACTTACAATTCCAATTAATTATAGTCGAATTTCGACTACTGCGGGACCACTAGTTCATTTAAATCCATCGTATGACTCTTGGACAGCGTTAACATATTTTCACATTTGGCTCCGTGGAAAACATCACTAATTATAAATCAGTATAATGTTTGTTGTCAGTTCAAATTAGACATTCATTATAATACCAGATTCCTTTTCGTGAATATAACGAATAAATGGATGAAATAAAAATTTATCTGTATTTTAATTATTGTATAATTTGTCATGGACAGTAATATTGAAAATACGAAGGCCTTATTTCTGTTAAATTGTCCTTTGTTTTTGTTTTGTTATGATATAATTTGTGATTAGAAGAGTCACATATCTCTTTAAATATATACGCATGTTCCACTAATTTAGAACTAGAAGATTTAATACGTATCTTAGTGATGTGATCCGCTTAAGTTGAATCAATCAAGAATCAATAAATACGTACTACGTTTGTTTATTGCTCTAGGTGGGCAAAGGCACTGTCCACACACAGTCCATCTGAAAACCGGGGTATATAGACAGAACTATATGAATACTGTCGAAATATTCAACTGTATCGCATCCATCTTTAAAACAGGCACGCATATTGCTTCTCATGAGAAATAGGCAGGTTGTTTATACCTACCTTTATTTTTTGTTTTTCCCACCTAAGCTGATAGCCTTGAGAGGCTATATCAGCGTCGCCTTAACTAGTAGGTGAGGTCACGGGGCTCAAAACTGACGACGTTGCTAACACGAACCCTAGCAAGAGCCGTGTTTCGCAGAATCTACCACGCGACCCACTGAGATGATCCGGCGAGAGACTCAGTGGGCTGTGTCTGTGGGTTAATTTACTCGTCGAGCCCTTCGTCGCAAGCGACGGGTTCGACGAGAACGATGACCGGTGGACCTACCCGGGCGAGCTTACCCCACCAGTAATTGAGGGTTGTCGCATTAATCGGCTATAAATATCGAGAGAACGTCGGCTTTCTCCGGTCAATCGCAAATTGACTATATTCGACAGTCAATGGTGTTTCTATTCGAGGCTCTACGCAGTTCGAACGTGAATGTCAACTTGCCGTCTCTTATAAAAATTGATTGTACTAAAATATTAATTATATTTTTGTTAAAAACGCCTCCACACAAATTACTATCATTGCTTCACGATATAAGAACGCATCCGCGTTCCGATAGCTCGAATACCGACAACAATATTTTGGCCCAAACAGTTCTGCAAATGAAGTAACAAAATTAAAGTGAAACTATCGCAAAAATAAATGTACATGAACTTATATTGGGAAACACGCTTCATAAGTATTTATTGGATTGACTGAGTCGTTGTTTTTTATCAAACAAGAACAACCATATAAGAACCACAATGAAATACGTGTAGACCTAAAACCAAAGTCATGGGGCAGAAATAGTTTTATACGAAACCATTGAATTACACACATTCTTAATTAATTCAAATTTGAAATAAATATATTTTGCGGATAATTCTTGATAAGGAATTCTCGTGTCAACTGAAAAAATAAAATTTGGTTATTTTCAAGACATCTTCCTAGATCTCAGATCCCAAGATTGATTTAGGTATTCACTTACGTGATGTCTGTAGCCTCAACAATTTGACTGCTTCGTTTGTCACCTAGACAACTGACAGATTACATTCTGACTGACTGACAATATATAGCCTGAGTGCTCTCGTCTCGTAAAAACCCTCGTATTTGGGTCTATTAATATGGAACTTTTGAATAAGTTAATCGTCTCATAACGCAGCCACGTGCCAACACGTAAATTTAACTATAATATACATATCGCACATATGGTGCTATAAAGAAGTCACTTATGCAATTTTTGTTAACACTGAACTGAGTATGAGAAAATACATTTTTTAATAGTTATTAGTGACACAGCACTTCGATAAAGCGGCACGACACGAGAACCCTCTCATCGTGGCCGCCGGTAACTACATTCCCGATCCTGCGGACAGAATGGAAAACAGTCGACCCAAACACGTCATTTCGGATCCTCCCGATCCACTAACGGTGTTTCTAGGTACCTCAAGCACCGGTCATCGTTCTCGTCGAACCCGTCGCTTGCGACGAAGGGCTCGACGAGTAATTTAACCCTCACAGCCCACTGAGTTCCTCGCCGGATCTTCTCAGTGGGTCGCGTTTCCAATCCGGTGGTAGATTCTGCGAAGCACGGCTCTTGCTAGGGTTCGTGTTAGCAACGTCATCAGATTTGAGCCCCGTGAGCTCACCTACTAGTTAAGGCGACGCTGATATAGCCTATCAAGGCTATCAGCTTAGGTAGGAAAAAAAAACGGAGAAGAGAGATGTTCGCTTTTACTGATGAAGTTTAAAGTTGTAGTTTAAATATTATTTTATTTCTATAGTCTACCAGAACTATGTAATTATATGTTGAATTTTCTAACATTCCTCATGAAAAATTACATAATTTGCATAAGTGACGTTATCGCACCGTATGTGCGATTTATACAAACCAGTATTATTGGCACACCAGGTAAGTTTCTGACGTAGTACCATCAGGGAACGATGTATGACGCGCGAGTCAAGAAACACAATAATACGTACAGTTTTCATAATTAGCAAAAAGTGTGACTGGACTATGTTAATACATAACAAAAAACTTTATTACCATTCAACTGCTCCATATTTTACGTAACTGAACAAACATTATTGTAGTCAATCGATATGCCCTATGTAGATCTAAAATTAAATCAGAAACCACCTAGCGTGGGAACCGACATATTGTCGGGTCGGTCGCACTAAAATAATAAATGTATCACGGAAAATCGATGTCCAAATGCGTCTAGTGATCTGTTTACATCGCTTACTGACCTAAAGGAAAATCACTATGCATGAAATGTTAGTAGCCCGCAATTTCCCTATGATAAAACGTATTATTAGCTGTATCGGCACGGGTAAACATCAACCTGGGTAGTTTTTTAGGAATTTCTTCGCCCTGTTGCGCAAAAACATCGTGCTCTAACTTTTAAGCAAACTGGCAGATTTAAAACAATTGAAAATTGGTATAAGGCAGATTGTCTAGGGAAAGGTTTTGGTTCCATCTGTGCTTTACACCGCATATACCGCGAGGAGAGCTCTAATGAATTGTTCAAGATGATCCGTCCTTCTCCTTTGTACCAACCATGGCACCTTTTTTATTGCCTTTGTAGGAAGACTAGCATATAGTCCACCTGATGGTGAGTGGTTACCGTCGCCCATGGACTTCAGCAATGTCAGGGGCAGAGCCAAGCCGCTGCCTCTTGCCACCGGAGCAGAGTACATCTGGAATCGCTGAGTTCACCAACAGTAGCTTTCCAAAGTTCACTTTTGCCACGTACCACCCGCACTAAATCTTCTGGCTTCCTCTACGGCAGCGATTTGACATTACTGATCGCCATCAGCAACGGTAACCGTTCACGATCACATGGCCCGTACGCTCTTCTACCCTGACACCGTCAGCTGTTGACACCTTCAGCTCTAACACTAGGAGCAGACTTAGGTATCCCGGTAAACGTACTTGTCGAACTCTGCAAAGAGTTCGACGTGCTACCTAACCCATGCATCAGCCCGCTGAGTTTCTCGCCGGGTCTTCTCAGCGGGTCGCGATTCCGATCCGGTAGTAGATTCATTCGCGAAACAGCTGCTCTTGAGATGCTATGTCTTCTTCGGAGGCGCTCGGGTAGCTGTTCGCAAATCCCACCCCTCCTGGCTGAGCCTTGCTCGCCCACCTGCCCTGGTGAAACTGGAAAGGCCTCCGGGCCACCAGTAATGCTTCAATCATAAAAAAAAAACGCTCTTCTACCTCGAAAGTTAAAAAAAACCTTTTGACATACGGTACTTAAAGTTTTATTCACGAATAATAAATGCGTTCTATGTTGCTTGCCGTCATTTTACGATGGATAGGTACATTATGTAATACACAGTGTACTGAAACCAGTGGTTACATTCAATAAAATAATAACAAAGTTTATATAAAACGATACGTTCAGTGTTCTTCTTCTTAATCGCGTACATCATGACTTAATGAATGAGGCTACTGGTCATCATTCTACGAACACATTCTCCGTTCCATTGCTTTCCTGACTTATTTCATTAGTTTGCTATTTGTTTGTGATAATAGAAAGGCGACTGATTCGTGTCGGTATACTGAATGTACTGTCGGTAGACCAGCAGAACCTTAGTTCAAAGTTCGACTGGTTTGAGGCTGTGCAGGGGCATTCACGATGCGATTTCCAACCGAACAACATGCCAGCTTATGTGCTACTATTTTTTTAATCAACTTAAAAAAAGGAGATAGTTTTGGTATGCATGGGTAAATACCACCACCCTGCCTATTTCTGTCGTGAAGCAGTCTTTCGGTTTGAAGGATGGGGCAGCTGTTGTACTCTAGAATTGTAACTTAGAACTCATAAGGTGGGTGCCAGCATTTATATAATAATAATAATAATAGTAAATAATAAATAAATATTTACTAACAATCACGCCACGTTAACTGATCCCGTGATAAGTTCGTAAAGAACTTGTGTTACAGGTACCAGATAACGGAAATAAATGTAAGATTTTTATTATACACATACATATATTTAATATACATCCATAACCCTGGAAAAGAAATTTATATTTATCATACAAATATCTTCCCTTGGCGGGATTCGAACCGCGATCCCCTTGTGTAGTGACCATGTCACTTACCACTACACCAGACGGCAGTAAGACCAGTGGTAATTACTTAACGCTAGGCGGGCCGTGAGCTCGTCTACCTATTTAAGCAATAAATAAAAACATCCACAGCTCCATTTAAGGCACAAGTCTGTATACGTAATTCATAAACATTTTCCCATGCTACCTCTGATTCGAGTTAAACTATGCCGGTTTTGTGTCTAGGACGAAATGAGGTCAAAACAACAGACTGTACTTAGTGTTATTACTTAGTACATTAACTGGTTCTGAATGTTGCCAGACGAGCTTATCGTTTCTGAGTTTTATATTTAATCTATAAAATTCTCGTGTCACAATGTTAGTTACCATACTCCTCTGAAACGGTTTGACCGATTTTTATGAAATTTTATATATATATGCATGTTCAGTAAGTAGGTCTGAGAATCGGCTATTATATATTTTTCATACCCCTAAGTGATAAGGGTTGTCCACCCCTAACATTAATTTTTTTTTTTCTCGACATTTTTTTTTTGTTATAATGAATTATGTGTTTGAATGAGGTTTTGTTACTTTTATATTCCCTCATCGTTCAAAGCGCTACATGCCTCTTTCACTCATTTACCACATCCTTACACACTTACAATAAGTTAGGTTTTTTTTCTACACTAGAAATACCCTGGAAATCTTATATATGGCAAAACAACGTTTGCCGGGTCAGCTAGTATTTAATCTATAAATGTAAAATGTATTTATTAAATTGGTTAATTAATTACATTTGGCTGGCTGGCCTGGTATTGTGCACATCGCACGGGTAGCTTCCGATTTCCTAATTGTGTTTTGTAACGGAACCTCGGAAACTTAAAGCTGGGAAGTTTTCGGAACGAAGCTCCTTATGGGACGATGCGGTGGGGTACCCTAACCGGGAAGAAACGTCCGTAACGTAAGTTTTTTCTTAGTAATGCACACAGTCTACGACTTCACTTTGTAATAACGTACAAAAAATAACATATTTTTTTTATTATTCATTAACCACGATCTCAGAGCGTTCGTTTGCGCAATACACTAACTCTTATGCAAACAACCATGAATGAAGTGTACCACAATAAGTTCGCACGTTACCGAATGACCGTGGGTTTTTTTTTTTTTATGATTGAAAGTTTACTGGTGGCCCGAAGGCCTTTCCAGTTTCACCAGGACAGGTGGGCGAGCAAAGGCTCAGCCTGACCGTGGGTTGTTGCGAAACCTCCAGTTTAATTTCCTTATACCTCGAATAGAACTCAAAATTAATATTTTTATAAAAAGGAACTTCGTTCCTATCCGGTGTCCCACAACACCACTATTTTATTTATTTATTACCCTAGTAGGCAGACGAGCGTACGGCCACCTGATGGTGAATGGTTACT
Organism: Bombyx mori; assembly: GCF_030269925.1. Taxonomy (NCBI): domain Eukaryota; kingdom Metazoa; phylum Arthropoda; class Insecta; order Lepidoptera; family Bombycidae; genus Bombyx; species Bombyx mori. The sequence goes on from NC_085114.1 coordinate 1,735,815, forward strand.
GTCGCCCATGGACTTCGGCAAAAACGCTGCCTACCGTTAAGTACTATAACATAAATAGTATAACGACTTCGTTAGGCAAGACGATTATCCTTGGCCACATTTCGTCTTAATTGGTCCTACCAGCCCAACTATTCAATAAAATCTACTCCCAAAGTTTTCGTAACAAACAAACAGTCGTCACTTATTTATAGCTCTCTATGATTCAGCATAATCTAAGGATAGCGACGCGACGCGTCAGAAATAGACACCGTATTATTCACTCCTGACAGTTGACAGCTGTCAGATCTATTTCTGCGATGGCACTGCCGAATGTGGCGTTGGACTTATGAAACAGAAATACGTGAGAGACATTTTAGTTTATTCAAATCAAAACAAATCAAATAAAAAAAAAATTTATTCAACATAAATGATAGTACATACTTGTTGAACGTCAAAAGAACTACCGCCAATTCACAAGAACTAGCCTCCGTCCTGAGAAGAATTGGCAAGACACTCAGCGGGCATGTCTTTTTTTTTAAATATGATTTATTTTAATTTTTTTAATATTATATTTTTTTTTAATATGAAATTTTTACAATGAGTATTATAACATAACAATTACTACAATACTGAAATGCCCGGAGCGAGCAACTCATTCCCACTTTGTGCAATCTTCTAGCTTCTATAGTATTAATTTTGTCTAGGAAGTTTGGTCTATAAATCACTGTATTAAACAATATTCTTTAAGGTTTTCAGGCATCGTGTCTATTTATAAAAACACACATGACAGATACATATACTTGCTTCGGTTCGTACGTAGTCGATCCAAACGTTAGATTTTTATTATTTACTGACGGTAGGACCTCTTGTGAGTCCGCGCGGGTAGGTACCACCGCCCTGCCTATTTCTGCCGTGAAACAGTAATGCGTTTCGGTCTGAAGGGTAGGGCAGCCGTTGTAACTATACTGAGATTTTAGAACTTATATCTCAAGGTGGATGGCGCATTTACGTTGTAGATGTCTATGGGCTCCAGTAACCACTTAACACCAGGTGGGCTGTAAGCTCGTTCATCCATCTGAGCCATAAAAAAATATAGATCTAAGTAAAATAGAAGATTTAATCGTAAAATTATTTCTATGTTCATGTAATTAATTTAATTTAAAAAATCTGCGCGATAATTAGTGATTCAGTGATTATTCGTGAAGATAATGAATATATAATATATTTATACGCTAATGTTAAAAAAAACGGAATAATATTTCAATGTATAGTAACAATAACACGACATGTATAAAAAAGTTATTTAAATTATCTTAATTTGATTAAAACAGTCATTCAATCACTGCCAAGATCTGTGGGAATGGATTTTGGCACAATTGTGGATCGAAATTGTTACCTTGACTATACGGATGCACAATTGTTTTATTGCCCTTGTAGGCAGACGAGCGTACGGCCCACATGATGGTAAGTGGTTACCGTCGCCCATGGACTTCAGTAATGCCAGGGGCAAAGCCAAGCCGCTGCTTACAAAATTAATCTCTATATATAAAAATGAATTGCTGTTCGTTAGTCTCGCTAAAACTCGAGAACGGCTGGACCAATTTGGCTAATTTTGGTCTTGAATTATTCGTGGAAGTCCAGGGAAGGTTAAAAGGTGAGAAAATATAAAAAAAGCTCGGAATTATATAAAAACAAATTTTGTTTTTCCTTTGATGTGGCCCCTTGATGTGTCTTTTAATTATCGATTGAGGCACTACGAAGTCCGCCGGGTCAGCTAGTACTAAAATAAAAATCTTTTTGGATTTTTCTTCTTGGGTAAATCTTTTTCGTTCACAACAACACTCGCTGACGTCACCGACTAATCTGATCTGATTGGACGCCGCAATAACGGCTGAACGTCATTGGTCGATATCCGTTTAATCTGTCGCCTGATTGGGAACGGAGGAAGTCATTGCAGTGGCTTAGTAGAAAACGTATTATTTGCTTGAAATATTTATATTTCATTGGTAAGCGAAAAAGAGTTTACAGTTGTATTTTTTTCCGTGCGTCATCGCTGGTATCCTAAGGCGATGTTCCAGCTACTCACCGACTCGTAGATGAGCTCACGGGGCTCAACTTGAGAGAGTTCGCTAACACTGACCATAGCAAGAGCAGTGTTCCGCAGAATCCACCGTCGCATTGGACTCGCGACAAACTGAGAAGATTCGAAAGGAAACTTTTTTCCTAGGCAATCCAGGTGTTTTAGTAATAGAAGTCGACATAATGACTTCAGTGCGCCGCGTAGGGCACCGGTGACCTACACGGCAGACAAACGATTACCTCACGCAAAGGAAATGACAATTGAAGAAACACTGGTAACGCAGATTCATTCGCGAAGCTGTTGCTCTTGAGTTAGGTTTCCTGTGGAGGCGCTCGGGCAGCTGCTAGCAAATCCCACCCCTCCTGGCTGAGCCTTTGCTCGCCCACCAGTCCTGGCGAAACAGGAAAGGCCTTCGGGCCACCGGTACTCCTTCCAAATAAAAAAAAAGTTACAAAAACTAACATAACATTAAAGTTTTTGAAACGAGCCAGCAATCTAAAGATCGTGTTGTCGTTTTTTTCTTTTGAAAAGAAGTTTTTTATTGAACTAGCGGCCCGCTCCGGCTTCGCTCGGGTCTTTAAGAAAAATTTCAACGATTTTTGACGTTGCTTTATTTTTTTAAATAAAATAAGACTTATTGCGGCATAACTATAATAGTGAGACATATGCTGTCGCGACACTTTTTGTAAATAATAATGTGTTCTACAAAGTCGTAGTACATTATTTTATTCTATCATCAATAGTTTTCGCAGGGCACGCGATGTAAAGAATATTTAAGGTATTTTTTTTACAGCTTGGGTTACATTATTGGAGTTTTAGTAAGGATCCATAATTTTTTCAAAATTTTCATTTTTTAGTCTATATCACTCGGAAATAGTGTAGATTCCAAACAGTGAAAATTTTTTTCTAATCGCTCCAGTAGTTTCGGAGCCTATTCGATACAAACAAACAAACAAATATTTCCCCTTTATAATATTAGTATAGATATAGATTAAAAGTACTTTTAAAGTTCAATCACGCGTTTTGTTTTTTTATTTTTATTTTTTTTTCATAATCACTAACATTATTTCCGTCTTTTCGAAAACAGTTTTCATGGTCACGGACCATAGATAATTGTCACGGACGACGCAACTGTCAACGCAAACTGTAAAGTTTTCCAAAAATCATAAATAATACGATGAAAATATAAAACGCAAGCTTATTATATACAAGCAGTAAGAGTTGTTATAATTATGTCTACGTCTGGCGAAAACCGAAGAAAATAAATACTATGAAGATAATATGGTTAGGAAAATTATTCAAAAGATTACCAATGAAACTCTAGTCCAAAAAATGTTGGACTACAGTTTCATAATGTTTCCAAACCTGAGCCTCAATATTTAAATCAATGCCTCAATCACACCGAGATGAGGTTTTTTTAAACGTAAATCGTGCAATGGAAATGGTATTTGAACTTAAAATTACTATTTGTATTGTGTATCAAATAAAATAAACATAAAAAACTTATATTCAACAGTAATTAATATAGTCTCGAATGCAGTAGATTTTGAGTTGTTCAGTATATCTGTCTCGTTCTAACGCGCACATAATTTTTTCCGTCTCGTTCGTCTCTCCCTGGCCAGCGGTGGCTACATTGATTTTACTTACCCGGGGAACAGATATGTGTCCATTTGTAATAGATATTTCGTATGTGTTTTCCGCGGTCGTGAACTCTTTGATACATCAAACTAACTTACAACAATTAAATAGAACTAACTAGAGGTCCCGCAGTAGTCGAAATTCGACTATAATTAATTGGAATTGTAAGTTTGTACACTGTTATGATTGTGTTTTATACTTCTATAGTCACAAATTTCGCCAAGACTACACTATAAAAAATATTAACAAAGACAAACAATATTTACTTAATCTATTCTCAATTTGACAACAGACGTCAAGAACAAAAGTTTGACAATGAACAGTATGCATGCGTGTGTGTGTCAAATACATGGTATGTAGTGTGTGTAATGTTTTCTTTATTGATTTAATGTATCTTTTATGCATTATTTAAAAAAAATATTAGCATTGTACACTTCTTCTCTATATTCTCTATAAGTGTGGAAAATTTCATACTCCTCCGTCCGCGCAATTTTCGTAAAAAGGGGTACAAAGTTTTTCCTTCACGTATTAATGTATAGATTATGAACGAATATTCTACAGAAGGCTGAACAGATAATATTTAAATGAAAACTTTAGTTTTGCTTCCTCCATATTCTAGTAACTTCGAGGGGTTATATTAGATTCCCAGAATTTGTAGGTGAGCTCACGGGGCTCTAACCTGACTACGTTGCTAACACTAACCCTAGCAAGAGCAGTGCTTCGCAGAATCTACCACCGAATCGGAAACGCGACCCGCTGAAAATATAATTCACTGGTGGTACCTAGGACGTCTTGTGAGTCCGGACGGTTAGGTAACACTACCCTGCGTATTTCTGACGTGAAGCAGTAATGCGTTACGGTTTGAAGGTTACTACGGTTGTACTACAACCGTTGTAGGCACTGTTAGTAAGTTCTCTGAGGTCCAGCCCCCATAAGATCGCTCACCAATTAATTTAAAACCGGACTATCTTCTCAAGTCTTCTGGTAACTTTTTTTTTCTACCTATTCGCTGTTATCAAAATTCTTATATTGAAATCGATGAAACGAAAAAGCAACACCAAAAAGAGATGAAAGCATGCGAGAGACTAAGATAGAATACTTTATTTTTACTTCTAGCGCGTGGGAACTGCACACATGTTTTTTTTAAGAACAGCTGTTTTTCTGATACATTTCTTAGGACTTCTAAACGTGAACGACGGCACGTGGTGAAGTCGACTTTAGTCTTGTCATATTATGTTTAAAGAAAACAATCTTTCGGCCTAAGTAATAAAACCTATTTTCACAGCAAACAATCGTTAACATTTGACCTTAGGATTCTCAATACGTATTTTGAGTTGTTGTTAAGTTCTGCGTGTTTGACCTTTGTGATAAAATAAAATCTAGAATAACACTGAAAGATAATACTATTTCGGAATAACTTACACGCATGTTCGTCGGATAGAGATGTGACATATTTGGAATGACCTAAATAAAGACGAATCACACATTCGTACTATGAATGAATGAATTATTTATTTTATTTCAGACAACAATAAGAAGTTCATATGTGTACATAGTATCATTGAAACAAAGTTAAAATTACCAAAACCAATCAAACAAAAAAGATAAATTTATTAAAAATAATTATCAGTTTTATACATTTAAAATATTTCCATTCAACTGATACTTACTTCGAACCAACCATTATTATTATTGTTTTGTATTAAAAACTGCCTCGCCTGAGAAGACGGCAGGACACGCTTCCGCGAGGTGGGCAACAATCAGCCGGAGCGTTACTATTGGGAGAGAAACCGGCGAACTATACAGGCACTGTCCAGCAAGACTGCTTTTTGCATTTGGGCCACCACCGACTTTTTGTTGAGACCAAGCCTCTCGAGATGTTTTGAGAGGCTTTTAGGGACCAAACCATTCACCGATACAACTACCGGGATTATTTCTGCGGATACCGCCCTCCATATGTTGGTCACCTCGTGCGCCAGGTCTTGGTCTTTTTATCTGCCTCGGCGTGCACAAGGTTCTCGTTGTAGGAAATGGTGATATCCACCAGAAATACCCGAGACTCCGTCCGGTCCATCAGCACGATATCAGGCTTATTCGCAAGAATAGTCCTGTCCGTGATGATGGGCCGGTCGCAGTAGAGCTTGGCGCGGTCGTTTTCGAGTACGGCGTCCGGCTGGTACTTATAATACGGTAGCCTCTGTTCGATGAGGCCATACTTAAGGGCGAGCTCTTGGTGGAGGATTCTGGCTGCCTGGTTATGTGTGCGTAATATATTATTATTAACCGAGCTTCATGATTCTTGGGTATATTTTATCGGTATAGGTACATATATTGATACCGAAATGCATCACAAATACTAATATAAAAAATTGTTAATCGAATTTACTTATATTACTTACTTTTATAATCTAACAAGATTCACGTACACCAGAAAACATTGTCTGTTTTTGTTGTTATTGCTTATATCGGTGGAGGAGCTCACGGCCCACCTGATGTTAAGTGGTTACCGGAGCCCAGACACCTGCGACGTAAATGCCGCCACCTACCTCAAGACATAATTTGTAAGGTCTCACTTTTACAGTACGACGACTGTCCCGCCCTTCAAACTGAAACACATTATTGCTTCACTTCGCTTATTGAAAATGCCCGAGTCAAAGTTTTTTCTTTTGTATTTTAATATCATACTTATTTAAAGGTTCGTTAAAGGATTTTAATTGAATATATGAGTTCTACTTCTCAGTTTTATATTACATACTAAATTCTCCTATAAAAGTGAGACTTAGAAATCATATGGGGCTTTCGTCATGTTCCTCGTCGAACTAAACCATAGATACAGCCCACTGAGTTTCTCGCCGGATCTTCTCAGTGGGTCGTTTTTTCGATGCGGTGGTACATTCTGCGAAGCACGGCTCTTGCTAGGGCTAGTGTTAGCAAATTCTCTCAGGTTGAGTCTCGTGAGCTCACCCATCCGTCCGTGCATAGCTGGAATAGCCTCTTAGGTTACCAGCGGAAATAGGTAGGAAAAAAGTCGCTATGACAACGCAAAGATAATTGACAGATGCCTGAATCTCGATACATGTGTACCGTCAATCTACTGGGCGATTACACCTGCTTGAAGGAAGATTTTCCCTTTGTTGTTTACTCCCAAGCATACCTTTTTTTTATTGCTTCGATGTCTGGACGAGCTCACAGCCCACCTGGTGTTAAGTGGTTACTGGAGCCCATGGACAACATAAATGCGCCACCCACCTTGAGATATAAGTTCTAAGGTCTCAGTATAGTTACAACGGCTGCCCCACCCTTCAAACCGAAACGCATTACTGCTTCACGGCAGAAATCGGCGGGGTGGTGGTACCTACCCGTGCGGACTCACAAGAGGTCTTACCAGTAAAAAAATACCTCAAGATGTGTGGCGGCGTTTACGTTGTAGACATCTATGAGCTCCCGGTAACCACTTAGCACTAAAGCCGTGATCCACGTCCATAAACCTAAGCAAGAAATAAAAACAATCATTTGGTTTTGATTTTGGCAACAGCTATGAACTGAATACTGAATGAATATTTTACTTTTTTCTCTAGTATCGCGCGGTAGCGCTTATGTTCCGATTACGCCAATTAAAATCTTTGGTTCAACACGTGTACAGTTCGATTGTGTTAGGGCTGTCACGTTTTAATTATCAGATTACGTTTTATTTAATTAAGCAACGTGTAACAAAAATATTTTTGCGATATAGCTATTTTGTTCGCTGTTACAAAATGTTTTTAGCATTTCGGTATTTAACGCGTGGCGAAGGAACAATTTTTTAATGAGTTAGCCCAAGTAATTTCTCTGTTTTATTGACTTACTTGATGGTGCAATAGTTAGCGCCGTTGACTGCCGGACCGAGGGTCGTGGATTTGATTCTCAGATTCCCAGATCGGACATACATTTGTGTTGAACAAGTTTGCTTGCTCTTTGCCTGAATGTGTATTGTTTATATATGCATGACGCAATCTCAGTAAATGTTATTAATGGGATTTGCTAACAACTACCCGAGCGCCTCCAAAGGAGACCTAACAACTCAAGAGTAGTTGCTTCGCGAGTGAATCTACTACCAGATCGGAATCGCGACCCGCTGAGAAGACCCGGCGAGAAACTCAGCGGGTTGAGGCTTAGGTTAGGTTGCAAGTCGAACTTTTTGTCGAGTTCGACGAGTACGGTTACCGAGGTCCCTAGTCCTAGTATTAGAGCTAAAAGTGTCTAATGCTAGGGTTATTGGATCTAATGGATCCGTAAGGACGTCTGGGGACACGGTATGAACCCCAAGGACCAATGTAATGACAACTCGTATTTTTAAAAGCAAAGGCTCTGTAGAACTTTCCAAAGAAATAGACATACGTTTGAAAAACATTAACATCTTCAGTAGTCAGGTAAAAAAAAGTTTTTCGGCTGCCAAACAAAGTTATTGATAGAAAGTTGTCTTCTAAGGACGCTCAGGCGCATAATCCTTTTATAGATTTGCAAGTAATTACGTGAGTGGCGGTCAAGACATTAAAGCCACATCCTTGACGTCGAATGCATCAAAGAAATGAATTGAATTTGCTCGTAGGTAACGGTCGCTCAAGGACATCAGCAAAACCTGGTGTGCGGCCTGAGCCTCTGTCTACCGCTTAGTACTCTTGCCAATATCCTTTACACATGCACCTCCTCCTTGCGTCTTTCTCCTCAATACTTAGGGTCGTGACTCCCCCGCTGCATCAACCTCTCTTGTACGATCGTCCTCCATCTGCTGCGATCCCTGGCCTCGTGGAGGGCATCGTCGAGCTTGATATCCAGACAAGACCGAATTTGGTTCGACCATCTCGTGGGACTGCGTCCTCTGGAACGTTTGCCCTGTATCTTGCCCGTCACCATCAGCTGCTCAAGGTCGTGACCTTTCGAGCAACGTGTCCAAAAAACTCCAATACTCTACGAATGCATATAGTGGAGAGTCTCGATTTAACATTAAGCTCCGTCAGACATGCACCAGATTACCTCAAATATTTCTCGTTGTCATCTCATGAAGGTGTGACCCTAAATTTATCATCATTCGTTAGCTCTATCCGATTTCATTTGTTTTATTATTCAACAATAAACTGTAAATTAATTACGTTTTTATTATAAACTCGATAAGATAAATTATTTCGGTCGTCATACTAGTGATCGATTATGCAGATCGTTAAAGTACCTATCGCGCACGTTGCCAGACCAATAAAAATCGTACTTAGAATAGTAGTAAAATAAATAAAAAGATGTGTGGTGTCGTGGGACACCGGATAGAAACAAAGTTCCATATAAAAAAAAAAGAATTACGAGAAAAAAATCGCGCGGTCAAATATCGCTGTCTGGAAAACAAGGCCTTATTCCACGGACTTTTTCTTACGGTTTTTACTATCACATTTTTTTCAGTTCGGTCGCGCAGCAAAATCCCTATCTCCTCCAAGCCTGCCGTAAGGAACTTCGTTCCAATAACTGGGAACAAATCATGCACGGTCACTCGAACCCAACTACTGCACCGCCGCAACTACTGCATCAGTACATATAAAATAATAGTTCAAAAAAACTATCAAAATTCGCTTATAAAGAAAATCCAACTAAAAAATTGAAAATAAATGGGAGCATAGTATCAATATTTTATAATATTAACAGTTATGAGTAGAAGGGTTATTTTGAAAATATTCTGAAATGCGCCCCACGCTTTTTTTTTACAATAAAATAATTTTTTCTTACACTATTTTTAATTCAAAATTATTAAAATTTATTTTTTATTATTAGTTGGATTTTCTATAAAAGCGTATTTTGTTAGTTTTTTTTGTTAAGCAATTATTTATTTTTCATTTTTTAGTTGAATTTAAATTATTTCAATTATTTTTTCTTCATTTTTTTTAAATTTGTAATTGTCATCGGTCCTTAATAAGTATACCAAATTTCGAGTTAAACCGATGTTTTGAAGGGAATCAAAATCATGTTCAAAGATTCCGTTACAAACATACATACGTCTGAAGCTAATAAAAGCGTATTAAAAATACAATAATTTAATGAGTTTAAAATAATATTCTGATCAGTATTACCAGGAGATAACAAGCGTTACCAAATAAATAAAGTGATTAAAGTTATAAACACTGCCGCTATGGACATTAATACATCGAAGTATCCAATTTATTATTTAAAGGATATCTCACACTCTGACGGACTATTAGGCTTGATGCCTCCATGCCATGTTTATCGCGCCGCCCTAACATTAAGAACGGAATAAATTTTATTAAATCAGATGTTTAAATTTTTATTTTAAAATAACTTTATAATTTTTTTTAGTCTGAACTCACTTAAAAAGGACACCCTTTCCTTTTTTTGCCTTTGAAGTTTATGCATTCCAAAAATTTGCCGCCCCTCAAATTCATTTGAGGCCCAGGCCTAAGGCGTAAATCCATCACTGCTTCATGCTCACCCTTCAAACCGGAAAGCATTACTGCTTCGTGGCCAAAATTAACAAAAGATAACCCGCCCGTGCGCATTCACAAGATTCCCTAACACCGTTAGGATGACATCTTAGTAAACACATGTATAAACATGTGTAAACCTGGGCCCAATAGCAACCAAGGTCAACATACAGAGTTCCAACTACCAACATCGTTCGTCACAAACTGTACTTCTAATTACAATTGCAATAAATTTAACTTCATCGCCCGTTTCGGGAAAGCCATTGCCTTAACTAACTCGATCAGCTATAAGCTAATTATTAGTTAAGACGTGGCTTGTGTAGATGAATTGATATAGGTATATTGACGAGCCAACAGGACGGTCTACTGAGGCTGTATCCAAAGAAACAAAAGCAATACGAGAAAAAAGCTCAGCAAAGATCGCTGCAGTCCTGTTGAAATTGAGTATTATACCAAAATGCCTTTTTAAGCAGCGCGGTAATATGTACGCAAGATATCTATCTCGTATATCCAAAACTAAGAAAGCCTCAGTCAAAGCAATATTTATCAAAAGCTCCAAATAATACAGCTTCTAAAAATTTCAGAATATCATACGTAATTTATATGTAATTTACAAACGCGTTGGTATTTTTTTCTACCTATAGAGTAAATAAAACATATGAGTCGTCTATTATCAAAGGCGGCAATCTGACTTTTGGACAATGATTGGTAAATCAGAAAAACAAATGATTGACTTTGTATTCCATCGGCAGTCACAAAACTCTTCGGAACGACATCTTAGGTAAATAACAGGTTAACTATTAACCTTTATTTAATGCAGGTTTTGAACCGTATTCTTTGAAGGAGACGATTATATTCAAATCAATCTGTATTGACATATCAATAAAAAAAATTTGTCCAAATGCACAGATTGCCACCTTTGATAATAGACGACTCATATACTCGTAATGTACGTAATTATAATTAAAAATCAAAATAAGCTACGCAGAATTCGATCTCAGTAAAAACAGTTGGTTTTGGGTGTTGCTTAGTAATAGAATTACATTAGAATTGTGTGGGTTAATTTTAACACATAAATTGGATTCTTAGCAAATAAAATATTCAATATGTTTGTACTTAATTTATTTTACCATTTTTTTTGGCCCTACGCGCAATGTACATTAAAAAAACCGATGCCGCCAGAGGTCAATGGTCTCAAAAAAAAAAATTTTTTTATACCTGCTGTATGTAAATCTATGATACTACATTATTGTAGTTGATGTAGGTGACTTTGGTGAAAGCTCGATTCATCAGCTTCTTCTTAACAGCATTTTTTATACTCTACCATCTTTAGACTCTTCTAGAGTCTACCAGACACGTACATCAAAGTTTCATCCTCAACAACGTACAGCATTAATAACTTAAATGCGTTTCATTCGTATATTCCGAAACAATGTTAGCGGCTGCTCGCTAGCCGCGAGCATCGGACCGTGAATTACGGGTCACGGGTTCAAATCCAGACAAAAGAACCGAGTTCGTTCACCCCTTACATCACCTATTTGAGTTTTGCTGCCGGCATTGACTCGGATTCGGTGTTCAAGGATTTTCCTAACGTAAATAGTTTAGCGTTGTTTGAATAGGAACCTTAATTCCGCGCGTATAGAGAAGAAGTCTTAATTGCGATAAAAAATATACTGACGAGCAAACAGTTTTATATGGTATAGTCGAACCGCTTTGCTGTTCAATGGCTGATTAGATTTTGATCTGGTCGGCACCAATCTTCTAAAGAATCACCTGCTATGGTAATCTGAAGTTTTCAAAAATTCCTTCGAAATCTAAGTCTATAAGTGTGTATGTTACACATCGACATATATACAGGGTGTCCCAGCAAGAATGGATAATCCTGAAACACCTCATAGTAGAGCTATTGAGAGCACAAAATAAAAAATAAAAAAACATAAAGAAAAAATACCAAATTTCATAATTAAAATAGGTTAAATATGTAAGGTATACACTACAAAAGGTGATCAAAAGTTAATCCAATTTTTTTATTAAATGCAACATGTAAATTGTGAATCTAAATTATGCAGGGCGCCACCCTAACCCGAAAAAAAATCATTCAAATCGGTCCAGTCGCTTAGTTCAGTGACATACACACGTATAGTAGAATTATATATATAAAAGATAGAATAATAATAAAGATAGATAGATAATAATAAATATAAAGATAGAAGATAGACGAGTAGATAAATACAGAAATACCAACGAGTAAACTGCAATTAGGTTTGGTGTAAGCGATTTACAACATCCGATAGAACCTGTTTACAAGTATTCGCGATACTACCTACTTCTGCCGCGAAGTATTCATGCATCTGATTTATATTGAGACGTTCTCGTGTCTCAAGTCATCGTGGCCTAACGGATAAAATGTCCAGTGCATTCGTGTTGAACGATGCACCGGTGTCCGAATCTCAGGCGGGTACCAGTTTTTCTAATGAAATACGTACTCAGCAAATGTTCACGATTGACTTCCACGGTGAAGGAATAACATCGTGTAATAAAAATGAAACCCGCAAAATAATAATTTGCGTAATTACTGGTGGCAGGACCTCTTGTGAGTCCGCGCGGGTGGGTACCACCACCCTGCCTATTTCTGCCGTGAAGCCGTAATGCGTTTCGGTTTGAAGGATGGGGCAGCCGTTGTAACTAAATTTGAGACCTTAGGACTTATATCTCAAGGTGGGTGGCGCATTTACGTTGTGGATGTCCATGGGCTCCAGTAACCACTTAATACCAGGTGGGCTATGAGCTCGTCCACTCATGTAAGCAATAAAAAAAAGGCGGGCTACGGTTACCACTTTGCTGTCAGTATCTGATTACTTAATACTCAATTGTTTAGTTTATTGCCTCAGCAGTTTAATGCTATAAATAAAAGCTTTCTTAACTACCCTCATCTACATTTGCTATGAGCAAATGAGGTTTTTTTTTTAAATAATTATTGCTTATTAATTCCACCCCGCGGTCTCGTTCACGTTAAATGTGAAATTGCCAATAAATAAAACTAGTTGCTTGTGTGACTCTATACCATATACTAACAATCGTTTTGTGGATCTGTTTGTACAAAGTGCTCTTAGGGATTGCTTGAGATGATCCCACCATCTCGTTTTTACCATCGCACCGCCCGTCACCGGAGTAGAGTTCATCCATACTACCTGGAGCCACTGTGTTCATCCACAGTGCGTTTCCAGAGTTCTTTTTTGCCACGTACCATCCGGCTTTGGAATGAGCTCCCCTACACGGTGTTTCCCGAGCGCTATGACATGTCCTTCTTCAAACGAAGCTTGTGGAGACTACTTAACAGTAGGCGACTAATAGGCTTGGCTCTGCCCCTGGCATTGCTGAAGTCCATGGGCGACGATAACCACTCATCATCAGATGAGCCGTATACTCTTCTGACTATTAGGGCAATAAAAAAAATGTAAAATCACGAACCACCGACCGCATAGTCGTATTTATTCTAGTAGATAGACTCGGCGTTGTGTCATCTACTATGATAGAAACTATAGTATGCATTATCCAAACTATCTTTGTGCGGAGTTCCATCCACATTCGTTCAGTCATTTTTGCATAAGAAATAGGGATTCAATAATGCGACACTTGCTTAATTGTATTACGTTAACGGGTGATGGAGTGTTCACCATTGTGCTTAGTGCGTTTTTTTAACGTTTTCGATACTGTAAAATTTAACTCTTTGTATGGAGTTAGAACGCTTGCCTACGTTTGCCGCTAGGGGCGCTTTTTTTTTTTTTTTTTCGGGCCGGGGGCCGAACCTCCTACGAGGTCCCCGCGCCTAGGGGGCGCGCGGGGTATGTGAGACTCAACGATCTGCAGGTGTTGAGAGCAGATCGCGGGCCCAAGGATTTTAGGGCCCACCCACTAAACGACTCCCCTGCACTCTTACACCCGACGTCCGATCTCCGTCCGGGGTCAGAACCCGTTCAGAGTAGGGGGGTTCCCGCGGTCAACACTACAACCAGACACGCGGCGCCACCCCGAGGACGCCCGACCGACGGGTCGTCGAGGCGATAGTCGACGACCAACGACGTCAGTCTCCGCGGTACGGCGGCCCTACCAGGCCGCCCGGGCGGTGCCGCTGGTGTTCCGGGATACCCCGCTGGGCCAGAACCAGCCTGCCGGGTCGGAACGCGATACACCGCCGACCGGGTTGCTCTTCAACAGTATGTTCGGCGACGACAGCGACGACGAAAAATGCGGACCGCATCGCAGTCCGCAGCCGCCGACGCGCCGTCCCGTCCTCCTGGTGCCAGCGCGCTAGAGTGACGGTAGCGTGCGGCGCAGCCTCAACCCCCTTAGGTCGCCCCGTGACCATCACCGGGAGGAGACTGCCTCCTCATAGGGGCTGGAGCTGGACAATCGCCCTCCTCCGGCCCCCGGCCCGACGGCGGCGGCACGGCGCCGAGAGGGAAGAAGAGCTCTCCCTCTCCCGTTCCGCCGCCTCCTTCTGCGAGATGGTGGACTCGCAGAAGTCGAGCATCGCCTGCCAGGACTCGTCGCTGCCGAGCATCGTAGCCACGACGGTCGGAAGCGACAAGTCCGGTCCTATTTTTGCAACGAGGACGCGGCGCTGCTCCGCGAAAGCGGGGCAGTACGCGAGCGTGTGCTCCGCCGTGTCCTCGTTGCAGCCACTGCAGTGGTGGCACTTCGGCGTCGGCTCCCTCCGGGCGACGAGGTGTAGGTAGCGACCGAAACAGCCGTGTCCCGTGAGCACCTGCGTCGCTCGGAAGGTGAGACATTCTCGGTCGCGATTCACCCAGTCCGAGAGGACCGGGCGGATCGCCTCGACGGTCCGTCGCCCGTAGGCGGGGTCCGCCAGGCGGCGAGACCACGCCTCGAGCACGGAACGCCAAGATTGAAGCTTCCGCGCTCGAACTTCCGCCGCGCCAGGACGCGGCTCCCCCCTGGAGCGGAGATCGCATCGCCACGCGTAATCCGCAGCGAGCGCCTCCGCTTCCAGGTCCCAGGGAGGCGTCCCAGCTAGCACGCACGCCACCTCGAACGAGACGGTGCGGTATCCACGAACCGCCCTGACCGCAATCGCGCGCTGCGGACGTCGCAACGCCGCAACGTTGTCGCGGGTCAGGGTGTGGCCGCTAGGGGCGCTGTTTCAACTACATACAAATTATAGTTAACTTTTACGCTATCGAGCGCGTTAAAAAATTCGCACTAAGCACACTGGTGCTATGATCATCACGATATGAATACTGCCACCAACCTTCAGACCAGAATTCGAAATTTCGCCACCTTTTTTCATTTTTCCTTTTTTTTCTTTTTTCCTTTTTTTCTTACCTAAGCTGAGAACCTTGAGATACTATTTCAGCGTAACCTTAACTAGTAGGTGAGCTCACGGGCCTCAAACCTGACGACGTTGCTAACACGAACCCTAGTGGTAGATTCTGCGAAGCGCTGCTCTTAGTGCTTTGCAGAATCTACCACTGCATCGGGAACGCGACCCACTGAGAAGATGCGTCGAGAAACTCAGTGGGCTACTCGCCACCAAAAACTGACTAGAAAACCGAAAATGTTTGTAATTTTTTTTATTTATTTCATACGTAAATTTCGGAACCCGGTGACAGCGAATGTGTCCATTAAAAAAATATATATGTGTAACCTCTATACGATTAATCCTTAAAGAGGTTAATATGTTATTTATATCATTCTTCTATAGATGACATAAATAGAATTTCGATTATTGAAACATTAGAACATTAGACATATGATTATAAAGAGCATTTTTGCAACATTAAAATATAAAAAGATATAAAAATAATGGTGAAGCAATAGCTTTAAATTTTGTTTCTCTTTATAAGAGCAACTCAATTGCTATAGTTTTACAAAGCTAAACCGTATTTTGATTTAAATAAATAAATACATTATATATGTATTTGCAACGCAATTATTTTGAAACTTAATTTTTTTTTAAACCACTCGAACATATCCGTTTTGTGCGGCGTCAAGTGCACACAACATTGAATATTCAAGGATTATTTATTGAGCGAAGTCGAAGCACTCGGGTCAACGAACCTGTCATATCAACGCAACTCGCTCGGAATCTAGACTTTACTGGAAGCACGCTCGTGACCCAGCGGTGTGCGCCCTCCCAATCAAGATGTTGCAGATTCGAGTCTGGGCGCGTGCCAGTATTCATTGTATCGCCGAAACACGGGCTGCGTTTCGTTCTTACTCTTTTAAGCTCCGTTAAGTAATAGAAATTCGATAATTGCCAATAATTTTCACAGTTTTCGATGCATTTAACATATTTTATAGGCTTTTTTTGAAGTTATACTTCTTTAGGCGCGTTATGGAAAATTGATGAGAGTGAAATTTTACGATGCGCGCGCACCGTGACACAAAATTAACAGAAGTTGCCCTCTAAATCGCTCATTACAATACGACCGACGTAAGTTGGCGAGTCTGAATATAGCCGCAGGTGAACTTTCCGAACCGTACCGAGAATTACCGAATTTATACGATGTCAAGGAAAGGGATGTCCAATATGTGTGTTTGAGGATGTTGTTTAATCGATTTTTTTTTCAAATTGATTAAAATTTAAATAAAAAAAGAAATAAATTTAATAAAAATAAAGTATAACTTCTTACGCGCGTACATAAGTACACGCACCCTTTTTTTTTAGTGCTTCGATGGGTGGACGAGCTCACAGCCCACCTGGTGTTAAGTGGTTACTGGAGCCCATAGACATTTACAACGTAAATGCGCCACCCACCTTGAGATGTAAGTTCTCATTACTATTTCACAGCAGAAATAGGCGGGGTGGTGTTACCTACCCGTGCGGACTCACAAGAGGTCCTACCACCAGTATTTACGCAAATTATAATTTTGCAGGTTACATTTTTATTACACGATGTTATTCCTTCACCGTGGAAGTCGATCGTGAACATTTGTTGAGTACGTTAGTAAGTTAAGCATGATGAAATCATGACATACAGGGTGAGTAAATGTGAAATATAAAATATAACTATAACACATAAAAGCCTTATATTTCTTGCAACCAATAATAGCAATTCATATAACGATATGGAGAACTTCAGAATGAATAAATAATAAAATACTTAATTGTGTTTTCTGTAAGATATAAGAAGAAAACAACAACTCTTTTAAAATTAATATGTAAAATTAAACACTAAAAATTATTGAGAAACTATACAAAACTGAACTCTCTTTTTACTTTATGAAGACTTCACTGAATGACTCTGAATGACACTAAAGAAAAATCCTTTTTAAATACTAAAGAGTTTTAAATAATAAGGATTTTTCGTTACATATGTATACTATTGTGTTATGATGAAATCAACCTTCTCCCTTTTTTTCTACCGATTCACCGAACTAGTAGGTGACCTCACGGGCCTCACACCTTACGTCGTAACCCTAACTCTAGCAAGAGCAGTTCTTCGCGCAATCTACCACCGGATCAGAAACGCGACCCACTGAGAAGATCCGACAAAAAGCTCAGTGGGCTGTGTCTGTTAGTTTACTCGTCGAACCCTTCGTCGCAAACAACAGCTTCGACAGAAACGATGACCGGTGCTTGAGGTACCTAAAAGCACCGTTAGTGGATCCTGAGGATCCGAAATGACGTGCTTAAGGCAAGATGTGCCAGTATTGCACGCTACACATTGAATGCTTAGGAAGATTTCCTGATGTGTCCCAAGTTTTTTTTTATTGCTCTTGTATGCAGACGAGCATACGGCCCACCTGATGGAGAGTGGTTACAGTCGCCCATGGACTTCAGCAGGGGCAGAGCCAAGCCACTGCCTACCGGTCGAGCCATATCGAATTCTGTAGCATGTTCACACGTAGGTACGGTATAGCGGTAATTACGAGGTGTTTACCACTGTCAATGCTTAACGAGAACGAAGACACATCGGTACAGTCGCTTCCATCAGGGTCGACGGACTCTAGCTGTAGTAGCGATGATTAAACAATCGCCGACAGTACTGTCGGTGTCAAACGCTTCTTAAACACATACCAAAGACAACAATCCATTTTTGTTTGACAACGCACAACACACAAGCAAACGGCTCAGCTACGTAATTACGTTGCGAGTTTACGCATTAGTTAATGCTGGTGCTTTTCACTGGATATATTTATATCAGCAGCTTAAGGTATACAAGGGCGGACGGACTGGCTGTTGTTAAGTGGTCACCGGAGCCCACAACAACGTAAATACCGCAACCCTATCAGAGACGTGAGTTCTAAAGTCTCAGTCTAAAAATGAATAGATTGCGGTTGTAAAATTAGGAACGGGACAAGAGTAATTTGAGAATCAGAAAGGTATTGCGACTACAGTGCCAGTCAGTAGCCGGAAGTGGCTGGCGTCGCGAGGCCGTTCCCCTGATGAATAGCCGATAGGACTTTGAAGTGTCATGGCCTAAAGGATAAGACGCCCGGTGCATTCGTATTTAGCGATGCGACCGTACCCATGTTCGAATTCCGCAAGCAGCTACCACCGCTATTACTGCCTTAAAGCATCAATGCGTTTCGGTTTGGAGCGCGGGGCAGCCGTTGTAACCACGGAATAGATAAATAAGGTTGGAAAGGCCTTTGCTCTAATTTTGTATTAGAACCAGTGTCGCCGCTTCATCCCCACTATTTTAATTTCTACACATACACACACTGTGATTACAAGTATTTCGCACACAACAAAAACACCCACACATAAATCTCAGGGCAGATATTCGTTCGCAAACTAGCACAAAACTCCTGTAGGCATACACACTCACACACGCAAAAAGGCAATAAAAATGTTCATACACGCTAGTGCTTGATAAAACCGATATTCTTTTACGATAAATTATCTGATGAATGAAAGGGGAAAAATGAAACACGAAATAAATATTGAAAAAAATATATTTTACTTTTATTAATTATAAATAATCACTGTCCCTGGAATAAAACGTATTTGTTAAGCAGTTGGCGCTTGCTATTAATTGCGAATGAATTTTTCAAAACAAAGTGTTTTATGGTAAAATCATTTTCAGTAAAATGTTTAGAGCAAATAGTACTCGTCTTTGTCTCCAGCTTCCTCTACCTGTCACGTCAATCCATTGTTCCCTGGCGTTAGGTTCTTTAGGAAACCTAAAATTTTTTGTATTTAATGCATAAGTCAAATAGCATTTTACTTATATTTTAATAAATCTTAGACAATATAGTAAATACCCGTAAATGAAAGGTCTACATGTCCCTTTATATTATACCTTTACATTAATTCAATGATAATAATTCAATAATAATAATACATATTTATTTTACTCAAAATACGTCTCACTAAGAATATACTAGGTATCATTAATTAAATATAAAATAATACAAAAATTATCCATGTCAAATGTAAATATAGTCGAGAATTCTGTCGATGATTTTATTTCACCACATGGTCACCTCACTATCGACAAACTAGCGCCGTCCAATCAGGGCAAAGGCCGAAATTTCAAAGATTGAAGTGTAGAGAACGCAATGCATGTAGTACATTGGAAGCGGACTTGGTCATTGCGTGCATTGGGTGAGTACACAACGCGCAATGTATGCTATTTATAACTTGTTGCAATAATATTGTTAATGTTTGGAATTTCATAATGCTCAGTATATTTTTATGTTTTAGACAAATAATATTGTAATTAAATGGTAATTTCGACTTACCGATCAAAAGATATACCTCCTCGCTCTATACTTGAGGTCTGACTTTTTGTTTTACAAGTTATAATTGCACAACACGGCACTATAAAGCGGAGATCTGTTCGGCAAAGTAGTCCAAAGCGCACTAAACGCGGTGACTGAAAGAATCGGTCGAGTTATGTTTGTACAATCATAACTGTGGCACGCTTGCCCCGCCTTACATTACCATTCCAACCTTATTTATCTATTCCGTGGTTGTAACTATACTGAGACCTTAGAACTTATATCTCAAGGTGAGTGGCGCATTCACGTTGTAGATCTCTACGGGCTCCAGTAACCATTTAACACCAGGTGGGCTGTGAGCTTCGTTTCAGCTTTAAAGACTATATTTGGAATGAATATTTCTGGATTGCGAACGAGGAAAATGTACTAAATGAAAACGCGGTTTGATTCCTTTATATTCACGCTCCAAGAAGGAAAAGCAAGTATACAAAAAATATTCATCACGTTTTTCAATAGCTCGCTGTAGGAGTCAAGTCTGTTCGGGTGGAAATTTTAAGTTGCTAATGAGCTAAATAATTGCAATTTAGATCATAGCTCAGAATCAGGAAAGAGACGAAAAAATGAGAAAAAGAAAGCGCAGAAGCGGACTTTGTTTAATGCCATTGATTTCTTTTTAATACGCTTTTATAAAAAAAAAATGATTTTTTTTATTCAACTAAAAAGTGAAAAATAAGTAATAGTTTAAAAAAACTAACAAAATACGCTTTTATGGAAAATTCAACTGAAAAAGAGAAAATAAATTTTAATAAATTTGAATTAAAAATAGTGTAAGAAAAAATGATTT
This sequence comes from Bombyx mori, assembly GCF_030269925.1. NCBI lineage: Eukaryota > Metazoa > Arthropoda > Insecta > Lepidoptera > Bombycidae > Bombyx > Bombyx mori. Next base: position 1,756,507 of record NC_085114.1, read on the forward strand.
TATTGTAAAAAAAGCGTGGGGTGCATGGTAACAGTAGTTATAAATATTTTATGAACAGATATGAGTAGAAGGGCTATTTTGATAATATCCTGAAAAGCACTCCACGCTTTTTCAAATTTATTGAAATTTATTTTCAATTTTTTATTTGAATTTTCTATAAAAGCGTATTTTGTTAGTTTCTTTAAACTATTTTTCATTTTTTATTACATCTTTGAATCGTGCTCTCTTTTGTAGTAAAATTTGATGATTAATTTTCCCTAACGTGTTTACGTCTGGTGAAAATCGCTAATCAGTTTGGCACCATTAGTGACGCATTCTCATTTATGAATACAATCATGCATACTAATATTGTGAATTGAAAATAAATTTGCAAATACGCAACCGCTCATGATGAAATTCTGCATACATTTAAGTATTTAAAGCCATAGGATACATAATGGGGTATTTACCCAGTGGGCACAAGTCCTGATGAGGTAATCTCCGGGGAATATGTTGTCTAAGTTTACGTGGCTGAAGATACGGTTAGAAGCCAGTAAGAAATCAGCGGAAAAAAACTTTTTACGTTATCCGATACGATAATGAAATTCCATCGCAAGTACTGACTCACCGATATCGTGAAATGCGCGGAAAAAACGACTAAATTTCTTACTACCGGATGCAATACCATCGACCTTTCAATGAGTTTTGAAGTCGTCGTGGCCTAAAGGATAAGACGTCCGGTGCATTCGTGTTGAAGCGATGCACCGGTGTTCGAATCCCGCAGGCGGGTACCAATTTTTCTAATGAAATACGTACTCAACAAATGTTCACGATTGACTTCCACGGTGAAGGAATAACATCGTGTAATAAAAACCAAAACCCGCAAAATTATAATTTGCGTAATCACTGGTGGTAGGACCTCTTGTGAGTCCGCACGGGTAGGTACCACCACCTCGCCTATTTCTGCCGTGAAGCAGTAATGCGATTCGGTTTGAAGGGTGGGGCAGCCGTTGTAACTATACTGAGATCTTAGAACTTATATCTCAAGATGGGTGGCGCATTTAAGTTGTAGATGTCTATGGGCTCCAGTAACCACTTAACACCAGGTGGGCTGAGAGCTCGTCCACCCATCTAAGCAATAAAAAAAAAGATTTAAAATCTCTCCAAAGTATGTGATACTTCTATTTCTCATGTCCGCGTTTACTGATTGCATATTTTCTGCATAAAAAGGCATAATACAGAAATGTTACGTAATTCTCACGGTCGAAAAATTTAAATACAAAATGAAATATGTACGTAAAGAGAAAACAAAGAGAACCATAAAATAATTGTTATAACCTTGTTCGTTGTACGTTAAATTATGATTTTCCGGTCACAATGCAAAGATTCGAGGTCGTAACGTGGAAAAATTCAAATTCAATTTTCATTTTTATTTCTTTAAAACAGAGTCCAGTTTCATTTGTGAAATGTTGTTGACTTACGGCATGTAGGTACTTAAAAGTAGTGTCGTTATTAATATTGTAAAAAGTCGTCAGTGAATAATATACACGAAGTACAAAATGTTTCATTGTAATTTACGTATGTAGTTATATTTTCGTTTGATGTTACTTAAACCACCAGCTGGGTGCTTAGTGCGAATTTTTTAACGTTCTCGATAGCGTAAAAGTTAACTCAAATTTTGCCTACGTTTGCCGTTAGGGGCGCTGTTCCAACTGCACACAAATTTGAGTTAACTTTTAGGCTATCGAGTACGTTAAAAAATTCGCACTAAGCACACCGATATCTATGGTGGCAGCGGACCACTTCAGAAAAGTCTTATATTACCCGGGGTAGGGCGCCGGTTGTGAGCGGCAGGAGTTTTTAGTGAGGTTCAACCCCCACATATCCCACCCGCTGCGCAGATGGGGATACGGCGATTTTCTCCTGAGGAAAAAAATTTATGGTAAGAATACGGAAAACCACATCAAGACAACTCATTGAAGACTTAGCGCTCAGAACAGATGTCAATAAAACATTTGAAAGTGTGAAAAAAAAACATAATTTATTGACTTATTTAATGTATTTTATGATTTGTATCAACGAAATGTGAAACCTTTCTTATTATGGGACAAGAATACTTTCAATACATCCATCCATGATGTCCATGATATAAAACTTGTCTGCTCTGGTTCGAAGAATACGACAATTGTTGTATGTACCTACTATTAAAATTAAAGATTTTATCTTGTGGCTTTGGGCAGCGGCATTCACGTTGTGATGTCCATAACCTACCGAATTCAATACATTCAAGCGGGTCTTGACCACTTATTGAGGCTTAGACCTCATGTCTCAAGATTGTATAGTGGAATTCATCTCGATGTCTTTACTAGTGCAGCGGCTGCCTAACGCTTCAAATCGAAACGAATTACTGCTTTACGGCAGGAATATGCGGGGTGGTGGTACCTACTCGTGCGGGATGATAAAACGCCCTATAGTAAAAATTCGTTTGAGATTTAGGTCCCAAAATTCATGCCGATTGATAGTCCTAATTTCATAGTCAGCGGTCATATTAATCAACGTCTCCTAATTTACGACAACGCAAGGATAACTCTGAATTCGACTGACTAGGTAACAAGGTTTACTGGTAGTAGGACGTCTTGTGAGTCCGCACTGGTAGGTACCACCGCCCTGCCTATTTCTGCCGTGAAGCAGTAATGCGTGTCGGTTTGAATGGTGGCGTTGTAACTATACTGAGACCTTAGAACTCATATCTCAAGGTGGGTGACGGCATTTACGTTGTAGATGTCTATGGGCTCTGGTAACCACTTAACACCAGGTGGGCTGTGAAATCGTCTACATATACTGAAATGCAATAAAAAAATAGGTCAATAAAAAGTTCCAAAAAAATTGAATATTGTTTATTTTTGTTTATTTTTTTCCCTTAACATTAACTCAAATTCGACCACCTTTATATAGTTGACACTGAAAAAATACTAGTTTTGTCTCTGTAGTTCTTATTAGAATATGCTTTATGAGCGTGAAAGAAAACTTAACGTTTTACGTATGTAACGTGCTATATATTACGTACACTTACTTCAGTGACTGACGGCTTTGTTCCTTTGTATTTGTATGTACTTATAGAATGGCGGCCATTGTACGAACGTCTCTTTGATATTATCATATTTGAACCGTCTCACTTCAATGATAATGATAAGTGCCTATCCTTTTAATTCGTCACTAGTATAACGTTCGCCTTTAAGTACTCGGAATTGGGATAAGTTAAATAATGTGGCGGCTGCGGTCTCCTCTGTTTGTTCATGAATATCGGGACAGAATATTCTTTGTATAGGATCCGATCTTTTTTATTTATTTATTGCTTTGATGGGTGCTCGAGCACCGAGCTCACAGGCCACTTGGTGTTAAGTGGTTCCTGGAGCCCATAGACATCTATAACTTAAATGCGCCACCCACCTTGAGATATAAGTTCTAAGATCTCAGTATAGTTACAACGGCTGCCCTACCCTTCAGACCGAAACGCATTACTGCTTCACGGCAGAAATAGGTAGAGCGGTGGTACCTACACGCGCGGACTCACAAGGTCCTACCACCAGTAATTACGCAAATTATAATTTTTGCGGGTTTGATTTTTATTACACGATATTGTTCCTTGTCAATCGTGAATATTTGTTGAGTACGTATTTAATTAGAAAAATTGGTACCCGCTTGGGTTTCGAACATCGGTGCATCGCTTCAACACGAATGCAACGGACGTCTTATCCTTTAGGCCACGATGACTTCAGTTCAATTCAGATCTCTGACTAATTTGTATAGCACAGATGTAGTCGGCAGGGGCTTGAACTCTGCCCCTGGCTTTGCTGGCGTCCACGGGCAACAGTAACCACTGACCGGCAAGTGGGACGTATGCTCGTCTAATTGCTAGGACAATAAAAAAAATAGCCATGACAAAGTTGTGAGCCGAGCATGACGAAACTGTAAAGTAACATGGCTCCTATAGATGGTTAAGGTTATAAATGATATAATCATTGAAATTAAGAAGCTAAGCAAATTCTAAATTAAAAAAACCTAATCATCTCAAATACCAATGAAGTTTAATTGTTTACACTTATACTTGTATACCTTTAAAATAAATATCTATTTTAGTAATTTGACAGTTTTAAACTCGAATTTTCGTCATCTGATTTAAAGTTTCTTTCTAAGTTGGCCGTTTCGGAGTGTATTTTTTTGGCTTTCACAAAAACTAGCTTTTCATGAAAGCTAAATGAATGTTTAATATGTAGACTTATTTATTTTACCATTGATCTAAAGAACCAAATAGTGAAACTACTAAACTAAAAGCGCTTTACACTGTCCGTGTTACATCGTAATCGTAAATTTATAAATAAAGTTTCGTATCCTTAAATTTTGATATGTACGTATGGGTTTTACTGCGCCCATCAAAGTCGGTCTGTCATTAAATGTAAAGTAGCACGCGGCCTTTTACAAACAGCGATACGATTTTATAACGACGAAAAGTATATTACAAATTATAGATGTTTTTTCTTTACCTATTTATTCGCTAGTATACAATTCCAGCTACACGAGGACGGGTAGGTCTAGCAAGAGCATTGTTTCACAGAATCCACTACCGGATCGCAATCGCGACCCACTGAAAAGAACCGGCGAGAGAACTCAGTGGGTAGTGTCTATGTGGGTTAGTTCGCTCTTCAAATTGACTCGGCAATTGGCTTGGCTCGGCAAATCGCTTTGTCGTGATCGACGAGAACGGTGACGGCTGCTTGAAGAGCCTAGAGGTAATTATCAGAAACGAGATGGGTGATACACAATCACAAAGTTTGAAAATGTAACCCGAAGACGGTGAGGCTTTCCTGATCTGTTATTTATTGATTTTATACTAACCAACACAATGACATGCGAATCATTCGTACCACATTCTTATACGTTTTATTTTTTTTCTGAAATCAAAATATAAATAGTAACTACAAGCTTTTGATAGACAACAACCAAGCAACTTTTATTTATTACTCGCAATGTCTAAGAGTGGAAAAACAAACGTGAGGCAAGAACAAGTAGGTATATCCACACTCGCATAAAAGATTACTTTTAACAAAAATATTGACTTCGATCGAAAAAATCTAATATTAACAAAAAATAATAATAATAATTTCATATTTAAAAAAAAAAAGACATGCCCGATGAGTTTCTTGCTAATTCTTCTCAGGACGGAGGCTAGTTCTTGTGAATTGGCTGTAGTTCTTTTGACGTTCAACAAGTATGTACTTTCATTTATGTTGAATAAAATTATTTTTTTATTTGATTTGATTTGATCAGTATCAAAACCGTACCCAATAGCATAGTATTCATGGCCAATATCCAGTCGACATACAAGGCTCATGTAAGGTTGTTGATGTCTATGGGCTCTGCTAACCGCTTAACATCAGGTCGGCAGTGAGCTCGTCCACCTGCACCAAGCAATAAACATAATATAACAGGAAGTTTATTCCTATATGTAAATGAGTCTTTGCAACTTATTGGAAATTTGAGTACATACATAAAAAAAACAACACATCAAAAATAGTAACTACATATTATTGTAACCAAAACAAAAACTTTAGTTTTGTTTGAAGTTTTAGAATAATCGTATATCGTATCGTACGTTATAAATGGCATTCTGTCACGACATGACATCGGATTTGGGACGCGTGTTTTTAATGAGACACTACGTGACACGTGTCGCATTTTCTTTTCGCAACATGATTATTATTATTATTTTTAATATTTTAAGTTATATTATTCTAAATAGTGGTATAGAAGCCGATTCTAGGCAATTTAAAAAATAACTACAGTAGTGTTGCCATGAATATGAAGGAATCGTTGTTTTTTCTACTACGCGAAATATTTAACTACTTCAGTGTGTGTTGTGACTATTATCTTCTCGAGCACGTTCATTCTTCACGGGAAAATTTCGCAGCCAACCCTACGGAGTGTTTTAGAGATTCAAATCTCTCATGGCTTCTAAAGCACTCACGAAGAATACTAAAAAGCGTAATCAACTCGATTTCTTCTACTTCTTCTTGTCGCCCTTGCTCCATATCACACTGCATAGGAATTTGGCTTGACAAGTTACGACTGGCCGCCTACCTAACGAGAACACTCCTTAGATTGTTTCTCTCAATGGCGCATTCCTTGCGACCTGCCCATAGGTCTAACTTTCTCTGTTGCTTCTCTTGATTTTTATTTTACACACCCGTTCTTTTTAATGTTTTTATTAAGCTTGTACATTGAAATTTAGGTTTCAGACAAATACCAGAAATGTAAAAAATAGAGTAGGACTACCTTCGGAAGTTTACGATCGCAAATCATCAACCGTTTTTTTTTTCCTACCTATGCTGATAGCCTTGAGAGACTATATCAGCTTTGCCGTAGCGTGTAGGTGAGATTTCGGGGCTCAAAGCGGACGTTTTGCTAACACTGGCCCTAGCAAGAGCAGTGCTTCGCAGAATCTACAACCGGATCGGAAACGCGACCCACTGAGAAGATCCGGCCAGAAACTCAGTGGGCTGTGTCTATGGGTTAATTTACTCGCCGAGCCCTTCGTCGCAGGTGACGGGTTCGGCGAGGACGGTGACGGGCATCAGTCGTGATGAAATCAGAAACGTTCTTTTGAGCCACGCTCTTTCCGGGCCCAGCTTTACGACCAAGTGTCGAATACGCTGAGAAGATCATACTTAGTTATGGAATAATGTTTAGAGATGCATTTGCGAAGCTGTTGTCCTTGAGTTGTTAGGTCTCCTCTGGCGCTCGGGCAGCTGTTAGCAAATCGCCATCCATCCGAGCTGATCCCGAATCGAACCTGCAACAAACCCTTAAAATCGTCAGCTGAAAGTTCAAAATCGAATATCATATAATTGAATATGCCACAACACGCCCGCTGTATTAATTTTATGAAAAACGACCGCCAGTTGTACAAATCAACTTGCCTTTCCTCATAATCGAAACTCTAGATTCTAGAAAGTCTACACCATATTTAAATATCGAATTTCTACCATTGACCAAACACTAGGGACTGTTAAACATTACTTATCGTTAATACTCTTTTACCAATTGCGGGGCAAAAAATTATAATTGCGGTTAGTATCTTTTGCCTCTATTACACAGTCATTACAGTAAACTGCAAAACAGCGCTAATCTGCGTTCGCTTCGTGTGAATCGAGATCACTCAGCGGAGGTCGTCGAACCTGCTGAGTCACTTACAGTACTTTACGTTGAATAACATCGAATGCACTTAGCGTACTCGAGAGACTTATTGCCGAACTGCCGGTAGCTTTGGCCCGTGAGCCGTTGGATCGAAAACGGGCTTCTTTATTTGCAGCAAAACTAATTCTAAGGCAACACTAGTCATTCAATTTGCATATTGACATTAATCACCTTCATTTCATTTTATTTTCACTCCATATCATCATTTTTCATAAAAATAATAATATAAATTAAAATAAGACATGACTTAAAGGGCTTAGTTACCAGGTCATAAAATCCCTTAAAAAGAAAAATTGCATATTGACACATTAACATTATAGTATTTTCCAGGTGTAGACGTAATTTAAACTAATTTTACGGATTTTATCTCGCGGTTTTACGGTTTAATATTTAAAAAATTTCTGGCGTTTCGGATTCTTTACAGTTTTTGTGGCTTCGGACGATAACGGCGAATGAATTTTCCCCAACGAAGTAAGAGGATTGGTAGTACCCTTCTCACCAGAATCACTAAACTTCAAATTGAATCAAGAGTTTATGCCATATGGTAGGACCGAATCGTAAAAAGTTCGAAATTCAGTTAAACCTAAGTAGTAAGCTACAATTTCCAAAGAGAACAAGCCTATAAGACATTTAGTATGTTTCACAATTTATATAAGGATTTATATAAGGATTCTATTCTATTAGCCCAAAGATGACTGCGGCTGGACATAGTCCCAAGCCTCGCCACTACGATAACGATACATCATCATGAAAAACAAAAAACAGTGGCATCCGGTGTGGATGTACATTAAACAAAAATATTAAAAATATATAGGGGTAGGTAAGGAAAAATAATAGAAAATAAACTAGCGGACTTTTTGGCGGGAACGCGAGGAGTGAAGTTGTGTGATTTGGTTTTTTTTTGTCTACATATTTAGTGTTTCTTCAGGTTTAAATGATTGATTGATGACGGTGGTTTATTAACTGTTTAATATCTATGAAAGTGCACAAATGTGGGAAAATGAAACAAAGCCGTTGGACGTAACTTCTCGGGATCCTCCAAAAAGTCCACTGAAAAATCTCAGTAAATGACCACAATTTTACTAAGATTCCATCCCATATCATTTCATCTCATATTATTTCATTTAATTTCATCCCAGTTGATTAATGTCTCAAATTAATCGTTTCATTTAATTTCACTCCATATTATCATTTTTCATAAGAAAATAAGATAAAGGATAAATAAAAATAAGACATGACTTAAAGGTCTTAACTACCAGGTCATAAAATACCTAAAAAAAAATACTAGCAGCTTCATGGTTTGTGCACGTCTAGGAAACTACTGTACTGATTTTTACGGTGGACAGAGATCAATTTGAAACCGAATAAATGTTTAATTTTATTAAAATCGGATGTTGTAAAAGATTCTCGTCATTTAAAGATTTTTAGTGTTAGAAGTTATTAATTTCTCACATGACACTGTGGACTGAATTAAAAAAAAAGTATGCGAAATTCAACGGTGTTCTTAATATCCCTTTGGAATTACACTTGGACGTTTGCATTAAAACGTGTCATGTCATCTGAATTTCTGGAGTCATGGTCCAGGCGGCTGGCCGATCCTTCGGCTGGTCGTAGGACCGTCGAGGCGATTCGCCCGATTCTTGTGGATTGGGTGAATCGTGACAGAGGACGCCTCACTTTCCGGCTCACGCAGGTGCTCACTGGGCATGGTTGCTTCGGTGAGTTCCTGCACCGGATCGGAGCCGAGCCGACGGCAGAGTGTTACCATTGTGGTTGCGACTTGGACACGGCGGAGCACACGCTCGTTGCCTGCTCCGCATGGGAGGGGTGGCGCCGTGTCCTCGTCGCAAAAATAGAAAACGACTTGTCGTTGCCGAGTGTTGTGGCATCGATGCTCGGCAACGACGAGTCGTGAAAGGCGATGCTCGACTTCTGCGAGTGCACCATCTCGCAGAAGGAGGCGGCGGGGCGCGTGAGAGACGCACAAGCCCGCCGCCGTCGAGCGGGGGCCAGGGAGGCAGATCTCGCCCTAGCCCTGGCCCTCTAAGTGTTTCGGGTCCCCCTCATATGTCGGTCTGGGGCCCGGCGAAGGGGGCCTAAGAAGACGACGTGCAAGCTGCTCTGCACGCGTTTTACGCAAGAGCATCCGGGTGATGGAAGGCCGGCTATCCTCGACCCACGCTGGTTCTGACCCAGCGGGGTTTTTTGTAGGATAACCTATTCAAACCGGCGCCATCTAGGCGGGCTTCGGACAGCCTGCCGACCGAGAGGGCTGGTGGTCGTGGCGCCGACGATCGCTGGCCCGGCGTCCCGAGGGGGAGAGTGATGGGAGAGATGTGCTCCGCACTAAACGCTTCACTCTCCTCCCCTTGCCTTTTCATGAGTTCTGTCTCATGCGAGGGTTGGACGTTGGTTGTTGAGCGACAGGAGGTTTTAGTCGGTTCGACTCCGACATGCCCCACCCTCCATCCCCAGTGGAGGGTGGGAGTACGGCGATTTCCTGCTGACAAAAAAAAAATGTCATGTGAATTGTTTTATTTTGCCAATCTAGTTCCTTCAAGTGTTAGGTATTTTTGAGTGTGCACAAATGTTGGAAAATTGTCGACAACGCTGGAAACTGCTTCGTGTTTTCTTCAAAATTAATTCTTTAAAGTCTTTCTAAACTCCCTCCCATTTCACTGAGATGATTATTAAACCAATTTCGACAAGCCATAGACACTAACAAACTTAAAAGGAATATTTGTGACGAGAAAAACAGGTAAAATCAGCTGAGCCTTATTTCCCCATCTCCCTTTGTCTTTTGATCGAATTTATTTCTTGTGAACTTAAGCGGTTGTTTTTTTATATAACAGGCGATTGAAATATTTGAATTATTTGTCATTAATAAGAATTGGTCGTGTTTCCGGCATTTGCGAGTTATGTATATTAAATTTTAACGGGTGCATGCTGCTCGTGTTGTTTGTCGGAGGCTGCAGCCAAGTAGCCCTGAAAACTCAACATCACGCGTAGTTCAGTATAAAGAAGTCGAAGAATGAAATAACCAGGAATCAATCTCTGTCTCTGCTTAAAAATAGGCAAATGGTTTATTTAATTACCCTACAGCATTGGTATATGAAATGTAAAGATGCTACCTTACTATGCTCACAAATAATCTAATATAAGTAAGGTTTCCTATGGGCCGTCTGATTTTTCATTGCAAAATAACCCGATGTTTTCCAGTGTGTGGGATGCTTCAAACGCTTCCTTTAGGCGCTATAATTAATCTTAAATTAATGTTTAAGTCTTCAAATTTACTTGGGCTAAGCGTATAATTTGCGTTCACTATCAAACCATTCCAGAATCTGTACAAATATCTTCCCCCCTTTATAATACTCGCAAAGTACAAAATGTAGCTTACATTTAAGTAATTGTAACGTAATGAAAGGGTAATAGCATCGTATCGCCCATCATGGTGGTTTTGTGGTATTTTCACTCTACGAGCTTCAAGCGTTCGGTGAATGAAAATAACTGTTTGGCACACCCTAACACGCATTACATTTTTATTTAGTTTTACTCACAATCCAAAGTAATTTAACTAATTTTAAATTTACTTTAAAAGACGTTTGTTTGTACAATATAAAAGTCACTTTAAAATCCGACAACAATAATTTACAATAATATTACAATAATAAACAATATTGCAATGGATTAGTACCTAACTAAGTAGTTGATGGCTAAGGTAAAACTAATCAAACTAAAACTGCTAAAAGCGTGTTTCGAAACACTTTCACGAATTATCACTGCATTCTGTTTATTTATCCTTCGACTCCAACGCCTACTTTAATAGCCTATAAGCTATTGATTATCACAATAGCACACATAACGTAAATCGTAAGCCGTAATGACTAGCTATCACTAACACCATGAAATCGAAATGACAAATCGAAGAAGAAAAAAAAAGAAGAAAATGGCGCGAAGCATAATAGAATAAAATGCATTCGACCTGGTAACCTCGATTTCGACGAAAATGTGAAAATTGCTAGCGAAGTGTGCCTCGTTGTAAAGGGTAACAAACTATTTAGGAAGGCTGGCAACTGAGGGGCGGGGGGCGGTCGATCGCTGACTTATACTTCAGGAGCTAACGAATATTAATTTCAATTATAGTTATATTTTAAGTAAATGTAATCTGTGAGAAGTTTGATGATTTAATTATGTTTATGTCATTCTTTTGCTAAAACGTAGTTTTTTGACGCGTTTTTTTTCCGTTTCCCACAACTATTTATTTTGCATTTCAATTACATATTTACATGATTATGAAACATGGTGAGGCCCGACATGTAAATGGAGCGTGCGTAGCTATTTAACAAATAACGAAACCGTTGTATGTAATTTCGTGCCTTTGATCTCCATCTGTTTTGCGTGTCAGAACAATTCTGCTTAAAACGTCTATTGGCACAATAAATATAATATTTGATAGACATGTTTATTTCATAAATGAATGGTGCATATGGAACTACAAATGCAACAAAAAAACCATTTGATTTTAGCGTTTTTATTCATTTTATCTTTATTACTTTAGTAGCGTAGCGTTGTTTGTGGTCGGTGAAGCCTATACAGGAAAATTCCGATCCGATTGGGGACACGAAGTTGGAATTTCAAATTGCTTTATACTACGTTTTATGATAGATAGCTTTTATTATGTATAAAAATTATATTATGAAAGGCTAATATTTGAAAAACTTTTATTATTGCCGAGATAAGTAGTATTAAGTGGTTACCGGAGCCCATAGACATCTACAAAGTAAAGCTAAATACAAAGCGGTTCGCATGTACGTTGTATCCACCTTGAGACATGAGTTCTAAGGTCTCAGTTTTAACAGTACTATGGCTGCCCCACCTTTCAAATCGAAACGCATTACTGCTTCACGGCAGAAAAGGGCAGGGTAGTGGTACCTACCCATGCGGACTCATGAGACGTCCTACCACCAGTAATTACGCAAATGATTTTTATTACTCGATGTTATTCCTTCACCGTGGAAGTCAATCATGAAACTTTGTTAGATTGTTGTATTTAATTAGAAAATTTGCACCTGCCTACGGGATTCGAACACCGTTGCACCGCTTGATACGAATGCACCGGCTGTCTTATCCTTCTTTTTTTTTATTGCTTACATGGATGGACGAGCTCACAGCCCACCTGGTGTTAAGTGGTTACTGGAGCCCATAGACATCCACAACGTAAATGCGCCACCCACCTTGAGAAATAAGTTATAAGGCCTCAAGTATAGTTACAACGGCTGCCCTCCCCTTCAAACCGAAACGCATTACTGCTTCACGGCAGAAATAGGCAGGATGGTGGTACCTAACCGCGTGGACTCACAAGAGGTCCTACCACCAGTAATTACGCAAATTGTAATTTTGCGGGTTTGATTTTTATTACACGATGTTATTCCTTCACCGTGGAAGTCAATCGTGAACATTTTTTGAGTACGTATTTCATTAGAAAAATTGGTACCCGCCTGCGGGATTCGAACACCGGTGAATCGCTTCAACACGAATGCACCGGACATCTTATCTTTTAGGCCACGACGACTTTTTAGGCCTTTAAGCCAGGAAGACTTGAAAATGGATGCATTATGAATTTCTAAAGGCTTTTCGTTGTTTGTTTTTTCTTCTATGATAAATATTAGTTAAATATTTACAGTGGATATTTACTTGACAAATAATAAAAGAGAATCGTAGAAGAACCGAAGATTATTTCAGTTTTTTCTACGTTAATATTTGAAAACAAATTGTATTGATTTAGATATTTGTAAACAAAATAAGAATAGTGATGAATAACTATAGAGATTCAACGTTTGCAATTGAATTTGTAATCGTAATATCGATTGATCCCTAAAATTGAACAATGAAGATAAAAAATATAGCTTCTTTTACGATGAACGTTTCCGCTACAACGTGCAAAGAATTTTAATCGATCATGCAATCATTGGAGAATGTCTGTCGTGTCGTCAATGGCGTTTTTATTAAGAGCAATGTAAATTAAAATGTTGCGCTATTCTTAGCTTAAGCTGAGTAAATATCAAGACCATCGCTAATTGCATTACACTGCTATGAACTATATAAACTAGACAATGTAGTTCACATGTTGTTGTACGGGCTTGTATATGTCGAAAATCAAATAATAAAAATAAAAAATCTTGTGATCCATGATAGATACCGCCACAGAAGGTACATTTTCTAATAAGAGTATAATAAGTCTGCGTTTCGATTAGTAATTTCAGTACAAACAGAAACATTTAACACAAAAAGTCCTTAATCAAGTCTGTCTACGAACTTGAAACACAAAACAGCCATCCGCATTTACTCATCGATCGTTCCATGAAAAACTTCAAACTGCGAAGAAAGCATCGTCAAAATCAATTTCGATCGAGAAAACTTGAGGAAACTTTCTTCCCGACATCCCGGTCTCCCGTTTCTACGGCTGGAGCTGGGTGCGGAGCGGCAACGTCGCGGGGCGGGGGAGCGGGGACGTCGCGCCGGTGCGGCAACAGCGCGCGATCAGCTGTTGTCCGTGTAGGCTTATGAATTCAAAACAGGCTGCAAAAACGTGACTGTAGTAGACCCGTGGGACTGCAGACTGCAGTACCTACTTACTATGACGTTACAAAATACGATTACCTCGTTTCGCGTTTCGGACATTATTGTTGTTGTTGTTTTTTTTTTATATAAAAAAAACGAGTGATCAAGGGTCTGAGAGGCATACGCTCTTTCCATAGCTTTTCTTAAACATTAATAAAAAAAGGAATCTTTAGGTAATTGAATTTCCTTTTATTTCTTTATATGTCACTACCAAAAATATTTGGATGTAATTTGTAATAGTGACCGCTCTAACGTATGAGCTAACTGATGATGTAATGAAGTCATAAAACAATGAAACAAAATAGAATTGAAAAAATTACATGGACGCTCCAGGCTTGTCCTTAATAATCCTAATAATAATAATCCTTTTAATTAAACGACCTAGTGTAATCCTTTTTTTTTTGTTTCTCCGTAATTACTAGTAATTATCGACAATGGCAAGAAATTCTTGCTAATTCTCGATATTAAAGGTTGCGTACGTAACGAAATTATGTAACTGCCTAATAAATTACCCACTTTATTGTGGATCGTGAACCTCTACGGAAGTGTATTACCCCTGCCTATTTCTGTCGCGAAATAATCTTGACTTGATACATCAAAATTGAGATTTCGATTACATGGTGGTAGGACCTCTTGTCAGTCCGCACGGGTAGGTACCACCACCCCGCCTATTTCTGTCGTGAAGCAGTAATGCGTTTCGGTTTGAAGAGAGGGACAGCCTGCCGTTCAGCCGTTGTTACTATACGGAGACCTTAGAACTTGTGTCTCAAGGTGGGTGGCGCATTTATGTTGTAGATGTCTATGGGTTCCAATAACCACTTAACACCAGGTGGGCTGTGAGCTCGTCCACCCATCTAAGCAATAAAAATAAAAAAGAAAATCATACCCCAAGGTGGGTGGTAGCATTCAGGCTCTGATACCATTGGATTCTAGTATCCAATTGGGAACAACCACAATAAGTTGTCCGTAAATTCCGAATCGCCCGCCCATTCATATTATGAATATGGATGTTTTGATAAGCCGATGTAGATATATTATGTAAATGTTTGATAAAACTTTATACATATTAACCAATTATTTATTTTATAATTTAATTTTATTCGTAGTTGAATTAGCTTTCGGTTGGACTGCCGAGAATCCAATTAGCCCACAATTAATATGGTAATTCGAATTAGTATTCCTGTCTAGGACTGACCATAATTAGTTCACCGAAGCATAATATTGTGAAATAGTGAATGCAGAAAATGTAATATTAAATATCAGTAAATTTGAATATTGTATTTAATGAAAACGACAGATGACATTACTAGGTAGAGTGACAGTTCGCGATGTTTTCAGATTTCTATAACGGGTCATAAAATTTCGATGGAAATTTCGATAGCGCGATTCAGGATCTTTCGGTTTTACATTATTACCTATAGTTCTCTGCAGCCCAATCACTAAGCAATACTGTATTTACTGGTGGTAGGACGTCTTGTGAGTACGGATGGGTACCACTACTTTAACTATTTCTGCCGGCAGGCAGTAATTTATTCAACTTTTAAGGTTGCGATCTGGGCTACCACCTTTGTTTTTGCTGATAAACTACATTATTATAGGTAGGGAAAAAAGTACATAGTGTAAAGTACAATATTTTTTTATTACAATTGAAGAAATTAAACAAGAAATTGTGACAATTAATGACAGTAATATCTTTGACATTTGAGGTTAAGCTGCGTTCAGAAATGTTTATTAAAAAAGGAGTGCATCGGTGATGTGGGGCTAACGAAAAAAAACATATTATGCCTAAACTTTTCAAAATCCACAAAAAAAAACAAATCATTCCAAATAGAGTATCTTCGTGTACTTTATTGTTCACATAAAGTATAGAGTACAATTATCTGAAATAACGTACAATACTTTATTATAAAGTACGGGTGGCAACCCTAGTTGGGACACGACATGTCTAGTGTTAAATGACAATAATGCGAATATTAACCAAGATAGGGGTCTACCCGGGCAGCCCGGATTCTACATCCCAATCAGCCGTCGGTAGTACAATAGTAATTAACTTCAGCTTATTTTCAAATGAATTTCTATGTAAACTAATCCCAATACCCCAAAAAGTGATCCTATTCTGGCCACCTCGTTCTTTATATACTATTTCGATACTCGATAATAAGTTCTTACGTCACAAGTTTCCATCTTGCTTGATTATTAGTAATAGGTGCGTTTCTTTAATCAGGCCTGGTGTGATTTTCAGACTTATTTCTGACAAACGGTCGCCTGGTATGCATAGTGCGTTATCTTGGGCTGATCTAACCACTTAATGTTGGGTATAGAAAAAAATCATTCCTTTTGTTTTTAATTTACCATCGTACATTAAAGCTTTAATTATTATATTGTTGTAATTAGGGACTGGGTTGAAAAAAAAGTTAACTTAATGGCATAGGTAATACATTTTCCATTTATATGTTAAACAGAGAAGAGACCGCACGTAATAATACGTTTGCCAAAAACATTATTTCAAATACACAAATAAATGTCAAATTAGATTGGGTAACCTGTGTTATCTGTGTCGTACGACCAAACTCCCCGGGGACTCGTCTGAAAATGAACGTATATGTATGTATATACATCAGTCGAGTCAATACAGAGCAGCTGAGTACTGAGGTCTCGCCCGGGAGAGGTGAAGGGGCGGAAGGAAGTGCAGCGGGGCGCAGGGAGGGGGGCGTAGCTCAATAATTTGCGTGCGCGGGGACCGGGAACCACAGGGTTACCGTGTTTGAAACATTGCTTGAATGTAAGAAATAAATGTGGATTTTCGTAAATTTAATGGTTCCGTCATTTTTATATCTCTATCAAGAAACGCGGTTTGCGTTTTTTCCATAACAATGTATGGTAGGTACTAACCGTATTTTTTTTGTCATTAACTGTATGAAGTATTAAGTAATGTTTTAAATGACGAAAATTGCGCATTCTTATTGCTTGCGAAGTCGTTTACATTCAGCATTTTTTGTTTAAAAAATATACAATAGAACTGTCTTGTAATATGATCATATAAAATTATCGATCGCAATTTATGGAAAGTATTTTATACTACATTTTAATCCCATCGCAAGTTAAAGTGAACAGTTTTGTACTAAATTCTGAAATAAAAGAAATCTGTTAACGTTTTAAAAAATGACTTCACGCTTAAAACAATTTGGCCAGGGAATACTAACAAACAATTTTTTAAGTCTTATCAATAATAAAAATTTAAGTGATCCACTGTAAATAGTGTACGCGAAAACTCCGTACTTTTCTCTCTTAGTCTGGTATCCCGAATAGTAAAAGCAGAGGTGAGGTATGAGAGGGGGAGGCAAGCCGCGCACTGTGGAGCATTACCCTGGCCCAGTCGCCTGCAAGGTCACTGCCGGAACTGGCTGTAGGTACAAACAAAACTCACGCGGAATACGCGTAACTTAAAATAAGATTGTAAGTTTTTTTTTGGTTTAAGGTAACGACACCATAGGTTTTGGTGATACGTAGAACATAAGTTACGAAGATCGATTAAACTGAATCGCATTGATAGGAGATAGCTAAATTAGTCGGCTCTACAAAATCTAGAATAAATGAACGCCAATGACATATATGTAGTAATACTTTATTGGATGTCATTACATAAGCATATTTACTCGTGGTAGGACCTCTTGTGAGTCCGTACGGGTAGGTACCACCAACCTCCCTATTTCTGCCGTGAAGCAGTAATGCGTTTCGGTTTGAAGGATGGGGCAGCCATTGTAACTATACTGAGGCCTTAAAACTCATATCTCAAGGTGGGTGGCGGTATTTACGTTGTAGATGTCTATGGGCTCCGGTAACCACTTAACGTTAGGTGGGCCGTGAGCTCGTCCACCCATCTAAGAAATAAATATTAAAAAAAATAATCAAAAATTTTACACCCACAGTTAAATCCAATATTACACGCGTAAATCACAAATCCATACCTACTTAACAATATAAATGGGAATGTTTGTTACGTTGTCACGTCTCTACTACTGACTGATCGACTAAAACTAATACCGTACTATTTTTCATCTAGAAAAACATTATCCATTATAGAATTCACGCGGCCATGGCAGCGTGTAAAAGCCAATTTGTTTATCAATGTAAAAGATATAATCTAACTATAGTTTCTTCAAATGGCTTGGCACACGTCATCATCGAATTTCATTTCAACATCGAAATAGGCAGGTGGGTAATTAATCTTAAAAACTGGGTAGTTTGAGTCTAGAAAATACGGTTCTATCATACAGCCAACATGACGTTCACTTTAGGCAGCCTTTATAATCTGTGGGAGACAAAAAGCCCACCGAAACTGAGACTTTTTGGCGGGAACGCGAGGAGTGAAGTTGTGTGATTTCTTTTATTTTGTCTATTTAGTGTTTCTTCAGGCTTAAATGTGTAATAACGGTGGTTTATTGGCTGCTTAGTATCTGTGAAAGTGCACAAATGTGGGAAAATGAAACAAAGCCGCTGGACGTAACTTCTCGGGATCCTCTAAAAAGTCCAGTGAAAAAATCTCAGTAAATGACCACCATTTTATTGAGATTATATTTCATCCCATATCATCTCATCTTATTTCATTTAATTGATTGATCGCAGTTGATTAATGTCTCAAATTAATCATCTTCATTTCATTTCATTTCACTCCATACTATCATTTTTCATAAAATTAAGATTATAAATTAAAATAAGACATGACCTAAAGGTCTCAGTTACCAGGCCATAAAATCCCATAAAACCACCGAAACTGAAATGTAAAAATGCACTTTCATAATTATTGCGCTGTTTAATTAAATATAGTAATGGTACTGTGGTATGACGTATACCGAACGAAAGCTGTATAAGTAGAAATTAAGGTGTGACGATAATTTAAAAAAAAATTGTAATAAATCGATAAAACTTAGTTGTACTCTAGAAAGTGTAAGACGATAGAAAGTTGTATTTCCTATGATCAAGGCAAGCGTAACCTAGATGATTTGTTTCTAATGTGCTCTAGTTCGATATGAGTTTCAATAATATTTCAAAATGTCTGTGTGCACTGGCTCGACCCAGGCAAGTAATAGTTTTCTTAAAATAATTAAGCAAGTTTAAGTACCTACTTAATATTAATTCTGGTCATCAACGATTGTTCAGTTTCTGAACGTCAAAATGTCAGCGAGCGTCGTTCGCCATGGAACTATTCCTTTTTCAAATTAAGCCGCCAAGAGAGACGCATCAATTATATATTTCTCTTAAATTAAGTCGTCAATTTGTTGCTCTTCGCAGGTAGAAAACGCAACACTGGCTTAAAAACGCAAGAACAACACTGTGTGGATTCTAATGAAAGAACATATACTTTAACCAAGCACATACCGCCATAATTTTTCTCATATATTTTCTTTCTCTCAGCAGCTGTAAGTGACCGAGAAAGCACATTATAGTTTATGTCGAGAAAAACCTGTTACTACATCCATTACGCGGGCGTATGGTCTGTCTATTAAGACAATAAAAATACCTTAACTTGCCTACTTAGTTCGTGGTGGAAGTAGGTCTTGTCACGCACGGACCGGATCGCTATTCTGAGTATTTCAGCCGAAACACATTCGCGCTTTTCGGTCTGATGGAGAGAAAGACTCTTGCCTTTATATGGCATTCACCCTGAGCATATCGTTCGCAAGAACGCAGCCCACTGAGTTTCTCGCCGCGCCGGGTCTTCTCAGTGGGTCGCGTTTCCGATCCGGCGGTAGATTCTGCGAAGCACTGCTCTTGCTAGACCCAGTGTTAGCAGTTTGAGCCCCGTGAGCTCACCTACTATTTGGGTGAATCTAGAATAACACCTCGTGGTTACTAGAATATATAGCAAAAAAAAGACGCGAGAATGATTCATCTGCCTATATTAAGCCCATTAAAAAAAACCTCGTAGTAACAAATCAGGTAACAAGTAGCAATAGTAAACACTAAATTACAAGAATACCCATCTTCACGCTTAAACAACACACAAAAACTTGCATACCCCAAACAAATTCAACCCGATTTTTTTTTTCAATTATGCTCCTTCGTTCGAAAATCTCAGGAATTCACAACACGTGCACTCAAAAATCTCACAAACTTAAACTTTGTCTCAACGGGATAAGGGTAAACTGACAGAAAACATAATTTTGCTTGATCAATTAGTTAGTTAAATGTTATAAGGAGTTATGGAAATTTCAGCTTTAACTCAATTCGTTAAGGGTGGCTATTGCAAGTTACTGAAGATAACATTCCAGAAGATAATTTGTTGTTTTGCTATGAAAATGTAAGCTTTAAAACCACGTGGCCAAGATTGATAATTGCAATTCAATTGGAGCACGTGCTCAAATACAAGGGGACGAGCTGTTATTTACCTTAGTATTTTGATTTTTGTTCGAATTGAATGTCTTTATTAGTGCGCGATGTTATTGTACTAGAGATGTAACGATTTGTAATTGTTGAAGAATTTTCTGGAAACAAATTTGAAAATAATGTTTAAAACGTTTCAAAAGAATTATTATTAATAACTTCCTTTATTAACTTCTTTTCTCAATCCGTGTCTATGTAATTAGGACTGATGACGAATTTCATTAATTTAAAAACCAAATTCCTTTTATTCAATATTTTATGTGACGTAGCCATCTTGTTTAATCTCATTCATTTGAGCATCTAATATTTCATTCATTTAAACGTAGCGTCAGTTAATTCTCTAGCTCTTTGATCTCATAGCTTTAATCATCGACGTTTGGTGATCACTAATTCATAGTTATTTTAAGAATTTTTTGTTTGTTTATTTTACATCACAGTTAAGCAGATTAAAGTATAGTATACATATATTGTCGTGTAGATAGATTTCTTAATTTTATCGTTTTGTTTTTTAATAAATGTTGAAGACTAGCTACGCAACTAACTTTTTTTTATGATTGAAGTATTACTGGTGGCCCGGAGGCCTTTCCAGTTTCACCAGGACAGGTGGGCGAGCAAGGGCTGAGCATACCTGGAGCTCTGATAGCTCGGTTGATAGAGCATTGGACTTTTAATGCAACTAACCTATAGACGCAACCCATTGAGTTTCTTCTCGGATCTTCTCAATGGGTCGCGATTCGGATCCGATGGTAGGTTCTACGAAGCGCTGCTCTTACTTGAGCCATTATTAGTGCACTCTCAGGTTGAGCCCCGTGAGCTCACCTACTAGTCAAAACGAAGTTTGAATAACTTCTTAGGCTACTAGTGAATAGGTAACGAAAAAAAAAGACACCCCATTTTTTTCAAATTCTTTAATACCTAAACGATTTTTTATTGTAGCTGTGCAATTGAACTAACCATTTGTTAATAGGTTATCGAAAGCCACCTCAAACATGAGGTCGATATCTGAATCGTATTGCCTATCGACTGTCACACGCAAAAATTGTAATTTTCATAAGTACATTTCGTAAGTTTGAGACAATAGACCTTAAATCTTTAAGAGCCCGGCGGCTTTCACTTTGTTATGTCTACGGGTTGCGGTGATAACCACTTAATATCCAATGGGCCGTGTGCTAGATCACCTATCTACACTCTAAAACTAAAATTAGTATTAAGTATTAGAAGAAACTCTGTAAAGTATGATCCCTACAGTGCGCCCTTCATATTGTCTACAAATCTGGATTCTGATACCTAAATTCCAGAGATGGGCACAGTTGTGGGTCATATGACCCGTGCACTCGTTCACCTATTTGCCAATAAACAAAAATACGTGTATAATCTTATGACATATTTGGCGATTCCCTTCCAATATTTAAGAACAAAATTATAAAAAGTTGTTGTTGAACCTCAGCCTCAGCCTTGGTCTGAGTACTCGGGTGTATTACTGTCCTTGTTGTCTTTCTTTTGTTTTTAATTTATTATTATTATTAATAGTATTGTTAAATCTCTATTAATATATTAATGTAATGCATGCTGTGATTGCCTCTAATTATAGTTGCAGTTATCAATTGCTCTATACATGTCAATGTTATTTTATGTCTTACTGTAACTCTGTCGGTAATCCTTAAATAAATAAATAAATTAATAATAGTCGTAAAAATGCGTGAAATAAAATCTAGTCGTATACCTAATATCTTCTTGACATGTCCTTCTTCAAACGAGGCTTGTGGAGAGTATTAAGCGGTAGGCAGCGGCTTGGCTCTGCCCCTGGCATTGCTGAAGTCCATGGGCAACGGTAACCACTCACCATCAGGTGGGCCGTATGCTCGTCTGCCTACAAGGGCAATAAAAAAAAAAAAAAAACCTTGTGAAAATTACAGCAGTTAACAATACGCCTTGTGTATTTTGATCGTGTTTGCTGTAGCCCGTTCACCACTGTGTTCGTTAATGGCCTGATTACTCAATGCCTTTAAATTGACAACAAAATCGAGACGGAAATCTTTACGAGCTTTGTGCGCTTTTGATAATATAGCCGTTTGAATGTATGCTGGGTACGTATAGAGCGTATTGTAAGTTCAATGCAACCAGTCAAGGCTGTTGCCAAGCGCGTCACTACAGCTTAATTCTTCAACAAAAGCTCTCACAGTCGTTTTAGAGCTTTAACAAAATACCTAAATTGTGAATGAACATCTGGAATGTTATAAAATAATAATAAAGCAGAGATTAAACGTAAATTTAGTTTTATTTGAGATTTTAATATTTGAGAAATTTAGGTATGTATAATTAATTAGTAGGATGCGTTATGAAGTCCGGAAGTATGTAACGCAGTCCTGATTATTCCTGCCACGAAGCAGTCGTGCGTTCTGTTACAACAATACAATAGAGAAGTACAAATTGAAATGCATTAATCTGCAATCTTAGATAGGCATCTCCTTCGAGACTTCAGGCGTCACAAGACGTAAAACTACTTACTATACTGATCTTCAAACCGAGATATGCTGTAGCTTTGCGGAATAAATTATCCGGCTGTGGCTCATAATAGCTCAGCACGCCCTACGCTTTCACTTGATGTGAGGGTTTGCCGAACGTGAGATGCGCTTAGTAGCACGTTAGCAATGTTTTTGTTCCGTACCTATTCGCTGGTAACCTAAGGGGCTATTGCAGCTACATTTTTACTGGTGGTCGGACCTCTTGTGATTCCGTACGGGTAGGTACCACCACCCTGCCTGTTTCTGCCGTGAAGCAGTAATGCGTTTCGGTTGTGGGGCAGCCGTTGTAACTATACTGAGACCTTAGAACTTATCTCAAGGTGGGTGGCGCGTTTACGTTGTAGATGTCTATGGGCTCCAGTAAACACTTAACACCAGGTGAACTGTGAGCTAGTCCACCCATCTAAGCAATATAAAAAAAACACGGATCAGGTAGGTGAGCTCACGGGCTCAATCTAAATTAATTTACTAACACTAGCCCTAGCAAGAGCAGTGCTTCGCAGAATCTACCGCCGGATCGGAAACGCGACAAACTGAGAAGATCCGGCGAGAAACTCAGTGGGCTATGTCTATGGGCTAGTTTGCTCGTCGAACTCTTCGTCATAATCGACGAGTTTGATGAGGACGGTGACCGGTGCTTGAAGGGCCTAAAAGCACCGAGAGTGAATCCGGGGGATCCGACTAAATAAGTTGTGGGCGGACGGCGGTTTTACGTTGCCCCGTCGCCTGCTTCTAATATGAGGCACTAATGATGTTAATCCCAAGTGCCTCTTAGTTATGGGTTTCCGCTTAACAACAGTTGGGCAGTCGTTCACCGATCTAAGACTATTTGTTAAAGTTGCCTTAATTTGAATGTGAAATTAATTATCCAATTCACTTGCGTCCCCACACCAAAGCATTCTGGGGATCAAAGCATCGGGATTCTGGGGGTCGATATTTCGAGCGATGTCCAGTTTCGGAGTCATTTGGAAGGTAAAGCCAAATTGGCCTCTAAAATGTTGGGAGTTCTCAACAGAGCGAAGCGGTATTTCACGCCTGGACAGAGACTTGCGCTTTATAAAGCGCAGGTCCGACCTCGCGTGGAGTACTGCTCTCACCTCTGGGCCGGGGCTCCCAAATACCAGCTACTTCCATTTGACTCCATACAGAAACGGGCTGTTCGGATGGTCGATAGTCCTGCTCTCGCGGATCGCTTGGAACCTCTGGGTCTACGGAGGGACTTCGGTTCTCTCTGTGTTTTATACCGCATGGTCCATGGGGAATGCTCTGAGGAATTATTCGAGATGATTTCCTCATCTCCTTTTTATCATCGCACCTCCCGCCATCGGAGCAGAGTTCATCCATATTATCTGGAACCGCTGCGTTCATCGACAGTGCGTTTCCAAAGATCTTTTTTGCCACGTACCATCCGGCTTTGGAATGAACTCCCCTCCACGGTGTTTTCCGAGCGCTATGACATGTCCTTCTTCAAACGAGGCTTGCGGAGAGTACTTTATGGTAGGCAGCGGCTTGGCTCTGCCCCTGGCATTGCTGACGTCCATGAGCGACGGTGACCACTTACCATCAGGTGGGCCGTATGCTCGTCTGCCTACAAAGGCAATAAAAAAAAAAACATCACTAACGCATCTGCTTTCAATAACTCCTCCTCGCGTCGATAATCCTCAATACTAAGGGTCGTGGCCTCTTCTAACAACTTTCTCCTGGATTATCCTGCGCCATTCCTGTCTATCCTCGGCTGTGTGGATGGAAAGGTGGACTGAACTGTTGAGAGTGGAGCGCATCTGGTCAGACTAGTGCATTGGACTTGCCTCTGGGCCTTCTTCCGCATACCTTGCCTATCACCAGCAGCTTATCTGAATTGTCACCTCTCTTTATTTATTTATTAAGTTGCACCAACAAAGTGATAATCAATACAAAACATTGACAAACTGACAAAAGTTCATGGCAGATGTCACCTCAATTATAAGTGCAATCGACAGTGCATTAACAACAAAAATAAAAAGATTATATAACTAAGATTGGATTACATTTGATTGATTGCTTAAGATTAATTTATATTTAATTGGGAAATAATCCGCGACAGATTTTTCCTGTAAGTTGTGAGACAATTAAAAAAAACCATCTATTTCACTTAAAATTATTAGTTCAGCGCAATCGGACAACTCCGAACGAACATAGACGGAGACCGCGATACCGTGGAAATTATTGTAGTCCCAAAAGATTCTGTTTAAGGGAGATTAAGCACCTAATGCAAATTTCTGGCAATCTGTCCAAAGAAAATAACAAAGAGCCTAAAAAGCCCTCAATATAATCCGTCAAAATGCAGTTAAAAATACTGAATATTACATACAGTTCGCCGACCCCTAACCCACTTACCTGATGCAAATAGCTGACACGCGAGAAAATAAACGAAATCGCGTAGGACTGCAACACACGGGCAAATATTAACTGAAGTATTTTTGAACAAGCTTTTTGTACAGATTATGCGGATGCAACTGAATCTATACACTTACTATTAAACACCTTTAAAAAAATATCTTATATAGTATTTATATTTATATTGTTTAAAAATTTAATCCGACATATATAAGTGTGTGTGATCCTCTATTCGATTTGAGCCAATAAAATAGTTGATTGATATCACAAACTTTATTTTAATTCTGTCTTTATTAGAGCAAAATAAATAAAATATACACGTCTTTCGTCTTCCAAGTCTGTGTTCCGTTGCGTGGAATAACTCTCATTCCTCCTCTTGCTTATAAGCGATTTTCCATAACTAATATGCATGCAGGAGTAGCATAATCCTTGCCTAATATTGGTATAACTCTGCGGGTCTGACGTTCGACTCATCCCTCATCATCGACTAGTGACAGAGTGGCGTGCTGAGATATTGCCGGATAATTCATGCTGCAAAGCTATAGCGCATATTTCTGTTTGAATATATAGTCGTTGTATGGCTCATGGCGTCTGAATTTTCAAGGGAGCAGAACTGATTACCATTCATCATAAGATATTTTTTTAATCCTACCTAAGCTGATAGCCTTGAGAGGCTATTTCAGCGTAACCTTAAGTAGAAGGTGAGCTCACGGCGCTCAAACCTGACGACGTTGCTAACACGAACCCTAGCAAAAGCCGTGCTTCGCAGAATCTACCACCGGATCGGAAAGGCGACTCACTGAGAAGATCCGGCGAGAAATTGAGTGGGCTGTGTCTATGGGTTAATTTACTCGAGCCCTTCGTCGCAAGCGACGGGTTCGACGAGAACGATGACTGGCATCATAAGAATTTTCTGTTCTATTCGCACGATAATTGATATGTTTCATTCCTTATCTATTTGCTGGTAGCCTAGGGAGCTACATGTTTTACTATCTCAAACGACATACAGCCAACCAATGAAGCATGAAAATTTAAATACACTAGCTGGCCCGGCAAACGTTGTTTTGCCATATAAATTATTTCTAGGAAAGATAAATAACATATATATCGACTGCAGCGCCATCTGCCGGGCTGATTTGTGAATCAAACTATCCAGGGTGCCTCCCAAACTCATACAAAAAAATCATTCAAATCGGTCCAGCCGCTTAGGAGGAGTTCAGTGACAAACACACGCACAGAAGAAATATATATGTATATAAAGGTACGCAAACAATGACTGAATTAGAGTTTTAATTTCTATACGAAACAAATAGCGTGCTTTATTGAAAAATGAATATAAAACACCCATTTTTATAGTTTAGCACTAATTATGTTTATCATTTCCCTAAGGATTTAGATATCAATTACTCTGACATTCGTCAACTACCCAATTATACGAATAATTGTAATTATCCTATAAGTGCTCGATGTTCCAGACTTTATAATAGTGATCTTTCTTTTAAATATAATTTCGACTCTGTACAATTTAATCGGGAATATTTTAACTAAACATTTTAAGGTTTTTTTTTAATTTAATTTCTAAAACATATAACTCTTAATTTTGTAATTGCGCTTTAGATTGCGTTTTGAATTTCTTTTAATAATTTTAAAATAAATAACGCTATTTTTAATACATAAAAATTAATGTTAAAAAATGACTTATCACACGAATCTTCCATGTGTGTAAAGTATGAAAGATAATAGTCATGAATGTTGTACTGTTTCCTTCATTACTGTGGAATTAAATAGAAAATTCAGCTTTATTCTCGTCTGCCATAAAGTGCATAATCCTGATAACCTTCACATCAGCTGATTTAATCATCAAAAGGAGCCTTGTTCAAACATTTTGCATTTGTAACGATGACTGGAGTTTATTAAAGTATTCTATTGTTCATTCAGTTTTTGTGCAAGGACCACAAAAATACGTAGCTATAGTAAGATCAAAGCGATTATGATAATGAACGTAACAAGAAACACGACAAATTGTAATTTTTTTCGAAAACAAAGATACAGTAACCGACGATAAATATTGCACATCGATCTTTAGAAAGAGACAATCGGCTTATTTCGGCTTCGTAGAGCATTATCTTTGTCGCACGAAACACTGTCCGGTATCTATTAGGACAGCACACTACCGCACTTGAACTACGACTCACAATAGTAACATAGATAGTGTGCGACAGAGATAGCGCTCTACGAAACGAAATTAGCCGAACGTTTATTTCCGAAGGTCGATGTGCAATATTTATCGCTGGGTCCTGTATTAGCGATCTCATACGCATTGTAATAATACAATCCAGAATAACAAACAGGAACTTCTGGTACTACTGGTACTGGTACTGGCGAGAGAAAGGCATCGAATAAATATTTATGCTATAATTATACGCACCAACTTCTATTATTGGTTTATTAGTTGGTGAGATGAACTCACGTCCCATCTGGTTATTACTGGCCACCGGAAACTATAGACAGCACAAAGTAAATGCCGCCAATCTCGAGACTTGAAGTTAGCATTTTCTTTGCCATTCTTAAAAAGTGTGCTTATTGCGAGCTTTTTTTTTTTAACGTTTACTCAAATTTGTATGCAGTTGGAGCAGCACCCCTAGCGGCAAACCTAGGCAAACGTTCCAACTCCATATAAAATTGAGTTTACTTTTACGCTATCGAGAACGTTAAAAAACTCGCACTAAGCACACTGTAGTGAATACGTGCGAGCTCAGAATACGCTCGACCACACGAACAACGCAAATTTATAAATTCTGTGAATTTCATTTTAATGAATGTATTTGCATTTATTATACATACAAACGACATTCCAATTAGAAGTATAATTCTAATTGTATTTTTTGCTTTGATTAAAAACAAATGCCGGGAAGTCGAACATTAAAATCTTAGGGTAACACATTATTGGACATACATTACATAATATCTGTCACGAAACTGTCATAATTATGTTTCGTTTACAAGAGAGAAATAGCTGTTATGCTACACACTTGAGACTAAGACCTCATGTCTCAAACGGCATTCACACTGTGATAACTATCGGTTCCTATCCTTCTAAGCTGTAAGTAACCTGTGTAAATCACCCTCCTATGCTATAAGAAGTTTTAACGGGATGCAACGGCTTGTCTCTGCCCCTGGCATTGCTGAAGTCCATGGGCGACGATAATCACCATCAGGTGGGCCGTAAGCTCGTATGCCTACTAGGGCTATAAAAAAAGTAAAATTGCTTTTTATATGCAAGAATATACAAATTCCAATTGCGTGTCATTCAAAATGTCAATATACCTTCAGCGTGAACTGTAGGTATGAAGCCGGCCGTAACCTGAATGGTTGCAAACATAATATTCTCTTGCATAACCCAAAAGGTCCTTGCTTGCACGTAGTTATTCGTCTTGTCTCCACTAACGCATACGATACGTCATTGATTATAATGTGTCCGTAATATTTTGTTTAATCGTATTGCAAATCATGGCCGTTAATCTTGAATTAACCAATGATAATGAAATTAAATGAATCAAAATAAACTACAAAATTTAAAAAGATTACACACTTTATCTTTTGCTTACCTCAAGGTTTGCATAAGTTTTTTTAGATTCAGTCTTTAAAAAATATAATATGTATTTTGATTTGAATTAGAACTATGATAGTTTCGAAAAGACAACCTTGTTTTAATCGCCTCCAAAGGTTGACTAATAGCAAAACTAGACAATGGCCGTCCCGTGATTACTATTACTCTGATGAAATTACCTTTCATATGCTAATGAAGTACAGAATTCCCTAGCTTATTACAATGACCTTTCGCGACGTTGGCAACAAATACACATCGAAAAAACCGTTACATTTTCCGTTATTGATAAAAAATCTCGACAATGGCCACAGTGCCTTATGACCTGTTGTAAATCTAAGAACATTGCAAACCGCAGACTCGCAGAGTTTTGCGAACAACAATAATGGCGGTCATAAAATCGTTTCCACTGACCGCTACTCCAAAAATGAAATCTACCTATAGCCTGGCCTGTTCTTGTGTGGAGATTATTCTTTGACAATTAATACAATTTAAAATAAAATATTAGAGCTACAAAACAGAATCACAATTGAAATTTAATCAAAGAAATTTTCAATAAAACTGTTAGATTTTTATTTAGATATAATTAAAACAATTGGCATAGGTAGTCCATGATCCATGACCAATCCGACTGAACCGATTTAGTAATAGTATTCAGTGATGCATTGAGAGTTTAAGCATGGGATTACTAGTTGCGCGTATCGAATGGGTGAGAAACAACTGAAAGACAAAGTAATTTTATAGCTAGGATGCTCCCTGTTAACAATGCAAATGGATCAACTAAAAATGAGTCCATGCCTGGATAGGTACATCCAACATTGTACGCGTTGCCGGAGCGGTCAGTAATCACCGCAAAATGTAACAGGAAGTCGGGAATTCTCTTTTATGGCAGTTATTTAAGTATTGTAGTACCTACCGCCTCACATAAAACACATTGTTGTTTACGACTCCACGTGAATGTGCCATATTGTGTAACACACGAGTTTTTGTGATAAATTACCAGGTTTTAATTTATTTATTTATTTATTCAGCTTTATTCACAAAGGTACAATGGTGGACTTAGTGCCTGAGGCATTCTCTGCTAGACAATCAAGAGTGATGTAGAGAGTCCTGTGGTAGGTGCACTTCTTTATGAGAAATAAGAAAATTAATAATAATATTATAAACATACAAACACACACACGGTATACATATATAGTATACATAATTTTTACTAGCTACTTTTGGCATTGTTAGAGTTGATTTGTTATTTGAAAGGGTAGGCCAAGCGGTCAACCTGGTGACAAGTCCAGAAAGCCTATTTTCAATTGGATTTCTTATAACAACTAACCTACCCTTCGAGCCAGAATGCATGACGGCTTCGCAACGCGATGGCATGTCGTTGATAATACATATTACATACAATAACGCTTTCTACTGTTACAAAGCTAATGTGAAATTTGTCTATACAAATTAATCGAGGTTTTAGTTAATTATATTGGAACAATGGCTATCATCTAATTGTTTTGTGACAGATATGGATAACAGGGTGTGACAAACCAATGCGAGTTCCTAGATCTGCCAAAAGTAAAACTAATAATTCAGAACAAATTTTGGTTTTTGAAATTTCTTTTAACCAATAACTTCAGTGGCTTTTAGATCGTATTGTGTATAGTTAAGCAATTATTGGCAAACAAGAGGCAATTACTCTAATTGAATAATAGAAACTTATTGTCGAAGGTATTCAATAAGTCTTAAATCATTCCCAATTGTCTCGTCTGCTATCGTTATTACCTCACATTTGTTTATGATAGAGTAGTTATAATGATATTCGTGGTAACAATGGCTTGTATTCGCCCATACAATGGAATTCTATAATAGTATTAGAATCGATGATAATGAACTAAGAAGCTATACAAGTAAATCTATTAAAAATTTACCAATTTTAAAAATAAAATAACAGTCCTATTATTTGCTATATATTTGAATTTCGGCTTATTCTCATGCCTCGTACCGAAATGTAGCCTTGCTTAAGAAAATCTGAAGCCTGTTCAGTTATAATTGTTCCCCAAACATTGATACAGCCAAGAGCCTTATTTCTCCCAAGCAGATAGTAGTGCGTCCTCATTTCGGATCATCCCGATCCACTAACGGTGCTTTTAGATACCTCAAGCACTGGTGACCACTCTAAGGGTTCGGTGAGTAAATTAACTCACAGACACAGCCCACTGAGTTTCTCATCGGATCTTTTCTCAGTGGCTCACCTTTTCGATCCGGTGGTAGATTCTGCGAAGCACTGCTCTTGCTATTACTAGTGTTAGCAACATCCTCAGGTTAGAGCCCCGTGAGCTCACCTACTCGAATTATTACGCTTGCATAGACTGTCAAGCTTACATAGGAAAAAAGAATATCTTTATTTTTTTTAATTGCTGCACAAACATGACTTGTCGGTACATAATTCGCAGCTAATTACGTGTGACGTCACTTGTGGCCAAATTCTCGTGGCTCACCTACTCGCTCGGTTACGCTAGTACGCTGGTATAGCCCTCTAACCACAGAAATAAACCAATCTTGATATTATTATTTCTGGGCTTCTAACGCTACCAGCTTAGTAGGAAAAAAAGTACATTCAATAAATACAATGTAAGTCGCGCCGGCCGCATCGAGATGAGATCAAAGTGTCACTAATGTTTTACTTTTTTTTTTAAATTACAATTGTTTTATTTTTAATTACAATTGGAACCTCTGTTTTTTTCCATTTTCGGGGACATGGTATATCCAGAATTTGTCGGTCGCGTCCCGCGGCTCTCGGCACAGCTGACGTTGCACAACGAAACCGCGCAGTCTCGCCGGCGGTCGTTCACCCCACGCGCCCTCGGCTCTGCGACAAATGTAATAAACTCATATACCGGCTAAATGTCGGGTTTTCGCTGACGGATTTAAGATGGCCGACAGTAAATTTTCTCTTAAAATATTACTTCACAAACTTGTTTGTAATGTTTGTTTACTAATTTTTGCTACTAATGTTTACTTTGTATTTAATTGACGATTTTCTAAATGAAAACTGAAATGAATTAGATAGTAATTTCACCGTTGGATTTCGCTAAAGATGGCGGTTTGAGAATTATGTATTGGTTAGTTACATAACACGACCAACGTCGGTTCTTTCGATAAAACCCGCATAAAAACATTGGCTAAACAAAAACTGTGTGAAACTTGTCCGAGGGATTTGGCATAAAAAACACAATACACTTTTCTACCATTGTTTGTCACATATCCTCTTTTCCAAATCTCTTGAAAAAGGGATTTGTTTCTTTATGTAACAAAGAGTAACTTAATAAAAAAACCATATCTATGAATGAACAAAAGTAGTATTAAATCCTTGTAAATATATAAAAGTTTATGTGTGTATGTATGAATAATGTAAATGTAGGTACATATATTCCCTATGGACCCTGAAACGGCTGGAATGATTTCGATGAAATTTTCAGGAAATCTTCAGATTGTCCTATTGGGCGATCTTCTGAAGATTCGTAACGATCGGATCAAAGTCATTTAAAATATCAGCCAAGTTGAACCACTCTACGTGCTCCTAAGCATAAATCAGATTGTGACGACACTTAGTACCGTTGTTGGCGGCAGCTCAGAGAAGGAGCTGTTGTAGTACCCTCAACGCACGTTAGACAGTGCGCGTCTCGTTTCAATAAATCGATGTTTTTCATACATTTTGCTATAATCGCAGCGGATCGTGACCAGGCTATTCTAGTTCCTTGACATCCATTTGACATCTTTGACATCCGCCAGTCCATTAGGCGATGGCCGTCACACTTTACTTCATTGAAAAGCAATTTCTTAATGCTTTAAGTGGATAGGGCGTGCTATGAGTCCGCTCGGGCTGGAACTTGAAAGGACTACCTATTTATGCCGCGTAACAATAATGGCTCCAAGGTTTAACTACTTTATAGAGCAATGCAATTAATATATCTCAGGATTTTCACAATCACTCACTTTTGGTCTTCTACTGCCGGAGTATAGTAACAATAGCGAGACAAGCATCTTCTATTTATCAAAATGCCACGCATACTACAATTTTTTTTGCATAACAAGCATAGATTATACAACGATACGCAATTACTACTAACGTATGACGTCACGCGTTACAATCAATACTTACATCATGGAATGAAGAGAATACTAGATTGTCATTCATCATCATCATCATTTCAGCCTATCGCCGTCCACTGCTGAACATAGGCCTCTCCAATAGATTTCCAGTGTGACCGGTCCATTGCCACCTGCATCCAACGAGACCCAGCGCTTTTTACTAGGTCGTCGGTCCATCTAGATTCTAGTAGGTGGCCGTCTCACACTGCGCTTGCCAGTACGTGGTCGCCACTCCAGGATCTTTCTGCCCCATCGACCGTCCTCTCTTCGTGCTGTCATTATGATTCGAAAATATATAAACAACTTTGATCAATATATTATTGGGATCCCTAATTTAACTGCTTTTTTTTTATTTATGATAATATGTATGTGTATGTATAATCTGTTATTTTTTTTAAAATAAAGTTCACTGTAACTGTCATGTTTATTGTCGCTAGTATACTCAATACATTTTAAGTTGACACTGAGCAATCAATTGACACCATATTTACCAAACGCCTAGTCTCTTTTGTACTTTAAAAGTTTTATTATGCGTTCTCATTTACATGACTACGATAATTACCTACGTTTATCATATTTAACACAGGATAATCTTATCGATAATTATAACAATCTGGTTGCGAAAAACTGCGAATACATTGAACATTGTCATTGTTCGAATAAAAAAAAGGGAACGAAAAAACTTTCGTGATTTTCAAATACAGGTATAGTGGGTCTTTGCCTCAGCTGTAGGAATCTTAATGAATGTTGCAGTTTCTGAACTCAACCTAGAAATTTTGTGGTCAATCTCTAGACTCAGCTGAGCTCAATCCGGAAGAGCTCTCCTGGAATTGACACATGGTGTCTTCGTGCAGATTTATTTTAATTTATAATTAAATTAAATAAACAGTCGAAGATAATTTAATGATATTAGGATATAGACATACAGACGACAGATCTGGTTTAGTATGCATTATTGAAGCACTGAAATTATGATCTAATATTAACCAAATAATATTAATTGCTATTATCATCAGAGTATACTAAACTTTGTCCCGAATATTACTAACGAAATTCTGTAAAAACATCGAATAAAAATACAATAATTAAAGATTTTTTTAAATTTATCATTTATAAAACACTTGATAACACTGCTAAATCTATTTAGAGGATTTAAAACTCCCCTAGCCGTGTTCGTAATTCTGTAAACGTTCCCGTGAGAATATTACAAAAAGATTACTCAAAAAAACTTTTATCTTTCTCCATAAAGTGAAATCAAAGGTCCTTTCGTTGCTAGCTAATGAATTCGACCTTTGTCACCTTGGCCCAGTCACCCGCCGGTACAAAAGGTCACAAAAGCCCGGCCCATCTCACTCGCGAAACAAGATTCTGCCCGTAATTTTCTTGTAATCTACTTTTAATTGTTCCCATTCATGTTAAATGAGTTTTATCAAATTATAATTCGGTAATTCGGGGGAATATTTTTGTGTAGGCTTTTGTAATACACTGGTACTTATATTTTGATTTCGATTTGCTTTTATCTCTGAACTCGGCTCGGGGATTGGATATGTCAAAAGCGTTACTAATTCTGCAGCTTTCTTTTATCAAAAACTAACACGTATATTGTCAATGGGTGTGTGACAATGGCTTTTCTGAATAGAACATCATATATCAGCGTACGTTGACAAACTCTCGTCTGTCAATCGTGTTGGTAATATTCCACCTTTGCTACCGCCACAAGTTGTTTTCTTTCTGTGTCGACCATTGTTGATAAATATATCATTAGTCTCCTCATACGTGTCGCCACCACGTCCTTACGGATCCATCACATCCAATAAGCCTTGCATTAGACACCTTTAGCTCTAACAATAGGAGTAGGGACTCCGGTGACCGTACTCGTCGAATTCGGCAAAGAGTTCGACGTGCAACCTAACCTAAACATCAGCCCGCTGAGTTTTTCGCGGGATCTTCTCAGCGGGTCGCGATTCCGATCCGGTAGTACATTTACATTTTAAAATACAACTAGCTTTTGCCGGCGACTCCGTCCGCGTGGAATACTTACTTTGGCATAACGCTAAATTTTACCCGCGACTTTATTTACGTAGAAAGTGAAGATATTTTTGAAGCCTTCGACACTATACTCCATTCAGCAATATGGGAAGCCCTAAGCTCTCAGAATGTACAGGTTAAATACATCAAAGTGTTAAAATATATTTATGGTAACAGCACCAGCAGAGTGAAGTTAGAGACAACTGGTACCTCCATCCCAATTAAAAGGGATAATATACCTTAAGACCTTAAGCTTAATCAGAAAAAAATGGTTATTAGAAAGTCACAAAAAAAAGATATTAACGTTATTACTTTGAGGTTGATTGAGGTTATGTATCAATAATAGATGTCTCTGACTTTTGTAGGCACGCACTATATACAAATTGAAAAAATAAGTAAACTATATGTTTAAATAAATTTTTTAGTTTCATTATCATAGATGAACCAAGGATACACCTCTAATAGTACTCGAGTCGGTACCCTTAGCAATTGCAGAGTTACCTACGTACATATACATATGAAGTTTGTTCTTTCTTCTTTGTAAATAAATCTATACTAATATATAAATCTACAGTTGTTTTTACGGATGTTCCGTTATAACTACTGAACCATGCATCCGAATGACTTGAAACTTGGTATCCATGTAGAAAATACATGTACTTAATGGATAGGCTAATATTTATATGAGTTTTGGACTCCCTACACCAGTTGCGGGGGCGTTAATGGCGAGCATCTTTGTGGGGGTGAGAAATAATAATGTTAATTTTAAATGCCCAGCGAAGCGGACGGGTACAGCTAGTGTGCAATAATGCTTTTCAGAGATAGCTAGGTACTTTTAACCTTCTGAACGCCAAGTAACAATGAAATCGCTGTCAGTCTTTGAGAAATGTCAAATGTCGTCGTATGCTCAAGCCGCTCTGACAAGTTTCTATGCTAGCTCAGGAGGTAATGAAGGGATCCGTTAAACTTCCGCCACGGTCGTACAATATGCACGCAAGCTAACCTAAATAAAACTGATATTGTTTAAATATTACATTTTTTAATGTGGAGTATTTTAAAGCCATATTAAAATAATGATCATAACATTTCGCTGTGATTCTAAACCGAATCGCTCCCCAAACATCGGCTTAAGTGCCTCGAGAGCAGACTCGATCGATCCCCAGAGAATAAAGGGATAGATAGACAAGTCCATTTACACACACTAAGCCACTAGTACAAGTACGTAGGGGCTTTATATAAAGTCCCGACAAATAATAAATAATATGTAACCTTGAGCTGACATTTTTCAATACCCGAGTGTGTTTTAAATTATAAATGTGATCTGAGTGCTCAGTGCGAGTGTGTTAACGTTCTCGATAGCGTAAAAGTTAACTCTTTGTATGGTGTGGAACGTTGGCCTATGTTTGCCGCTAGGGGCGCTGTTCCGACTCCATACAAATTTGAGTTAACTTTTACGCTATCGACAACGTTAAAAAACTCGCAATAAGCACACTGTTCCCGAGGATAGGACGTCTTGTAAGCTTGCACGTGTAGGTCCCGTCACTGAGACGTGGAACTTACTTCTAAAGGTAAGCGGTGGTATATACCTACGTTGTTGATGTCTAACCCGTAGACACAGCCCACTGCTCGCCGGATCTTCTCAGTGGGTCGCGATTCCGATCCGGTGGTAGATTCTACGAAGCACGGCTCTTGCTAGGGCTAGTGTTAGCAAATTCTCTCAGGTTGAGCCCGTGAGCTCACCTACCCGTCCCGGCGTAACTGGAATAGCCTCTTAGGCTACCAAACTCGAGACCTTAGAACTTATATCTCATGGTGGGTGGCGCATTTACGTTGTAGATGTCTTTGGGCCTCAGTAACCACTTAACACCAGGTGAGCTGTGAGCTCGTCCACTCATCTAAGCAATAAATAAAAAAAAGGTAGGGGAAAAAAAAGAAAAAATGTCGTTCATGTAAATGAGCTCCGATAAAAACATAAAGAAAAAAACGTTGTTTGGTTTGTTTGCATGTTGGTCACTCAATCACGTAAATATTAACGAAATAATTTATATTGAAATTTCGCACAAAGATAGTTTATAACGTGGATGTGAAGTCAATATACATAATATGTTACGTAACATAGTTTTTGACATGGCAAAGGTCATGACCCGGGACTGCCGCGGCCGGGTATATCCGTGGTAATACTATGCTCGCTAGTTTGTAAATTTGAATAAGTTTTTTTTTTAATTAAAAACAATAAAACTCCGAAAGTTTTTGTCTTAATTTTATCTATAATAATTTTAAAATTAAACGATTTATTTAAATAAACTAATTTTAAAACATGAAAACATATCGCTTCGCTAATATTTGAGGTTGTATTTCTTCATTATTGTTTTATTGAATGTGGCAATTGGTTTCTTGGGAAACCTTGTTGCCAGTGACGAATTTAAAAAAACAAAAAGAAATCATATGTACAATATGCAATAATATAATGTAATAAATAATATAAAAAATGATATTAAGCGAAATGATGTGAAGTTGATTTATTTGAGACCGTAATTTTATTTTATTTTTATTTATTTATTTAGACATACCAATAGCAATACACACAAAACATTCAAGCTTAAAATTAACATGTATATAATTAAGTACTGGTATGTAAGCCAGTTACAGGCATGTACAGCAATCTCTTATAACAAGCTATGACATGTTACAGCAATTTTACAAACAGCGGAAAAATAGGCTAAATTTATATGTTAACAGTACCGTAATCAACTGGGATGAGATTGAACTCAGTAAAATGCTGGTTATCGGCTGAGAATTCATTGGATTTTTTTTGCGGAACCCGAGAATCCACGTCCGGCGACTTCGTTATCTTTTCCCACACTCGTGTAGTTCCACCGATGCGAAACGGTTAATATAGAAGAACCGTTATCACACGTTTTAGATCTACAAAAGAAACACAATTTTTTTTTTTTTATTGCTTAGATTAGAGGGAGAAGCACCAACTGCCTGTGAGGGCATGGTTAGTATCAAAGACCGTCTACAAAGCATAGTGTCTACGCTTTATATTCTGTCAAGGATCCCGAAAAGGATACTGTAAGTTGCAAAGGATCATACCCAGACTAGGCTCCGCAGAAGTCCTGTTTGCACCTACTGCGAGGAGAAAAAAATCCGTCCAGCCTATGCACGATTTGGGGCAGGACAAAGTTACTCAATACTTTTTTTATTGCTTAGATGGGTGGACGAGCTAACAGCCCACCTGGTGTTAAGTGGTCACTGAAGCCCATAGACATCCTTGAGACCTTTGAGATACGAGTTCTAAGGTCTCAGTATAGTTACAACGGCTGCCCCACCCTTCAAACCGAAACGCATTACTGCTTCACGGCAGAAACAGGTAGGGCGGTGGTACCTACTC
The DNA here is from genome assembly GCF_030269925.1 of Bombyx mori. NCBI lineage: Eukaryota > Metazoa > Arthropoda > Insecta > Lepidoptera > Bombycidae > Bombyx > Bombyx mori. Next base: position 1,794,818 of record NC_085114.1, read on the forward strand.
GTGCGGACTCACAATAGGTCCTACCACCAGTAATTACGCAAATTATTATTTTGCGGGTTTGATTTTTATTACACGATGTTATTCCTTCACCGTGGAAGTCAATCGTGAACATTTATCAAGTACGTATTTCATTAGAAAAATTGGCACCCGCCTGCGGGGTTCGAACACCGGTGCATCGCTAGATACGAATGCACCGGACCTCTTATCCTTTAGGCCACGACGACTTCAGAACTAATTCACACAATTCCGCTCCTCGCGTTCAATAACACAAAGTTGTTATTTTAATCAACAAAATACATTAAATAATTCAGGAATTATGGAGAAACATATGCCACATTCATAGTATAGGCGGTCACTAATCACAAACAGTCTTCTTTAGCGTTTGCACAGAGTAAAAAAAAAACATCCTCCAAAGCTTATCCTCACTCATTTTTATATATAAAGGAAAATAATACAGAATTCGTTCGGAAAGATACTCGACATTTGAAAACGTACGCACACACTCAAATAAAATACACCACAACTCACACACAGGCATTATCGATCAAAACGCGAGACGAGATACTGTATAGCCACCTATGTTTCACACTGACATCCGAATGTGACCTTTATACCTATGTAACGTACGTAGGAAATTCGTGTAACGCGTATTGACCTAGTGAGCGAATCGGAAAATTCTGGAACATTCAACGCTGCGATACTCTTCGACTATTTGCTTTAGTTTATTTAGTAGTAGGCATGTATTGGTTATTTGTCGACAGCAACAGAGAATAGGAGAATGTAGGTATTTAATGAATATAAAAATAAACAAGGACAATTTAAACAAGACAAAGAAACCTCCTAACTAAGCCATGTACTCATGATGAAGATACATTTTGCGGGAATAGGATAGGACTACTTCTTTGAACCCCTAAAAACAATATCTTAACTAACTGTTTTGTACATAAATGATAGGCAATAACCATATTCGATGCGCAAAAAATATATATTTCTAGGTCTATTAAAATCGTTTCAATCCTACAGCTAGATTCGTTAAAATAGAATTTTTTTCAGGTATTTCAACTTTAAATTAGTCTACTGTAAAGTTCACGCATTGTCGCTTAGTCACGTTTGCCTTTCAAGCGTCGAACTATAGTTTTTCCTACTTATTTGCTAGTAGCTTGAGGGGCTATTCTAGCTAATAATAACTACTAGAGGTCCCGCAGTAGTCGAAATTCGACTATAATTAATTGGAATTGTAAGTTTGTACACTATTATGATTGTATTTTATACATTTTATACTTCTATAATCACAAATTTCGCCAAGACAAACAATATTTAATGTATTCTCAATTTGACAACAGACGTCAAGAATAAAAGTTTGACAATAAATAGTATGCATGCGTGTGTGCGTCAAATACATGGTATGTAGTGTGTGTAATGTTTTCTTTATTGATTTAATGTATCTTTTATGCATTATTTAAAAAAAAAATTAGCATTGTGCACTTCTTCTCTATATTCTCTAAAAGTGTGGAAAATTTCGTACTCCTCCGTCCGCGCAATTTTCGTAAAAAGGGATACAAAGTTTTTGCTTCACGTATTAATGTATAGATAATAACTATGCGACCCGGACAACGAACGGACCGAAAAACTTTTCCGCCCTATAACAATTTTTCCTTAGAAGTTTTGCATCTTTCGTCGAAAATAACTAGCATCAAAAATTTCAATATACAACAAATTAATTAGTACCACGACTAAAGCATGTTTCGTATTTATAAAAAAAAAACATACCCCTATTATTTTTAAAACAAATATTTATAATGTGTGACTAACGTCTATGTATAAATGTTTTTAAATTTGTTTGTTCATATCTAAATAATGATTTACTTGTTGTTTGTTGGTAATTCGGGAAAGTGTATTTTCATGTTTGCTTTTTCATTTTTGTATTTGCGCTAGTAATTTTAGACAAATGACATTGTGAGAGATAGAAGATAGATAATGGATCGTCATATGATTCAGCTGGTTACGCGCTAGGGATAAATAAAAATTCTACCGAAGTACAACATGAAAACTGTATTTATCACATAGAACAAACACAGAACACTTTAAAATTCTCAATTCGCTTCTTCCGCTTCGCTTCAGGTGATCCGTTCGCTGTTTCGCTTCGAGTAGATCCGATTACTGACTGACTGCGTGTCATATCTGCAACGCTTTTACAGTCGAGATGTAATCCCTAGAATCGTCGAGAATATCTCACAAAAGTCGAGTATTGTGTGTTTCCGCTATCTGATAATAGATGGCGTTGTTCTTCTCGAGCGTTCAAAATGCTACCAGATCCTTTGATATTTATTCGACTATTCGGCGATAGATGGCGTTACTCTTACCGGTGTAACATTATTATTACCTCTATATACGCATGAGACATTCTAGTATGCTATTAATCGGATTTCGGATTTGCCACAGAAGTACGTGACTGATATAATATGTACATACACAGATGTAGGAAATATGAACAAAACCTATTTACTCAGTATAATGTGCCGATCACGTATCTTACCGCATCGGAGATATTTTTTTTCTTATTACTTAGATGGGTGGACGAGCTCACAGCCCACCTGGTGTTAAGTGGTTACTGGAGCCCATAGCCGTTTACAACGTAAATGCGCCACCCACCTTGAGATATAAGTTCTAAGGTCTCAGTATAGTTACAACGGCTGCCCCACCCTTCAAACCGAAACGCATTACTGCTTCACGGCAGAAATAGGCAGGGCGGTGGTAGCCACCCGCGCGGACTCATAAGAGGTCCTGCCACCAGTAATTACGCAAATTATAATTTTGCGGGTTTCATTTCTATTACACGATGTTATTCCTTCACCGTGGAAGTCAATCGTGAACATTTTTTGAACATCATGAACCATAATTATATAGTTATTTTTGCTGTTTTAAAAAGAGCTCATCACGCTTTTTATTTTATTGGGAGCACGGCCCGCCTTGTATTAAGTGGTTATCAAACATGAAGTCGAAGTGATGTTTCTCTATAGAACGACGGTGATCGTTCCGAGAATACTCCGCCTACCGTCAGAATGGGCGTGTCTTAAACTAAAAATGATAAAATCCATATCTAATCTACCATCCTACACATTTCACGTCAATTAAGAAAATGTAATTTTATTATCTGAACATAAAGAATAATGAATTATTAAAGTTATTATATTCCAGCACTCAGGGTTTATTGTTTTGCGAAATTGTTTTATGAAATTAGATTTTTTTTTCGATCTCTTACTTACTTACTTCTCGAGTTTTATATTAAACTGTTTCTTGTATTTATTCAGTACATATAAATTGTTGTTTTAATACAACTTCATCGGAATATAATCGTAGCGATCTTTAATGTCAAATTAAAAATGTTATTTCCATAAGACTTATATAAAGGTTTGTACATATAGTATATATAGAAATATATACATAATATTTTCTAAAACTTTCACGACTCACAGATATTTAAACGTTTTTTTTGCCCTTGGCCTTGTAGGCGAACGAGCATACGGCCCACTTGATAGTGAGTGGTTACCGTCGCCCATGGACTACAGCAATGCCAGGGGCAGAGCAAAGTCGCTGCCTACCGTTAAAAATAAAGTGCGTACGATACATTTACGCATTCCCGAAATTAGTATCTTCATGCATTTACTACTTTTCGATTTTAAGTACATTATTGTAACGAATAAAATATTATAAAGCTGAAGAGTTTGTTTGTTTGAACGCGCTAATCTCAGGAACTACGGGTCCGGTTTGAAAAAATTATTTAGTGTTAGATAGCCCATTTATCGAGGAAGGCTATAAGCTATGTAACATCACGGTAAGACCAATACAAGCGGAGCACCAATAAAGAATGTTTCAAAATCGGGTTTATTTTTATCTTTTGAGAGCGTCCGCTGCATGCGCTGCAAAAACGATTAAAGTTTCGCTAAAATAATGTATGACAGAATTGTTCCCCTTTAAAAGATCTATAAAAAGTCCGCGACAGTACATGTCTATATGTTACTGGTTGGCTCACTATAACGTTTTTTATGCTAACCAAATTTGTTCTAAAATAAAGCAGTATTTGTGAACTATTCCACCCGGACGAAGTCGCGGGCAAAAGTTAGTAACGAATAAAAAAATATTTCATTTTTACACAATGGCAATATTGTTACATTTTTGGTTTGTGTAGGAGAATAGGCGTGAAAGGGTGGTACGCATGGGGTGGTACTGGGTCAGAGGGAGGCACACACCCCTTCGCGGGGACCACCCCTCGCTCTCCCGAATTCAGCGATACATTTTATATCCTATAATTAAATTTTCAAAATTCGTTTTAAAATTCATTTAAGAAACGATTTTTTGAATTTATTTATATATTAATACGTGAAGCAAAAACTTTGTATCCCTTTTTACGAAAATTGCGCGGACGGAGGAGTATGACATTTTCCATACTTATAGAGAATATAGAGAGGAAGTGCACAATGCTAATATTTTTTTAAATAATGCATAAAATATACATTAAATCAATAAAGAAAACATTACACACACTACCATGTATTTGACGCACACACGCATGCTTACTATTTATTTATTGTCAAACTTTTGTTCTTGACGTCTGTGGTAAAATTGAGAATAGATTAAATATTGTTTGTCTTTATTAATATTTTTCTATAGTGTAGTCTTGGCGAAATTTGTGATTATAGAAGTATAAGTCTTTGAAAATATATTCATAATAGTGTACAAACTTATAATTTCAATTCATTATAGTCGAATCTCGACTACCGGGCGACCACTTAGTTCGTTTTAAAATGCATTTAAGAATCGATTTTTTTAATTTATTTTTCCAACAATCTACCGTTTTCATTTGGTTTATTTTTATTTTAAAACCAGTAAAAAAACTGTTATTCCAATCTTTATAAAAAAATTCACCGCTCAACGGGTAGGATTCCCAGGAATCTGATGATACTGAGAATGAATCTATTTCTGAAATATACCTTAAAAACAAACGAAGGCAGAGTTAAGCAATCCAGGCGGCTTAGTAACACAAAATCGATATAATTACTTCAGTGCGCCGCGTAGGTCACCGGTGACCGGCATGGCAGTCAAAGGGCTAAGCACTGTTTAGGAAGGACTATACGAAAAAATGCAACTCGCAAGCTATAATTTTTATATTATTTTTATTTATTGCATATTTGTGTGGACGAGCTCACGGCCCACCTGCTATTAAGTGGTTACCGGAGCCCATAGACATCTACAACGCAAATGCCTAAAAAATCGCAGTAATTATATCGCACAATCATCATTATAATTCTAACTCCGGCCCTGCGTCCACGAAGCCCCAAAACATTTTTGCGAATACTTCCAACTAAACTAGAGGGAGAGAAACCCGCCATATTTGAAGTACGGAAGAAGAAAAAAAATCTAAACTTTTCTCCTCGTTCTGAATGGTTTTTGTCCGTTAGACTTGCAAAAGTTAATTAGAATGAAATAAAGAGCAGTTTTTCCGGCTTGTCGTTTTGATACAGAGAATTCTTTTCATGTGTACTTCTGAAAAGAAAAAAGAAAAATGAAACTGGCAGCAAATCACGCACGGTCATATCCGACCTCAAATTAAGATTCCATAAGCTATCGGTACCAGAGATTGACATATATACTTATATACGTTTAAATACATATAATGTATTATTTTATTCACAACAAAATAAAGTTTAGCTTAGTAAAACTACAGCACAAACTGACTTGCTCTATAAAGAGAAACAAAGTTGAATGTTATTGCTTCACCAGTTTTTATGTTTTTTTTTTATATTTCAATATTCAAACATTAGAAGAAGGAACATTAGAAATCTATTGTTCCTTCTTCTAATGTTTCAATATTCAAATTACCATTTATGTCACCTGTATAACATATTAACCTCTTTTAAGATTTATGTCGTAAATCATATAGAGGTTACATACATACATAGATAATAAACACTCAGACAAAGAGCAAACAAATATGTTTATCACACGAATGTTTGCCCGATGTGGGAATCGAACCCACGACCCTTGCCGCAACAATCACGGGCTCTAACAACTGTACCACCTAGTCAATCTGAAAATATATGAGGTTATGGAAAACTGGATCATTCTTTGCTTTTTTTTTAAAACAAATTTAACTGAATATCTTCTGAGCGGCTCCTGACTCATTAACGTTTTCGATAATCGTATAATAAATGTAACTTGATAAAATAGTTAACAAGCTACATAATACCTATATATACTTATACCAAACTAAAAATAAAACTAGATAACGTAAAAAATCGACCCCAAATCGATGCGCTCGCAGGGTAGGGCGTCCAAGAGGCTCGCGGCATTTGAATGGCCAGGCTCAACCTTTGTCCGAAATGCGCGCCAGCCCTTGGATCCCCTGAGGCGTCGATGAGGCGTGCGAAAATCTCCTTGAATAGCTGACGGGCCACCGCACCCCAAGGCCCCAAGTTCTCCACGGCAAAAGGCGCAAGTATATACGGCTCTCCTAAGGACGCATATTTACGCCTTTTATTGGTATAAAAGTTAATAAAAAAAAAAAAAAAATATATAAAATAAATGTAACTGAATTGAGTTTTCAAAATACCTAAGCCTGTAACAATATATAGATTGATAACTCTTTTCCCTTTCTCACTATAAAGAAAAAAAAGCGTTTCTAACGATCAATGTTCGTTCAGAAATAGTAATTTTTTTTTTTATTTTTTTTTAACTTAAATAAATATATTTTTCTATAGACATTTGGAAGAGCTCGGACGGCCAAGAGTTATGCGGATACCGCGGAATTGGGGATCAGTGTGCTTAGTTCGAGAACAGCGCCCCTAGTGGCAAACGTAGGCAAACGTTCCAAACCCATACAAACTTGAGTTAACTTTTACGCTATCGAGAACGTTAAAAAACTCGCACTAAGCACACAGAACGTTGAACCCCGCCGCTCACCTTCAGAAATAAGGTCGAACTCCCAATTGTATTATATAACTGTTGCCCCACCCTTCAAATCGGAACGCATGACCGCTTCCATTTCGCTATCTGAGCAGAATACACCTCGGTGGAGATTTATCGATTTCCTTTAACCAGTAACATCCAATGACCGAAAATCGACCTAAATCACTCAGACCTAAAGTTTTAAATTCGTTTAATTAAAAAATAATGTTTCCAAATTCTCTATTGGTAGTAGCTAAGGCACATTAATAACTTCTAATCAAAAAAAGACACGAAAATCTGTTGATAAGCAAAAGATAATCTGGTACTTACTGGTTTTTTCTTTTCTATTTTGTATGTCTCGATAGTACAATTGCAACTGACAGCCAAGTTAACGATAGGAATATGTAACAAATTAGGTAACGCGAAACGATCGTCTTGCAACTGGTTGTTCTGGGGTACCTACCTTTCATTTAATAGGCTATTTTACTAACGCCACTGGACAACGGAAAGTTTTAAACGGAATAAAACATTCCACAAACCTTGAATACTTAGAACTATGGATTTTATAAATAAATAATAATAAAAAATAACACTTTTATATTGAACCAAGGGAAATGTAAATATATTTACGATTAGCGGCACGCTCCGGCTCCACTCGGGTCTTTAACAAAAATTTCAACGATATTTGAAGTTGTTTTATTTTTTTAATAAAAGAACACTTATTGTGGCATAATTATAATATAGTTAGACATATTATGCTGTCGCGACACTTTTTGTAAATAATAGTGGGTTCTACAAAGTCGTAGTACATTATTTTATTCTATCATCAATAGTTTTCGCAGGGCACGCGATGTAAAGAATATTTTAGGTAATTTATTACACCTTGGGTTTATTAGAGTTTTACTAAGGATCCCAAATTTTTTTCAAAAAAGATTATCGCCTATGTCACTAGCGAATAGTGTAGCTTCCAAACAGTGAAAGATTTTTTAAAATCGGTTCAGTAGTTTCGAAGCTTACTCAATGCAAACAAACAATTTCCACTTTATAATATTAGTATAGATATAGATAAATCTTTTCCGAATGCAATTTAAATTGCCTCTTTTTCATATTGTAAGTATAAAACAATAAATTATTTATGAGTAAGTGACCTTCGCGCGTCCGGCGACACGACCTCATGGGCACAATTGCCATGTGAACGGGGCGTTGCGCCAATCGCAGTTCTCACTAATTGGTTCAAGGAATGCCAATGTATACCAAGTAACATATGTACATTACCGGTAATATGGAATCGTTGCTGAATAAGCAGATAGGTCAGCCAGAGAACAGAGAAGAGAGAACATTGCAAGATTAAAAATATATGAAAAATCATTTATTTGTTTGAACTAGTGGTCGCTCAGCGGTGGAAATTCGATCACAATTAAAATTATAAGTTTGAACATGAATAAGCGTCTATGGTCAAAGACTATTCTCTATTATCACATATTCCGCCAAGGCTACACTACAGATAAATAATATTAAAGACAAATAAAATTAATCTATTCTCAATTTGACCACAGACTAACGATAAACAAAAGAGGATATATGTATATGCGTGTCTGTGCGTCAAATACATGGTAGTGTGTGTCATGTATTTTTTATGCATAATTTAAAAAAACTAGCGTTCTGAACTTCTTCTCTATATAAACTATGAGTGTGGAAAATTTCACTCCTTCCAACTCCTCTGATCACGCAATTTTCGTAAAAACGGTTACAAAGTTTTTGCTGGAATTATTAATACTTATATGCCTAGATTCGTACCTTTGGTCGACATAATTATTAGGACTATGTATTTCAATTGTTGTCTTCTATTTTTATTCTTAAGTCTTGAAGTTTATAAAAGAATGTGTATTAAACATAAATAGCGTGATCAAAAGTGTCAATTAAACCACGAAACTGAATGAACGAAATTTCTTAATAATACCTAAATATTATTATTTTTTATTTATTTAGATGAATGGACGAGCTCACAGCCCATCTGATGTTAAGTGATTACTGGAACCCATAGACATCTACAACGTAAATGCGCCACCCACCTCGAGATATAAGTTCTAAGGTCTCAGTATAGTTACAACGGCTACCCCACCCTTCGAACCGAAACGCATTACTGCTTCACGGCGGAAATAGGCGGGGTGGTGGTACCTACCCGTGTGGACTCCCAAGAGGTCCTACCACCAGTAATTACGCAAATTATAATTTTGCGGGTTTCATTTTTATTACACGATGTTATTCCTTCACCGTGGAAGTCAATCGTGAACATTTATCAAGTACGTATTTCATTAGAAAAATTGGTACCCGCCTGCGGGATTCGAACACCGATGCATCGCTTCATACGAATGCACCGGACGTCTTATCCTTTAGGCCACGACGACTTCAAAACTTTTTAACATGATCTATCTATTCATTACGTTATAATACTTATTCACTTAACTTTCACCAACTTGAACCCTTCTGATTGACTCGAAAATTTGACTACGCGTCAAAGACAGACGGTAATACAATAATTTTAATACTTCAATTTAATGAATCACCGGGAGATAAAAGTGTAATGATAATATTTTTTAGTTCAGACTGCTACAGCGTATTTTAACATAGAGCGTTTATAGCGTGTTTCTTATTTTATTTTTGATTTTATTTGGCGAAACATATCTTTATTTGTGTGACTGCATTTGAGGCCAATATGAACTAGCACTATTAAAACCAATATCTCTAAGCTTATCCATCTACCATAATAACACCCATTATCCATCATTATACGTCATTAAAGCCAGGAAGCGTCGGGCGACCACAATTACGTATTTTGGCGGGATATTAGCAATCCGTTTCTAAGGTGGAATTTCAAAGGTATTTAACAACTTACTGTCTATTAAATAAATGTAGGGTGTCCCTAAAAAATATTATATTTGTCCTTAAAAATATTTTATTTATTATTGCAAAATTATTTTTCGGCTTAATCAAATGTGATTAAGATTTTGATTAAAAACAGTCTCGACAATTTATCATAATATTTAGTTGGTTGTTTGGTTGGTTTTAGCGTAAATAAGTACCTGATACGCAAATACATATTCTGGAATTCACATAAAATACATTTTTAATGAATTCGTAAATGCATATTTCCATAAGTACCATAAGTTCGGAGTACCTCGTGGTGGTACAAATTACAGACGTAATGCATACTTTATAAGAGCTGCTAACAGTTTCAATGCTCTAGCTGACTGCCCTGAACTGGACATTTTCAACACTTCTACTAAGAGTATTAGGAGAACATTAATCAGTCGATGGTTGAATGCAAATATTTAATTAATTATTTTCTATTTACTACGTTTTTCTGTTTTTTTTTCTGAAATTGTTTTATTTTTGTTTTTGTTTTACGTTTTACTTTAATTATTTAATTCTAGGCGATGCGACGCCCCAATCGTTTGTAGCTATTTAAATGCGGAGACATTTAAATGGTGTTTAGTTGTAAGGTTAGAGTTTATATAATTAAAGTTGACTGTTTGTCTTCCTAATAAAATAAAATAACTTGCAAATGAAATTATTCAAAGTAATCAGCGACAATTAAATAGTAGTAAGTAATTCAGTAATGTTTCGTAAACAACAATAAAATTCACAACTGTTGTCGCGTGTGTGTTTTTTCACACGTTCATTAGTGAATGCGGCGTGCGTTTTGTTACTTGAATTAATTCGGACTGTTAGTTATAAGGAAACGAATAATTGGATTTCGTTTTTATTGCATAGACGAGGGAAGATGGGAACCACCCGGTGTTAAGTGAAAAATCCTCCCCAAAACTGCGTAGTTCTGTTATTATTATCATTTAATAAAAAAATGTTACTCAATCGCGAAACTCGTTAAAATATATTTTTGACTGATTGCTATCATCGTCAAGCGCCATATTGGGAGAAAAGGCGCGTTGTGTGTGTCGCTGTAAACTTGTTATCTGTATTTGGGAAAATTATAAAAGTATAAAACGATTTTCATTACGTATTAAATGTCTCAGCTCTTCGAATTTACCAACCGCTGCCTCTAGTCTTTGTTTAAATGAAAGATTCCTTAACACCTTATACATTACATCACTATCTTTAAACTCTACAAACCCTAGATAGGTCTAGGGCTTAAATATGTTTTATTTGCAACTTGGCAATTTCACGATAATATTCATCGACGCCATTTTGTATGTTATTTTCAACCAGTAGTAGTAGTTTTATTTTTCGAACTGGAAAGGCAAAGGTGTCATACCATACAGCCTAATCTTTTATATATATTATGTATATATACTTTTTTATATGAAAAATGATAATATGAAGTTGATTAATATAAAAAATGGCATGAAATGAAATGAGATGAGATGTATGGGATGAAATATAATCTCAGTAAACCGGTAGTCATTTACTGAGACTTTTTCAGTGGACTTTTTGGAGGATCCCGAGAAGTTACGTCTAGCGGCTTTGTTTTATTTTCCCACATTTGTGTACTTTCACAGATACTAAACATTTAATAAACCACCGGTATTATACCTACATTTAAACCTGAAGAAACATTAAATAGACAAAATCACACGATTTCACTACTCACGTTCCCACCAAAAAGTCCTGATAATTTCAATAGAAATATTTCTTTTCACGTAAAACAAAAACTTTACTTACAATCTCGAACTATGAATCTGTTGTCACGAATTACGTGAGTTCCACGTTAACGAATTCATGTCTCAATAAATATTACTTTACCCTTTCCATTTATGTAGATACATACCATTTAATTTATTGCATTTACTCGATAAGGTCAAAACTTGGTATTTCACGTTAATGCCTGAGACCTGAATACCTAAAATTTATTATCAGGCGTGTTCTATAATGTTTTGCTTTCAAACATTTGTTTGTTTAAAATTCATGAGATTAATGAAAACTAATAATTTTACGGCTTCATCTAGCTTTTATTATTTTCATTTTACAGTTTTCGATCTTTGGAATTCTGTGTAAAACAGATTATAGTTACAACCGACTTTTTTTGTTTAATATATGTATTCTATTTACTGCCAACAATTCAATACTGTCAAAAAAACTATGGAGGGTAGAGGTAGGTAAGCAGAACCGTCTCGTATGAGAGAAGCTTGAAAAAGTGTCTCACTTTCAGCACTAACAGTTCAAAAATCCTCCAGAATTGCGCTAGCATAGGCACAGGGTATGATATGAATTAAGCAGTTGTTAACTGATTGAAGTATGCTGAGTTAGGAAATTTAATAAATTTAATGACTAGAGTAGTTAGTGACAGTGTAATATACAAGACCTCACATGTTATGTAGTCCAAACTAATTTCGTCAATATAGCCTAGAATTATTGCTGTGGTAAAACGTGGAGACTTCGATTGCATTTTCTTATCAGCTTTAAATAAAATACTTTTTGTGTTTTTATAGTGCTTACAGTTCTTTCGTCCTCTTTTATTTCTCTATCTTATTCTTTAATTCACTTTCAGCGTCTTTTTAAAAAATACCTACCCGGTTGCTACTGTAGCGCCACCCTTACTAAGCATATTTTAAAGAACACTTTTTCACACACAGAGACGGTTCTCTTTACCTCTACCCTCCATAAAAAAATACAGACGCTTACGTTCCTTTGCGCACAGAATTAACAGTTTCTGGAGCAGTTCTGGTAGCTCGTTCCACGCGCGGTTTCTTCTACACGATCTAAAAAACTCAAGTGTCTCAGTTATGCGTCACTAAAATTCTATATAGCAATCTGTGTATTTTAAATCACAATAGCCACGTATGCCTTAACATATATTTCTTTTAAACTTTAATTTAAATTGACAATTTATTCCACACACGGTTACGTACCGAAATCCTGCCTATTTCGGCCGCGAAGCAGTCATACCAAGGAGATTTCGTTCACGTATATCACGGAAAGGTTTTTTTTCCTACCTAAGCTGATAGCCTTGAGAGGCTATTTCAGCGTAACCTTAACTATATAGTAGGTGAGCTCACGGGACTCAAACCTGACGATGTTGCTAGCAAGAGCCGTGCTTCGCAGAATATACCATCGGATCGGAAACGCGACCCACTGAGAAGATCCGGCGAGAAACTCAGTGGGCTGTGTCTGTGGGTTAAATTACTCGCCGAGCCCTTCGTCTCAAGCGACGGGTTCGACGAGAACGATGACCGGGTGGCAAGGCATTTACATTAAGATATCTATGGGCTAACCTCTTAATAGCAGATGGGCCGCGAGTTCTATTAGTTTGTATCTAAAAAGCTTCATTTCTCAAGTGGTCCTATTCATTCAGTTGACAACTGAGCTTAAAATTCTATATTACATCACCCTGTTACTGTAACAACAGCGCGTTTATCGATTATCGATCGTTCTAAATATTCACTAAGCATCTGTTCTTACCCGTAAATAGACAAAAAACATATTCACAAGACATAAACCTAAAATGAACTTGTAATTATCCACACGAAGGACGTTCTCTGACGAATAATTTATTCGGTATTATAGACTTTGTCAGTTGTTTCGGAGTTGTTATTCAAAGGGAATTTGTTCTATTTTGATTTGGATCGAAGACATTGTCTTGATTATTAGGCTAGTGGCAGTTCTGCTGTTAAAAACATTGAATTGAGTTGATATCGTTCAAGTCTTGTACAAAGTACTCTGTGTAATAAAATTGAAGTCTCTATTTTCTTTAGGGTTTTAGATTATGAATTGGTCTGGATTTTTTCAGGACTACCAACCAATCAATTTGACTGTGTTTATCGGCCCGTTGGAAATAGTCTGATTAAATTATGTTTATATTACATGAGTGTCCGTTTAATAACATTGGACAAATATGTTACGGGCATTGATAGATAGCTAAATGAACAAAAAATGCTTTAAGAAAAAAGCCAAGTTAATGATGAAAAAGCCAAGATAATATTAAATGAAAAAAATAATCGATAACCATATTTTTCTATGTATTTTAGTGGTTTAACGTTTGGGGTAATGAATAAAGGGAAGATCTTTTAACTAGATGTTGAAATTTCTCGCTAAACTGTCGGTCTAAATATTGGTTTCAGATTTTATTGAAATGAAAATTTACTTTGAAAATGTCGTTAGAGCAATTCAGGCATCTTTTAAATATCTTGTGTTCTTTAATGGCTTCCGCTACAAGCGAATACTTTTGATCGATTCTGTCACCCATTTTGAACTATTTCATATTTTATTTCTAACAAATATCTCCATTTATCTATACAATAATTTCACGAATTTCCTTGAGCCGAAACACGTCTGCGTCACGGCGAGAATTAGCGGGTTTGTGATACCACCCCGTGCGGGCTCAAAGCGTACAGAAATTATGATTTATCTAAATTGGAAAATATGTTAATGTAAATCTTAACAGCCATAAACACGTTGTGTGGTGAAGGCGCGTCATACATCAGTTCACCACCCGCATAGCCGCATAATTTGATATCGGCTGGCAGGTAAAGTTGGGGCTACATTGTAAGCGTGCTCGTTACGAAAACGTATAAAATTATACTTTATAAAATTTTATAATTCCCGTTATAAAATAATGACGAGTAATAAGTCGTAAAAGTGATTTAATCCTATCTACAACTGAAGAAAAATTAAGAACTTTTTAATTATAATCTTAATTTCTACTTGTGATATTAGACCGAATACATCTAAACACCATATTAATATGTATTACTATATTTTTTATTTTTTATTTATTTTTACGTGCTGTCCAAGGGCTGGAAGATCTTGTTGGTGTTAAATGGTTATCTGGATCTCAAAGACAACTTACCTTAGTAGATGAATTTGATGTTTTAGTTATTTACCTTACAACGTACAAGAGGTTCACTTAGATTTGACGAAGATCGTACACGATTATCTTCCAGGAAGGCCAGCGGGTCGGCCGAAAAATATTTACCTCTAAACTCTAACAGTAAGACCCCACCTCACCGCATAATGAATGCATTGAAAGAACGCAGGCAGGCACGTCGCGTGCAGTGTGTGTCTTTCGTATTAATTCACTAAATAATACTCATTATAACAACTGGGTCAAGTTCGACTTTGTTTATTTTAGTTGAATGTAACAGAGCGTATTCGTTGTTCACTATCATCGACTTTTATTTGTTTATTTGAATATTGAATACGTCGTGGCCTAAAGGATAAGACGTCCGATGCATACGTGTTGAGCGATGCACCGGTGTTCGAATCCCGCAGGCGGGTACCAATTTTTCTAATGAAATACGTACTCAACAAATGTTCACGATTGACTTCTACGGTGAAGGAATAACATCGTGTAATAGAAATCAAACCCGCAAAATTATAATTTGCGTAATTACTGGTGGTAGGACCTCTTGTGAGTCCGCGCGGGTGGATACCACCGCCCCGCCTATTTCTGCTGTGAAGCAGTAATGCGTTTCGGTCTGAAGGGTAGGGCAGCCGTTGTAACTATACTGAGATCTTAGAACTTATATCTCAAGGTGGGTGACGCAGTAGTCGAAATTCGACTATAATTAATTGTAATTGTAAGTTTGTACACTATTATGATTGTATTATATACTTCTATACTCACAAATTTCGCCAAGACTACACTATAAAAATATTAATACAAACAATATTTAATCTATTCTCAATTTGACAACAGACGTCAAGAACAATAGCTTGACAATAAATAGTATGCATGCGTGTTGCGTCAAATACATGGTATGTAGTGTGTGTAATGTTTTCTTTAGTGGTTTAATATATCTTTTATGCATTATTTAAAAAATATATTAGCATTGTGCACTTCTTCTCTATATCTATACTCTATACTAATATTATAAAGAGGAAAGATTTGTTTGTTTGTTTGTTTGTTTCGAATAGGCTCCGAAACTACTGGACCGATTTGAAAAATTCTTTTTCCATTAGAAGATGAACATAGGCTACTTTTTTTTTATTTTTTTTTTTATTTTTTTTTTGGTTTCATATGTGTTTTAATGTTTCCGAAGCGAAGCTAGGGCGGGTCGCTAGTTCTCTATAAGTGTGGAAAATTTCATACTCCTCCGTCCGCGCAATTTTCGTAAAAAGGGATACAAAGTTTTTGCTTCACGTATTAATATATAGATTTCGACATTCAACAAGTGTGTTATGCTGACATCTAAGTTGAAATAAATGATTTTGAATTTGAATTTGAATTATGATTGATGTACTCCGAAATTAAACATGTATAATTCGTATCTGCGGTCAGTAACCAGACTCGGATCGTCAGGATGCGGGCCAATTCCAGTCGCTGGCTTTAATAAGGTCAAAAGGCTAATGGGGCGACGGTAACGTGAATCGTAAATACGACGCTACTTCCAACGAAAACGTTTTAAATAAATAGCACGCTTAAATACATATAAATAAAAATAAAAAATGAATTTAAAAAAAGCAGATACGACGCTACTTCTAACGAAATCGTTTTAAATAGATAGCACGCTTAAATACATATAAATTAATAAATAATTAAAAGCAAATTAAAAAGAACAAATACGACGCTACTGCCAGCGAAAGTGTTTTAAATAAATAGCACGCTAAAATACATATTATTATATTCAAAAAAGAAGCATACCATGCAAAGCATACAACATTAAAAAAAAGCAGACAATGAGAACAAATAATTGTAAATAGACATGCTTTAACAAAAACCGACTTCAAATAGAAAAAAAAGGTATTCGGAAACAAATTAATATACGCTAAAAACAATAATCATCGAAATCGGTTGGCGTGATATTGAGTTATTGGTTATTCGTCTATTTGTCGCGCACGTACTTAATGCAAATATAAGACTTAAGGTTTCTGATGGTAACCATTATCAGAACTGGACTAAATTAAAATGGAACCACACGGGAAGCGTTAGCTTTTTAATAAAAAAATAATCATCACAATCGATTCACCCAGTCAAAAGTTATGAGGTAACAAACATAAGAAAAAAAACATACAGTCGAATTGAGAACGTCCTCCTTTTATGAAGTCGGTTAAAAACAAAAAAAATACAAAGTAATATTTTGTAAAAAGCACGTTTCGCATCGACGTTTTTACGATAATTGAAATTTTAGAGTCCACGTCACGTTCCCTTTTAGCGTGCTTTTGAAGTTTAACGTTAAAAGCTGAAGTGCTTTAGTGCTTAGAGTAGACCAAAATACATGTCATTGGCAATTTGTTTTTGTCGCAAAGTGCTGTCGCTTGTGCCCGGACATGTTTTGTAAATTACGTGACAAATATTTTTGTTTTCAAATTTTATAATAAGAATACTAGCCGTACTCGCCCGTTTCGCTGGGCATTTAAAATTAACGTTATTATTTATTATCATTATTATTAGGGAGTCCGACACTCATATAAATATTAGCCTATCCATTAAGTACATGTATTTTCTACATGGATACCAAGTTTCAAGTCAATCGGATGCATGGTTCAGTAGTTATAACGGAACATCCGTAAAAACCACTGTAGATTTATATATTATAATTTTTTTTTATTGCCTTTGTAGGCAGACGAGCATACGGCCCACCTGATGGTAAGTGGTCAACGTCGCTCATGGACGTCAGCAATGCCAGGGGCAGAGCCAAGCCGCTGCCTACCATTAAGTACTCTCCGCAAGCCATATTAGTATAGATTCCTATGACGAAGCCCATTTTCACTGTAATATAAATAATATACAAAAACTTTTTGTACTGTTTGCAACACAACGAATTACAGAATTTAATGCCGTGATATTAAAATATTTATTTATTTTTTTCTTTTTCCAGCCAAAAAAGCTACAACAGCCCGTGGAATTGGACAACTGTGACCGCGACGGGGGACTGACCTAGGGCTCCGCGCGGTCCCCCTGCGCACCATCACTGATCGCAGCCGATGGAGCGCCAGCCGGTCTCACGCGGAATACAAAAACCTATAAATAAACATTACATACACCTAAACAACAATACCATAAAGACGTGATTGAAAAAAAACAAAAAAAAAACGTTTTTTTTTAGTTATGTGCTATTTTATTTGGTCCGTTAAAAACAACAAAGGCCCTAAGTGAAAAGTGGTTGAATATATCTTCTTGGACGGAAACTATAAGCGTATTTTAATATCTACTTAGTGATAAACTTAACGAAAATAGAATCTTTGTAAAGTTATATAAAACGTAACTGTAATAGTGAACTATCGTCGTGCATTGTTTTCTCATATCGATGTCTTAGTTGTGCGGAAAGCCTTATATGTTTAATTTTTTTAATGGATTTTATGACCTGGTAACCAAGACCTTTAGGTCATGTCTTATTTTAATTAATATTCATATTTTTATGAAAATATGGAGTGAAATGAAATGAAGATGATTAATTTGAGACATTGATCAACTGGGATGAAATATAATCTCAGTAAAATGGTGGTCATTTACTAAGATTTTTTCAGTGGACTTTTTGGAGGATCCCGAGAAGTTACGTCCAGCGGCTTTGTTTCATTTTCCCACATTTGTGCACTTTCACCGACATTAAACAGTTAATAAACCACCATTATTACACATTTAAACCCGAAGAAACACTAAATAGACATAATAAAACAAATCACACAACTTCACTCCTCGCCTTCCCGCCAAAAAGTCCTTATATGTTTAATGAGACGGTAAACAAATTCCACGGTTTTAAATTGCACAATTCATACATTCTTACTTCATTGAAGTCGTAACATGAAATGTAATTTTGTTACGTCACTTCATTTCTTGGACTCTTTTCGAAGTAAACATTTAAAAAAAAAAATACTACTTACAATTGACAATTGATTGTCTCACTGACCGCATTGTCGCTACAATTTCGCAATACCTTTTAAAATAAAACTGATTATTATTGAATTTTACTATTCTGTTTGTATATTAAACTTAGGTAATGTATACTTACATAATGTTAAGCTCGGAAGGAATCACAGAATTTACATCTAAATCATCCCTATCTCATTACTGTTAACTTATGGTTCAACAAAAAAAAAAAAAAAACAAATTTATTGATTACCTAATACTTTTTATATCTTGTTTTCTTATAATTTATTTGTTTCTATGTTCATTTATTTTGTTACTGTTAAATTTATATTGTTACGATTATGACGTATTATTATTTTAATTTAGTCAACAAATCTCTACTGAAAACATAGAAATGTATTTATTTCTTTATATTCGAATAGTATTATTATAAGCTATTAAATAAATATTCGTTATAATGTTTATTACATTATTTATTATGATAATTACAAATTGAATAGAATGTTATTAAAATAGCATGTCGTTGAAGCACACGTTGTTTAGTTAAACGGAACTACTTCTATATAGAGGTCGTCGATGAACGAAATTATCCGTCCGTTGTGGAGTTCTCGGAGGCACCCACCCTGAGCTGGTCTGTACGAATATCTACCAAACAATTGTTAATTCCTTAAATAAATGGTCAAAACCATTTTAAATTAAAAAAAAAAAGATGTGTGGTGTCGTGGGACACCGGATAGGAACGAAGTTCCTTATTATAAAAATATTAATTTTAAGTTCTATTCGAGGTATAAAGAAAATAGTTATTCGGGTACATATACATTTTATATTATGATTTTTTATTGATTAAAAAAAAAACTACTTTACAATGTTATCAACTTTATTTTATTCACAATGATTTATAAAAAAAATATATAATAATATACAAAGAAACAGCTACTTGTATGAATTATAATAATAACCGTCGTCACGTAAACTATACATTAGACACTGTATAGCCATCATACTAAGACTATACATAAATAATAAAAATCTTACGTTACGGACGTTTTTTCCCGGTTAGGGTAATCCCCTCCGCATCTTCCCATAAGGAACTTCGTTCCAAAATTTTCTCTATATCCGGTGTGATAGGTATAGTAATGACATTGATATTAGGAGGAATGGGAACGGGTCTATCATCGATTCGCTCTCAATCCTGTTCAGAAAATTTTTAGCGATTTGACTGCTATGTAGGTCAACGGTGCACTGAAGTAATTATGTTGATTACTCTCCTCGATATCCTTACTAAGGGCTGGAATATTTAGTAGACTCTGGGAACAACGAATACTCAGACATTAAGAATGAATCTATTTTATAAGAGACCTAATAGACTAAAACATACATTAAAAACAAAAGAAGGCAAAGTTAGGCAATCCAGGCGATTAGTGACAAAAAAACGATATACTTACTTCAGTGCGCCGCGTAGGGCACCGGTGACCTACGTAGCAATTAATGGGTTAAATGATGTATCCATTGCAGATAGCGTAAACAGATAGTAAATTAATAGATTTGATTATATTATTAATACAATGACCTATTTGTGTCCCCTTGCACCAAAATACAGGTTGATTTAGGTCAGTGGTTCCCAAACTTATTTTGTCTACAGCCCACTTTGAGAATAAATTATTTTTTAGCGGCCCCATTATTTCTACCTACTTAAAAACCACTATAGCGGGAGCTCAGTCGGTGTCTAACAGTCCTAGATGAAATTACAAATCGCCTCCCAAGCCTCTACACAACGCCTCCATTTTTTTCTAGGTCTATTACCGCCTCCTATTAAGCCTGAAGCGCCCACAAGGGGGCCGTTTTCACTCACTTTGGGAAAGGCTGGTTTAGGTTTACGCGACATCCTTGGCCTGCACGCAAACATTGACTGTCTGTATTAGCCATATAAAAGCAGACGAAAACAATTTAAGATCGACCCCGGAGACTAATCGCGACATTCCTGAATACGTCAATCAGGATGCTAACAAACAAGACAATAGTGAATCTCTAAATTTTACTAAATTTACATTGACAGTGTTAGATTTTTTCACAATTCGATCAGTGTACCTTATTGTTATCTTTTTATCTTCTCGATCGGGTAAAGTTGACTCAAATTTGTATGGAGTTGGAACAGCTTCCCTTAGTTTGCCGCTAGGGGCGCTGTTCCAACTCCATGCAAATTTGAGTTAACTTTTACCCGATCGAGAAGTTAAAAAACTCCCACTAAGCGCACAGATTCACGCAGCTTAACGAGAAAACAGTATGTAGTGCAGATGTTATTACGAGTATAACTGTTAGTTTCCGCATGAGTAGATGTCGAGAATTCAGTAGTAGCGGCGCCGCGAGTCTAACGGGCTACCGTTACATCTATAACCAGCAGACGCGATTCTGTGTTTCATTGTTTTCTACGTCACCATCATTGGCCTACAAGACTCAAAGAATTGAGAGAGAAAAAAACTACGTAATTTTTTTCTATTGCCCTTGTAGGCATACGAGCATACGGCCCACCTGATGGTGAGTGGTTACTGTCGCCCATTGACTTACGCAATGCCAGGGGCAGAGCCAAGCCGCTGCCTACCGTTAAGTACTCTCCACTAGCCTCGTTTGAAGAAGGATATGTCATAAAGCTCGGGAAACGCCGTGGAGGGGAACTCATTCCAAAGCCGGATGGTGCGTGGCAAAAAAATGTCTGGAAACGCACTGTCGATAAACGCAGTGGCTCCAGGTAGTAGGGATGAACTGTACTTCGGTGGCGGGCGGTGCGATGATAAAAACGAGATGAAGGTATCATCTCGAACAATTCCTCAGAGCACTTCCAATGTTGCACCAAAAAACCTTTCACCCTTCGATATATTTTTTACCTATTTATTTAAATAAAAATGAAATTCTGTTTGTTGGCAATCTTGGTAATATATCATCCGAGGTTTTACAAAAAAAAAAATGGAATTGATTATGATCTCTTTTTAGGTCAAGTAGTTAGCAAACACAATCATAAAGTTTAACTTGAAAGATGTTTGTGTTCGCACAGACCAGTTCATCGCGTAAGCGTGCAATGATAACGGAATTGCTTACTCTAATTACTGCCCACCTGTCTCGAGTGTTTGATGATTGAGCACACAAGCACAACTAGTGCACAACATCTGCACGTTGCTGTTGGAATTCGCATTTCTCTTAAACATATATTCGTCTTAATCAGACGGTAGTCTAGATCAGGGGTGGCCAACCGGTAGATCGCGATCGACCGATCGATCGTGGCAAAATAAAAAAATATAAATACATAGAACAGACTGCGCAACGTAATCACCAATTGCTGCACGCATCATCTCCATCTTGTATCATTTGTTAATAAACATTACGTCACATTATAAATTATTTATTCTCTCTTCCACACAATAGTTCTCTTTTATTAAATATTTACAGCTTTATGTTAATCTTTTCAATAAATGAAAATATAATATTTATTTGTATACAGTTTTTTTACGTCCTCGATTGCGTAAAAGTTAACCCAATTTTGTATGCAGTTGGAACAGCGCCCCTAACGGCAAAGGAAGGCATACGATTCCATTCCATACAAATATAAGTTATCCTTTACGCTATCGAGAACGTTAAAAAACTCGCACTAAGCACACTGAACTACATTGTTTCATTAAATTTCAAAAAATGTCATTAATAAATTGTAGAGTGTTACATCAGTAAACAGTAGATATTAGTTCTAATCAAGCTGGCCACCCCTGGTCTAGATGTAGTTTTAATTGAAAGTACCGCCATCTAGTTTCTAGTTTGACAACTACACATAAATAATGAAGTTTATTAAAATTTATAAATCTCGGTGTATTTTAGTTATCGAATACCGACAAAATCATATATTTAATGTAAATGCGACAAAATCGAACTCGATTGTAGGTGTGTGCGTGTATTAGAAAATATTTTTATTGTTTAATTATGGTAAATTCGGCGCGTAGGTATTTCCAAATGAGTGCAATCACTGTAATGTTGGACTGTATGTATTTTGTTATTGTAGTTAGACAAGTGACGTTTGATGCATTTATTTTATATACGTGGTATACAATACAGGTTGAATTTTATTTACTATAACAGCACATTCATGGCCTGAGTTGAGTACAAAATAGTTCGAGCTCTAGATAACATGCGGCGTTGAAAAACCTTTTCATTACAATTTTGAAATTCAACCTGTAGAATTAAAATATTTAAGTACGTCGACACAACAGTAATTATATTCTCACTGTTGTTCATATTTAATTCTGGTTAAAATGAGAACCTTAGCATATCTGACAGAAATAATAATACTTTAATGATCCATAAATATTTTTATTAATTAACTTTACCTAGTACATAACTTTTCAATTGTCAAAATATTACATTGTAAATAAAGTAAATACAATAAAATATAGTTTTTCCTCTCATTTTAGCCAGTTACAAAGTCTGTGTTAGCATCAAAATTATAATAATACATTAATATTACCTATAAAATTAAATAAAAAAATCGTGTTCTTATGACTACTTAGAATAAATTTTCAGTCCTGTGCAATAATAACAGATGGCGCTGTAAGGTTGTAACTTTCTAGTTTCTACTTTTAGTGATAATAGTTGACCTTTTTTGTAGGTAGTCATACGAGCATGTTAATGTTTGTAAACATTTTTATTATTAAAAAAAATCTATTTATTTCGTTATTTTTAAGTTTACGATGATTTTAATTGTTCTCGTTAGTTTCCTTGGGAATATTTATCAATTAGTATTAGTAAGTACGAATTTTATTATTCACATAAATTTATGGAACGGGGATCTTTTAGCGCCAAAATGTATTCTCGTAATTCCAAATAAGCATCATTGAATATAAATCATATTAAACTCATTCTATGGATAACAGTACGTGTACATATCTTAAAAAATCTTATTTTCGTCTTTCAAATCGCCTAACTTGAGGTTGGATACTCAACGAACGTGTTAGAGTTTATACTTCTTTCACATAAATACGGAATGTTGTGTTTAAGATGTTTTTTGTTGCAGAAGTTGGGCGGCCGTACCAATGTCGGCAAATGTCATCACGATCGAGAATACTGCTGTGTTACGTAATTCTTTTGTCGATTATAGAATTTTTTATTGTCAGTTTTTGTAACATTTCTCCTTATATTATTATAATCAGATTTAGTTGGTACGTAGTACGGTTCATTCGGTATCGGTCAAATTTTACTACCAAATCTATTTTAAATGACTTTTCACTACTGTACATACCTGGTAACATTAAAACGCATTAAATTATTAATTTATCGGTCAATTCCAGCTTATGTTTTCGTTGATCATGGCGTCATCTATTGAAAAACGAAACGCAAAAAGAAGTATAACCTCAAACAGTTAATGTTGCCACTCTGTAAAATTAAATTGAAATTCGGTTTGAATCCCCGTTTGCTATTAAAATACCGTTGTTGAATTATTATTGTTCGTGATTTTTCTCGATTATTCCAAAATTTTTGTCGTGAATTTTTTTGACTTGACTAAATGAAATAACGCTTCTAAAGTGTATTACGTCTGTAAATATAGTACGAAACTAATACTTTATTGTAATAGTGAATGTTGTAATTTGTATATAGGTAACGAAAATTAAATTTTAAATACATAGATAAAACTGTGAGTGTTCATTTATTTTCAAAACAATCCCCGTTGTTTGAATTTAACCCTTTTAGTGCTTAGCATATTTTCACATATTTTGCAGAAGTTGCAAAAGGATTTTTGAATAAAGTACATTATAAAAAAAATACAAAAATCAATGCTAAATTCACAGCAAAATAAGTTTAAAATGGTTATTTCTAGATGTTATTAAGTTATTAAAAATGTCATAGGTACGTGCACGCACTAAAACAAGTCTGTACAGGTTGATACCTAATACTTAAAATGAAACTGCGCAATAGTCGGTATTCCGACGCTCCGCACTTTATACGTATTAATAGAGTCGACATATCGACGTTCCGCACCCAATGGGTTAAGGTTCAAACTAATTTAACGGCCTGTTACTTTCATTATTCTTTGGAATTTAGTGTGGTCTCCTTTTACGACAGTGACACGTACCAGTGAGGCAGTGCTCTTTGCTTGGAGCAGACATCGTTTTTTTCCGTAGATAACGGCGTCGCTGTGCCCCTCGTTGTTTTTAGACCCCAAAACAGCCTTTCCCGAAGTGGGCGATAAAGCCCTTTTGTGGGCGCTGCAGGCCTAAAGGGGGGCGGTAAGAGACCCAGAAAGAAAATGGGGGCGTTGTGTAGAGGCTTGGGAAGCGATTTGTAATTTCATCTAGGGGGACTCTTAGACACTGACTGAACTACCGCTATAGTGGTTTTTAAGTAGGTGAAAAAATGGGGGCGCTAAAAAATAATTTATTCTTAAAGTAGGCAGTAGACAAAATAAGTGTGGGAATCCCTGCCCTAAAGCATCGGATGAGATGTTTGTCTTCATTTGAGGCAACAGAGAATCCCCTGTCAGCTACTGAACTTGGCAATCAACTCGTGCGGTTACGCTGGCATAACCCAGCTTAGGTTAACAGCTGAAGCAGGAAAAAAAGGTAATCAAAACGTATAGAATAGTCTTATGAAAATAAATCGCGAAATTAATAGGTAAAAGTAGTGTTACAGTCACTCTTCAAACTGACTCCCAATTGGACTAGTTAATTTTTTTTATTGCCCTTGTAAGCCGACAATCATACGGCCCACCTGATAGTGCGTGGTTACCGTCGCCCGTGGACTTCAGCAATGCCAGGGGCAGAGCCAAACCGCTGCTTACCAGTACGTGTCTTAAACTGGTAGTTTCTGAAACCGAAAGGCTAGTCTTCAATGTGAATAAAACTAAACATAAGCCTTGTAATGGATATTACCATTTACGACAAGCTCCACTTAACTTATGGCCACTATCGAGGCATCGACAAATAAAACCAACATAAAATATTCAAAGTAAATAATTTTATTGGAATAATCATTATGGAATATTATGAACATACATAGAAGAACAACACAGTAAAATTGTACATTTTACAAACAATTACAGAATCATCAGTTAGTTACAAATAGTCTAATGTATACAGTAGTTACGTGCCAATAGATACGTATTCACGCAATTTGTTTTTGACAGAGAAATATTAAAAAAAAAAATTGACTTTTTAGTATTTTATTACGAAAAATGACATGTGTCATTTAAAATTTAAACTGTCATCAATATGTACTTGCAACAACGTTTTGTGTAAAGAGCTAGACAACGCTTACCTTTTACAAAATGATTTTGTTATTGTGAATTTTATTCGTTTATCTTGGACGAATATTTTTTGGGTTAAGTTAACACCTTGACTGCCGTGTAGGTCACCGGTGTCCTACGTGGCGCACTATGTCTATCTCTGTTCTGTTCTGTGTGCACAGTTGGAACAGCGCCCCTAGCGGCAAACGTAGGCAAACGATCCCATTCGATACAAATATGAGTTAACTTTTACGCTATCGAGAACGTTAAAAAACTCGCACTAAGCACACTGTTCTGTTCTGTCTAGAACAGTCGCATATGGGCCTTTTCAAAGCGTCCAACGCAGTCAACGTGACCTCAAGCAGCGGTCACCGTCCTAGTAAATTAACCCATAGACGAAGCCCACTGAGTTTCTCGCCGGATCTTCTCAGTGGGTCGCGTTTCCGATCCGGTGGTAGATTCTGCGAAGCTCTGCTCTTGATAGGGCCAGTGTTAGCAACACTCCGGTTTGAGCCCCGTGAGCTCACCTACTAGCTCGGTAAATCTAGAATAACCCCTCGAGGTTACTAGAATAGGTAGGAAAAAAAAGTTAACGTGTTAAGTGAATCCTCACGCGAGACGGTGCGTGGCCTCCTAACACTAAATATACAATTAACGGCCGTCTCGTGTAGTGGTAAGTGACATGGTCACTACACAAGGAGGTCGCGGGTTCGAATCCCGCCAAAGGAAGATATTTGTATGATAAATATAAATGTCTTTTCCAGGGTTATGGATGTCTATTAAATATATGTATGTGTATAATAAAAAATCTTACATTTATATCCGTTATCTGGTACTTGTAACACAAGTTCTTTACGAACTTATCACGGGACCAGTTAACGTGGCGTGATTGTTAGTAAATATTTATTTATTTATTAT
The DNA here is from genome assembly GCF_030269925.1 of Bombyx mori. Classification (NCBI taxonomy): domain Eukaryota; kingdom Metazoa; phylum Arthropoda; class Insecta; order Lepidoptera; family Bombycidae; genus Bombyx; species Bombyx mori. The sequence goes on from NC_085114.1 coordinate 1,821,700, forward strand.
TTATTTATTTAATTACGTGGATACATATCTAGCGTCAGCGTCTATACACACGCATGTCTAATATTTATGCCATTAAGGCATCTAATTGGGGCAGGTCATTTTTAGTACGTGAACTACGAAGACTTGGTGGTAGATACATCGAAAATTGTTAACCTAAAAATGTTCATAATAATATATAATTTGAATCTTCTATAACGACGAAAGTATGTGAGGTACGCTTAATTGATAAAACAATTTGAACAATACCCATAAATTTTATACGCAACTAGAAATTAATTAATTAGTCACCGTTTTGAAATTGTAATATTATGTCTATTTAATTTGTTTACTTTCATAATTTATGTAATGTTTACCAATACTGATATATAGTTTAATCGGACAATTGACAATGATAATCTAAAGTTATCAGTAATCCAGCCTAAGGCCTAGGCCGCACTACGGTGAAACCGCAACGGTTATTAACCGTGTGAGTTTATGAAACACGAAAACGAATACGTAGATTTGAGAAAAAAATCTTTCATAACAAATATCAAAATTTAAGAAAACCCCTAGAGAATTTTTTCAATTACTATCGGATATCAGTAGCCAGTTTTATGGAAACAAAATTTCGCAAATATATTTGACGTTTCAAAAAACCGCCCGCTGTTACGTATAGTGCGTGCACGGATACCTAGTTCTATGGATTACAAATTTTGTTACGGTTTTTTCCGTGACAATTTTGTAACATTTCGCGGTTTTAAAATCAGTCGCGGGAAAAACCGTAGTGCGGCCTAGGCCTAAGATTAAAATCCAGTTAAAACCAGCATAATGTTTCCCTACCGTTAAATAAAATCAGTTCCGTTTTTTCATAATGTTTCGGACGTTTTTTTTTTAATTATTTAATGTTATTTACGGTTGGCATTTTTGTTCGCGGAAGACAAAAAAGAAGCAATGGTATTTTAATAGTTATTTAAAATGTAGCTCGTATTTTTGTTTCCAATAAAAATTGCTAGATGGCTCTGTAATCAATTTCTCTATGTGATTCTCAAGTAACGAAAAGGTTTTATTAATTATCTCGCAGAGAAAATGTTCACTTACTTAGTAATCGGCCATAATAAGTATTGCTATATATATATTTCAACTCAAACTAAATAAATTCATTTCTTTCTTTTTAACTGCTTACGTATTACATATACATCAACTTCATAGACAATTATTTTGTTTAAAACAGAAGAAAGCGAATCTTTTAGTTTTCTAAAGTTTAGCTTCATCAATTTCAGTACCAACTTATTTGTGACAAAAAAAAACATACATCCGAGCGCACCCGGTTGGACAGGTCACTAGCTCGTTTGATCATAGGACTGACGTCGGTCGCGTCTGGGTGCTTAGTACGACTTTTTTAACACTCTCGATAGCTTAAAAGTTAACTCAAACTTGTATGGAGTTGGAACAGCGCCCCTAGCAGCAAACGTAGGCAAACGTTCAAACTCCATACAAATTTGTAAAATATAACGCTCGCACTAAGCAAACAGAACCGCAAGACACGGTACTCTTAACAACAATCTTTAAAAAAACAACTGGAAGATGCGTATTTCGTCTAAATAAAATTTCACTACAGAGATCTCTGATGATTACTAACAGTACTAGAGCTTAGTCGAACAATCATTAAATAATACGTATTTTTAATTATTCCTAAAAAAAATACTAAAAATAAATATAATTGAATATTGGCTGAAGAAAAGTTAATTGCACGTGTGGTACGCGAGATGCTGAAGTGATACAATACTCTAACATTAAAACAGAAGATGTTCTGATACCAGCGATCCTATTATCGTGGAAATGATAACCTTAGTCTAACTGCCAGACCTCAAGATAGTATTGGTTCTTACTGCGCGAAAAGTACAATAGGTGTAGGCAGCGGCTTGGCTCTGCCCCTGGAATTGCTGAATTCAATGGGGGACGGTAACCACTCACCATCAGGTGGGCCGTATGCTCGTCTGCCTACAAGGGCAAAAAAAAGGGTGTCGAGAAAGCATGTTTTTACAAAATTTCACGGTATTTAATATTGTTACGCGAATAAGAGTAACGCCATCTGTCGTCGAATAGCAGAAACGAATATCAAAAGACCTATATAGTGATATCAAAAATGCTCGAGAACTGTAAAGCCATCTATTATCAAATAGCGGAAACACATATCGGAACTACTCGTCGTATCGGGAATGTTCTCGATAATTGTAGAGTTGTAGCGTCGACTATAAAAGCGTTGCAGAGACGACACGAAGGACTAGTTAAGGCGACGCTGATGTAGCCTCTCAAGGCTATCAGCTTAAGTAGGAAAAAAAAGTAGGCAGTTAGAAATCGGATCTAGTCGAAGCGAAACAGCGAACGGATCACCTGAAGCGAAGCGGAAGAACGAATTGTAAAGTGTTCCTAAGTGTTAAATAGAGTTTTAACTTAACAATATTCAAACGTAGACGGACATCACATTCTCGGGCATCCGATGACCACGAAAACATTATTATACAATTTATCAGTATTGTATTGGCTTCGAATAATACTTTTGACGTCCTCATTCAAATGTAAATCATAATAAATAGTTAGCTCAGGGTTTCTTACCGGATCATCGCAGAGGGTCGCGATTCAGATCCGGTGGTAGATTCTGCGAAGCAATGTTCGGGAAGTGACGTCATTGTTCAGAATTTTTAAAATATCAGCTCAATATTTTCGCGATTCGTTTTAATAGTTTACAGTCATTTCAATCATCGAAAAGTTGCATCCCCAAATAAAACTAGAAACAAAAGTTTCTTTGAAGAAAATAGATGTTCATATTGCAAATGCATCTATGGCGCAATGTGAGCGTATAGTCCGTCAAATGTAGCACGATACGCGGGACAGTCGCCAAAGGTTTAAGTTTTTGTTCAAAAAAAGATCGATAATCGAAAACTGTTGATAAAAAAAAACCTTTTTTCTATTAACAACTGTCGCTCGGATCAATCTAAAGTTAACAAACAGTAAATATAACAATTTTATTAACGCAATAAATATAGAACAAATTCATATTAATAAATAGTAACCATTACTGTAAAATAAAAATAAAAGATGTCAAATTTATATGATATAACTACCGTGAAGTGGATTATCAGTTTGTTTTAAGAAAAATATTTCGACTTCAGTTTTTGTCAAAACACCTTTATCATTTATTAATAATTAATAGTTTAAAAAAACTAACAAAATACGCTTTTATAGAATATCCAACTAAAAAATAGAAAATAAATTTTAATAAATTTGATGTTATTGTAAAAAAACGTGAGGTGCTTTTCAGGATATTATCAAAATAACCCTTCTGCTCATATCTGTTCATAAAATATTTATAACTACTGAAACCATGCACCCCACGCTTTTTTTACAATAAAATCATTTCGTTCTTCGCCCAGACGTGCCTACCTATCAAAACTCAAAAAAAAAGTTATGTATGTATGTATCTTGCAAAAACATTACCTTAAAATTGTATTTTACACGGAATTTAAATTTTCAATATCTAGTCAAGATATAATTACTTAAAACAAATGATCAATCGCACCCCTTGATGAAACTATTTTTCATACAACCGTACAAGTCAAATTACTTAAAAAACTAGATTATATCATATTATATTATTACAGTTTTACTATTATGCTAATAATTTAGCGTATATTATTATGTAATATAACAATAAAACTTAGTAGGAATAAGTCTTCATTTGGTTTGGACGCACGGATGGTGAGATCTTTTCTGAAAAAAAAGACAAAATTTCCAAAAATTTACTTATTTTAAACCTTCTTTATTGCGGTGGAAGACTGTCGAAGGTCAGGTCAGTTTGGCGGTGAGTATTCACCCATGTCAGGGGTCACGCAAGTAAATCACGTGTCTACGGGATTCCATGAATCTGTACTAGCTACCGACGAATAGATCGTTCGAGACAAATCCGTATGTCGTTTCGTATAAACTTGTTTATTTATAGCAGACTAGCGACCCGCCCTCGCTTCGCTTCGGAAACATTAAAACACACATGAAACCAAAAAAATAAAATAATTTTTTTTTAAAAAAAAAGTAGCCTATGTTCATCAGGGACAATGTCGGCTTCTAATGGAAAAATAATTTTTCAAATCGGTCCAGTAGTTTCGGAGCCTATTCGAAACAAACAAACAAACAAATCTTTCCTCTTTATAATATTAGTATATATAGATATAGATAATATTAGTATAGATATAGACGAGAAAGTGAAAATCTTCCATCGAGAGGATACTACTATATTGCTCGGTGGACCGCCGTTCCGAATGTCATTCGTACTTATTCAATTTCCTTGATATTAGCTAGTTTTTCACTGGTTCTAGACCGTAGTGTAATCTCGCACGGTTAGGTATCACCAACCTTCCCATTTTTGGCGGGATTATTAATGCCTTCCGGTTTGAAGTTTTTTTTATTGCTTAGATGGACGGATGAGCTCACAGCCCACCTGGTGATAAGAGGTTACTGGAGCCCATAGACAACTATAACGTAAATGCGCCACCCACCTCGAGATATAAGTTCTAAGGTCTCAGTATAGTTACAACGGCTACCCCACCCTTCGAACCGAAACGCATTACTGCTTCACGGCGGAAATAGGCGGGGTGGTGGTACCTACCCGTGCGGACTCCCAAGAGGTCCTACCACCAGTGACAAGGGTGACTGTCTATGCCTCAAGGTGGGTGGACATTCAGGCTGTGTTGCCTATGAGCTCCGGTAGAAATACCAAATGAACCCATGAGCTCGTTAGAACGTCTATGCTATAAAGCCACCACACACTACTAGTCCTCCAATCCACATCATAACCCACGACAAACTTGGTTCTGTCTTGTCTAGGTTGCCTTAGAGAATAGGGAATGATAGCCTTCTCTAGACACGGTTGACAGGAATCAATGCGGCGCTCGCTTAAGCTCTGAAATGGCTGGACCGATTTTGACGGAACTTTATTGGCACGTAGCTGATGTAATAAGGAGTAACTTAGGCTCGCTATATCTTAGAAAAAAATCTGATATTATTTTCAAATAAAATAATGTTTTGTTAAATCGAACGTGTACGAAGTGACGGGCACAGCTAGTTGTAAATAAATAATAGTTTAAAAAAACTAACAAAATACGCTTTTATAGAAAATCCAACTAAAAAATAGAAAATAAATTTTAATAAATTTGAATTAAAAATAGTGTAAGAAAAAATGATTTTATTGTAAAAAAAAAAGCGTGGGATGTTTTTCAGAATGTTCATGGTATCAGTAGTTATAAATATTGTATGAACAGATATGAGTAGGTTATTTGGATAACATCCTGGAAAGCACCCCACGCTTTTTTATAATAAAATCATTTTTTCTTACACTATTTTAATACAAATTTATTAAAATTTATTTTCTATTATCTATTTTTTGTTGGATTTTCTATAAAAGCGTATTTTGTTAGTTTATTTAAATTATTATTTATTTTTCATTTTTTAGTTAAATTTCAATTTTTTCATTTTTTTTTTAATATAGAATTGTCATCGGTCCTTAATACCAAATTTCGAGTTAATCCGACATTTTGAAGAGGGTCAAAATCGTGTTCAAAGATTCCGTTACAAACATACACATAAGCCTGAAGCTAATAAAAGCGTATTAATAAAATGTAAATTATAGAATGAACTCACCAGTTGTCTTGTTACTTGTCTATTAGCGAGAGACGTAGAACTTCATCGAGCGCCCGCTGTTCTGCCTCCAACTGTTGAGCTCTTGTGGCTTGTTCCTTCGCAGACAGAGCCAGCGCCTCCTGCAGCTCAGGGTCGGAGTCCATGGGCGGAGGAGTAGGCGGAGACATCGTCATCGTCGCCAGAGACGCCTCGATCGCCCTACGGAAGCTCTGGCAATGTAATCTAGCCTCTACTGTAATCCTTATTCAAGTGCCAAACATATATAGAGCTATCTCAATAACTTCGTCTAAGGCATATCGAATTTGTCTAACGTTTGTCTAGATCAGGGGTGGCCAACCGGTAGATCGCGATCGTCCGGTCGATCGTGGCAAGACAAAAAATAAATAAATACATAGAACAGACTACGCAACGTAATCACCAATTGCTGCACGCATCATCTTCATCTTGTATCATTTGTTAATGAACATTAAGTCACATTATTTATCCTCTCTTCCACACAATAGTTCTCTTTTATTATATAACTAGCGACCCGCCCTCGCTTCGCTTCGGAAACTGTAATTTATTATTGATTTCTCCACTATTTAATGGATGTTATTATACATAATTCGACGCTTGAAAGGCAAACGTGACTAAGCGACAATAACTGCTTTGTAAATAAATGATAGGCAATAACCATATTTGATGCGCAAAAAAAAATATATTTCTAGGTCTATTAAAATCATTTCAATCCTACAGCTGGATTCGTTAAAATATATATTTTTTCAGGTATTTCAACTTTAAATTAGTCTACTGTAAAGTTCACGCATTGTCGCTTAGTCACGTTTGCCTTTCAAGCGTCGATTATAAACCTTCCTCTTCAATCACTCTATCTATTAAAAAAAAAACCTCATCAAAATCCGTTGCGTAGTTTTAAAGATTTAAGCATACATAGGGATATAGGGACAGAGAAAGCGACTTTGTTTTATACTATGTAATGATTTCAGCTCTATCGCGATCTTTTTAATAAAAGAAAATATACTACTTATTTGTATACTGAACTATATTGTTTCACTAAATTTCAAGAAATGTCATTGGTAGGTTGTACAGTGTTTCGTCAGTAAACAGTAGATCTTGGTTTTAATCAAGCTGGCCACCCCTGGTCTATAGTGTGTAGCGAAGTAGCTGTAAATTAGCAATGGCGTGAATCTAATCACACAACAAATTATTTTAATTATATACTTTAGTCTTAATGTATGAAAATACATAGAAATACGAATAAAATGTGATATTTACATCTTTTGATATTTGAAATTCAAATCATAGATCCAAATAGGATGTCGTAGAAGAAACACCAAAAAAAGAAACAGAAAAGTATTTTCTATCATCAAAACAAGAACAGTCTTTTGTTCCTATGGCACGTTGCAAAAGATATGCCGTTGATGGAGATGATAGATGAATGGAGATACTGGGAGATATAACCCAAGGAAGTTTGACGTCCAAAACCCTTTGCAGCAAGATAAGAGGATGCGCTGCTACAATCCCACGTACTGTTTTTTTTTATTGGTTAGATGGGTGGACGAGCTCACAGCCCACCTGGTGTTAAGTGGTTACTTGAGTCCATAGAGATCTACAACGTAAATTCCGCAACCCACCTTGAGATATGAGTTCTAAGGTTTCCGTATAGTTACAATGCCCCACCCTTCAAACTGAAACGCATTACTGCTTCACGGCAGAAATAGGCACGATGGTGGTACCTACCCGTGCGGACTCACAAGAGATCCTACCTAAAGTAACTGTGGGATAAGGACAGAAAGACAGAGAGAATGTTACAGGTGATAAGGCGTACTATACACACGGGCCACACGGAATCGTGGTGGGTACTATTTTCTCGTGGAGCAGTCACGAAATCCAATTCGAACGATGGAAAATAATAAACCTTCAGGAATTATTGAATAAGCAATCATTTGGTAACTTAGTGGGCGTTACCCTACTTCAAGACATATGTCGCGTGAATGTCGATCGGAACACATCAAGATTTTTGTTTTGTTACGATTGGCAGTTTTTAGGATAATTTTTTTGGGCGGATGTAAAATCAAACGTTTTGTTTAAAAATGAAAATATACCTTATACGCTACTAACACGTCATAGATTTACAGCAATGATTGGAAATATTACAAGTACCGCTGTCTGGTTTCTAAACTTGTAGGAGAAAACTTCGTTTTTTTTCGATTTTACACGACAGATTTCAGACTATTTTTGGTATTTATTATTTTTATTCTTTACATTCGACGATACGCATACTTTGGTATTTTTCCGGCCACGAATGGACTAGGACAGAAAAAAATATCCTAAAAATGTTCAATTTCAACATACATACAATTAGTAGATATTACTAGAGAATAACAAGAAACAGGTTTGCATTACAGAAGACCGGCTGATTTATTTTATTTATTAATTGAAGTTAGTAATTACCGTAATCAATTATTAGAAGAAACGTTCTAAAACAACATGGCAAATTTTAATTGAACTGATAAAAATATTTGATACATATAAATAGCTATTTAACAACGGATAACAATGATGTCAGCTCATTTTTACCCATAGATTTTCACCAAGAACATTGACTTAGCGGACGGCGCTGGTATCTTCTATGGAATTATGAGGGTTTGCGAATTCCGACATACAGGAGCGCTTAGGCAACCAGAGGGTTAGTCACCATGAGCAGCGTCAAAATAATTGTCAACTTTCTGCTGTGTCCACTTCTGGGAGATTTCGACTGCTGGACCGTTATGTCTTGTTCAGGGGTTCCCAAACTCATTTTGTCTACTGCCCACTTTGAGAATAAATTATTTTTTAGCGCCTCCCTTTTTTAACCTACTTAAAAACCACTATAGCCAGAACTCATACGGTGTCTAAGAGTCCTCCTATATGAAATCACAAATCACCTCCCAAGCCTCTACACAACGCCCCTATTTTTTTTCTGGATGTCTTACCGTCCCCCTTTAGGCCTGCAGCGCCCACAAGGGGCGTTATCGCCCACTTTGGGAAAGGCTGGCCTAGTTTAACAACCTTCTTCTTCTTCTTCTTCCGTCCTTGTTCCCATTATCTGGGGTCGGGTCTCCTCACTCTACGGCGCCAGGTTGATCTGTCCTGTGTTGTCGGTTTTGGCAATGAGACTTTCTTAAAGTCTCTTTCGATGTTTGACGACCAGGTCGATGGCGGGCGGCTTCTACCTCTCTTTTGTTCGGGCAAGCTTAATGCGATTTTCATTACATGGTCTTCGTCCCGTCTCATGATATGGCCATACCATCTAAGGCAATTTTCCGTCATTTTGTCCGTGATTGATGCGACTTTAATGTCTAGTTTAACAACCAAACGACAATATTTCGTTAAGCTAGTAACTGAATGACTGATTGGAATTTATGACTTACAATTAATATTATTTTACTATCACTTAGGAAACTAACATTAACTCGTTCACTTCTTGGCCGATCAGTAGCTAGCTGGACATTGGAAGCAAGAATGGAAAACTGTGGTCAAAAGATCTGCCCATCGTCACAAGTGTTTTTAAAAACTGGACCTTAACTTCTATTGTGGTAACGACGAACCCGCCAGAAGCTAAAGGTGTTATAGTACTCACAAACACTGTGAGAAGTAGTCTGCCAACAATATTTTTGTTTTTATTGCTTAGATGGATGGACGAGCTCACACTCCACCTGATGTTAAGTGATTACTGGCGCCCATAGAGATCTACAACGTAAATGCGCCACCCACCTTGAGATATAAGTTCTAAGGTCTCAATTATAGTAACAACGGCTGCCGAAACGCATTACTGCTTCACGGCAGAAATAGACAGAGTGGTGGTACCTACCCGCGCGGACTCACAAGAGATCCTACCACCAGTAATACTTACAATTCATCTTACCTCTGGCAGACAATTTCAGTTAGTACACATCGAGTACTATATACCATCAAGTAGACCAAGTTAATTCGTAATCATAAGTGTAATTAAGAGGGATTTTGCTTGATACCAGTTGAGGAAAGAATTACAATGTGGAGACGCCCGAGACAGAGAGAGATACGTTCAATGCAACAGTACTGGAAAACAGAGATACCGTGGAGGGTCATTATTTTCTTAAGAATTAAAAGATTAAAAGAAGCACTGCTCTTGCTAGGGTTCCTGTTAGTAACATCGTCAGGTTTGAGCCCCGTGAGCTCACCTACTAATTCTGCGAATCTAGAATAACCCCTCGAGGTTACTAGAATAGGTAGGAAAAAAAAGTAAAGTTACTGTTTATGTAGTTTTTACGGTTTTTGTATTTGGTAAAATTTTATCTTGTTTCGATTTTGAATAAACTATACCTATTCGAATTTGTATTTTTTGTTAGTTAACATATATCGGTGACTTTACTTGAATTACAAAAAATATATTTTAAAAGGCGCAAGTGAAATCGCGACCCTCGACTAGTTCAGAAAATAATAAGACAATGTCACCTTCGAAACTGTGACAATTCTGATAAAAAATTTAAATTCAGGATCTTATCTCACAGCTCCTCGCGACTATAATAATATTTATGCGTATATATTATGGCCAATTCGACACTAAAATTTTCACTAAGCCGTTCAAGATTCAACAATAATGTCGTTCAAAACATTAAAATTAATAAGTGCTCTCGTATTCCTAACATTTAAGCGCGGTGTAGCCACGGAAGACTCGTCCGGGACCGTACCAAGCTTTTCATCAATAGCTGAAGCCCTCGGATACGATTGCGTTGCTCACAGGATCACAACAAAAGACGGTTACATACTCACCCTGTTCAATATACCGGGCAACAAAACCAGGCCGATTTTTTTTATGCACGGATTCGGAGATTCCTCACGCACGTTCATAGTCCGAGGGAACACATCTATGTTGGTATCCGTGGCCAAAGCCGGGTATGACGTGTGGGCCGGGAACATGAGGGGGAATGAATACTCCCGCGACCACGTGACGCTGAACGCAGATATAGACGTCGCGGCCTACTGGAATTTTTCGTACCACGAAGTCGGCGTGTACGATCTGCCCGCCCAAATCGATTACATACTGAACAAGACCCAACAAAATCGACTGAGTGTCATAAGCCATTCCCAAGGAAGCGCCGTATTCTTTGTGCTCTTATCCACTTACCCCGAGTACAATGAAAAGATTCGACCCCTAATAACACTAGGGCCTTAAGTACGCAGCGCTCTCTCGCGGCGTTAGGGTGCTTTGACGTCAGGCGTTGTAATTTTTTACAAATTTTATTTTAGCGTCCGAGTGAATGTGTATACTAGTGTATATACTAGATAATGTCCGAAAAATTGATAGAAATAGTTAGAAAATACCCATGCTTATACAATGTCACATCTGAATCACTCGATTTCTTAATACTTTTAAATTTTCACACTGCTATCGAAAGGCACTAGGATTTGGCGAGTGCGTTGCGTCAAGGAGCGTTAGACTCATCTAATCCATTGGTGTGACATAAAAGAGCGCGACGTTAAAACGCGGCGCTAAGTACGCGTTCTGTTTGACGAAGCCATAAGTTGGTACGTAGTACGGTTCATTCGGTATCGTTCAAATTTTACTACCAAATGTATTTTAAATGACTTTTCACAATTCTACATACCTGGTAACATTAAAACGCATTAAATTATTAATTTATCGGTCAATTCCAGCTTATGTTTTCGTTGATCATGGCGTCATCTATTGAAAAACGAAACGCAAAAAGAAGTATAACCTCAAACAGTTAATGTTGCCACTCTGTAAAATAAAATTGAAATTCGGTTTGAATCCCCGTTTGCTATTAAAATACCGTTGTTGAATTATTATTGTTCGTGATTTTTCTCGATTATTCCAAAATTTTTGTCGTGAATTTTTTTAACTTGACTAAATGAAATAACGCTTCTAAAGTGTATTACGTCTGTAAATATAGTAACGAAACTAATACTTTATTGTAATAGTGAATGTTGTAATTTGTATATAGGTAACGAAAATTAAATTTTAAATACATAGATAAAACTGTGAGTGTTCATTTATTTTCAAAACAATCCCCGTTGTTTGAATTTAACCCTTTTAGTGCTTAGCTTATTTTCACATATTTTGCAGAAGTTGCAAAAGGATTTTTGAATAAAGTACATTATAAAAAAAATACAAAAATCAATGCTAAATTCACAGCAAAATAGGTTTTAAATGGTTATTTATAAATGTTATTAAGTTATTAAAAATCTCTTAAGTACATGAGCGTGCTAAAACACGTCCGTACAGGTTGATATCTAATACTTAAAATCAAACTGCGTAATAGTCGGTATTCCGACGCTCCGCACTTTATACGCATTAATAGAGTCGATCTATCGATAGTTCGCACTCAAAGGGTTAATGTTGAAACTGATATAACGGTCTGTTACTTTCATTATTCTTTGGAATTTAGTGTGGTCTCTTTTTACGACCGTGACACGCACCAGTGAGGCAGAGCTCTTTGCTTGGAGCAGAAATCATTTCGTATGGCGTATTTTTGATAACCTAAAGCAGCCTTTCCCGAAGTGGGCGATAACGCCCCTTTGCGGGCGCTGCAGGCCTAAAAGGGGGCGGTAAGAGACCCAGAAAGAAAATGGGGGCGTTGTGTAGAGGCTTGGGAGGCGATTTGTAATTTCATCTAGGGGGACTCTTAGACACCGACTGAACTACCGCTATAGTGGTTTTTAAGTAAGTGAAAAAATGGGGGCGCTAAAAAATAATTTATTCTTAAAGTAGGCAGTAGACAAAATAAGTTTGGGAGCCCCTGCCCTAAAGCATCAGATGAGTCATATGTTTGTATTCATTTGAAGGCAATAGAGAATCCCCTGACAGCTACTGAACTTGGCAATCAACTCGTGCGGTTACGCTGGCATAACCCAGCTTAGGTTACCAGCTGAAGCAGGAAAAAAAGGTAATCGAAACGTATAGAATAGTCTTAAGAAAATAAATCGCGAAATTAATAGGTAAAAGTAGTGTTACATTCACTCTTCAAACTGACTCCCAATTGGACTAGTTAATTTTTTGTATTGCCCTTGTAGGCCGACAATCATACGGCCCACCTGATAGTGCGTGGTTACCGTCGCCCGTGGACTTCAGCAATGCCTGGGGCAGAGCCAAGCCCCTGCCTACCAGTACGTGCCTTAAACTGGTATTTTCTGAAACCGAAAGGCTAGTCTTCAATGTGAATAAAACTCAACATAAGTCTTCTAATGGACATTACCATTTACAAGATCCACTTAACTTATGGCCACTATTGAGGCACCGACAAATAAAACCAAAATAAAATATTCAAAGTAAATAATTTTATTGGAATAATCATTATGGAATATTACATTATAACATTATGGACATATATAGAAGAAAAACACAGTAAAATTGTACATTTTACAAACAATTACAGTATCATCAGTTAGTTACAAATAGTCTAATGTATACAGTAGTTACGTGCCAATAGATACGTATTCACGCAATTTGTTTTTGATAGAGGAAAAAAAAATTATGACATTTTATTATTATAATAAGAAAAATGACATATGTCATTTAAAACTTAAGCCGTCTTCAATACTTGCAACGTCTTCTGTAAATCTAGCTAGCTAGACATCGCTTACCTTTTACAAAATAATTTTGTTATTGTGAATGTATTGTATTTGTGATTTTAACTTACTTGAGACCTTAGAACTTATATCTCGAGGTGGGTGGCGCATTTACGTTGTAGGTGTCTATGGGCTCCAGTAACCACTTAACACCAGGTGGGCTGTAAGCTCGTCCACCCATCTAAGCAATAAAAAAAAAAAGAATTTTATTCGTTTATCTTGGGCGAATATTTTTTGGGTTAAGTTAACACCTTGACTGCCGTGTAGGTCACCGGTGTCCTATGTGGTGCACTACGTCTATTTCTGTTCTGTTCGGTATGCTTAGTGCGAGTTTTTTAACGTTCTCGATAGCGTAAAAGTTAAACCAATTTTGTATGCAGTTGGAACAGCGTCCCTAGCGGCAAACGTAGGCAAACGATCCCATCCCGTACAAATATGAGCTAACTTTTACGCTATCGAGAACGTTAAAAAACTCGCACTAAGCACACTGTTCTGTTCTGTCTAGAACAGTCGCATATGGGCCTTTTCAAAGCGCCTAATGCAGTCATCGTGACCTCAAGCAGCGGTCACCGTCCTAGTAAATTAACCCATAGACGCAGCCCACTGAGTTTCTCGCCGGATCTTCTCAGTGGGTCGCCTTTCCGATCCGGTGGTAGATTCTGCGAAGCACGGCTCTTGCTAGGGCCAGTGTTAGCAACACTCCGGTTTGAGCCCCGTGAGCTCACCTACTAGATCGGTGAATTTAGAATAACCCCTCAAGGTTACTTACTAGAATAGGTAGGAAAAAAAAGTTTACGTGTTAAGTGAATCCTCACGCGAGACGGTGCGTGGCCTCCTAACAATAAATATACAATTAACGGCCGTCTGGTGTAGTGGTAAGTGACATGGTCACTACACAAGGGGATCGCGGGTGCGAATCCCGCCAAAGGAAGATATTTGTATGATAAATATAAATGTCTTTTCCAGGGTTATGGATGTCTATTAAATATATGTATGTGTATAATTAAAATCTTACATTTATATCCGTTATCTGGTACCTGTAACACAAGTTCTTTACGAACTTATCACGGGACCAGTTAACGTGGCGTGATTGTTAGTAAATATTTATTTATTTATTTAATTACGTGGATACATATCTAGCGTCAGCGTCTATACACACGCATGTCTAATATTTATGCCATTAAGGCATCTAATTGGGGCAGGTCATTTTTAGTACGTGAACTACGAAGACTTGGTGGTAGATACATCGAAAATTTTTAACCAAAAAATTTTCATAATAATATATAATTTGAATCTTCTATAACGACGAAAGTATGTGAGTTACGCTTAATTGATAAAACAATTTGAACAATACCCATAAATTTTATACGCAACTAGAAATTAATTAATTAGTCACCCTTTTAAAATTGTAATATTATGTCTATTTAATGTATTTGTTTTCATAATTTATGTAACGTTTACCAATACTGGTATATAGTTTAATTGGAATTGACAATAATAATCTAAAGTTATTAGTAATCCAGCCTAAGATTAAAATCCAGTTAAATCCAGCATAATGTTTCCCTACCGTTAAATAAAATCAGTTCCGTTTTTTTCATAATGTTTCGGACATTTTTTTTTTAAATTATTTAATGTTATTTACCGTTGGCATTATTGTTCGCGGAAGACAAAAAAGAAGCAATGTTTTTTTGTTAGTTAAAAATGTAGCTCGTATTTTTGTTTCCAATAAAAATTGCTAGATGGCTCTGTAATCAATTTCTCTATGTGATTCTCAACTAACGAAAAAGTTTTATTAATTATCTCGCAGTAAAAATGTTCACTTACTTAGTAATCGGCCATAATAACTATTGCTATATATATTTCAACTCAAACTAAATAAATGCATTTCTTTCTTTTTAACTGCTTTCGTATTATATATACATCAACTTCATAGACGATGATTTTGTTTAAAACAGAAGAAAGCGAATCTTTTAATTTTCTATAATTTAGCTTCATCAATTTCAGTACCAACTTATTTGTGACAAAAAAAAACAAATACATCTGAGCGCACCCAGTCGGACAGGTCACCAGCTCGTTTGATCATAAGACTGACGTTGTGTCTGTGTACTTAGTGCGAGTTTTTTAACGTTGTCGATAGCGTAAAAGTTAACTCAAACTTGTATGGAGTTGGAACAGCGCCCCTAGCGGTAAACGTAGGCAAACTTTTTTATTTCTTAGATGTGTGGACGAGCTCACAGCCCACCTGATGTTAAGTGGTTACTGGAGCTCATAGACATCTACAACGTAAATGCGCCACACACCTTGAGATATAGTTCTAATATATCTAATAATCTATTCTATAGTCACAACGGCTTCCCCACCCTTCAAACCGAAACGCATTACTGCTTCACGACAGAAATAGGCGGGGCGGTGGTACCTACCCGTGCGGACTCACAAGAGGTCTTACCACCAGTAATTACGCAAATTATAATTTTGCGGGTTTGATTTTTATTGCACGATGTTATTCCTTCACCGTGGAAGTCAATCGTGAACATTTGTTGAGTACGTATTTCATTAGAAAAATTGGTACCCGCCTGCGGGATTCGAACACCGGTGCATCGCTTCATACGAATGCACCGGACGTCTTATCCTTTAGGCCATGACGACTTCAAACTCCATACAAATTTGTAAAATATAACGCTCGCACTAAGCAAACAGAACCGCAAGACACGGTACTCTTAACAACAATCTTTAAAAATACAACTGGAAGTTGCGTATTTCGTCTAAATAAAATTTCACTACAGAGATCTCTGACGATTATTAACAGTACTAGAGCTTAGTCGAACAAACATTAAATAATACCTATTTTTAATTATTTCTTAAAAAAATACTAAAAGTAAATAGAATTACATACTCGCTGAAGAAAAGCTAATTGCTCGTGTGGTATGCAAGGCGCTGAATTCAGACAATACTCTAACATTAAAACAGAAGATGTTTGGCGCTTTTCTGATACCAGCGATCCTATTATCGTGGAAATGAAAACCCGATTCAAACTTCCAGACCTCAAGATACTATTGGTTCTTTCTGCGCGAAAACTACAATGAGTGTCGAGAAATCATTTTTTTACAAAAATTGACGGGTATTTAATATTGTTACGCGGGTAAGGGTAACGCCATCTGTCATAGGATAGCAGAAACGAATATCAAAAGTACTAGTGACATCGAGAACGCTCGAGAATTATAAAATAGCGGAAACACATATCGAAACTACTCGCCCTAATGGGAATGTTCTCGATAATTGTAGAGATGTATTGTCGACTATAAAAGCGTTGCAGAGATTACACGAAGGCAGTTTGTAATCGGATCGACTAGAAGGGAAACAGCAAACGGATCACTTGAAGCGAAGCGGAAGAACGAATTATAAGGTGTTCCTTATAATTCCTTTATTTCTTCCCTTATTTATCCCGAACCCGTAACAATATTCAAACGTAGACGGACATCACATTCTCGGGCGTCCGATGACCACGAAAACTGTAGTACTGTGTCGAAATGTATTATACATATATATATATATATAAACGCCGATAAAAGTTGTTATAATTTAACATTATTATATAATTTATCGGTATTGTATTGGCTTCGAATAATAAATACCATTGACATCCTCAGTGAAATGTAAATCATAATAAAGTCCACTGAGTTTCTCGCCGGATCTTCTCAGTGGGTCGTGATTCTGATCCGGTGGTGCTTTCTGCGAAGCACTGCTCTTGCTAGGGCTAGTGTTTAGCACTTCTAGGATCAATTAGAAGAGAGCGAGGAGTTTGGTCCGCGTCCTCTTGTTCTTCCGAGGATCGCTGCAGTCCGACATAACCAGGTCCGTTACCCGCCGTGGCCGGTTATCCGTAAATTGTGATTGCCAGGTGTTAAAAAAAAATTAGCAAATTCTTTCAGCTAGAGCCCGTCGGCTTGCTTCCCCGTCCAGGCGTAGCTGGGACATCACCTTAGGCTATCAGCACACAGATAGCGAAAGAATATAATAATAAAAGTTACAATAACAGATTGACTGAGTTGTTGTCATACAGTTTTGTTCACTATTAACATTCATATTACATTCGAAGCCACTAACTCAAGTCTCGGGAAGCGACGTCATTGTTCAGAATTTTTAAAATATCAGCTAAATATTTTCGCGATTCGTTTTAATAGTTTACAGTCATTTCAATCCTCGAAAAGTTGCATCCCCAAATAAAACTAGAAACAAAAGTTTCTTTGAAGAAAATAGATGTTCATATTGCGAGTGCATCTATGGCGCGATGTGAGCGAATAGTCCGTCAAATGTAGCACGATACGCGGGACAGTCGGCAAATGTTAAGTTTTGTTCAAAAAAAAAGATCGATAATCGAAAATTGTTGATAAAAAAAAAAAAAACTTTTTCCTATTAACAACTGTCGCTCGGATCAATCTAAAGTTAACAAAGAGTGAATATAACAATTTTATTAACGTAATAAATGTAGAACAAATTCATATTAATAAATAGTAACCATTACTGTAAAATAAAAATACAAGATGTCAATTATATATGATATAACTACCGTGGAGTGGATTATCAGTCTGTTTTAAGAAAAATATCTCGTCTTCAGTTTTTTGTCCAAAACACCTTATTTCATTTATTAATAAATAATAGTTTAAAAAAAACTAACAAATTACGCTTTTATAGAATATCCAACTAAAAAATAGAAAATAAATTTTAATAAATTTGAATTAAAAATGGTGTAAGAAAAAATGATTTTATTGTAAAAAAAGCGTGGAGTGCTTTTTAGGATATTATTAAAATAGCCCTTCTATTCATAAAATATTTATAACTAGGTACTGATACCATGCACCCCACGCTTTTTTTTACAATAAAATAATTTCGTTCTTCGCCCACGTCTGGGCCTACCTATCAAAACTCAAAAAAAAAAGTTATGTATGTATATATCTTGTAAAAACATTACCTTAAAATTGTATTTTACACGGAATTTAAATTTTCAATATCTAGTCAAGATATAATTACTTAAAACAAATGATCAATCGCACCCCTTGATGAAACTATTTTTCATACAACCGTACAAGTCAAATTACTTAAAAAACTAGATTATATCATATTATATTATTACAGTTTTACTATTATGCTAATAATTTAGCGTATATTATTATGTAATATAACAATAAAACTTAGTAGGAATAAGTCTTCATTTGGTTTGGACGCACGGATGGTGAGATCTTTTCTGAAAAAAAAACGAAATTTCCAAAATTTACTTATTTTAAACCTCCTTTATTGCATTCGAAGGCTGACGAAGGTCAGACCAGTATGGTGGTGAGCATTCACCCATGTCAGGGGCGATTCAAGTAAATACAGTGTCTCCACCTCCTTTCCATAGATAGAAGTAGCCACCGACGAAGTCATTCGAGACAAAGCCAGGATTTGTCGTTTCGTATAAACTACATAGTTTATTTAAAGCAGACGACAAAGTGAAGATCTTCTACGTAGCGAATGCTTATTGCTCGGTGCATCGCCGTTCCCAATATGTGTAGTTTGTATTTATTCAATTTCCTTGATATTAGCTAGGTTTTCACTGGTTTTAGACCGTGTAATCTCGGACGTGTAGGTATCACCAAACTCCTCATTTCTGTCGGGATTATTAATGCTTTCCGGTTTGAAGGGTGACTGTCTATGCCTCAAGGTGGGTGAACATTCAGGCTGTAATGTCTGTGAGTTCCGGTAAAAACACCAAATGAACCCGTGAGCTCGTTAGAACGTCTATGCCATAAATATAAAAGCCACAACACACTACTGCTCCTCCAATCCACATCATAACCCACGACAAACTTGGTTCTGTCTTGTCTAGGTTGCCTTAGAGAATAGGGAATGATAGCCTTCTCTAGACACGATTGATAGGAATCAATGCGGCGCTCGCTTAAGCTCTGAAATGGCTGGACCGATTTTGACGGGACTTTTATTGGCATGTTGCTGATGTAATAAGGAGTAACTTAGGCTCGTTATATCTTAGAAAAAATCTGATATTATTTTCAAATAAAATAATGTTTTGTTAAATGGAACACGGACGAAGTGACGGGCACAGCTAGTTGTAAATAAATAATAGTTTAAAAAAACTAACAAAATACGCTTTTATTGAAAATCCGACTAAAAATTTGAAAATAAATTTTAATGAATTTGAATTAAAAATAGTGTAAAAAAAAAATGATTTTATTGTAAAAAGAGCGCGGGGAACATGGTATCAGTAGTTATAGATATTTTATGAACAGATATGAGTATTATGAGTAACATAGGTTATTTTGATAACATCCTGAAAAGCACCCCACGCTTTTTTTGCATTAAAATCATTTGTCAAATTTATTAAAAAAAAATTTTTATATTTTTTAGTTGGATTTTCTATAAAAGCGTATTTTGTTAGTTTATTTAAACTACTATTTATTTTTAATTTTTTAGTTGAATTTAATTTTTTTTTAATTTCATTCTTCTATTTTTTATTTTTAATATTGAATTGTCATCGGTTCTTAATGAGTATACCAAATTTCGAGTTAATCCGACGTTTGGAAGGGGGTCAAAATCGTGTTCAAAGATTCCGTTACAAACATACACATAAGCCTGAAGCTAATAAAAGCGTATTATTAAAATGTAAATAGAATGAACTCACCAGTTGTCTTGTTATTTGTCTATTAGCGAGAGACGTAGAACTTCATCGAGCGCCCGCTGTTCTGCCTCCAATTGCTGAGCTCTTGTGGCTTGTTCCTTCGCAGACAGAGCCAGCGCCTCCTGCAGCTCAGGGTCGGAGTCCATGGGCGGAGGAGTAGGCGGAGACATCGTCATCGTCGCCAGAGACGCCTCGATCGCCCTACGGAAGCTCTGGCAATGTAATCTAGCCTCTACTGTAATCCTTATTCAAGTGCCAAACATATATAGAGCTCTCAAAAACTTCGTCTAAGGCATATCGAATTAGTCTACCAAACGGTAGTCTAGATCAGGGGTGGCCAAACGGTAGATCGCAATCGACCGGTCGATCGTGGCAAGACAAAAAATAAATACATAGAACAGACTACGCAATGTAATCACCAATTGCTGCACGCATCGTCTTCATCTTGTATCATTTATTAATGACCATTACGTCACGTTATTTATCCTCTCTTCCACACAATAGTTCTCTTTTATTATATAACTAGTTGAGCGGGCAGACTTCGTAGTGCCTCAATTAATAAATAAAAGACCTAAACTTTTGTATAAAATAAACTTGAAACAAACAAAAGGAATTCGTCCGACGGCGACGGGGGACACATCAAATGAATAACAAAATTGTTATTTTTATTTAATTCCGAGCATTTTCATATTTATCTACCTTTTAAACCTTCTCTGGACTTCTACAAATAATTCAAGACCAAAATTAGCCAAATCGGTCCAGCCGTTCTCGAGTTTTAGCGAGACTAACGAACAGCAATTCATTTTTATATATATAGAAGATAGAAGAAGAAGATTTAATTTTTATGTAAATCTTTTTAATAAAAGAAAATATACTACTTATTTGTATACTGAACTACATTGTTTCACTAAATTTCAAGAAATGTCATTAGTAGATTGTAGAGTGTTACATCAATAAACAGTAGATCTTCGTTTTAATCAAGCTGGCCACCCCTGATCTAAAGTATGCAACAAAGTAGCTGTAAATTAGCAATGGCGGGAATCTAATCAAACAATAAATTATTTTAACTAATTACTTTAGTCTTAATGTATGAAAATACATAGAAATACGAATAAAATGTGATATTTATATCTTTTGGTATTTGAAATTCAAATCATAGGTCCAAATAGGATGTCGTAGAAGAAACGCCAAAAAAAAACAGAAAATTCTTTTCATCAAGACAAGAAGAGTCTTTTGTTCCTAAGGCACGTTGCAATGGATATGCCGTTGATGGAGATGATAGATGAATGGAGATATTGGGAGATATAACCCAAGGAAGTTTGACGTCCAAAACCCTTTGCAGCAAGATAAGAGGATGCGCTGCTACAACCCCACGTACTGTTTTTTTTTTATTGCTTAGATGGGAGGACGAGCTCACAACCCACCTGGTGTTAAGTGATTACTGGAGCCCATAGAGATCTACAACGTAAATGCCGCAACCCACTTTGAGATATGAGTTCTAAGGTCTGAGTATAGTTACAACGGCTGCCCCACCCTTCAAACTGAAACGCATTACTGCTTCACGGCAGAAATAGGCACGATGGTGGTACCGACCCGTGCGGACTCACAAGAGATCCTACCTAAAGTAACTGTGGGATATGGACAGCAAGAATGTTACAGGTGATAAGGCGTACTATACACACGGGCCACACGGAATCGTGGGTACTATTTTCTCGTGGAGCAGTCACGAAATCCAATTCGAACGATGGAAAATAATAAACCTTCAGGAATTATTGAATAAGCAATCATTTGGTAACTTACCCTACTTCAAGACATATGTCGCGCGAATGTCGATCGGAACACATCAAGATTTTTGTTTTGTTACGATTGGCAGTTTTTAGGATAATTTTTTTTGGGCGGATGTAAAATCAAACGTTTTGTTTAAAAATTAAAATATACCTTATACGCTACTAACACGTCATAGATTTACAGCAATGATTGGGAATATTACAAGTACCGCTGTCTGGTTTCTAAACTTGTAGGAGAAAACTTCGTTTTTTTTCGATTTTCACGACAGATTTAAGACTATTTTTGGTATTTATTATTTTTATTCTTTACATTCGACGATACGCATACTTTATAATTTTTGCGGCAACGGATGGACTAGGACAGAAAAAAAATATCCTAAAAATGTTCAATTTCAACATACATACAAAGTAGATACATATTACTAGAGAATAACAAGAAACAGGTTTGCATTACAGAAGACCGGATGATTTATTTTATTTATTAATTGAAGTTAGTAATTACCTTAATCAATTATTAGAAGAAACGTTCTAAAACAACATGGCAAATTTTAATTGAACTGATAAAAATATTTGATACATATAAATAGCTATTTAACAATGGATAACAATGATGTCAGCTCATTTTTAACCATAGATTTTCATTAAGAACATTGACTTAGCGGACGGCGCTGGTTTCTTCTATGGAATTATGAGGGTTTGCGAATTCCGACATACAGGAGCGCTTAGGCAACCAGAGGGTTAGTCACCATGAGCAGCGTCAAAATTATTGTCAACTTTCTGCTGTATCCACTTCTGGGAGATTTCGACTGCTGGACCGTTATGTCTAGTTCAACGTTCCCAAACTCATTTTGTCTACTGCCCACTTTGAGAATAAATTATTTTTTAGCGCCTCCCTTTTTTTAATCTACTTAAAAACCACTATAGCGAGAACTCATACAGTGTCTAAGAGTCCTCCTAGATGAAATCACAAATCGCCTCCAGAGCCTCTACACAACGCCCCTATCTTTTTTCTGTGTGTCTTACCGCCCCCTTTTAGACCTGCAGCGCCCACAAGGGGGCGTTATCGCCCACTTTGGGAAAGGCCTAGTTTAACAACCTTCTTCTTCTTTCTTCCCTGTTCCCATTATCTAGGGTCGGGTCTCCTCACTCTAAGGCGCCAGGTTGATCTGCCCTGGGTTGTCGGTTTTGGCAATTGGGCTTTCTTAAGGTGTCTTTCGATGTTTGACGACCAGGTCGATTGCGGGCGGCCTCTGCCTCTCTTTTGTTCTGGCAAGCTTAATGCGATTTTCACTTCATGGTCATGATATGGCCATACCATCTAAGGCGATTTTCCGTCATTTTGTCTGTAATTAATGCGACTTTGACAGTCTCAACTGCCTTGTTTAACAATCAAACGCCAATATTTCGTTAAACTATAGTAACTGTATGACTGATTGGAATTTATGACTTACAATTAATATTATTTTACTATCACTTAGGAAACTAACATTAACTCGTTCCCTTCTTGGCCGATCAGTAGCTATCTGGACATTGGAAGCAAGAATGGAAAACTGTGGTCAAAAGATCTGCCCATCGTCACAAGTGTGTTTAAAAACTGGACCTTAACTTCTATTGTGGTAACGACGAACCCGCCAGAAGCTAAAGGTGTTATAGTACTCACAAACACTGTGAGAAGTAGTCTGCCAGCAATGCTTTTTTATTTTTATTGCTTAGATGGATGGACGAGCTCACAGTCCACCTGATGTTAAGTGATTACTGGAGCCCATAGAGATCTACAACGTAAATGCGCCATCCACCTTGAGATATAAGTTCTAAGGTCTCAATTATAGTTACAACGGCTGCCAAAACGCAATACTGCTTCACGGCAGAAATAGACAGAGTGGTGGTACCTACCCGCGCGGACTCACAAGAGGTCCTACCACCAGTAATACTTACAATTCATCTTACCTCTGGCAGACAATTTCAATTAGTACACATCGAGTACTATATGCCATCAAGTAGACCAAGACTAATTCGTAATCATAAGTGTAATTAAGAGGGATTTTGCTTGATACCAGTTGAGGAAAGAATTACAATGTGGAGACGCCCGACAGAGAGAGATACGTTCAATGCAACAGTACTGGTAAACAGAGATACCGTGGAGGGTCATTATTTTCTTAAGAATTAAAAGATTTTATGAGAGGTTTGATCGTTTCAAAGTAGCTGATAGAAGGCATCCAATCAGACTAACTATCGGAATGTTTTCGTGTATGATTTGAACGAATGAAAAAGCATTTGAAATTTATTTAATTTGTATTATTGTAATGTGACTTGGGCAAAACTTTTAGGGTATCCTACCTATGTATGTATTGGGTATTACAATTTTGCTAACAAGGATTGTAAGGTCGTCAAATGATTTGCGTAAAGTTGTCGCGTCGAATTACGCGAACACTAGCGACGAAGGGCTCGGCGAGTAAATTAACCCACAGACACAGGCCACTGAGTTTCTCGCCGGATCTTCTCAGTGGGTCGCGTTTCCGATCCGGTGGAAGATTCTGGGAAGTACTGCTCTTGCTAGGGTTCGTGTTAGTAGCATCGTCAGGTTTGAGCCCCGTGAGCTCACCTACTAATTCGGCGAATCTAAAATAACCCTTATTTTAGTAAGAATAGGTAGGGAAAAAAGTAAAGTTACTGTTTATGTAGTTTTCACGGTTTTTGTATTTGGTAAAATTTTATCTTGTTTCGATTTTGAATAAACTATACCTATTCGAATTTGTATTTTTTGTTAGTTAACATATATGGGTGACTTTACTTGAATTACAAAAAATATATTTTAAAAGGCGCAAGTGAAATCGCGACCCTCGACTAGTTCAGAAAATAATAAGACAATGTCGTCTTCGAAACTGTGACAATTCTGATAAAAAATTTAAATTCAGCATCTTATCTCCCAGCTCCTCGCGACTATAATAATATTTATGCGTATATATTATGGCCAATTCGGCACTAAAATTTTCACTAAGCTGTTCGAGATTCAACAATAATGTCGTTCAAAACATTCAAATTAATAAGTGCTCTCGTATTCCTAACATTTAAGCGCGGTGTAGCCACGGAAGACTCGTCCGGGACCGTACCAAGCTTTTCATCAATAGCTGAAGCCCTCGGATACGATTGCATTGTTCACACGATCACAACGAAAGACGGTTACATACTCACTCTGTTCAATATACCGGGTAACAAAACCAGGCCGATTTTTTTTATGCACGGATTCGGAGATTCCTCACGCACGTTCATAGTCCGAGGGAACACATCTATGTTGGTATCCGTGGCCAAAGCCGGGTATGACGTGTGGGCCGGGAACATGAGGGGGAATGAATACTCCCGCGACCACGTGACGCTGAACGCAGATATAGACGTCGCGGCCTACTGGAATTTTTCGTACCACGAAGTCGGCGTGTACGATCTGCCCGCCCAAATCGATTACATACTGAACAAGACCCAACAAAATCGACTGAGTGTCATAAGTCATTCCCAAGGAAGCGCCGTATTCTTCGTGCTCTTATCCACTTACCCAGAGTACAATGAAAAGATTCGACCCCTAATAACACTAGGGCCTTTATCATACGCTCAAAACATACGACCTCCAGTTAGATTATTGATTCTAATCGCGCCCGTTTTGGAGGTAATATTCAAGGCATTAAACCAGTACGAGCTGTTTGATAGAACTACGAGACTCATCGTAGAATTGCTTTGCAGTCTCCGACCGTTCGGTGGTGAATTGTGCGAAGCCATACTGCTGAGCACGGCGGGACAAAGCGACGACACGTTCAAAGGAGGATTCATTCGCACGGTCATAAATTACTACCCGGTGAGCACTTCAGTTAAGAACAGCCTGCACGTTGCCCAAAACAGTAACAGCAGAAGGTTCGCCCAATACGATTACGGTCCGGCGGCGAACATCGCTAGATACGGCAACGCTCTTCCACCGGCTTACGATCTGAGCAAAGTGAACTGCAGCGTAGCAATTCTCATGGCCAAAAACGACAAGCTGTCGCCAATCGAAGATAACGTGATGTTAAATAATTCACTGCCTAATGTTGTCGTATATGAGTTTGTTGAACGGAGCCCAATGAATCATTACGACTTCGTGTGGGGCGAAGATATGTATTTGATCTTACATCCGTTTATTTTGAAATTACTAGAGCGGTATCAGTAATGTAAGTTTTTTTAAGAACCGATTTGCATGAACCATATTTGTTATAATTAATATATCTAGAATAAGTTTTTTATTATATCGTATGCAATGCACGTAGAATTCAATGCACCTACCATTATTTCCCCTGTATAAGCTTTGGTGAGTGATAGAGAATGCTTTGCCATTAAATCCGGCAATGTATTAAAATAGATAAAGTGTAATTAGCAAACAAATAAATAAATAAAATATTCTTGTCACCCTAAAAGCTGACTTTTATTGTAACAGTCGCTGTCCCGGAATGAAAAAATAAAAATAAAAACATAGATTCTTATGACACTCAAGTTTATTCAAAATGACCTCCGTGATTTTGAATACAGGCCTTCAATCTGCGCGGCCAGTCGTCTATCGCAGCACGAACGAGGTCCATGTCAATATCGGCGGCTGCCTTAATCAAGGATGTCTTGAGTGACTCCAAATTGGGATGAGGCTTTGAGCACGCCTTTTCCTCCAAGTGTTGCCATATCTTGTAATCTAACGGATTCAAATCTGGACTGGAGGAGGGCCAGTCTTCGTGCCGGATGAAGTAGATTTCACGCGCCGCCAGCCAGCCTTGTGTGCTCTTCGCTCTATGAGCTGGCGCCGAATCTTGTTGGAATACCCAGTGCCTCTTATTGAACATGGTATGAGAAACAGGTTCCACAAGGTTCGTCAAGACTGTATTTTGATACACAACTGCATTCGTTTTTACACCTTTCTCACAAAAATGTATCTCTGTTAAGCCCCAATAAGAAACTCCCAACCATACCATGAGCGAGGATGGAAAATGACCTCGTTGGACACGCGGAATACGGTTGCTCGCTTCTTCACTACTGTGTGCGTACACCTTATCATTTTGTTTGTTGTAGCTCTCTTCTACGGTAAAAATTTTTTCATCCGAAAAAAGAATTTCCCGATATTTTTTTCCCGCGTACCGCTTCAACAAAGCGCAGCATCTCTTCAGTCTCAGGTCCATTAGACGAGCATTCAAACGATGTCCTGTTTTTCTTCGATATGCCCGAAGCCCTAAGTCTTCATTTAATACCCTTTTCACCGTGGTTCTGCTTAACCCCATCTGAAGGGCCAACAGTTTCTGCTTACGTTTGGGATTTCTTTGAAATCGCGCCTTCACAGCTTTTATCACTGCTGGAGTCCTAACAGACCGAGGGCGACCACTTCTTGACCTGTCATCTACACTAGTCTTCATTGTATCGTTTGATGGTACGATAAACGAATCTTTTGGTTTTATTCAAATTTTTCAGTATGTTAAAAATTTGAATTGGCGCGTAACCGCAACGATGCAACGCAATAACTGCAACACGGTCTTCTTTAAGCGTCCACTCCATATTTAAAAATGAGTAAAATTCTAAGAGTATACTATTTTTATTTTCATGAACAATTCAAAATTCGAATTCAATAAACTTTTTTGCGGCCAGCATTCTAAAAGAAAAGTTTTTACTGTGTGACAATACTTATGACCTGACTAGGTATTACCGTTCATTTACTTGCGTTATGCTTACAACGTTAGGTTACAAACGGTAATACTCCCCCCGCACTAGCCAACCACGCTATGGCAGTCAGACGAATATATGGCGTTGTATGGGAGTCCGCGCACATAATCATCCCGGAACTCTTGGCTGCGGCAGCCAATACAACGCGCCTGTTGCCGCCAGAGCGAGTGTTGGCGAATGTATGAGGCTGATGTCAGTCCCCGCGCACTTGCTGTAGCAGGCAAATCCATATTCGTTTTGCCAAATGTTGTTATATGACACAGCATGCATTAAAAAAAACGGTATGAAAATCTTTACAATCGTTATAGAATAAGCCTTGTTGGTTGCTTGGGTTTTTTCAATAAAACTTCCACAATCGATTTTGTGCTTGTATTTCCGTTATACAGTGTTTTTTCTGAATTTTACGTTGCGAACAAGTTAGCTTGGCACGGCCATTAATTGAAGTGTTTTTAAAATTGTGTCGGTGAACATAAATAAAATTTCAATATTGCTCAGTAAAATTTCGTAGGCGTTAACACGCCTTTTGAGTGCCGTTCTAGAAAAAGAGCATGATTCTAGTCAGTTTCTTTTCTTTGATTTGCCTATTTTTAAGAGATAAAGTCCAAATCGCTCGACGAAAAAATCATAAATGGGCGTCAATTGGCTTCTATAACTGGCTGTTCAAATATTTCGGTTGCCGCAGCCAGGCTGCCTAGTGCGCGGGGAGCCTTAGGCAGTTATTTCTTTCTAGCTAATTCTTTGTGTACACGTTTTTAACGAGTTTTTTTAATAGTTTCCTACGTAAAAATATTAGTAAATTTATTGTTGATAAAATTTGCACGCCCCGTACTGGTTTGTGGTAGGGCATCTTATGAGTCCGCTCAGGCAGGTACCACCACTCTGCCTATTTCTGCCGTGAAGCAGTAATGCGTTTCGGATTGCAAGATGGTACAGCCGTAGTACACTAGACTGAGACCACGTTTAATAAAGTGAATGGAGGCAGTCTTATTGTAAGGTCTATGGACCCCGATAACCATTTAATATCCCGTGTGCCCTGAACTACGACCTCGCCAAACCGCCTATGCCAATAAAAATAACGAACTCCCAAGTTATGATTATGGTTTATATCTTGCAAGTACTTCACAGCTCATCTTAAACTACAACACAATATATTAATGATGTAAATATATACATGCCTATCTTACATATCTAATAAATAAATTCAAGAATGTTGTTTAATAAGAACTCAAGTATTAAAGTAATATTTATTATCACGAATACTTAAAAATGTGACGATACGATTGAAAATACATATCTAAAAAAATAAAAGTATTAAGAATTGAAAACAAAATGCACGTTCAATTATTATTAGTATACAAACAGCACGTCAGAACGTAAGGATTATTAAGAATGAAATTTGCATATCAATATGAACAATACAGTAAAACGTTTATTATTGTTTAAATATTCGTTATAAAATCAGCTGAAATAGTGCATCTCGATGCTCTGAACGTATTGTATGGTATGAATTTGTTATGGAATATATGGTACAGCTTAGCCTTTTAAGGCTGTCCAGTGTTGAAGCGTTTGCAGGTTGTCTGGTAAGACTATTAGTGACGAAACTGTGGTGCGTTTGTGGATCCCGTTCACGAACGAATGTATATACAGCGTGTAAATGCTACTCCACGTTTTTTGCTTTTGTTCTCACAACAAATACGTATCTACTAGCCTTTTTTTTAACGCTGGGGAATCCATTTATTGATACCCGGTCGAGGAGGGTAACGGACCGGGTTATGTCGGACTGCGGCCCCTCCTAACGGATGTCGGAATAGCGGCATCGCTCTATACGAGTAAACCAGCCGTCTTACCCTTTAGGTCACGGCTTATACGCCTTGCACTGTGCTCCGAGAGATGTTCTAGTGGCTGGTAGACGCGCTTCCTGCTGTATCTGCATGGCGATGCATGCTGTCAATCCAAACCATGCCTTATTGTAGTTGAAATAAGAGGGCAACTCTACTGTGTACGAACAGTTTCAGCATGAACTGGTCTAGTTTATTTGAACAGAGGTTCTTGACTTGTGACAAAAAGTTTACTCTCCGAGAAGTAAGTAATTTGTTGCCTGAGGTCCGGCAGTAGCAAAATGTTAAGAGGTCTTCTTATTGCTCCTCGGAGTACCTGCCGACTCGATTAGCCCGACTTGTGCAAATTGCACTACTTGCACGTTATTGAAATGCAGAGGGAAAACCGTAATGGAACCGGTTAAAACTGATTATTGTGAAACTTCAGCATCAATGGTTATCGTATTAGAGTAGAAGTAGTTACCGGCCTATTCGGTATTCCTTCCATCCAAAAGCTAGAGAATCCTGGTGAAACTTGAAAGGCCTCCGGGCCACCAGTAGTCCTTCCTTCAGACAAAAAAGCTAGCGCTTCATTTGCTAACTCCCGCGATTTCATAAATGTCCTCTATTATCTGCCAAACCCCGCTTTGGAAATGGCCTCCCTATACCTTACGTGAATTTATACCAAAACCAAAATACACAACAACCAAATTATGTGTTGTGTTAGTAACTCGATAACAAATCAAATATGAATGGAAACAAATATCTGTTAGCGTTCCTTCCCCATACGAAGTCAAAGTGGTTAATTTTATTTGGTTTCAATACTCTGTATTCCACTACATTATCCAACTCATCTCGTAGTCTCTTCGTATCCTTCACAACGACTATTTTATCGTTATTTCCCGCAAAAATAGCCACTTTCATGGTCACCGCACTGATATTATACGCCGGAGGTACCTTGGCTCCGTATACACGAAGATTTTCTTTGACTCCGGCATCATAACGTGCGAAACGTTTGTATTTACCCGACTTTTTTTTTTTTTTTTTTTCTCGGGGGGAAATCCTCATGGACTACCTTCGCCTAGGGAAAAGCGAAGGGGCGTGCCGGACTCCTACCGGCTAAAACCACCCCGGTGTCCACCCACACGTGCGCGCAGGGCCGCGGGAATCCAAAATTCTTCCGCAGCCCCACACCAGTGCTGGCCCGGTCTATCCAGGCCTCGTCTCCTGCACGGAGTAGTGAGGCGTTCAGCTACTCCGTGCATCGCCTCAGAGGCACGCGCCGACACCCGCATGCGCCTCCGTCTCAGGTCCATCGAATAGGGGGCGAGGGCTTTCCCAAGTCCCTCGCCCCTGGACCCATTCATGGGGGGCGGAAAAGGGCATTGTCCGCCCTTGTCCTGCGCCCGGTGCGCCTTCTGCGGCCGGGAAAGGGAGTCGAGATCTCCCTCTCCCGTTCCGCAGTTTCCTTCTGCGACATCACGTCCTCGCAGAAGGACACCACCGCGTCCCACGACTCTGCGCTGCCGACCATCCTCCGCACTACGGCCGGCAGCGACAGATCGCTTCCTACTTCATTTGTGAGGACACGGCGCTGCTCTTCCCAAGCTACACACTCGGCGAGCGTGTGTTGCGCCGTGTCCTCCCCGCAGTGGACGCAGTGGTGGCACCGAGCGTCCGGCTCCCTGTCTATGCGGCACAGGTACTTGCCGAAGCAACCGTGCCCCGACAGCACCTGTGTCACCCTAAACGACAGGGATCCGTGCCTTCTCCCGAGCCAGTCGTCGAGTACTGGCCGGATCGCCTCGACGGTTGCGAGGCCGGCGGTAGGGCGCAGAAGCCTTTGCCGCCATTCCGCCACCAAGGCCAGACGGAGCTCCTCTCGGCGCAGCGCGATCTGCCGCTGCACCAGCCTCGAGCCCCGTGCCCGCTCTTCCTCGCGCCATCGATATAATGACGCGAGTACTTTCGCCTCTAGGTCCCAGGGCGGGGATCCGGCCAGGACGCAAGCCGCCTCGTAGGAAATCGTGCGGTACCCGCGGATGACTCTGACGGCCATCACCCTCTGCGGCTTACGCAGAATGGCGAGTGTGCTGGCCGTCATGTCCATCGCCCACACAGGGGCCCCATACAGGGCCATGGACCGCACGATTCCCACGTACAACCGCCTACAGGCGGCGCTCGGGCCCCCCAAATTGGGAAGCAACGTTGAAAGCGCGCCCGCTGCACCCATCAGCTTGGGCACCAGCCGCCGGAAGTGGGGCCCGAATTCCCATCGGCTGTCGAGCACCAATCCCAGATACTTCATGGTGGACTCGACAGCTATCCGGGTCCCACTTACCACGATGTGTGATCCCGGCGCCGGCGCACGTCGGGGGCCATGAAACACCATAGCCTCCGACTTGTTTAGGGCCACCTCCAGGCCCAGGCGCCGGATGCGGTTCACCACCAGTGACACCGCAGCCGCGGCTATCAACGTCGCTTCCCTGTGCGAGCTCCCCCGGGCAGTGACAAGCGTGTCGTCCGCATAACACGTCAAGTTGGCGCCCGACGGGAGCTCGCCTCTCAGCACCCAGTCGTAGCCGATGTTCCACAGGAGCGGTCCCAAGACCGATCCCTGTGGAACACCGCACGACATGAGGTGCCGACCGGCACCGTCACGTCCCCGATAAGTGACGCATCTACCCTCCAGATAAGCCCCTACCGTGCGGCGGAGGTAGGGAGGCACGCGATGGTATTTCAGAGCCTCCCGAATACAACTCCAGGGTAGGGTGTTGAAAGCGTTGGAGATGTCTAAAGACACCGCCAGTACCACCCCACCCCGGGACACCGTCTCCTCCGCCAGGGCCCTCACGCGCATGATGGCGTCTATGGTGGAGCGCCCCCGACGAAAACCAAATTGGTTGTCATCCAGGTCCGGCCCCTCCCTGCACAAGTGGCTGACGAGGCGATCTGCGATAATGCGCTCAAAAAGTTTGCCCGCTTCATCGAGCAGCACTATGGGCCGATACGCGGACGGCGAGTCCGCGGGGCGCCCCTCCTTCCTGAGCAGGACCAGCTTCCCCTCCTTCCATACACTAGGAAACTGACCCTGCTCGAGACATGCCGTGAAGAGCCCCCTCAGCTGGGGCTCTAGCTCCTTCAGAGCCAGGACGAGTGCTCGACCAGGAACTCCGTCGGGTCCCGGGGCCGTGTTCTTAGACCGGAGTCGCGACACGGCCGCTCTCATCTCTGCTTGCGTCACCTCGGGGACATCGGTGCTTTCCTCTTCTCGAGAGTCTGTGGCTGAGGGTGAAGCCATCGCCGGGGAAACGTATTCCGCTCGCTCAGGGAAGAGGGCCGATACAACCGCTTCTAGCAACTGGGGTTGCATGCTTTGCGCCAGTGGAGGCGCCCAGGCACGCAACTTGCCCCGTACCCAACGGTAGGGGCGCCCCCACGGATCCCGATCTAGGGACCCCAGCAGCTCCTCCCTGGCACGCGACTTAGAGTCGCCGATGGCCAGCCACAGAGTCTCCTTAGACGCGCGGTACGCCTCATACAGCGCGTCTTCCTCGACGGAATCCCGTCGACGTCGTCTCCGGTATCGCGTGTACCGGCGGCGAGCCGCGACGCACTCAACGCGCAGCCGCGCGATCTCGTCGGTCCACCAGTACACCTGGCGCCTTGCGGACTGTTGGTGGACACGGGGCATGGACGCGTCGCAGATCTGCGTCATCGCCCCTCGAAACCACAGCGCCACCGCTTCGACGTCGACGGGACCGTTCATTGTCGACTCCCAAATCCAGGACTGGACTAAGGCAGCTTCCTCGAGTAGCTCCTTGTCGATGCGCTTAAGTGCCCAGCGTGGGCCGTCGTTAATCGGGGCTGTTGGCTGGCGGCCGCTCGCGGTCTGGGCAGAGACGTCGAACCGGATATACCGATGGTCCGACAGCGTCTCCACCTCCACGGCGACACGCCAGTCGCGGACTCGGCTGGCGACAGAGGGGCTAGCAAACGAGACGTCCACTATCGAGCCGCCCCGCTGCCGCACGCACGTGTATTCCGAACCCCGATTCAGGACGACCAGACCAGTTGTCACCGCCCACTCTTCTAGCACCTCGCCCCGATGGTCAGTGACCGGAGATCCCCACGCCGATGACTTGGCGTTGAGATCCCCGAGCACCAGAACGGGACGAGGGTGATAGCGGCCTACGACGGCGCCCAACTCGACGAGGAACCCCTCAAAGTCGGCGAGACTCTTGTTGGGAGAAAAATACGCCCCTACAATGCCGATACCGTCCGAGACCGCAGCAACCCAGCCGCGGCCCCGAGACGGGTTGATCAGAGTCTGGCCGATAATGGCCACCAAGCCGTCAATGCTCCCCAGCCAGTTGTCACGGGCGGGGACAAAGTACGGTTCGGCGACCACAGCCACGTGGATCGACCACTCTGCCATGCTCTGGAGTAAAATATCCTGAGCTCTGGCACAGTGATTGATATTGCCCTGGAGGAAATGGAATTGTGCCATTATTGACATTCCATTCCTTCGGCAACGGTCCTGGGCCGGGAGTCGGCTACGGAGCTACTAGCCTGCGGGGGTGGCGAGGTTTCCCCGGCAGGTTTTGAGTTCCTCTTCTTCTTCTTGGCCTTGCTGGCTGGTGCGCCACAGGCTCCTCCACCCAGCCTGTGTCCCGCTGGCTTCCCTGCAGCTGAACACAAGCTGCAGTTGAGCGCCGCGGAACACTGAGCCGCCTTGTGGCCGGGCTGACCGCAGCGATAACAAAGGTCACTGCGGTCAACTTCAGCGGTGCACTTTGCCCGGACGTGCCCCTTATCCAGGCACCGGAAACACCGCAAAGCCCGGGGCTGCAGAAGTTTCACCCTCGCTGCAACCCAGCCAACCAGCAATCTGCCGCTTAAGGCGATCTTTTTCGCCGACGCTACAGGGCACCGAACCCAGGCCACGCCGAGTCCGGTGGCGTCGGTGCGTATATCGCCGGCCCGCACCTTGTCCGATGGACACTCTCCACTTCGGGCAACGGCCGCTACTACCTCCTCAGAGGTCACGGAGTCATCCAGGCCAGTAATCCGCACCTCTGCGGTTTTCATTGGCCTGGAGACCCGGACGTCCTCGGGGCTGAGGACCTCCCTCATCTTGGCGGCCAGAGCGTCCGCCTTTTCGGCACTGCCACTCGTAGTACTTGCCACCTCGAACAACCGTGCACCCGTGGCAGCCTGCCTGTGGGTGACGGCCTGAAGACCAAGATCTGATAATTTGATCTTGGCCTTTGCTTCGGCGATGACCGACTGGTACGTTACGCCGCGCTCCGCAGCTCCAGGCTGTAGCGTGAGCGTCACAGCTTCGGAACGCGGAGCACGTATCGCCGGTCCTTTGCGACCGCCTTTGGCAGCCCGCCGCGCAGGCTGCGCAACCGCCTTTGCGGTTTGGCCGGGGGCATGCGTTGCTGCTGAGGCCGCCTTGGCGACCCTGCGTGCCTTCTTGCGGCCCACGACTGTAACCCAGGTCTCACCCTTAGACCCAGCAGTCGTGGGCTGATCGCTCGATGGGGCTCCCTCGACGGGCTTTTTAACACCCTCCGCGGGCTTCCCCTCCCTAGGCTTAGGTCTCGGCGGCTCCTCAGCCCTCCGCCGTGTATCGGCCGCTAGTGGCGGACGGAGGATTTCCGCAGGGAGGCGCCGAGAAATTGCCTCCATACGAGCATTGACCATGCTCCCGCACTGGAGCATACAGAGCCGGACAATGCGCTCGACCTCGTCGTCGGTATGAGTGCTTGTCGGTCTCGGTGCGGGAGCCGGGGCCACTACCGATGCGGCATCAGTGGACGTACGCCGCTGCTGCTGCTCGCTCAACGCAGTGACTCGTCGCCGGAGGTCCTCCATATCATTTCGGAGACGGCTGTTTTCCTCCTGCAACTTCGCAACCTCGTCAGAGGCCGTCCTGTTGAGGAGGATGCCAATCGCCTCCTTAATGTCCGCGGCAGCTTCTTTCAGACCGCGGGTAAACGTGCCCTTAAGGCTGCCGGATTTGGTGGCAACCTTCAGGACTAAGTCCACCCCGTCCAAGGCAAGCTGACTTAGGGCCACCGCAGATGGTTCCCCCCCTTCCGCCGCTAGAGTAGCGCGTCGCTCGCGAGCGCGTCGGGCCATTTCCGACACTTCGTCGGCCGCGACAGCTTTGCGTTGCTCTCTTCGGGCGGCGTTGATCTCCGCCTTTGAGCTCCCTAGCGAGGCACAGCTCTCGCCACCAGGGTCCTCGGTAGTGACCCCCATGTCACTATCTGCTTTGCTGGCAGCCGGAGTATTGGAGCACACGAACCTACCCTGTGCGTTCCTCCGCGGCCGTGAAGCACTCACTCCTCTCGAAGCCTGCCGACCTCTCCTCGTGGTCGGTAATTTCTTGGGGGGCAGCAAGCCTTCCTCATCTGAGGACAGATCCACCGACCCATCTCCCACTGGAGCATTGTCGCGTGAGCGTTTTCTAACGGAAGACGACCCACGCGGTCCTCCGTCAATATTTTCAAAATAACTGCTTCCAGTATTATTATCAGCAACAGGGGCCTGGTCGCCTACTCCTGCGCGTCCATCGGTAACCAATTTATCACTCGCAGGCCCGGGTACCTGCGAGCGCCGGGCGTCAGCCGGGTCGCATGACAAATCTCTCTCATAATTAGCCATTTTCATATTAAAAAATTGGGTGGTACGCACATAACTTCCCCAAGGCGATGTGGCCGCTCTTTTTGGGAGGGTGTTTGATCCTCCCGAGGCCCGCAGATGCCTCCGGTGCAGGATATACCGCCCGCTGGTCGGTATCTACAAGCAAAATTTTTTTTTTTTTGGGTTTTTTTTTTTTTTTTTTTTTTTTTTTTTTATGTATATGAAGTAGCTAAAGTAAACGAAACTAAAGTAACTTAAACTAGCCACCACCCGGCACCGTGGTTTAATCACCTCGCCACGGATGCCCCTAGGCCGCAGGTTGAGGAGCAACCCACGGTCTTCTCCACCTCGATCACCGCGACGTACACGTAGCGGAGACCCCTAGGCCACGAACTGTAAAACAGCCCGTGGTCTACCCTTCCTTGCTCCCTAGTCGTGTACTCTGCAGCTGCAGAGCGCAGATAGAGAGCCCTCGGGAGCGACTCCTCCGCCCCGGCAGAAATTCGCCGTGGGCAACAATCTCCTCTTTCTCACCCCTCACGAGGAGATTGTTGCCCACGCCCAGGGTGCACCGGCCCAGCGCCTGCTCGTCCTCTCAAGAAAACAAAAGGACCAGCAGCCACTGAACACTCGGGGAGGTTTTCTGCCAGGCACCCCGTATTTACCCGACTGCGCCAAGTGAATGAAGTTTTTCCTTGAGGTACCACTGGTAACATGACCTATAACGACCGGCAAGAATTCACGCTCTAGTTCTGCCCTATCGTAGCCACCTATGTAAAATATAATCAATTCAGCGCATAAAATATATCCAGGCAGACCAATCGGACAAACTTTTCGTAAAATTTTAAACAGGATGGTTGAATCCGCAAGTATTTCCTCTTGCCCAGTACCTTTCAACAAATAGTTGTTAAGGGGAGATAGCACAGCCAGTATTCTTGTCGGCAATTTAATATTGTCAAGGTGAACAGCCGGTGCTAACGAAATGAAAATCCTGATTTTTTTGTTATATTGTGGCAACATTGACGTCATTGCAAAGAAAATATTGTTGCCCAGGGAATGACCGATACCATAGATCCGTGTCTGGCCGGTGTGACCCAGGATGTAGTCGATAGTCGCAGGTAGATCGTACAACGCCATTTCGTGGTAACTGAAGTTCCAAAATTCAGGATCTTTGTCGGGATTCAGAGTAACGTGTCTCCGGGAATGTTTGTTTCCTCTCATGTTTCCCACCCACACGTCGTAGCCAGTGTTCGCGAGGGATATGGCCATTGATCTGTTGCCTCTGATGATAAAAGTATCGGCAGAATCGAAGATGCCGTGCATCATGAGTACCGGCCGTTTCTTATCTCCCGGTAAATGAAATAACTTGGTGATATAACCATCCTCTGACTCGATGTAATGCTCTTCGCACGGATGCCCGTACTTCTTGGCGAGACCGTTGAAATCAAGGTTAGCGTCTTCGGGTACTTCAATGGACACTAAATTCCCTACCGGATCCAAACCGTACGATTTTACGAAATCGTTTTGTTCAATGGCAATGTCTCCTGGAATGCTTTCCAAGATCGGTGAGTCTATAAGTGAATTAGAAACTTTATTTAAAAAGGCGACGAGTAAAATGAACGCAATTTTAAAAATCAGACTCGGAAATATCATGATTAGAAACTGTTACGCTCGCGTATCGACTGAAACCGATATAAGAAATGATGCGGTTTTACAGTGAAGCGGTTATATGAATGTGAACTCTGTAAAACTTGTCTGTTTTCTTTTATTGTCAATTTAAGTCACCTTCTGTTATTTGTTTTTTATGCTCACTCTGACACATGTGGTGTTAAATAAAGAGATATATTATTATCTTTTTGTTAGCTGCGCTTGTATGAATGCGTGTTGCGGAATCTTTGAATTTCCCCCCACTTCAAAGCGTCGGAATAAATTTAAATTTATTTAGCCCTAAGAGCCAATAACAGTAGCAGCATATTAAGGGATAGGCGATTTTTAATACCCAAGGAGACAAGGTTTTGGGTCAGGTACAAGTTTAAGATGCGTACTAAGACGTGCATTGCTAACCTATTCTAAGCTATAGCTTTTTTTTTATTTATTTTTTATTGCTTATATGGATGGACGAGCTCACAGCCCACCTGGTGTTAAGTGGTTACTAAAGCCCATAGACATCTACAACGTAAATGCGCCACCCACCTCGAGATATAAGTTCTAAGGTCTCAGTATAGTTACAACGGCTACCCCACCCTTCGAACCGAAACGCATTACTGCATCACGGCGGAAATAGGCGGGGTGGTGGTACCTACCCGTGCGGACTCCCAAGAGGTCCTACCACCAGTGCCAAAGCTGCCAAAGCCAAAAGCCTGCCAAAGCTTTAGCTAACCGAACAAAAAGTTTGATATTTTTTTTAAGATATGGAGATTATTATCGCGAAGTCAGTTTAACTGATTTATTACAATTAAAAAAAAACGAACAATTTTAAAAATATGAAATGATTTATAAAAAAAAAAAAGGGGTGTGGCTGTGTTATGGACACGGCCGTTTGTTGTACGTGAATACGTCTCGTAACGGGTAATAGTTTCTATATAAAATATTATTATTTATGTATGTCATAATCATAAGAAGTCCTCCGGGTATACATGTTTTGTTTATGATGGCAACTTTTTCATTTAATGGGTTCAGGAAATAAATCAACTAAACATATAATTACTGTATTATAACTTTATTTATTATAGGTCTGTGTCATAAGCCCGATGTCGATACAGAAGCAATTTCATTATCCATCTGCGTAATTTCAACCGTCCCAGCTGCAGATGTATTGGCACCGTCGTTGATCCGCTCGGCCGCATTCATTACTTTACGTTGCCGGCACTGCTTGACTCGATCATATGGTGTTTTATTGGTACCATTCGATTGCTGTTGAGATGCCCTTTCCAACCGTATAGGATCTCTGTATTTCGATTTGGCTTTTCGACGCGTATAGGCCGATATTATATATTTTTTGATATTTTTTTATTATTTTAACACCTTATTATATTCACAGTTACAATTTTACACTAATGTTATATATATAATCGATAGATTTTGACGAGAGCTAACGATTGAAACTTGAATGAACGTCGTAGCTTCACCGAGTCGAAAGTTATACTAAATGGAAATCTTGATACGCAGCAAAATTACCTTCAAAATGGCGAGGCTGCCCCTTCCCCCGCGCGCGATTTGTTACAGTCCTTACTTAGCGTAATAAATTCTTTGATTCTTTAGCTGTCCAGTGGTGTAACTGAAATCTGGATGGAGATGATAGATATGTAGCTACAACACTAAACTGTATCCCCCGATTTTGTTATCATTCGTTTTTTTGGATTGCGTCCCTATGGAAGTAATTTTAAAGACGTATTCACGTCAAAAAAAATGTTTGTAAAACTAAGTCAATCAATACGTCCGATTAAAGCTGTAAAAGCTTCGATACCAATCCTGTATGAGGTTTCGCATTATCTCGTTGGAATATTACACCTAATCTGTTGCTCAATTCTGTCCTATTCTGCTTAAGTTTATCTTTCTATTTTCGAGCTGCTCCAGCTAATTACGGTATACTTCAAAATCAAACGTTATATCGTCCGGTAAAGGAAAAGCGATTCTTTTCATTCACCGCCACACTTCATCTTTTTTGATAAATAATGTTTTCGAATTGATTAATTCAATAACCAGTTTGGGTTTCATATTTAACGACCTCTGGACATTATTGTGAACGATCTTGTTCCCACTGATGATGCGCTTCAAAATTGTATCATTCGCTGTTTTGAAGGTTTTGACGGCTGTTTTGAAGGTTTACTGGTGGTAGGACCTCTTGTGAGTCCGCACCGGTAGGTACCACCACCCCGCCTATTTCTGCCGTGAAGCAGTAATGCGTTTCGGTTTGAAGGGTGGGGCAGCCGTTGTTACTATACTTGAGACCTTAGAACTTATATCTCAAAGTGGGTGGTGCATTTACGTCGTAGATGTCTATGGGCTCCAGTAACCACTTAACACCCAGTTGGCTGTGCGCTCGTCCACCCATCTAAGCAATAAAAAAAGGCCTTTGTTAGCGTCAATTGGCCTTGCGAAATGTGACTCATCTTCAACATCAAAACTAGCTGCTAAGGAAATGATAGATCAAAAAAGATTACAATGTTTCTTTCAAATACCCGCTATTAACACGTTAACAGACACGTAGGTCACCGGTGCCCTACGCTGCGCACTCAAGTGACTATGTCGAATTTTCTCTTCGATCTTTTTACTGAGGCGCTGG
The DNA here is from genome assembly GCF_030269925.1 of Bombyx mori. Lineage (NCBI taxonomy): Eukaryota > Metazoa > Arthropoda > Insecta > Lepidoptera > Bombycidae > Bombyx > Bombyx mori. The sequence goes on from NC_085114.1 coordinate 1,861,915, forward strand.
AATATCTAGTAGACTCTGGGAAAGACTATTCGGCGGATACTGTACTAACCGCTGCCTTATGCAGAAGGATTGTTTAATAGGCAAAATTTTCTTTTTGGAAAAGAATATTAACATCTGCAGACTTAGGATCAATTTTAAAACTGCAGCACCATATGCACCATCTTCTAATTGCTGGTAAGTATGCTGACAAAGTGGATTGACACCAGCTAATTTTCAATCAATCTTCTCCTGTGTAGACCAGTCTATTATTTGTACAACCTTCCCCCCCCCCCCCCCCCCCTTCTAAGCTTTCAGGGTTAATGTTTACCCTGTGGAGGAGGTCACGTGCCGTCGTGCCCTCCGGGTTCTTTGGCAGGTTCTAGATTTCGTGCGAGTTATCTAGCGTTCGGGATCTGAGGGCTTGGAAACCCAAATGCTTTCGCTCAGTCTGGGTACACTACCAGGTAGGTTCCCTAGACACTGTTGAAGTGAGTCCGTACTCTGGGGAGAAGGTTGAAAGGAGGAATTCCCCATGCTAGTTGCATCCTCTACGGTCTGCTGAAGGTATCCAATCTTGGTCGGCGAATGGGTTTATATCCGGATGACCCCATTTTCGAAAAGCTTTTGTGGTCACTTGTGGTAAAAAGTGCTATTTCGCAGGTTGATTTCCTCGTGATAGCCTGTCGGTTACGATGTTGTATCTCCCCGAGAGATTATAAGCTGACAGAGTTATCTTGAGCTTGTGGCTTAGGTTTAAAAGTCGAAAGGTCAACGCTAGTGAAATACTTTCAGATTCATTTTGATTGTTACTACCATTGCAAATACCTCTTTAGTGGCTGTGCCGTTTCAGTTGTTGAGCTGACCATACACAGGACGTTAATATTTTGTCTAATTATAACGCCTACCCATGTCCGAAGCTTCCGTTGCCAGGAAATGGTTGGTTTTGTGTATCGGCAATGTCTCACATGTGGCTCCGCGTCAGCACTGCATTTAATTGTGAACACATGCAGGATGGCCTGTTTTTTACGGGGGTGTTTTTCCTTGAAACTTCGCAAGAAAATTTGCATGTTAACATAGATTGATGTAACTCCGTCAGAGTTTGAGCTAGGATGTTGTTGAGTGGCCTCGCAATTTTCCATCGAATCCCTAGACATGTCATCTCTTGAACCAGTGTACTAATTGATTTTTTGTAAGACTGACTTGGCAGCCCAAATAATCCAAGAGCTTCATAGCTTATGTGGCCTGAAGACTCAACTTGGACTTCTTTTGATGGACCAGGAGGGACTTGCGTAGGTGGGCTAACACTCAACTTCCCTTTGCTCGCAAAGTTTCCGTGACCGAGCATGCTATGCAAGCAAAAAAGGTGTATTTGTCTTCAAGGACCAAGAGAAAGTCGCGTAGGTACGTTTACGTTTGACTTCCCTATGTACGCAAGGTCTCTGCGAAAAACGTTTATTTGTCTTGGTGAAACAAGATCAAGTCGTGTAGGTAAGCTAGCACTCGACTTTGCACGCAATGTCTCCGCGACCGAGCATGCTATGGAAGCAAAAAACGTGTATTTGACTAGGTGAATCAAGAGCAAGTCGTGTGGGTAGGTTGGCACTCGACTTTCCTTTGCACGCAAGGTCTCCGCGACCGAGCACGCTATATAATGGAAATTGATATGCCAGCCCAGATAATCCAAAAGCTTTACAGCTTCTGCAGGCTGAAGTTTCAACTTGGGTTTGTCTTGGTGTACCAAAAGGAAGTCGTCTAGGTAGACTAGCACTCGAGTTCCCTTTGCACACAAGGTCTCTGCGACCCAGCTTGTTATGGAAGCAAAAAGGTGTGGCGCTGAAGCCAGACCGAAGGGTAGGCATGTCATTTCATACTAACTCTTAAGAAGGTACCGATTCCTTCCTGAAGGTGCTGATACTGGTACCTTGGTACTGATTCTCAAGAAGTATGGACGAAATTTTGCGACCGATACTAGATTTTTTTTTTGTGAGAAATGTTCAATTTTATCATCCAGTCCCCTGGTTGGAGAAAGTTTGATACCGAGGTGTCCGAAAACAGTTAGGTGTTTTATCTTTACGACCTTGTTCAACTCTCGAAGATCGAAAATTGGACGCATTGATCCGTCGCTTTTCTTCTGCGGAAAGAGCTAGTTTTTATTTTTGTTCGTATTTGGTAACCATACATGGTTTACAAATTATTACAATTTTAGTGGCACTCGGTGCCTCCCGTCGGTGTCTTCAATAATAAATAAATAAATATTTACTAACAATCACGCCACGTTAACTGGTCCCGTGATAAGTTCGTAAAGAACTTGTGTTACAGGTACCAGATAACGGAAATAAATGTAAGATTTTTATTATTTTATTTTATTTTTATTTTATTTTATTAGGAAGACAAATAGTGAACTTAAACTATATAAACTCTAAACTTACAACTAAACACCATTTAAATGTCTCCGCATTTAAATAACTATAAACGATTGTGGCGTCGCATCGCCTAGAATTAAATAATTAACGTAAAACGTAAAACAAAAACAAAAATAAAACAGTTTGAGAAAAGAAAAAAAAAAACAGAAAAACGTAGTAAATAGAAAATAATTAATTAAATATTTGCATTCAACCATCGACTGACTAATGTTCTCCTAATACTCTTAGTAGAAGTGTTGAAAATGTCCAGTTCAGGGAAGTCAGCTAGAGCATTGAAACTGCTAGCAGCTCTTATAAAGAATGCATTACGTCTGTAATTTGTACCACCACGAGGTACTCCGAGACGAGATGATTGACGGCTCTCGCGCATTATGGGTCTCGTTATGGTTATACACATACATATATTTAATATACATCCATAACCCTGGAAAAGACATTTATATTTATCATACAATTATCTTTCCTTGGCGGGATTCGAACCCGCGACTCCCTTGTGTAGTGACCATGTCACTTACCACTACACCAGACGGTCGTAATGCCCCCCCCCCCCTGGATTGTGCCAGATGTTACAGACTATAATTGTTTTTAATGTTTGGCTTGCCTTGTACGAGGTTGTGACAAATAGAATTGTAGCCCTCCGAGGGACTGAATAGATTTAAACTTGATTAAGACAAAAATAATGTGCAGGACAAAACCGATTTTAAATAGTTTAAGAAACAAATAGAAATTAATAATATAGTTAATAAGTGATTATGTATAAAACATGTATAATCTTCATTATTAATTTACAAGCCATATGTTAGTGTATCTGATTAGAGATTGTCGTTACGATAACAAAAAGATCACGGGAGCATTAAGAAACTGGCGTGACGATAGCGGGCCGCTAGATGGGATATTAAAATGAGTATAAAAGGAGGGCCATTTATATGCAAAAATCAGTTACCAGCCGATCTCCGACAGAAACAGTTACCAGCCCATCTCCGACAGAAATAGTTACCAGCCGATATCCAAGGCAGAAACAATTACTAACAGACCTCGGAAATAGTACAGTTACCAAGGAACCTTCAAGAAAGAACAGTGAACAGTTATCAGCGGATCTCCGAGATAGAAACATAGTGAAGTTACCAGTTACCAGTGAATCAGCTACCAGTGAACCAGTTACTAATGAAACAGTTGTCAGTTACTAGTTCCCAGTTACTGTGAAACCTTTCTACAGATGCCGAAATCCATCGCATTGAAACAGCCGTCTTCTACCAGCCCAAAAACAGACAGTAGAAATTTTCTACACGATTCGGAAATAGTCATACAGACCGGGTCGTGTACAATGCTGCTTTTGTATATAAACCGAAATTCTAGAAATATAAATTCTAGAAAATAGAAATATTGAAAGACTGAAATACGACAACTATCCAATTTACAAGAAAAAGTGTCATTCAAAAATGATAACTTACATTCTCACTGACAACACTCGGATAATAATTAATAGAACAATTCCAGGATATTTTAAAAGTGGACATATCCGACTGAGTTTTGATGTCCCTTTTCCAAACGTCAACACAGCAACACCATCATAATTAGAAGAAGAATAAAGTTACAAGACTTTATTTCATCCCATCTCATTTTTTTTTATTTAATTTCATCCTAATTGTCAATCAAACCAATCAAGCTTAAAATTAATCCACTTCATCTCATTACGCTTAATCATGTTTCATACTATATATAACAGGATATAATAAGAAAATGTAAGCCTTGGCTTAAAGGTATGGTTACCCGGCCATTTTTATTTGAAGGCCATTAGCTTTCAAATAAAAATGATCTATGGGTCATAAAATTACGAACTAGCGAATCACCTTGTCGTATTTATTACGACAGATATCCCCGCCTTTGTCCGGATCATTCTGCAAGGACAAAAGTCTAGATGTTAGTATATAGCTTCATTATCGTTTTCCAAAATTTAATGCAAATTTAAGTAATTTTGTGTGATTTGATAACAAAGACACAAACTTTCATATTTATAATATTAGTATAAACTAGATGATGACCGAGCTTAGCTCGTTTTTTTTTTTAATAACGCCATCTTGTTGTGTCCTTAAAGCGGTTAGTTGCCCTCAATTAAGAAAAATAGTATGTATTATTATTCGCCAAGAAGTGTCGGGAAGAGTTGATTATTGAAAACACGAATAAAACAACATTGTCTGAAAATAAATCGTAGGTAGATCGATTTATCGCCCCCGAAATCCCCTGTATACTAAATTTTATGAAAATCGTTGGAGCCGTTTCCGAGATTCAGGTTATATATATTATATATACCAATTCTTGTATTTATATATATACAAGAGTTGCTCGTTCAAAGGTATAAGATAACATCATACGCATTTTTACATGCCATCATGTTTAACATACAATGCATGTGTCGACATGCTTTGCTATGAGGCGGTTTTTTGTTATGCAAATTAATATAGAAAATAAATTACATGGTATCTAAATAATATTTTATTAAACTTTTCATTTGTATATGATAGAACCTACGTATTATAAATGAATAAAAGTGTTTTTATTATTTACTTAACTCAATACGTATTATGTTTTGTCTTGAAATCGAAATAAATTACTTTTACATTGATGCCCGATATTTACTCGCTGAATAATTCTGTATTAACCTTTTGTTATAAGGTTAAATAATAGGGTATAAAGTAAAATGAATGAACAAACCTATATAGTATAAAACGGTTGCCGGAGTCCTTTGGCAACAACTCAAGAATACCGCCACCTGATCCAAGACATAAGACTAAAATTGCAATTGCATTTTTTGGCGGACTTTTCTACCCTTTAAACTGGAACGCATGACTGCTTCGCGGTAAAAAATGGTTGGATGGTGGTACCAATATGCAATAACAATACGCCTCACCACCAGTAAATGCCCGAAGGCGATCGAAATCCACCGGTTTAAGGGCGTCACACACGGCGAAGATACTAATATAATGTAATATTATTTTATCTTAACATACAATATCGCTCACTATACATTCTGAAGATTATGAAGATACTGTAATATGAAAATATATAAAAATAAAAATGTGGTGTCGTGGGACACCAGGTAGGAACGAAGTTCCTTCGGCTAGTGTAGAATCGACACAATTTGCAAAAAAACTAATCGTGCTCAATTTTATGTTGGTTTTCTTGATTTTTCTCTTAAATTTTGCTGATTACTTTTTATTTAAGTACAGGAAAGTATTTAGGAAATTCAGTATTTTAGGAAATAATAAATTACGTAAAATAAAAATAAAATCGTAATTCAAATTATCAATTAAAATAACAAAATATGTCTCTTTATTTTTGTTTGACAACATAAAATTACATAGAAATAGAAATAATTACAAAATAGAGCGAGAAGAGATGAGAGAACGAAAAGAAAGAGGGAGAAAGAGAAAGGTATTATACACTACTCGCTTGTGTATACGACTGTCGCGCCTGCGCACGTCTCATTTAACGGTTTTATTCCACGCCCTTTTTTCCACGGATTTTTTCTTACGGTTTTACTATCACATTTTTTTCAGTTCGGTCGCGCAGCAAAATCTCTATCCCCTCCAAGCCTGCCGTAAGGAACTTCGTTCCAATAATATATTATCTTAACCATGTATGATAATTCATAAAAAATGTAGCGAGCGATATTGTATGTTAAGGTAAAATATTATAGTATCTTCACTGTGTGTGACGCCCTTAACACTCATAGAAGGCTGCTTCCCGATCACCGATGCATCCCCTAGTCGCTTTCCACAACATGGGAAGAAATGAAATGCTAATATTCCACACCGCAGCAAAATCATATCAAGAGGTGAAAAGCTATTTAGCTTAAGCGACATTTCGCTTTCTTTGTAATGAAAGGTGCGTTTTATTAGGTATCAGCATCAACAGTTCGATGTTTTTAATTGAACTTCAATTAAATTTACTCCGTTCAAATATGTAGCTGAAGGAATTTTTGTTATGATATTTTTTTCAAATTTAAACTTTGAATGGCTCTCCAGTGTGCTGCCAGTAGTGCGAGTTTTTGACGTGACAACGTCTTATAATTCGATGGCGCCGGCTGCACGCACGAAAAAACATGACTCATGCGGCGTTACCTCGCTTTGAGGCGATGTGAGTGATGCATCCGCGTGGACAGCTGCTATACAATAATACATTTACATGTTTTCGTCAAGTATGAAGTTCAGTGAAAAGTGAATGTGGTGTCAATTGTTTATAGCAACGATAATTGCGATAATTGAAAAATGGAACCATTCCATAAGTATTTTCTTATGACGTTGTCACGTTCAACTATCGTCAGTAAACCGACTTTACAGACAACCGATTTTTTTAAAGTTCTCGATACCGTAAAAGTTAGCTCCTCTTTGTATGGAATGGGATCGCTTGCCTACGTTTGCCGCTAGAGGCGCTGTTCCAACTGCATACAAAATTAGGCTAACTTTTACGCTATCGAGAACGTTAAAATACTCGCACTAAGCACACTGTATAGTTGCAAAAATTTTGCATAAACCAAATAACCTTACACCCCTCGATATTGATACTTTTAATTGCAACACATTCTGATTAATTCTAAATTAGAAGTTATATTGCTCCAAGGCTCGAAGTATGTGCGGGAAAATGTATTTATCCATATTTTTGGCCCATATAAAATCTAAATGGTTGAATTCGTCGCGTTCGATGATGCGAAATTCAACAACGTTAGAGAACTCATTCCGTAGTTCTTCGCCATCTTCCACTGTTGACAACCTATCGTTTTTCGATACGTACAGAACAATTTTCATCTTGACCTTATCCAAATCATATTTCGATGGCGATGTCGCGTTGTAGACCTCAAGGTTCCTCTCCGGCCCGTAATCGAATCGATTGAAACCGCGCCTCAATTGGAGTAAATGCTGGACATTCTTTTTCGAAATGCTATTCGGTACGTAATGCTTTAATTTATAATAGAATTTCGGTTCGCATTCGTCCTCATCGTAACCAACCAATTCGAATAAGAACTGAGAACAGATCTTGTAGCCGGTCAACGGACTCCAGCAAATCGCGTCGATCATAGCTCGTTCTCCTGATCGTGGACCAAAAATTTCTTCCTTGCCCATAGCATTGATAATGTTACTCAGACGTGATTCGTTTTCGAACAGCCTGGTCACTGGATTTTTGATGTGATAAAAGTGTGCTATCGGCGCAAGGGAAATTAGTACCTTAATTTTCTCGTTGTATTCTGGCTTGATAGATCCCATTACGTAGAAGACCGTTCCTCCTTGCGAGTATCCTATCGTCTGTAACTTGGCTTGTCCGGTCTTCTCCAAGATGAAGTCTATGAACGCGGGCATGTCGTAGTAACCGATTTCTTCAAAGCTGTAATCCCAGAACTTGTCGTCACGATCTGGATCTACAGTGACATGTTTCCTGCTGTATTTAGTTCCTCTATAGTTGCAGACCCACACGTCGTAGCCAGCCTCAGCTAGAGCGTAAGCCAGCGACTTCTTACCCCTTAAGATGAACGAATCCCCAGAACCAAAACAGCCGTGCACAAGCAATACCGGTCGATTGACGTCACCCGGAATACGGAAGAGAGTTAAAATGTAACCATCCTCCGTTACCACTTGATACTCTTCGCATTCCTTACCGTATTTAATGACCAGGTCCTTGAAGTTGGAATCCTCGTTTTCGTTTACATCTAGATTAAATAGATATTCTAGGATGGACACTGCTGATGCCAAGTGTAAGCCGATCGATAATATCATGAAGAACGTCCTAAGGCCAATTTTAACCATGATTAATTCTTAAGATTAGAACGCACTGATGTTATTTCATTATTTTAATATCCACTCTGCTTTGTAGCAAAACAATTCTTGTATATCTTTGGTACACTAGATAGGCACGTTGTTTAATGCTGTTTAATAACTTTTAACGATCCATATGAGGCCTGTTAAACTTGGCTACTGGCACTATCTCGTAAGAAAACCGTTACTCGCGTTCTAAAACAACAAAAAATATATATTTTAGAATTCTCGAGCAAATTATTATGTTTGCACAGGTTGCTGTGTGTGTATCTTCGTGTGACCAACCTTTTGTTCTGGTTAACTGTTTAACATTGAACATCGTATCGTGCGTTTTATGGCTTCTAAACAGTGATGCCAATATTACCTTAATTATGTAATATAAACCTTAATTAAGTGGAATGAGCGTATATTTTAGAGTAGAGTATACTTTATTGGACATGATATTACCAACATAATAATAGAAAGAGACAAAGCGATTCGAAACAACCGTTGAATAAAATAAGAAAAATTTTAAGTATAATAATATGCTTTGATTTTCGCGAGATTACTTTTACGATTTAATCTCTTTTTAAATTTTTTGGTTTTTTTGTTACCGACGGGTGAGATACTGTTTGATTATGTTGGCGACATTTTTGAAATTTTACATGAGAGCCATTTAAAAATTAAAATTTAGAAAATATATCATAACAATAAACTTCTTTAGCTATTTGAATGGGGTAAACTTAATTGAAGTTCAGCTGAAAAACATCATGGTAAACAGTCGACGCCGCCCAAAACACGTCATTACGGATCCTCCCGATCCATTAACGGTGCTTTTAGGTACCTCAAGCACCGGTCACCGTCCTCCTCGCTTGCGACGAAGGGCTCGACGAGCGAATTAACCCACAGACACAGCCCACTGAGTTTCTCGCCGGATCTTCTCAGTGGGTCGCGCTTCCGATCCGGTGGTGGATTCTGCGAAGCACTGCTCTTGCTAGGGTCAGTGTTAGCATTACTCCGGTTTGAGCCCCGTGAGCTCATCTACTAGCTAAGGTTAGGCTGAAATAGCCTCTCAAGGCTATCAGCTTAGGTAAAAAAAAAAGATATGGCGGTTTTTATTGCGTGATGTTTTACCTTCATAAGTGGATGTCGTTCGTTAGTTAGCACGTGCTAGGAACGTGCTCGTACGTACTCGAACGAACATTCCTTCTCCCAGTCACGTGGGGTCGGCGCAACATGTTTTCTCCTTCTATACTCCTCTTTCATATACCATTTTCTCGCTCACTCCTCTCTTACACATATTATCGTCTTTCACGCAATCTATCCATTTCTTAGACGATTAGCGTGGTATGGACATGTGATGCGTAGAGAGAAGATGCATGTGACTAGGAGATTAATGGAAATGGTAGTGCGAGGTAGAGGGGGAAGAGGTCGACCGAAGAAGACATGGATGGAGTGTGTGAATGACGATATGAGAGAGAGAGAGAGAGAGAGAGAGAGAGAGAGAGAGAGGAGTGAGTGTTGAGATGACGGCTGATAGAAGAGAATGGAAGAGAAAAATTAGTTGTGCCGACCTCACCTAGCGGGATAAGATGGAGAAAAAGAAGAAGACGCAATCTATCAGTTTCTTCTTAGGTCTACCTCTCCCTCTATATCTTTCCACATACATAGTTAGCACTCTCTTACCAACCTCATTTTTATTTCGGCTCATCACATGTCCATACCATCCCAAACTCAAGCGTACTCGAACGAACGCCTAAAGAAAGAATTATAGTCGCATGCGAGGAGCTGTGAATCCAGCTCTGAGTACAATGGTAGCCTTTTCCTCAGATCACGACGCTATTTAGACGTGCCCTGTGAAAGTTCTCAAAACCGCTCACACATTCACGTTGGGGTCTTACAAGCCCATTGCTTACTTCGGTAGTGCCCATTGCTTACGTCGGTACTGCCCATTATCTACTTCGGTACTGCCCATTGTTGTACTACGGTACTGCCCGCTGTCTACATTCCGGGACAGCGACTGTTACAATAAAAGTCAGCTTTTAGGGTGACAAGAATATTTTATTTATTTATTTGTTTGCTAATTACACTTTATCTATTTTAATACATTGCCGGATTTAATGGCAAAGCATTCTCTATCACTCACCAAAGCTTATACAGGGGAAATAATGGTAGGTGCATTGAATTCTACGTGCATTGCATACGATATAATAAAAAACTTATTCTAGATATATTAATTATAACAAATATGGTTCATGCAAATCGGTTCTTAAAAAAACTTACATTACTGATACCGCTCTAGTAATTTCAAAATAAACGGATGTAAGATCAAATACATATCTTCGCCCCACACGAAGTCGTAATGATTCATTGGGCTCCGTTCAACAAACTCATATACGACAACATTAGGCAGTGAATTATTTAACATCACGTTATCTTCGATTGGCGACAGCTTGTCGTTTTTGGCCATGAGAATTGCTACGCTGCAGTTCACTTTGCTCAGATCGTAAGCCGGTGGAAGAGCGTTGCCGTATCTAGCGATGTTCGCCGCCGGACCGTAATCGTATTGGGCGAACCTTCTGCTGTTACTGTTTTGGGCAACGTGCAGGCTGTTCTTAACTGAAGTGCTCACCGGGTAGTAATTTATGACCGTGCGAATGAATCCTCCTTTGAACGTGTCGTCGCTTTGTCCCGCCGTGCTCAGCAGTATGGCTTCGCACAATTCACCACCGAACGGTCGGAGACTGCAAAGCAATTCTACGATGAGTCTCGTAGTTCTATCAAACAGCTCGTACTGGTTTAATGCCTTGAATATTACCTCCAAAACGGGCGCGATTAGAATCAATAATCTAACTGGAGGTCGTATGTTTTGAGCGTATGATAAAGGCCCTAGTGTTATTAGGGGTCGAATCTTTTCATTGTACTCTGGGTAAGTGGATAAGAGCACGAAGAATACGGCGCTTCCTTGGGAATGACTTATGACACTCAGTCGATTTTGTTGGGTCTTGTTCAGTATGTAATCGATTTGGGCGGGCAGATCGTACACGCCGACTTCGTGGTACGAAAAATTCCAGTAGGCCGCGACGTCTATATCTGCGTTCAGCGTCACGTGGTCGCGGGAGTATTCATTCCCCCTCATGTTCCCGGCCCACACGTCATACCCGGCTTTGGCCACGGATACCAACATAGATGTGTTCCCTCGGACTATGAACGTGCGTGAGGAATCTCCGAATCCGTGCATAAAAAAAATCGGCCTGGTTTTGTTACCCGGTATATTGAACAGAGTGAGTATGTAACCGTCTTTCGTTGTGATCGTGTGAACAATGCAATCGTATCCGAGGGCTTCAGCTATTGATGAAAAGCTTGGTACGGTCCCGGACGAGTCTTCCGTGGCTACACCGCGCTTAAATGTTAGGAATACGAGAGCACTTATTAATTTGAATGTTTTGAACGACATTATTGTTGAATCTCGAACAGCTTAGTGAAAATTTTAGTGCCGAATTGGCCATAATATATACGCATAAATATTATTATAGTCGCGAGGAGCTGGGAGATAAGATGCTGAATTTAAATTTTTTATCAGAATTGTCACAGTTTCGAAGACGACATTGTCTTATTATTTTCTGAACTAGTCGAGGGTCGCGATTTCACTTGCGCCTTTTAAAATATATTTTTTGTAATTCAAGTAAAGTCACCCATATATGTTAACTAACAAAAAATACAAATTCGAATAGGTATAGTTTATTCAAAATCGAAACAAGATAAAATTTTACCAAATACAAAAACCGTGAAAACTACATAAACAGTAACTTTACTTTTTTCCCTACCTATTCTTACTAAAATAAGGGTTATTTTAGATTCGCCGAATTAGTAGGTGAGCTCACGGGGCTCAAACCTGACGATGCTACTAACACGAACCCTAGCAAGAGCAGTACTTCCCAGAATCTTCCACCGGATCGGAAACGCGACCCACTGAGAAGATCCGGCGAGAAACTCAGTGGCCTGTGTCTGTGGGTTAATTTACTCGCCGAGCCCTTCGTCGCTAGTGTTCGCGTAATTCGACGCGACAACTTTACGCAAATCATTTGACGACCTTACAATCCTTGTTAGCAAAATTGTAATACCCAATACATACATAGGTAGGATACCCTAAAAGTTTTGCCCAAGTCACATTACAATAATACAAATTAAATAAATTTCAAATGCTTTTTCATTCGTTCAAATCATACACGAAAACATTCCGATAGTTAGTCTGATTGGATGCCTTCTATCAGCTACTTTGAAACGATCAAACCTCTCATAAAATCTTTTAATTCTTAAGAAAATAATGACCCTCCACGGTATCTCTGTTTACCAGTACTGTTGCATTGAACGTATCTCTCTCTGTCGGGCGTCTCCACATTGTAATTCTTTCCTCAACTGGTATCAAGCAAAATCCCTCTTAATTACACTTATGATTACGAATTAGTCTTGGTCTACTTGATGGCATATAGTACTCGATGTGTACTAATTGAAATTGTCTGCCAGAGGTAAGATGAATTGTAAGTATTACTGGTGGTAGGACCTCTTGTGAGTCCGCGCGGGTAGGTACCACCACTCTGTCTATTTCTGCCGTGAAGCAGTATTGCGTTTTGGCAGCCGTTGTAACTATAATTGAGACCTTAGAACTTATATCTCAAGGTGGATGGCGCATTTACGTTGTAGATCTCTATGGGCTCCAGTAATCACTTAACATCAGGTGGACTGTGAGCTCGTCCATCCATCTAAGCAATAAAAATAAAAAAGCATTGTTGGCAGACTACTTCTCACAGTGTTTGTGAGTACTATAACACCTTTAGCTTCTGGCGGGTTCGTCGTTACCACAATAGAAGTTAAGGTCCAGTTTTTAAACACACTTGTGACGATGGGCAGATCTTTTGACCACAGTTTTCCATTCTTGCTTCCAATGTCCAGATAGCTACTGATCGGCCAAGAAGGGAACGAGTTAATGTTAGTTTCCTAAGTGATAGTAAAATAATATTAATTGTAAGTCATAAATTCCAATCAGTCATACAGTTACTATAGTTTAACGAAATATTGGCGTTTGATTGTTAAACAAGGCAGTTGAGACTGTCAAAGTCGCATTAATTACAGACAAAATGACGGAAAATCGCCTTAGATGGTATGGCCATATCATGACCATGAAGTGAAAATCGCATTAAGCTTGCCAGAACAAAAGAGAGGCAGAGGCCGCCCGCAATCGACCTGGTCGTCAAACATCGAAAGACACCTTAAGAAAGCCCAATTGCCAAAACCGACAACCCAGGGCAGATCAACCTGGCGCCTTAGAGTGAGGAGACCCGACCCTAGATAATGGGAACAGGGAAGAAAGAAGAAGAAGGTTGTTAAACTAGGCCTTTCCCAAAGTGGGCGATAACGCCCCCTTGTGGGCGCTGCAGGTCTAAAAGGGGGCGGTAAGACACACAGAAAAAAGATAGGGGCGTTGTGTAGAGGCTCTGGAGGCGATTTGTGATTTCATCTAGGAGGACTCTTAGACACTGTATGAGTTCTCGCTATAGTGGTTTTTAAGTAGATTAAAAAAAGGGAGGCGCTAAAAAATAATTTATTCTCAAAGTGGGCAGTAGACAAAATGAGTTTGGGAACGTTGAACTAGACATAACGGTCCAGCAGTCGAAATCTCCCAGAAGTGGATACAGCAGAAAGTTGACAATAATTTTGACGCTGCTCATGGTGACTAACCCTCTGGTTGCCTAAGCGCTCCTGTATGTCGGAATTCGCAAACCCTCATAATTCCATAGAAGAAACCAGCGCCGTCCGCTAAGTCAATGTTCTTAATGAAAATCTATGGTTAAAAATGAGCTGACATCATTGTTATCCATTGTTAAATAGCTATTTATATGTATCAAATATTTTTATCAGTTCAATTAAAATTTGCCATGTTGTTTTAGAACGTTTCTTCTAATAATTGATTAAGGTAATTACTAACTTCAATTAATAAATAAAATAAATCATCCGGTCTTCTGTAATGCAAACCTGTTTCTTGTTATTCTCTAGTAATATGTATCTACTTTGTATGTATGTTGAAATTGAACATTTTTAGGATATTTTTTTTCTGTCCTAGTCCATCCGTTGCCGCAAAAATTATAAAGTATGCGTATCGTCGAATGTAAAGAATAAAAATAATAAATACCAAAAATAGTCTTAAATCTGTCGTGAAAATCGAAAAAAAACGAAGTTTTCTCCTACAAGTTTAGAAACCAGACAGCGGTACTTGTAATATTCCCAATCATTGCTGTAAATCTATGACGTGTTAGTAGCGTATAAGGTATATTTTAATTTTTAAACAAAACGTTTGATTTTACATCCGCCCAAAAAAAATTATCCTAAAAACTGCCAATCGTAACAAAACAAAAATCTTGATGTGTTCCGATCGACATTCGCGCGACATATGTCTTGAAGTAGGGTAAGTTACCAAATGATTGCTTATTCAATAATTCCTGAAGGTTTATTATTTTCCATCGTTCGAATTGGATTTCGTGACTGCTCCACGAGAAAATAGTACCCACGATTCCGTGTGGCCCGTGTGTATAGTACGCCTTATCACCTGTAACATTCTTGCTGTCCATATCCCACAGTTACTTTAGGTAGGATCTCTTGTGAGTCCGCACGGGTCGGTACCACCATCGTGCCTATTTCTGCCGTGAAGCAGTAATGCGTTTCAGTTTGAAGGGTGGGGCAGCCGTTGTAACTATACTCAGACCTTAGAACTCATATCTCAAAGTGGGTTGCGGCATTTACGTTGTAGATCTCTATGGGCTCCAGTAATCACTTAACACCAGGTGGGTTGTGAGCTCGTCCTCCCATCTAAGCAATAAAAAAAAAACAGTACGTGGGGTTGTAGCAGCGCATCCTCTTATCTTGCTGCAAAGGGTTTTGGACGTCAAACTTCCTTGGGTTATATCTCCCAATATCTCCATTCATCTATCATCTCCATCAACGGCATATCCATTGCAACGTGCCTTAGGAACAAAAGACTCTTCTTGTCTTGATGAAAAGAATTTTCTGTTTTTTTTTTGGCGTTTCTTCTACGACATCCTATTTGGACCTATGATTTGAATTTCAAATACCAAAAGATATAAATATCACATTTTATTCGTATTTCTATGTATTTTCATACATTAAGACTAAAGTAATTAGTTAAAATAATTTATTGTTTGATTAGATTCCCGCCATTGCTAATTTACAGCTACTTTGTTGCATACTTTAGATCAGGGGTGGCCAGCTTGATTAAAACGAAGATCTACTGTTTATTGATGTAACACTCTACAATCTACTAATGACATTTCTTGAAATTTAGTGAAACAATGTAGTTCAGTATACAAATAAGTAGTATATTTTCTTTTATTAAAAAGATTTACATAAAAATTAAATCTTCTTCTTCTATCTTCTATATATATAAAAATGAATTGCTGTTCGTTAGTCTCGCTAAAACTCGAGAACGGCTGGACCGATTTGGCTAATTTTGGTCTTGAATTATTTGTAGAAGTCCAGAGAAGGTTTAAAAGGTAGATAAATATGAAAATGCTCGGAATTAAATAAAAATAACAATTTTGTTATTCATTTGATGTGTCCCCCGTCGCCGTCGGACGAATTCCTTTTGTTTGTTTCAAGTTTATTTTATACAAAAGTTTAGGTCTTTTATTTATTAATTGAGGCACTACGAAGTCTGCCCGCTCAACTAGTTATATAATAAAAGAGAACTATTGTGTGGAAGAGAGGATAAATAACGTGACGTAATGGTCATTAATAAATGATACAAGATGAAGACGATGCGTGCAGCAATTGGTGATTACATTGCGTAGTCTGTTCTATGTATTTATTTTTTGTCTTGCCACGATCGACCGGTCGATTGCGATCTACCGTTTGGCCACCCCTGATCTAGACTACCGTTTGGTAGACTAATTCGATATGCCTTAGACGAAGTTTTTGAGAGCTCTATATATGTTTGGCACTTGAATAAGGATTACAGTAGAGGCTAGATTACATTGCCAGAGCTTCCGTAGGGCGATCGAGGCGTCTCTGGCGACGATGACGATGTCTCCGCCTACTCCTCCGCCCATGGACTCCGACCCTGAGCTGCAGGAGGCGCTGGCTCTGTCTGCGAAGGAACAAGCCACAAGAGCTCAGCAATTGGAGGCAGAACAGCGGGCGCTCGATGAAGTTCTACGTCTCTCGCTAATAGACAAATAACAAGACAACTGGTGAGTTCATTCTATTTACATTTTAATAATACGCTTTTATTAGCTTCAGGCTTATGTGTATGTTTGTAACGGAATCTTTGAACACGATTTTGACCCCCTTCCAAACGTCGGATTAACTCGAAATTTGGTATACTCATTAAGAACCGATGACAATTCAATATTAAAAATAAAAAATAGAAGAATGAAATTAAAAAAAAATTAAATTCAACTAAAAAATTAAAAATAAATAGTAGTTTAAATAAACTAACAAAATACGCTTTTATAGAAAATCCAACTAAAAAATATAAAAATTTTTTTTTAATAAATTTGACAAATGATTTTAATGCAAAAAAAGCGTGGGGTGCTTTTCAGGATGTTATCAAAATAACCTATGTTACTCATAATACTCATATCTGTTCATAAAATATCTATAACTACTGATACCATGTTCCCCGCGCTCTTTTTACAATAAAATCATTTTTTTTTTACACTATTTTTAATTCAAATTCATTAAAATTTATTTTCAAATTTTTAGTCGGATTTTCAATAAAAGCGTATTTTGTTAGTTTTTTTAAACTATTATTTATTTACAACTAGCTGTGCCCGTCACTTCGTCCGTGTTCCATTTAACAAAACATTATTTTATTTGAAAATAATATCAGATTTTTTCTAAGATATAACGAGCCTAAGTTACTCCTTATTACATCAGCAACATGCCAATAAAAGTCCCGTCAAAATCGGTCCAGCCATTTCAGAGCTTAAGCGAGCGCCGCATTGATTCCTATCAATCGTGTCTAGAGAAGGCTATCATTCCCTATTCTCTAAGGCAACCTAGACAAGACAGAACCAAGTTTGTCGTGGGTTATGATGTGGATTGGAGGAGCAGTAGTGTGTTGTGGCTTTTATATTTATGGCATAGACGTTCTAACGAGCTCACGGGTTCATTTGGTGTTTTTACCGGAACTCACAGACATTACAGCCTGAATGTTCACCCACCTTGAGGCATAGACAGTCACCCTTCAAACCGGAAAGCATTAATAATCCCGACAGAAATGAGGAGTTTGGTGATACCTACACGTCCGAGATTACACGGTCTAAAACCAGTGAAAACCTAGCTAATATCAAGGAAATTGAATAAATACAAACTACACATATTGGGAACGGCGATGCACCGAGCAATAAGCATTCGCTACGTAGAAGATCTTCACTTTGTCGTCTGCTTTAAATAAACTATGTAGTTTATACGAAACGACAAATCCTGGCTTTGTCTCGAATGACTTCGTCGGTGGCTACTTCTATCTATGGAAAGGAGGTGGAGACACTGTATTTACTTGAATCGCCCCTGACATGGGTGAATGCTCACCGCCATACTGGTCTGACCTTCGTCAGCCTTCGAATGCAATAAAGGAGGTTTAAAATAAGTAAATTTTGGAAATTTCGTTTTTTTTTCAGAAAAGATCTCACCATCCGTGCGTCCAAACCAAATGAAGACTTATTCCTACTAAGTTTTATTGTTATATTACATAATAATATACGCTAAATTATTAGCATAATAGTAAAACTGTAATAATATAATATGATATAATCTAGTTTTTTAAGTAATTTGACTTGTACGGTTGTATGAAAAATAGTTTCATCAAGGGGTGCGATTGATCATTTGTTTTAAGTAATTATATCTTGACTAGATATTGAAAATTTAAATTCCGTGTAAAATACAATTTTAAGGTAATGTTTTTACAAGATATATACATACATAACTTTTTTTTTTGAGTTTTGATAGGTAGGCCCAGACGTGGGCGAAGAACGAAATTATTTTATTGTAAAAAAAAGCGTGGGGTGCATGGTATCAGTACCTAGTTATAAATATTTTATGAATAGAAGGGCTATTTTAATAATATCCTAAAAAGCACTCCACGCTTTTTTTACAATAAAATCATTTTTTCTTACACCATTTTTAATTCAAATTTATTAAAATTTATTTTCTATTTTTTAGTTGGATATTCTATAAAAGCGTAATTTGTTAGTTTTTTTTAAACTATTATTTATTAATAAATGAAATAAGGTGTTTTGGACAAAAAACTGAAGACGAGATATTTTTCTTAAAACAGACTGATAATCCACTCCACGGTAGTTATATCATATATAATTGACATCTTGTATTTTTATTTTACAGTAATGGTTACTATTTATTAATATGAATTTGTTCTACATTTATTACGTTAATAAAATTGTTATATTCACTCTTTGTTAACTTTAGATTGATCCGAGCGACAGTTGTTAATAGGAAAAAGTTTTTTTTTTTTTTATCAACAATTTTCGATTATCGATCTTTTTTTTTGAACAAAACTTAACATTTGCCGACTGTCCCGCGTATCGTGCTACATTTGACGGACTATTCGCTCACATCGCGCCATAGATGCACTCGCAATATGAACATCTATTTTCTTCAAAGAAACTTTTGTTTCTAGTTTTATTTGGGGATGCAACTTTTCGAGGATTGAAATGACTGTAAACTATTAAAACGAATCGCGAAAATATTTAGCTGATATTTTAAAAATTCTGAACAATGACGTCGCTTCCCGAGACTTGAGTTAGTGGCTTCGAATGTAATATGAATGTTAATAGTGAACAAAACTGTATGACAACAACTCAGTCAATCTGTTATTGTAACTTTTATTATTATATTCTTTCGCTATCTGTGTGCTGATAGCCTAAGGTGATGTCCCAGCTACGCCTGGACGGGGAAGCAAGCCGACGGGCTCTAGCTGAAAGAATTTGCTAATTTTTTTTTAACACCTGGCAATCACAATTTACGGATAACCGGCCACGGCGGGTAACGGACCTGGTTATGTCGGACTGCAGCGATCCTCGGAAGAACAAGAGGACGCGGACCAAACTCCTCGCTCTCTTCTAATTGATCCTAGAAGTGCTAAACACTAGCCCTAGCAAGAGCAGTGCTTCGCAGAAAGCACCACCGGATCAGAATCACGACCCACTGAGAAGATCCGGCGAGAAACTCAGTGGACTTTATTATGATTTACATTTCACTGAGGATGTCAATGGTATTTATTATTCGAAGCCAATACAATACCGATAAATTATATAATAATGTTAAATTATAACAACTTTTATCGGCGTTTATATATATATATATATGTATAATACATTTCGACACAGTACTACAGTTTTCGTGGTCATCGGACGCCCGAGAATGTGATGTCCGTCTACGTTTGAATATTGTTACGGGTTCGGGATAAATAAGGGAAGAAATAAAGGAATTATAAGGAACACCTTATAATTCGTTCTTCCGCTTCGCTTCAAGTGATCCGTTTGCTGTTTCCCTTCTAGTCGATCCGATTACAAACTGCCTTCGTGTAATCTCTGCAACGCTTTTATAGTCGACAATACATCTCTACAATTATCGAGAACATTCCCATTAGGGCGAGTAGTTTCGATATGTGTTTCCGCTATTTTATAATTCTCGAGCGTTCTCGATGTCACTAGTACTTTTGATATTCGTTTCTGCTATCCTATGACAGATGGCGTTACCCTTACCCGCGTAACAATATTAAATACCCGTCAATTTTTGTAAAAAAATGATTTCTCGACACTCATTGTAGTTTTCGCGCAGAAAGAACCAATAGTATCTTGAGGTCTGGAAGTTTGAATCGGGTTTTCATTTCCACGATAATAGGATCGCTGGTATCAGAAAAGCGCCAAACATCTTCTGTTTTAATGTTAGAGTATTGTCTGAATTCAGCGCCTTGCATACCACACGAGCAATTAGCTTTTCTTCAGCGAGTATGTAATTCTATTTACTTTTAGTATTTTTTTAAGAAATAATTAAAAATAGGTATTATTTAATGTTTGTTCGACTAAGCTCTAGTACTGTTAATAATCGTCAGAGATCTCTGTAGTGAAATTTTATTTAGACGAAATACGCAACTTCCAGTTGTATTTTTAAAGATTGTTGTTAAGAGTACCGTGTCTTGCGGTTCTGTTTGCTTAGTGCGAGCGTTATATTTTACAAATTTGTATGGAGTTTGAAGTCGTCATGGCCTAAAGGATAAGACGTCCGGTGCATTCGTATCGAGCGATGCACCGGTGTTCGAATCCCGCAGGCGGGTACCAATTTTTCTAATGAAATACGTACTCAACAAATGTTCACGATTGACTTCCACGGTGAAGGAATAACATCGTGCAATAAAAATCAAACCCGCAAAATTATAATTTGCGTAATTACTGGTGGTAAGACCTCTTGTGAGTCCGCACGGGTAGGTACCACCGCCCCGCCTATTTCTGTCGTGAAGCAGTAATGCGTTTCGGTTTGAAGGGTGGGGAAGCCGTTGTGACTATAGAATAGATTATTAGATATATTAGAACTATATCTCAAGGTGTGTGGCGCATTTACGTTGTAGATGTCTATGAGCTCCAGTAACCACTTAACATCAGGTGGGCTGTGAGCTCGTCCACACATCTAAGAAATAAAAAAGTTTGCCTACGTTTACCGCTAGGGGCGCTGTTCCAACTCCATACAAGTTTGAGTTAACTTTTACGCTATCGACAACGTTAAAAAACTCGCACTAAGTACACAGACACAACGTCAGTCTTATGATCAAACGAGCTGGTGACCTGTCCGACTGGGTGCGCTCAGATGTATTTGTTTTTTTTTGTCACAAATAAGTTGGTACTGAAATTGATGAAGCTAAATTATAGAAAATTAAAAGATTCGCTTTCTTCTGTTTTAAACAAAATCATCGTCTATGAAGTTGATGTATATATAATACGAAAGCAGTTAAAAAGAAAGAAATGCATTTATTTAGTTTGAGTTGAAATATATATAGCAATAGTTATTATGGCCGATTACTAAGTAAGTGAACATTTTTACTGCGAGATAATTAATAAAACTTTTTCGTTAGTTGAGAATCACATAGAGAAATTGATTACAGAGCCATCTAGCAATTTTTATTGGAAACAAAAATACGAGCTACATTTTTAACTAACAAAAAAACATTGCTTCTTTTTTGTCTTCCGCGAACAATAATGCCAACGGTAAATAACATTAAATAATTTAAAAAAAAAATGTCCGAAACATTATGAAAAAAACGGAACTGATTTTATTTAACGGTAGGGAAACATTATGCTGGATTTAACTGGATTTTAATCTTAGGCTGGATTACTAATAACTTTAGATTATTATTGTCAATTCCAATTAAACTATATACCAGTATTGGTAAACGTTACATAAATTATGAAAACAAATACATTAAATAGACATAATATTACAATTTTAAAAGGGTGACTAATTAATTAATTTCTAGTTGCGTATAAAATTTATGGGTATTGTTCAAATTGTTTTATCAATTAAGCGTAACTCACATACTTTCGTCGTTATAGAAGATTCAAATTATATATTATTATGAAAATTTTTTGGTTAAAAATTTTCGATGTATCTACCACCAAGTCTTCGTAGTTCACGTACTAAAAATGACCTGCCCCAATTAGATGCCTTAATGGCATAAATATTAGACATGCGTGTGTATAGACGCTGACGCTAGATATGTATCCACGTAATTAAATAAATAAATAAATATTTACTAACAATCACGCCACGTTAACTGGTCCCGTGATAAGTTCGTAAAGAACTTGTGTTACAGGTACCAGATAACGGATATAAATGTAAGATTTTAATTATACACATACATATATTTAATAGACATCCATAACCCTGGAAAAGACATTTATATTTATCATACAAATATCTTCCTTTGGCGGGATTCGCACCCGCGATCCCCTTGTGTAGTGACCATGTCACTTACCACTACACCAGACGGCCGTTAATTGTATATTTATTGTTAGGAGGCCACGCACCGTCTCGCGTGAGGATTCACTTAACACGTAAACTTTTTTTTCCTACCTATTCTAGTAAGTAACCTTGAGGGGTTATTCTAAATTCACCGATCTAGTAGGTGAGCTCACGGGGCTCAAACCGGAGTGTTGCTAACACTGGCCCTAGCAAGAGCCGTGCTTCGCAGAATCTACCACCGGATCGGAAAGGCGACCCACTGAGAAGATCCGGCGAGAAACTCAGTGGGCTGCGTCTATGGGTTAATTTACTAGGACGGTGACCGCTGCTTGAGGTCACGATGACTGCATTAGGCGCTTTGAAAAGGCCCATATGCGACTGTTCTAGACAGAACAGAACAGTGTGCTTAGTGCGAGTTTCTTAACGTTCTCGATAGCGTAAAAGTTAAACCAATTTTTGTATGCAGTTGGAACAGAGCCCCTAGCGGCATACGTACGCAAACGATCTCATTTCATACAAATATGAGCTTTTACTGGTGGTAGGACCTCTTGTGAGTCCGCGCGGGTGGGTACCACCACCCTGCCTATTTCTGCCGTGGAGCAGTAATGCGTTTCGGTTTGAAGGGTGGGGCAGCCGTTGTAACTATACGTGAGACCTTAGAACTTATATCTCCAAGGTGGGTGGCGCATTTACGTTGTGGATGTCTATGGGCTCCAGTAACCACTTAACACCAGGTGGGCTGTGAGCTCGTCCACCAATCTGAGCAATAAAAAAAAAAAAAAACTCGCACTAAGTACACTGACCGCTGCTCTTGAAACCGTAGGTATTACACGTTATTTTTGTGATCACGTCCTTAAGTAACTACTTTTATTAATAATTAATAACACATTTAAAACTCTACGTACAAAAACGAAATGAAATTGATAATGACTCTCAAAATTTGTATTTGTAAAAAAAAAACATATTTTCAAGTAATTAATGAAACGTTTGTTGAAGCATTCTAACAGTATGGCCCCATCGGAAACGCTCTTTTCGCCTTTGGATTTTCGTTGTTTCATTGTTTATTTATTGATATATACACTTTTTCTTCTAATGTAGACGCTAGGAGGTAGGCGATCCTTAGAGTGACTTGAAACTTAGGTACAACCCGTGCTAAAAGATTAAACGGGGCACATTTTTTCAGCGACGGTATTCCCATTCCTCCTGGAACCACCCTTCGAAGAATCTAGATTTTCATGATGACATCCATTTAGAACCGATATATAACTTGAAGACAGCGTCAGAACCTTTCTTCAAAAAAGCGGTGCGTTACCGTTTACCCTCTTTTCGTGGACGCGTAACTTCCATATCCGATCTAGGCGACGGGGTAACGCAAAGTCGCCGTCGCCCAAAACATGTCTTACCGGATCCTCCCGGTCCACTAAGGGTGCTTTTAGGCCCTTTAAGCATGGGTCACCGTTTTCGCCGAACTCTTCGAATAGTTCAGCCTAACCCATAGACCACTGTGTTTCTCGCCGGATTTTTCAGTTGGTCGCGGTTCCGATCCAGTGGTAGATTCAGCGAAGCACTGCTCTTACTAGGACTTGTGTTAGCTAATTATCTCAGTGTGCTTAGTGCGAGTTCTTTAACGTTATCAATAGCGTAACAGTTAATTCAAATTTGTACGGAGTTCGAACGTTTAAGTACTTACGTTTGCCGCTAGGGGCGCTGTTCCGACTGCATACAAATTTGAGTTAACTTTTACGCTATCGAGAACGTTAAAAAACTCGCACTAAGCACACAGGTTGTGCCCGTGAGCTCACCTCTCTATTCGCGCGTAGTTGGAATAGTCCCGTACGCTACTAAATATTAGGTGGGGCTACTATAACAAAAAAAAAATAATAGTCAGTTTTCTTGCCTTTTACTTTGCCTTATGTCATTTTTAAATACACATTTTCGTGTACCTGTATTTGAATTGAGAATGTCTAAGAAAACACGTTATATTCCTTCAGTTTCGTACGATAATTGTTGGTAATTCGTTTTGCATAACAACAGTATCGTAATAATAGCATATAAAAGTGTTGAATTATAATTGGCATATACATACATAATATATGTATCTATTAACAATATCTTTTGTTTTAACGTTTTCGTTTTTGTGAGCGTTCCTCTCGAATTTTATTGCTGTGAATTAATTAAGAATTTTAATGGCGGATCGCATTTTTTATATAACACTAGGTGACCTGGCAAACGTTGTTTTGCCATATAATTTATTTTTAGGAAAGATAAATAATATAAATACCGACTGCAGCGCCATCTGCCAGGCTGATTTGTGAAACTAAGGCATCCAGGGTGCCACCCAAATGCATACAAAAAAACGTCAAAATCGGTCCAGCCGTTTAGGAGGAGTTCAGTGACAAACACACGCACAGAAGAAAAAAATATATATAAAGATTTATAATAACACTTTAACAACAACAAAAAACAAATTTAAATATCCTGAAAAAGAGTGAGATAATCGTTCTGTATTTAACTACGAACTAGTTTATTATTCGACATTGCCAACATTAATTAAGCGATTTTAATAAAAAGAACTGATGTACTTATACAAAATTACAAAACTAGCACCAATTTACAAATCAGATTGGTGAAGTTTATATTAGATAGCGGCCCGCCCCGGCTGGGTTACATTGTAGGAGATTCAGTAAGAATCCCAATTTTTTTTTAAAATATAAATATAGCCTATGTCACCCGGGGATAGCGTAGCTTTCCAGCAGTTTGTAGGCAGCGGCTTGGTTCTGCCCCTGGCATTGCTGAAGTCCATGGGCAACGGTAACCACTCACCATCAGGTGGGCCGTGTGCTCGTCTGCCTACAAGGGCAATAAAAAAAAAAAAAAAGTTTCAGAGCCTATTCAATACAAACAAACAAACAAATCTTTCCTCTTTATAATATATAATAATAACATAATATAATATATAAGTATAGATGATATCGAACAAGTCAACTTAATTCAATCCAAGCGAAACAACACCCATGAAATCATCCGGTACAATATTACTACTGATTTTATCTTTTTACATTTTTTTAATGTCGTATTTGTAAAACTTAGACATAAATTTGATGAGACGAAACAAATTTTAATTTTAATTTATTTTTTTCATTTTTTAATCTTTTTTTTCCTTACATTATACGTTAGATTAGTTTTCGTTATCGTGTTGTTTTGTCGTAATTATAAGGAACATTGTTGTACAAATTCAGTACTATATATTTTTTTTATTGCTTAGATGGGTGGACGAGCTCACAGCCCACCTGGTGTTAAGTGGTTACTGGAGTCCATAGACATATACAACGTAAATGCACCACCCACCTTGAGATATAAGTTCTAAGGTCTCAGTATAGTTACAACGGCTGCTCCACCCTTCGAACCGAAACGCATTACTGCTTCGCGGTGGAAATAGGCAGGGCGGTGGTACATACCCGTGCGGACTCCCAAGAGGTCCTACCACCAGTGAAAGTCTACTATATGTCTTGTTTTGTCGTGCGCACATAACCTATGTTGCAAGCCAGATTTTTTTTCTTTTTATTTGTGTGTTTTTATGTATCTTTAGCTTGTGGTGTGTATAGTGAGCCTAATAAAATAAATAAATAATATAGATTCTTCTGTTTCGCGCTGTACACATTAAATTAAAAAGTCGTCGTGGCCTAAAGGATAAGACGTCCGGTGCATCCGTGTGTAGCGATGCACCGGTGTTCGAATCCCGCAGGCGGGTACCAATTTTTCTAATGAAATACGTACTCAACAAATGTTCTCGATTGACTTCCACGGTGAAGGAAGGTAACATCGTGTAATAAAAATCAATACCCGCAAATTTTAATTTGCGTAATGACTGGTGGACGCGCGGGTGCCTATTGCTGCCATGAAGCAGTAATGCGTTTCGGTTTGAAGGGTGGAGCAGCCGTTGTAACTATACTTGAGACCTTAGAACTTATATCTCAAGGTGGGTGGTGCATTTACGTCGTAGATGTCTATGGGCTCCAGTAACCACTTAACACCAGGTGGGCTGTGAGCTCGTCCACCCATATAAGCAATAAAAAAAAATTGTTTTCAATGTATTTCATGTTGTTTTTTTTTTTTTGTCTATGTTTAAGTTTATGTTACTCATTATAACTCTGTATCTGCGTATCTATGGTGTCTAAGTACCGAGTAGCAATATCGCCACTTATCACCGTTATGTTGTAATATTTAAAGCTTCATGTGCTAGGCACTGAAGTGTGATGCCACAGGTATGTTTGACTCGACTGGGCTAAAAGCAAATAAACCCGCGTGAACTAATAAAGGTTTTTACTATTGGAGCGTAAGACCAGTTTCGGTTCTTACTTCGCCTGACCGATGTTCAAAGTAAAAGTGTAACATTTCGTTTGCCATAACCGGTTACGATAATGACGGCACTTAATTTAAATTCTCTATCAAGTTGAACGGTCCATTTCATGTGCTACCTTAGTTTTTCAATCGTACCATTCAAAGCTCGTGTTGGTTAGTCATAATCGAAAACTGCCCAAGTGGTAAAATAATGGGAAAATGATTCAGTGGTCGTGGCGCCGACGGCCGCTGGTCCGGCGTCCCGAGGGGGAGGGTTATGGGAGAGATGTGCTCCGCACTAAACGCTTCACTTTCCCCCCTTTGCCTTTTCATGGGTTCTGTCTTATGCGAGGTTCGGACGCGGGTTGTTGAGCGACAGGAGGTTTTAGTCAGTTCGACTCCGACATGCCCCGCCCTCCATCCCCAGTGGAGGGTGGGAGTCCGGCGATTTCCTCCTGACAAAAAAAAAAAAGTGGTAAAATTGTTTTAAGGAATCAGTTATTTTCGGGTCGCGTAAAAAAATACTATATAATAAATACATGGATGTAGAAACATACTGTTATAGAAAAAAATATAAACATATATATAAAAAAAACTAGATTTTTTTATTCCAAAAACGTTACAAAATATGAATATCCGTTTTAGCAACTTACAGGAGAGCCATTCAAAGTTTAAAATTTGGAAAAATTATCATGACCAAAAAAAATTCTTTAGCTATTCGAATGGGGTAAATATAATTGAAGTTCAATTAAAAACATCAGATTGTTGATGCTGATACCAAATAAAATATTGCGTATTAAGCGAAATACGAAATAGCTTTTCACCTCTCGATTTAAACAAAACCGTAAACCCATCATGCAATGTACGTACACACTTCGAGAAACAGTATCGAAAACGAGTTTAAAATGTAGGTAACACTAACAAAAAGGTTTTGACTCTTACGACAGGTGCCGAGGACACCTGCGGCATGCTGTCCGGTCGCCGCGAGCCGGATCCGGTTGCCTGCTAGCGTTATAAACGAGCGATCCGAAATAGCACTGTTATTGCCATGTTAACTCTTTTTTACGATACGTAGAGCAGAATTGTTAACTGGATAATTAAAATTAAGTAAATAAAAATAATTAAACAAATTAACTGCCATCTTTTTACGGCTTGCTCATTCCATTTTCGCCATTTTGCTTTTTTTTTTCCCCTTTCTTACCGTTTTCTCTCACTCACATCTTAACGCTACATTTCACACTCTTTTTATATGTTACGTTCTTAGTGTTCTTACCAATTCTACATATCTATCTATATATACAGTCAAACCTGGGTAAGTGAGAACTGGATAAGTGAGAAAACTCTATAAGTGAGAGTAATAGCCAGGACCCGTCATTTTAAGCTCCTAAAACCTCTATTAACGAGAAACAGAAACCTCTGTAAGAGAGAGTACTTTTTCCCTCATGGACCTCTGTAAGTGAGACTCCCACTTATCTAAACCTCTATTAGCGACAGTCGAGCTTTATTTATTTATATTATTTAGGAGGAACAAGTGACAAAACAAATTATAAATTTTAAAATCTGCTATTTTATGACTCAAACTTAACTTTTGTGGAACTTCCTTCCATTGTTTTTGTATTGTTTTCTCGTCAATATTGGACCTATTCTATTTCGTGGAACTAAGTAACGTTGTTATTTTATCGCATTTTTTTCGAATGGACACGTGTGCCTGTGTACTGTCCTATTTGTTGGACTTACTCAGTTTATTGTTAATCAATTGCGAAGGAAAGTTCTGTTCTGCATCATGTCAAAACGGAAAATTAAAGTACTGTCATAAAATGATAAACTTAAAATAGTGAATGCGTTTGAATCCGGAAAATCGCGAAATGAAATTCAGAGGGAGCATTAGCGAAAAACTCGGGTTAGTGAGAAACCTCTATAAGCGAGAATGAGATTGTGCTCTCTCGAACCTTCGCTTATCCAGGCTTGACTGTATATATATATAAAAATGAATTGCTGTTCGTTAGTCTCGCTAAAACTCGAGAACGGCTGGACCGATTTGGCTAATTATGGTCTTGAATTATTTGTGGAAGTCCAGAGAAGGTTTAAAAGGTAGATAAATATGAAAATGCTCGGAATTAAATATAAATAACAATTTTGTTTTTCCTTTGATATTGTGTCCCCCGTCGGACGGATTCCTTTTGTTTGTTTTAAGTTTACTTTATACAAAAGTTTAGGTCTTTTAGTTATCGATTGAGGCACTACGAAGTCTGCCGGGTCAGCTAGTATTTTTTGAATATCTTACGACCAGCTTACCTGATTAGTTCAACCATACAATTTCTTTATCTTCAATCCGGGGTGGAAATACGTTCAAGCCGCGATGAAACAACAAACCATATTGGCGACAAGGTCATGAGAATTCGAACGTGGCTGTGAAGGCTTAGGTACAAAAACTCCTTAATTACGATTGCGTGATCGAAGAATTAGGAAGGATGATGGTACTCAATGATTACTATGTAGTATCGGATAGTGGTATTCACCAGGTTTTTAATGGTGTCCTATCAGTAAAATTGTTCCACAGTGATTTTAATTGCACCGTTTTTAATTCTGTTTTCGACACTTTCAAATATAACTAATCTAACAGGATATAGGGCGTATTAAAAGCCCATACGGGTACCTATATAGTTTATGTAGTCTACGGCAGCAAAGAGTTCCGATTTGAATGGTAGTGGTATGTCTGCTAATTTCTTTATCACGGTATACATCATAATTATTGTTAATGTCAAAAGTATTAGAAAGTCGAAAAGGTTGCATTTGAAATTGCATTCTATTGTTAGAGCGGCCATGATGCAACTATCTGCTTACGATTATGCTTACTTCATTCAATTTCCTTTCATTAAACAAACTCCTAACATTATTGTCTTTGATTTTGGCGAACGGAAGGCATAATTAAAACTACACATACGGTACAATCTTGCGTTGTTTTATCGTCACTGTATTAGTATTTACGATGATTCAATTACTTTACAGTATTTCGTAAATTTTCCAGAAATATTTAAAGGATTTTCGAAAAAAGATCCGTATTACACATAACTTTAAAAAAATTATGCGCCATGATGTCCATACAGGTCGATATCTAATACCTACCTACTATTAAACCGTGCAAATAGTCGGTATTCCGAGGTAGAGTGTCGATCTATCGACGGCTCGCACTCAAAGGGTTAAATAATATAATGACGGTACAAACGCAAGATTAAAAAGCAAAAGTAGTTTTAAATTAAAAAAAACTTACCGTTACCCGCCAAAGAAGGTCGTTGACCCGCCAACTACTAATAAGATAATTTTGAATAAGTTATTTAACAAATTTAGGATAATCTATATATTAGTACGTGAAGCAAAAACTTTGTATCCCTTTTTACGAAAATTGCGCGGACGGAGGAGTACGAAATTTTTCACACTTAGGTATAGAGAATATAGAGAAGGAGTGCACAATGCTAATATTTTTTTTAAATAATGCATAAAACATGCATTAAATCAATAAAGAAAACATTACACACACTACATACCATGTATTTGACGTACACACGCATGCATACTGTTTATTATCAAACTTTTGTTCTTGACGTCTGTTGTCAAATTGAGGTTGAATATTGTTTGTCTTTGTTTAATATTTTTTATAGTGTAGTCTTGGCGAAATTTGTTATTATAGAAGTATAAAATACAATCATAATAGTGTACAAACTTACAACTCCAATTAATTATAGTCGAATTTCGACTACTGCGGGACCTCTAGTTCCTTAGAATTTCGCATGAATGATTGCGCCGGTGCTATGTACCGTTTACGTGGTTGGCCGCACCGAATAACCGCTATCTAACGCGAACATTGAACAATCGTAAATCGTTTATGCACAATTCCATGAAAAAATACACCAGTTCTCTTTGTTCACGCTCACATACTGTCTATATATTAATACGTGAAGCAAAAAGTTTGTAACCCTTTTTACGAAAATTGTGCGGACGGAGGAGTATGAAATTTCCCACACTTATAGAGAATATAGAGAATAACTGCATAGTGCTAAATTTTTTTTAAATCATGGTTTAATAACATATTAAAACAATAAAAAAACATTACTCACACTACCATGTATTTGACACACACACGCACGCATGCATACTATTTGTTTATTGCAAACTTTTCTTATTGCTTAAAGTCTGTGGTCAAATTGAGAATAGATTAAATATGGTTTGTCTTTATTAATATTTGTCTAAAGTGTAGGTAGTCTTCGCGAAATCTGTCATTATAGAATTATAATAGTCTTTGACAATAGAATCATAATAATGCACAAACTTATAATTTCAATTAATTATAGTCGAATTTCGACTACCGGGGGACCACTAGTAATATTAAAATTCCTACTTGTTGGATGCTTGGGTTTCTTGAATAAAACTTCCAAATCGATCTTGAGCTTGTATTTTCTTTATACAGGTTTTTTCTTAATTTTTACGTTGCGCACAAGTTAGTTTGTTACGGCTATTTTTTTAAGTGTGAATGGTGTTGGTAAACATAAATAAAAATTTCAACATTGCTCCTTATAATTTCGTAGGCGTTAACATAATTTATAATTTAAATGAAAAAACGACTTGTATCAAACTAGATTATTTCGTTTTAGAATTCTTAGTCATTTACTATAATATTAATGTCTTCGTCGTCTTTTATTGGCTCGCGGTGTGTGGACCAGCTCATGGTCCACCTAGCATTTACCGGAGTAGGTACATAGATGTGAATCTCTTCACCCACCTTGAGATATGAGGTCGAAGTTATGTTATATTGAACAGTGGCTATTCCACTCTTCGAGCGAGAAGGGATGACGGCAGTAGAAATGTACACAGGTACATTTCTACTGCCAGCACATACAGATGTGCTCATATTGCGCACATACCAGGAAAACTTCAAAGTCACCATCACCACCACTTTAGCGGTAGGCAGCGGCTTGGCTCTGCCTCTGGCATGGCTGAAGTCCATGAGCGACGGTAACCGCTTACCATCAGGTGGGCCGTATGCTCGAGCAATTTGCCTGCTCGGGCAATAACAAAAAAATCATGGTTTTCGATGACCAACAAAAACAAAAATAAACGGCACGATTACATGACGCTTTTAAAATTAATATAACAGACATTTAAAATGGCGCCCCTGGATACCGGAACAAATGGTAATTACATCATGTAACAATGAACATAAAATCTTGATTCCCAGGTACTACGAAAGTGTATCCGGTTCGACAATGGGATGTAATGAAATCGCACGTAATTAATTGCTCCTAAATGACCGGCATCTGACACGACGTTATGTGGTCTCTGACATTATGAACGATACATTCAGTCATCATTTTTTTTTATCTGGATTTGTTTATGGTTCGAAACTTTTTTTGATTTTTTTTTCTTGTTTTCGTTAGGTTGGCACAACTGTTTTCCATTTTGGCGCGGAGTTTGAGTTGCATCTGTTAATTTAATTAAATACAACGCTGTTTTAGATAATTAGTGTGTATTGTGAATTTCATGATGGACATAAACATCAAACTAAGTGTTTGTCTTAAATTTTGCATGGTCAATGTAATTTCGTGTTCGGAGTCACTGAAAATGTTACAGAATGCTTATGGTGGATCGGATTTATCAAAAATACGTGCTTATGCTTCGATCAATAATAAGTGCTTATGACATATATAAAGCGTTCAAAATCGGTCGAGATGGAAGGTTTGCCTCGCTCTGCTAGGCTACCAACGTCTGAAATGAATGTTAATGTCGCACATATGAAAGAAATAGTGACTGAAAATCCAAGTTTCAGATAGATAGCCGCCAAACTTTTTGTATTGCGTGAGTCGGTATGTACCAATAGAAATAATCACTCCGATATAAAATATAATGTCGGTCGGCTCCTAGATAATACACATAAATTAGTTATACCTAGTCACAATGGTGCTGAATTTTCTACAAAAACTCAATCGTATAAGAAAGAGCCTCTAAGGACATGCTACGAGTTTTTTTTTATTTTTTTTATTGCTTACATGGGTGGACGAGCTCACAGCCCACCTGGTGTTAAGTGGTTACTGGAGCCCATAGACATCCACAACGTAAATGCGCCACCCACCTTGAGATACAAGTTCTAAGGTCTTAAGTATAGTTACAACGGATGCCCCACCCTTCAAGCCGAAACGCATTACTGCTTCACGGCAGAAATAGGCAGGGTGGTGGTACCTACCCGTGCGGACTCACAAGAGGTCCTACCACCAGTGAAAGTAGTAGAGAGAGTAAACTTACGACCTTTTTTTGAAACAGCAAACTTAACATAGATACCAATTTAAGACGGTGTCAGCACTCTATTACATCGTCGGAACACCGGATCGTCGGTCACGTACTGCGACGGATGAAGAATCTTAAATGATAATCTTCTTCTTCTTTTTCTTCACCTTATCCCATTAGGTGGGGTCGGCACAGGTAATTTTTCTCTTTCATTCTCTTCTATCAGCCGTCATCTCAACACTTACTCCCCTCTCTCTCATATCGTCATTCACACACTCCATCCATGTCTTCTTCGGTCGACCTCTTCCCCCTCTACCTTGCACTACCATTTCCATACATCTCCTTCCTAGTCACATGCATCTTCTCGCTACGCATGAAATGTCCATACCACGCTAACCGTCCGCTCTTTAATTTGTTAATTACCGGGGCTACTTTCACACTTCCTCTGATATACTCATTCTTATCTTGTCACTCGACAATCCATCTCGACATTCGCATCTATACCGTATGCACTTCTTAAATGATAATCTAATCGGATATTGATCAGTAGAGGCGGATAAGCGATCCTGGCTTCCTGCCTAGAGAAGCATTTTCTATTCTTCTTTTACATTCATCATCATCAGCCTGTATCTCTCCACTGTTGGATGTAAGCCTCTCCTATAGTCCGCCATAATGAACGATCCTCCGCCTTCCGCATCCAATCTCTCCCAGCATATCGCCGCAAGTCATCGGTCCAACGGGCAGGAGGACGCCCAACGCTGCGCTTACCGGTACGCGGTCTCCAGTCCAGAACACGTCTGCTCCATCGGCCATCGGTTCTGCGACACGTATGTCCGGCCCTTGCCACTTCAGCTTGCTAATCTTACATTACTCTCCCGCAAAGCTTTCTCAAGTACTCTCTCCTACTCTTGAGTAGGTACCTACTGCGATAGAGAATATTCTAACGCACGCATTGCTTCAGTGACTAAACAATTTAAACACATCGAGAAAGTTTGTTCACGGTATCGTTGTTATATTTTTTTACAAACAACAGAATTTATAAATGAACATTAGTTTTTTATACGATTCTGGCACTGTTCGTTTTGTGATTATGTATGCACACATCAGATACCTATGTACGAGTATATACATATTAATATGAGTGGTCATGTCCACTTCACATGGCGGATGTCATTTGTGGCGAGTCAGAATGCGGATAAATACTGGTGTTGCTACCTGAGAAAATTTTATAAGTAATGGTCGCGACCGTTTTGTTAAATTCCAATACTAATAACACTCACCATCAGGTGGGCCGTGCGCTCGTCTGCCTACAAGAGCAATAAAAAAAAACCTTTGGTAATTGCTTTATCTCACAATCAGTATAAATAAATTGAAATGAAGTATCTGTTAGGGCGACCTCACGATAAACGCTCTTTAAAGCTGAATAGCTTGTCCAAGCCATGGAAGGTAACAGTAAGGAGCACCATGTCAAAGTATTAAAAAGTGTCCGCTGAAAGGAAAGTAATTAAATGGGCGTACCTCAACATCTAGTATCATTGATCACTAGCCTTTACCGGAATGATGTGTATATGGTTAGAGTGAATGACGTCATCTCGGGACCTTTTAAGCCGGAAAAAGGTGTGCGACGGGGGTGCATACTTTCTCCTATTATTTTCAATGTGTATGGAGAATATTTAATGAGGAAAGCCTTAGAGGAGTGGGAGGGGGGCATCTCAGTCGGTGGCATGAAAATTAGCTTTCGCGTCATCTGAGAAGGAACTTGCTGACCTATTCCATAGAATAGAGTATGAGAGTGGTTTGGTGGGGCTTTCCGTTAATAAGTCCAAAACAAAGGTCATGATAGTGGACAGGACCAGTTAACTCTCTAGAACTGGAAATCTATCAGATCTAAATCGTTAGCGAGTTCATCGTATGGCATAATCATATGGCAAAACCCCAAATCTCTAACATCACGAAAATGAGACTCGTCCGAACCTTAGTTTTCTCAATCTTTCTCTACGGGGTAGAGTCCTGGACAATTAGGGCATCCGTACGCAAGAAAATAAACGCATTTGAAATGTGGTGCTGGAGACGAATGCTCCGAATTCCGTGGGCGGCCAAGAGGATAAATAAATCTATCCTGGATCAGCTTCGCATCCGAATCAGGCTCTCAATAATCTGTTACCAGAGGATCCTCAGCTACTTCGGTCATATTGCCCGCCAAAAGTCAGCTAACTTGGACAAAGTGATTGTGACGGGCAAAGTAGAAGGAAAGAGACCCCGCGGCCGATTACCTAGCTGTTGGTGTGATCAAATAACCGCCCTAACTGGGCTGCCAGTCGCAACCGCCATTCGAGCTGAGGACCGGACGAGATGGAAACAGCTCACGAGACAGGCCACGGTTAAGTTTTAGGGACACAACCTTCAGCAATGAAGAAAGCGGCGAAGAAGAAGAAGAAGAATAGTCGCAAGTGGAAGCAATTTAAAAACGGCGCCATAAACTACCACACATCGATTCAATCCAGCACCTTCACTCTGTTAAAAACTGCTATATTCATATCATTTCCACTTCCTAAACTAATGCTATTTCGGCGAGGCTTCCAGCAATAATTTGCTATGCACTTGTTCAACTAGTCCCATATACTTGATGTTGCTCCTTACATCTAGTCCAGGCTAATCGCCGATGGGACTGTAGCGCTTCTGTTAAGATTTACTGTTAATAATGTATCTGAATATTTCAGGGGAACATTAAAATTAACTCTAGTTATTGTGTGTAAATTCTCCTTTCGATTAAAAAAAAACTGTTGTATAAAACGAAGCGATATAATAATATTATTATATCTTTCGACCTTGTCTCGTAGAACACAATATCAGTTTCAAATTTCACGTGCCTTGAGCTCATTCATCTTTTCTATTTGGCATAGATGGGAACCGAGATGTTTAGTAGGTATTTAGAGCTTGCAATAGGTGAAACGCAGTTCCATCTACCTATGCAGGAATAGTGCTATTAATCTCTACCGCGTAATCAATGATACGTGATAATAATTCGTGAGACATTTTAGGTACTAGAAGTCTGAAGATGATCGACTATGGGCTCCGAAAAACCAGTTAATATTAGTCAATAAAAAAAACATAATGTTCCAAAAATACCTACAATTATTAATTCTGTCTCTGTTTTCGTTTCGCCATAGTAAAAAATAATAATCACAAATAAAACTTGTTCATCAATTTCTTCGACAATATGTGACGCCATTTTGTTTTGCCTGCGAACTGGTCGTTTGAAGGTCGAATGGATGCATTGTTTAATTCTTATTTTGTGTATTTATTTGCGCAATAAACTAATCACCATCGATCGTACTAGAGATGATTACCTACCGGTGTTGCTGTGGTGTTGAATTAATGTTTCTCAACACCCGTATATACGTAGAAACCAATAATTTATTAGCCCACCATCAATAGCTATAGTTCCCAAATAGTTTAGATGTATTGAAATAATGGCAGCTCTATTTATATTACAAATGTTTAATTGTACGACCAGAAGGTAGGCAGCGACTTGACTCTGCCCCTGGCATTTCTGAAGTCCATGGGTGACGGTAATAACTTACCGTCAGGTGGGCAGTATGCTCGTCTGCCTACAAGGGCAATAAAAAAATATGGGTAGGAGCTGCAGAAGCAGGTTCCTACCTATTCTACTAACCTCACAAACCAAATGAATGTACAGAATAAATCACATATCATCAATCGCTCAATGAATAAATGAAAGACAACGATCTGGAGATTGATAAGTGCACACGGCTTTATTTAGCAATTTAATAAAACATAGAATTTAAATATGTACCTACTTAAAAAAGTAAAAACAAACACGCCTAATTAATTTAAAATTTTATTGCACTCCTGTTGTTTTTATTCCCTACCTATTCGCTGGAATCGGCTATTACAGATACGCGCGGGCGGGTAGGGAGCTCACGGGCTCAAGCTCAGGGAAATTTCTAACACTAGCCCTAGCGAGAGCAGTGTTTTGCAAAATCTACCACCGGATCGGAATCGCGACCCACTGAGAAGATCCGGCGAGAAACTCAGTGGGCTGTGTCCATGGAATAATTCGCTCTTTGTCGTAATCGAAGAATTCGATCGAGTCGGTGTTTTCAGGTTAATCGGACGTTTTCAAGTCGGCAAAAATAACGTAATAGATTTCGTTACATACAAACTTACTTAAATATATATACCTAGCTACATGTACCTATAAACCTACTATACTATACCTACGTATAAATATACCAAGGTAAATAAACGCAACTTAAAAATAAATGCTTTTGACAACTTTAAATGAATCAAGCAACATTAAGTATATGAGGATTATAAAACTGCTAAGTACAGCAATATTTTTTTTCCTTTTTTCTTAATTTTTTTTTACTTTTTTTTTCCTTTTTTTTTTTTAGATGGGTGGACAAGCTCCCATCCTACCTGATGGTTATTGGAGCCCATAGACATCTACAACGTAAATGCGCCACCCACCTTGAAATATAAGTTCTAAGGTGTATGGTTACAACGGCTACCCTACCCTTCAAACCGAAACGCATTACTGCTTCATGGCAGAAATAGGTAGGGCGGTGGTACCTACCCGTGCGGACATGAGGTCCTACCACCAGTAAGTAATTTGAGGTTATTACTTCTGTACATCTCCATCACCGAATTTTATGTAAAGAATGCCTTCTTTGGCATTAAAGTTCATACGCTTGACTACATAGGCGGTACTCAATACAATTTCACCATCTCGAACAGTAATAATAATTCTGAACATCCTACCGAACAAGACCACGTACATTTCACAAGTGAGGGTCGTTCCATTTCTGGCCTTCTGCATTTTTTTGTATTCCGGTGATTCTTTCATTTTTATAAT
Source organism: Bombyx mori (assembly GCF_030269925.1). NCBI lineage: Eukaryota > Metazoa > Arthropoda > Insecta > Lepidoptera > Bombycidae > Bombyx > Bombyx mori. Next base: position 1,899,645 of record NC_085114.1, read on the forward strand.
TACCATCCTTATCAAGTCGAAATATTGTTTGACTGTCAGCTTCTCATGGCCTGGCACGGGCACGCGTCTGTGTTTGTAATAATGATACACAGCTGAGAATATATCACGGAAATAGGGGGAAATTATATTAGGCGCGCTCGTTTCAGCTATGATTTCCGCTTGTAAATGTCTGAATAGATCAGCAATTTTCTGAATTATATCCCTTTGGTTTTGAAGTTCTCTGATGGCGTTCCTTCGACGCTCATTCCGGTCGGCATCTGATTGACGAGTCGGTTTACCTTTGGTTTTGGTCATAAAATACAACTGGTCTTCAATGTAAGTTGCGACGAATTCTAACATACTCAGGATATTTGTGAATGAGATATCTTTAGAAAAGTACAATTTAAACAGTTTTAATGTAAAATCTAACACTATCTGTAAAATTCCAGTTGAGTTAAGGTTTCTGATTATTTTCACCAAATACGCTATTTGGCCTGGTGATAAATTCTCGAAAATTCTTGTGAACGGTTCGCTGTTATTGCCGTATAGAAGCTTCAAGAGCTGTTTAAGTAATTTCATGAACTTTTCAAATACCTCCTCGTCGGACTCTTCATTATCAACATTGGACTCTTTATTGTTTCTGTTCTCGCGTGGTGGTTCCCACGATCCAGTGTTTTTTTTATCGCGCTTTTCACGCGCCTTTTTTTCTTCTTCTTTTTGTTTCTGTTGTTTACGTTCTTCTTCAGCACGCATTTCAGCTTTGGTTTTTTCACTAGCATTTACTCCGACGTGAGCAGACACCAGAAGCATTTGTGTTTGTATTGCTGCAGTTTCGACAGCTTTTTTCACGGCTTTTTCTGACACTTTCTTTGCCACAATTTTTGTCATTTCTTCTGCAGTTAATTGCACTGACTTCTCAATCATCTCCTCCCCAATAGTTGCAGCAGCTTTTTTTACAGTGCCTTCTATGGTTTTTGCGACGGCCTTCGCCGGGACTTTACTGGCAACGCTAGAAACTCCTCCCATGCCAAAGCCACCTATACCGTCCATGGCGATTTTGAAACTTGCGGAACCCACAGAAGCCATTGGATTTTTGCCTGAAGCAATGTCTCTACCTATATTTGCACTTGACTCAAAAATACCTACAGGCTCCTTCTTAGCCGCAGAAACCAAGCCGTCTGTAATCATGCCTCCGTATACGCCTCCCAATGCAGCTCCTGCCGGTCCTGCGAGGCATCCAACTGCTCCTCCTGCTAGGACCGCCGATGTCCTTGTAGATTGATACATAGAATTGTTGCCTCCTTCTGTATCTCCAACGGCATAATGTACAACTCCTTTTACGTGGCCTACAACCGGAATCGAATCCAGTACGTTCGATATGAAATTCATTTTGTATTATATCGATTTAGTTACCTATGTCAACTCTTTATGAATAATGTCGTTAGCAAGATAATTGATACGTCAACTCTGCCTGTATAGTTGCAAGCTGATTTATCACGCAGTCCACCAAATGTGCGACCTTGGTACTTCTTGGGATCCCGCCGATTCTCTGTCGCTGGAGCCCTCGTCAGAATCGCTCATATCACAGTACCTATTTATAATTTCATTGAGTATTTCAACGCTCTCTGCTATGCCGGCTTCCTCTAACTTTGTAGCCAAGATAGAATTCTCAACTGGAAACTTCCCGTATTCGTCAATCAAGAATTGTATTGCAGATCTTTTCATAAGCACAGAGGTATCTAATCTAGTTCTGTATTCGCAGAGCGTTCCTTCTATGTTGCTTTGTATCGGTGTGATGGCATCAAATAAAAGAGAACCTACAATTTTCTTCTCTTCTGGTGTAAAAGTTGTTTTCTTTAAAGCAGTCTGGTATATTAAGTTGAGGGCATTCTCGGCCTTCGCGTCACTAGCTCTTGCCTTGTCTACGTCAGTGTAATCGTATTCCTTCAGTTTTTGCAGACATGCAATTAACCTATTCTTCAAAGACATCCCAGTTGGGTTGAGATTATCTGAAAACATAAAAAATCCAAGTTACATCTGCCCATTTGACATGTTTGTCCGAACTTAAATGTTTCTGATGGCATGGGCAATATTTTTTTGGGCTCGGAGGTTAATGCGCTGGATATTCCCTGCAAGAGTGGTATTGCGGGAATCAAACCCTTACAAACAACCTCGTTGCTCCAACCAAGCAACCGATCTTCTCTGAGTAGGAACTCGGAAAGTACAAGACTCGGCATATGTGAATTTCGCTGCCACACTCCATCTGGTTTTCGAATTCAGAGTAAAAATAAAATCATGCAGTGGAGTTAAAGAGACCGCCCCGAGTATAAAATTGAAATTTCCCACATGTACCAGTTCAACAATTTGTTTACATTAAACTTCTTAGCATTCCGTAAGTATTAAGACTGGTTCTATAAATAAAACCCACGTATAGCGAATTTTAAGCGGAGTTCGATTTTTGCTTCGATAACTTATTCGAAATAGATTTATTTTTTTCAAACCAGCCTTTCTTAATCCTCTAATATATAACCCACCGCCCGGGTATGTGGTGCGTCAGCAAAACAGAAACAAATTATCGGTTCCTTAACGGCTCTTTAAAAGACCAGCTTACGCAACTCATTCCGGTAATATAAACACATATGGTTGTTAAATGGATTAGCTCAGTTTTACCGAAGTAAACAACTAAAGTATACATCTGTCAAACCTTGCATACACAATTACTTGATTTTAATCAACGCAGAGCCACAGCCGCTGACGCAATAAGTTTGAGATTTTTGCTGTTGATACTTTTATGCTAGAGCTTACACCAAGAAAGGATTTTTTGAAAATTCACCCCTAATTAAAATAAACTTTCAAAGTAAAAGCAGATCATTTATAGTTCGAAATACTAGATTAGGACAAAGGACTAGATAAGTATTAAATAAAATGCAATGCAATAATGAATTTAATTGTAAATGAAAAGAAACGACAAGAATACAACATGAGATGTAATGGTAAATCTAGTATGTTCTTCGGTATTCTCAAGTCGTAGACGTAATTAAAATTAATTTTTACAGATTAATCTTGCGTTTTTGTAATCACTGGAGGTCCCGCAGTAGTCGAAATTCGACTTTAATTAATTGGAATTGTAAGTTTGTACACTATTATGATTGTATTTTATACTTCTATAATCACAAATTTCGTTAAGACTACACTGTAAAAAATATTAACAACAATATTTAATCTATTCTCAATTTGAAAACAGACGCCAAGAACAAAAGTTTGACAATAAATAGTATGCATGCGTGTGTGCGTCAAATACATGGTATGTAGTGTGTGTAATGTTTTCTTTATTGATTTAATGTATCTTTTATGCATTATTTTGAAAAAATATTAGCATTGTGCACTTCTTCTCTATATTCTCTATAAGTGTGCAAAATTTCATACTCCTCCGTCCGCGCAATTTTCGTAAAAATGGATACAAAGTTTTTGCTTCACGTATTAATTTGTAATCATTATATTATTTTCAACGTTTCGAACGAACCTTGTCACCGTTCTCGTCGAACCCGTCGCTTGCGACGAAGGGCTCGACGAGTAAATTAACCCTCAGACACAGCCCACTGAGTTTCTCGCCGGATCTTCTCAGTGGGTCGCGTTTCCGATCCGGTGGTAGAGTCTGCGAAGCACGACTCTTGCTAGGGTTCGTGTTAGCAACATCGTCAGGTTTGAGCCCCGTGAGCTTACCTACTAAAGTTAGGGTTACGCTGACATAGCCGCTAGGGCTATCAGCTTAGGTAGGAAAAAAAAAAAAAAAAAAAGCGGGGATTCGTTGTCACGGACGTCTGAGAAATTGATAGCTAAATCTCCCGATAAGCTTTTAAACGAGTATCATATAAAGTGTAAGTACAATGTAATAAATTCGAAGTCGTCGTGGCCTTTTTTTTTTTTTTTTTTTTTTTTTTTTTCGGGTAGAGGGCCGAACCTCCTACGAGGTCCCCGCGCAAAAGGGGCGCGCGGGGTATGTGAGACTCAACGATCTGCATGGTGTTGTGAGCAGACCGCGGGCCCAAGGATTTTAGAGCCCACCCACTAAACGACTCCCCTGCACTCTTACACCCGACGTCCGATCCCCTCCGAGGTCAGAACCCGGATGAGGTAGGGGGGCTACCGCGGTCAACACTACAACCAGACGGCGCGGCTCACCCCAAGGACGCCCAGCCGACGGAGCCTTCGAGGCGAATCGAAGGCTCTGAAACGTCGGCCGTCTCGGTACGGCAGCCCGTCGGGCCGCCCAGACGGTGCCGCTGGTGTCCCGGAATACCCCGCTGGACCAGAACCAGCCTGCCGGGTCGGGACGCGATACACCGTCGACCGGTCGCTCTATTCACTCCACGGCAGCGCGCTAGAGTGCTGGTAGCGCGCCGCGCGGCCTCACCCCCTCAGGTCGCCCCTTGACCTTCACCGGGGGGAGGCCGCCACCTACAGGGGCCGGGACGTACGGGCGTATTCCCGCCTCCGGCCCCCGGCTCGACGGCGACGGATCGGTGCGGAAAGGGAAGAGCTCTCCCTCTCTCGCTCCGCCGCCTCCTTCTGCGAGATGGTGGACTCGCAGAAGTCGAGCATCGCCTTCCAGGACGCGTCGCTGCCGAGCATCGTAGCCACGACGCGCGGCAGCGAGAGGTCCTCTCCTATGACCGCGACGAGGGCGGCGCGTTGCTCGTCGAATCCAGAGCAACGCGCCAGCGTGTGTTCCGCTGTGTCTTCCTCGTCGCGGTCCGCGCAGTGGTGGCACTGCGCCGTCGGTTCCCTTCCGGCTATCTTGTGCAAGTACCGGCCGAAACAACCATGGCCGGTAAGCATCTGCGTTAGCCGGAAGGTGAGGCATCCGCGGTCGCGGCCCACCCAGTCCGCGAGAACCGGGCGGACCGCCTCGACGGTTCGGAGGCCGGCCGACGGGTCCGCCAAGCGGCGAGACCACGCCTCCAGCACGGACCGCCGAGAGTGGAGCCTCCGCGCTCGAACTACACCTTCGCCGGGGCGCCCTTCCCCCCTAGAGCGGAGGTCGCTACGCCACCTGTAATCGGCAGCGAGCGCCTCCGCCTCCAGGTCCCAGGGTGGCGCCCCGGCGAGCAAGCACGCCGCCTCGAAGGAGACGGTGCGGTATCCTCGGATCGCCCTGACCGCGATCGCACGCTGCGGACGTCGCAGAGCCGCGACGTTCTTGCGGGTCAGGGCGCGGCACCATACGGGAGCCCCGTATAGTGCCATCGACCGCACCACCCCCATGTAGAGGCGGCGCGCCACCTGATCGGGACCCCCGACGTTTGGAAGCAGCCGGCTCAGAGAGCCGGCCGTCGCCATCAGTCGAGGGCCCAACTTCTCAAAGTGAGCGCGGAAGTTCCACCGACTATCCAGTTCGAGGCCGAGGTACCGAAGACCGGTCACCCCAACCCCGACGCGGACGCCTCCGATCACGAGGTGGGCACCCACAGGCGGCGCTCGTCCCGGCCCGTGAAAAAGCAGGGCCTGGGTTTTATCGAGCGCCACCTCGAGCCCCAACCGTCGGATCCTAGTGACGACGTGTGCCACGCCTGCGCACGCCAGACGGGCAGACTCCCGGTAGTCCCTCCCCGGAGCCACGACCAACGTGTCGTCGGCGTAACATATTACGCTCAGCCCGGGGAGGGGACCCCGAATGACGCCCCGCAGGACCCAGTCGTAGCCGATGTTCCACAGCAGGGGGCCCAGGACAGACCCCTGCGGAACACCGCGCTCGACGGGGAAGCGGTACATCGTCCCACCGTGTCCGATGCACTGGATCGACCTGCCCTCGAGGTAGGAGCCGATCAGTCGGCGGAGGTATGCGGGGACGCCGTGATACTCCAGCGCCCCCGCGATCACCGACCAGGGCAGGGTGTTGAAGGCGTTCCTTACATCTAAGGATAGCGCCATCGCCACCCCGCCCCGGGATACGGCTTCGTCGGAGAGGGCCCGCACGCGCAGAATTGCGTCGATAGTCGAGCGGCCCTCTCTGAAGCCGTATTGCTCCGCCGAAAGATCGGGACCCGTCTCGGTCAGGTGCCGGACGATGCGGGCGGCGACGATTCTCTCGAGCATCTTGCCCGCTTCGTCCAGCAACACGATGGGGCGATAGCCCGCGGGTGAGTCCGCGGGGCGCCCGTCCTTCCGCAGAAGGACCAGTCTGCCCGTCTTCCATTTCGACGGGAACCGTCCCGACTCGAGGCACGCTTCGAAAAGCCCCCCGAGCCGGTCCCCTAGGGCCTCGAAGGCCAAGCTCCAGACCCGGCCGTGAACGCCGTCAGGGCCGGGGGCCGTGTCCTTCGCTCTCATTTTGGACACGGCCGCATGGATCTCCGCCCCCGTGATAGGGGGAGGGGGCTCCTCGGCAGCGGGAACGCTGGGGCGACGTGGAGGTGTGCCCCACGTGGCGTCCATCTGGGGGGGCTCAAAGTCCCCCCCCGCTGCCGGCGGGAAAAGCGCGGAAACTATCTCCCGCAGCTGCCGAGGCTGGAGCCGCTCGGTCACCGGGAGCGCCCACGGCTGCAGTTTCCTGCGAACCATCTTGTATGGGCGCCCCCAGGGATCTTCGTCGAGCGACTCCAGGAGAGTCTTCATGCTCTGCTTCTTGGCCTCGCCGATGGCCAGCTGCAGCGCCGTCTGCTTTTGACGACAGTCAGCGTGCAGCTGGGCCGCCGTCTCCGCGAACGCAGCGTCGCGACGACGGCGGCGGCGGTGGCGTGCGCTCCGGCGGCGCGCCCTCACGCACTCCTCACGGAGTCTCGCGATCTCGGGCGACCACCAGAACGCACCCCCACGTGAAGTCGTCGTGGCCTAACGGATAAGACGTTCGGTGCATTCGTGTTGAGCGATGCACCGGTGTCCGAATCTCAGGCGGGTACCAATTTTTCTAATGAAATACGTACTCAACAAATGTTCACGATTGACTTCCACGGTGAAGGAATAACATCGTGTAATAAAAATGAAACCCGCAAAATTATAATTTGCGTAATTACTGGTGGTAGGACCTCTTGTGAGTCCGCGCGGGTGGGTACCACCACCCTGCCTATTTCTGCCGTGAAGCAGTAATGCGTTTCGGTTTGAAGGGTGGGGCAGCCGTTGTAACTATACTTGAGACCTTAGAACTTATACCTCAAGGTGGGTGGTGCATTTACGTAGTAAATGTCTATGGGCTCCAGTAACCACTTAACACCAGGTGGGCTGTGAGCCCGTCCACTCATCTAGTAATAAAAAAAAAAAACAACGGGTTATTTTGAAGTTTTTTTTTCGTTTTAGTACTACATCGAAATATTTTCTTCTTTTTTTTTTAAACACTTGTAATCAATGATGTTATAGTAAAAAGAGGTAGATACGTTATATTAGTACTAATACGAAGTCAAGCTTGTCCGCGGCGTATGTACCTATATATATTTATAAACACACTAAACTATACGATATTATGCGGACGAATTAAATCGACAATTAGTTGATGATAATATCATATAGCCGCGTGAGCAGAGTTAACTTGACAAGGTTGTAATGTGTGAAAAAGATAGCATGCTAACTAGCAAGACCGTAAACAAGACGAATATAATATATTACGCAGTGTCGTTGCGATGTCACGACTTACTTCATAGATTAACAATTAAAATGTCACAGAACTAACATAAAATTATTTGATGCCTACGGTTTAGTAAGCAGAATTGATATATTTAAATGAACTCCTGACTATTCTTCTAAGAAATAAAACAGCAAAGGACAAATAATTTTATTTTTTTATTTTCATTTAGTTCATTATTATTTGGCCGCCAATCCTCTTCATGTCTTTGTCTACGTACAATATTTATCCATTGGTTACATCTTAATACATTTGCCGGAAACCTTTAAAAATAATATCAAATTTGTTAATTCATTTCTCGGTTGTTGTGAGCTAATGTGTAGGCAATATCATGGAAATGTCCTTTCTGTTACATTACTCTTTTTAATCTTGACAGACATCTCTCTTACACTCGGTGACCGGAGTATATGCCGTCGCACTCTAGCCTTTTTTAATAAATTTAAGCTAATATTTTGGATTTCTTAAACAATATAAAAGCAAATCAATTTAAAATTAATACTTTCGCATGACATGTCATCCCTAGACTTTTGGGAGTCTTTCTTGTATAGTTTCTACAGTGTCGCATAACACAGGACGGCATTTTAAAGAAATTTCGCGGAACAAAAAACACAGTCAACGTTACCAATGCTTTCACGAGACTAAGCTTGAGTGCGCTAATTAGCTCAGTTTTACGGCGCCACTTTACGAACTCAAGTAACTTATCTACCTCTTTTTACTATAACATCATTGCTTGTAATATATTCAATGAGTCTACATATACATCTGATACGTCGCGTTGATACTGACGAAATGCAAATAGTACTACTTTTTATGGTCGTAGTCTCGTAGATAATAGTTTTTTATTGATAATGTACCGAGCTGTTAGTAAATAGTCGTTGTGGTTAAACAGTTAAATGTTATTTAGTGCAACTTTAAGATAATTCATTAGAAGTCACGCCAAAAAACTTATCTTCATTCGGAACAGCGTCACCGCCATGTTTGAACACAACAACGAATGTTAAGAATACTTAGGAATAACGAATTAACTTACTTGAAATTCCGATAAAAGCAACAGAATTAGTATAAGTACTTTTACTGTTATACCATATATTATGGTACAACACCACAATGCCACAATTAAAATAAATTAGCTTCGATTTTTTATTCCCGTCAAACAACAGTGTGTACGAGGCAGACTCGAAATCCTGAATAGCACCGTCTGGCGTTGCAGTCCCGAACTAATGTGACGTCAGAACGACGCCTGAGCATTCAAAAGAGCATCGACTGATATTAAGTATATGGACGAATGCGAACGATAGACGCCATGTTATCATACGTGCTTTGAATATAATTTATAGCCAAAAGCGTTCACATGACAATTCGCAAATGGACAGAAGTATACGGCTGCAAGTCCAGACAGACTTTACAACTGTTTTCGAAATCAGAAGGTTATTTTTAACAGAGCCGTGACTTATCTAGAAGCCAATACTCTGAATCTAAAATTCTGTGTATCTTTTTTGGATTTAACAAGAACAAGGCTTGATTAACAAAGATTAAAAGAACGTATGTTCTGGTCCGATTTTCGCGTTAATGTTTTTGGAACGAAGTTCCTTACGGCAGGATTGGAGGTGATAGGGATTTTGCTGCGCGACCTAACTGAAAAAAATGTGATAGTAAAACCGTAAGAAAAAATCCGTGGAAAAAAGTGCGTGGAATAAAACCGTTAAATGAGACGTGCGCAGGCGCGACAGTCGCATACACAAGCGAGTAGTGTATAATACCTTTCTCTTTCTCCTTCTTTTTATTATTATTCATATAAATAGCTGTTTCTTGGTATATTAATATTATATATTTTTTATAAATCATTCTAAATAAAATAAAGTTGATAACTTTGTAAAGAATTTTTTTTTATCAATAAAAAAATCATAATAACGAATAGAACTTAAAATTAATAATATTTATATAATAAGGAACTTCGTTCCTATCCGGTGTCCCACGACACCACACTTTTTTTATATCTTTTTGTTGTTGTTTTTTTTTGTTGCATAGATAAATGGTCGAGCTCACGGCCCACCTGGTGTTAAGTGGTTACCGGAGCCCATAGACATCTACAACGTAAATTCCATTACTGCTTCACGGCAGAAGTAGACAGGGTGGTGGTACTTGTCCGTGCGTACTCACAAGACATCCTACCACCAGTAATTATGCAAATTATAATTTTGCGGGTTTGATTTTTATTACACGATGCTATTCCTTCATCGTGGAATCATGTGTTAAGTACGTATTTCATTACAAAAATTGGTACCTACCCGCCTATTTGCTGTAATACAGTCTCGAATGGTGGATTTCTTCGGACACGTTTCGCGACGAGATGGCCGGTCCATAGAACGCCTCGTTGTATAGGGAAGCGTTCATGGTACAAGACCGCGCGGGAGGCCACCAATGCGGTGGACCGACCAAATTAAAACTGCAGTGGGAGGTCCCCTAAATGAGTGCAGTAGAATGGCCTCGAGCAGGGAGAGATGGCGGGACATCGTGAGACGCATCAAGTTTGCCCCTTCCAACACTACATGACGATCACGACCACTCTGTCAAGAGTGACACGATTGAGAAGAAGAAGAAGATCCGCCTGGGAGATTCGAGCACCGTTGCATCGCTAGATACGATTGCACCAAACATCTTATCCTTTAGGCCACGACTTTTTTTTTTACTGAAAAAAGGAGAAGAGGAAAGCCAGGAGCACAGCCAAGCAGCTTACCAACCGCCGCGCCCAGCGCTCTTATCGCAAAGGCGTGTGAAAGAGAAAGAGTACATTCAGAATGAGACATCAGTTACATTCTTGCTTTGATTACATTATACTCATGCGTCCGGCGGTTGAAATGAATCAACACTTATATTTAAAACTGCTGATATGCTAATTGAATTATTTATTGAACCATATTTTATTGTTAAGTTTGTTATTTCCTCAGAGACTGATAAGCAATATCAGAAATTATACGGTTACATTGTAACAACTTATTTATGAGTATTATAACATTAAGTCGTATCTAACATTTTCAATTACATACCTATTTTTTTTTTTTTTGGTCAGGAGGAAATCGCCGGACTTCCGCCCTCCCCTGGGGATGAAGGGCGGGGCATGTCGGAGTCGAACTGACTAAAACCTCCTGTCGCTCAACAACCCGCGTCCGAACCTCGCATGAGACAGAACCCATGAAAAGGCAAAGGGGGCAAAGTGAAGCGTTTAGTGCGGAGCACATCTCTCCCAACACCCTCCCCCTCGGGACGCCGGACTGGCGGTCGTCGGCGCCACGACCACCAGCCCTCTCGGTCGGCAGGCTATCCGGAGCCCGCCTAGATGGCGCCGGTTAGAATGGGTTATCCTACGGAATACCCCGCTGGGTCAGAACCAGCGTGGGTCGAGGATAGTCGGCCTTCCATCACCCGGATGCTCTTGCGTAAAACGCGTGCAGAGCAGCTTGCACGTCGTCTTCTTAGGCCCCCTTCGCCGGTCCCCAGACCGACATGTGAAGGGGACCCGAAACCCTTAGAGGGCCAGGGCTTGGGCGAGATCCGCCTCCCTGGCCCCCGCCCGACGGCGGCGGGCTTGCGCGTCTCTCACGCGCCCCGCCGCCTCCTTCTGCGAGATGGTGCACTCGCAGAAGTCGAGCATCGCCTTCCACGACTCGTCGTCGCCGAGCATCGATGCCACAACACTCGGCAACGACAAGTCGTTTCCTATTTTTGCGACGAGGACACGGCGCCACCCCTCCCATGCGGGGCAGGCGACGAGCGTATGCTCTGCCGTGTCGAAGTCGCAACCACAATGGTGGCACTCTGCCGTCGGCTCGGCTGTGATCCGGTGCAGGAACTCACCGAAGCAACCATGCCCAGTGAGCACCTGCGTGAGCCGGAAAGTGAGGCGTCCTCTGTCACGATTCACCCAATCCACAAGGACCGGGCGAATCGCCTCGACGGTCCTACGACCAGCCGAAGGATCAGCCAGCCGTCGCCGAGATTGGGCCCTCCGCGCTCTGACCACACTGGGGCTGGGACGCGCCACGTCCCGGGCACGAAGGTCAGCCCGCCACTGATAGTCAGCGGCGAGCGCCTCCGCTTCCAGAACCCAAGGCGGCGTCCCAGCCAGTACACACGCCGCCTCAAAGGAGATGGTGCGATAACCACGGATGACCCTGACCGCGATGGTGCGTTGCGGCCGTTGCAGCAGCTTCGCCACCCCCGCGGCCAGGGACTGGCCCCACACAGGTGCCCCGTATAGGGCCATTGATCGCACCACCCCCGTATAGAGACGGCGCGTCACCTGGTCAGGCCCCCCGACGTTGGGCAGAAGCCGGCTTAACGCGCCGGCCACCCCCAACAAACGAGGGACCAGGCTCTGAAAGTGAGCATGAAAGGTCCAACGACTGTCCAGAATGAGGCCGAGTTACTTCAACTGCACCCCGACCCCGATACGGACGCCTCCAACCACGATATGGGCATCGACAGGTGGCACTCTCCGGGGCCTGTGGAACCACATGGCCTCGGATTTACTGAGCGCCACGTCGAGGCCCAATCTCCTGATTTTGCCGACGACATGCGCCACCCCAGCGGTAGCAAGACGGGCAGACTCGGCAAAACTACCCCCCCGGGCCACGACCAACGTGTCGTCTTCGTAACAGATTACGTTCAGGCCCGGGAGGAGGGCACCTCTCAGCACCCAGTCATACCCGATATTCCACAAAAGGGGGCCGAGCACCGACCCCTGTGGAACACCGCGCACGACCGGGAACCGGTGCAGGATCCCACCGTGTCCGGTACACGTGACCGATCTGTCCTCCAAGTAGGAACCCACCAGCCGGCGAAGGTAGGGAGGCACTCCATGTCGTTCCAGCGCCCCCCTTATCACGGACCAGGGCAGGGTGTTAAACGCATTGGCGATGTCGAGCGACACCGCCAAAGCCACCCCACCCCTGGAGACGGCCTCCTCCGAGAGGGCCCGCACGCGAAGGATCGCGTCTACCGTTGAGCGGCCCTCTCGGAAGCCATACTGCTCCGCCGACAGATCGGGTCCCACCCTGACCAGATGCTGGATGATGCGGGCCGCCAGAATGCGTTCCAGCAGCTTGCCCACCTCATCCAGCAACACGATGGGACGGTACCCGGCGGCAGTATCGGCCGGGCGCCCTTCCTTTCTCAACAGCACGAGTCTGCCCGTCCTCCACGATGAAGGAAACCGTCCCGACTCGAGGCAGGAGTTGTAAAGCCTCAAGAGTCGGTCCCCTAGGGCACCAAGAGCCAAGGCCCAAACCCGGCCATGGACGCCGTCCGGGCCGGGTGCAGTGTCCTTCGCACACATTTTGCGCACGGCCACACGGAGCTCCGCCCCCGTTATATGGGGCACCTCAGCAGGGACTTCACCGTCGTATTCCGGCGGCGCGTACATACCTAGAATAAATACAACCGGCCCATATTTTTCCGTGGGTTTCATAAGGGCCACTAAGTGATCAACCAGAGAATCGGTAGGAGCGTTCTCATTGATACAATCATTGGTGGTGGTAGGGTGAGTTGTAGGCGCACACGGGTAGGTATCAACAGCCTGCCTATTTCTGCTGTGGTACAGTCATGCGTTCCAGTTTAGAGAATATACTTTCGAATAGTCTTGACAGATATCGGGTGAGCCCCCAAAGGGGAGGCTTGGCGAGCCAACCGTTGCCTGAACTGACCAGAGTGTGGCGGTAGCCATCACAGAACACAAAATATTTGACGGACACTTGAATCTCGCTAATGACATTTTTAAGACAAGTTTGCATATATCCATTTTATAATCCATAATATTAATATATCCAATATTTACTGGTGGTAGGACCTCTTGTGAGTCCGCACGGGTAGGTACCACCGCCCTGCCTATTTCTGACGTGAAGCAGTAATGCGTTTAGGTTTGAAGGGTGGGGTAGCCGTTGTAACTATACTTGAGACCTTAGAACTTATATCTCAAGGTGGGTGGCGCTTTTACGTTGTAGATGTCTATGGGCTCCAGTACCACTTAACACCAGGTGGGCTGTGAGCTCGTCCACCAATCTAAGCAATAAAAAAAAACCAAGTTCCGTACAACACCATTCGGACCGTCGGTCTAGCGAGCAAAATATCACGCGCTCGGTGGAAGATATTTCCTTTGTCGTAAATCACACAGCCGTATAAACTTATCCTATAGAATTCTCAAGGTATCTTCACTTCATGTGAAATACTCCTAAACCTCTCCTCCGAGTGTAAAAGTAGAAAGTAAATCGAATTTGTTGAATAGAAATCGCGATAGAATTAATATGTAGAGGCTCGGCTCGATGAGACTGCAAAACTAACCCGAGTGCGATTCGTGTAAAACAAATTGAAATTTCACATTTCTCAAGTTTGTGGTCCAGGAACATTTGTGTGTTGTGTGGACGAGATCACAGCCCACCTGATATTAAGTGGTTACTGGAGCCCATAGACGTCTACAACGTAAATGCGCCACCAACCTTGAGATATAAGTTCTAAGCTCTCAGTATAGTTACAACGGCTGCTCCACCCTTCAAACCGAAACGCATTACTGCTTCACGGCAGTAATAGGCAGGGCGGGGTGGTACCTACCCGTGCGGACTTACAAGAGGTCCTACCACCACCATTTCTGCCACACACAGATCCTTTGAAGCACAACTCTGGTGCTTAAACGTAAATTGAAAACAGCGTACAACTTACTTGCACATACAGAAAACATTACGAGCAGAATCGCTTTCATTCATTTGCGGTAGGCAGCGGCTTGGCTCTGCCCCTGGCATTGCTGAAGTCCATGGGCGACGGTAACCACTCACCATCAGGTGGGCCGTATGCTCGCCTACAAGGGCAATAAAAAAAATATCACGACGAACATATTATATAGAGCACGCAGTAACACCGAATCAGTCTATCGGTTTTGTGATCTCTCGTTGTTATTATCACAATCGTTTCTATCAAATTGATTTTGAACGCTTTCGAGTTTCGTTTTCATCCACCAACTCCGAGCCAGAATCGAAGAAAATAGTTAAGGTCTCCAAACTTATGAATAACTTCTAGTTAGAATCAATCTTTCGTGTTTCTCGTAGACAGACCTATTAATCCTGTTTAACCAAGTTCATGTATTATACAAACGCTCCCACGAACGACGTATGTGATTCCAAGATGCGCAAAAACATTGTAGCCTCTTTGTTGGTTGTTGATTGAAAGTATGTAATTGTAGAATCATGATTGGCGGCAGCTATCGGCCCGTGCGTGGTTTTTAAAGCAAGTGGCAGGCAGGCAGGAATTTCCAACTGCACCAGGACATGTGGACGAACTTTAAGGCTGAGCTGGTAGGGAGGAATTTGTCTATTTACGGGAACGTGAGCAAACTGAAAAGGTCCAGCAAGAAACTCAGCGGCTTTATGCTATGGGTTAAGTTTCATGTTGAGTTATTGCGACAAGTACCTTTGCTTTAGCTACGGCTAGTGTTAGAACTAGCAGCGTCCAACAGCAGCGAGAGTGAATAAAGTAGCTTTATCAGGATGTGTATAGGACGTCGACGGTGGCTGGCTGCTGCGCGAGCCAGATCAGGTTATACCCCTGCCGTGAAGCAGTAATGCGTTTCGGTTTGAAGGATGGGGCAGCCGTTGTAACTATACTGAGACTTTAGAACTTATATCTCAAGGTGGGCGGTGCATTTACATTGTAGATAGTTTTTTTTTATTGCTTAGATGTGTGGACGAGCTCATAGTCCACCTGGTGTTAAGTTGTTACTAGAGCCCATAGACAGTTACAACGTAAATGCGCCACCCACCTTGAGATATAAGTGCTAAGGTCTCAGTATAGTTCCAACGGCTGCCCCACCCTTCAAGCCGAAACTAATTGCTGCTTCGGGGCAGAAATAGGCGAGGAGATAGGATTTTTATGGGCTTCAGTGACCACTTAACACCAGGTGGGCTGTGAGCTCGTCCACCCATCTAAGCAACAAAAAAAACCCCTGAACAGCGGTAGTTCCGACAGGAAGGCCACACAAATTGTTGCTTTAATGAAAATGATATTGAAACCGAAACAAAATGAAAGGAACATTGATTATTTTAAAATTTCAATTTTCGTATCAGCCCTATTCGTAATTTGGAAAATTTCAATCGTCATTATTAATATCTCTAAGGAAATTGTACGACCATCTCTTCATGATCCCGAGACCACAAGTGTCAGTTGACACACTTTCTACTCAAACTGTTCGAGTAAACATCTTCGTGAGGCGAACTAGGAGAAAGAAAGTAATTTATTTAACGCTAGAGGCGACAACTGAGACAGATTTAAATGTTTGTTACTTGTTTTACATTTCAAAGTCTCCGTATACTAGATCCGTTATTGTGAGAATGCCATTTTGATTTTAAATCATTCGATAGACTACTGGCTGACGGGACGGGAATGTTGGTGCGTGACCATAGACCTATATAGTAGGGACACGACATATTGTTCTATACGTACAATTGCTTATATAAATAGCACCCATTTTGAAGGCACATACATAAACATATATCTATCTCTTTCTTACTCAGCACTTTAACTCGCAGGAAAACAATATAACAGTATTTCAGTGCGTACATAAAATGAAACATGAATATACGTAAATATCTCCGTCTCCGTCTAATGAGGCCGAAAATCCGCCATGTTTTGCGCGCCAAATGTCATTGTCACGTCAGTTCGGCCGTCTGTTTTGGGTTGTACATTATTTATTGACTATGATATCGATTTAATATGATTGATTATATAAAATTTCATAATTTATCATGCTTAAAACATAGAAAAATAATAATTAAAACGTATTTTATAGGATCTCAAGAAAGTCGATGTCCTAAAACTATTATCTATATGTATTTAAATTCATTATGGAGCCCTCATCCGAAAAATCCATTTTTCGGTCGGAATCTATTGATCATGACACTAATCATAAATACCACTTTAAAATATGTCATCAAAACATATTTAGACATTCTGTTTAGATATTTCGGGAAAAAGGCTACCGACAAAATCTCTTCGGAACTATTTAAATAAAATAGTTTTATTCCGCAGTGAGTAAAACACTATTGTAAATTTGTTAAATATTTAATAATTAAGTGATTTTAGAGAGAAAGTCACAAGGAATGACGTTTGTAATTAATGAATAAATGTTCTGTAGGTGTTTTTTTTTCACGCGGTCCCTTGATAAGTTTAAAATTTGAATCACTCTCAAGCGAAAGTGATTCAAATGGTGCGGCGCACCTTCCTTGGGGTGCGCTGCGGTAGTATGTTACGGACTTTAGAGTCAGCAAAACAATTAAAATAGATTGTTATAGTCTAAGAAAAACACGTACTCAAAATACGATAACATTTAGCATGCTAGAAATGGGCTGATGGCTTTGAACTACGCCATATCTTTATGTTTTGCGACAAACGACAACTTTATAAAATCAGTGTAGCAACTTTTAAAAATCATCATATCGTTTACTTGGCAAATTCGAAGGACGAACTTGTCTTAGATTTCACCCATCTAAATCATATCATATTTGCACATAACAATATACCTACTTACTTCCCATTAAAGTATAAATTCTACAAATAAATAATACTCAACAATATTTAAAATAAAATGAGCCAAGAACGTTTATCGATAAAACCTGATAACATTGAAATCTTTTGTACAGCACTAAAGCCGCCATGTTTTGTGGCCAGATGTCGTCACAGTGGCACGAAATTTTGGTTGACGTTTCATTTCCATAGGTTTCCTACATAGACCTATATAGTAGGGACACGACATATTGTTCTATACGTACAATCGCTTATATAAATAGCACCCATTTTGAAGGCACATACATAAACATATATCTATCTCGTTCTTACTCAGCACTTTAACTCGCAGGAAAACAATATAACAGTATTTCAGTGCGTACATAAAATGAAACATGAATATACGTAAATATCTCCGTCTCCGTCTAATGAGGCCGAAAATCCGCCATGTTTAGCGCGCCAAATGTCATTGTCACGTCAGTTCGGCCGTCTGTTTTGGGTTGTACATTATTTATTGACTTTGATATCGATTTAATATGATTGATTATATAAAATTTCATAATTTATCATGCTTAAAACATACAAAAATAATAATTAAAACGTATTTTATAGGATCTCAAGAAAGTCGATGCCCTAAAACTATTATCTATATGTATTTAAATTCATTATGGAGCCCTCATCCGAAAAATCCATTTTTCGGTCGGAATCTATTGATCATGACACTAATCATAAATACCACTTTAAAATATGTCATCAAAACATATTTAGACATTCTGTTTAGATATTTCGGGAAAAAGGCTACCGACAAAATCTCTTCGGAACTATTTAAATAAAATAGTTTTATTCCGCAGTGAGTAAAACACTATTGTAAATTTGTTAAATATTTAATAATTAAGTGATTTTAGAGAGGAAGTCACAAGGAATGACGTTTGTAATTAATGAATAAATGTTCTGTAGGTGTTTTTTTTTTCACGCGGTCCCTTGATAAGTTTAAAATTTGAATCACTCTCAAGCGAAAGTGATTCAAATGGTGCGGCGCACCTTCCTTGGGGTGCGCTGCGGTAGTATGTTACGGACTTTAGAGTCAGCAAAACAATTAAAATAGATTGTTATAGTCTAAGAAAAACACGTACTCAAAATACGATAACATTTAGCATGCTAGAAATGGGCTGATGGCTTTGAACTACGCCATATCTTTATGTTTTGCGACAAACGACAACTTTATAAAATCAGTGTAGCAACTTTTAAAAATCATCATATCGTTTACTTGGCAAATTCGAAGGACGAACTTGTCTTAGATTTCACCCATCTAAATCATATCATATTTGCACATAACAATATACCTACTTACTTCCCATTAAAGTATAAATTCTACAAATAAATAATACTCAACAATATTTAAAATAAAATGAGCCAAGAACGTTTATCGATAAAACCTGATAACATTGAAATCTTTTGTACAGCACTAAAGCCGCCATGTTTTGTGGCCAGATGACGTCACAGTGGCACGAAATTTTAGTTGACGTTTCATTTCCATAGGTTTCCTACTTCATTGTGCGTGACACGATCTTGTTCATTTCTACCGAGAAACAACGAATTCCAATTTGGTGCGATGACATATCGCTTTTAGCAACACAATTGACACGGCCATTTTGTTGAATGAATCCAATTGCCTTGAGATAGGTACCGGTTTTTTTTCCCTTACCTATGCTGATAGCCTTGAGAGGCTATTTCAGCTTCACCCTAACGTGTGTAGGTGAGCTCACGAGGCTCAAACCGGAGTGTTGCTAGCACTGACCCTAGCAAGAGTAGTGCTTCGCAGAATCTACCACCGGATCGGAAACGCGACCCACTGAGAATATCCAGCGAGAAACTCAGTGGGCTGTGTCTATGGGTTAATTCGTTCGTCGAGCCCTTCGTCGCAAGCGACGGGTTCGACGAGGACGGTGATCGGTGCTTGTGGTGCCTAAAAGCACCGTTAATGGATCGGGAGGATCCGTAATGACGCGTTTTGGGCGACGTCGACTGTTTACCATTCGGTCTACAGGATCGGGTATGTAGTTTCCAACGGCCACGACAAGAAGGTTCTCATGTCGTGCCGCCTTCTCGAAATGGCGCAATGATGCCGACTGTAGATACTTACTGACAGAGTCGAGCTCCAGGATATCGTGGAGATCCACGTTCTTCAGGAACCATGGTGCTCCGACGGCTATCCTGCAGTGGGTACCGGCAAACACTAACTTCGTTACGAGCACTAAATGAACACAACTTCGCTCTTCGCGTACTGCTACAGTCAATTCAAATTGAATTCTGTAGCGTAGGCGTATGTTACTGTCTACCCTACAGATCATAGCAATGGACCCATTTCCATTCGTTCAAAAAGACAATACGAACAAAACAGGTTGGCTTGAGTCGAGGTGACAGCAAATCAAATCCACAATTCTCAAGTCTTTATTATTTAAATTTAATCTTTTTAAGTTTAAGTTTAATGATGCTTAAAGGCGAGTTTGCACCCACGAGTTTTGGTCAATCAATCAATCAATGAGCGCTTTATTCTGGACTTTTAGGATCGTTGATTTAATTTTTGGATGTTTTTAAATAATGTCTCTCAGTTCAGTGTGTCTCTTGGCTTAGACCTCCTATAATATCTTCCTTGGTTGTCTAGCAACCCTCCTCCAGTTGATTTCTCTGATGATTCTCCCATCTCACGCCTTGCTTTTTCTACTCCTTTTACCGTCTGTAGGGCACTATTCGGTGATAACCATTCTGCGATTTTCTTGGAGACTTCGCAAAATATTGCCCATCCATCTTCGCAAGCACATCTGCAATTCCTTTTTTATTCCTCTTTGTTCTTCGAGTTTACTGGTGGTAGGACCTCTTGTGAGTCCGCGCGAGTAGGTACCACCACCCTGCCTATTTCTGCCGTGAAGCAGTTATGCGTTTCGGTTTGAAGGATGGGGCAGTCGTTGTAACTATACTTGAGACCTTAGAACTTATATCTCAAGGTGGGTGGTGCATTTACGTCGTAGATGTCTATGGTCTCCAGTAACCACTTAACGCCAGGTGGGCTGTGAGCTCGTCCACTCATCTAAGCAATAAAAAAAAACTAGTACATATCATCAAATGGACGTCTGCTATTGGAAAAAAAATCAATATAGTAGTAGATAATTTTTATCATTTAGATTACATTCATAGTTTGTATTTATTTTTATTATTGCAAATGATGTAATGAAAAAAAAACAAAGTTTATATGCTTTATTTACCAGATGCAATAAACGTATTTATTTCCATATAAGGATCAATTTATGACTACTAAATGTACGTTTATAAATTATCATTTTTTATAGCATTTTTGGTTCACTATTTTGGCGATAATGGCTTACACATAAAAGAGAGATATATGCTGTTTCGGGCTTTTTTGTAGAACTATTTAAGATAAACATTTCCATAATACAATATATACTTCTAACTCCAACGGTTTTGCAGCGCACGGTAGAATAGATTGCAGATGGTAGATTTTATTTGCTACTTATTTGACACTTATCGTTATAATTTGGATAATTCACACCATTTCTTTATAAATTATAGCCTATGTGTTATTCTGATGTGTAAGCTATATCATTGTAAAGTTTTATCGAAATCCATTCAGTATTTTTTACGTGAAAGAGTAACAAAAATACATCCATACATTCTTACAAACTATCACATTTCCCTAGTACAGGCTTGCACGCTTAAAAGGAGATTCCAATCATTGTACTATTTTAACTGGCTTTAGAAAACAAAGTATTTTGTATAATACTCGTATTAGTAGGATAATATCATTAATCGGTTATCAAGGTCGTTGACAAAATGTACCTTGGTTTAGAATAATACCCGTCGTAGATAGGAATCGTAAATGAGACTATTGGAGATTGACTGGGGAATCGACCGACAGTGGCGGTATCTGAGTATTATAATACTGATATCAGCAAACAGTATTTACCAGTAAGCCGTACTGTAACCATGCGGTGTGGGCTACAGTTTCGCCGACAAACAATCGTGTTTAGCGATATGAAAGATAAGATATGCGTTCGTCTTGTCCTTATCCCACATTAGGTGTGGTCGGCGCTGCATGTCCTCCTATCATGCTGCATTGGGATTAGGCATGAGTGTTACGACACACGTCATTTCGGATCCTCCCGATCCACTAACGGTGCTTTCAGGTACTTCAAGCACCGGTCATCGTTCTAGTCGAACCCGTCGCTTGCTACGAAAGCTTCGGCGAGTAAAACTGACCCACAGACACAGCCCACTGAGTTTCTCGCCGGATCTTCTCAGTGGGTCGCGTTTCCAATCCGGTGGCAGATTCAGCGAAGCTCTGCTCTTACTAGGGCCAGTCCTAGCAAATTATCTCAAGTTGAGTTCGTGAGTTCACCTACCAGTCCAGGTGTAGCTGAAATAGCGCCCTAGAATACTAGCGAATAGGCGGGGAAAAAAAATAAAAAACACTCACATTGCGACATGAGTTCTAAGATCTCACTTTTAACAGTACAACGGCTGTCCCGCCCTTCAAACCAAAACATTACTGCTTCGCGACAGAAATAGATAGGGCGGTAGTACCCGTGCGGACTCACAAGATGTCCTCCCACCAGTAACCTTTATCGTTTCGCCATAATAATAAAAAATCACAAATAAAACTTTTTTTGTTTGTTACCAAATCATTTAATATTTTCTTTATGTATATAAAATAAAAAAGAAAAACCTTAAAAAATATAATAATATAATAAAATAACTAAAACATATTATTAAAAGGAGTCCTTTTAGGCAAGGTTCCGAAGATACTGCCATCATTCCCCCTTTGTATAGCTAGACTAATTCTTTGTCCGAGGTAGCTGCTAGCTCTTTGGTCTCCTTTGATGTCGACTAACCTTTTTGCTATTTCCTTAAAAAGCCTTATATATCTTGACACCGAATGGGACAAAATCATATTCGGAGCCTAGACCTGTATTTTTTTTGACGTGACAACGTCTTATAATTCGATGGAGTCGGCTGCACGCACGAAAAACATGACTCATGCGGCGTTACCTCATGATACCCATACATCTAAGCAATAAAAATAAAAAATAAAAATTCTTATGACGTTGTCACGTTCAACTATCGTCATAACCGACTTTACAGACAACCGATTTTTTATTGCTTGGATGAGTGGACGAGCTCCCAGCCCACCTGGTGTTAAGTGGTTACCGGAGCCCATAGACATCTACAACGTAAATACCGCCACCCACCTTGTGATATGAGTTATAAAGTCAGTATAGTTACAACGGCTGCCCCACCCTTCAAACAGAAACGCATTACTGCTTCACGACAGAAATAGGCAGGGTGGTGGGACCTACCCGTGCAGACTCAAAAGAGGTCCTACCACCACTAATTACGCAAATTATAATTTTGCGGGTTTGATTTTTATTACACGATGTTATTCCTTCACCGTGGAAGTCAATCGTGAACATTTGTTGAGTACATATTTCATTAGAAAAATTGGTACCCGCCTGCGGGATTCGAACACCGGTGCATCGCTTCAACACGAATGCACCGGACGTCTTATCCTTTAGGCCACGACGACTATATAATAAATCACATATCATCAATCGCTCAATGAATAAATGAAAGACAACAATCTGGAGATTAATAAGTGGACATGGCTTTATTTAGCAATTTTAATAAAGTAAAAAGAAACACGTTTAAATAGCAAACCGAACTAACAATGAATTTAATATTTTTTGTATTCCTGTTGTTTTTATTCTCTACCTATTCGCTGGTAGTCTGGGCTCAAGCTCAGGGAAATTTCTAACACTAGCCCTAGCAAGAGCAGTGTTTTGCAGAATCTACCACCGGATCGGAATCGCGACCCACTGAGAAGACCCGGCGAGAAACTCAGTGGGCTGTGTCCATGGAATAATTCGCTCTTCGTCGTAATCGAAGAATTCGATCGAGTCGGTCTTTTCAGGTTAATCGGACGTTTTCAAGTCGGCAAAAATAACGTGATAGATTTCGTTACATACAAACTTACTTAAACATATTATTATCTATATACCCAGCTACATGTACCTATAAACCTACTATACTATACCTGCGTATAAATGAGTCGACTATTATCAAAGCCGGCAATCTGACTTTTGGACAATGATTGGTAAATCAGAAAAACGAATTATTGACTTTGTATTCCATTGGCAGTCACAAAACTCTTCGGAACGACATCTTAGATAAATAACAGGTTAACTATTAACCTTTATTTAATGCAGGTTTTGAACCGTATTCTTTGAAGGAGACGATTATATTCAAATCAATCTGTATTGACATATCAATAAAAAATTTTTGTCCAAATGCACAGATTGCCACCTTTGATAATAGACGACTCAAATATACCAAGGTAAATAAACGCAACTTAAAAATAAATGCTTTTGACAACTTTAAATGAATCAAGCAACATTAAGTATAATAATATGTTTTTTTTTTTTTATAAAACTGCTTCAGCAATATTTTTTTCGTTTTTTATTTTATTTTATTTTAAAATGAAGTTTGAGGTTATTACTGCTGTACATCTCCATCATCGAATTTTATGTAAAGAATGCCTTCTTTGGCATTAAAGTTCATACGCTTGACTACATAGGCGGTACTCAATACAATTTTACCATCTCGAACAGTAATAATGATTCTGAACATCCTACCGAACAAGACAACGTACATTTCACAAGTGAGGGTCGCTCCATTTCTGGCCCTCTGCATTTTTTTGTATTCCGGTGATTCTTTCATTTTTATAATTACCATCCTTATCAAGTCGAAATATTGTTTGACTGTCAGCTTCTCATGGCCTGGCACGGGCACGCGTCTGTGTTTGTAATAATGATACACAGCTGAGAATATATCACGAAAATAGGGGGAAATTATATTAGGCGCGCTCGTTTCAGCTATGATTTCCGCTTGTAAATGTCTGAATAGATCAGCAATTTTCTGAATTATATCCGTTTTGTTTTGAAGTTCTTTGATGGCGTTCCTTCGACGCTCATTTCGGTCGGCATCTGATTGACGAGTCGGCTTACCTTTGGTTTTGGTCATAAAATACAACTGGTCTTCAATGTAAGTTGCGACGAATTCTAACATACTCAGGATATTTGTGAATGAGATATCTTTAGAAAAGTACAATTTAAACAGTTTTAATGTAAAATCTAACACTATCTGTAAAATTCCAGTTGAGTTAAGGTTTCTGATTATTTTCACCAAATACGCTATTTGGCCTGGTGATAAATTCTCGAAAATTCTTGTGAACGGTTCGCTGTTATTGCCGTAGAGAAGCTTCAAGAGCTGTTTAAGTAATTTCATGAACTTTTCAAATACCTCCTCGTCGGACTCTTCATTATCAACATTGGACTCTTTATTGTTTCTGTTCTCGCGTGGCGGTTGCCACGATCCAGTATTTTTTTTATCGCGATTTTCACGCGCCTTTTTTTCTTCTTCTTTTTGTTTCTGTTGTTTACGTTCTTCTTCAGCACGCATTTCAGCTTTGGTTTTTTCACTAGCATTTACTCCGACGTGAGCAGACACCAGAAGCATTTGTGTTTGTATTGCTGCAGTTTCGACAGCTTTTTTCACGGCTTTTTCTGACACTTTCTTTGCCACAATTTTTGTCATTTCTTCTGCAGTTAATTGCACTGACTTCTCAATCATCTCCTCCCCAATAGTTGCAGCAGCTTTTTTTACAGTGCCTTCTATGGTTTTTGCGACGGCCTTCGCCGGGACTTTACTGGCAACGCTAGAAACTCCTCCCATGCCAAAGCCACCTATACCGTCCATGGCGATTTTGAAACTTACGGAACCCACAGAAGCCATTGGATTTTTGCCTGAAGCAATGTCTCTACCTATATTTGCACTTGACTCAAAAATACCTACAGGCTCGTTCTTAGCCGCAGAAACCAAGCCGTCTGTAATCATGCCTCCGTATACGCCTCCCAATGCAGCTCCTGCCGGTCCTGCGAGGCATCCAACTGCTCCTCCTGCTAGGACCGCCGATGTCCTTGTAGATTGATACATAGAATTGTTGCCTCCTTCTGTATCTCCAACGGCATAATGAACAATTCCTTTTACGTGGCCTACAACCGGAATCGAATCCAGTACGTTCGATATGAAATTCATTTTGTATTATATCGATTTAACGCTTTATGAATAATGTCGTTAGCAAGGTAATTGATACGTCAACTTTGCCTGTATAGTTGCGAGCTGATTTATCACGCAGTCCACCAAATGTGCGACCTTGGTACTTCTTGGGATCCCGCCGATTCTCTGTCACTGGAGCCCTCGTCAGAATCGCTCATATCACAGTACCTATTTATAATTTCATTGAGTATTTCAACGCTCTCTGCTATGCCGGCTTCCTCTAACTTTGTAGCCAAGATAGAATTCTCAACTGGAAACTTCCCGTATTCGTCAATCAAGAATTGTATTGCAGATCTTTTCATAAGCACAGAGGTATCTAATCTAGTTCTGTATTCGCAGGCCGTTCCTTCTATGTTGCTTTGTATCGGTGTGATGGCATCAAATAAAAGAGAACCTACAATTTTCTTCTCTTCTGTTGTAAAAGTTGTTTTCTTTAAAGCGGTCTGGTATATTAAGTTGAGGGCATTCTCGGCCTTCGCGTCACTAGCTCTTGCCTTGTCTACGTCAGTGTAATCGTATTCCTTTAGTTTTTGTAGACTTGCAATTAACCTATTCTTCAAAGACATCCCGGTTGGGTTGAGATTATCTGAAAACATAAAAATTCCAAGTTACATCTGCCCATTTGACATGTTTGTACGAACTCAAATGTTTCTGATGGCATGGGCAATATTTTTTTGGGCTCGGAGGTTAATGCGCTGCATATTCCCTGCACGGGTGGTATTGCGGGAATCAAACCTTTACAAGCAACCTCGTTGCTCCAACCAAGCAACCGATCTTCTCTGAGTAGAACTCGGAAAGTACAAGATTCGGCGTATGTGAATTGCGGTGCCACACTCCACCTGGATTTCGAGTTCAGAGTAAAAATAAAATCATGCAGTGTGATGGACTAGATAAGTACTAAATAAAATGCAATGCAATAATGAATTAAATTGTAAATGAAAAGAAATGACAAGAATACGACATGAGATGTAATGGTATATCTAGTATGTTCTTCGTATGTTTTTTTTATTAAAAGATGTAATATATTCAATGAGTCTACATATACATCTGATACGTCGCGTTGATACTGACGAAATGCAAATATGTAGTATAGTATTACTTTTAATGGTCGTAGATAATATTTTTTTATTGATAATGTACCGAGCTGTTAGTAAATAGTCGTTGTAGTTAAACAGTTAAATGTTATTTAGTGCAACCTTAAGATAATTCATTAGAAGTCACGCCAAAAAACTTATCTTTATTCGAAACATCGTCACCGCCATGTTTGAACACAACAAAGAATGTTAAGAATACTTAGGAATTAACTTACTTGAAATTCCGATAAAAACAGCAGAATTAGTATAAGTACTTTTACTGTTATACTATATATTATGGTACAACACCACAATGCCACAATTAAAATAAATTAGCTTCGATTTTTTATTCTCCTCAAACAACAGTGTGTACGAGCCAAAATCTAAATCCTGAATAACATAACACTGTCTGGCGTTGCAGTTCCGAACTACACCCCCGATTACTCTCTTTAGACAACCCATACCCTGGGCCAGGAAGGTCAAGTACCTGGGCGTTACCCTGGATGCATCGATGACATTCCGCCCGCATATAAAATCAGTCCGTGACCGTGCCGCGTTTATTCTCGGTAGACTCTACCCCATGATCTGTAAGCGGAGTAAAATGTCCCTTCGGAACAAGGTGACACTTTACAAAACTTGCATAAGGCCCGTCATGACTTACGCGAGTGTGGTGTTCGCTCACGCGGCCCGCACACACATAGACACCCTCCAATCCCTACAATCCCGCTTTTGCAGGTTAGCTGTCGGGGCTCCGTGGTTCGTGAGGAACGTTGACCTACACGACGACCTGGGCCTCGAATCAATTCGGAAATACATGAAGTCAGCGTCGGAACGATACTTCGATAAGGCTATGCGTCATGATAATCGCCTTATCGTTGCCGCCGCTGACTACTCCCCGAATCCTGATCATGCAGGAGCCAGTCACCGTCGACGCCCTAGACACGTCCTTACGGATCCATCAGATCCAATAACCTTTGCATTAGATGCCTTCAGCTCTAATACTAGGGGCAGGCTTAGGGACCCCGGTAACCGTACTCGTCGAACTCGACAAAGAGGTCGACGTGCAACCTAACCCATGCATCAGCCCGCTGAGTTTCTCGCCGGATCTTCTCAGCGGGTCGCGATTCCGATCCGGTAGTAGATTCATTCGCGAAACAATTGCTCTTGAGTTGTTAGGTCTCCTTCGGAGGCGCTCGGGCAGTTGTTAGCAAATCCCACCCCTCTTGGCTGAGCCTTTGCTCGCCCACCTGTCCTGGTGAAACTGGAAAGGCCTTCGGGCCACCAGTAAACTTTCAATCATAAAAAAAAAAAAAAAAAAAAAAAAGTTCCGAACTAAAGTGACGTCAGAACGACGCCTGAGCATTGACTGATATTGGACGAATGGGAATGATAGACGCCATGTTATCGTACGTGCTTTGAATATAACTAGTGGCCCCGCAGTAGTCGAGATTCGACTATAATTAATTGAAATTATAAGTTTAAACACTATTATGGTTCTATTGCCAAACACTATTATATTTCGATAATATAATCACAGTATTCGCCAAAACTGCACTATAGATCAATAATATTAAAGACTATCTACTTATCTATTTTCAATTCGACCACAGACTAAACAATAATAAAAGTTTCCCAATTGACAGTAAACAAAGAGTATATTTTTATGTATGTTCTGTGTCAAATACATGGTAGGGTGTGTAATGTTTTCTTTATTGATTTAAAGTATCTTTTATGCATTATTTAAAAAAAATATAAGCATTGTGCACTCTTCTATATCATATAAGTGTGAGAAATTTCATACTCCTCCGTCCGCGCAATTTTCGTAAAAAGGGGTACAAAGTTTTTGCTTCACGTATTAGTACCGTACAATGGGGTAAATAGGGACAAAATCGACCTTCAGATTGAATTTTAAAATAGTTCCAATTAAATAGTCACTGCTCAACCAAAGAAATAAGTTGAGTCTTGAACGTACCTAGGTGATAAAAACCGTTACATTATTTTAATTATTCATTTTAAAGAAATAATCGGTAAAATAATGACCGTCCCAATTTACCCAGCGTCCGGGGTAAATTGACACGGTTAAGGGTTAAATTGTGATATTTGTAAGGGTTGTCAACTCGCAGTACTGCGATATATAGGTAGGTGCCATATAATTATTTATATGGACCGAAATGATGAATACAATCCATAATTTAAGCACAATACACAACATAGTGTAAATTAAGCTGGTTTCTATTCCGAAGCGATGTGACGTGAATGATAATCAACAATACAATGATCAAAAAAAGTATGTGCATGTTATATTTTAGAAAATTATTATTTAATTTCCTTAAAAATCACAACTCTGAAACAAAATCATAAAATAGAATAAAAAATAGAAAACAAAAGGACTGGAAATGCAATAATACAATTTTATTTAATCAACATTTTCAAAATAATCTTTGAGCAAGAGTAAGTTATCAGGTGAATAAGATAAAAAAAAAACAGCTTTATCTGATTACTGCCAAACAACAAAAATAAAAGAAATTCTTTCTAAGCTAAATAACTAAACTCAATTAATTCACTCACTCATAATTGGATATCTCGGATTTTTAATTAATGTTAAACGCACACACAAATAAATTTGTGTGTGCGTTTTGAATGTTAACAAAATCATGATTCGACGCGTGAATAGATTCTGAAATAACAAAAGTTTTGATTCGTTTGAGTTTTTTTTACTTTTAATTTTTTTTATTGCTATAAAGAACATACGACCGGGCAGATATTACAAGGTTAATGTCGCGAAAAAAAAGTAATTATATATATACTTTTCTTTTACCTATAATACTTACATAAACTAACTGATAAACACATTAACCTTCTTTACATCACGCAATTAAGTGATAGTATAGGCTAAAAAATCTATTATAAGATATCAGTGACAACCCTAACAAGCCATCCCTATTTTGTCTTTTAGCGTTCCAATTTTGTGTTTTCTCGTCCCTAATTTTTCTAGTCTCGTTCCCAATTACCCTACATACGTCCCAATTTTCCCCAAAACGAAAGGAAAAAATATACATTTTTTATTTTGTCGAAATATTGTATTTAAAATAAGAATATTGCAACTTACCGTTTGTTGTGGTATTTCCAGGTGTATTAAAAACTTATATAAACTGTAATCTTATGGAAAAAACAACGATAATATTACTTTTTTTAAAAGTTCTTTAAGCTGTTTTAAAACGCACTTTTCAACCACTATTTTCAATTTAATTTGACGAATTTTTGGGACCAACTTAACTCATATTTAGTACTTCCATAGTTAACTTGGTTTTTCTTCTATACATTGATAAATATTAACATAAACAAAATTAGGTAGATTCCGTGCTACAGGTACTTTGAGAATCTTCCGCAGGTTTGTCCCAATTTACCCCAGGATCCCAATTTACCCCATGTCATGGTAATAGATTTATAGCCAAGAGCTTTCACATGACAATTTGCAAATGGACCGAAGTATACGGTTATAAGTCCAGACAGACTTTACAACTGTTCGAAATCAGAAGCTTATTTTTAACAGAGCTGTGACTTATCTAGAAGCCAATACCCTGAATCTAAAATTCAGTTTACCCTTTTTGGTTTTAAGATGAAATTTTAAAGTTAATCCGCCATCCGATATGCATACCCAGTATTCAGCCGTTGAACCACTGGAAGGTAGTTCCCCTGTCTGGGACTAAGATTCATCTGATGCGATTTAAAAACATTAGTTTTAAGTGCCGCGTATTCAACCAAGTAATGATTTTATCTAGCGCAACTTAAAGTAAGAAGGAATCTTCAATTAGATCTGAATGAATAGCCAAGAAGTATCATCGGATTACGTGGTTATTTTAAATATCTTCTGTTTCTTTCGTCATCTGAAGGTAT
Organism: Bombyx mori; assembly: GCF_030269925.1. Classification (NCBI taxonomy): domain Eukaryota; kingdom Metazoa; phylum Arthropoda; class Insecta; order Lepidoptera; family Bombycidae; genus Bombyx; species Bombyx mori. The sequence continues at coordinate 1,929,939 of NC_085114.1, forward strand.
AAAGTGTAAATACAATACGGAACATGATTAAGCACTGAGCACAGCGGAATTCTGCTATTAATCTCGTGGAAAACGGAACGTGGAAGATTATTTTCGACAGTCTTGTAATAACTCGTCAAAAGACGAATGTACTATGGGGTATTTTCTGGAAAACCAGGTGTGTGTGCTATAACATTTTGTAACATTTTCTAATGCTATGGAAAATAGGAATTTGAATTTTTATGGTTAAGCCTTCCTCTATAAGATATATGAATTTATTTCTAACAGTCTCCATGTCGATACCAGATATAAGAAGTATGATAATGTTCTGATCGTTTTAATAACGGAAAGACACTGTCGAATCAGTTCTTCCAGCAGACAAATGTTGACTCTCAACCTATTCAAAGACACACACGCCCTTTCATAAGAGAACCAGGTTATGCATTTTTTTTTTATTACCCGTGTAGGCAGACGAGCACACCTGTACTGATGCTGAGTGGTTACCGTCGCCCATAGACCTTAGCAATGCCAGGGGCGCAGAGCCAAGCCGCTGCCTAAAACACAGCCGTCCACAGTCGAGTTCGAGGCGAAGAGTTTGACCAGAAGATCAGCCTTCTCTTTCACACTGTGGGCTAGAGTGTCATCGGACTTGCGCAGTGGTGGGAGACTAGACCTGCAAAAGTTTCCTTCTGCAGCTTTGGCGAGCGACCAAAAAGCATGGCTCCCAGAGGGATAGCTCTTTAGTCGCTCGCCAACTCCAGCAACGTGCTCCGACTTCGCCTTGGCAATAACCTTTTTGTAGGACCTGAAAGCGGCGTTATATTTCCGCCTTTCCCCTGAGACTTTAGAATCCCGATGTCTCTTGGCATCATACCATGCCACGTATGCGGACCGCTTGAGGTGTGCATCATCCCTGCTGGCATTGTTTTACCAGGGTCTGTTGCGACCCCCAACGGCACCTCAGGAGCACCCCTGGAGTACCACGTCTTTAAGATGGTCCGCACAGACTTTAAGATCAGCAGAGGAAAAGCAGAACCGCCGCCATGGGTAGGATGCGTAAAATTCACGTAATTCATCCCAATCTGCTCAGGCTCTTCGATACCCGGTCGTCGTTCGACGACCAGGACGAGAGAGTGGTACGGCAGCACAGATAAGGTAGTAGTGATCAGACGATCCAAGCGAAGCGTCGACCATCACACTGTATCCGGCCGGATCCGTGGTCAGCAGAAGGTCCAACAGAAAAGGCTCGTGCCCCTCGATATCTGGGACACAGGTGGGCTGTGTCACCAGCTGGGAAAAACCGTAGGCCAAAGCGAAATCGTAGCCAGCCCGATCCGGGAGGTCAGTGGTTCTGGACCCCAACCACTCTTGGTGGTGAGCGTTAAAGTCTGCAAGAACCACCACCTCCGTAGGTGGGTACTGCTCAAGCACGCGGTTAGTCCCCTCTTGCACATGCTCAATCAGAGCTGAACCTGCATCACTGCTGTGAGACTTGTACAGGCAGACGTAAACTCGGGTACAACCCCCATGATCTACGCGTAGCCACAAGAGGGTCAGGTTCCGATGTTCGAGGCCTCGTCGACGGCGACAACAAACATCAGCCCGGACGAATACACACACCCTGGCTTTACGCAGGAAGTTGTGCTTCAATACGTAGCCGGGGTATTCAAGCTACGAGGTATCATCTGGAGCAGATATCTGCGTCTTCATCAGAAACATTAGGGCTGTATGTAGAACCTACGTGCTCACATAAAAAATCATTTTATGTCAATTTTAAAAGGTGACACTTTTTTCTTCTGTTTTTAAAACCAACAACATTTTTTGTGGCTTGCATTAAATTTTCGAGAAACTAATGAGAGCATATTATTGAGATACACGAATTAAATATACCTAGACAATATCTAAAAAGTGTACAAGGCTGGTTTTCATAAGGGCCGTATTGCTGGCACTTTACGTACCAGACAAATATTTTACGATTTTTGTGATCTTATAAGTCCTAATAAGTATTGGTGGGGCTGTGTGTAAGAGGAATTGTGAGAGAATTGTGTCCAAGGTGTGAATGCAGAGATAGGTCTGAATAGAAAAATGGGGACAAGTGACAACAGAAGATCCCTGTCATCACTCCCTCTCTGCGGCGATCATGGTTGAGTGGTCCGAATGATCGGACAATCGGCCTCAATTGATTTCTGTGAAGGCACTTCTGATCATCAAGCTGAAACAACATATGTTTTGGAACATAATTGAAGATTATTACAAACTCTATACTGGCAACAACGGTATTACAAGAAGTCGATTGTCATACTGAAAAGAGGAGAAGAGGAAAACCAGGGGCACAGCCGAGCAGCTTACCAACCGCCGCGCCCAGTGCTCTTATGGCAACGGCGTACGAAAGAGAAAGAGTACATTCAGAATTTGGTAGGCAGCGGCTTGGCTCTGCCCCTGGCATTGCTGAAGTCCATGGGCGACGGTAATCACCCACCATCAGGTGGGCCGTATGCTCGTCTGCCTACAAGGGCAATAAAAAATAAAAAAAATAACAAGAGACTTCAGTTACATTCTTGCTTTGATTACATTATACCTACTCATGCGTCCGGCGGTTGAAATGAATCAACACTTATATTTAAAACTGCTGATATGCAAATTGAATTATTTATTGAACCATATTTTATTGTTAAGTGTTTTTGAAGGTACCCGTCCGGACGTAGCTGAAATAGCCTCTTAGGCTACCAGCGAATAGTTAAGAAAAAAGAAAAAACTGGTGGTAGGACCTATTGTGAGTCCGCGCGGGCAGGTACCACCACCCTGCTTATTTCTGCCGTAAAGCAGTAATGCGTTTCGGTTTGAAGGGCAGGGCAGCCGTTGTAACTATACTTGAGACCTTAGAACTTATATCTCAAGGTGGGTGGCGCATTTACATCGTAGATGTCTATGGGCTCCAGTAATCACTTAACACCAGGTGGGCTGAGAGCTCGTCCACCCATCTAGCAATAAAAAAAAAAACGAATCAACGCCGTCAACCCAAGCGAAGTTTCATTAGATACCCGTATTTATTTACATCCGCCAGCGGTTTTCTCATTAAAATTGACATAATCAATGCTTCATCTCGTCGCATGACCGAGCGAAATTCTTAAAAGAGAAAAGTATCGAAAGTTTAAAAACTTAATGAGGCATAGCGTGAGTGCGATTTGGTACAAGTTACAATTATTATTGTACGACGCTTTTGGTAACTAACACACGCCAAAAATTTTTATTAGTGTTGCTTCGATTAGGATATTCGAGTTTTGCTTTAGTGTTGTACACCAAGCTATCATAATGAAAAGCAATTTTTTTTTTTAAACCACGATTTTTGTTCGAATACTTAATAAAATAAGTTATATTGTCTGTATTGGTGGGGACCTTTAATTGGCTTTTTGTTTCTATTATTTGTTATATTGTTATATTGAGTTGGGCTGTTGGTTTTACCTTTTTTTTACACGCTTTATATTATTAGCTTCACTTGTATGTATGTTTGTAACTGACTCCTTTAGACGCGATTTTGACCCACTTTAAACGGCCAGATTTCATTCAAACTTTGTTGATTTATCGAGGACTGATGACAATACACTAATTTAATAAGATTATTCCATTATTCAATTTGCAAAATAAGATTTTTGCCTATTTATATCATTTTTATCTATAGTCGATAAGGCAGGAATTAATAGTTTTAAAAATACGCTTCTATAGAAAATTTAACTAAAAAATGAAAAATAAACAATAGTTTAAAAAAACTAAAAAACACGCTTTATATAAAATTCAACTAAATAGAAAATAAATTTTAATAAATTTAAATTGAAAATAATGTAAAAAAAATATATTTCATTTAAAAAAAAGCGTGGGGTGCATGGTGTTATTAGTTAAGATTTAGAAGGACATATCATAGCGCTCGGGAAACACCGTGGAGGGGAAGCTCATTCCATAGACCTGTAATAAATAAATAAATATCTTGATTTTCTTGGGAAGATTAGTTGCAGTTTCCCCTTGCCTTCTGCACTAGTCCTTTTGCAGATTATTTAGATCTCTAGATTACTAAAGCCTCTTCTAGGAGGTAGCCCAGCCAGTAATTAGTGGTTATACCGCCACAGCTAGGTCGCCAAGTCCTCTTTCGTTACCTAGCAGGGAGCACAACGGACAGGTGAGGTTGACGTTTGGGGTCGACTTAATGATATTGTTAAAATGTCGTTTATTGCTTAGATGGGTGGACGAGCTCACAGCCCACCTGGTGTTAAGTAGTTACTGGAGCCCCAAAGACATCTACGACGTAAATGCGCCACCCATCCTGAGATATAAGTTCTAAGATTACAAGTATAGTTACAAGTATAGCATATGACATAACGTTAACGGTTACTATCAATTACAGGACCACTACATCCCTGATGTCCGTTGATCGGATGTGCGTACGATGCGCGAGGAGGAGCTGGAGGTGGCCCTGAAGGTGGTGATCGTCGGTGACGGCGGAGTCGGCAAGTCCAGTATGATACAGCGCTACTGCCGCGGCACCTTCACCAGGGACTACAAGAAGACCATCGGGGTCGACTTTCTTGAGAGACAGATCGAGTAAGCATGCACTGGACAAAATTAAATTATTGTCTTCAATAACAAAGTTAGCTTTTTAAGCAGTTGCATAGGTTTTATCGCGGGCTTTGAGTGAATCAAGAAATTCCGTAACGAAAATAAAACCTAATACCCCCCACTCCGCCTACCGTGTAGCTCGCGTTCAACACATTCACACGTTGCGCTTGTGTAGTGTTTGTGAATAAGTGCGGCGTGACGTCGCACTGCATGCGCACCATGAAAAGTCTGCCCATCTCTCTCTCGAGCGATTTAGCTTATTAGTGTGAAGGGTACAGTTAATGTTTTGCTGCTTTGTTAATGCTTATAAATATAACGTGGTCCTATTTTATTATTGTGTTAATATTAAATTATTATTGTCTAATTATAATCGCATATGTTGATAAAAAATGCTATGCAATAGCTTTACCACCGCAGTCCCAGAGTGCTACACATTTATTTTGCCGCGTAGCAGTGGTAAGTTCCAGTCTGTAGTTAAGGATAGACATAACGACTGCGACTTACCTGGTGTCTCGAAGTGAATTTAGGCCGTCAGACATGAAAAACTCCCAAAAGTAATTCCATCCAATCTCTCTAAACTTTAAGAACAATTCCTGAACACAGTACATTTATGTTTGACGGATCATCAAATTCTCGATAGGTAGGATGATGACTCATTGTTTATTTACCGAAGGGATTTCGTGCAAATGAAAACAATACTTTTAATAATAATTTATTTAAAACTAGGCAGCGGCTTGGCTCTGCCCCTGGCATTGCTGACGTCCATGAGCGACGGTGACCACTTACCATCAGGTGGGCCGTATGCTCGTCTGCCTACAAAGGCAATAAAAATAAAAATAAAAAAAAGCTGACCTGGCAGACTTCGTAGTGCCTTAATCGATAAATAAAAGACCTAAACTTTGTATAAAAGAAACTGAAAACAAACAAAAGGAATCTGCCCGACGGGGGACACATCAAAAGAAAAACAAAATTGTTATTTTTATTTAATTCCGAGCATTTTCATACTTATCTACATTTGCAGGTTTCATTTTTATTACACGATGTTATTCCTTCACCGTGGAACTCAATCATGAACATTTGTCGAGTACGTATTTCATTAGAAAAATTGGTACCCGCCTGCGGGATTCGAACACCGGTGCATCGCTTCAACACGAATGCACCGGACGTCTTATCTGTTAGGCCACGACGACTACTAAAGTATACAGAACGATCCGTTGCTGCCTTGACCCGGCAACTCGCAGGACATCTGCCGCACAACTTAACACCCCCTAACCTTCCCTGCACTACCAGACCTTTGGACTGAACTTTTGTGTGTTCACAAAGTGTCGCTTTCAGCGTTAAGATTCGCCTTTTAAAGAGTTTCATGATTAGCAGAGTATAGCTTCCGATGAGGTCGTATGATTTCCTGGTCGCCGTTCCAGGATAGACGGCGAGGAAGTCCGACTGATGCTGTGGGACACGGCGGGCCAGGAGGAGTTCGACGCGATCACCAAGGCGTACTACCGCGGCGCCCACGCCTGCGTGCTCGCCTTCTCCACAACCGACCGAGACTCTTTCTTAGCGCTGCACTCCTGGAAGTTGAAAGTAAGTCTGTCTTATGCTCGAATGAATACAGTAGTAGTTCTTGACAACAGAGATCCGTGATATAGAATCCTTTTTTTCCTACCTAAGCTGCTAGCCTTGAGAGGCTATATCAGCGTCGCCTTAACTAGTAGGTGAGCTCACGGGGCTCAAACCTAATGGCGTTGCTAACACGAACCCTAGCAAGAGCCGTGCTTCGCAGAATCCACCACCGGATCGGAAACGCGACCCACTGAGAAGATCCGGTGAGAAACTCAGTGGGCTGTTTCTGAGGGTTAATTTACTCGTCGAGCTCTTCGTCGCAAGCGACGGGTTCGACCAGAACGATGACCGGTGCTTGAGATACCTAGAAGCACCATTAGTGGATCGGGAGGATCCGATATGACGTGTATAGAAACCACGTTTCAAGGCTTAATCGCCTTAATCAATTGGAGCTGATGTATTTTGAACGTCTCCGGGATCTTAATGTGCGGGTAACTGCGGCAAATTTTGGATCAATTTGTCATTCAAGTCTAGCTTTTTATAACGTACACTCAAAGGAATCCTAGTGGGATAAGTTTGAGGAAAATAAAATTCTAACTACAGAAACCCCTATATTCGTTGGAGAATTTAATATGTTTGTAATGTTACACCGGTAAGAGTAACACCATCTATTGCCGAATAGTCGAACGAATATCGACGGATCTAGTAGCATCTAGAGAGCTCAATACGTACAACGTCATCTATTGTCAGGTAACGAAAACACAATACTCGACTTGTGTGGAATATTCTTGATAATTCTAACGATGTGGTATCGGCTATAAAAGCGTTGCAGAGATGGCACGCAGTCAGTTAATAATCGGAACTACTCGAAGCGAAACAGCGAACGGATCACCTGAAGCGAAGCGGAAGAAGGGAATTGAGAATTTAAAGTGTTTGTGAAGTGCTTTAAGTGTTCTAAGTGTTAATACAGTTTTAATTTATACTTCGGTGGAATTTTTATTTATCCCGAACCCCAGCGCGTAATAGTAAGAAAGAATATCGACGAATTCCTCAGGGTTGACACAATATAAATGTTTTTAAGCGTCTGTATTCGTGATGCGTCTTATATTCGATGCAGGGGTTTGAATACCTTTGAACAACCGAATCAGAAAGCGAAGATGACGGTCCGTCTGACAGTGAAAGTCTTTCAATAAAAAAACATTTTAGTTTTTAAACATAAAAAATATTTGGTTTTTTTTTTATTATTTGTAACTTTAAATATTTAGGTTGCGTTTTGTAATCGACTGACTAATGTTCCGAGAGAGGAATAGGCAGTGTTTTTAGGAGCGAAACACATTTGCCTAACAGCACCACGCCATACTCCGCACTCGTGAACTGAGACTCTCTAAGTAAACAAAAACTCTAATTTAAACTTGTAAACGTCAAACTCCGACCGATTTAATTACTTGCGTATTTTAGAGTGCTTTATGCGTTCATTAGCACGATCCGGAGATAACGTATCGTGACATATGACTTGTGTCCCGCGACGCTAAAACCGGTGCAGATACAAAACTCGACCGTATTAAGGCGGCGCATGTGGGGGGGCATATTATACAACATTTTTAATACGCTTTTATTAGTTTCAGACATATGTATGTATGTAACGGAATCTTTGAACATGATTTTGACCCCCTTCACAACGTCGGATTAACTCGAAATTTGGTATACTTATTGAGGACCGATGACAATCCAATATTTAAAAAAAAAAAAAAAGAAAAAGAATGAAAAAATGAGAAATAAATATAAATAATTTAAAAAAACTAACAAAATACGCTTTTATAGAAAAACCAACTAAAAAATTGAAAATATATTTTAATAAATTTGAATTAATAATAGTGTAAGAAAAAATGAATTTATTGTAAAAAAGCGTGGGGTTTCTATAAAAGCGTATTTTGTTAGTTTTTTTAAACTATTATTTTTATGTGAAAACTTCATTAGTCGCGTTCAGTCTAGGCGGGCTTCGGATAGCCTGACGAGAGGGCTGGTGGTCGTGGCGCCGACGACCGCCGGTCCGGCGTCCTGAGGGGGAGAGTGATGGGAGAGATGTGCTCCGCACTAAAGCCTTCACAAATAAATAAAAAATTATTAGCCCATCCATTAAGTACATGTATTTTCTATATGGATACCAAGTTTCAAGTCAATCGGATGCATGGTTCAGTAGTTATAATGGAACATCCGTAAAAACCACTGTAGATTTATATACTAGTATAGTAGATTTTGACAAACAAGGATTAAACTAGTTACTATATTCTAAATACTCTAAATTAAATTATTTTTTGTGAGTCCAACAAAAAATAAATAAATAAATTCAAAAAAATTCATCAAGTCCGAACTTCCTGAATGCGTCAACAGCGAACCCCGGATAAGTTATATCGCTCGCACGCAGCTATGATAATAACGTGTTATAACATAATATCTCAGTTCGCCTACTTGCCGCCGGACTAATTGCTCACATTTCAGACTAAATTCATAACGATTGCAGTGAATACAACGTACTATCGAATAACATGGAAACTGTGGTGTTCTTTTTGATAATCACTTCGTTTTTCTGCGCGATTAATTGTCGCATATCGCGGAGCAGTGAAGCGCAATGCCTTAGTTATTACAACAACGAAGAGAACTTTGATTTGGATACGTTATCGGGACAAATGTACGCGGTCTATTACTGGCCCCCGAATCAGAGAACGAGGAACGCCTGCGAAGTACAAACCTTCAAGAAACTCGATACATACGAAATAGAAACCGCTAGGAACGGCTGCTCGAACCTCAGCCTCCCTTCAGAGGAGCCGGTCATCAGGGCCACGTACAAGAACAGCACCGGCAAAATCGTGAACGTCTTGTACTATGGGAGCGATTCGGTGAAGAACTTCTACAGGTCCTGCGACAAGGACGTCGCTAAGTACATATTCACGAGGGTCAACGAGGATTACATTCTGGGCATCAATTGCTCGTCGGAGGGGCGTAGCGTGCTGCTGTCCAAGCTCTTAGGCTCGCTGTCGACGGTCAAAAGGATCGTGGACGGTATAGATATTATGACCGGAAGAGAGGGAAGCCCGGATTGTGTGCTCGAACATTAATACCGGATCAATATCGAATGCTATCTGTTTTATTTCCGTGATTATTTATATCGAGTGGCTATTCGGCTTAAGCGACATTCCGTTTATTACGCGACATTTATCTTTGTAATTAAAGGTACGTTTTATTTGATACTAGCGACCCGCTCTCGCTTCGCTTCGGAAACTGTAATTTATTATTGATTTCTCTACTATTTAATGGATGTTATTATACATATAAACGTTCCTCTTAAATCACTCTATCTATTAAAAAAAATCGCGTCAAAATCCGTTGAGTAGTTTTAAAGATTTAAGTATACATAGGGACAGACAGATATATGGACAGAGAAAGCGGCTTTGTTTTATACTATGGATAGATTAACATCAACAGTACGATGTTTTGTAATTGAACTTCAATTAAGTTTACTCTATTGGAATGGCTGAAGAAGGTTCTTTTTTTTGATGATATTTTTTCCAAATTTTAAACTTCAAATGGCTGTCCTGTAAAGTTGTAAAAATGTCGCTTAAACCAAAAAGCCTTTCACTCGTCGAATATAATTCCAATAAGCTTACGTCACCTCATTTGATCAATATGTGAATAAACATTTTTTGTAATCGCAAAAGCAATACAGTATTTTGGTTGTTTTTTTTGGTCACGGTCCGATTTTATCTGAAATCTTCAATATTGTTTCAGTTACATTTCACTTAATATTTTTAATTAGGTATAATTAGGTATGTACTATGTATAAATATTGTATTTTAATTTGAATAATTATCTAAAAGTAATAATTAGCTCTAAGTTTAGTTTATAGTTTCATTGTCTTTTTTTTAATAACGTTTCTAATATATTCCTTTTAAAATTGTAATTTGATTCGTTGAAATAAAATAAAAAGTTTAAAATTCATTGAAACCTTAAGCGATATTAATTATAACTAGAGGTCCCGCAGTAATCGAAATTCGACTATAATTAATTGGAATTGTAAGTTTGTACACTATTATGATTGTATTTTATACTTCTATAATCACAAATTTCACCAAGACTACACTATAAAAATATTAACAAAGACAAACAATATTTAATCTATTCTCAATTTGACAACAGACGTCAAGAACAAAAGTTTGACAATAAATAGTATGCATGCGTGTGTGCGTCAAATACATGGTATGTAGTGTGTGTAAGTTTTTCTTTATTGATTTAATGTATCTTTCATGCATTATTTTTAAAAAATATTAGCATTGTGCACTTCTTCTCTTTATTCTCTGTAAGTGTGGAAAATTTCATACTCCTCCGTCCGCGCAATTTTCGTAAAAAGGGATACAAAGTTTTTGCTTCACGTATTAATATGTAGATATTTTAATTAAAGACATTAGTGTGTAATAGAACATTTGTAAGTGTTTTTTTAACTATTAAAATATCTTAAATAAATTATATCGAAATACGAAATGTCAAATTGTTTTACTGTTGTATTTTTTTATTACTCTTAAAACTCATAAAAGGTATCTCTTATGCAATTTTCTTTCTAGTGGACCGGTCATGGTTCTCGTCGAACCCGTCGCTTGCGACGAAGGGCTCGACGAGTAAATTAACTCTCAGACACAACCCACTGAGTTTCTCGCCGGATCTTCTCAGTGGGTACCGTTTCCGATCCGGTGGTGGTAGATTCTGCGAAGCACGGCTCTTGCTAGGGTTCGTGTTAGTTTATGTTAGACGTTCTGCGGGGCAAGTGCTTCGCGCGCCTTTTTCAAGGCGTAGTCTCTTGCGAGGAATTCGGGGAGGTGGAGGACCTTGGCCCTCCTCGTCCCCCTCTTCCTCTCAGGAGGCGCCGGAGTTCGACATAACCCGGTTCGTTACCCCCCCGGACCGGGTATCCGTAAATGGATTCCCCAGCGTTAATGTTCGTGTTAGCAACTCCGTCAAGTTTGAGCCCCGTGAGCTCACCTACTAGTTAAGGTTACACTGAAATAGTTTCTCAAGACCAACAGCTTGTAGCAATGTATTTGTAATTTACACTATTATTTTTCCAGGTGGAGAATGAATGCGGCGAAATACCAACGATAATCGTTCAAAATAAAATCGATTTAATGGATCAATGTGTGGTTGGACCGTGAGTAGTGTTTACTAATTATTTAATAGTCAAATCTATATATTAACACGTGAAACAAAAACTTTGTATCGCTTTTTACGAAAATTGCGCAGAGGGTGAGGTATGAAATTTCCCACCCTTATAGAGAATATAGAAAAGGAGTGCAGAATGTTAATATTTTTTTAAAATTATGCCTAAAAAATACATTAAATCAATAAAAAAAACATTACACACACTACCATGTATTTGACGCACACACGCATACATACTATTTCTTTATTGTCAAACTTTTGTCTTGACGTCTGTGGTCAAATTGAGAATAGATTAAATATTGTTTGTCTTTATTAATATTTTTCTACAGTGTAGTCTTGGCGAAATTTGTGATTATAGAAGTACAATAAATAGCCTTTGAAAATAGAATCATAATAGTGTACAAACTTACAATTTCAATTAATTATAGTCGAGTTACGACTACTTAGGGACCACTCTTCGGTGCGTCGTATTCCTAAGTGCTGAGGGTCGTGACCTTTACTGAGCACTTTTGTTAGGACTATGTTCCTCCATTCACTCCTGTCCTCCGCGCAGTGGATAGCGACATTGATGCTGGATTCCAAAGTCGTCTTAATCTGATCGGACCAGCGCATGGGACTACGCCCCCTAGGCCTCCTCTAGCGGGACCACTAGTTTTTTTTTTTGCCCTTGTAGGCATACGAGCATACGGCCCACCTGATGGTGAGTGGTTACCGTCGCCCATGGACTTCAGCAATGCCAGGGGCAAAGCCAAGCCACTGCCTACCGCTTAATAGTCTCCACAAGCCTCGTTTGAAGAAGGACATGTCATAGCGCTCGGGAAACACCGTGGAGGGGAGCTCATTCCATAGCCGGATGGTACGTGGCAAAAAATACCTCTGGAAACGCATTGTGGATGACCGCAGTGTCTCCAGGTAGTATGGATGAACTCTACTCCGGTGGCGGGCGGTGCGATAGTAAAAACGAGATGCCGGTATCATCTCGAACAATTCCTCAGAGCACTCCCCATCGAACATACGGTACAAAATACAGAGGGAACCGTAGTAGTATATACTTATAACGTTAAAACAGATAAATCGTTTATTTGAAATTCAAAATGGCGTGTAGAGACGAGGCGGAGCTAGTGTCGCGCGCGCTCGGCTGCCGGCTGATGCGTGCGTCGGTGAAGGAGGACGTGAACGTGGGCGCGGTGTTCCGGGCGCTGGCGGCGCGCTGCCTGGCCGACGCGCGGCGGGACGACGCCGACGCCGCCAGCCGCTGCGTCACGCCCGCCATAGGTGAGCGTGAGACCGACAGTCTTAACTCTGTGCTTAGTGAGAATTTTTTAACTTCTCGATCGTGTTAAAGTTAACTTTTTGAAGTGAAAACTTCTTTAGAATCGTTGTGATTTCAAACCGGATGCAACGGAAAAAACGACAGGTAAGAGACACAAATACAAAGAATGAGACAGAAATATACATACTATTTAATACAGCGCCATCTGTGAGATTTTTTAATACTAATGTGTGTATGAAAGCTCTTGTAGTGAATTTTAATTTAGGATTATACGTGAAATTAAAATATCAATTCACAGAGGGCGCTACCTTACAATTATTTACTAATGACAAAATTTTACATATACTTAAGACGTTTAGGATAATTGTATTTTAATTTTGGAAGGTTTCACTTCTACCACGTGTGAATTGCACACATTTTGTTTTTTTTTTTATTGTTTAAGTTTGTAGACGAGCTCGCGGCCCACCTGGTGTTGAGCGGTTACCGGAGCCCATAGACATCTACAACGTAAATACTGCCACCTATTTTGAGATATGAGTTCTAAGATCTCAGTATAGTTACAACGGCTGCCCCGCTGCCCGGCTGTATAAGAGATGCGACATCTTCAACATTTATATTATATATACCTATTTTAAGTTATAGATAGAAAAATGAATATTTTTTTTAATACTTCATTCGTTCGAGTGCCGCGCGTTCACTCTCTCTCTGTCTCTTTCTATTCCCCCTCCCCAGGAGCGTTAAACGTATAACGCAACCTTGTTGGAAGTCGCATTACATTCCCGATCCTGCGGAAAGAATGAAAAGCAGTAGTTCTAGGTACTTCAAGCACCGGTCATCGTTCTCGTCGAACCCGTCGCTTGCGACGAAGGGCTCGACGAGTAAATTAACTCTCAGACACAGCCCACTGAGTTTCTCGCCGGATCTTCTCAGTGGGTCGCGTTTCCGATCCGGTGGTAGATTCTGCGAAGCACGACTCTTTGCTAGGGTTCGTGTTAGCATCGTCGTCAGGTTTGAGCCCCGTGAGCTCACCTACTAGTTAAAGTTCCGCTGGAATAGCCTCTCTAGACTACCAGCTTAGGTCGGAAGAAAAAGAAAAAAAGTCGCATTAGAAGTTTCACTTCAATAATATGGCTCTATAAATAAATTTGATTTGTTTGTTATCTATATTTTGGCTCTTTGGATTGATAAGATTGTGGAACACTGCTACGTATACGTATATTTTTCTTTTTTTTTTTTGGGGTTCCTAAGTATATTAAATCTAAAATATAAAAAAAAAAAACGGTCTTATCCATTCGTTCTTATAAGGAAAACTATTTTTACAGTTTTAATCTGACGTTTTTTTATTATCATATCGAGGGGTGAAAGGTTTAAGCAACATTTCGTTTATTTTGCGATATATTATTATTTTTGTAATTAAAGGCGCATTTTATTTCTTACTAGCATCAACAGTTCGATGTTTTTATTTGAACTTCAATTAAGTTTACTACATTCAAAATAGCTGTAGAAGTATTTTTCGTTATTAAATTTTAAACTATTATATAAAGGGAAAGTTGCAAAAATGTCGCTTAGGTCCTCGATATTATTCCCGAAGGTTCGAATATTTTACAGCTTACGTTGTCACGGACGAGTGATGTTCTAATGTCTAGCGTACGGGATGTTCGCAGAACATTTCCGAAGCTGAAACTTAATGATGGCGAGATAAATGGCGATTTTCGTGACTTATTATTCGTGTCGCGAAAACGGGACTCGATTTTACATTTTATTGCTTAGATGGGTGGACGAGCTCTTTTTTTTTTTTTTTTTTTTTTTTTGCCTTTGTAGGCAGACGGGCATACGGCCCACCTGATGGTGAGTGGTTACCGTCGCCCATGGACGTCAGCAATGCCAGGGGCAGAGCCAAGCCGCTGCCTACCGCTTAATACTCTCCATAAGCCTCGTTTGAAGAAGGACATGTCATAGCGCTCGGGAAACACCGTGGAGGGGAGCTCATTCCATAGCCGGATGGTACGTGGCAAAAAAGATCTCTGGAAACGCACTGTGGATGACCGCAGTGGCTCCAGGTAGTATGGATGAACTCTACTCCGGTGGCGGGCGGTGCGATGGTAAAAACGAGATGCTGGTATCATCTCGAACAATTCCTCAGAGCACTCCCCATGGAACATACGGTACAAAATACAGAGGGAACCGAAGTCCCTCCGCAGACCCAGAGGCTCCAAACGATCCGAGAGAATGGGATTATCGACAATCCGAACGGCCCTCCTCTGTATGGAGTCAAATGGAAGAAGCTGGTATTTGGGAGCCCCGGCCCAGAGATGGGAGCAGTACTCCACGCGAGGCCGGACTTGTGCTTTATAAAGCAAAAGTCTTTGTCCAGGCGTGAAGTACCGCTTCGCTCTGTTGAGGACTCCCAGCATTTTGGACGCCAACTTGGCTTTGCCTTCCAAATGACTCCGAAACTGGACATCGCTCGAAATGTCGACCCCAAGTATCCCGATACTCTCGGAAGGTTGCAGGGATACTCCTTGGAATTGCGGCGCCATGACAAAGGGGTCCTTCTTCGCAGTGAACGCGCAAACTTGTGTCTTTATCGGGTTGAATTGAACCAAGTTCAATTCACCCCATTCGGAGACTCGCCCCAGAGAGTTCTCCACTTCAGACACAAGTTTTGATCGTCTCTCTTGCACCACGCTCCGAGAGAGACTCTGATGGCCGATATATCGCGCATCCCCCGTGCTATCATCTGCATAGCAATGCATGCCATCAATAGACAGCATGTCATTGATATACAGGATGAAAAGCGTGGGGGAGAGCACCGAACCTTGTGGAACGCCAGCGTTAATGGTCATGGTATCAGAACAGTCACCGTCTACAACGACCGTGATGCTCCGCCCATCCAAAAAGCTAGCGATCCACTTGCAGAGACCCTCGGGGATTCCGTAAGATGGTAACTTCGATAGAAGTGCCCTATGCCAGACCCTGTCGAAGGCCTTCGCGATATCAAGGCTCACAGCAAGAGCCTCGCCCTTGCTCTCCAAGGCTTCAGCCCACCTGTGAGTAAGGTATACAAGAAGATCGCCAGCTGAGCGACCGTGACGGAAACCGTACTGTCGGTCACTGATCAGCTGGCGATCTTCAAGATACTTCAGGAGTTGTGTATTTATAATTCGCTCCATCACCTTGGAAAGCAAGGAAGTTATCGCGATAGGCCTGTAGCTCGATGGGTCCGACCGGTCACCCTTCTTGGGGATAGGGTGGACGTGGGCGGTCTTCCATGAAGACGGAACCCTATTAGTGCAATAAGAGAGGCGATACAAACGCGTTAGCGCAGGTGTCAGCTCAGGGGCGCACGTTTTCAAAACCACTGCGGGGATGCCGTCTGGCCCACTCGACTTATGGACGTCCAGGAGTCGGAGCTCCCGCCTGACTGCACACTGTGAAGCAGATATCTGGCAGGGAGCTATCACACCGGGGGATGTTCGGTGGTGTGGCACCCCCGTCGTCCACAGTCGAGTTCGAGGCGAAGAGTTTGACCAGAAGGTCAGCCTTCTCTTTCGCGCTGTGGGCCAGATTGTCATCGGACTTGCGCAGTGGTGGGAGACAAGACCTGCAGAAGTTTCCTTCTGCAGCTTTGGCGAGCGACCAAAAAGCACGGCTCCCGGAGGGATAGCTCTTCAATCGCTCGCCAACTCTAGCGACGTGCTCCGACTTCGCCTTGGCAATTACCTTCTTGTAGGACCTGGAAGCGGCGTTATATTTCCGCCTTTCCCCTGAGATGTTAGGATCCCGACGTCTCCTGGCATTATCCCATGCCACGTATGCGGACCGCTTGAGGCGTGCAGCATCCCTGCTGGCATTGTTATACCAGGGTCTGCTGCGACCCCCAACGGGCACTTCAGAGGAGGGAATAAACAATTCCATCCCCTGGAGCACCACGTCTTTAAGACGGTCCGCACAGACGTCAGGATCAGCAGAGAAAAAGCAGAACCGCCCCCATGGGTAGGATGCGTAAAATTCACGCAATCCATCCCAATCTGCTGACATATACCGCCAAACTCTTCGATACCCGGTCGTCGTTCGACGATCAGGACGAGAGAGTGGTACGGCAGCTCACAGCCCGCCTGGTGTTACGTGGACATCTATAACGTAAATGCCGCCAACCACCTAGAGATATGAGTTCTAATGTCTCAGTATAGTTACAACGTCTGCCACACCCTTCAAACAGAAACGCATTACTGCTTCAGAAGCAGAAATATGCAGGGCGGTGGTATCTAATATATTGCAAACCAGATGGCCGCAGAAGTCGTGGCAGGCCTAAACACTAATGGTTATATGGCGCAGAGCACGACCTCAAAGTTATCGGTGTCAAGAACTGGTAGAAGGAAGCCCAGAACAGAGTAGTCTGGAGAGACATACTGGACCAGGCCCTCTCTGGGCTGTAAGGCCTATGATGATGGTGGTGGTATCTACCCGTGCGGACTCACAAGACGTCCTACCACCAGTAATAAAATTTAAAGCACCCTGTAGTCATTCAAGTTCGTATGGCTTCAGATAAAACGTCACTGTTGAGGTTTCAATAAAAAGAGACCATATTAGACAATTATATTAAAGGAAAAATAAAAAAAAAGAACCATAACAGACATTTTCAAACAAGTGACCATAGACTTTTTTTGGTACAATTTTTCCTTATTAGGAAAGGCAAGGGGATCTAAGCCCATACAGCCTTGTCTGTTCTATGACCATAGATTAACATAAATCAGTATTATAAAATTACCATAGATTACAACAGTCACAGCACATGGTATTGATTGAGAGAATCACATTTTGTTTTCAGGTACTTTCGCCAACCACAATAGCAACGGGACGATATTACTGCGGCCGACGAAGCACCGGGCTGGTGCCAAGAAGAGAAACGTCCTCAAGAACGCGTGTAGAATATTGTAGTGCTTACTGAGGTAGTTCGAACGTTCCTTTTGTTTGACCGGTGCAGATACAGGGAGTGGCGATGGTAAAATTTAATTTCTTAATTATAGAGGAGAGAGTGGGAGAAAATTATCAAAATAAATATTCTGTAGGTAGGTACCACCCTACTTGGGCCTTCCGGTTTGAAGGGTGGGTCAGCCGTTGTACGTTGAGACTACGGCCTCATGTCTCAAGGCAGAGGGCTTTCACGTTGTG
The DNA here is from genome assembly GCF_030269925.1 of Bombyx mori. NCBI lineage: Eukaryota > Metazoa > Arthropoda > Insecta > Lepidoptera > Bombycidae > Bombyx > Bombyx mori. The sequence continues at coordinate 1,947,745 of NC_085114.1, forward strand.
AGGTCTATTAACCTGTGTATTGCATAAAAAATTTAAAAACAGTAAACATTGCTAAGAAATGTATTTCTTTGTAATGGAATTTCATGACGTGTATATAGTTAATACATATTTTGCACGTTATTTATTAACGTTACATATCGCGACTTAAGAATTGAAGTGTCTCAATTCAAAATTCTTGTTATTTTGGTAAACATAAAAAATGTAATTGAAGAATTGTAGTTTTTCACGGTTTCAGATTTTAATACTTTCAACCTTATTGCGCATACCTTAAAGTTTAAAGTATGCGCTTAATTTAAAAGAGACGGCCAGTGTCAGTGCTCTGTTCTTTTCTAAACTAAAATATAAATTTAATTTTTAATTTTAAAAATTTCGTTTTGTAATCTTATAGAATACACAGCAACACATTTGTAAGTCGTTCAAACTTATATTCTTAAAAAATTTTAGTTAGGCCACTTCAATTCTAAAGGTGACATGTATGAGTATCTAACAGAATGTTTTAAAGTAATTAAAAATACAAGACGACGGATTGATTTAAAATTTTGCAAACGAGAAAATACAATAATTTAATTACTTTTTTTTTTTAATACTCTGACCAAGATTACCAGAAATTATCATTTGAATCCTTAATTCGGTTTGCTTTTGGAGCGTGTTTTTTAAGTCTTTAAACTACTTTTAATGTTGTTTTGGTTTGAGAGACGACTTGCGTGGTTCGACTTTTCATTTGGCATTGTATTTTATTATAAAATTTGTAATTGTAAAATTAAAAACATCCGATGAATATATAACAAATAAATATATATTCTTAGTTTATTACTTTTAAAAAAAAAATACGAATTTAAATCCGTGTGTCACAATGTTAAAATTTAAGTGTTTTATTATAAGCTTTGTGTTTTAGATGTTTTCGTACTCTGTATAAATCATAGATAATAGTCGTAAGTTTTTTGTAAATGTTAGCACAGATTCGTTTGGTAATATTATAGGATACCTTTGAATAAAAACAGCTCGGGATTTTTTATCTATTTATCTGGCGAACAATCAGTGTGCTTATTACGAGGTTTTTTTCACCTTATCCATAGCGTCAAAGTTAATTCAAATTTATATACAGTTGGATCAGCGCCCCTGGCGGCAAAAGTAGGCAAACTTTCCAACTTCATACAAATTTGAGTTAACTTTTACGCTATCGAGAACGTTAAAAAACTCGCACTAAGCACACTGTTCTGTTCTGTCTAGAACAGTCGCATATGGGCCTTTTCAAAGCGCCTAATGCAGTCATCGTGACCTCAAGCAGCGGTCACCGTCCTAGTAAATTAACCCATAGACGCAGCCCACTGAGTTTCTCGCCGGATCTTCTCAGTGGGTCGCCTTTCCGATCCGGTGGTAGATTCTGCGAAGCACGGCTCTTGCTAGGGCCAGTGTTAGCAACACTCCGGTTTGAGCCCCGTGAGCTCACCTACTAGATCGGTGAATTTAGAATAACCCCTCAAGGTTACTTACTAGAATAGGTAGGAAAAAAAAGTTTACGTGTTAAGTGAATCCTCACGCGAGACGGTGCGTGGCCTCCTAACAATAAATATACAATTAACGGCCGTCTGGTGTAGTGGTAAGTGACATGGTCACTACACAAGGGGATCGCGGGTGCGAATCCCGCCAAAGGAAGATATTTGTATGATAAATATAAATGTCTTTTCCAGGGTTATGGATGTCTATTAAATATATGTATGTGTATAATTAAAATCTTACATTTATATCCGTTATCTGGTACCTGTAACACAAGTTCTTTACGAACTTATCACGGGACCAGTTAACGTGGCGTGATTGTTAGTAAATATTTATTTATTTATTTAATTACGTGGATACATATCTAGCGTCAGCGTCTATACACACGCATGTCTAATATTTATGCCATTAAGGCATCTAATTGGGGCAGGTCATTTTTAGTACGTGAACTACGAAGACTTGGTGGTAGATACATCGAAAATTTTTAACCAAAAAATTTTCATAATAATATATAATTTGAATCTTCTATAACGACGAAAGTATGTGAGTTACGCTTAATTGATAAAACAATTTGAACAATACCCATAAATTTTATACGCAACTAGAAATTAATTAATTAGTCACCCTTTTAAAATTGTAATATTATGTCTATTTAATGTATTTGTTTTCATAATTTATGTAACGTTTACCAATACTGGTATATAGTTTAATTGGAATTGACAATAATAATCTAAAGTTATTAGTAATCCAGCCTAAGATTAAAATCCAGTTAAATCCAGCATAATGTTTCCCTACCGTTAAATAAAATCAGTTCCGTTTTTTTCATAATGTTTCGGACATTTTTTTTTTAAATTATTTAATGTTATTTACCGTTGGCATTATTGTTCGCGGAAGACAAAAAAGAAGCAATGTTTTTTTGTTAGTTAAAAATGTAGCTCGTATTTTTGTTTCCAATAAAAATTGCTAGATGGCTCTGTAATCAATTTCTCTATGTGATTCTCAACTAACGAAAAAGTTTTATTAATTATCTCGCAGTAAAAATGTTCACTTACTTAGTAATCGGCCATAATAACTATTGCTATATATATTTCAACTCAAACTAAATAAATGCATTTCTTTCTTTTTAACTGCTTTCGTATTATATATACATCAACTTCATAGACGATGATTTTGTTTAAAACAGAAGAAAGCGAATCTTTTAATTTTCTATAATTTAGCTTCATCAATTTCAGTACCAACTTATTTGTGACAAAAAAAAACAAATACATCTGAGCGCACCCAGTCGGACAGGTCACCAGCTCGTTTGATCATAAGACTGACGTTGTGTCTGTGTACTTAGTGCGAGTTTTTTAACGTTGTCGATAGCGTAAAAGTTAACTCAAACTTGTATGGAGTTGGAACAGCGCCCCTAGCGGTAAACGTAGGCAAACTTTTTTATTTCTTAGATGTGTGGACGAGCTCACAGCCCACCTGATGTTAAGTGGTTACTGGAGCTCATAGACATCTACAACGTAAATGCGCCACACACCTTGAGATATAGTTCTAATATATCTAATAATCTATTCTATAGTCACAACGGCTTCCCCACCCTTCAAACCGAAACGCATTACTGCTTCACGACAGAAATAGGCGGGGCGGTGGTACCTACCCGTGCGGACTCACAAGAGGTCTTACCACCAGTAATTACGCAAATTATAATTTTGCGGGTTTGATTTTTATTGCACGATGTTATTCCTTCACCGTGGAAGTCAATCGTGAACATTTGTTGAGTACGTATTTCATTAGAAAAATTGGTACCCGCCTGCGGGATTCGAACACCGGTGCATCGCTCGATACGAATGCACCGGACGTCTTATCCTTTAGGCCATGACGACTTCAAACTCCATACAAATTTGTAAAATATAACGCTCGCACTAAGCAAACAGAACCGCAAGACACGGTACTCTTAACAACAATCTTTAAAAATACAACTGGAAGTTGCGTATTTCGTCTAAATAAAATTTCACTACAGAGATCTCTGACGATTATTAACAGTACTAGAGCTTAGTCGAACAAACATTAAATAATACCTATTTTTAATTATTTCTTAAAAAAATACTAAAAGTAAATAGAATTACATACTCGCTGAAGAAAAGCTAATTGCTCGTGTGGTATGCAAGGCGCTGAATTCAGACAATACTCTAACATTAAAACAGAAGATGTTTGGCGCTTTTCTGATACCAGCGATCCTATTATCGTGGAAATGAAAACCCGATTCAAACTTCCAGACCTCAAGATACTATTGGTTCTTTCTGCGCGAAAACTACAATGAGTGTCGAGAAATCATTTTTTTACAAAAATTGACGGGTATTTAATATTGTTACGCGGGTAAGGGTAACGCCATCTGTCATAGGATAGCAGAAACGAATATCAAAAGTACTAGTGACATCGAGAACGCTCGAGAATTATAAAATAGCGGAAACACATATCGAAACTACTCGCCCTAATGGGAATGTTCTCGATAATTGTAGAGATGTATTGTCGACTATAAAAGCGTTGCAGAGATTACACGAAGGCAGTTTGTAATCGGATCGACTAGAAGGGAAACAGCAAACGGATCACTTGAAGCGAAGCGGAAGAACGAATTATAAGGTGTTCCTTATAATTCCTTTATTTCTTCCCTTATTTATCCCGAACCCGTAACAATATTCAAACGTAGACGGACATCACATTCTCGGGCGTCCGATGACCACGAAAACTGTAGTACTGTGTCGAAATGTATTATACATATATATATATATATATAAACGCCGATAAAAGTTGTTATAATTTAACATTATTATATAATTTATCGGTATTGTATTGGCTTCGAATAATAAATACCATTGACATCCTCAGTGAAATGTAAATCATAATAAAGTCCACTGAGTTTCTCGCCGGATCTTCTCAGTGGGTCGTGATTCTGATCCGGTGGTGCTTTCTGCGAAGCACTGCTCTTGCTAGGGCTAGTGTTTAGCACTTCTAGGATCAATTAGAAGAGAGCGAGGAGTTTGGTCCGCGTCCTCTTGTTCTTCCGAGGATCGCTGCAGTCCGACATAACCAGGTCCGTTACCCGCCGTGGCCGGTTATCCGTAAATTGTGATTGCCAGGTGTTAAAAAAAAATTAGCAAATTCTTTCAGCTAGAGCCCGTCGGCTTGCTTCCCCGTCCAGGCGTAGCTGGGACATCACCTTAGGCTATCAGCACACAGATAGCGAAAGAATATAATAATAAAAGTTACAATAACAGATTGACTGAGTTGTTGTCATACAGTTTTGTTCACTATTAACATTCATATTACATTCGAAGCCACTAACTCAAGTCTCGGGAAGCGACGTCATTGTTCAGAATTTTTAAAATATCAGCTAAATATTTTCGCGATTCGTTTTAATAGTTTACAGTCATTTCAATCCTCGAAAAGTTGCATCCCCAAATAAAACTAGAAACAAAAGTTTCTTTGAAGAAAATAGATGTTCATATTGCGAGTGCATCTATGGCGCGATGTGAGCGAATAGTCCGTCAAATGTAGCACGATACGCGGGACAGTCGGCAAATGTTAAGTTTTGTTCAAAAAAAAAGATCGATAATCGAAAATTGTTGATAAAAAAAAAAAAACTTTTTCCTATTAACAACTGTCGCTCGGATCAATCTAAAGTTAACAAAGAGTGAATATAACAATTTTATTAACGTAATAAATGTAGAACAAATTCATATTAATAAATAGTAACCATTACTGTAAAATAAAAATACAAGATGTCAATTATATATGATATAACTACCGTGGAGTGGATTATCAGTCTGTTTTAAGAAAAATATCTCGTCTTCAGTTTTTTGTCCAAAACACCTTATTTCATTTATTAATAAATAATAGTTTAAAAAAAACTAACAAATTACGCTTTTATAGAATATCCAACTAAAAAATAGAAAATAAATTTTAATAAATTTGAATTAAAAATGGTGTAAGAAAAAATGATTTTATTGTAAAAAAAGCGTGGAGTGCTTTTTAGGATATTATTAAAATAGCCCTTCTATTCATAAAATATTTATAACTAGGTACTGATACCATGCACCCCACGCTTTTTTTTACAATAAAATCATTTCGTTCTTCGCCCACGTCTGGGCCTACCTATCAAAACTCAAAAAAAAAAGTTATGTATGTATATATCTTGTAAAAACATTACCTTAAAATTGTATTTTACACGGAATTTAAATTTTCAATATCTAGTCAAGATATAATTACTTAAAACAAATGATCAATCGCACCCCTTGATGAAACTATTTTTCATACAACCGTACAAGTCAAATTACTTAAAAAACTAGATTATATCATATTATATTATTACAGTTTTACTATTATGCTAATAATTTAGCGTATATTATTATGTAATATAACAATAAAACTTAGTAGGAATAAGTCTTCATTTGGTTTGGACGCACGGATGGTGAGATCTTTTCTGAAAAAAAAAAAAACCAAATTTCCAAATTTTACTTATTTTACTTATTTTAAACCTCCTTTATTGCATTCGAAGGCTGACGAAGGTCAGACCAGTATGGCGGTGAGCATGTCAGGGGCGATTCAAGTAAATACAGTGTCTCCTGGTTTCCATAGATAGAAGTAGCCACCGACGAAGTCGTTCGAGACAAAGCCAGGATTTGTCGTTTCGTATAAACTACATAGATTATTTAAAGCAGACGACAAAGTGAAGATCTTCTACGTAGCGAATGCTTATTGCTCGGTGCATCGCCGTTCCCAATATGTGTAGTTTGTATTTATTCAATTTCCTTGATATTAGCTAGGTTTTCACTGGTTTTAGACCGTGTAATCTCGGACGTGTAGGTATCACCAAACTCCTCATTTCTGTCGGGATTATTAATGCTTTCCGGTTTGAAGGGTGACTGTCTATGCCTCAAGGTGGGTGAACATTCAGGCTGTAATGTCTGTGAGTTCCGGTAAAAACACCAAATGAACCCGTGAACTCGTTAGAACGTCTATGCCATAAATATAAAAGCCACAACACACTACTGCTCCTCCAATCCACATCATAACCCACGACAAACTTGGTTCTGTCTTGTCTAGGTTGCCTTAGAGAATAGGGAATGATAGCCTTCTCTAGACACGATTGATAGGAATCAATGCGGCGCTCGCTTAAGCTCTGAAATGGCTGGACAGATTTTGACGGAACTTTATTGGCATGTAGCTGATGTAATAAGGAGTAACTTAGGCTCTTATATCTTAGAAAAAAATCTGATATTTTTTTCAAATTAAATAATGTTTTGTTAAATGGAACACGGACGAAGTGACCGGCACAGCTAGTTGTAAATAAATTATAGTTTAAAAAAACTAACAAAATACGCTTTTATTGAAAATCTGACTAAAAAATAGAAAATAAATTTATAGAAAATATTTTGAATTAAAAATAGTGTAAGAAAAAATGATTTTATTGTAAAAAAAAGGCGTGGGGTGCTTTTCAGGATGTTCATGGTATCAGTAGTTATAAATATTTTATGAACAGATATTAGTAGAAGGGCTATTTTAATAACATCTATAAAAGCGTATTTTGTGAGTTTATTTAAACTATTATTTATTTTTTATTTTTTAGTTCAATTTCAATTTTTTTCTCAATTTTTAATATTGAATTGTCATCGGTCCTTAATAAGTACACCAAATTTCGAGTTAATCCGACGTTTTGAAGGGGGTCAAAATCGTGTTCAAAGATTCCGTTACAAACATACACATACGTCGGAAGTTAATAAAAGCGTATTAATAAAATGTAAATAGAATGAACTCACCAGTTGTATTGTTACTTGTCTATTAGCGAGAGACGTAGAACTTCATCGAGCGCGCGCTGTTCTGCCTCCAACTGTTGAGCTCTTGTGGCTTGTTCCTTCGCAGACAGGGCCAGCGCCTCCTGCAGCTCAGGGTCGGAGTCCATGGGCGGAGGAGTAGGCGGAGACATCGTCATCGTCGCCAGAGACGCCTCGATCGCCCTACGGAAGCTCTGGCAATGTAATCTAGCCTCTACTGTAATCCTTATTCAAGTGCCAAACATATATAGAGCTCTCAACAAACTTCGTCTAGGGCATATCGAATTTGTCTAACGTTTGTCTATAGCAGGAGTGGCCGAACGGTAGATCGCGATCGACCGGTCGATCGTGGCAAGACAAAAAATAAATAAATACATAGAACAGACTACGCAACGTAATCACCAATTGCTGCACGCATCGTCTTCATCTTGTATCATTTATTAATGACCATTACGTCACGTTATTTATCCTCTCTTCCACACAATAGTTCTCTTTTATTATATAACTAGTTGAGCGGGCAGACTTCGTAGTGCCTCAATCAATAAATAAAAGACCTAAACTTTTGTATAAAATAAACTTGAAACAAACAAAAGGAATCCGTCCGACGGCGACGGGGGACACATCAAATGAAAAACAAAATTGTTATTTTTATTTAATTCCGAGCATTTTCATATTTATCTACCTTTTAAACCTTCTCTGGACTTCTACAAATAATTCAAGACCAAAATTAGCCAAATCGGTCCAGCCGTTCTCGAGTTTTAGCGAGACTAACGAACAGCAATTCATTTTTATATATATAACTATAGAAGATAGAAGAAGAAGATTTCATTTTTATGTTCATCTTTTTAATAAAAGAAAATATACTACTTATTTGTATACTGAACTACATTGTTTCACTAAATTTCAAGAAATGTCATTAGTAGATTGTAGAGTGTTACATCAATAAACAGTAGATCTTCGTTTTAATCAAGCTGGCCACCCCTGATCTAAAGTATGCAACAAAGTAGCTGTAAATTAGCAATGGCGGGAATCTAATCAAACAATAAATTATTTTAACTAATTACTTTAGTCTTAATGTATGAAAATACATAGAAATACGAATAAAATGTGATATTTACATCTTTTGATATTTGAAATTCAAATCATTGATCCAAAATAGGATGTCGTAGAAGAAACGCCAAAAAAAACAGAAAATTCTTTTCATCAAGACAAGAAGAGTCTTTTGTTCCTAAGGCACGTTGCAATGGATATGCCGTTGATGGAGATGAGAATGATGGAGAATGGAGATACTGAGATATAACCCAAGGAAATTTGACGTCCAAAACCCTTTGCAGCAAGATAAGAGGATGCGCTGCTACAACCCCACGTACTGTTTTTTTTTATTGCTTAGATGGGTGGACGAGCTCAGAGCCCACCTGGTGTTAAGTGGTTACTTGAGTCCATAGAGATCTACAAGGTAAATGCCGCAACCCACCTTGAGATATGAGTTCTAAGGTCTCCGTATAGTTACAATGCCTCACCCTTCAAACCGAAACGCATTACTGCTTCACGGCAGAAATAGGCAGGATGGTGGTATCTACCCGTGTTACAGGTGATAAGGCGTACTATACACACGGGCCACACGGAATCGTGGTGGGTACTATTTTCTCGTGGAGCAGTCACGAAATCCAATTCGAACGATGGAAAATAATAAACCTTCAGGAATTATTGAATAAGCAATCATTTGGTAACTTAGTGGGCGTTACCCTACTTCAAGACATATGTCGCGCGAATGTCGATCGGAACACATCAAGATTTTTGTTTTGTTACGATTGGCAGTTTTTAGGATAATTTTTTTTGGGCGGATGTAAAATCACACGTTTTGTTTAAAAATTAAAATATACCTTATACGCTACTAACACGTCATAGATTTACAGCAATGATTGGGAATATTACAAGTACCGCTGTCTGGTTTCTAAACTTGTAGGAGAAAACTTAGTTTTTTTTCGATTTTCACGACAGATTTAAGACTATTTTTGGTATTTATTATTTTTATTCTTTACATTCGACGATACGCATACTTTATAATTTTTGCGGCAACGGATGGACTAGGACAGAAAAAATATATCCTAAAAATGTTCAATTTCAACATACATACAATTAGTAGATATTACTAGAGAATAACAAGAAACAGGTTTGCATTACAGAAGACCGGCTGATTTATTTTATTTATTAATGGAAGCTAGTAATTACCGTAATCAATTATTAGAAGAAACGTTCTAAAACAACATGGCAAATTTTAATTGAACTGATAAAAATATTTGATACATATAAATAGCTATTTAACAATGGATAACAATGATGTCAGCTCATTTTTAACCATAGATTTTCACCAAGAACATTGACTTAGCGGACGGCGCTGGTATCTTCTATGGAATATTGAGGGTTTGCGAATTCCGACATACAGGAGCGCTTAGGCAACCAGAGGGTTAGTCAACATGAGCAGCGTCAAAATAATTGTCAACTTTCTGCTGTGTCCACTTCTGGGACATTTCGACTGCTGGACCGTTATGTCTAGTTCAGGGGTTCCCGAACTCATTTTATCTACTGCCCACTTTGAGAATAAATTATTTTTTAGCGCCCCCCTTTTTTAACCTACTTAAAAACCACTATAGCGAGAACTCATACGGTGTCCAAGAGTCCTCCTAGATAAAATCACAAATCGCCTCCAGAGCCTCTACACAACGCCCCTATTTTTTTTCTGTGTGTCTTACCGCCCCCCTTTAGGCCTGCAGCGCCCACAAGGGGGCGTTATCGCCCACTTTGGGAAAGGCCTAGTTTAAGAACCTTCTTCTTTCTTCCCTGTTCCCATTATCTGGGGTCGGGTCTCCTCACTCTACGGCGCCAGGTTGATCTGTCCTGTGTTGTCGGTTTTGGCAATTGGGCTTTCTTAAGGTCTCTTTCGATGTTTGACGACCAGGTCGATTGCGGGCGGCCTCTGCCTCTCTTTTGTTCTGGCAAGCTTAATGCGACACGATTTTCACTACATGGTCTTCGTCCCGTCTCATGATATTAGTGCCATACCATCTACGACGATTTTCCGTCATTTTGTCTAAGATTGATGCGACTTTAATGTCTAGTTTAATAACCAAACGACAATATTTCGTTAAGCTAGTAACTGAATGACTGATTGGAATTTATGACTTACAATTAATATTATTTTACTATCACTTAGGAAACTAACATTAACTCGTTCACTTCTTGACCGATCAGTAGCTAGCTGGACATTGGAAGCAAGAATGGAAAACTGTGGTCAAAAGACCTGCCCATCGTCAGAAGTGTGTTTAAAAACTGGACCTTAACTTCTATTATGGTAACGACGAACCCGCCCAGAAGCTAAAGGTGTTATAGTATTCACAAGCACTGTGATAAGTAGTCTGCCAACAATGATTTTTTATTTTTATTGCTTAGATGGATGGACGAGCTCACAGTCCACCTGATGTTAAGTGATTACTGGAGCCCATAGAGATCTACAACGTAAATGCGCCACCCACCTTGAGATATAAGTTCTAAGGTCTCAAGTATAGCTACAACGGCTGCCCTACCCTTCAAACCGAAACGCATTACATTTCACGGCAGAAATAGGCAGGGTGGTGGTACCTACCCGCGCAGACTCACAAGAGTTCCTACCACCAGTAATACTTACAATGCATTCATCTTGCCTCTGGCAGACAACTTGAATTGTATTACACATTGAGTACCTACTATATGCCATTGAATAGACCAAGTTAATTTGCAATCATAAGTGTAAGGAAAGAAGATTTTGCTTGATACCAGTTGAGGAAATAATTACAATGTGGAGACGCCCGACAGAGAGAGATACGTTCAATGCAACAGTACTGGTAAACAGAGATACCGTGAAGGGTCATTATTATCTTAAGAATTAAAAGATTTTATGAGAGGTTTGATCGTTTCAAAGTAGCTGATAGAAGGCATCCAATCAGACTAACTATCGGAATGTTTTAGTGTATGATTTGAACGAATGAAAAAGCATTTGAAATTTATTTAATTTATATTATTGTAACGTGACTTAGGCAAAACTTTTGGTGTATCCTACCTATGTATGTATTGGGGATTACAATATTGCTAACAAGGATTGTAAGGTCGTCGAATGATTTGCGTAAAGTTATCGCGTGAACTACACGAACATTAGCGACGAAGGGCTCGACGAGTAAATTAACCCACAGACACAGGCCCCTGAGTTTCTCGCCGGATCTTCTCAGTGGGTCGCGTTTCCGATCCGGTGGTAGATTCTGGGAAGCACTGCTCTTGCTAGGGTTCGTGTTAGTAGCATCGTCAAGTTTGAGCCCCGTGAGCTCACCTACTAATTCGGCGAATCTAGAATAACTCCTAGAGGTTACTAGAATAGGTAGGAAAAAAAAGTAAAGTTACTGTTTATGTAGTTTTTACGGATTTTGTATTTGCAAAAATTTTATCTTGTTTCGATTTTGAATAAACTATACCTACCTATTCGAATTTTTATTTTTTGTTAGCTAAATGGGTGTTTTTTTTTTGAGTTACAAAAAATATAGTTTAAAGGCGCAAGTGAAATCGCGACCTGCGACTAGTTCAGTAAATAATTTGACAATGTCGACTTCGAAACTGTGACAATTATGATAAAAAATTTAAATTCAGGATCTTATCTCCCAGCTCCTCGCGACTATAATAATATTTATGCGTATATATTATGGCCAAGTCGGCACTAAAATGTTCACTAAGCTGTTCAAGATTCAACAATAATGTCGTCGTTCAAAACATTAAAATTAATAAGTGCTCTCGTATTCTTAACATTTAAGCGCGGTGTAGCCACGGAAGACTCGTCCGGGACCGTGGCAAGCTTTTCATCAATAGCTGAAACTCTCGGATACGATTGCGTTGCTCACAGGATCACAACAAAAGACGGTTACATACTCACCCTGTTCAATATACCGGGCAACAAAACCAGGCCGATTTTTTTTATGCACGGATTCGGGGATTCCTCACGCACGTTCATAGTCCGAGGGAACACATCTATGTTGGTATCCGTGGCCAAAGCCGGGTATGACGTGTGGGCCGGGAACATGAGGGGGAATGAATACTCCCGCGACCACGTGACGCTAAACGCAGATATAGACGTCGCGGCCTACTGGAATTTTTCGTACCACGAAGTCGGCGTGTACGATCTGCCCGCCCAAATCGATTACATACTGAACAAGACCCAACAAAATCGACTGAGTGTCATAAGTCATTCCCAAGGAAGCGCCGTATTCTTCGTGCTCTTATCCACTTACCCCGAGTACAATGAAAAGATTCGACCCCTAATAACACTAGGGCCTTTATCATACGCTCAAAATATACGACCTCCAGTTAGATTATTGATTCTAATCGCGCCCGTTTTAGAGGTAATATTCAAGGCATTAAACCAGTACGAGCTGTTTGATAGAACGACGAGACTCATCGTAGAATTGCTTTGCAGTCTCCGACCGTTCGGTAGTGAATTGTGCGAAGCCATACTGCTGAGCACGGCGGGACAAAGCGACGACACGTTCAAAGGAGGATTCGTTCGCACGGTCATAAATTATTACCCGGTGAGCACTTCAGTTAAGAACAGCCTGCACGTTGCCCAAAACAGTAACAGCAGGAGGTTCGCCCAATACGATTACGGTCCGGCGGCGAACATCGCTAGATACGGCAACGCTCTTCCACCGGCTTACGATCTGGACAAAGTGAACTGCAGCGTAGCAATTCTCATGGCCAAAAACGACAAGCTGTCGCCAATCGAAGATAACGTGATGTTAAATAATTCACTGCCTAATGTTGTCGTATATGAGTTTGTTGAACGGAGCCCAATGAATCATTACGACTTCGTGTGGGGCGAAGATATGTATTTGATCTTACATCCGTTTATTTTGAAATTTCTAGAACAGTATCAGTAATGTAAGTTTTTTTAAAGAACCCATTTGCATGAGCTATATTTGTTATCTATACTATCTATATCTATACTAATATTATAAAGAGAAAAGATTTGTTTGTTTGTTTGTATTGAATAGGCTCCGAAATTACTGAACCGATTTGAAAAATTCTTTCACTGTTTGGAAGCTGCACTATTCCCGAGTGATATAGGCTATAATTTTTAGGATTTGGAAAAAAAATTGGGATCCTTACTAAAACTTCAATGATGTAAACCAAGGTGTAAAAAGATTACCTAAAATATTTTTATTTTTATTTTTTTTTATTGCTTAGATGGATGGACGAGCTCACAGCCCACCTGGTGTTAAGTGGTTACTGGAGCCCATAGACATCTACAACGTAAATGCGCCACCCACCTCGAGATATAAGTTCTAAGATCTCAGGTATAGTTACAACGGCTACCGCACCCTTCGAACCGAAACGCATTACTACTTCACGGCGGAAATAGGCGGGGTGGTGGTACCTACCCGTGCGGACTCCCAAGAGGTCCTACCACCAGTAAAGTCTTTACATCGCGTGCCCTGCGAAAACGATTGATGATAGAATAAAATAATGTACTACGACTTTGTAGAACTCATTATTATTTACAAAAAGTGTCGCGACAGCATATGTCTAACTGTTATAGTTATGCCGCAATAAGTGTTCTTTTATTTTAAAAAATAAAACAACATCAAGTATCGTTGAAATTTTTGTTAAAGACCCGAGTGGAGACGGAACGGGCCGCTAGTAATTAAAAAATCTAGAACAAGTTTTTTATTATATCGTATCAAATGCACGTAGAATTCAATGCACCTACCATTATTTTTCCTTGATTAGTTTTGATGAGTGATAGAGAATGTTTTAGCCATTAAATTCGGCAATGTATTACAATACATAAAGTGTAATTAGCAAACAAATAAATAAATAAAAAATTCTTCTCGCCCTAAAAGCTGAGTTTTATTGTAACGATCGCTGTCCCGGAATGTAGACAGCGAGCAATAGCGTAGTACAATAATTGTAAATAGATATGCTTTAACAAAAACCGACTTCAAATAGAAAAAACAGATATCCCAAAACAAATTAATATACACTAAAAACAATAATCATTGAAATCGGTTGGCGTGATATTGAGTCGCGCACGTACTTATTGCAAATTTAAGACTGAATCAGAACTGGACTACATTAAAATGGGACCACACGGGAAGCGTCAGCTTTCTAATAAAAAAACAATCATCAAAATCGATTCACCCAGTCAAAAGTTATGAGGTAACAAACATAAAAAAAACATACTGTCAAATTGAGAACCTCCACTTTTTTGAAGTCGGTTAAAAATAGGCAGTACCGAAGTAGACAGTGGGCAGTACCGAAGTAAGCAATGGGCTTGTAACACCCCAACGTGAATGTATGAGCGGTTTTGAGAACTTTCACAGGTCACGTCTAGTAGCGTCGTGATCTGAAGAAAAGGTTACCATTGTACTCACGGCTCCTCGCATGCTACTGTAATTATTTCTTAAGACGTTCGTTCGAGTACGCTCGAGTTTGGGATGGTATGGACATGTGATGAGACGAAATGACAATGAGATTGGTAAGAGAGTGTTAACTATGAATGTGGAACGATATAGAGGTAGACGTACACCTAAGAAGTAATGGATAGATTGCGTCTTCTTCTTTTTCTCCACCTTATTCCACTAGGTGGAGTCGGCACAGCTAATTTTTCTCTTCCATTCTCTTCTATCAGCCGTCATCTCAACACTCACTCCTCTCTCTCTCTCATATCGTCATTCACACACTCTATCCATGTCTTCTTCGGTCGACCTCTTCCCCCTCTGCACTACCATTTCCATCAATCTCCTAGTCACATGCATCTTCTCTCTACGCATCACATGTCCATACCACGCTAATCGTCTAAGAAATGGATAGATTGCGTGAAAGACGATATGTGTAAGAGAGGAGTGAGCGAGAAAATGGTATATGACAGAGGAGTATAGAAGGAGAAAACATGTTGCGCCGACCCCACGTGACTGGGAGAAGGAATGTTCGTTCGAGTACGTACGAGCACGTTCCTAGCACGTGCTGACTAACGAACGACATCCACTTATGAAGGTAAAACATGACGCAATAAAAATCGCCATATCTTTTTTTTTTTTACTTAAGCTGATAGCCTTGAGAGGCTATTTCAGCCTAACCTTAGCTAGTAGATGAGCTCACGGGGCTCAAACCGGAGTAATGCTAACACTGACCCTAGCAAGAGCAGTGCTTCGCAGAATCCACCACCGGATCGGAAGCGCGACCCACTGAGAAGATCCGGCGAGAAACTCAGTGGGCTGTGTCTGTGGGTTAATTCGCTCGTCGAGCCCTTCGTCGCAAGCGAGGAGGACGGTGACCGGTGCTTGAGGTACCTAAAAGCACCGTTAATGGATCGAGAGGATCCGTAATTACGTGTTTTGGGCGACGTCGACTGTTTACCATGATGTTTTTCAGCTGAACTTCAATTAAGTTTACCCCATTCAAATAGCTAAAGAAGTTTATTGTTATGATATTTTTTCTAAATTTTAATTTTTAAATGGCTCTCATGTAAAATTTCAAAAATGTCGCCAACATAATCAAATAGTATCTCACCCGTCGGTAACAAAAAAACCAAAAAATTTAAAAAGAGATTAAATCGTAAAAGTAATCTCGCGAAAATCAAAGCATATTATTATACTTAAAATTTTTCTTATTTTATTCAGCGGTTGTTTCGAATCGCTTTGTCTCTTTCTATTATTATGTTGGTAATATCATGTCCAATAAAGTATACTCTACTCTAAAATATACGCTCATTCCACTTAATTAAGGTTTATATTACATAATTAAGGTAATATTGGCATTACTGTTTAGAAGCCATAAAACGCACACGATACGATGTTCAATGTTAAACAGTTAACCAGAACAAAAGGTTGGTCACACGAAGATACACACACAGCAACCTGTGCAAACATAATAATTTGCTCGAGAATTCTAAAATATATATTTTTTGTTGTTTTAGAACGCGAGTAACGGTTTTCTTACGAGATAGTGCCAGTAGCCAAGTTTAACAGGCCTCATATGGATCGTTAAAAGTTATTAAACAGCATTAAACAACGTGCCTATCTAGTGTACCAAAGATATACAAGAATTGTTTTGCTACAAAGCAGAGTGGATATTAAAATAATGAAATAACATCAGTGCGTTCTAATCTTAAGAATTAATCATGGTTAAAATTGGCCTTAGGACGTTCTTCATGATATTATCGATCGGCTTACACTTGACATCAGCAGTGTCCATCCTAGAATATCTATTTAATCTAGATGTAAACGAAAACGAGGATTCCAACTTCAAGGACCTGGTCATTAAATACGGTAAGGAATGCGAAGAGTATCAAGTTGTAACGGAGGATGGTTACATTTTAACTCTCTTCCGTATTCCCGGTGACGTCAATCGACCGGTATTGCTTGTGCACGGCTGTTTTGGTTCTGGGGATTCGTTCATCTTAAGGGGTAAGAAGTCGCTGGCTTACGCTCTAGCCGAGGCTGGCTACGACGTGTGGGTCTGCAACTATAGAGGAACTAAATACAGCAGGAAACATGTCACTGTAGATCCAGACCGCGACGACAAGTTCTGGGATTACAGCTTCGAAGAAATCGGTTACTACGACATGCCCGCGTTCATAGACTTCATCTTGGAGAAGACCGGACAAGCCAAGTTACAGACGATAGGATACTCGCAAGGAGGAACGGTCTTCTACGTAATGGGATCTATCAAGCCAGAATACAACGAGAAAATTAAGGTACTCATTTCCCTTGCGCCGATAGCACACTTTTATCACATCAAAAATCCAGTGACCAGGCTGTTCGAAAACGAATCACGTCTGAGTAACATTATCAATGCTATGGGCAAGGAAGAAATTTTTGGTCCACGATCAGGAGAACGAGCTATGATCGACGCGATTTGCTGGAGTCCGTTGACCGGCTATAAGATCTGTTCTCAGTTTTTATTCGAATTCGTTGGTTACGATGAGGACGAATGCGAACCGAAATTCTATTATAAATTAAAGCATTACATACCGAATAGCATTTCGAAAAAGAATGTCCAGCATTTACTCCAATTGAGGCGCGGTTTCAATCGATTCGATTACGGGCCGGAGAGGAACCTTGAGGTCTACAACGCGACATCGCCATCGAAATATGATTTGGATAAGGTCAAGATGAAAATTGTTCTGTACGTATCGAAAAACGATAGGTTGTCAACAGTGGAAGATGGCGAAGAACTACGGAATGAGTTCTCTAACGTTGTTGAATTTCGCATCATCGAACGCGACGAATTCAACCATTTAGATTTTATATGGGCCAAAAATATGGATAAATACATTTTCCCGCACATAATTCGAGCCTTGGAGCAATATAACTTCTAATTTAGAATTAATCAGAATGTGTTGTAATTAAGAGTATCAATATCGAGGGGTTTAAGGTTATTTGGTTTATGCAAAATTTTTGCAACTATACACTGTGCTTAGTGCGAGTTTTTTAACGTTCTCGATAGCGTAAAAGTTAGCCTAATTTTGTATGCAGTTGGAACAGCGCCCCTAGCGGCAAACGTAGGCAAACGATCCCATTCCATACAAATATGAGCTAACTTTTACGGTATCGAGAACTTTAAAAAAATCGGTTGTCTGTAAAGTCGGTTTACTGACGATAGTTGAACGTGACAACGTCATAAGAAAATACTTATGGAATGGTTTCATTTTTCAATTATCGCAATTATCGTTGCTATAAACAATTGACACCACATTCACTTTTCACTGAACTTCATACTTGACGAAAACATGTAAATGTATTATTGTACAGCAGCTGTCCACGCAGATGCATCGCTCACATCGCCTCAAAGCGAGGTAACGCCGCATGAGTCATATTTTTTCGTGCATGCAGCCGGCTCCATCGAATTATAAGACGTTGTCACGTCAAAAACTCGCACTACTGGCAGCACACTGGAGAGCCATTCAAAGTTTAAATTTGAAAAAAATATCATAACAAAAATTCCTTCAGCTACATATTTGAATGGAGTAAATTTAATTGAAGTTCAATTAAAAACATCGAACTGTTGATGCTGATAACTAATAAACCGGACCTTTCTTTACAAAGACAGCGAAATGTCGCTTAAGCTAAATAGCTTTTCACCTCTTGATATGATTTTGCTGTGGTGTAGAATATTAGCATTTCATTTCTTCCCATGTTGTGGAAAGCGACTAGGGGATGCAGCCTTCTATGAGTGTTAAGGGCGTCACACACAGTGAAGATACTATAATATATTACCTTAACATACAATATCGCTCGCTACATTTTTTATGAATTATCATACATGGTTAAGATAATATATTATTGGAACGAAGTTCCTTACGGCAGGCTTGGAGGGGAGAGAGATTTTGCTGCGCGACCGAACTGAAAAAAATGTGATAGTAAAACCGTAAGAAAAAATCCGTGGAAAAAAGTGCGTGGAATAAAACCGTTAAATGAGCCGTGCGCAGGCGCGACAGTCGTATACACAAGCGAGTAGTGTATAATACCTTTCTCTTTCTCCCTCTTTCTTTTCGTTCTCTCATCTCTTCTCGCTCTATTTTGTAATTATTTCTATTTCTATGTAATTTTATTTTGTCAAACAAAAATAAAGAGACATATTTTGTTATTTTAATTGATAATTTGAATTACGATTTTATTTTTATTTTACGTAATTTATTATTTCCTAAAATACTGAATTTCGTAAATACTTTCCTGTACTTAAATAAAAAATAATCAGCAAAATTTAAGAGAAAAATCAAGAAAACCAACATAAAATTGAGCACGATTTTTTTTTTGCAAATTGTGTCGATTCTACATTAGCCGAAGGAACTTCGTTCCTACCTGGTGTCCCACGACACCACATTTTTATTTTTATATATTTTCATATTACAGTATCTTCATAATCTTCAGAATGTATAGTGAGCGATATTGTATGTTAAGATAAAATAATATTACATTATATTAGTATCTTCGCCGTGTGTGACGCCCTTAAACTGGTGGATTTCGATCGCCTTCGGGCATTTACTGGTGGTGAGGCGTATTGTTATTGCATATTGGTACCACCATCCAACCATTTTTTACCGCGAAGCAGTCATGCGTTCCAGTTTAAAACGTAAAAAAGTCCGCCATAAAAATACAATTGCAATTTTAGTCTTATGTCTTGGATCAGGTGGCGGTATTCTTGAGTTGTTGCCAAAGGACTCCAGCAACAGTTTTACACTATATAGGTTTGTTCATTCATTTTACTTTATACCATATTATTTAACCTTATAACAAAAGGTTAATACAGAATTATTCAGCGAGTAAATATGTAAAAGTAATTTATTTCGATTTCAAGACAAAACATAATACGTATTGAGTTTAGTAAATAATAAAAACACTTTTATTCATTTATAATACGTAGGTTCTATCATATACAAATGAAAAGTTTAATAAAATATTATTTAGATACCATGTAATTTATTACTATATTAATTTGCATAACAAAAAACCGCCTCATAGCAAAGCATGTCGACACATGCGTGGTATGTTAAACATGATGGCATGTAAAAATGCGTATGATGTTATCTTATACCTTTGAACGAGCAATTCTTGTATATATATAAATACAAGAATTGGTATATATAATATATATAACCTGAATCTCGGAAACGGCTCCAACGATTTTCATAAAATTTAGTATGCAGGGGATTTCGGGGGCGATAAATCGATCTACCTACGATTCATTTTCAGGCAATGTTGTTTTATTCGTGTTTTCAATAATCAACTCTTCCCGACACTTCTTGGCGAATAATAATACATACTATTTTTCTTAATTGAGGGCAACTAACCGCTTTAAGGACACAACAAGATGGCGTTATAAAAAAAAAAAAAACGAGCAAAGCTCGGTCATCATCGAGTTTATACTAATATTATAAATATGAAAGTTTGTGTCTTTGTTATCAAATCACACAAAATTACTTAAATTTGCATTAAATTTTGGAAAACAATAATGAAGCTATATACTAACATCTAGACTTTTGTCCTTGCAGAATGATCCGGACAAAGGCGGGGATATCTGTCGTAATAAATACGACAATGTGATTCGCTAGTTCGTAATTTTATGACCCATAGATCATTTTTATTTGAAGGCCATTAAATGGCCTGGTAACCATACCTTTAAGCCAAGGCTTACATTTTCTCATTATATCCTGTTATATATAGTATGAAACATGATTAAGCGTAATGAGATGAAGTGGATTAATTTTAAGCTTGATTGGTTTGATTGACAATTAGGATGAAATTAAATAAAAAAAAATGAGATGGGATGAAATAAAGTCTTGTCACTTTATTCTTCTTCTAATTATGATGGTGTTGCTGTGTTGACGTTTGGAAAAGGGACATCAAAACTCAGTCGGATATGTCCACTTTTAAAATATCCTGGAATTGTTCTATTAATTATTATCCGAGTGTTGTCAGTGAGAATGTAAGTTATCATTTTTGAATGACACTTTTTCTTGTAAATTGGATAGTTGTCGTATTTCAGTCTTTCAATATTTCTATTTTCTAGAATTTATATTTCTAGAATTTCGGTTTATATACAAAAGCAGCATTGTACACGACCCGGTCTGTATGACTATTTCCGAATCGTGTAGAAAATTTCTACTGTCTGTTTTTGGGCTGGTAGAAGACGGCTGTTTCAATGCGATGGATTTCGGCATCTGTAGAAAGGTTTCACAGTAACTGGGAACTAGTAACTGACAACTGTTTCATTAGTAACTGGTTCACTGGTAGCTGATTCACTGGTAACTGGTAACTTCACTATGTTTCTATCTCGGAGATCCGCTGATAACTGTTCACTGTTCTTTCTTGAAGGTTCCCTGGTAACTGTACTATTTCCGAGGTCTGTTAGTAATTGTTTCTGCCTTGGATATCGGCTGGTAACTATTTCTGTCGGAGATGGGCTGGTAACTGTTTCTGTCGGAGATCGGCTGGTAACTGATTTTTGCATATAAATGGCCCTCCTTTTATACTCATTTTAATATCCCATCTAGCGGCCCGCTATCGTCACGCCAGTTTCTTAATGCTCCCGTGATCTTTTTGTTATCGTAACGACAATCTCTAATCAGATACACTAACATATGGCTTGTAAATTAATAATGAAGATTATACATGTTTTATACATAATCACTTAATAACTATATTATTAATTTCTATTTGTTTCTTAAACTATTTAAAATCGGTTTTGTCCTGCACATTATTTTTGTCTTAATCAAGTTTAAATCTATTCAGTCCCTCGGAGGGCTACAATTCTATTTGTCACAACCTCGTACAAGGCAAACCAAACATTAAAAACAATTATAGTCTGTAACATCTGGCACAATCCAGAGGGGGGGGGGGGCATTACGACCGTCTGGTGTAGTGGTAAGTGACATGGTCACTACACAAGGGAGTCGCGGGTTCGAATCCCGCCAAGAAAAGATAATTGTATGATAAATATAAATGTATTTTCCAGGGTTATGGATGTATATTAAATATATGTATGTGTATAATAAAAATCTTACATTTATTTCCGTTATCTGGTACCTGTAACACAAGTTCTTTACGAACTTATCACGGGACCAGTTAACGTGGCGTGATTGTTAGTAAATATTTATTTATTTATTTATTTATTATTGAAGACACCGACGGGAGGCACTGAGTGCCACTAAGATTGTAATAATTTGTAAACCATGTATGGTTACCAAATACGAACAAAAATAAAAACTAGCTTTTTCTGCGGAAGAAAAGCGACGGATCAATGCGTTCAATTTTCGATCTTCGAGAGTTGAACAAGGTCTTAAAGATAAAACATTTAACTGTTTTCGGACACCTCGGTACCAAACTTTCTCCAACCAGGGGACTGGATGATAAAATTGAACATTTCTCACACAAAAAAAATCTAGTGTCGGTCGCAAAATTTCGTCCATACTTCTTGAGAATCAGTACCAAGGTACCAGTATCAGCACCTTCAGGAAGGAATCGGTACCTTCTTAAGAGTTAGTATGAAATGACATGCCTACCCTTCGGTCTGGCTTCAGCGCCACACCTTTTTGCTTCCATAACATGCTGGGTCGCAGAGACCTTGCGTGCAAAGGGAACTCGAGTGCTAGTCTACCTAGACGACCTCCTTTTGGTACACCAAGACAAACCCACGTTGAAACTTCAGGCTGCAGAAGCTGTGAAGCTTTTGGATTATCTGGGCTGGCATATCAATTTCCATTATATAGCGTGCTCGGTCGCGGAGACCTTGCGTGCAAAGGAAAGTCGAGTGCCAACCTACCCACACGACTTGCTCTTGATTCACCTAGTCAAATACACGTTTTTTGCTTCCATAGCATGCTCGGTCGCGGAGACATTGCGTGCAAAGTCGAGTGCTAGCTTACCTACACGACTTGATCTTGTTTCACCAAGACAAATAAACATTTTTCGCAGAGACCTTGCGTACATAGGGAAGTCAAACGTAAACGTACCTACGCGACTTTCTCTTGGTCCTTGAAGACAAATACACCTTTTTTGCTTGCATAGCATGCTCGGTCACGGAAACTTTGCGAGCAAAGGGAAGTTGAGTGTTAGCCCACCTACGCAAGTCCCTCCTGGTCCATCAAAAGAAGTCCAAGTTGAGTCTTCAGGCCACATAAGCTATGAAGCTCTTGGATTATTTGGGCTGCCAAGTCAGTCTTACAAAAAATCAATTAGTACACTGGTTCAAGAGATGACATGTCTAGGGATTCGATGGAAAATTGCGAGGCCACTCAACAACATCCTAGCTCAAACTCTGACGGAGTTACATCAATCTATGTTAACATGCAAATTTTCTTGCGAAGTTTCAAGGAAAAACACCCCCGTAAAAACAGGCCATCCTGCATGTGTTCACAATTAAATGCAGTGCTGACGCGGAGCCACATGTGAGACATTGCCGATACACAAAACCAACCATTTCCTGGCAACGGAAGCTTCGGACATGGGTAGGCGTTATAATTAGGCAAAATATTAACGTCCGGTGTGTGGTCAGCTCAACAACTGAAACGGCACAGCCACAAAAGAGGTATTTGCAATGGTAGTAACAATCAAAATGAATCTGAAAGTATTTCACTAGCGTTGACCTTTCGACTTTTAAACCTAAGCCACAAGCTCAAGATAACTCTGTCAGCTTATAATCTCTCGGGGAGATACAACATCGTAACCGACAGGCTATCACGAGGAAATCAACCTGCGAAATAGCACTTTTTACCACAAGTGACCACAAAAGCTTTTCGAAAATGGGGTCAACCCTGAAAGCTTAGAAGGGGGGGGGGGGAGGTTGTACAAATAATAGACTGGTCTACACAGGAGAAGATTGATTGAAAATTAGCTGGTGTAAATCCACTTTGTCAGCATACTTACCAGCAATTAGAAGATGGTGCATATGGTGCTGCAGTTTTAAAATTGATCCTAAGTCTGCAGATGTTAATTTTCTTTTCCAAAAAGAAAATTTTGCCTATTAAACAATCCTTCTGCATAAGGCAGCGGTTAGTACAGTATCCGCCGAATAGTCTTTCCCAGAGTCTACTAGATATTCCAGCGCCTCAGTAAGAAGATCGAAGAGAGAATTCGAAATAGTCACTTGAGTGCGCAGCGTAGGGCACCGGTGACCTACGTGTCTGTTAACGTGTTAATAGCGGGTATTTGAAAGAAACATTGTAATCTTTTTTGATCTATCATTTCCTTAGCAGCTAGATTTGTTGTTGAAGATGAGTCACATTTCGCAAGGCCAATTGACGCTAATAAAGGCCTTTTTTTATTGCTTAGATGGGTGGACGAGCGCACAGCCCACCTGGTGTTAAGTAGTTACTGGAGCCCATAGACATCTACGACGTAAATGCACCACCCACTTTGAGATATAAGTTCTAAGGTCTCAAGTATAGTAACAACGGCTGCCCCACCCTTCAAACCGAAACGCATTACTGCTTCACGGCAGAAATAGGCGGGGTGGTGGTACCTACCGGTGCGGACTCACAAGAGGTCCTACCACCAGTAAACCTTCAAAACCTTCAAAACAGCGAATGATACAATTTTGAAGCGCATCATCAGTGGGAACAAGATCGTTCACAATAATGTCAAGAGATCGTTAAATATGAAACCCAAACCGGTTATTGATTTAATCAATTTGAAAACAGATTATTTATCAAAACAGATGAAGTGTGGCGGTGAATGAAAAGAATCGCTTTTCCTTTACCGGACGATATAACGTTTGATTTTGAAGTATACCGTAATTAGCTGGAGCAGCTCGAAAATGGAAAGATAAACTTAAGCAGAATAGGACAGAATTGAGCAACAGATTAGGTGTAATATTCCAACGAGATAATGCGAAACCTCATACAGGATTGGTATCGAAGCTTTTAGCTTTTAGCTTTAATCGGACGTATTGATTGACTTAGTTTTACAAAAATTTTTTTTGACGTGAATACGTCTTTAAAATTACTTCCATAGGGACGCAATGCAAAAAAACGAATGATAACAAAATCGGGGGATACAGTTTAAGTGTTGTAGCTACATATCTATCATCTCCATCCAAATTTCAGTTACACCACTGGACAGCTAAAGAATCAAAGAATTTATTACGCTAAGTAAGGACTGTAACAAATCGCGCGCGGGGGAGGGGGCAGCCCCGCCATTTTGAAGGTAATTTTGCTGCGTATCGAGATTTGAATTTAGTATAACTTTCGACTCGGTGAAGCTACGACGTTCATTCAAGTTTCAATCGTTAGCTCTCGTCAAAATCTATCGATTATATATATAACATTAGTGTAAAATTGTAACTGTGAATATAATAAGGTGTTAAAATAATAAAAAAATATCAAAAAATATATAATATCGGCCTATACGCGTCGAAAAGCCAAATCGAAATACAGAGATCCTATACGGTTGGAAAGGGCATCTCAACAGCAATCGAATGGTACCAATAAAACACCATATGATCGAGTCAAGCAGTGCCGGCAACGTAAAGTAATGAGTGCGGCCGAGCGGACCAACGACGGTGCCAGTACATTTGCAGCTGGGACGGTTGAAATTACGCAGATGGATAATGAAATTGCTTCTGTATCGACATCGGGCTTATGACACAGACCTATAATAAATAAAGTTATAATACAGTAATTATATGTTTAGTTGATTTATTTCCTGAACCCATTAAATGAAAAAGTTGCCATCATAAACAAAACATGTATACCCGGAGGACTTCTTATGATTATGACATACATAAATAATAATATTTTATATAGAAACTATTACCCGTTACGAGACGTATTCACGTACAACAAACGGCCGTGTCCATAACACAGCCACACCCCTTTTTTTTTTTTATAAATCATTTCATATTTTTAAAATTGTTCGTTTTTTTTAATTGTAATAAATCAGTTAAACTGACTTCGCGATAATAATCTCCATATCTTAAAAAAAATATCAAACTTTTTGTTCGGTTAGCTAAAGCTTTGGCAGGCTTTTGGCTTTGGCAGCTTTGGCACTGGTGGTAGGACCTCTTGGGAGTCCGCACGGGTAGGTACCACCACCCCGCCTATTTCCGCCGTGAAGCAGTAATGCGTTTCGGTTCGAAGGGTGGGGTAGCCGTTGTAACTATACTGAGACCTTAGAACTTATATCTCGAGGTGGGTGGCGCATTTACGTTGTAGATGTCTATGGGCTTCAGTAACCACTTAACACCAGGTGGGCTGTGAGCTCGTCCATCCATATAAGCAATAAAAAAAAAAAAAAAACTATAGCTTAGAATAGGTTAGCAATGCACGTCTTAGTACGCATCTTAAACTTGTACCTGACCCAAAACCTTGTCTCCTTGGGTATTAAAAATCGCCTATCCCTTAATATGCTGCTACTGTTATTGGCTCTTAGGGCTAAATAAATTTAAATTTATTCCGACGCTTTGAAGTGGGGGGAAATTCAAAGATTCCGCAACACGCATTCATACAAGCGCAGCTAACAAAAAGATAATAATATAACTCTTTATTTAACACCACATGTGTCAGAGTGAGCATAAAAAACAAATAATAGTAGGTGACTTAAATTGACAATAAAAGAAAACAGACAAGTTTTACAGAGTTCACATTCATATAACCGCTTCACTGTAAAACCGCATCATTTCTTATATCGGTTTCAGTCGATACGCGAGCGTAACAGTTTCTAATCATGATATTTCCGAGTCTGATTTTTAAAATTGCGTTCATTTTACTCGTCGCCTTTTTAAATAAAGTTTCTAATTCACTTATAGACTCACCGATCTTGGAAAGCATTCCAGGAGACATTGCCATTGAACAAAACGATTTCGTAAAATCGTACGGTTTGGATCCGGTAGGGAATTTAGTGTCCATTGAAGTACCCGAAGACGCTAACCTTGATTTCAACGGTCTCGCCAAGAAGTACGGGCATCCGTGCGAAGAGCATTACATCGAGTCAGAGGATGGTTATATCACCAAGTTATTTCATTTACCGGGAGATAAGAAACGGCCGGTACTCATGATGCACGGCATCTTCGATTCTGCCGATACTTTTATCATCAGAGGCAACAGATCAATGGCCATATCCCTCGCGAACACTGGCTACGACGTGTGGGTGGGAAACATGAGAGGAAACAAACATTCCCGGAGACACGTTACTCTGAATCCCGACAAAGATCCTGAATTTTGGAACTTCAGTTACCACGAAATGGCGTTGTACGATCTACCTGCGACTATCGACTACATCCTGGGTCACACCGGCCAGACACGGATCTATGGTATCGGTCATTCCCTGGGCAACAGTATTTTCTTTGCAATGACGTCAATGTTGCCACAATATAACAAAAAAATCAGGATTTTCATTTCGTTAGCACCGGCTGCTCACCTTGACAATATTAAATTGCCGACAAGAATACTGGCTGTGCTATCTCCCCTTAACAACTATTTGTTGAAAGGTACTGGGCAAGAGGAAATACTTGCGGATTCAACTATCCTGTTTAAAATTTTACGAAAAGTTTGTCCGATTGGTCTGCCTGGATATATTTTATGCGCTGAATTGATTATATTTTACATAGGTGGCTACGATAGGGCAGAACTAGAGCGTGAATTCTTGCCGGTCGTTATAGGTCATGTTACCAGTGGTACCTCAAGGAAAAACTTCATTCACTTGGCGCAGTCGGGTAAATACAAACGTTTCGCACGTTATGATGCCGGAGTCAAAGAAAATCTTCGTGTATACGGAGCCAAGGTACCTCCGGCGTATAATATCAGTGCGGTGACCATGAAAGTAGCTATTTTTGCGGGAAATAACGACAAAATAGTCGTTGTGAAGGACACAAAGAGACTACGAGATGAGTTGAATAATGTAGTGGAATACAGAGTATTGAAACCAAATAAAATTAGCCACTTTGACTTCGTATGGGGAAGGAACGCTAACAGATATTTGTTTCCATTCATATTTGATTTGTTATCGAGTTACTAACACAACACATAATTTGGTTGTAGTGTATTTTGGTTTTGGTATAAATTCACGTAAGGTATAGGGAGGCCATTTCCAAAGCGGGGTTTGGCAGATAATAGAGGACATTTATGAAATCGCGGGAGTTAGCAAATGAAGCGCTAGCTTTTTTGTCTGAAGGAAGGACTACTGGTGGCCCGGAGACCTTTCAAGTTTCACCAGGATTCTCTAGCTTTTGGATGGAAGGAATACCGAATAGGCCGGTAACTACTTCTACTCTAATACGATAACCATTGATGCTGAAGTTTCACAATAATCAGTTTTAACCGGTTCCATTACGGTTTTCCCTCTGCATTTCAATAACGTGCAAGTAGTGCAATTTGCACAAGTCGGGCTAATCGAGTCGGCAGGTACTCCGAGGAGCAATAAGAAGACCTCTTAACATTTTGCTACTGCCGGACCTCAGGCAACAAATTACTTACTTCTCGGAGAGTAAACTTTTTGTCCCAAGTCGAGAACCTCTGTTCAAATAAACTAGACCAGTTCATGCTGAAACTGTTCGTATACAGTAGAGTTGCCCTCTTATTTCAACTACACTAAAGCATGGTTTCGATTGACAGCATGTATCACCATGCAGATACAGCAGGAAGCGCTTCTACCAACCACTAGAACATCTCTCGGAGAAGGCGTATAAGCCGTGACCTATAGGGTAAGACGGCTGGTTTACTCGTATAGAGCGATGCCGCTATTCCGACATCCGTTAGGAGGGGCCGCAGTCCGACATAACCCGGTCCGTTACCCTCCTCGACCGGGTATCAATTAATGGATTCCCCAGCGTTAAAAAAAAGGCTAGTAGATACGTATTTGTTGTGAGAACAAAAGCAAAAATGTAGAATAGTATTTACACGCCGTATATACATTCGTTCGTGAACGGGATCCACAAACGCACCACAGTTTCGTCACTAATAGTCTTACCAGACAACCTGCGAACTCTTCAACACTGGAAAGCCTTAAAAGGCTAAGCTGTACCATATATTCCATAACAAATTCATACCATACAACACGTTCAGAGCAACGAGATGCACTATTTCAGCAGATTTTATAGCGAATATTTAAACAATAATAAACGTTTTACTGTATTGTTCATATTGATATATTTATATGCAATATTTCATTCTTAATAATCCTTACGTTCTGACGTGCTGTTTGTATACTAATTGAACGTGCATTTTGTTTTCAATTCTTAATACTTTTATTTTTTTAGATATGTATTTTCAATCGCATCGTCACATTTTTAAGTATTCGTGATAATAAATATTACTTTAATACTTGAGTTCTTATTAAACAACATTCTTGAATTTATTTATTAGATATGTAAGATAGGCATGTACATATTTACATGGTTAAATTATTGTGTTGTAGTTTAAGATGAGCTGTGAAGTACTTGCAAGATATAAACCATATTCATAACTTGGGAGTTCATTATTTTTATTGGCATAGGCGGTTTGGCGAGGTGGTAGTTCAGGGCACACGGGATATTAAATGGTTATCGGGGTCCATAGACCTTACAATACGAATGCCTCCATTCACTTTATCACACGTGGTCTCAGTCTAGTGTGCTATGGCTGTACCATCTTGCAATCCGAAACGCATTACTGCTTCACGGCAGAAATAGGCAGAGTGGTGGTACCTGCCCGAGCGGACTCATAAGATGCCCTACCACAAACCAGTACGGGGCGTGAAAATTTTATCAACAATAAATTTACTAATATTTTTACGTAGGAAACATTAAAAAAAACCGTTAAAAACGTGTACAAAAAGAATTAGCTAGAAAGAAATAAATGCCTAAGGCTCCCTGCGCACTAGGCAGCCTGGCTGCGGCGACCGAAATATTTGAACAGCCAGTTATAGAAGCCAATTGACGTCCATTTATGATCTTTTCGTCGAGCGATTTGGACTTTTCTCGTTGGTTGCGCGCGGATGTAGTAATAGGATGCGTAATGAATTATTGGGATGGCGCCACCTTTGGAGTTTGTCAGTTACTAATTACCGCGAGCGTAATTTAATCCAAAGCGTGGTGTTAGCTCCCGATCGATAACGCTTCACCGCTAGCTGCCTAGATGGCGGCACATGTACCGTAGTGCATGTAATGCTTGTGCTTACGAAAAGCTACGTGAGCTTCGCCCCCCTCCCGCCGCCCGCGTGCTTCCATCGCCGACGCCCGCACGACAGTCACTGGCAAGATCTACAGGTGAGTGCAAGTTCTTTTAATTTATTGCCATTTGATTGCTGCTTCCGTGTAATCATTTGCCCGCCCGCTCGCTTATGTGTATTTAATTTATATCTTTAGTTTAATTACTAGCTTTTGTTTACCGCTATATAGTTTTACCGCTCCGCTAATTATAAGTGACAAACATTTATCACATACCGCTTAGGACGGCTATTTACACGCCTTTCTACAGCCCCGCTTTATATGCTCCCGCCGCAGGAGGGCTATTTACACGCCCCCTTGCCCCCCCACTCGTGAAAAGAGGCAAATCAAAGAAAAGAAACTGGATTCATCCTCTTTTTCTAGAACGGCACTGAAAAGGCTTATTCTATAACAATTTTAAAGATTTTCATACATACACAGACCGTTTTTTTTTTAATTCAAGAGACTGTACAAGCATGCTGTTTCATGTATAGTCGGATTTTTAATTAGACGAAGCCAGCTGACAGTAGCTAATGTCACTTTGTGAAATAATGTTGCTATATTTAAAGTAATAGTGATGCGTTCAGTTCTCGTTCAATCACATGAATGAACAATGAGTGTGAAGAGTTAATCATTAATTTCAAACTATAAAAGAATATTATTTATATTTTACAATAAAATTGTATTAAAGTGCTCCAATATATGTTACTAGTAGTATGTAAGTACAATCAGTTTTTTTATTTTCATTACATACCTATAATTGTTATATTTTATACATCTATAATTTCAACTATATGATGTATTGGAAATAGGACAGTCTTACAAGCTTCCTCGCAATGTTTTTCTTAATGTTTAAAACACTCAGTATTCAGTACAGGTAGATACTATAGGAACATAATATTTCGTCGAAAACTCGTTGGTATGTACAAAGCACGCCTAAAATTCGAACCCCGTACCCGATATCGGCAATTCGGCACACCAAATATTCACTAGACAATCGAGGCAATTTCATTAATTCAGGAGTTTTTTCAATCGTTCACTTTGTCACAACACTATTTTTATTTCATCAAAACCTGACAACACAGTAAACGTCAGTTGACTTCGTCTAATAAAAAATCCGACTATAACTAACATTTGGCAAAACGAATATGGATTTGCCTGCTACAGCAAGTGCGCGGAGACTGACATCAGCCACATTCGCCAACACTCGCTGTGGCTGCCGTGCAACAGGCGCGTTGTATTGGCTGCCGCAGCCAAGAGTTCCGGGATGATTATGTGCGCGGACTCCCATACAACGCCAAATATTCGTCTGACTGCCACAGCGTGGTTGGCTAGTGCGGGGCGAGTCTTACCGTTTGTAACCTAACGTTGTAAGCAAGTGAATGAACGGTAATATGTAATTGTATACTAATCAACCCACTGAGTCTTTCGTCCGGTCATCTCTGTAGGTCGCGTATCCGATCCGGTGGTAGATTCAACAAAGCACTGCTCTTGCTCGGGCTATTGATATCAATTCTCTCAGGTTGAGCCCGTGAGCTCACCTATCGATCCGCGTGAAGCAAGAATAGCCTATTACGCTACCAAACTAAATACACTCATGTCTCAAGGTCACGTCGTTTTAAACATAAATCGAGTAACAATTGAAGTCCAAATGGCTCGTGAAATTGGCCCGTGAATAGTGTTGAATAAAAAAAATTTGCTACAAACATATATAAAATACATATCACTATGCTACTCAAACCAGGAAACATATTGCGGACAAAATTTAAAAAAACAACTGAATACACATTGAAATTATTACTGGTAAGATTAAAACCAATAAAAAATTATATTTTGTATTGTAAATTAAGTTATTACACCGAAATTGTTATAAAATCATCGATACTGCAAAGATTTTCATTTTCACTACGGACATCAGTCGAATATCGCGTTTTTGGGTAGTAATAATTTTTATTATGGTATATACGAGTGCAATTTTCCACCTGGTCATGATGATACTCCTGTATCTGAGTAGTACTGGTTATTCACTCACTCCAATTGTGGAAGATCTCTTTTTGGAAAAGCTTGGAGGTGACGTGTTAAGGGAGTTTCCAAAACTAGATGAGAACGTGATCAAAATTAATGTACCAGCAGACGCTAAGCTGAACTTCAACGCTCTCGCCGCGAAATACGGGCACCCGTGCGAGGAACATTATGTCGAGTCAGAGGACGGTTATGTAACCAAGTTATTTCATTTACCGGGAGACAGGAAACGGCCGGTGCTCATGATGCACGGCCTCTTCGAATCTGCTGATACTTTTATCATCAGAGGCAACAGATCAATGGCGATATCCCTCGCGAACGCTGGCTACGACGTGTGGCTGGGAAACATGAGAGGAAACAAACATTCCCGGAGACACGTTACTCTGAATCCCGACAAAGATGCCGAATTTTGGAACTTCAGTTACCACGAAATGGCGTTGTACGATCTACCTGCGACTATCGACTACATCCTGGGTCACACCGGCCAGACACAGATCTATGGTATCGCCCATTCTCAGGGCAACAATATTTTCTTCGCAATGACAGCAATGTTGCCACAATATAACACAAAGATCAGGGTTTTGATTTCGTTAGGACCGGCAGTCCATATTGAGAATATTAAATCGCCGACGAAAATACTAGTTCAGCTGTCTCCTCTTATAAACTATCTGTTCGAAGGGATCGGCAATGAGGAAATTTTGCCGGAGGGGGAAATTCTTAGGAGCCAACTGCAAAAAGTCTGCCCCTTAGGATTGCCGGGATATGTTTTATGCGTTCAGTTGATTATATTTCAACTAGCCGGTTACAATACGGCAGAACTGGAGCAAGAATTCTTCCCGGTTGTACTCGGTCATAGCCCCAGTGGAACTTCAAGGAAAAACTTCAATCATTTAGTACAGTCGGGGAAATACAAGCGTTTTGCTTATTACGATGCCGGCGCTGAAGAAAATATCCGACTATATGGAAGAGAGGAACCTCCTTTGTACGATCTCAGCGTGGTCACCATGAAGGTGGCTATTTTTGCTGGAAACAACGACAAATTGGTCGTTCTCAAGGATACCGAGAGACTGCGAGACGAGCTGACAAATGTTGTCGAGTACAGGGTATTGGAACCGAGAAAATGGAATCACTTGGATTTCGTATGGGGGAGGAATGCCAACAAGTTTTTGTTTCCATATATTTTTGAATTGCTGCACAAATATTAGAAACCTTAAATCGTTATAATTTTTTTGTCAACAGTCATGGTTTTGTAATGCAATCGCGTATATTATAAATTGCTTGAATCGTCACGATATTAAATGAATGATTCCATTAATTATTTGTTGTGATAAAAATTTATGTTGAATAAAAAAATTTTTTGATTTGATTTATTTTCAAGATTCTATAATCAAGAGCTGGACAAGAGAATCATAGGATCGTGCACAATGGCGTGCAGTTGCAAAGGCCTATGTCCAGCTGTGGAATGCTATAGGCTAATAATGATGATGTTGCCGTATTTATAAAACTGGTGGTAGGACCTCTTGTGAGTCCGCACGGGTAGGTACCACCACCCTGTCTATTTCTGCCGTGAAGCAGTAATGAGTTTCGGTTTGAAGGGTGGGGCAGCCATTGTAACTTTACTGAGACCTTAGAGCTCATATCTCAAGGTGGGTGGCGGCATTTACGTTGTAGATGTCTATGGGCTCCGGTAACCACTTCACACCAGGTGGGCTGTGAGCTCGTCCACCAATGTATGCAATAAAAAAAAATACCTTTTATTGATCGCACATGTATAGTGCGTGCATACTGTAGGTATATCATAAAGAGAAGATCTTCCACCGAGCGGGTGATATTGCTCGGTAGACCGACGGTCCGAATGTTGTTGTTCGGAACTTGTATATATGCGAGCTCATCTTGAAAATTACGTAAGAGAGATTCAGGTATCTGTCAAATACCTTGCGTTGTATGATGGCTACCCGTCACACATACTTGAACTAAATCTGATTTGCATTGTTCCTATCTCTCACGACTTATTGTTTATTATTAAACGTTTCTCCAGATGTACATATTCCCATTAAACAAATACTTGCAATGGGATTTCGATTATAGTTTCACATCCTGATTTCGCGCACCATGTGATCCACGCATTATGTTAGGATATCTTTTAAATGGTCATGTTAGATTACAGCGTAATATATGGTCTAATACAGTTGGTTTGATGTATCACGATGGTGGGTCATGAAGCTTTTCAAGATACCCTCGAGTCCGACCTCAATATCAGTGCCCTATACAAGAGCCTTCGATTATTAGTGTATTTTTAATGCGCATATAAACCGCGTTTTGTTTTCACGATTCATTATCATCATTATCCTGCCCTTCTCCCAGTTACCTGGGGTTGGCGCAACATGTTTTCTCCTTCCATACTCTTCTATCATATACCATTCGCTCACTCCCCTCTTACCCATATCGTCTTTCACGCAATCCATCCATTTCTTCTTAGGTCTACCTCTTCCTCTGTATCCTTCCACATTCATAGTTAACATTTTCTTACCAACCTCATTTTCATTTCGTCTCATCACATGTCCATACCATCCCAAACGCGCACTTCTCAGCTTCTCTGTCACTGGTGCCACTTTCAGACTTCCTCTAACATATTCATTCCGTATTCTATCCATTCTCGTTACTCCACACATCCATCGCAACATTCGCATCTCTGCTGCATGCAATCGCCTTTTTTTTTGTTTTCACGATTGATTTTTCTTTTTTTATTGCTAAGATGGGTGGACGATCTCACGGCCGATCTGGTGTTGGGTGGGCACCGGAGCGGATTGACAACAATCGTGTCAATGACGCCACCCACTTTGAGACATGAGTACTAACTAAGTCTCCGTTTTTTTAGTACAACGGCTACCCCACCCTTCAAACCGAACTGCATTGGTGGTACCTACCCGTGCGGACTCACAAGACGCCTATATTACCACCAGTAATTAAGCAAAATGACATTTTTGCGGGTTTCCTTTTTTTACACGGTATTATTCATTCACCGTGGAAGTCATTCCAGAAAATTTATTAAGTACGTCTTTCATTAGAAATATTGATACCTGCTTGCGGGATTCGAACACCGGCACAGTCGCATCGCTAGATACGAATGCACCAGCCGTCTTATCTTTCAGACCACGACCACTATTCTTTTCGTTTCTACTCTGTGTGGGACCACACGACAATATGTGGCACAAGATGGCTCTGGTGCTCATTAAGAACAAAAACTCAAAGATTCGATAGGCAGCGGCTTGGCTCTGCCCCTCGCATTGCTGAAGTCCATAGGCGACGGTAACCACTCACCATCAGGTGAGCCGTATGCTCATCTACCTACACGGGCAATAAAAAAAAAGATTAGTTCTAAGGCGTCGACTTGTACCACGCTGACTTCGACTGAAATAAATTACAACCACTGACCGTGCAGAAAGACGTGTGAAATTATGAGTTTCAAGCCGAGAAACAAATATCCTGCTGAAGAAAATAACGTCCTGAGAGATTGTGAGCATATTTCACTGCTATACTTAATGCAGTGGCAATGGCGAGTTAATGTGAGTCATCTGTAGCAAAATAAAGATAAAAAAAATATTAAAGCCAACCAATGTTGTGCATCACTTTTGATGAATCCACAGAGATAAATCAATCCCATATGATAGTGATAGTGTAGCGCTCGTGATTTTCATGTACATACCATGCAATTTTAGTCCTTAAACTTGTATATGGTATAGCCTAATATACACAAAAAACAAAAAAAATTCAATGCACATCAATTTGGAATCAAGTACATAATTAAGGATTATCACGTAAAACCAAAGTCATGTAGCTAACAGGGTTTAATTAGTTATCGATATTCTAACGGTGCACCATTCGTAATATTGACTTCGGCGGACACACGTGTAGTGAGTGTAGAAAAATTAAAAATGATATTTATCAGTAAAACTATTCCATATATATACGCGCTACTATATTTAAATCGAGAAGGTAATCCGTTTCATTCAACGCTCCGGGATCGATTTTGGAACCAAAGCCAGGAAGCCAGTGCATCAGAAGTAAGCGACTTCGCGGAGACTTATTCTTTGATACCGTTCCGTGCCTCCACAGGATTTGTGGTCAAAATAAATGTACCAGTAGACGCTAAGCTGGACTTCAACGGTCTCGCCGCGAAATACGGGCACCCGTGCGAGGAACATTACGTCGAGTCAGAGGACGGTTATGTCACCAAGTTATTTCATTTACCGGGAGACAGGAAACGACCGGTGCTCATGATGCACGGCATCTTCGATTCTGCCGATACTTTTATCATCAGAGGCAAGAGATCAATGGCAATATCCCTTGCAAACGCTGGCTACGACGTGTGGCTGGGAAACATGAGAGGAAACAAACATTCCCGGAGACACGTTACTCTGGATCCCGACAAAGACCCTGAGTTTTGGAACTTCAGTTACCACGAAATGGCGTTGTACGATCTACCTGCGACTATCGACTACATCCTGGGTCACACCGGCCAGACACGGATCTATGGTATCGGTCACTCCCAGGGCAACAATATCTTCTTCGCAATGACGGCAATGTTACCACAATATAACAAAAAGATCAAGGTTTTTATTTCGTTAGCACCAGCAGTTTATATTGGCAACATTGAAATGCCCACGAAAATACTAGTCCTCCTATCTCCCCTTGTAAACTACCTGTTTGAGGGAGTTGGCAACGAGGAAATTTTGCCCGATGGGACAATTCTTCAGAGACTTTTGCAAAAAGTTTGTCCCTTAGGGTTGCCAGGATATGTTTTATGCATTGAGTTGATTCTATTTCAACTAGCCGGTTACAACACGGCAGAACTGGAGCGAGAATTC
The DNA here is from genome assembly GCF_030269925.1 of Bombyx mori. Lineage (NCBI taxonomy): Eukaryota > Metazoa > Arthropoda > Insecta > Lepidoptera > Bombycidae > Bombyx > Bombyx mori. The sequence continues at coordinate 1,984,649 of NC_085114.1, forward strand.
TTGCCGAATGCACTTGGTCATACCCCCAGTGGAAGTTCAAGGAAAAACCTCAATCATTTGGCGCAGTCGGGAAAATACAAGCGTTTTGCCTATTACGATGCCGGCGCTGAAGAAAATATCCGACTATATGGAAGAAAGGAAACTCCTTTGTACGATCTCAGCGCGGTCACCATGAAAGTGGCCATTTTTGCTGGCAACAACGACAAATTGGTCGTTCTGAAGGATACTGCGAGACTGCGAGACCAGTTGACAAATGTTGTCGAGTACAGGGTATTGAAACCGCGAAAATGGAATCACGTGGACTTCGTATGGGGGAGGAACGCTGACATTTATTTGTTTCCATATATCCATCAATTGTTGCGCAAATATTAAGGAAATACAACCGTTATGTTCTTTTAAGACTACAATTCTTACATCGTTCAATGCAGGAGAATTTATTGTACTGAGAACTTCAAAATAAATGTTTCATACGTTTTGAACTTGACGTGTTTTAAACGACAATTAAACTAATTTTATGGTTTACATATTTAATTGGCAACTGTGAAACATTCACACCGATAAATTGTGAATGTAACTAATCATATTTTAATGCTTTTGAAACATGATTAGGGCAAGAGCAACGTTGTAGCAATGCTTGTTTCGTTAGAGGGTAGGTAATAATAAATATCACCACAACATACGAACTATTTGCTGGGCACTTCAATAAGTGCCGATATGCAGCCAGAAATAATCCCAGACATTGGTCTCTTTTTTTTTATAGCTAATATGGGTGGACGAGCTCACAGCCCACCTGGTGTTAAGTGGTTGCTGGAGCCCATAGACATCTACGACGTAAATGCGCCACGCACCTTGAGATATAAGTTCGAACGTCTCAAGTATAGTTACAACGGCTGCCCCACCCTTCAAACCGAAACGCATTACTGCTTCACGGCAGAAATAGGCAGGGCGGTGGTACCCACCCGTGCGGACTCACAATACGTCCTACCAGCAATAATTACGCAAATTATAATTTTGCGGGTTTAATTTTTATTACACGATGTTATTCCTTCACCGTGGAAGTCAATTTTGCACATTTATTAAGTACGTATTTCATTAGAAAAATTGGTACCCGCCGGCGGGATTCGAACATCGGTGCATCGCTCAGCACGAATGCACCGGACGTCTTATCCGTTAGACCAACACGACTTAATAAAGTACCGTAATACAAACAAATCGAAAGTTCTCTCTCACGTCTCAAGGTGGACGTGATCGTTGACGTTGGGATGAGCTTCAGCCACAACTGGGAGGGACCTACTAACAACTACACCACATGGGCCGTGAGTTCATTCACCCGTCTACGCAATAAAAAAAGAGAACGGGAGATTCGAAGAGAAGAGAGAGAGAGAGAATCGACTTAAGTATCCTGGATCAGGATGGTAAACTTTAAGATGACATAAAAAAATATCAGTAATACTAAGATAATTAAAAATTCACTACAGACTCATAGCGCGATAATGAATTTACTGTCGACTCTTTTTCGATACTAGAATGTAGCCACAAAAAAAAACACTATCTAGAAGACTAATAGAATCACCAACGTCTGAAAAGTTGAAACCATTTTATATGTTATGTAACCATTCATATATTATTATGTACAGTCAGACGCAGAACTGCAGCACTTGAATCTAAGTCAATAAAATTAACCTAGATATTGGTGGATTTATTTACTAGCATACATTTAGTTGTGTTCTTTAACTACCTACCGTTTTTCATATAGTATATTATATAAAAATAGCCAACCTCAGAATACGAACAACTCTGTCAACAGTAAAATAATACCACTATATAGTTATTAATTAGTAATACCCTAATAATAATAGATGGCGTTCGTTATAGGTTGTATTTGGACGGTACATTATACAAGCATTTTTATAGCTGACTACAGATGTCCACAAAAACCAGACTGCGACAACACAATATTCAACGCGTAACGCGTTCAACAAACGAAGGCACGAAGGCACTTGGTGAATGGTCACCATTTCGATTACAGTGTGCTTAGTATGAGTTTTTTAACGTTCTCGATAGCGTAAAAGTTAACTTTTTTTTTTATTGCTTAGATGGGTGGTCGAGCTCACAGCCCACCTGGTGTTAAGCGGTTACTGGAGCCCATAGACATCCACAACGCAAATGCGCCACCCACCTTGAGATATAAGTTCTAAGGTCTCAGTATAGTTACAACGGCTGCCCCACCCTTCAAACCGAAACGCATTACTGCTTCACGGCAGAAATAGGCGGGGCGGTGGTACCCACCCGCGCGGACTCACAAGAGGTCCTACTAACGGTTTCATTTTTATTACACGATGTTATTCCTTCACCGTGGAAGTCAATCGTGAACATTTTTTAAATACATATTTCATTAGAAAAATGGGTACCCGCCTGAGATTCGAACACCGGTGCATCGCTCAACACGAATGCATCGGACGTCTTATCCGTTAGGCCACGACGACTTCAATTATAACTCAATTATAATTAATTTTAATTAATAAATTACTTATATGATGTTGTTGAGGCTTCCACCTTATTGTAGTGCATCAGGCATGTTCGCCGATGCGCACACGGATGACTACTTCGCGATAATGCGCAAAAAGGTGGCATCCATTATGCGTAGAGTGGGAGGAAGCACCAACAACGTCTTGAGGGTACTAGCTGAAAGACTGGATGGCCCGACCTTGGGTAGGTCCATCAAGTTGCATGTTCTACATGCTGCTTGATGGGGCTGCCAGGGACGGAGTTGATTGATTTATTTAAACACTAACATAGTTTGTAAGTTATTTGTAATACTAACACAATATGAGGCTGATGTCTTGAAATAAAAGTTTATTATTATTTATTTTTTACTAGTGGACCTGGCGAACTTTGTTCCGCCACACGGTTTGTTTCAAACACATCAACTGGTCAACTTCAAAATTCTACTATAATTAACCATAGAATATAACGTTTAGCTGTCAGTTGCGTTTTGTTATTCCATATCAGTTGCGTTTTGTTATACCACGTTTTATGTCGCGTCAAACGGGAACGTGATAAAAAGTATCCTATGTCATTCTCCTGGTTTTAAGCTACCTCCTCACCAATTTTCAGCCAAATCAGTTCAACCGTTCCTGAGCTATAAATAGTGTAACTAACACGACTTTCTTATATATATATATATATATAGATTATTAGAACTGGAGTGAGTCGGTAGACAGCGTCCTTTGGCTATTGCGTTGAGAGACGTCGGTTCGATGTCCGCATCGAGACATTTTTGCGATGAATAGGTTTGTTTGGTGTTTGCAGTCGAACTGTTAACGAATCTACTGGTTATAGCGATGGGAATTGTTTATAAAAAAAATAAGTAATGATTTTAATATTTTTTTTTAGAAAACATATGACTTATGAAATTAATTTAAATATATTTTAAATGATAAGGGATCAGCTGGCTAGCTAGTCCGTTTTTTAAAAACATTTTTCGGTAAAGGTAATAAAAAAGTTCAATGCCCTTTGTGACACAAAGAGTTACTAGAAGATGCTAGCTTTGCTCTGTATTTTTTTCCTGATAAATTGTTTTTTTTTAGAAATTTTATTTAAATACATATTGATATTATATTATATTATTTGTTATTTTCTATCAATAAAAAAAAAAGTTTATATTTAAGTTGATTACCGATAAAGTTGATTACTATTGAAAACACGAATAAAACAACATTTTTCTGAAAACAAAATCGTAGCTAGATCGATTTATCGCCCCCGAAATCACCTGTATACTAAATTTTATGAAAATCGTTGGAGCCATTTTCGAGATTCAGATCATTTATATATACAAGAATTGCTCGTTTAAAGATATAAGATAAGATAAGATATAACAGCGTTCGTACCTCTGTAGTTGCGTCTCGTGCAGCGGCGAGGGGGGCCGCGCGCCCCGCAGCGCCTCCCACACGTCCACCTGCGGGGTTAGGTATATATGCAGCTGTCCTGGGGCTACACAACTGATACTTGGAGGTCCCGTCTTAAATTCGGCGACAGTATCCACTTTTTTTTTATTGCTTAGATGGGTGAACGAGCTCACAGCCCACCTAGTGTTAAGTGGTTACTGGAGCCCATAGACATATACAACGTAAATGCGCCACCCGCCTTGAGATATAAGTTTTAAGATCTCAGTATAGTTACAAGGGCTGCCCCGCCCTTTAAGCCGAAACGCATTAGTGCTATCACGGCAGAAATAGGTAGGGCGGTGGTAGCTACCCGCGCGGAGTCACAAGAGGTCGCGGTGAGGTGGAGGAGCTGGGTCACCTGGTCGTCGTGCGTGCCGGCGTCCATGAGGCTCTGCTGTATGGCGTAGTGCATGAGGCGCTCGTCGTGGTCCATCTCCCCGCGCGGCTCGGGCGCGGCGGCGTCCCGGTAGCCGCGGCCCAGCTCGAAGCACGCGTCGTCCAGCACGCACGCCGCGCGCCGCCCCTCCGCGATGCACTGCACGTGCGCCGCGCCGCTCTCCGTGCCGAAGATGTTGCCGAACGTGATGCGCGCGTTCAGCACGTGGAACAGCGGGATCTCTGCGGGGGAGGGGCGTTGGGGGCGGGGGTCAACCCATTACAGAGCCGCAACTTTAGACAGCGACTCGGCTCTGCTGTCCCTGGCATTGCTGAGGTCCATGGGCGACGGTAACCACTCACCATCAGGTGGGTCAATTAATAAATAAAAAAAGCAGGTTTATAGGAACCAGTGGTCCCACGGTAGTCGAAATTCGACTATAATTATTTGAAATTATAGGTAAAACTTCTATAATTACAAATTTCGCCAAGACTACATTTTAGACAAATATTAATAAAGACAAACAATATTTAATCTATTCTCAATTTGACCACAGACAGCAATAAGAAAAGTTTGACCATAAACAAATAGTATGCATGCGTGTGTTGTCTCACGTACATGGTAGTGTGTGTAATGTTTTTATTATTATTGATTTCATATATTTTATATGCATTATTTAAATATATATTAACATTCTGCACTCCTTCTTTATATTCTCTATAAGTGTGGGAAATTTCATACTCCTCGGTTCGCGCAATTTTCGTAAAAAGGGTTACAAAATTTTTGCTTCACGTATTAATTTATAGCAACGGTTCCCAAACTTATTTTGTCTACTGCCCACTTTGAGAATAAATTATCTTTTAACGCCCCCATTTTTTCGCCTACATAAGAACCACTATAGCGAGAGCTCAGTCGGTGTCTAAGAGTCCTCCTAGATGAAATTACAAATCGCCTCCCCGGCCTCTACAGAACGCCCCCATTTTTTTCTGGGTCTGTTACCGCCCCCCTTGGGTCCTCCAGCACCCACAAGGGGGCGTTATCGCCCACTTTGGGGAAGGCGGATTTATAGGAATGTGACGCTCACCTATTTTAACTGGGAACCCAGCCGGGAGCTGCATCTGTATGAAGTCCTTCAGCTTCGCGAAGTGAGGCGAGGATATAGCGGCCATCAAATCCAATATCGGCATTATTTGCTCTTGCAGCTGAGAAAATATCATCATTAGCTTTTAATACTGGTGGGTCGTATTGAAGCGGCCGCGGGCACGGAGGACGGCCGTGGTGTTAGAATTGTATAATTCCTAAACGCATCTTTATGTTAATACCAACTGACAGCTGTCACTCGTCTAATATATGTCAACGTCATTCGTGTGCTCGCCCCTTTTTCTTCTTGCGTCGTCAATGAGTACGGACACAAATAAGTGTATCTCCGTTAGAATAAAAACTGTCCATGAAAATCTGCGTCTTTATTATAAGAAACCCAGACGATCACTCCAACACATGGTACAATACCAGCGCTTCGACCACATGTCTCAAGGTGGACAGCGACCTTCCAACCAAATCACTCCTGTACATGAATAGACATTAATTGCCTCTGCCTATCAATAATCGCGACTATGAGAACTTGTAAACATTTCTTTAAGTAAGTGAAGTTCGCGACACTACCCTCAAACTAAGAAAAATAAACAGTTTTCACCTCCAATGGATAGTCTTCGCACAACCAAAGAGTGGCTTTGAACTTTTGCACTTTCTCGGTCATCTCCTTCGGCCTCCCGATGTCCCTCTCCATCGCCTCCCCAGAGAAGTACTCCTCCCAGGATACCACATTCAACTCTTCACGGGACCTACTGCGCGGAGGCTCTTCCTGCCAATTAATACACTCATGAAATACTTCGAAACGAAGATTGCTTAAGGTAAGAAGCACTCAACTCTTCTAGTACCCATAACACTGGAGAATATCAGATAGCAGAAAAATCGACGCAATATAACTTCTGCCTGCTGTCATACATTCCGGCTCGACTCGAACTGAGGGCATTCACGTTGTATTATACGGAAGCTCCAACTCCGGCAACCATCAGAAAGCGGGTGAGCCTATTCGCCTACTTTTTACTGGTGGTAGGACCTCTTGTGAGTCCGCGCGGGTAGGGCCACCATCCTGCCTATTTCTGCCGTGAAGCAGTAATGCGTTTCAGTTTGAAGGGTAGGGCAGCCGTTGTAACTATACCGAGACCTGAGAACTCATATCTCAAGGTGGGTTGCGGCTTTTACGTTATAGATGTCTATGGGCTCCGGTAACCGGTTTACACCAGGTGGGTTGTGAGCCCGTCCCACACATCTAAGCAATAAATAAATGATAAACTCACTGAGAGATCCTGAAGGCTGGACGCCGTACTTATTACTAATGCTAAACTATCATTTGTTTTAGTTTCAAGGCTAAGGCAGCCGTTACTTTATCGTGTGGTACTCATAACGCCCCCAACAATTTCGATGGATCCGCTGCAGACGTACCGTTTCAGGAGTGAGGAGCGGGGTAGAGGGCGCGCTGGTGTCGGAGTCCGCGAGCGCCAGCAGCCCCGCCAGCGGAGCCCGGGGGCTGGAGCGCCGCGCCTTGTCCAGATGCTCGGTGCGAGTCTTGGAGACGAGCTCCACGTTATTGGCGCTGAACACCTTGCACTCGTACCCGTTGACTGGCTCGGTCTTGTCTTGCCGCCAGCCCCAGATGCCGCTTTTGTTCCTGTGTATCATTTATCAACTTAAGGTTTTTTTTTTATATTTTACACGGAAATGTCAACGAACTTGCGATCCACCCTTTTTGTTTCGGGCCGGGGGCCGAACCCCCCACGGGATCCCCGCGCCTAGGGGACGCACCTGGTATGTGGGACTTGACGACCTGCAAGGTGTTGGAAGCAGACCGCGGGCCCAAGCAATTTTAGGGTTCTACCGCACTATCTTGCGATCCGCCCTGTGCCAAGTCATTAACAAAGACCATACACAACATCCAACTTGAAGCATGAAGTCGAAGCCTCAATTGTATTGGATAATAATATCTTCATCATCTCTTCAAACCGCAATGCTTGACTGGTTCACGGCAGAAACACTCATAGCCCCAGTATTTACTCGTGTGAAACCACAACAGGATCTACCGCCGGTAAATTCCGGTTGTAAATGGTTGTACGCTGATAGATTACTCTGAGATAGCGATAACTATTTTCTGTCTTCTTTTTCGTCTTATTTTCAATAAGTCATAATGATTTACACATTTTCTGATAAACCCCTTAATCACATCTTGAGACACTCACAGCAAGAGATGTCCTTTTTAAGGCTTACGCGGGGGGCGTTTTTCATTCGTTAACACGAATACCAGTTGTTCGAAACCAATCCGTTAGTTTTCGAATTCTTACCACGGCAACACGGGTCGCGATTTGACGGTGCCGTCGCGATTTGACATCTGTCACTTTGTCTTGCTTCTCGAACGGGACGGTACCTGTATATTGACGGTCTACGCTAAAGTTGTGTATCATCGCTAATCCTTATCCATTCCTGCCCTATACCCTTCTCCCTATGTGATACGGCGTGAGAAGACGAAGGCATCGGTTCCGGTGAGTGATTGCATGATATTTTGTTAAAATAGTACATACGGCGCCGCGAATCGCGGCACATGTTCGACGCGCACCTCGTGCTGGTTTCCGTAGCCCTAGGCTGCCACGAGGTCGCTGGGTTCGAATCGAACAATTTCTGGTAGCAGAGCGTGGTTAGATTTCTGAAATCTATAGTAATTACCACGAATGTAAAAATTTTTACGTCTAACCTCAGTTAATTTTGTTACTAGTCAGCAGAAGTAGTGTATAGGCATAGGGTTCGGTTCTGTTTAAACTATCATTCTGCTGACCTAGGTCAGGTCGTTTAGTGTGTTTCTATCCACCTGGTTAAGAAAATTAGTGAGTAGTAATAGTTAGTAATAGTAAGACTGATTTATTAGCTTCCACTGCGCATAGCTGACTAATTGTACGTGAGTTGGACAGCTGTGCTGGCTGAGTTTATGACCTAGCACACAGCTGCTACAGTGGTCAGCTATTTTCATACTATTACTACAGATTTATGTTAATTCTGTCCATCATAGCAGTAGATTACCACATCTATTTAAGCATAGTTGTGTGTAACAATTTGAATGTTATTACAGTTTGGGTTTATAATTTATTATTAATTTGTGTATGATTGTAGCTCACTTCCTACTTATATTTTAGTATAATTGAGCTGCAACACATTTGTAATTGAATATAACTGGAGTACTTGTTGAACTTGTAGTAGTAGATTGCTGGTTGGGCCCTGTTTGGAGACTAGCTTAGTTATAGTCCAGAGGCCAACGGTGTATGAGTGTCATTTCAAAACTTATACCAGCAATTTGCTATTATATATATTTTTTGTTATTTGTTTTAATTTGTTCTAAATTTAAATTACTTGTTTGAATTTGTGGTAGTGGATTGCTGACTGTGGGCCCTGCTTGGTGACTGGCTTTGGTATAGTCCTGAGGCCATCAGTGTTTGAAAATTAATTCACAAATTTTTATCAGCAATTTGCTATCATATAATTAATTTTTCATTTTAATTTTGTTATTTGACTTACCCGTTGAACGGTGTGAATACTTTGTGATAGTAAATTGTTGATTGGGTCCTGCTTGGTGACTAGCTTCTAGTTATAGTCTAGAGGCCAGGTGTGCTTGAGTTTAGTTTGCAACTCAAAACCTGGTATCAGCAATTTTCTATCTTATAACTTTTAATTTTAAGTTTGTTCTTATTTGTTGGGGTGTCCTTGGTACAGTGGTGAGGTCTAGTTACCTAAATACTTAGGAGTAGGAATATTTTGGTGGGCTCACTCGTACACTCCTTTAAATAATTCCTTTGATTTTTTTTTTTTGAATTTTTATTTTGAATTTTTTTTGATTTTTTTTTTTTTTTGATTTTTTTTTGAATTTTTTTTTTGAGTTTTTTTTTGTTCTGGTTGTAAACTGCAAGTAACATGTCGGTGTCCTACATTCGCGGGAAGGTGACTAGTGAGCTCCGATGGTTCGCATCAGCTCATGCTTTGGTTGACAGAACGGATAGGGATGCGGCATTGCTCGATAGGGCGTCTCAGGTGCACGAACGGTTGGAGGTAGTGTACGATCGGTTGTCTGACCTCGTTGCTTTGGGGTCCGAAGTGGAGAAGGAGGTGATCCATGCCATCGGTCTTGACGTGGACCAGTGTCAGGAGTACGCTGATGCCATTCTGCAACGGGTGGCCGATATTAAGAAGCAGTCGTCTTCCAGTGGTAATGGAGGTTCGGGAACTTCGTCAGGCGTCATATCACGCCTCCCCTCCATCGACCTGCCGATCTTCCACGGTGATCTGAACGAGTGGGTCGGCTTTATAAATTTGTTTGACAGCCTGGTCCATGGTCGGTCGGACTTGACTGCCTCTTATAAGATGGCTCAGCTTCGGGGTGCTCTGCGAGGTGAACCTGGTGAATTGGTGGCACACTTGCCTATCACCAACGACAATTATGCGGTCGCACGCCAGATCCTGTTCGACCGATATCAAAATCAACGACGGTTGGTAGACGCTCAGCTGGCCAGGCTGTTTGCGATACCCAAACTTTCTCGGGCGTCCGATATCAGAACCGAGGTACTGAATCCAGTTACGGTGGCCACTAAGGCCTTGGGCAATTTGGGTCTACCAGTAGACCAATGGTCATATCTGCTCTTTTATATTGTTGCAGGTAGGCTGCCGGTTGAGGTGCTCACTCGATTCGAGCAGCAGGACAACGCAGGTAGGGACGAACTGCCTACCCTGGCCAGTCTGCTGGCGTTTTTAGAAGCCGAAAGTCGCAGACACGAGATTATGCCACCGCCCTCCTCCTCTGGGTCGCGTGTGCCGGCTTCCGGCCACGCCGTTTCGGTTGCTCAGAGGGGAGGGGGAGGGGATAAGAGGGGGCCGTCTCAACGACTGACTGCGCTCATGGCAGCGGTGGGAGGCCCACGGTGTGCCTTCTGTCATGAGAGCGGGCACGACGTAGCCGCCTGTCCGAGGTTCCGGTCGACGCGCATCAGGGGTAGACGCAACATCGTTGCCCAGCGGCGATGGTGCTTTTTTTGTTTTGGGCCGCACACGGCGAGTGTCTGTCCACAGCCACAATTGTGCCCTCATTGCGACGGTCGGCACCATGCCCTCCTGTGTCTGGAGTCTGCCGCCACTCCGAGGTCATCCGGACGCAGTCATCCAGCCTCGCCGACCGGTGAGCGCACCGGTCGTAGCCCTCGCCAATTCGGCGGCGTGGACCCTCGGGAAGAGGCTTCGCAGGGAGGCGCCGGGTTGGGTACTGCGGGCGGGTGCCAGCGGATGCCCACTAGCTACGCCGGGGTGGCCACGTTGTCCCCCCGTGCGGGGCCGTGTTCGCCTGCTGGATCGAGTAGCCCTGCTCACTCGTCTCCCCTTCCCTCAGAAGTACGGTTTTCCCCTCCGCTGAGGGAGCGGCCGACGCTGGAGCGACTCCCTCCAGTGTTTGGCCCGTTTGGCCATCGTACACGGAGGTATATGAGGCGGGACGGGAAACGAGGGCCTTATGTGGGAGCGTGGGATCCGCTGGCACGCTACGACCTTCCGTCGCGCGCCGACCGGGATAGCGGGGACCCGGGCCCCCGCTAGGAAATTGCCGCTCACTGCAGTGTTGCCCCAGCCCCAGAAGCTGTTTTACTTCCTACCGCTTCTGTTCGGGTGTTGGATTCGGATGGCAACACTGTGTTTGCTCGAGCTCTGTTGGATTCCGGCGCACAGGGCAGTATTATGTCGAGCAACCTTGCAGTACGGTTGGGCAATCCTATTTACAAGTCTTCTTATTCTATTCGTGGAGTGGGCAATGTTAGAATTTCGGACGTGATCGGTCACACTTCATTTATTTTCTCATCGAATCCTAACCCTCGCTTACAGTTTAGAGTCTCAGCTTTGGTGATGCCTGAGGTGATAGGTCGTCACCCTCCGGTGAAGGTAAACAGTTACATACGGTCATTGACTTCAGACTTACGGCTAGCGGACCCCAAGTTTGACACACCGGGGCCAGTAGACGTACTACTTGGGGCGGATGTACTAGGGAAGCTGCTCCTGACTGGGAAGCGCGTTCTTCATGCGGAGGGTTTGGTTGCAATGGACACAAAATTAGGGCATGTATTGTTAGGTCCTGCGTTCCGGCCGGTCGCTGCGAGGAAATCGGACAATTTTCTGGTCGGGTCTACGCTTTCGGAAGTAGTCCAACGGTTTTGGGAACTAGAAGAACCTCCTACAGCTTATCGAGTTAACCCGGATGAGGAGGAATGTGAGCTGTTTTACCAGAATAATACGGGTCGTCTCTATTCGGGCCGGTTCTTGTTAAGACTTCCTTTTCGGGCGAATCGCCCACTGCTAGGCAGTTCGAGGAAGGCAGCAGAGACTAGACTTTTGTCAATGGAGAGACGCATGAGGCGCGACGCGGTGTTCCGGCAGAAATATATAGAGTTTATGCGGGAGTATGAATCCTTAGGTCACATGTCGGTTTCCAAGGTAGATTGGAGTGCTACAGAGCACTGTTTCCTGCCTCATCATGCGGTTTTGAAAACTCCTAACGGGAAAATTAGGGTCGTGTTTGACGGTTCGGTCACGACCTCCTCCGGCGTCTCGTTAAATCAGTGTCTCCATTCGGGTCCAAAGCTGAACCGGGACATTTCAGACATACTGACGAGCTTCCGCCGGCACCAGATCGTTTTCGTGGCAGACATCCGTATGATGTTCAGGCAAACGGTGATTCATCCGGAGGATAGGCGGTATCAACTCATTCTCTGGCGTGAAAGCTCAGATGAGCCCATAAAAATTTATGAACTGAACACGAACACTTACGGGTTGCGGTCGAGTCCATATTTGGCGGTTCGTTCTTTGCGGGAGCTGGCAGTGAGGGAACGGTTGCACTACCCTCGTGCTGCGGACATTTTGGAACGGGACCTATATGTCGATGACGTATGTACGGGCGCCGACAGTGTCGAAGAGGCCTTATCACGCAAGGATGAACTGATCCGCCTTTTGAGCAGGGGCGGGTACGAGTTGAGAAAATGGCTGTCTAACTGTCCTGAGTTGTTGACTGGTTTGCCAACGGAGTTTCAACAGGATCCCCATCTTTTCGAGAATGTCGATAACCCTAACATGCTGTCGGTCCTAGGGATTCAATATCGTCCGATTCAAGACGAATTTACCTATCGGGTGGAGTTGGAAAATCCAAAGGTATGGTCTAAGCGAACGGTGCTTTCCACAATTGCTCGAACCTTCGATCCAAACGGTTGGATCGCTCCTGTCACTTTTCTCTTAAAGTGCTTCATGCAGCGACTGTGGTCTGCTAACCTGTCATGGGACGAGGGGATTGCTGGTGACCTATTGAAGGATTGGTTGAACTTTTTCTCGTCTCTCCCTGATATTAACCACGTGTCAATACCTCGGAAGCTGGTTCCTGCGGGCAAATACAAGGCGTCTCTCCACGGGTTTTCGGATGCCTCGGAACGCGGATTCGCAGCTGCGGTATACTTGCGAACGGTTTCTTCAACTGGAAGGGTTGATATACGGTTGGTGTTAGCTAAGAGTAAGGTCGCTCCGCTTCGGACACGCATGACGATTCCGAAGCTCGAGTTGTCTGGTGCCGCTCTGTTGACTAGGTTGTTAAACCATACAGCTACTAGTTTACGGTCGGTTATTGATTTAGAAAACACTGTCTATGCTTGGACAGACAGCCAGATAGTGTTGTGCTGGTTGAAGGCTTCGGTTCATACACTTGAAGTTTTCGTGGCCAACCGTGTCTCCCAGATTCAAGGTTCTGAGGTCCCTCTAACATGGAGACACGTGCCTGGTGAGCTCAATCCGGCGGACTGCGCTTCTCGGGGATGCTTAGCATCGGAAATAGTTGATCATCAGTTATGGTGGGGTCCCCAGTGGCTCACCAAGAAAGCTTCTCAGTGGCCTCCCTCTCGCATAGAAGTTCCTCCAGGTCTCGTGGCTGCACCGGCGCAGTTCGAGGATCGAGGAGTGATTCAGGGGTTGGATTTGGATCTGCTCATCAACCGTTATAGCTCCTTGGACAAGCTGGTTAAGGTTACCGCCTGGATTTTGAGGTTTATTCGGAATTGTCGTTTGTCGGTGTCTCAACGCAATATGACACCTGTTGTGTGTCCCATCGAGCGGAAGAAGGCGCTGCTGAAATTAATTGAAGTTGTGCAAGCCACCAGCTTTCATTCAGAATTGAAGGCGCTAAGGACTAAGCGCCCTAAGCTTCGTGGAGCTATCGCTCGTCTTAGCCCCTTTGTAGACGGCCAGGGGCTGATTCGAGTGGGAGGTAGATTAAGTAACTCCAATTTACCTTATTCGGCGCGCCATCCTCTTTTACTTCCCAAGAAGAGCCAGTTAGTTGACCTGTTGGTGATGGATCGCCACATCGCAAATTCGCATTCCGGTTGCAATGCGCTGTTGGCATCCCTCCAGAGGGAATTTTGGATTCTGTCAGGGCGTCGTACGGTTCGGAGCGTCCTTTTCCGATGTTTACCCTGTTATCGGCTTAAGGCGTCTACGATGCAGCCTCAGATGGGAGATCTGCCTCCAGACAGAGTGAAGAAGATGAGGCCGTTTTCTGGAGTTGGTACGGACTTCGCTGGGCCTTTCATGATCAAGGCTTCACGTTTGCGGAATGTTAGGTTAATTAAGGCTTATCTGTGCGTTTTTGTCTGCCTTTCAACCAAAGCTGTACATCTTGAAGTTGTTGCCGACCTTACAACTGAAGCCTTTATTGCGAGCTTGGATAGATTTGTGTCCCGTCGAGGCTTACCCGAATTGATACGCTCCGATAACGGAACGAATTTTGTAGGTGCGGACCGTTACTTGCGGGATGTAGTAAATTTCTTGAACAATAACCAGGTGGATATTGAAACGGCCCTCTCTCGTCGCGGTATTCGGTGGACCTTCAGTCCTCCAGGATGCCCCCACTGGGGTGGAATTTTCGAGGCAGTAGTAAAATCGGCTAAGACTCACTTGATGCGCGTGATAGGGCAAACCTCGCTCACCTTTGAGGAGTTAACTACGGTATTTTGTAAAATTGAAGCGGTACTTAATTCGCGGCCGTTGTGCCCGCTCAGTTCAGACCCGAATGACTTGGAGTCGTTAACTCCAGGCCATTTCTTGATAGGACAGCCACTCAATGCGTTGCCGGAGTATCCCCTCTCGGATATCAAGCCTGGACGGTTGAGGCGATACCAGATGTTGCAGCAGATGTCCCAAGATTTTTGGAAACGTTGGTCCCTTGAGTATTTACATCTGCTCCAGCAGCGCTTTAAGTGGACGGATAGAACCAGTCCCCCTCACGTCGGTGACCTTGTGTTGGTTAAGGATGCTAACCTGCCGCCACTGCGTTGGCGTAGGGGGCGCATTGTTAATCTGTTTCCCGGTAAGGATGGGACCCCTCGGTCTGCAGAGGTTCTGGTCGGGGACTCGGTTCTCAAACGAGCGGTCACAACGTTGTCCCGGCTGCCAGTTGATTAGGGACAGGTAGGGGACCTGTCCGGGCGGGTGACTGTTCGAAACCAATCCGTTAGTTTTCGAATTCTTACCACGGCAACACGGGTCGCGATTTGACGGTGCCGTCGCGATTTGACATCTGTCACTTTGTCTTGCTTCTCGAACGGGACGGTACCTGTATATTGACGGTCTACGCTAAAGTTGTGTATCATCGCTAATCCTTATCCATTCCTGCCCTATACCCTTCTCCCTATGTGATACGGCGTGAGAAGACGAAGGCATCGGTTCCGGTGAGTGATTGCATGATATTTTGTTAAAATAGTACATACGGCGCCGCGAATCGCGGCACATGTTCGACGCGCACCTCGTGCTGGTTTCCGTAGCCCTAGGCTGCCACGAGGTCGCTGGGTTCGAATCGAACACCAGTATTACCAGTATTTCAAGAGAAAAGAAAGTTTATTTTCAATATGTACAGATGTAAGTCGTAATACGGTATTGGGTGTCCCGTTGTGTTGTCCACTGCATTGACATTGACAGCAACATAAACATAAGATGGTGATAAAAATTATTTGATAATTTACCGCAGAGATTTGTTTCTGTGGTCAAATGTCATAATAATTTACATGTCATAGTGTAAAGTTAATTAGAATAAATCCAGACGTCAGAGACAAAAGGTCGGATCTAATTTCAAACTCTTATATGACGAATTCGTGATTAGTTTCTTTTTGTGATGGAGAAAACGGTCTAAAAATCAATAGTAATTTGAAATGTTGCCGAATGTTGCAGTCTCGTATATCGGATCTTTCGCGGTCTGACGTCAAGGAGGCGAGGATACCTCTCGAAGCTGATCTTGTCCGTGTCGAGGTAGTTGATGGAGATGGGCGCTGCGAGGCGCTGCTGCAGCGCGCGGGCCGACGGCGCCGGGCACTCCGCCCCGGGCGCCGCCGGCTCCACGCGCTCGCACCACGCCGTGCCAGCCTCGTGGTCCAACTCCACCAGGCTGGCCGACCGACCTGCCGAGCGCCTTTATTGCTTACATAGGTGGACGAGCTCACGGCTCAGGTGTTAAGTGGTTACCGGAGCTGATAGATATCTACAACGTAAATGCTGCCACCCACCTTGAGATATGAGGCCTCAGTATAGTTACAACGGCAACGGCAACCGAAACGCATTACTGCTTCACGGCAGAAATAGGCGGGGTGGTGGTACCTACCCGCGCGGACGCACAACACGTCCTACCACCAGTAATTACGCAAATTATAATTTTGCGGGTTTGATTTTTGTGGAAGTCAATTATGCACATTTGTGCAGTACGTATTTCATTAGAAAAAAGGGTACTCGCCTGCGGGATTCGAACACCGGTGCATTGCTATATAATACTCAGTACCGGATATGAGTCTTTGTTCATACTTTAACAATCCCACAACAATTTATGAAATTATCGAAAAAAATTCTAACCAAAACCTTAGAGCTAGCTAAATAATTGTACCTACATGTTTTCAGAACAATTCGGACCCTCTTTTTTTAACTTTATACTTGAATCCTTTCTAAGTGCTTAGGCCAAAGCAAAGCGTATGGATGAAAGGAGTCAATGCAAAAATAACTTAGCAATGTGTATTTTAACATATAAAAAATAAAAAGAGTTTCACCAACCATACCTTGACCTCTGAATATGTAAGTTCGATCTCCCCTCTGCCAGTGATTGTTCTCGAAGCCTATGAGAGTCGTGTCCACGCGAACATTGGCACCGCGTTTGTACACTTTATATGTGTCGAACGGACACATTCTTGATACTAAAGGCACTGGAAATAAGATTTTATTCAAGTTACACACACACTACATAGTCATATTCATCAAATTTTGTTTTTGTTTTTTTCCTTCCTATCCTAGTAACCTCGAGGGGTAATTCTAGATTCACTCAAACTAGTAGGTGAGCTGACGGGACTCAAACCTGACGTTGTTGCTAACACGAACCCTAGCAAGAGCAGTGCTTCGCAGAATCTACTACCGGATCCGAAACGCGACTCACTGAGAAGATCCGGCGAGAAACTCAGTGGGCTGTGTCTGTGTGTTAATTTACTTGCCGAGCCCTTCGTCGCAAGCGACGGGTTCGACGAGAACGATAACCAGTGTTTGAGTACCTAAAAACACCATAAGCCTTAAAAAAATATATCGGCAAAAGCAAAATACAGTGTGTCTTAGAATTTTTTCTAGAAAAGCAATTGTTTAGTACGCAATGTAACACAATATAAATTGTGAAGCGCGGGGATGACGACATCGATGGAACGCGAGAAAAGACGGTCGCGAAATTTGAATTTCCTAAAATGACAAGTGCTTATGCTTACACATACTTTTATTTAACAGGCTCTTACCCCGATTTTCGATTTCGGAGAGGTTCCCCATATGTCAGGGATGATACACGCGACATGACTTCGGGTAACTAAAGAAATCTGTGTGTATATGATAATTGTCAAAAACAAAAAAAAATACACGCGTTCCATTACGTTTTTTTTCTACCTATTCTCTGGTAGCCTAAGGGACTATTTCAGTTACGTTCCGGTAGGTAAGCTCACGGGCTCAACCTGAGAGAGTTTACTAACATTGGCCCTAGTAAGAGCAGTGTTTCGCTGAATCTACCACCGGATCGGTATCGCGACCCATTGAGAAGACGAGAAACTTAGTGGGTCAACGTTGCATGACGTCACCGACGATAGGATTGATGTAGACGGGGAATGACATGATTAACAATTCGCGGGTCCACTTAGATATTAAGTAAAATTAACGAATTCAACCGTTCATGCTTAATAAGCTAAATTTCTTAAAAAAAAACAAATTACATTCCAATCAACCCAACATATTAAATAATTAAAAATAATGTATACCTAGTCATGTCATAAGTATTGTCACACAGTAAAAACTTTTCTTTTAGAATGCTGGCCACGAAAAAGTTTATTGAATTCGAATCTCGAATTGTTCATGAAAATAAAAATGTATACTTTTAGAATTTTTACTCATTTTTAAATATGGAGTAGACGCTTAAAGAAGACCGTGTTGCAGTTATTGCGTTGCATCGTTGCGGTTACGCGCCAATTAAAATTTTTAACATACTGAAAAATTTGAATATAACCAAAAGATTCGTTTATCGTACCATCAAACGATACAATGAAGACTCTAGTGTAGATGACAGGTCAAGAAGTGGTCGCCCTCGGTCTGTTAGGACTCCAGCAGTGATAAAAGCTGTGAAGGCGCGAATTCAAAGAAATCCCAAACGTAAGCAGAAACTGTTGGCCCTTCAGATGAGGTTAAGCAGAACCACGGTGAAAAGGGTGTTAAATGAAGACTTAGGGCTTCGGGCATATCGAAGAAAAACAGGACATCGTTTGAATGCGCGTCTAATGGACCTGAGACTGAAGAGATGCCGCGCTTTGTTGAAGCGGTACGCGGGAAAAAAATATCGGGAAATTCTTTTTTCGGATGAAAAATTTTTTACCGTAGAAGAGAGCTACAACAAACAAAATGATAAGGTGTACGCACACAGTAGTGAAGAAGCGAGCAACCGTATTCCGCGTGTCCAACGAGGTCATTTTCCATCCTCGCTCATGGTATGGTTGGGAGTTTCTTATTGGGGCTTAACAGAGGTACATTTTTGTGAGAAAGGTGTAAAAACGAATGCAGTTGTGTATCAAAATACAGTCCTGACGAACCTTGTGGAACCTGTTTCTCATACCATGTTCAATAACAGGCACTGGGTATTCCAACAAGATTTGGCGCCAGCTCATAGAGCGAAGAGCACACAAGACTGGCTGGCGGCGCGTGAAATCGACTTCATCCGGCACGAAGACTGGCCCTTCTCCTGTCCAGATTTGAATCCGTTAGATTACAAGATATGGCAACACTTGGAGGAAAAGGCGTGCTCAAAGCCTCATCCCAATTTGGAGTCACTCAAGACATCCTTGATTAAGGCAGCCGCCGATATTGACATGGACCTCGTTCGTGCTGCGATAGACGACTGGCCGCGCAGATTGAAGGCCTGTATTCAAAATCACGGAGGTCATTTTGAATAAACTTTAGTGTCATAAGAATCTATGTTTTGTTAAGTTCATTTTGGTATATGAATGGTTACATAATGAATAAACTTATTTCAATTATTTTACATTAAACATGTGACAGAATTTATGACCTGACTAGGTATAAGCATGCTGAGTTTGTTAAGCTAGTTTTTCTTGGCGCTTTTTTAGGCGAAACAATGAACGTGTTTTGAGATTCCACGAGTATGTTATAAACAATCACACGCTTCTCAAATTTCAGAGGATCACCCGTTAGGTCGATTTGAAGATTTCTTGATAAAATTTCATATAAATCGACCCAGTCGTTTCGGATTCCATGGAGAAAACATAAATATCAATTTCTATAATTCTATATTCTTCTTAGTGGTTTGCATGATGGGGCGCTTCACAAGACGTCGCCATACCAACGATAAAAATAAGAAAAATCTAGATTTCTAGGGGTTATTTTTAAAAAAATATAGTTATTTTATCTTCGTCTAGAGAAAAATGTGCTAGTGATAATAGCGGGAAATGCGAACCGTTGGCGCACCAAATAACTCTGTAAAACAAATAAGAGTGCACCGGGTCATTCTTGTCATTAGTGTATTCATTAGTGTCATTTATTCATTAGTGTCTTATCCTTTAGACCACAAATACAATAACTGGGTTCGGCAGCACGGAATAACTATTTCGTATATTACAAAATAAATTTATACATTGTCAAACTTAGATAATTACGACAAAAAGAAGACATAAGACTCACCCCAACTAGTGAATTCCCATTTCATCTCAACATAAAAATCGGGTGCCAGACTCAGCTTCCTCAGCAGCTCTGGGATACCACAGGAGCGTAGCACGTGGCGCTGGTAGTCCCTCCGAGATAGCACCAGGGATAAGAGAGCAGCGTTTCCTGACGAAGTGGCTTCTTGGACGGCTATAGAGGAGTTAAACCGTAGTTTCAAATATATGCCGTGCGATTATAATTACAAGTTAGCACTGCGACACGAATTAGTGATTTACGTTAAAAATTAAATTGAATTTGTCTTCTTTTTTTTTTATTGCATAGATACGCAATGAGTGGACGAGCTCACAGCCGACCTGGTGTTAAGTGGTTACCGGAGCCCATAGACATTTACAACGTAAATACCGCCACCCTCCCTGAGATAAGAGTTCTAAGGCCTCATTGTAGTTAGAACGGCTGCCGCAACCTTCAAACCGAAACGCATTACTGCTTCACGGCAGAAATAGGCGGGGCGGTGGTACCTATCCGTGCGGAGTCACAAGAGGTCCTACCACCAGTAAGTACCAGCAATTTAATAATTTGCGTAATCTCCAGTAGGGTAGTGTGTATTGTAAGCAAGCACGAATATGTATCAGCATCTCGTCTTGCCTATTTCTGACAATGTGGAAAAAGAGTTCAGTCACAAAGTTTCAACTATTTCAATTGTTATCTATATATTAATACGTAAAGCAAAAACTTTGTACCATATGCGAAAACTGCGCGGACGGAGGAGAATGAAATTTCCCACATTTATAGAGAATATAGAATAGAGTGCAGAATGCTAATATCTTTCTAAGCAATAATATTCTTTAAAATTATGCATAAAAATACATTAAATCAATAATAAAATATGACACACACTACCATGTATTTGACAAACACACGCATACATATATTCTTTTGTTTATTGTTAGTCTGTGGTCAAATTGAGAATAGATTAATATTGTTTGTCTTTGATATTATTTGTCTACAATGTAACCTTGGCGAAACCTAGAATTAATATAGAACCCATAGTCTTTGACTTTTGAACTTTAATAATGTTCAAACTAATAATTTAAATTAATTATGATCGAATTTCGACTACTGGGAGACCACTAGTTAGATAATAATATTTCATGTATAATACTCGACTACGACAAAGTAAACGGAGGTTTATAATTTAGCAGTGTGGTCGTATGGGTATGATTTATGTTAACGTCACATGTCAATCTAATTTCATCGTATATTCGATTAGAAGTCAGTTCAGAGGGTTCAAATTACTTTAAGCTGTTAATTGACTTAAAGTTGTCTCGTGTGAACAACGTGTAGACGACTTTATTAAGATTTTCGGCATATGGTTTTATTTTTAGACATTCTTCTTGCTAACACGTCAGAAAACATTATGGGCTCGCGAGGTCATCGAACTTTCATTAGGTAGTTCCTTTCGTACTACGATTTCAGTAAAGCAAATTCATATTATTATGGTAATATATTCTTTAGAATAACACGCACAATTTTATTTGCATACGAACAATCAACTAGATATTTTCAGCTTTATATTTTTTTCTAGTGAAACTCGGCTACGCTCCGCTGTGACTAATGACTATCGATAAATCTATATATGTATATAAAAACACCCATTTGTCGATAGCAAGGGTATTATGAAGAAAACTTTTCCTTAAGTACGAAAAATGCTTCATTTAACGGATTTTAACGTATTAAGTTTCAATTTGAATCGAATAAAGCCGGTTAGCGTGGTATGGACATGTGATGCGTAGAGAGAAGATGCATGTGACTAGGAGATGTATGGAAATGGTAGTGCAAGGTAGAGGGGGAAGAGGTCGACCAAAGAAGACATGGATGGAGTGTGTGAATGACGATATGAGAGAGAGAGGAGTGAGTGTTGAGATGACGGCTGATAGAAGAGAATGGAAGAGAAAAATTAGCTGTGCCGACCCCACCTAGTGGGATAAGGTGGAGAAAAAGAAAAAAGAAGAAAGCCCGTTTCAACTCAACGGTCGATTAGCGCAGAACCTTTTTTATTTTTTATTACATATTTGTATAATAAATACATTTAGTTTTTTTTTTTGATAAATTTGCATCATTTTTATTTTATTTTTATTAATCGTTTTTCAATCGAAATCTGAATTCACATCAAAAACATCATCTCGATCTTCTTTTTGGTAAAAATCGCATTCAATTGTTTATTAAGACAACTTTCTGAGGGTCTCTGGGCTATGCCTTATACTTGTGAATCCATTGGATACATGGTTTTGATTGGGACGCGGGTCCTTTTTACATTTAAACTAACCTGTCCATCCGTCTTTCTCACAGTTGACGTCGGCACCGGCGTCTATTAAAGCCTGGGCGGACTCTGTGTGCCCCAGAGTGACAGCCAGCAACAGAGGGGTTCGACCGCGCGGGTCCTTCAATTCTAGTTCTTCTTCTGTATACTGTAACGAAAAGAATAATGTCTAGTACTTACTTAAGTTTGTCTATGGAAACTTCTTTTTTTTTAAATTGTCATTGCAAGTAGAACGAGGCTACGGCCTATATGGCAAGTAGTCCCTGAATCATATAGTATAGTAGTCGTGGTAGCACCTCTTGTGAGTCCGCATGAGTAAGTATTCTGCCTATTTCAGCAGTAATGCGTTTCGGTTTGAAGGGCGGGGCAGCCGTTGTGACTATCCTGAGACCTTAGAACTCATATCTCAAGGTAGGTGGCAGTATTTACGTTATAGATGTCTATGGGCTCCGGTAGCCACTTAACACCAGGTGAGCTGTGAGCTCATCCACACATCTATTAAAAAAAAAAGAGTTCTCTACCTATTTAGTTTTTGTGATATACATGTACAATTAAAATGGCTTTATAATACTTTCTTTAGTTTTCGCGATTAGTAGGTATAATTAAGGTCAGCACTACATTTTATTCTATGCACAGTGACGTAAATGTCCAATTTTTTATGAAAGATCTGTTCATAATAGTTGGTACAATATTCAAATGTCGAGGACCACCGTCTTAGTCGCCGTGACCACGAAAATTGTAATGTATTTGGAACGTCAGAACATAAATGTCCCTATTTATCTAAAGACAAAAGCTCTATGTCTCACTTTTTATAGTACAACAGCTGTCCCTTCTTTGAATCAATGCGTCATTGTTTCGCAGCAGAAGCTCGATACAGACTCGGTAGCTCACAAGACACCCAATCTTAACGGTAAAATTATTTAAATTGGCTTATTGAGTTCTGCGATAGGATGCTCACAGCCGTTTTGTTGGATGTGGGGAAGGAATATCATCCCTTTTTATAAAAGAAGTAGGTGTGACAAATTTGCATTGTGCTACTGAATATCACTGTACAAAAATCAATCAATGTTCAAAACAGATAATTTTTTTTTTTTATTGCTGAGATGTGTGGACGATCTCACAGCCCACCTGATGTTAAGTGGTTACTGGAGCCCATAGACATCTATAACGTAAATGCGCCACACACCTTGAGATATAGTTCTAAGGTCTCAGTATAGTCACAACTGCTGCCCCATCCTTCAAACCGAAACGCATTACTGCTTCACAGCAGAAATAGGCGGGGCGGTGGTACCTACCCGTGCGGACTCACAAGAGGTCCTACCACCAGTAAAAAATTTTACAGGCTTGATCGTAATTACACAATGTTATACATTTTTTTGTGTTTGCGAAATGTAAATAAAACTGATTTTATGGTTTAATCTCATGTTTACTATTTTGATTTCATTATTTAGACTGTTTAAAATTAGTTACAAGTTTTTGTGGTTACTTCTGACGAAGGGGGTTTTTAACTGACATTTTAAATATTGTGCTAACTGAATATACGTGTTTTTGGTATGTATTTAATTAGGACTCCATATTGGAGGGCATCCATCTGTTTGTCAAATTTATTTCATGTTTGGAAACTTTTAGGTATTTTAGACTGTTTGGTTGATTTATTCAATACATGATTCAGATTTGAAAACTAAATAAATGATAACAGCACACACTTAAAGAACTGATTTTTTTTAAATCATATCAATCATTACAGCCTTTTGAATTGTTCTAAAGCTAAATACCAAAAACTTTTAAATTAAATCCATAAGGATGATTTGTTTTTTATGGCACTTCAAACGTTATGGTTTTAATGAGGCAAATTAGGCTCACAATTTTGTCTACTTACCCTATTAATTCAGTCAAATTGACCTTTATGAAGGGTTGCTAAGGCTTCTTTGTATTAATAAGATTTACGTCAAAGCATCCTGTTGGCTTCTTAGTCATTCTAAAACTTATGTGCCCTAACAGTTATGATGGCCAGTGTGTCAATATACAGTGAAATTAAATGAAAGCAATAATGACTATGGAAGGGCTCAAGACTTATAGGAATTTAAAATAGTAGAAATATGTATTTAGCAAATATGTACTCGACACCTGTAAAACTTCCACTCCAAGGTCAAATGTCCTGATTAACTAACTTTACTTATTATTATCTATTACTATGGTAGATATGGTATATGCATTGTGTTTATGGGTTCTGGTAATATCAGGTGGCACATGAGGTAATCAACTCATGGTGACTAATATCATAATAACTATTTTGGATTAATTTCCTTATTATCAGTAATTATCACGTAACACATATACAAATTGTATAGTACAAATGTGTTTAGTACAAAACGCCGACTGTAACATTAGTATGCAAAATTATTTTGTTTTGATGAAAAATAATAATAAAATAAAATAATGTCAAACACAGACCCACTACCTTTTTATTTTCCAGATTCGTCTTCAGCTCATCGTGCTGGTTGTTCCAAACCAACCAGTGTATTGGATAGCGCCTACTCACTTCATCTACAGTTAAAACCATTGTAGAAATTTAAAACTATTCACACTATACACCGAGTTAAAGTAAAAACATAGCAGAGGAAAATTAATCCCAGATTAACCTAGGTCCCTTCAATAGAACTGTATATCACGAAAACAATTTATTACTAATTAAATTCACGCTTCTTAATACCTACAACCTACTTTTTACTCACACAAAATAGTGTCATTATGTCAATCAAAACACAAATCAGTTGTCAAAATAGGCTTTTTATAGCAATTCTATGGTTATGATTATAGTCTTTTCAGCCAAAACTTCATATTAAGGTCTTTGATAAATATTTAATTGAAATTGTATAGTGTAATGAAATATGTTACAATAAAAAATTATTTTGATTTGAATCTATACTACTACTGACTCCTACCCGGGACCTAGAACCTGGAACTCATACACAGTGTGAAATCATTTTTGCCTCATACCATCCAGCTGTTGAATGAGATCCCCCTTTTATATATTTCTTGGCTGCTATGATGTCTTTCATCAAACGATATTGAGGAGGATGCAGAACAGTTGCTCGTGACATAAAGCGATAAAGAAGGTCCAGAATAAGAAAGAAGGATGTGACTCCCGGTCCAGACGATACACGACGTTTTTCGGCACACTAGAGAATGGACATTGCCTTGAGTCAAGACGGCCTCTATTGCACTGCAACATAGATAGACTCGTTTACTGATTAAGGCCATAGCCATACGCACTGACTCTTAGGATATCGTCCTATCGTGTTGCTGGACGAGATGGAAAATGTGTTAGAGCCAGTCATCGTAAATGGAGGTGTTTGTATCAGGGTCGGGATCAACTCAGGTCAGGTATGCAACATACGATACTTGAAACTCAGATACTCGATACTTGGATGTCGATAAGATGATTTCTTGAAAATTTCAATGTCTTTGATAAATATCGATCTTTATAGACATTTTTTTTGTAAATACCCAATATTTATGATGTAGGCAATGAGCTCGCCAGAACAAATAGAGAATATAAAAATTAAAACTACTGAATACTTGAGCGCCTCTTAAAATTCTTGTAAAGTCTACCGTAGAACTTGCATTAAACATTTCAAAACATTCAGGCTTGTTACATTTTTGCTCGACTAAATACGGAAAGCTTGACAGTGAATTTAGCATGGAGTTAATAAGTACCTACAACTGGAGTGCTGTCTAATGCCGAGAAATCGGTCTCGAAAGAGAATACTTTTTGGTCGCGGTGTCCTTGTCTAATGTGGTGACCATATAAAATTTATTTATAGGACAAAATTATACGCATGCATCAGTTTTGAATTTACCTTAAGTAATTCTGTGTAGTCCTATGTAAATACAAAACACGTGCTTGCAACAGTTTATTTATGTAAATTCAATTTTAAACATTGCTTCGTCGTCATGGTGACTTTTTTTCGACGCTTTTTTTTGGAAATTGCTGCGATGTCGAAAATCTAGCACTGAGTTTTGTTACAAACATCATTACCTCAGTTCTATTACTTAAACTTCTTCAAACTCATGTTTAACGTCCGAATACTCAACCGCGACTTGAATATTATGTTGAACTTAATTACGCAATTCCTACTTTAATGTACTGGCTAAGTGGGCCGTGCAAATTAATATTTGACACACTGAGTGAGACACAACACACATGGTCTGCGCGTATCGGGTGCTCTTTTCCTACATTCACATCTTCAATTGATTTAAAATTGCTTGTATTTTTACTTCTGTGCTATTTTCATGACACGTATATATTAAGTCTACTAGTTATATTTTAAGAAATACAACACAATGGGTAATAAAATGAAATGAACTGAAATTCATTTATTTGTTATATGTAGACAATTAAATAACTCTTAAATGACAAGTCAATACACATAACGCAATACACATAGTACTTGATCTCTATTTACAAAATATTGGTTATATTATATAATATTATAATGAAAAAAAAATCTCACATTTTAAAAATATATGCTCACACTAGTAAAAATTTATCAATGAATCTGACATATGGACGGATATTCCACAAACTGGAGAGGATTCTCGCTTAAAACCACTTACAATATAAGTGTTCACCATAATTACACGGAAACTTTCACGATTTTCGAAAAAAAACAAGCCACAAGCTGTATCAGTGCCCTTTTAACTTCGAACTACAAACGTAAATAGACGCCATTTTTCTTTTAATCCATTCATAGCTTTTTTTCGGTGATGCCAACAATTAATCTGGCTTCCCATCAAATTCAACATGAAAACCATCAGAAATTTACGTACCTACCATTAAATTTTCCATTAAACAGAGTTTTTATTAATATAGAACAATTTTTTTTTTTGTTAATGAGCTTTATTAATATATGATGTTCTACTAAAAATCAATATATATCATATAATCAATACTTCTTATATAATTTAATTTAATAAATTGTCATCATCAGAAACTAATTTCACCATGACTTTGTACGTTTCTTTTGAACCAATTTAATTTTTGACGTTGATGGAAATTCTAAATTGTCGCAACATTTTCTAGTTAAGTTTAAGTCACATCGTTTAAATAATAAGTATTTAGATATATTATTGTCATAAAATGTTTAAAATCCTGTAAAGTAGATTGATTTTAACCTTTTCGATAATTTTCAACAACGCCCAAGCTACTAAAAAATCCACTAACCACTAAAAGCCATTTTTGATAACTAAGACAGCGGTCCAAATTACGAGATTTTGTGGAAAATCCTCTAAGCTAGCAACACTGCTTTTTGTTTGTAAAATGTGCGAGAGGGACACCACCACTTAATAATCATTCTCTTTTCAGACCGTTTTTCCTTACATCTTTTGCTATTTAAAAATAAACTTTAAGCCATAGGGATAAAGTATATTTTTAGTTTTTATGTCAAACGAAGTAAGCACTCCAGTTAGAATAGTAACTCTATGGAATTTAGTCATTTAACAGTCAAATAAAAATGTTATTGTCAAAGTTCAAAGACCAAAGAGTAAAGTAGAAGGACAAATTTCAAGAAGTGAAAAAGTAAATATTATGTCAAATTCCCAACACAAATTCAAAACATCATAAAAACTGTTTAATTATGCAATAAAAATATGAAGAAAAGGCCCAATTTATTGTTTCGAGATGATTCGGTTTATTTGCTTCGTGGGAATTACGGTATAAAATCACTAAGATCAATAACATCAGATGGTAAAAAACTTGAAGTGAGTTTCAATATACTTTTTATTGTATGAATTATGTTTAAAGCATCAATGTTTGGTGCTCAAACATCTCATATGCGACCACTCAAACTATATATTGCGTATCGATTTTTTCTTTCGCGTGTTCATTTCCTCAGTGCAAGCTCGTAACCTTTATACATAATCGCGCCACTTCGATGAAGCGGCACGACACGAGAACCCTCTCATCGTGGCCGCCGGTAACTACATTCCCGATCCTGCGGACAGAATGGAAAGCAGTCGACGTCGCCCCAAATACGTCATTTCGGATCCTCCCGATCCACTAACGGTGCTTTTAGGTATCTCAAGCACCGATCATCGTTCTCGTCGAACCCGTCGCTTGCGACGAAGGGCTCGACGAGTAAATTAACCCTCAGACACAGCCCACTGAGTTTCTCACCGGATCTTCTCAGTAGGTCGCGTTTCTGATCCGGTGGTAGATTCTGCGAAGCACGGCTCTTGCTAGGGTTCGTGTTAGCAACGTCGTCAGGTTTGAGCCCCGTGAGCTCACCTACTAGTTAAGGTTACGCTGATATAGCCTTAGGGCTATCAGCTTAGGTAGGTAAAAAAATACATAATCTTATCGAGGATTATGTATGTTCTTCTTTTTATGTAGTCTTGTGCGGTATGTACATTAGAATTAATCGTACATCAGATTGGATAAATCCAGCGCATATCTATTACCACAACCTCGCGGTCTGCTGCTTCCCATGTAATGCAATTACTCAAAGTATCTTAACCCCTCATGACAATGAATCTAAAATATTTAAAAACCCTGTAGAGACTTCATTTTGCTCAACACTTTGAGCTTCTTAAGCAAGGAATCTTTGAAGCAATACTTTGTTTTTGCAACTTTTTCTCTTTCCGCGTACTGCTAATAGTAAAATTGTATGATTAGAATTGATATCAAAATTAGACTGTGTATAACTATAATGAAATTTTAATTCAGGATTGCTATAAAATATTAAAGATACCTCTGGGTTCTAAACAAGATGTAGTGAGAAAGGCTTTTCTAGAATTAGCCAAGAAGCATCACCCTGATTCGGGAAGCCCTGAAGCTGATATTGAGAAGTTTGTTGCTATAGAGAATGCTTTTCGAAAGTTAAGTAAACATAACACTGGCCAAAGCAGTACCGATGAGATTGAACAAATTGTTTATGACATAAAGGTAATCATATTTTTATTATTTTTTAAAATTTACTTGTATGTTTTGGTGGTTATCCATCTTTTTTTATTACATGGACAGTATGAAAAACTCACTTGATGTTAAGTGGTTACTGGAACCCATTGATGTAAAACTGGAGAATTGTGATCTAAGTCTCAATTTTATAGTAATTTTGCAAATTGTACTAATTGTATGGTTCAACATTATCATGAAAGTCACATTGCTGAATATGAGTACCTACATTGGGTATTATATCCTTAAGGCATGACAACTTGCATAATCACAGTTCAAAAATTTCCACATTAAATATTTAGTTTATTTATGTCAATATTGAAGTTTAAAATTGGTGTAAATTCCTGTATTCACACAATTTATCTTTAATTAATTCCAGCACACAGCTCCGCAGCACCGTCAATATTTAAGTTTTGAAGGTGTAGGGCATGGTACCCCATACCAACGTGAAAGGCAATGGGCACAAGCCAGGGCTCAACGGGCAGCCACAAATGTCATGGAACACAGAATTTCAAAGGCAGTTGCTTCTGAGAATACATTAATGAAAAAAGGTCAACAATATGAAAAAAAACATGATATCAAAACAAAATATGGTTTTGATAGGTTAGTGGAAGATTTGATACAAGAATCGATGTCAAAAGGAGAGTTCGAGAATTTAAGTGGAAAAGGAAAGCCTTTGAATACAGAGAATAGGAATCCATATGTCGATTTTACTACTCATAAACTGAACGAGGTAAGAGTTTGTACTCAATATTGAACAAAATTACCATTGGTAAGATAAAAAAAAAAAAACTAAAACTCAGTCATGCTCCTTGGTGACTATTACATGAAATAAGTACAATTATTGTATGAAAAATCCAAATTTGCTGAAAGTATTCCGGTTAGTAAACTGATGTCCAAACATTTTGTTCTACTGTTTCTGCATTAAAACATTTAAGGAATGACATTTCTGAATAATAAATTAAATAATACTGCATTTCACGAATTTCAGGTTCTTGTCAATAATGGTTTCACACCAGAGTGGATAACAATGAGCAAAGAGATTGACCAAGATGTAAAGTTATTGAAAGAGGATATAAAGTCTGAAAGACAGTACTTGGGACCTTATCCTTTATCTACAGAAGATTTGATTAAATGGAACCGGATCTATAAATGCAATTTAGATATCGCTAAATCGATTAACAAAAAAATAAACACTTATAACTTAATAGTGCCCTTGATCAACAAGCAGAAGTTCCATTTGGATTTTGACAAGATTTGCGACGAGATACTTCAAAATGGCGCTCATTCTGTTGAAAAGAAAATTACTCAAGAACATTATGTTCAAAAAGATACAATCAGTCACGACGAGGATTTGTTTAGTGTGTTTTTCAAGGCAGTTAGTGAATTATTAAATTTTAGTAAGAAGAAGATTGACAATACGAAACAATAATTGTTTTTATGGCTTAGTTTTTCAAACTCATAACTTGTTTGAAATAAATGAAAAAATATTTCTTGCTAGTTATTATTTGAAATTCGACCATATCTAGAGAACTGAGAGGAATTCAATCAAATCTATCTTGTTAAGCCTCAAGTCACTGCTACTGCTATCATCATTAGTAGTAGAAATATCTTCATCCTACCAGAGTCCCATGCACACATTCTTCCTAACCACCAGTTCCATATATCCATGAAGCAATCTCCTGTTTCAGGATAGTACAGCTGTCATAATTATTGCAGCAATTTGAAACTTCAGTCTCGTTTCTGAAACCAGACAACAGCTTTCATGATGTCCATGAAACTCTACAGGTGTTGTGATAACAAACCATTCTGTGATAACAAATGAATTTATATGCCGTTAATTTATACCTGTTGTGTTAAAATAAAACTAATACCATGAATTTAATAAGTGTATTTTATTTCTAACAATCATAACATATTTCCTTGTAAAAATTTCATAGTAAACAAGTGTCCCTAAAAGATAATTGTGAGATTTTAATTATACATTTTAAAACTTTACACAACATTAATGATAATGTAACACACAATTATAATGATATACAAACTAATGTAAATTTATAAAAAATTCGAGTTATTACTTCAGCCCAGTGGCACACAGACGACGAACTTAAAATCTAAATGCTTAAGTCTGGAATGTACTGAACATTTTAACAATCGATAATGATCGATTGATAAAATCAGGCTATTTCAAATGAACGCGTATCGCGTTTGAAGTCTGAAACATATAGCTGTCCTACTCACACCCGTGTATAACTGCCTTCGCTATTATGAAACACTCGTAACTCAATACGTACACAATGTTCCGGGTACTGTCGACGGAGATTGAAGAAGAAATTTGTAGCTCTGAACAACCTGTCAGATAATTTTTCTCTAAATATATTGTCTGATAAATTGTCTTATTACGTCATACAATTTATAATTACAATTCTGTACGCCATTTCATACGTTCATTCCCAAAGAGCGGGTATGATTACGCATTTAAAAATTCGTTCCGAGGGTAGTTGTGTATTTGTGTTAATTTCTATTCGTTCGCTTGCACGTGACGAGGTAGATATCTCGAAATCAGAAGCATAAAGTCGGATCTAGTGTTTGTCGCAAAATTCGTTTTAATTAATATTAATTTAGAGAAATATTTTTAGAAAGTGTCAAATATCTACGAATCATTAAAACCGATTACAACCTATACAATACGAGTGACTCCGCCCGGCTTCGCGCGAATTATACCAATTGCTCTGAAAGTGCATTATGGTAATTATATTTATCAGAATAGTGACAATTAATTGTATATGTATGTTTGTTACTCATCACGCAAAAATTACTTACCGTATTTGGATGAAATTTCATACAAATGCTTTCTAAACTGGATTATAACAGGTTTCATTTTAAACACAGTAAATGTCATGTGTGAATGTGTAACAAAATTTGGCGTTGAGACCGCGGACACAGCTTGAGATATTCAAACATTGAAATCCGACTTTATGCCTATCATCTTAAGATCCGTTTTAAGTCAGCCGCTCCTACCGACGCTGCCGTATTAGATTCCAAAATTTCTATATCCTTTTTTGGACTGTTCCAAACATTTTAGGCCAGAATTAGTCCAATAGGACTTGTCGTTCTCAAGTAACGGAATTACTTACCAACGAACACCAGTGTGCTTAGTGCGAGTTTTTTAACGTTCTCGATAGCGTAAAAGTTAACACAAATTTGTATAGAGTTGGATCGTTTGCCAACGTATGCCGCTAGGGGCGCTGTTCTAACTCTATACAAATTTGAGTTAACTTTTACGCTATCGAGAACGTTAAAAAACTCGCACTAAGCACACTGTTCACTTTTATATCTATGTGTTATTATCGGGCGTGTGCCGGCGATATAATTCATTAACCAGTGTTACATTACACGGATATAATAACTGAGAATTAATTACACGGTTGCATTACACTAACTTAAGCTTTGACTTTGGTTATGACTTCATTACCCTAGACCGGCAACCGAGCCCACGCCGACCAGGTGTCAAGCGGTCCGTGGACAACACTACGAAAACGCCGCCTTTACCTCTCTCATTAGAAATATGTTCACATGTATTACGTACTTTTGGGGTGATCGAGTGGGGGCCACTTGAGGCCGCCCCCTGCCTAGAAACATGAGCTTGAAGTCTCAATTGCCTTAAACTTTTTTTTTATTGTCCTTGTAGGCAGACGACGAGGTAGAGGCCCGACACGTTGGACTGACCAGATCCGCACTACCCTCGACACCACAGCTCACGATGCTCTACACTCGGCGGCAGATAGAGACAAATGGCGTGGAATAGTCCGCAATAAACTCTTTTCGCGAGGAGGTGGTCACGACGCTCAGTATTGAGGAAACCGAAGCAAGAATAAGAAGAAAGGTAGACGAGCATACGGCCCACCTGATGGTGAGTGGTTACCGTCGCCCATGGACTGCAGCAATGCCGCTGCAGCAATGATAAGGGTGTCGATGGTGGCGTTGCGTGTTTGCCGGGCCCGCGGACCGCAGCGGGTTACGAGTGCCAGAGCAGCACGCCCTGCGCCGTGAGCCGCACGCGGCCGGTGGCGAGCAGGCGCAGCGCGCGCGGGTAGGCGCGGTGCTCGGCCTCCAGGATGCGCTGCGTGAGGGTCTCCTCCGTGTCGTCCCGCAACACTGGCACGCGCTCTTGGACTATGATTGGACCCGTGTCCATGCCCTCCTGGAACACAATTCATTCGTAATCACTATCCAAAACAGAATCGTAACGTAATAATTTTACGGTTCAATGGTTGTAGGACGAAGGAAACGGCGAGTAAATTAACCCTCAGACGCAGCCCACTGAGTTACTCGCCGAATTTTCTTACTGGGTCGCGTTTCCGATCCGGTTGTAGATTCTGCGAAGCACGGCTCTTGCTAGGGTTTGTGTTAGCAATATCGTCAGGTTTAAGTGAACTCACCTACTTACTAGCCCGGTGAAGCTGACATGGTCTCTCAAGACCGATTAGCTTAAGAAGGAAAATAAAAGGTACGTACATCGACGAAGTGCACAGTGCAGCCCGACTCGGCGTCCCCGGCCTCCAGGCACTGCCGCTGCGCGCGCAGGCCCGGGTGCCGCGGCAGCAGCGACGGGTGGATGTTCACCAGCCGCCCGCGCCACCTGCAACCCGCGCGCCGCACTCCTCAGCAACACTACACTTTACACTGCTGGTAGGACCTCTTGTGAGTCCGCACGGGTAGGTACCACCACCGCGCCTATTTCTGCCGTGAAGCAGTATGCGTTTCGGTTTGAAGGGCGGAACAGCCGTTGTTACTATACTGAGACCTTACAGCTTGTATCTCAAGGTGGGTGGCGCATTTACGTTGTAGATGTCTATGGGCTTCAGTAACCACTTAACACCAGGTGAGTTGTGAGCTCGTCCACCCACCTAAGCAATAAAACAATACTGTCGTCATGCAACTGAGACTTCGCCCTCGTGACTCAGCTTCCATTCTGATGTAGACACATGGCGACCATACACGCTAAGTTTTGCATTATGGTTTTAACTGTGCATACATAACTGACATGTATAACCGAGTTTCATATTACACATACACGTTAGGATTTGCATGCACAGTTTTGCCATTAACTCTTAGTTGAACTCCGTGACGTTGTGTGTAGGACGCCAATACCAAACTAGAATGGACGACGACGGTGTGATAGCTATACTTGACTTAACACTTGTTCTGCAGAACACAAAAAGAAAAAAAAAGGCGCTGTATGACCTACATACTGGTTATCGAAAAATGAAAGCAATTCTTCCACGTAAACTTGATAAATGAATTGATTTTACACTAACAAATTACAACAATTATATACGAATGAAATTTAATTTTAATGACGCATAAAATTAAGAACTGGGAACTGCGGTAAGCAAACTCGCTGGACAACACACACGCTGGGTTGTGCTCGCGCGCACATATAACCTAACGGCTTAAGATATCAATTTTGATAATTACTCGGTTGCATGTACACGCACCGATGATTGTACAGTTTAATCACATACACGCTAAGGCTTGCCTGTCGGTTATGCATGCATGGTTAAAACCATCATGCAAAGCCTAGCGTGTATGGTATGGTAACGCAGCAGGACTAGCTTGTCCGTTCTCGTCGAACCCGTCGCTTGCGATGAAAGGCTCGACGAGCGAATTCGAATTATCCCATAGATACAGCCCACTGAGTTTCTCGCCGGATCTTCTCAGTGGGTCGCCGAATTATCGCGTTTCCGATCCAGTGGTAGATTCTGCGAAGCACTACCCTTGCTAGGGTTCGTGTTAGCAACGTCATCAAGTTTGTGCCTTGTGAGCTCACCTACTATTTGAGGCGACGCTGATATAAACTCTCACGGCTATCAATTTAGGTAGGAAAAAAAAAACTAACTTGTGCACGAACTCTGCGGAGAGCATCCTCATGTAGCCGGCCAGGCACACGATGTCGATGCGGTGCTGCTCCAGCGCGCCCGACACCGCGCGGTCGAACTCCTCGCGCGACGCGAACTGCTGGTGGCTCAGCACCTGCGGGGGGAGGGGGGGGTGTCACACGATGCGGAGGAGGCGGACCCCGCGCCAACATACTCAACGCGCGTTCACGTCCAGGGTGAAGGAATAACATTATATCTATATATTAATAATACGTGAAGCAAAAACTTGTACCCCTTTTTATGAAAATTGCGCGGACGGAGCAGTATGAAATTTATAGAGGATATAGAGGAAGAGTGCAGAATGTTAATATTCATTTTAAATTATGCATAAAAAATATGTACATTAAATCAATAAAACAGTATATTACACCGCTTGGGAAGGAAAATAAGAAAACAATTACATGTGATCTGAGGTTTAAAACATTACACACACTACCATGTATTTGACACAACACATACATATAAATGTACTCTTTATTTATTGTCAATTGTCAAACTTTTGTTTTTGTTTAAAGTCATGGTCAAATTGAGAATGGATACAATATAATTTGTTTTTATTAATATTTGTCTAAAGAGTAGTCTTGGCGAAATCTGTGATTATTGAAGTTTATTAATCTTTGACAATAGAATCATAAACTATTATGATACTAAACTATAATTAAATGAAATTATTGAAATTATAAATTTCAATTAATTATAGTCAAATTTTGACTACCAAAGGACCACCAGTTATTATTATTACAACACCCTCTCGACTCACCAGCGTAGGTATCCCCGCCTTCTCGGCTCGTTGCAAAGCAAAAGCGTCCTTCTTGTTAGAGACCACAAGGGTTATTTCGGCGCACATGCAGTGCGCGGGCTCGCGGGTCGTGTCGATGAGCGCCTGCAGGTTACTACCGTTGCCGGATACTAGGACTGCCACCTGAATGAAACGTCATCTGTTATTATTTTAATGTAATGAAAATTCAACCTTATGTCTTGTGACTTTTGGCTGCATTCACGTTGTCACATCCAACTCTTCCGACAATAACTTAATACTATAGTGTGCGCGGAAGCGCTGGTCACCGCCTGAGTTATGTGAGCGGCAGGGCAGGCGAGGTAGGCAAACGTCAATATTAAAATTAGGTACCCATTACATTAATTCTAACTTGTTATTCTGAGATTTATTTGCACTTACATATAGTATCGTGTGCGTCTTGTTAATCGCGCGCTCCCCTTCAAACCCTTCAAACCAAAACGCATTACTGCTTCACGACAGAAATAGGCAGGACGGTGGTACCTACCCGCGCGGACTCACAAGAGGTCCTACCACCAGTAGATGGTTGTCGTTGGTCGTTGGTGCTTTGATCTTATTTATTACTAGCGACCCGCCCTCGCTTCGCTTCGGAAACTGTAATTTATTATTACGGTTTTACATAACAATAAAACCGATATTATGTGCCGAGAAGGAAAACATACAGCATTGTATTATGAAGAAGCAGTGTGTACTTAACTTAGATTCCTTGTCTATGTCCAACCATAGACCGTCAATTTAGTTCCATCTTTAGCCGCTAGGTGCTGCCAGCAAGTATAAAGGGAGCGCAGCCATCTTTGATCTTCATAGTCTTCACCAGGAAGAACTTCCTGCAATGCTGTATGTTTTCCTTCTCGGCACATATCGGTTTTATTGTTATGTAAAACCGTAATATTGATGTGCCTTTGGAAAACATACAGCATTGTATTATGAAGACGTGTTTGTTATCTGCTGGTGAAATTATTAAGCACAACGCTATGATGAAATAGGTAAAGCCATAATAAAATTATGAAGCGCAATGATAATGTTCATAATTTATATAATTATTAAATCGAAAAAACAGTTGTTAACTTCCACGTTAATTCAATAATTAAAAAATATTTATAAGTTTGTAATAAACATTTTATCTTGTATATACAAGAAAATGTATAAATTGTATAAATGATGTATATACATCATGTAGAAGTAAATGTGTTGAAAAAAAGAATCGTGAGGATCTTTACGAAGCTCTATTATTCGGCAACAATTATTGTAAACGTTTGGATGATTTGCAATTGCCTCTAGAAAGTATTTCGTCCATTGGTTCATTATCAATCCATCTCAGAGGCTACTGCTTATCTACCACTTCTTAGAGATGCGTTGATGCCATTACCTCGTAAGGTTGAACGAAGACCAGTTTCCAATTACAGTACGGGATGCCGCTTTTGTGACAACACACATAGTTAGAAAAAAGTCCTTACGAATCTTACCGGGCATGTCTTTTGTTTAGAAAGCACTTATGCAGATTATTGACGAAAATGGATTTCAATTTTAGACCCAAAGACTGGTATCAGAATGATGTTTTTCTCTGTTATCAAAGAAACTGTCTTTAGAAATGTTGAGCAAAGTAAGGTCATTAACTCTGCGTCCCGTAGCCAGCAACATGGTTGTTGGTGTCCTTCAAGCTACATTGAGGCGTGATGTGGTGGCTGGGTTTGAAGAAAACCAGTTTAGAACTATTCTCGGATCTCATGTGAATGGGACTACACTTAGTAAAATTGTAATAAGTAGTTGAATTTTGTTTAGCTATTCCGATGGCTTTTTTAAAATAGCAATTTTTATTAGAGAGCTTGAGAATGTTTGCTGTCCTACATGTATTTCGCCCACAGAAAGTTGACAGCGCTGCTTTATGATGCAGAAGGATTGTTTTATAGGCAAAATTTTCTTTTTGGAAAAGAAGAAAGAATTTGGCAACATCTGCAGACTTAGGATCAATTTTAAAACTGTAGCACCATATGCACCATCTTCTAGTTGCTGGTAAGTATGCTGACAAAGTGGATTGACACCAGCTAATTTTCAACAAATCTTCTCCTGTTTAGACCAGTCATTATTTGTACAACCTCCCCCCCCCCCTTTCTAAGCTTTCAGGGTTAATGTTTAACCTGTGGAGGAGGCAGGTTTTGGATTTCGTGCGAGTTATCTAGCGTTCGGGATCTGAGGGCTTGGAAACCCAAATGCTTTCGCTCAGTCTGGGAACACTACCAGGTAGGTTCCCTAGACACTGTTGAAGTGAGTCAGTACTTTGGGGAGAAGGTTGAGAGGAGGAATTCTCCATGCTAGTTGCATCCTCTACGGTCTGCTGAAGGTATCCAATCTTGGTCGGCGAATGGGTTTATATCCGGATGACCCCACTTTCGAAAAACTTTTGTGGTCACTTGTGGTAAAAAGTGCCATTTCGCAGGTTGATTTCCTCGTGATAGCCTGTCGGCTATGATGTTGTATCTCCCCGAGAGATAAGCTGACAGTTATCTTGAACTTATCGCTTAGGTTTAAAAATCGAAAGGTCAACGTTAGTGAAATACTTTCAGATTCATTTTGATTGTCACTACCATTGCAAATAGCTCTTTTGTGGGTGAGCAGTTTCTGTTGTTGAGCTGACCATAGACAGGACGTTAATATTTTGTCTAATTGTAACCCCTACCCATGTCCGAAGCTTCCGTTGCCAGGAAATGGTTGGTTTTGGGTCTCGGCAATGTTTGACATGTGGCTCCGCGTCAGCACTGCATTTGTAACCCCTACACATGTCCGAAGCTTCCGTTGCCAGGAAATGGTTGGTTTTGTGTATCGGCAATGTCTAACATGTGGCTTCGCGTCAGCACTGCATTTAATTGTTAACACATGCAGGATGGCCTGTTTTTTACCCCTTTTCTTGAAACTTCGCAAGAAAATTTGCAAGTTAGCATAGATTGATGTAATTCCGTCAGAGTTTGAGCTAGGATGTTGTTGAGTGGCCACTTCGTTTCTCGCAATTTTCCATCGAATCCCTAGACATGTCATCTCTTGAAACAGTGTACTAATTGATTTTTTGTAAGGCTGACTTGGCAGCCCAAATAATCCAAGAGCTTTACAGCTTATGTGGCCTGAAGACTCAACTTGGACTTCTTTTGATGGACCTGGTGGGATTTGCGTAGGTGGGATAACACTCAACATCCCTTTGCACGCAATGTTTCCGCGACCGAGCATGCTATGCAAGCAAAAAAGGTGTATTTGTCTTCATGGACCAAGAAAAAGTCGCGTAGGTAGGTTAACATTTGACTTCCCTATGTACGTAAGGTCTTCGCGACCGAGCATGCTATGGGAGCAAAAACGTTTATTTGTCTTGGTGAAACAAGATCATGTCGTGTAAGTAAGCTAGCACTTCGATTTTGCACGCAATGCCTCCGCGACCGAGCATGCTGTGGAAGCAAAAAGGTGTATTTGTCTTCAAGGACCAAGAGAAAGTCGCGTAGGTACGTTAACATTTGACTTCCCTATGTACGCAAGGTCTCCGCGACCGAGCATGCTATGGGAACAAAAACGTTTATTTGTCTTGGTGAAACAAGATTAAGTCGTGTAGGTAAGCTAGCACTCGACTTTGCACGCAATATCTCCGCGACCGAGCGACCGAGCGACCGAGCACCCTATATAATGGAAATTGACATGCCAGCCCAGATAATCCAAAACCTTCACAGCTTCTGCAGCCTGAAGTTTCAACTTGGATTTGTTTTGGTCGACCAAAAGGAAGTCGTCTAGGTAGACTAGCACTCGAGTTCCTTTTGCACGCAAGGTCTCTGCGATCCAGCATGTTATGGAAGCAAAAAAGGTTAATCCAAAAGCTTCACAGCTTCTGCAGCCTGAAGTTTCAACTTGGATTTGTCTTGGTCGACCAAAAAGGAAGTCGTCTAGTAGACACTAGCACTCGAGTTCCCTTTGCACGCAAGGTCTCTGCGACCCGCATGTTATAGAAGCAAAAAGGTGTGGCTCTGAAGCCAGACCGAAGGGTAGGCATGTCATTTCATACTAACTCATAAGAAGGTACCGATTCCTTCCTGGAGGTACTGATACTGGTACCTTGGTACTGATCCTCAAGAAGTATCGACGAAATTTTGCGACTGATACTAGAAAAATATTCCTGAGAAATGTTCAATTCTATCATTCAGTCCCCTGGGTGGAGAAAGTTTGGTACCTAGGTGTCCGAAAACAGTTTAGGTGTTTTATCTTTACGACCTTGTTCAACTCTCGAAGATCCAAAATTGGACGCATTGATCCGTCGCTTTTCTTCCGCAGAAAAAAGGTAGTTTTTTTTTTTTGTTTTTTTTTATTTTTTTTTTTTACGGTATTTGGTAACCATACATGGTTTACAAATTATTACAATTTTGGTGGCACTCAGTGCCTCCCGTCGGTGTCTTCAATTGCCCCCCTCTGGATTGTGCCAGATGTTACAGACTATGATTGTTTATAATGTTTGGCTTACCTTTTGTACGAGATCGTGACAAATAGGATTGTAGCCCTCCGAGGGACTGAATAGATTTCAATTTACTATTATCAAACAAAAATTCCTCAATGAGTGGTGCGTTGGCAACAGGATACTTTGTTAGAGACCACGGAAATTAAACTTTGACGTGTTATTTCTATACATACGGCCCTTTTTTCCGTATACAATTTAAAACGCTTTTTACGGGTAACTTGTACGACGGAGACGATTTGTCAAAGTTTTCAGTAATTATGTTACAAAGATTATTAGTTTAAATCTGTTGTGTTTTTGTCAAAATTTCCGTATTGACGAGATCAATTTGTTTACAACATTTTTCGTTACATTCAATTGTTACACACAGTTGATGCATTATTAGATTTACAACGTCACTGACCTGGTGGGATAACGAGCCGATTCGAAGATCGACCGTTACCTTTGAATCCCGTCGTTTCTTACGCAGAGGCTCCTTTTGTTCTTTTTCGCTTGACGAGCTGTTCGAACGCGAGGCGTCTCCATCGCGTCTCGCCTGGACATCTTCCCTCTCGGAAATTATGGAGCTTGACTCAACATCACCTCCAACAGATGACGCGTGATTCATGGCGTCCGATGATAGGATTGGTAAATAATACTCGTAATGATTGCAAAATAACACTCATAGAAACACAAAATAAATATTTTTTGCAATTAATAAGAAGTCGAATAAATATTTGTGGACTTGCGACTTCACAGTACGAAAGTACACAACGCTATGAAGATCAAAGATGGCTGCGCTCCCTTTATACTTGCTGGCAGCACCTAGCGGCTAAAGATGGAACTAAATTGACGGTCTATGGTTGGACATAGACAAGGAATCTAAGTTAAGTACACACTGCTTCTTCATAATACAATGCTGTATGTTTTCCAAAGGCACATCAATATTTATTTCTCCACTATTTAATGTATGTTATTATACATATAAACCTTCCTATTCAATCACACCGTTTACATCGCTGCTTGGAGGAGTTGAGTGTGTCGTGTCGCTGGCGTACCTTCTTGTTGTGCATGAGCGGCATCCTGCGCGTGAAGTCCACGGCGGAGGCGAAGTTGTCGACGAGCACGCGCGCGCCCCCCGGCGGCCGCGCCTGCAGCGAGCCGATCACCATCGCGCCGTACGACCGGCTTATGTTCATCACCTAGAATAACAACACAGGCGTCAATCTATTAGCGGGGCCCGCCGGATCCAATAGGTTCCGCGAAGCATTGTTCTTGCTAGGGCCAGTGTTAGCAACGTCCACAGGTTTGAGCCCCGTGAGCTCACCTACTCGTTAGGTTACGCATAGTTTGTCAAGGCTACCAGCTTAGGTATTTTATTATTATTATTTTATTGCTTAGATGGTTGGACGAGCTCACAGCCCACCTGATGTTGGGTGGT
Organism: Bombyx mori; assembly: GCF_030269925.1. Lineage (NCBI taxonomy): Eukaryota > Metazoa > Arthropoda > Insecta > Lepidoptera > Bombycidae > Bombyx > Bombyx mori. The sequence goes on from NC_085114.1 coordinate 2,026,224, forward strand.
TACTGGAGCCCATAGACATCTACAACGTAAATGCGCCACCCACCTTGAGATATAAGTTCTAAGATCTCAGTATAGTTACGACGGCTGCCCTACTCTTCCAACCGAAACGCATTGCTGCTTCACGGCAGAAATAGGCAGGACGGTGGTACCTACCCGCGCGGACTCACACGAAGTCCTACCACCAGTGTAAAAGTAAGAAGAACAAACAAAGGTAAGAAGAACAAGAGCGAAAAGATCGTACAACAAGAGATAACTGTTCCTGCGTCTGTATTCAATGGCTGGTGTGGGTCACACTACGGTGTCTATGAAATCCATCGATTTCTTGCAACTACTCACGCGTTTCATTACAAAACGATGTACTCTAAATCTGTTATATTAACGGCCTTTCCTACGACTACGAAAAGCTTTTCTGTTATTTCCTTTTTTGGGTATTCCTATAATTTATAATTATAAAAACAAGGATATTTTTCCACCTCAGAAACAAATTTAATATTAAAAAATTGCTCCGCCATCTTGGAAATCGCCGAGACTTATGTAGCGAAGATCTCGACAGGCAGGTAGCGCGCGATTGGCACGACGCGAGTCGCGGGATGAATGTCGGCGACGCGACTCGTGTACGAACCTCAATGGATTTCTGTGGCAGTAGTCACTTGGAGACTAAAATCGTTGAGTATCGAAGATTTGCGTAGCCTTGTGTACGAAGGGACTAAACGGCGTCTCATATCTGTGATCTTATTAACAACTACAAAACCTACTCAATGAAATCATTTACTAACTTCAGCAACATTACTATTTTTATGTTAAATCAAAGAATCCAATCATGATATAGATACAATCTTTGTTATACGCTATACATATACCAATTATTTTTTTCAAGCTTTAAAACATGGCTGTATGGGTAGGGCTCCCTCAGCCTGCCCATGCGACTTACATCAGCCTGGTGCTCTGGCGACACGATGAGCACCATCCCGATGCCGCAGTTGAAGGTCTGCAGCATCTCCTCGTCCTGGACCGCGCCCGCGTCCGCTATCCACGCGAACACCTGCATCAGCAGTCACTTAATACTATGTACTTGTACGGTTTAATCTCTTTTACGATTTTGATTCTTCTCGATGATTTTGTTAACTACCGTCCAATTTCGTTCAACAAAAGTTCGTTGCCCGTTTTCTCAAAATTAACAAATTGCATTAAATCTCCTTCAACCACTCATGTCTTCAACTATCAAATAAGATTTTAAAGAGCCGGATTTTTCAGAGTGGTGTCTGTCTATATTATCGAGCACCCTGTATGTGTGGGCTAGGGGCGGGTGCACTGTTAACTCAACTCATGTCTTCAATTATCAAATAAGATTTCACAGAGTCGTGTCTATATGATCGAGCACCCTGTGCGTGGGCTAGGGACGGGAGCACGCACCGGGTGCACGTGCCACCAGTGCGCGTTGAGGCGCGCGCGCACGTGGTCGGGCATGACGCGCGGCAGATTGTGCAGCAGTCCGCCGCCCGTCACGTGCGCCGCCGCCTTTACCAGCCCGCGCTGCACGCCCGCCAGCACCGCGCGCGCGTATATGCGAGTCGGCTTGATCAGCTCCTCGCCTGCAAATAACAAATTTTTTTAAAGTTATTTTATGACCTGGTAACTGAGACCTTTAAGTGATGTCTTAGTTTAATTTATATTCTTATTTTTATGAAAAATGATAATATGGAGTGAAATGAAATGATAAGAGATGATATGGGATGAAATATAATCTCAGTAAAATGGTGGTCATTTACTGAATTTTTTTCAGTGGACTTTTTGGAGGATACCGAGAAGTGACGTCTAGCGACTTTGTTTTATTTTCCCACATTTGTATAGTTAATAAGCCACCGTTATTACACATTTAAACCTGAAGAAACACTAAATAGACAAAATAAAATAAATTGCACAACTTCACTCCTCGCGTTCCCGCCAAAAAGTCGCACACAACACACAGTGCTCTACATAGATAATACACATAAATTAGTTATAGATAACCAACTCAAGCACAAAATTTTTTACGGGCGTCGGCCACTAGATGGATTCGTTTCGATTACTTTTTCATTGTTCCTGTAGAAGGCAGTAACATATTACCTATCCTATATTTTATTTTTAATGAATAATTTTCAGAAATCACTAATTAATAAAATTTAATCAATTTGTCTATAGTATATGTTTTTTTTTTCTGTGTTTAGTTAAACAATAATAAAATGACAAAACTTTAACTAAATATAAGTTTAGGGGCATCCGCTACAAGATGTCGCTAGTTTCCATACAAAAAAAATCGTCTTAAAGTATCGCAGTTTCAGGGCCCTGGTGTTCTTCTAATCGATAACCACGTTCACACCCAAATGGGAACCCAGAGTGAGGGGTAACCCCCCCAACTTCTCACAGCAGGTAAGCACCATACCATAGTGCAAAGCAGTAATGCTCACCCAGAGTGAGTCCCTCTGCACTGAACGGAGCTTTGTCGTTGAGCGTGAGTCCGGCCTTCTTCATCAGCTTGTGTATGAGGCTGAACCCGTTGCTGTGTACACCGTTGGAAGGCAAACCGATCACAATATCGCCCACCTACACATATAAATATATAGATAATATTTTTAAGGTTTGAATAACGATCAAATCATTTGACTCAACGGTTTGAGTCACGTATCAAAAACGTTGACGGTCAAAATTCTAAAAAGGCAAAATTAATATGAACTGATCCAGAACCAATAAGAATGGTGTTGCTATAGTATTGGAATATGATCGATTGCCATTGAGATACAAGATAGAGAATTAAACGCTCACTACTATATCCATTTTCATAACTGTTACTTATCTTGGTTTACAACTTCATTTCCATTGTCAATGTCAATGACAATGTCAACAATTATGACTGAAAAGAATCAAAAGTTTCATTTTCTACACACAAACGTTTCGTATTTGGTTCATAGGATCAAAGTAAGTACTTTAAGAATCTTACTCTGCTGTGTTCGATGTTTTCCCAACACACCAGGCCAACAGATTTAAGACATAAAACAAGAACACATAGACACATTTTGTTAAAATATCTTAAGAAAGGTTAATTATTAAAAGACGCGCTTAAAAGCAAGCCGAAAGATTTAAATATATTTTTTAACTTTGCACTGGGTATTAGGTTTCACTGATTTTTTTTCTCGTCCGTCTCGTCGTTAGTGAAAATTTCATTGAAATATTCCGTTACATAAACTAATAGAAACTCGTTAGAAATATAATAATATTATGTGTATTGGTTCGCAGTCAGTGGACTAAGCAGAGGAATAGAGGCTGTCTCTTTCGCGCCGAGGTATCGGCAAGCTTGGCGGGAGCGAGACAGAGAGACAGTTTGTGCGTACGTACGTTGATGTCGTTGATCTTGGGCAGTATGTTGGCGCGCTCCACGACGCCCAGCGCGAAGCCCGCCACGTCGTACACGCCAGGCTCGTACATGCCGGGCATCTCCGCCGTCTCGCCGCCTGCAGACACACGACCATGTACGGAATGCGGCAGCGTCACGGGACGCGTGCGGGCACTGTGCGGGCGCGTGCGGGCACTGTGCGGGCGCGTGCGGGCACTGTGCGAGCGCGTGCGGGCACTGTGCGGGCGCGTGCGGGCACTGTGCGGGCGCGTGCGGGCACTGTGCGAGCGCGTGCGGGCACGGTGCGGGCGCGTGCGTACCGATGAGCGCGGCGCCGGCCTGCCTGCAGCCGGCGGCCACCCCGGCCACGACGCTGGACGCGACGGACACCTGCAGGGAGCCGCACGCGAAGTAGTCCAGGAAGGTGAGCGGCGCGCCCCCGTTGCACACGATGTCGTTGACGCACATGGCCACCAGGTCCAAGCCGATGCTGTCGTGCTTGTTAATCTCTTGCGCTATTTTCAGCTTGGTGCCCACCCCATCTGCTGCCAGCACCAACACCGGGTCCTGGGGATACGACAAGGACCTTAAATGACGCGGGTGAGAGTTCAACCCGTAGTTTATCATATTGTAGCTGGTAGCCATCATAGAACCCAAGAAATTTGACAGATGCCTGAATCTCGGTTACGTAATTTTCAAGATAAGCTTGCATATATACAAGTTCCGAACAACAACATTCGGACCGTCGATGGAAGCTCCCTTTATCGTATACCTCTAAAATATGAAAATGGGTTCAAAAACCCTTATACTTTAAGCTTCTTTGGTGATCAACACCACACTTCTACTTTCTATATTGCTGCGATGCACAATTTCCACTTCCTTCCAAATCCTACTCTAATTTTGACAAAATTTCCAAGTGCCAAGGTCTTCTATCATACAAAGCATAATCGAAGACAGAATCGATTTATTTCACTAATTCTTAAAGTGGCAGTAGAGAAGGTGTCATATGAAAAGACATGATCAAAGTTCTCAAGATAATGTAGCGTCACATGTGGGCAAGATTTGAACTGTCAAATTAATACCCTTCGCTTCCAATCTCATGTGGCACTTAGCAAACACGGATTAAAGGACTTCATTTCAGAACCTAATTGTGTGGGCGCTATGGATGAAGCGCACCTAGGTTCCAGGCGGTAGGGATAAACTCTCCTTTGATATTTGGCAGCGCGATGGTTGGAAAAAGACTATGGTCATAAAAACAGCTCCTCAGAGTACCGAAGAGAAGAAGCCAATTTGTATTCGTGAATTCCCTCAACTCTAAGAGTTCTTCCCTCTTTCTGCCTAAAATTGAATTCAAAATATTTGGAGTAAAGATCGCTTAATAAAAAGCCCTGTAGTTCGAAGTGAATCCGAAACGCAGTCTTGACTGACCTTAAACTCCTGTTCCACGGCCTTGAGCTGGAAGCAGCCCCCGAAGCCGCCCAGACCTCCGATAACGCCCGACCGCGTCGTCGACCTGGAAAAGTGCATATATTTTGGTGAGGAGCTAGGGCAGATGCTCTATCCCTTTCGCGCAAAGCTACAGAATTCGTGTCGAAAATGTACATAATGACGTCATAGTTCTGTACGGTCCATTTATTTAGCATGAAATATATTATAATTATAACCAGACTCCTAAGAACGGACGTGCAGGGAGGCGCCGCACAAGGGGGCGACTCTTCAAATATCAAATTTGTTTCTCAAAGTCTAGTGGGGTAAGCAGGAAGGTAAAGGAGGGGATGACACTGTCAGTTTTACGGGGTGTAAAGCGGTCCTGGAATCCAAATGGTGATATCTACGGGCTCTGCAGCGGCGTGTCAGCAGACGGTCCGCGGGCCGGTCTAGCTGCGGCTGGGCTCACCTTGCCAAGGGTTTGATCATGGAGACCAAGGAGTCTCCAGCTTCGATATCGACCCCGCTGTCCTTGTACGAAAGCGACTTCTTGGGCAGCTCGCGATCAGACAGGTACGGAGCTTTCAGAGGGGCCATGGCCTCCGAGAACTTCTCCACGACCACTTGGTGCCCTCCTGGAGAAATAAAAAGCCTTTTAACACTAATCTTGACTTTCATTCCTTTTGTTGCTTATCTAACAGTAATCTGGAAATATTTATTATTATTATTTATTGCTTATGACTGAAAGACCTCACAACAGACCCGGTGTTCAGTGATTACGGGGACTTGTAAACATGAGGTTGATGTCTCAACTGAGTAAGTTGTACAACTGTTTCGCGGCAGAGTTCGGCAGGACCGCGGTACCTACTCGTGCGGGCTTACTTGCGGCCTACCATCGATAAACGGGTCCCATAGTTTGAATCAGATACATTAAGACGTTTGTAGTAAGAAAACAAAATTAATCTACAAACGACGCGTTAGCTACACCAGTGGAGGCTGGCTATGCCGCAATATCGTTGAAAAATAAATATTTTTGTATAAATAATAAATATAATAAATATTTACTAACAATCACGCCACGTTAACTGGTCCCGTGATAAGTTCGTAAAGAACTTGTGTTACAGGTACCAGATAACGGAAATAAATGTAAGATTTTTATTATACACATACATATATTTAATATACATCCATAACCCTGAAAAATACATTTATATTGATCATACAAATATCTTCCCTTGGCGGGATTCGAATCCGCGACCGCCTTATGTAGTGACCATGTCACTTACCACTACACCAGACGGCCGTTTTTATTGTATGAACATTGTTTATCATAATCATAACTATCCATTTTTATTTTGCGATTGTTAGGCGAATATGAGTTTTATTGTAAGCACCCTTACGAAATCTCACAAATGATATAAAGTAAGTACCACGGTCTTGAATGCACAAGATGTAGGAATTTCACGCATTTGAATAAGTTTTAGTGTAAGTCAGTTTCACCTTCAGCCCCCATCTCCTCGAGTACCCCGATGACGTGTAGATCTTCGACGGACGCCAGCAGCTCGTCCACCAGCTCAGGGTCAGCTATGACCACCATGCCCACCCCGCAGTTGAACGTGCGAAGCATCTCGAAGTCTGAAACGACGCCTGGAAAACAAACCTTTACTTAAAAATATAATAACTTAAATAATTAATAAAAAAATCTGTAAAATAGCAACCCTAAAAATTAACCTTTTTTAATACTGGCAATACTGACAACGATATTAAGTCAAAGTATTAAATTTACTGTGTCGTCATCGGTTGTTGATGCGTGTGCAAATATGCAAGTTAATGTCATGTTTTGCAGTCGATGAAAATTACTTTGCAAGATTTCTTTACACGTGTTAAAAGAGAATACACTCAAAACGGTACATTTACATGAACTTCTGAGATCCAGAGGGTCTCAACGGATTAGGCATGGGAGGCTCTACCCATGTATCTCTTAACTGGTAGCTTTATAGTGTCTTTAGGGTTCGGTAACAAATGAACATGAAGAGAAGATAACAGTTTTTTTTATTGCCCTTGTACAGACGAGCATACGGCCCACCTGATGGTGAGTGGTTACCGTCGCCCATGGACTTCAACAATGCCAGGGACAGAGCCAAGCCGCTGCCTACCGAGTGGAGCTAGCAACAAGAGAATAATCTCACCCTTAGCCTGGAGCCAGCCAAAGATCGGCTTGATGCGGAACTTGGTGGCGTCTAGCTTGGCCTTCACGTTGGGCGGCAGGATCCTGGGGATGTTCTCCAGCAGGCCGCCGCCGGTGATGTGAGCCAGGCCCTTCACTAGGCCTTTCTTTATCGAGGGCAGGAGCGCGTTGACGTACAGGCCCGTGGGCACCAGGAATTCTTCTCCGAAACTCTTGTTTGAAGTGCTGAACGGAGCCGGCTCCTCATACCTGGCCGGGGTATGGGTTAGTAAATAGTATTTTTCAAATTTGTATGGAAATTTCAGAACGGGAACTAGAGAAATCGCATCTAGAAAACCGCAGCCGGGCACGTACTCATTTGTACGTAGGGCTCACGAGCGCTCATGGTCCTTGCTATATCTTTAATATCATGGCCGTGGTTCAGATAATTGAAAGCGGCTACAATAATTACGACTGAATTTATCGAAAATAACATTATTTATTTCCATACAGATTATCAAGGGCTCATGACGCATCTTCTGATCTGATCACAAATTAGATTGGAAATCTCATACAGACGGACTGTGTAAACGTGTCAGCTCTTCGGCCTATGCACTCTTTAAATTATCCTCCATTTTAAGCACTGACGCCTTACTAACTGCATATCGTGGTGTAGTTGAGTCCTGTCTTAGATATGGAATAATTTTCTGGGGAAACTCAACGCAATAATATCAAGCTTTTAAGACACAAAAAAGGTGTTTAAGGTCTATGTCTGGACTGGCAATAGTCGACAGCTGCAAGTCATATTTTGGAATATTATATATATATATATATATACAAAGTTGTATCTTTTGTTAAAACTTGTCCCAATAGATTCACCAAGATGTCTAATGCTTGATTTGGAGAATTCCATTACGCTGTGAGTCTGTACATGAAGGCTGGCGAAATGAAACGCGAGAACTAACTTGTGGCCCGTCTCCGCCATGATCTTCTGCACGAGGCTGTACCCGTTGCTGTGCGCGCCGGTGGAGGGCAGCGCCAGCAGCACGTCCGGCGGCGCGGCGGCGCGCGGCAGCTGCTTGCGGTTGTCCACCACGCCCACCGCGAACCCCGCCAGGTCGTACTTGCCCACCTCGTACATCGACGGCATCTCCGCCGTTTCGCCGCCTGGTACCGAACCAGGTTAGAGAGAGAGCGAGAGAGAGTATTCTTTATTGTACACCAAAAAAAAAACAATACGATACATTAAATACAAAAAAAGTACAATTGGCGGTCTTATCGCTAAGAACGATCTCTTCCAGACAACAAGTTTTAGTAAGGATCCCTATTTTTTTACAAAAAAGATTATGACCTATGTCACTCGGGAATAGTGTAGCTTCCAAACAGTGAAAGAATTTTTCAAATCGGTTCAGTAGTTTCGGAGCCTATTCAATAAAAACAAACAAACAAATCTTTCCTCTTTATAATATTAGTATAGAAGTATAGATTAATATAGAGGGTCGGAGCGGCGCGGGCTCACCCAGCAGCGCGCAGCCGGACGCGATGCAGGCGTCGGCGATGCCCCGGACCACGGCGGTGGCCACGTCCAGCTGCAGGCGCCCGCACGCCATGTAGTCCAGGAAGGCGAAGGGCTCGGCGCCGGCGCACAGGATGTCGTTGACGCACATGGCCACCAGGTCCTGGCCGATCGTGTCGTACTTCTGCATTAGCTCAGCTATCTGCGAACGTAGCCGTTTTCGTACCAGAATTGTAGTTTTGTTTGCCTTCTACTTATCAGCCCATAGACGTCCACTGCTGGACATAGGCCTCCCCCAAGCCTCGCTACAAATTTTTTGTTAGTCATTGGAGGTATAATAAGATGCGCCTTCCGCAAATATAGTCGTTTCTTTTTTTTTTATTGCCTTTGTAGGCAGACGGCATACGGCCTACAATGGTGACTGGTTATCCGTCGCCCATGGACTTCAGCAATGCCAGAGTCAGAGCCAAGCCGCTGCCTACCAAAGTTGCGAATTTCACAAGGACTATATGCCTATGGGATGGCATCAGTAACTATTCGGCGCCGCGGTATTAAGTAACGAGCTACTTGAGGATATTATTTTTGCAACGTTTGTAATTAATGGAATGAACTTTCTTCCCTGCTTTTATTGCACCGCCAAACCTTGGCGGAAGGCAGCGTTTGGCTATGCCCCTGACATCACCGATACGCACGTGTGACGGTAACCATGAATAGTTATGATATACATGACGGTAGAAATCTGGGTAAGTCGTAAACTTTTTTTAAAACCAGCTCCGAATTCGACCTTATCAAATTACATACTACCACTTCTTGATTTTTGTCTCATCTTCTAAAGTCTCAGCTCTTATCTTGCGCAGATATCTGTTGGGGAAGGTGGAGAAGGTGTTGGGGATGTGTGCACAATTCAGTTGTAGCTTAACTTTAGTAACTGATTAACACCAGATGCGCTGAGAGCTGTTTTGTATGCTAGTGAAATGATGTAATGACCTTCAGCTTAGTGCCAACCCCGTCGGTTCCCTGCACTAGGACGGGGTCCTCCCACTTCTCCCCCATGGCGGAGAGCTGGAACAGGCCACTGAAGCAGCCGAGCCTGCCCAGCACGCCGCGCCGGTGCGTGGCGGTGGCCAGCGGCTCCATCTGGCGGACCAGGGTCGCGGCCGCGTCTATGTCTACTCCGCTTTGAAGGTACGAGAGGCCGTTGATCCTGGGTCAAGTTATTTACTCTTTATATCAACGCTTGAAAGGCAAACGTGACTAAGCGACAATAACTGCTTTGTACATAAATGATAGGCAATAACCATATTCGATGCGCAAAAAAAATATATTTCTAGGTCTATTAAAATCATTTCAATCCTAGAGCTAGATTCGTTAAAATAGAATTCTTTCAGGTATTTCAACTTTAAATTAGTCTACTGTAAAGTTCACGCATTGTCGCTTAGTCACGTTTGCCTCTCAAGCGTTGATATGTATTTTTATAGGGTAGAACGGATGTGGATTCTTCTTAAGGCCGTTTAGGCTTTATTTATATTATGTTAAAGTTCTTTATTCAGCGTATCATGCTCACGAAACATTTCTAACCCAAAATGTTATATAGAAGCCACGGTATTTAAAACGGAGGAGGTAAATCTTTATGACTTGCAAATTCATCATCTGTAAACTCTTTCCCATTACATAGCGCATCGACAAAATTGTGTTCTTTTTCACGCAAAGCAGTTTCGATTTGTTACGAGACATCGCGGTCTACATAAATCATTACAAATAATGTCTACAATCTAAAATTTCGTAGACCCGACGTCTCCTACACCAAATATTAACCAAAACATGCGAGACTAATTCTTTTAAAAATACGGGTATAATTTAAAAAGTGTTTTAATCATTTAGTTAAATCTCGTTCAAGGATTAACATAAATTCTATTGAAATAGTTATTCGTTTATACAAATTTGAAGCGCTTTAAGCCCCAACTCATCAGATAATAATTAGCCCTTTGACTGCCATGTGGGTCAGAGGTGCCCTACGCGGCGCACTGAATTAATTATGTCCGTGTATGTTACGATGTTGAAATACGAATCCGAAGATACTGATAATGAATCTATTTCTTAGAGACCTAAATGTCTAAAACATACATTAAAAAACAAAATTAAGCAAAGTTGCCTAACTTTTAGGCGCTTAGGAACATAAATCGATATAATTACTTTAGTGCGGCTCGTAAGGCACCGGTGACCTACACGGCAAGCAAAGGGTTAAGTATTTTCAGGCACGAGACAAGGATTTAACACCAATCCAAATTTACAGTTACGTCAAAGAATTAGCAGATATTTCGAACCGGGATACAAATAAAATGACCATTCTGTATAAAATGATAAATGTTTATTAAAAAAAAAAAACTATGACAATCCTTACCAAATATTTTAATCCTAGAGGCAAAACTGACAAATGAAAACATACGAATCATTAGTTCGACACACGAGAACAAAATTTTACATTCGACAACGACAAATAGATTTGATTGATTACAAAACAGAACCAAAACAATTAATGAGCACAATAATCATTTACTGAAACATGCTGGGGAACATTCAAAACCATTTATTGTAATCATTTCATACAAATATTATTCAAACTCATAAAACAACAAAGGATTCAAGAAGAAAAAAAAAACACATAAACACAAGGATTACTCATGCAAATATTTTTATTTAACTCGAAAACCCATTTAACATTATTTTACACGATACAGAAAAAATCCAATTCCATACTTTATAAGCTTATATGGCAGACGAGCTGGGAAATTGTGAAGTAGAATCGTCGGCTTGCCATTAACAATGTCAATGCTAGGTCGCCAAAGGGACACTCGTAGGTAAATACTGTCATTATATACAATATTATTTAATCGGTTGTTGAAACAATTCGTATATAACTACCCTTACGTGTGTAAGGTGAATATGACTTTCAATGAATTTGGAAAATGCGTTTTATTACGAACTTGTAACACGCGTGAGTCAATATCTGTGTGCTTAGTGCGACTTTTTTAACGCTCTCCATAGCTTAAAAGTTAACTCAAATTTGTATGCAGTTGGAACAGCGCCCCTAGCGGCAAACGTTGGCAAACGATCCAGCTCCATACAAATTTGAGTTAACTTTTACGCTATCGAGAACGTCAAAAAACTCGCACTAAGCACAAAGAGATCTGATGACTGGGAGCCGGCTTACTCTTCGACCAAGGTGAAACCATAAAGTGTATTTTACTTCGAAGATGGGTTTAAAATACGTCCTGTACCAGTGATTACGCGAATACGTTTTCGCGAGTAACGGTTTTATTACGTAATTTATGTTATTCGTTCGTATTTTAGTGCGGGTATGCTCGACCCATCCCGCCCCCCGGTCCACTTACTTGGTGAAGGCGCGGTGTGCGATGTCCTTCCGGTAGTGCGCGCCGGGGAAGTCGATCATGGAGGCGGCGGCGGTGGCGGCGGCGGCGGCGGCGCGCAGCGAGGCGGCCCGCGCGCACGCCAGCAGCACGCGCCCCCCCCACGTCACCAGCGACCCGTTGGCGCCGCGCCCCACGCCGCTATGGAACACTACTATTTCCGGGTTCGCTTGCACTTGGGACAATCCTGTTATCATATTATTTTCATTTGAGATCAAAGCACCAACGACCAACGACAACCATCTACTGGTGGTAGGATGTCTTGTGAGTCCGCACGGGTAAGCACCACCACTCCGCCTATTTCTGCCGTGAAGCAGTAATGCGTTTCGGTTTGAAGGGTGGGGCAGCCGTTGTAACTATACTGAGACCTTAGAACTTATATCTCAAGGTGAGTGACGCATTTACGTTGTAGATGTCTGTGGGCTCCAGTAACCCTTTAACAACAGGTGGGCTGTGAGCTCGTCCACCAATCTGAGCAATAAGAAAAGGAGGAAGCAGATTTTATTTGTTACATATTATAATTTACATTTTGTTAGAGTTGGCTATATGGCGACACGGATGACTCACCGCTAATCACGCATCCCTTGGTCGAAGTTTCAGGGTAGCCCTTGGAAGAGATGACCACCCCCACGGCAGACATCTTGGTGTTCCATTGCACTTGCATTTGTTTCAGGGTGCCGTTGACGCAGGCCTGAAAAAGAATTTGGTTAACTTTCCTGTCACGCTGACGTGCCGAAACTCGGTCAGGAGGTGCAAAATATATTTAGTTCACATTATCATATTGTTTCATCGAATACCTGTAGGCAGGGTGAACTGTAAGCCCTCTTATCTATTACCATAAAAGAGTCATGCGTCCTAATTTAAAATATGGGGCAGCCATTATAAAATTCAATAGAGATTTCATCCTGTTTTTTTTCCTACCTAAGCTGTGGTGAGCTAACCTAGTTGAGCTCACGGGGCTCAAACCGGAGTGATGCTAACACTGACTCTAGCTTCGTGCGGGTGGACAGATCAGTTCACGAACTCAACCTGAGAGAATTTACTAACACCAACTCCAGCAAGAGCAGTGCTTCGCAGAATCTACCCCAGGATCGGAAACGCGACCCACTGAGAAAATCCGGTGAGAAACTCAATGGGCTGTGTCATCCTCGTGTTCTAATGTGGGCACGTGTTCACGTTGTAATGTTTGTGCTCTGAGAACCAATTACACAGCAGGTGGTCTGTGAACTAAGCAATAGCAAAATATATTTCATTACCTTCATCACTTTATAAAGGTCAGAGTCCATTAAGGTCATCAGAACCTGGGTTTCAGGGTCACCGAAACGACAGTTGAACTCCAGCGTCATGGGGCCTGATTTGGTGACCATCATGCCGGCGTAGAGAACACCTGGAAAAGTTAAAATGGTTGTTGCTGCGTCGTGCCACTCACAGCAAGGCAAGGGATTCTGACTGATCGGTAATAGTCATACTATTTCATTTCTAAGTCTATACATTAACGGGCTATCCCTTATTAAAGCGCTTTTATAAGATTGACCCGTATCTATCTATGTACCTATCTGAATATTTTAACGTAATTTTCACGAACCACAAAAAGTTTACTATTGCACTACCACAAAAATTATTCGGAATGCTTTAGACTTAACCGATAGATGTTTTGTGACAATCATTACCAAACTATTTTGGACAAGAGGCCCCCTTCTTCTAAATGAGCTGATATCTCAGACTCCCTAAGCCAAATTACATAATTTTCTTTCTGATACAAAATAATTACCAATTTAAAAACTATGCGGTTTGTTAAGTTTCCGTGTTGCAAGTGCAATTCCTGTTCTTTAGCATTAAGTACCTCTTGACCTTTTGCCTTGTTCGTAAATTACGTTTTCTTGCTACCAGTGGTCACATTTTTTATCACCACCGCTGATAGTTATATTAGTAGATAGTTTTGTTGCCTTATCACCATATTTATGAGCATTTATACACCATTATTAGAGATTCAAGGGAGACATCTTTATTCTAAATTGTATTTGTCTGGCCGAAAGAAATGAAACTGGATCTAGTTTTGGTAGTTTAGATAGAGTGGGCGAGATATCTCAGTCATTTTTATGATTTTTGTCCCTAGTCCTTGGTCACTGCAAGAAAGGTACGCCCTCAGTAACACCGTACGAAGGTGCTCTGTCGTGGCGTGCAACCTCTTTGACGGGACATAAGACCTACAACGACTAGACACAGACTAAGACAGACATTTGACAAGAATTCAAAAATAGAAAGAAAAATGGAACGAGGGCGTACGTGACTAGCGGCAGGCAGTACATTTTTTGACTTCATTAAAGACGGACACAAACGAGACGACAAGGAACGAACCGACCGTTCTCATATAAATACAAAAAAGTCGACAAAAGAACAAATCGACCGTTCAACTGATCCTTCGACCATTCAAGTGGTAATCGACCGTTCAGTGCTCCTTGAATAATCTGTACGGACAGTGTCGATTAGTAGTGGATGTTACAAGCGCGGGCAAAGGCATCCTTTTGGCTACCGTCGTTCTATTGCTGGGCAACTAGCAGTCTGACCGGTACTGGCCTGCCATGCCAGACAGACCTCACCAGACGGTATCTCTCGACAGTTAGCGGCAGGGCACTTTGGAAGGTAACGCAGCTATCTCGAGGAGTTACTCTGTTAAGTGGTATCGACGTTATATCGCTGGGCAACTAGCAGTCTGACCTCAAGTGGGTACTGGCCTGCCATGCCAGACAGACCTCACCAGACGTTATCTCTCGACAGTTAGCGGCAGGGCACTTTGGAAGGTAACGCAGCTATCTCGAGGAGTTACTCTGTTAAGTGGTATCTACGCCACTCCAAGATCAGCCTTGTTGCTATCATGATTCGAACGTTCCCCCTTCGCAATAGCTGGTTTAAAAAACAAAATTTGGGTTTTGGCTTTTTCCAGGTTTGATATGACGATGTGATTTTCAATCTTCAGGTTTATCTGTCGAACTTGAGTTTCTTTTTCGGTTTGCAGTCTTTCTTGTTGCCTCCGACTGGATTCTGAATTATCACAAAATTTGACGACAGCATATAGCGTCGTTTTTCTTGGAATCATCTTGCTCACTGTACCACATTATATATATATATACACACATTTATTATATTTGTCACGGATAATAATGTACAACATTTATCTAGTAAAAAAAACATGGC
Organism: Bombyx mori; assembly: GCF_030269925.1. NCBI lineage: Eukaryota > Metazoa > Arthropoda > Insecta > Lepidoptera > Bombycidae > Bombyx > Bombyx mori. The sequence continues at coordinate 2,041,328 of NC_085114.1, forward strand.
CACATTATATTTCCGTTAATAACAAAATAAAAGAAAAACATTCTATTATATAAGAATGAGCGATAATGACGAGAACATGATGTAATTCACTTATTGAATGTTTCATAATGTTCAATGTTTTCTATAATATGTATTTGCCTCAAAGTTTAATTAAAATTTTAATATCATTGACCTTGTTTTCATAAATGAAACAAAAAAAATGAAAACATTATTTTCGAGGTTCGTGCGAGTCGGACATACAGTAGGTACAAAATTAATTTACATTTGCACGTTTGGGTTTTGCATTTTAAAAAAAGCATAAACAGAGCTTTGCTTGGTTTTTTTTTTTTTATAAATTGTGTTTTTTAGAAATTATATTTAAATGCGAATTACATATTGATAAAATAATGAAATATTCCAAGATCGTTTAGGCATTTTTAAGTGAACACGTGAGTTAAAAAGACACAAATAATATAAATAAACAATTCATTTTCTTGGTCTAACCTTAAACTAAACACTCATTGGCTTCGGGTGGCTTAACAACGCCATCTGCTGAAATAGCTTAAGTGTTATTGTCTTTAAAGCAGTTAGTTGCTATCAATTATAAAAAAAATAGTATTATTATTCGCCAATAGATGTCGGGAAGAGTCATAAAGTTGATTATTAAAAACACGAATAAACAACATTTTTTGAAAATAAATCGTAGCTGGATTGATTTATCGGCCCCGAAATCCCCTGTATACTAAATTTTATGAAAATCGTTGGAGCCGTTTCCGAGATTCAGATTATATTCAGTTTAAAGGTATAAGATATAGATAATGTGCACAATATACATAATGGGCGGGCGAAATCCCGTCCCACAGCCCACCTGTGTGCTTAATGCGAGTTTTCTAACTTTTCGATCGCGTAAAATTTGACTCAAATTTGTATGGAGATGGAACGGCGCCCCTAGCGACAAACGTCTTCCAACTCCATACAAATTTGACGCTAGAAAACTCACACTAAGCACAGTGTGCGTATCGATACAGATGCTGCCTTCAGCATCGCCATCATCATCTTACCCGACGCCCATTTTATAAATCTGCTAATTCAGAGCAGAAACTAATCAAACCAAGAACTCCGTTCTGAAACTAGCGTTGTTTCATTCGAGAGATATTTTTTTATGTATATATGGGTGGACGAGCTCACAGCCCACCTGGTGTTAAGTGGTTACTGGAGCCCATAGACATCTAGAACGTAAATGCGCCACCCACCTTGAGATATAACTTCTAAGGTCTCAAGTATAGTTACAACGGTGCCCCACCCTTCAAACCGAAACGCATTACTGCTTCACGGCAGAAATAGGCAGGGTGGTGGTACCCACCCGCGCGGCTCACAAGAGGTTCTACCACCAGTAATTACGCAAATTATAATTTTGCGGGTTTCATTTTTATTACACGATGTTATTCCTTTACCGTGGGAGTCAATCGTGAACATTTGTTGAGTACGTATTTCATTAGAAAAATTTGTACCCGGCTGCGGGATTCGAACACCGGTGCATCGCTTCAAGAAGAATGCACCGGACGTCTTATCCTTTAGACCACGACTACTTTAAATTCATGAAATTAGCAACACTCTCTTTTGGCTTACGATAAAAATCATATTTAAGATATCATAACTTATTCACAAGCGACTTTCGATTGTTTCCTACCAAAATTATGCCCTTTAGGTCGGCATCGATTTTCTGACATGAATAACTCACCCTTCAAACCAAAAGGCGCGACTAGTATGGGATATGTAGTTGTAATATTTACAAAAAGGTACAAAAAATCATGCTACATTCAAAATAACAAAAAATATGTCATTATGTAGCCCCGCAAATGATTGCCTAAAGCGCAGCAATGTGTGAGCAAGATTTTTTTTTATTGCTTAGTTAGGTGGACGTGCTCACGGCCCACCTGGTGATAAGTGGTTACCGGAGCCCATAGACATCTACAACGTAAATGCCGCCATCCACCATGAGACATGAATTGTAAGAGTCTCACTTTTAACAGTACAACGGCTGCAACGCCCATCAAACCGAAACGCATTTACTTCTTTACGATAGAAAAAGGCACCAATTAGTTTGAGACGGTTATTCTTTAAAGAAGGTCTGTGGAGAAGCCTCAACGGTAGGCAGTGGCTTGTCTCTAAAGGACAACTAAAAAAAAAGAAGACGGATAATTATAATTATAAAAAACTATCAAATAAACTTCGAGATCATTAGGGGTGATCCTAATCAGTTTAAAACAAAGGCAAAGACTGCATGAGACTACGTGTATGAGATAAGTGATAACCTTAAGTGACAACAGAATCCGTCGCGAGACATCTCAGAAAAAAATATCATTTAAACAATTATGACATACAATACAATTTCTTTTATCATCCAATTAGTTTAAAGCGTAGCAACCGAAAAAAAAACTCACAAATAAACAAAAAACGCAACAACGGACTCGCATTGCTAATGTGCCCCTGATTTTATGTTGAACCTAATCGTGTTAGTGACAAGGTTCAGTTTTGTTTGTAGTCAATGCTTCTAATTTAATTTTATGTTTGTCAGGAATTATCAGAGGCGTCAGGTCCTGATAATGCGTAAACAATGGGGTCAAGAAGCGATGACATACGTAATAGTGTGGGCCGGAGTCGTATGACGTAACCGCCATCTTCAGTTCACACAGAGAGGACTAAGATTCACATTGAAAATACGATATAACTTTGCGTAATGCTTTTCTAATTGAATTTTAATGATAAAAATTCAAACAGATGCCGAAGTAATTTTAGAGGGTCCGAATTGCTTACCCGAACCTTTGACTAATAAGATATTTACGTAAGCTGCTCTGGCCATTTGGAGGTGCTGGAAACGAATGAGGATACTAGTACTAGAATCTGGTGATCGGACAATAAACCGCTCGAGAAAGCCATGACCAGGTACCGACCGATTGATGGTGGCGTAGACTTCTTCTTCCTCGCTTTCTTCATTACTGGAGGTCGTATACTTGAAACTTGTCCGTGGCCTGTCTCGTCAGCTGTTTCACCCCGTCCGCTCCTCAGCTTTTCGTAGGGCAGCTGCAATATGCGGCCTGATTACGGTGGTTATTTGGTCACACCAGCGGCTAGGCGATCGGCCGCATGGTCACTTTTCTTCCACCTTGCCCGTCAAAATAGACAAAGTGCTAAGTTATCCGGCTGTCGGCGGGCAATGTGACCGAAGTAGCTGAGGATCCTCTGGTAGCAGATTGTTGAGAGCCTATACTATGACAACACAAAGCCTTCGATAGATCGATTCTAGAAGTACTTCGTATGTCGTATCATTCTTGTCAGAGCGATCGTCTTCGTCATCCAGCATCATTGCTGTGGGCAGATATTATGCGCCTCATGAACAATCTCCCCTCCTCCCGGTTTGTGGTGAGCCTGGTACACTCATGCAAACATCCGCCAACTGCCGACTTGATCTGGTCGGTCCATCGCATGGGCACCCTTCCACGCGGTCTGGTGCCTTCTACTTTGCCCTGACGTTCTTACACTAATAGATAACCACACTATCCCCAAGTAGCACCGGTCATAATTCATATTGATAAAAACAACGTTTTCTCTTCGAAATCTCAACAATTGTAAACGAAATATATCAACAATTCATCGTCCCTTTCGTTCGCAATCAAGTCATAAATCAGACAAGTTATGTGGGCAATAAATTCGATGATAAACATACATTGTAGGACGTTATCGTGAAGCTGAATTATTTAGTTTTAAAATACTAAGCTGTGTGGTCATTGGACTTCCTGATGTGCGTGCTATACAAGACAGTCTGACCTGGACACAAGATATATGATTGGATGATTCAATTAGGTAATTAATGAGAGGCACTTTCTTTTACAGGGCGCAAACAAAAGTACAGCTAGGTGGGACAGGCACATGAAGATACAGTTTAAATTAGGTTATTCAGCTTCACCCAGTCGGACCGGAATTTTTGACGGGAACGCGAGGAGTGAAGTTGTGATTTGTTTTATTTTGTCTATTTAGTGTTTCTTCGGGTTTAAATGTGTAATAACTGTGGCTGTGGCCACTGGACGTAACTTCTTGGGGTCCTCCAACAAGTCCACTGAAAAAATCTCAGTAAATGACCACCATTTTATTGAGATTATATTTCATCCCATATCATCTCATCTCATTTCATTTCATTTCAACTCAGTTGATTAATGTCTCAAATTGATCATCTTCATTTCATTTTTTCATAATATCATCTATACTAATATTATAAAGAGGAAAGATTTGTTTGTTTGTTTGTTTCGAATAGGCTCCGAAACTACTGGACCGATTTGAAAAATTCTTTTTCCATTAGAAGCCGACATTGTCCCTGATGAACATAGGCTACTTTTTTTATTTATTTTTTTGGTTTCATTTGTGTTTTAATGTTTCCGAAGCGAAGCGAGGGTGGGTCGCTATTCTTCACATAAATAAGAACATAAATTAAAATAAGACATGACTTAAAGGTCTTAGTTACCAGGTCATAAGATCCCTAATAATAATAATCAGTCGGACCCCTGAACCAACCTTTTAAACTGACGTAATAACTAAATCTCTCCCGTAAACATCTCGCGCTTTCATTATAAATATGAAATCTAAGTGTATCTATTCAATTCGACTAAAAACTCAAATCGGAAGGCGCAATGGATTGGCAACAAATTTTACAAAATAATTATGGCGAGTTTGGCAGTAAAACTGAAAAAAATTCGAAAGGATGCGGTCATTGGAAGAAATTAATTATTGTTGCTGCATTTTGTCTGGTATATTACGTACTTTACTAGAGTACGACACGATTTTTTGGTTTTCCATTTTCATTTCATTCCGTTAACCATTTATTAGTAGCCTTATATAAAACAGCCTATTAAATTAAAATGAAATTATAGCTGAGGAAATCGTTAAACGCACGTTTCATTCTTTATAAAATCAAATACATTACACATGGCATCCGTTACGGTTTGCACATTTAAGTAAGAATATCGATTATACGGTTACATGTTATCGATAACCTCTGACTCGAACATCTTAAAACAAAGGAAAAATTCCTTCAAAACATATTTTTCGATACGATATGATAGATTTATGAAAAACACAAAATCGACGAAATTCTCCCGAGAATAATTGCGATAAAGTCTCCGTTCCTATTTTTTTTTTATGTCTCTTTTCTGTTATTACACAAATATATGAAGTCGTATATTGGAAGTTTCCGAAATCGGGTAGCTGAAGGTTTTGTTTACGCGCAACTGATAAAAGCTGACAGCGTCGGGGGCACAACCTTTTAACTTTGTTCAAAGAGCGCTATCTCATAACGATCAGATACTACCGCGACGAGGGGTTCCCATCGGATGGTACGTGGAAAAATTGTCTCTAGACAAAACGTCCATCTCATCCACAGAGAGCGGCGGTTCCAGGTTTGAATTCCGCTTATGGTGACGTGATAATAAAAATAAATTGTAAAATCGATATTCTTACACCATAGAAGGCATTCGCGAACACTTGATAAAAAAGTATATCATCAGAAAACTTGGTACCTGCTTGAGGGATTCGAACACCGGCACAGTTGCATCGCTTGATACGAATATACCGGGCGTCTTATTTCGCAGGCCAAGACGACTTTTTGCTTAGTAGTCAAGCATCATCGCTTTTCCCACTTACCCACATATTTGATGCCCTCCGCTTTAAGTCCGTCGACGGCTCTCTGCAGCACCTGGTCCTTGACGTCAGCGAGTTGGTCTGGTGTTATCAGTGGACAAGGCGAGTAGGCGCCCATGCCCCCGGTGTTGGGCCCGGTGTCGCCGTCTCCGATGCGTTTATGATCCTGTGCGGGCGGCATCATCGACACGGTTTCACCATCGGTGAATGCTAGGACCTAGAAGAACAGAAGATTCATATTCATTTCGGATGAGCGAAAGATGTCAGTTCATAACTAAAATTCTAAGTTGTTTTTCTTTCAATTAACGCGGGTTTTATCGCATCGAATTTCTAGTCAATTAAAAAGCCGGATAAAAAGCGTGAGATCGTAAAAAAATAAAATAATGTTGTATCTAATTTTGAATAAAAAAATAAATTATTGCTTGAAATTTAAATTTTGTTGCTAAGATGTGGTCAAAGAAATATTTCGACTGATAATATCTGTCATTGAACCCGTCTCATCTAGGTATACTAAATAAATAAATCTACAGTGGTTTTTACGGATGTTCCGTTATAACTACTGAACCATGCATCCGATTAACTCGAGACTTGGTATCCATGTAGAAAATACATGTACTTAATGGATAGGCTAATAGGATATGGATATATATGGATAGGAATAATATTTATATGAGTGTTGGACTCCCTACACCGGTTGCGGGGGCGTTAATGATGAGAGCTTTTGTGGGGGTGAGAAATAATAATGTTAATTTTAAATGCTCAGCGAAGCGGACGGGTACAGCTAGTTTTTTTTTTTATATTTTGCCAAATACGATGGTAATCACCACACTCTAATATTAAGCGATTGTCGAAGGCCACGAAGAGGCTTGAGACACGACGTTGTCTGTCTCACTTGGACTGATTGGTACGATGGTACTTAAGGCAGGCACTATGATTCTGTTAACCAGAGTATAGGGAAATAAGCGAGAATATGAGGGGTGATAAGGAATTAACAGCACTTTGATAACGGCGGGATCGTTAGCCCGCATTGGGGGTACAGACCTCTGACAGGGTCTTTTCATGTAGACACATGGCACAAAAGGTGCAGCAATGCTTTGGAGCACACATTTGGCCTCGACTGAAATAATAAACTCACCGAAACTTCATCGCCCTCCAACAACTCTTCAATGACAACGGTCTGTCCTGCTGTACCATACTTGGCGTCGGTTAATATCTCATCAACAGCTTTGCAGGCCTCTTCTTTGCATGTAGCGACAACCACACCCTTGCCGGCCGCTAACCCGGAAGCCTTCACTACCAAAGCCGGGTAAGTAGCACTGCAAGACAAAGTATTACTCCACATACAGCAATAATTTGGATTTTCAATAATTGTGTTAATTTTGAAGTGTTTTTAAAATATCATGATTTAAGGGTTTGGTGCTGTATTAATGCAATTAACTTGTTGTAAAGTTCACAGAATCGTTAATTTATTTAAAATTTTAGCAAGTCATTTTTTTTCTTTTGAAACTAGTTTGAGAAATTACTTTGATTTATTGTGTAGGCATATTCTAACATGAAAATAAATGTTAAAGGTAGTGTAGTTAGTTACTTTTATTAAAATATTTGGATAAGTTATATATTATATTTAAATGATTCTTAACATAAATTTAATATAATAATAATATAAATAAAAGAACATCTATCCATCCAGTTTGTTCAACTGGTTATCCGCATGTCATAGCTTCTACAGTAATTATGAACAAACAGAATGTATTTAAATGTTCACATTAATTACTAACACAGCTAGCCGGCTAAGTACGTGTTTCAGCACGCACAGACTGTAGTTTTTAAATTACTTTATAAATAGCCTTTCATTTTTGAAATCTGAAAAAATCAGAAATTTGAAGACGCAGAAAACGTATAAAATTCTTGAAATAGGTGGTGACATTGTCCCACAAATGTTAGTGTGTAAACATTAAGTGCACGTCGATAATATCAAGTACTCGCCTCTCGTAGGTCACTGGAGTACAGATGATAATATATACACGAAAGAGCTGTTGTGAATTGAGACATAATATAATTTTACGAATCTAATAGTTCTTTGAGATATTTCGTGCAACAATTAGCTCGAAGTTTGCATAATGCACTGAATTAAGCAAAACGATAAAACAGGGTTTTTGAATGGAAATAAAACCCAAATGAAAAATGAAGTGCAATTGTTAGATTGCGATTTGATCTAGAATTTGTTTAGCTCCATACTGAAAACTAAGTATCTTCCCTCTGACAGGTGAAGATGAGAAATTGAAAGTCATCACTCACTCGTCATTACTAAAATGAGCCATTGGAACAAACAACATCAATATTTTATAATGACAATTTATCAATTACCAAACGCTTGAAGGAGGTTACACATGATGCTAAGGCTGGCTGGTACTTTGCACAGAGAGTGAGTCTGGCTGTCCAACGAAGCAACGTAGCCAGTATCTTGGGAACTGTGCCTCCTTTAAGCGCATTGGAAGATCTGTTCTACTGTGTGAGTTGATTTATGTTAAATTATTTTGATTTGACTTTTTGTTAATAATAAATAAATTGAGACCACGCTATTTATCAAGTTCAGTTATCTGAATCTATCAATTGAGTCGTCTAGTATCAAAGGTGGCAATCTGTGCATTTGGACAAAAAAATGTTATTGATATGTCAATACAGGTTGATTTGAATATAATCGTCTCCTTCAAAGAATACGGTTCAAAACCTGCATTAAATAAAGGTTAATACTTAACCTGTTATTTATCTAAGATGTCGTTCAGAAGAGTTTTGTGACTGCCAATGGAATACAAAGTCAATAATTCGTTTTTCTGATTTACCAATAATTGTCCAAAAGTCACATTGCCGGCTTTGATAATAGTCGACTCAATTAAACGATCATTTCAAAAAATTAAATTACCTGTTAATGAACTCTTTGGCAGCTGCAGCATCAGTGAAGGACTTATGTCTGGCAGTCGGTATCTGATATTTGTTCATAAACCTCTTTGCCCAGTCCTTGTTGGCCTCTATTTGTGCACCAGCTTTATTTGGCCCAAAGCACGGAATTCCATAGGAAACTAAGCCATCTACAATACCATGAGCAAGAGGATCTTCTGGGCCAATCACAACTAGGTCTATTATGTTATCTTTGCACCATTGCGCTAATGCCTGGGATAAAGTATTTTGGTTAATTTGATGGTACTTGAGAAATAAGCAATTAATGTTAGAGTAATTAGATTAGATGTTAGAGTATCCTGGATTATTTTGTCTCAATAAGGAAACGAAGTGAACACATTCTGCTTTGCAGTCTTATGAAAACTAGAGTTTAACATAGTTTTCAATTAAAATGTGATTAAAACCTACTGATTTGACCAGCTCTTTTTTCATTAAATCACAAATTAGATTCCATCTATTATAAATAATCATACTCTGTTATTAATTTTTTTGTCAAATTGGAAGGATACAAAATTCAAAACGATTATCTTTAGCTTCTTTAAAGTATATATGTATACAGAGATATATGTATACGTATATATCTATATATACACATACTTGTGTATTTTATTTCTTCCAATAAGTAATTATTGAATATATATAAATTTATTTTGTCCATCTAAAACGGCTGCAATTATCTGGCCATATTACGTATACAGATAAGGTTTACTTTATATGTTTATTTTTGTCTCTTGAACAAATAGAATTCTATGTAAAAAAAAACATTTTCTACAACATCTCAAATTGTTAATCTCAGAGGTTCTTGCACTTTTGGTATTAGTTGTTAACAACTTTGTCTACCTACTGTACAAAATTATATTTTGTTTAAAAATATTATTTCATAATATTGATGCCACCTATATAATGAAATTTGAGTATCATTAAGAATCAACAGAGCCAAACAAAGGTCACACAGATACTGTCATTTATTATATTACCAAACCATACTCCATATATAAACTATAATTTATGTTAGAGTATGTAATTAAATATACCACCAACCATGAGTTAATTATTCCTAAAAATAAATAAGCAGCGATAATTTTTTACATCATTAAAATAATTAAATACTACGCAATTATTGTTAGTGTTTGTGACAAAACAAGACAAATATATTTACGTTTTGATTTTATCATTGAAACGACCAATATGAAATATATTGCAGAATAGCTTAATGTATGTAAGGGAGATAACCTTTTGTACCTACGCCTGTAGATATTATAAGATCGAACTTACAGGATGCAAGTCTAAATATTTGTTAAAGGTACAATTTAATAAAACAATACCACTTAAAATTGAAGATTAAATTTAATTATTAATTTATTGACTTAAATTAGTGGACTCACTCACAGCACTGTTTGTGTTAAGTGGTATTTCTAATTAAAATTAAATAAGTGATTTATAAAATGTCTATTTATTCCATGTTACAGTAGATTTAAGATTTATATTCTTTATCTTATAAGACTTCACATCAGTTTTTCTATGTTAAATATAATTATTTTTGACTTTAACCCTTAATAATTTTAATGTTAGATGTTTCATCATTAATGAGACCTTCATTTGGTGGGAAGCTTTTCATATCTAATTTGGACACCCTAACTTCTCCTAGTGAAGAGTAATTAAATAAATTGATCATAAGCATTGTGAATTCAACAGAAAATCATAGACGTACTACTATGTCTGATATCATAGTGTAATAATACAATTTATTTAATATCATATGTTTTGCACATATAGTTTGCTCTTAGTGTGCTATTCCTCCATTTATGAAAAATATTAAAACATTAGCAAACTAACAATGTTGCGTTAGTTGCGTTAATGTTAATTAACATTAACAAAACAAAATAAAAAACTCACAAATCCCCACCTCAGTTTAGTCTTAAATTATATAATCAAGTAGAATATCATACCATAAAAATTTGGTAAAATGTTTTTTTCTAGAATATTTTTTCAACCAAATTTTACCAAATCAAAAAAAATTACAATTTTAAGACATTTTTTGCTTCTTAAATTTAAGTTATCAGTGAAGCAGTGTAAGTAGTTTCTAAAGGGTAACTGATGATAATACAGACACATAAAATACATTTTTAAATTAATGTATTTGAAGCACTGTCAATTTCACAGTTTCGAGAAATTCTTCAAGCAAAACAATTCAATATTTAATATTATTAAACGAGTACATACCGAGTAGTTTTTAATATCGAGTTCGATGCTTTCAACTTTTTTTGTTGTCGAAATACCGACACTGCCTGGAGCGCAGTAAATCTTTTTCACATTAGGCGAATCCGCTAGCTTCCAGCAAAGAGCGTGTTCCCGACCACCTCCGCCTATTACCAAAACGTTCGCTTCCGACATTTTATTTAGAAATTACACCAAATTAAAGAAAACTTTTCCAATTTTTAATAGATTTTTCACGTGTTCGCTTTTCAAAATAATAGTATCTTACAATGGGAAAGGCTTGTTATTCATTTATTATATTCAGGGTAAGAACTGTAGCGCTAATTTGACGTATATTAGGTACTTCAAATTTTATTTTTATTTCTTTTATTAAGAACATTTAGTTCATTTAGCTAACACACTTGTTTACCAGACACGCGCATAGTTTCGAATGACGTTGACAAATTGACACTACAAATTGACATTTACTTGACATTTCGTTTGAACTTTGATGTTGATGGGGGCCATAGACATTTCGTTTGAACTTTGATGTTGATGGGGGCCATAGACCTATTGATGGGGGCATATAATGTATGTTAGATAGCATCAACCAAATAATAACTCTTTAACGATAATGGTTCTTCTTTAAATCGTGTCAGACTCTCACTCATAGAACAATTAACAGCATTTTAAAATAAGAATTTTTAAGCTGAATCGTCAAAAATCCCGTGCCGTTGAAAACCTCACGTCTGAGCCTTGGATCTGAAGATAAGGCATGGTGTTTCCTACCTGGTGTAAAGTTCTTAACGGGGCAGATAGACATCGTTTATGCATATTCAACAACATAAGTTCGCCGCCCATCTTGAGATATAAGTTCTAAGGTCTCAATATAGTTACAACGGCTGCCCCACCCTTCAAACCGAAACGCATTACTGCTTCCCGGCAGAAATAAGCAGGGCGGTGGTACCTACCCGTGCGGACTCACAAGAGGTCCTACCACCAGTAAAATTTTTATTAGACTTAGGTCAATACATACATATGTTGCTTGTGTTGATTCCATTAGCACGGGGTATACGTTCCATTAAAGTAAAGCGTAATATGAAAGAATAAAGATGCTATCTCATAATGTAAATGATGAGGTCGGGGGAAAATGGGCTGAAAATTGGTCAGGTATTTTACCATTAAATTCTCGTTTGCTCGTCTTGCTCATTTGCCTCTTAGTTGTTATAAAAAAAAAAAATGTTTTTCATAACAATAAAATAAATTATTTCTTGCAAGTATTGAAATGTGATAACGAATATATATTTAAAAATAAATAAAATTCTAAGTCAGCATGTTCACAATTCAGGTCATTCAATCTCTTCTAAATTTCCAATTTTTTCTCTTATGTGTAGGTCCTTAATGTTAAAGTTGCCAAATTACACAGCACCAATTTGAGATCTCGGAAAGTTTAACGCTGTATGCAATTTTGGGAAATTCTACAATTTAAGCAAACCAGCGTTAAGCAGGGTCTTATGCCGGCCACTCACATGCAGGCAAATATTCGTACATTGTACGAATGTTTGTGCGCATGTGAAGGGCCGTCAAACATTCATTCGCAAACTTAGCAGCTGTGCAAATGGGTTCGGTACTCAATTCGCGAACCCGTTTGCGCTTCCTCCTACACTTGTTTACGATTGTCTCACGAATTTCTCTTCCTTTTTAATTCGTCAATAGAACATTGAAGAGAAAAAGAGTTTTGAATTCTTTCCCAGACATCATTAACAGCCATGCTGTTTTTTATGGGATTTCTTTTGATGAAGATACGCTACACTGTAGACGTCACGAACTATGAAAATGGCGATACGTCCGTTACCTTCGCAATCGTCGGCGCAACTGGGCAAACGAATGTGTGGGAGACTACACGAAGGTTCGCGGTTCGCGCGCTTTGATGTCTGTTAAAAAACCGACACAGCTTGGAAAACCACGAATGTAGCGAAAACTTTGCTTAATCATTTGCAAATGTCGTCCTACACTTGCGGGTTTGCGTATTCGTGCGCATGTGAGTGACCGGTGTTACTGTACTAGGTTTGTTTTGTATCAAAGAGTAAATTAAAAGAAAAAACAAAGCAAAAGTATTATTTCAACAAATTTAAGACAATACCCACATTTTTAATAGAATTAAATATTTTGTTTGCTACCTGCATAATATAAAATATGTACATCCTGATTATGTATGTATACTAGTTTTAATTTTTCTATATTCTAGAATTCCTAGTTTTTGCGTACGAATAGTCTACCTGAATCATTAAAAATAATTAAATACATCCAGATTTCAAAACGTAACCAAAATGGCGAAACTGTTCGTTCTTGTCATTTTGCTGTGATGCTTGTTCGCTGATCAAAACTATTTTATTATTAGTAATATAAAAAATGGCTGACACCGGGTTACGTAGTATGAATTTCGCTGCATTAAAGCGGGCAGATCCATATGCTCGTGAAATTGTCGATAGTGCTACCCACGTTGCCCTTTACACATTTGAAGAGAACGAATGGGAGAAAACCAACATTGAGGGTGCTTTGTTTGTGTACAGTAGAAATGGTGAACCATACCACAGTTTAGTGATTATGAACAGGCTGAACACTAACAACCTAATAGAACCAGTGTCTAAAGGAATTGAACTACAGTTAAAGGAGCCGTTTTTACTATATCGTAACGCCAAGTGCCGCATTTACGGTATATGGTTTTATGATAAGGACGAGTGCGTGCGAGTGGCCACGAAGTTGAACACATTAGTGAAAGAGTCCATAAAACAGTCGCAAGGCGAAACCATGCCACAGAATTCAGTTTACAATTCGTCTACAACTTCAACTCAATCTATAGATATCTTCAGCATGTTGAGTAAAGCGCAAGACGATTTCAATTCTAATAAAGGTGTTGCTGGAAACAAATCCGAATCGACGCCGGCCAAAGCGCCTGACATGACGTCGCAAAGTGTAATGGATTTCTTTGCAAAGGCTGGGAGTGGAGCATCGGCTCAAATGCCTGCAGTGTCTTCATTGCCCTCACCAGGGATATTCGGTCCGCGTGCCACTGATTCCAGAGAAGTACCACAGCTTTTACAGAGGCTCATGAGTAACCCTGCACATTCAGTAGAACATATTGAGAAGCAACAGCGATCTGTTACTCCTCAAGAAGGGCAAAGCTCAAATGGTAATTCTACACTAGATTCTGGTATCAAACCAAATTGTATGTTCTCATTAAAGTCAACTCCTTTGGAGAAGCAAAATCAAAGGATACCAGGATTGAAAAAAGCTCTGGATAGTAGTGATGCTAATGGAATAGTCACCATGGAGAATGAACTCAATTTGATGCACTTATCTTCTCCCAAGACAACATCGCCATTAGCTGCATACTTGAATCAATCTCAAGACATAGGACACACGGTAAGTTCTTATTATGGTAGCAAAGTGGAGGATGTTGGACATTCTTATCCTAAGATTGACTCTGTAACTACTCAGCAGAAACCGGCGCTGATGCCCCCCACAATGTTCACTGCAAGTTCAGGTGGTGATGTCCAGCCATCACCGCAGCCACTCACCAGGAATCAACTCCTTCAGGCCTTTAATTACTTACTCAAACATGATGCAGATTTTGTGAATAAACTTCACGAAGCCTATGTCAAATCGTTTTCAGAAAAAGCATTTTCTGTGTCATAAGATAATCTTTTATGACTGTGGCTGATGTTGCCAGCCATTATTATGATGTACAGTTGTAATATGAAGCATAATCTCTTTAAAAATGTTGTGTAGAACTTGTTGTTTTTTAGTGACTTACCATTTGGACAGAGTATTTTAAATAAGTTTAAAAATATGCAAACCAGTTGTCACTTAATTTTATATAGTGGATGAATTTTAGTGACTCCAGATGAGTGATATTCAGTCAGGTCTTTAATGACACAAATGTTTGTGATATTTTTAGTTACAAGCTAATTGGCTTCAGCTTGATGTTCTGTAAAATCAAACTCATCCAACATCCAGTTACTGTTCTTACACATCCATCATACTTTTAATGTTCTTCTTATCACAAAAAAACGGACAATACATAACAAAGTATACACTTTTCTAAAATATATTAAATCTCGTAGAGATATTCAGCTTTACGTGTTGTTGCAATTGTAATTTTCAAAATATAAGAGACTTGCCAAGCTGCAACATTACTTGATAGGTGTTTTTATGGACTGTAAAAAATATTTTCTATTCGTTTATAAAATATGCCTTATGTTACATATAGGAATCAGTTTACTATATTTCTGTTTAAGTAATGTTTTTCAAATCATATTATACTCATTTAAAAAATTTAATGATGTAAAAAATTGAATTTCCACACATCTAACTCTTACGGTATGCTTGAAAAGAATTTAATTTAAATAAAACGAAAGACTTGAGTACAGATTAGAAAACTAAATATATGTAAAAATAAAGATTTGTTGCAATATACTTAATTTTTATAAACTTATTTAGTTTTAGTGTAATAAAGATCCTGAGACCTTTTTTCATAAGACCAAGTATTTACTACAAGTTGAGTACATCCTTTCTTTATTCAAAAACAATAATCGATAAAAAATGCCTAGTTTCTATATGAGTAAGAGTGCCAGTGCAAAACATATGGCATGGCACTGGAAAACCAAGTTACATTTGCAAGCTAAGAAAATGTTAAACTATATAAACTCAATGAAACAAGTTAAGTAGAATGCTAAAATTTATTTAGGAGTTTGTTCTAAAGAAAGAACATTAATGAATTTCAACAAAACAATATTATTGAACAAATGACATGTTTGCTTTGAATTTGTTTCTGGGTGGTATCTTGATTTTTGATAACTCTTGAAGTTAAAGATTATTATGATTTCAAAACAGATTTCGTACAAGAATGTTTTTAGTGACTTTCATGTCTTTGTTCTTGCATAGTAATCTTATAACTAAAATCCCAATAAGTTAGTAATTAAGACACAGGTGGATGTATTTTTTTTGTTTTTCACCATCCACAAATCTACAACCGTGCACCTTTCTTGGGCTTGCAGTGGATAATTTTCACACCTGCCATTTCTGATAGTCAATGAATCAGAAACTTGATGTTGCCTGTGACCTTGGCGTACTGCTCTTGCCTTTGGACAAGAATTGTCTTCTCAACAGACTTATATGCTTTGGTGAACTAAAATAATCCGACGTATTGATAAGTGTTGCTTTTATTTTATAAACCAAGAAGCTATTTTAATTAATTCTATTACACATTACTCCGTTTTTTTATTTAGTTAACATAGCTTTGTTTATGTTTGGATTAGCTGATCTAATTTTAGTCAAAACCTCCATATGAAGTTGAAAATACTTCAAATTATATTGTAATACTGACCTCGGCAAATTTGAAGCAAACATGTATCTTACTATACATTTATATACTTCAAATTTCAATTTCCAAACATATCTTTTAATTTCAAATATTTTTTAGATTCATTTAATTATTATTTAGGTTCTATCTTGTTATTTTAAAAGATCGACTTAAATAATTTGGATTCAACATTTAAAAAGCATGTATTTAATATAAGAATACGTCCATATTCACAAGACTCATAAGATGGCCTACAAAACTATATTTTGTGATCTGTATCATGCATCAGAACAGAATGCATTGTTTTTTGAAAAACAAAAAAAAAGATATTCGATATTAAGGTTTTTGTTATAGCAGAATTTAGTGATAAAACCTGTAGGTACCTAACTTTTCAAATTAGTGTGTTGAGGGAATTTCAAAATATAAAATCTTCCCAATTACAATTTTTTTAAAGAACCCGATGTAGTTATTTTGTAACAATTTCCCTTTATTAATTAGTTAAAAAAAATCAATTGTCCGATTCTGTTAAAAACCCATTTGAAAATGTTAGTAGTGTTCAATTTGACATATTCAAACTAGAAAGATGTTATCAAAATCGTTCAAAATTAAAGGGTTCACTGAGATTGAAGTTTTCTTTCATTTAACATTGGTGTTGGTGGTAGGGTGGGCTTTTTCGAAGCTTATATTTGTGTAAAATGGGCCCCAGCGTTCTTTGAGTATTATTCTAAAATACTGTGATGAACAAAGTGCATTTATTGATGTTAGGATGTATTGTGAGTACATAGATGTCAACCATCTTTGTAAAGAGAAACATTTTCGGTAGGCAGGTTCGGCTTGGCTCTGCCCCTGGCATTGTTGAAGTCCATGGGCGACGGTAACCACTCACCATCAGGTGGGCCGTATGCTAGTCTGCCTACAAGGACAATAAAAAAAATAAAAAAAAATATTGTTGGAAGATTCATCGAAATAGCGCTAGTGTAGGAAGTGGAAAATATTTTTTTTTTTTTTTTTATTGCTTAGATGGTTGGACGAGCTCACAGCCCACCTGGTGTTAAGTGGTTACTGGAGCCCATAGACATCTACAACGTAAATGCGCCACCCACCTCGAGATATAAGTTCAAAGGTCTCAGTATAGTTACAACGGCTACCCCACCCTTCGAACCGAAACGCATTACTGCTTCACGGCGGAAATAGGTGGGGTGGTGGTACCTACCCGTGCAGACTCCCAAGAGGTCCTACCACCAGTGATTACGCAAATTATAATTTTGCGGGTTTGGTTTTTATTACACGATGTTATTCCTTCACCGTGGAAGTCAATCGTGAACATTTGTTGAGTACGTATTTCATTAGAAAAATTGGTACCCGCCTGCGGGATTCGAACTGCATCGCTACATACGAATGCACCGGACGTCTTATCCTTTAGGCCACGACGACTTCATTTAGGCCACGACGACTTCCGACGAGACGAAATAGTGGAACATAGCAGTTTTAAAACAGAGTGAGTGTGCTGGATTGAAGTGAATTGTGGTATTAAGGCGCTGTTTTTTTGGAAACTGATCCGTTAACGGTGCTTTAAGGTACCACAAACACCGGTCACCGTCCTCGTCGAACCCGTCGCTTGCGATGAAGGGCTCGACGAGCGAATTAAACCATAGACACAGCCCACTGAGCCTACTCGCCGGATCTTCCCAGTGGGTCGGGTTCCGATCCGGTGGTAGATTCTGCGAAGCACTGCTCTTGCTAGAGTCAGTGTTAGCATCACTCCGGTTTGAGCCCCATGAGCTCACCTACTAGTTAAGATTACGCTAAAATAGCCTCTCAAGGCTATCAGCTTAGGTAGGAAAAATATTTTTTTGGAAACCTTCCATTTGCTATTACGGCGCCGCCTTAATTGGCCCCCTTTCAGCGGACACTTTTCAGTACACTAAGATCGTACTCCTTAGTTCTATTCTCCATGATTTATGCTTTTTTAAACTAACGCCTCTACACAAATAAAATAATTAAATTCCGTTCCGTCGTTTGAAAAAGGCACGCTAAGGCCTAAAAATGTTACATTTCAATAGACTACTTACCTATTTTGAAAGCAAAGCATTCTTTGAAAGCGTTCTGATTTTTTTTTTTTTTTTTTTTTTTTTTTTTTATTGCCCTTGTAGGCAGACGAGCATACGGCCCACCTGATGGTAAGTGGTTACCGTCGCCCATGGACTTCAGCAATGCCAGGGGCAGAGCCAAGCCGCTGCCTATCGCTTAATACTCTCCACAAGCCTCTTTTAAAGAAGAACATGTCATAGCGCTCGGGAAACACCGTGGAGGGGAGCTCATTCCATAGCCGGATGGTACGTGGCAGAAAAGACCTCTGGAAACGCACTGTCGATGACCGCAGTGGCTCCAGGTAGTATGGATGAACTCTACTCCGGTGGCGGGCGGTGCGATGGTAAAAACGAGATGCCGGTATCATCTCGAACAATTCCTCAGAGCACTCCCCATGGAACATTCGGTACAAAATACAGAGGGAACCGAAGTCCCTCCTCCGATTAACGGTGTCAAAGAAGTTAAACAATACGTTTGAGACTACGATCCTGAGTAAAGTCGTTAAGTGCTTCATAAAAATTTAAGCGTAAGATCAATCAACCTCGTTTGAAATAAATAAAAAAGATAAATAGAAAAGTCGCTATTTAATATGTACCTACTATTCATATTAAGTTCGCATGCACTGTCGTCGTGGCCTAATGCGGGATTTACATTACGAAATTAGTGTCATGCATGTTGAGCTCAGTTTCACGAAAGTAGTTTCGATATATGCGAAAGTAAATTCGTTAAAAAATTAGTGTCGCAAAATCCACAGTATCGCAGTAACCATGGCGCCTTCAGCATCAAAGCTATAATTAGCTATATTCAATGTAGCTAAAGAAATGCTTAAATACCTATAAACTTAAAAAAAGACTATCAAGAAAAAAAAAGTTGGTAGATTCGAGGATGGTCAACAAGAAGGCATTTAGGTGCAATGAAGTTAGTCTCTGAATTAGCAGATGAAGATCCTGAGAGGTATAAAAACTATTTTCGAATGAGTGAAGATAATTTTGATTTTTTACTATAGGTGTTTCGGGACCCTTGTCATTGATATTCATTAATAAGATCTATATTTTTTTCTGTACTCCATCATTGGTTTGCCATTTTCAACGCTCGAAGCGCGTCCGGACTAACAATACACACGTCCGCACAGCGCAGGCCCTTTCGCGACATTAGTTTCACGTCACGTCTACACTCTACACTATGAAATTAGTTGCATGACACTAATTTCACCAAAAAATCGCGCAGGGCACGAAACTAATTTACATGCATGAAATTAATGCATGCATTACGAAAGTATTAAATTACACGTGAAACTGTTGGTAAAACTAATGTCACCAAATTAATTTCACGCCACTAATTTCGTAATGTAAATTCGGCTTGAAGGATAAGACGTTCGGTGCATATAGGCGATGCAACGGTGTTCGAATCCTGCAGGCGGGTACAAATTTTTGTAATGAAATACGTACTTAACAATTGTTCACGATTGACTTCCACGGTGAAGGAATATCATCGTGTAATAAAAATCAAACCCGCAAAGCTATAATTTGCGTAATTACTGGTGGTGGGACCTCTTGTGAGTCCGCATGGGTACCTACCCACAAGGGAGTGGTGACCCTGTCTATTTCTACCGAGCAGTAATGCGTTTCGGCTTGAAGGGTGGGGCAGCCGTTGTAACTATACTGAGATCTTAGAACTTATATCTCAAGGTGGGTTGCGCATTTACGTAGTAGATGTTTATGGGCTCCAGTAACCACTTAACAACCAGGAGGGCTATGAGCTCGACCACCCATCTAAGCAATAAAAAAAACTAACGTACCAGTTTCGTACGTCTTAAGAGCACAATCCTAATTCAAACATGACAAAAGGTCACGTCCCGTCCGAAAGTCCTTTCTGCAGCAATCAGGCTTCAGGTGAGAAATGAAGATATTTTGTTAGAGGTGGAGGGAATTTATTTGTAAAACTTCGAATAAGACTCGATGGATTATTTTCTATACCAGGATTACAGTTTAGTAAAACCATCAATGCTTGAAAAGCAGAATATGAAGCAGCTGTTTTGAGAAACCGAACGTTAATAAAAAAATAAAAAAAACAATTTTATTAGTTTAAAAACTATTTATTTTATGTAACCTCATTTTTATATTACAAACTGTGGCAATATTGTGAAACAAATACTGTTTTATTTTTCAAAAACTGGCAAATCACATTCACAAAAAAAACACGGTCAATAGGTACATACGGAAATCACAATAAATTGAAAATAATGTAGGCATGTTGATTACATGAATGAGACTTGTTTTACAATTGAGCTTTGCACCTTTCAATGTTAGTATAATAATTTTATCTACATCTTAGGAGTGGATATAAGTCAAATCTTCATTTAAGTGATTCAATCTTCAAGAGACAATTCAACTAATCGCTTATCACATTTAATAAACTTAAATTTTTCTATTTAACACTAGTTATTGTTAGATATATTCAGTTTCGCCAGAGTTGTATCCACTGGTCACGAGAATCGACCTGCTATTGAATTAAAAAAAAAACATTTTTCGCTGCGCATAAGTCAGTCCATTGTAAACCTTTGAAACTGAAACATTTTTAATGATTTTACATACACTTCCGTTTTCATCATTTGCACATTAAGAGGATAATTAAACAATGCATAACCATAACCTATTTACTTAATTTGAAGTTTAATTTCATATTACAAATACTCGTGCTTTTAAAAATTTGAAGCGGTTCTTACCACGTTCGTTTGCTTTCAAATACATTCAAATTAGTTTGAAAAGAGGAAATCACAATTTAAAAGCCGATTTAACATAATTAAATATGTAGTTTAATAATCGACGAATTCAGCACATCTTCCTGGAAGTCTGATGAAATATTGTTAGCAGTGTTGCAGTTGCTCGACGCGTGAGTATGTGATGGCTTTACATTTACATTAAAGAATTTGTTTAGGCAATGTGCTTAAAGATTAACTACCTTCAGGGGTTACTTTGTGTTCGGATATTCTAAATTGTACCTATGTATTAAACACTTATTATTATTTTAATTCGGATACAGAACTATTAGCAATAGATAGATATTAAAATACTTCTAATTGTACAGAAAAAAGGGACCAAAAAGAATTCGTTCTACAAAAAAAATCAACACTTCGATTTAACGTACACATAATAATTATTTATTTAATAATTATATTATATGTATATTGAATTTAGACGTCTGAATAGTTTTTATTTTTAGCTTGGCTGAACCTAACTTCATTGCGTGTGACGTCATTTGGGGCTAAAATAAACAAGCTAACCACAGGTCATACTAATTAATATCCAAAAATTATTAGCCACTAGTACGGCGGCAGTCCGCTGTTGTTGGTTTTTAACTTGAGATGAAAAATTAGGCTGTATTTTGTGATTAAATATATATATAATTTATTTCTTTTATTTATTAAAAAAATTCATATATATCGTTAATATCGGTAACATAGCAAACAGTGATTCGTTCTTTATAACGACATATACATTTTTAGTGTACGGTTGCCTATTGCAATCGTAGCAGTTCCGTGATAGAAGAATTTTCGTGGGGATTGCGTGGGGTAGGTCTCTCACACACAGTTACGGTAGGTAGGTAGTATTTGGGTAGCGCATGAGACATTGATATCATAATTCAATATAGTGTGTTCTGTTGCAATTAAAATTATTGCAACTTTTGTACCTATTTTCCTAAAACTACTTTATGTTTAGTTATTTTTTCACACAGAAAAAAACTTTTGTTTCGAATATTCACGATTATCTGAGTTAGTAATGTATATTTCTAAAAATTCTTACTCAATTATACGTGCTGATTTCTTGACAAGATTGAGAACCACCGATAATTGTAATTGTACTTATCACAATTATTTTAGCTATCATGAATGACATGAATCATCGATCAGTCTACGGACTATAACCAGCCGAACTGATGCAATATAACGATAGATTTATATGCAAACTGAAATTTAGCTTATGGATCAAAAGAACATTCGCTTATTGTCAAAGTTTTCAAACGAATTCATTTGCAATAATACTAACGAAGTAATAATACTTTTTTTAACTTTTTGCGTACAATATTATCTAGGTGATGATAATTATTGCGGTTATCTCTGATTGCGGCCGTAACCACATATCCAGTTTAATCTTCTTTTTATTTTGGTAATTTAATAATTGCTAAATATTTCCAACATTATGTATTCGTGGTATCACGAATAAAAACGCGAGATTAATTCAAAGTCTTATGTCACAAGATACATTTTTACGTTAACAAGTCTCAAGTTAAATTTCTATATTATGTTTATGAGAAGTTTTCATTGAAGCGTCTTTTGTACAGCATTGATTGCTTTGTAAATACCTGCACTGCTGCACTCAAATAGAGATCTTGGATGATTAAATATCTATTGTACAAAATTCTAGATACTAATATTGCTAGATACACTCTTAGAAAAAGTTTATTTATTTATTTTATAATTAAAAATAAGGTTTAATACATACATCAATGAAAAGAAAGCAAATCAAGACATTTTGTTACCTTCATTGACAATTCAAAATTTACTCAATACCTAAACTGTTAATTTTAGACTGCAACAATGAAGTAGGAAACCTATGGAAATGAAACGTCAACCAAAATTTCGTGCCAGTGTGACGTCATCTGGCCACAAAACATGGCGGCTTTAGTGCTGTACAAAAGATTTCAATGTTATCAGGTTTTATCGATAAACGTTCTTGGCTCATTTTATTTTAAGTATTGTTGAGTATTATTTATTTGTAGAATTTATACTTTAATGGGAAGTAAGTAGGTATATTGTTATGTGCAAATATGATATGATTTAGATGGGTGAAATCTAAGACAAGTTCGTCCTTCGAATTTGCCAAGTAAACGATATGATGATTTTTAAAAGTTGCTACACTGATTTTATAAAGTTGTCGTTTGTCGCAAAACATAAAGATATGGCGTAGTTCAAAGCCATCAGCCCATTTCTAGCATGCTAAATGTTATCGTATTTTAAGTACGTGTTTTTCTTAGACTATTACAATCTATTTTAATTGTTTTGCTGACTCTAAAGTCCGTAACATATTACCACAGCGCACCCCAAGGAAGGTGCGCCGCAACATTTGAATCACTTTCGCTTGAGAGTGATTCAAATTTCAAACTTATCAAGGGACCGCGTGAAAAAAAAAAACACCTACAGAACATTTATTCGTTAATAAAATTACAAACGTCATTCCTTGTGACTTCCTCTCTAAATTAACTCAATTATTAAATATTTAACGAGTTGACAATAGTGTTTTACTCACTGCGGAATAAAACTATTTTATTTAAATAGTTCCGAAGAGATTTTGTCGGTAGCCTTTTTCCTGAAATATCTAAACAGAATGTCTAAATATGTTTTGATGACATATTTTAAAGAGGTATTTATGATTAGTGTCATGATGAATAGATTCCGACCGAAAAATGGTGTCCGATATTTCGGATTCAAATATATTATTAAGTGTATAATCCATGTTTCGGATGAGGGTTCCATAATGAATTTAAATATATATAGATAATAGTTTTGGGGCATCGACCTTCTTGAGATCCTATGAAATATGTTTTAATTATTATTTTTGTACGTTTTAAGCATGATAAAATCAGAAATTTTATTTAAGCAATCATATTAAATCGATATCAAAGTCAATAAATAATGTACAACCCAAAACAGACGGCCGAACTGACGTGACAATGACATTTGGCGCGCAAAACATGGCGGATTTTCGGCCTCATTAGACGGAGACGGAGACATTTACGTATATTCATGTTTCATTTTATGTACGCACTGAAATACTGTTATATTGTTTTCTTGCGAGTTAAAGTGCTGAGTAAGAACGAGATAGATATATGTTTATGTGTGTGCCTTCAAAATGGGTGCTATTTATATAAGCAATTGTACGTATAGAACAATATGTCGTGTCCCTGCTATATAGGTCTATGGCTAAGCATGGCGGATTTTCGGCCTCATTAGACGGAGACGGAGACATTTACGTATATTCATGTTTCATTTTATGTACGCACTGAAATACTGTTATATTGTTTTCTTGCGAGTTAAAGTGCTGAGTAAGAACGAGATAGATATATGTTTATGTGTGTGCCTTCAAAATGGGTGCTATTTATATAAGCAATAGTACGTATAGAACAATATGTCGTGTCCCTACTATATAGGTCTATGGACTGCAAATATATTATAATTGACACTAGGTGCTGTCAATGTCATTTTGGTATTTGTCAAATGGGAGATGCGAAATGTAATTATAGCATTGTAGCTTTGCTAAATGTAGGATAGAAATAAGGACCACCATCTCAGTTTTTTAACAAGCGTCCGCTGAAAGGGGCAAACGAGGTGGCGCTATAGTAGCAAGTGGAAAGATTTAAAAAAACAGCGTCATAAACTATCACGCTTCACTCTGTTTAGAATTTGCTATATTCTTATCATTTACACTTCCTACAGTAGAGCTATCTCGAAGTCTTCCCACGTCTTCCAACGTTATTATCAGGTAAACACTTTTTCAACATGTCCCCTATAAGAGTTGGTGCTCCTTAGCTCTACCTTCCTTATTTTAATGCATTGTAATTAAGGCAAATAAATAAGGGTGTTGAATAATTAAGGTCTTCAAATTTGAAAAGGTTATTTGGTAATTGGTTCGTAATTGCGAATATGCAAATGTTCTTGGTACATCCACCAAATACTGGCCCAAACGAATTAGTTTGCGTCTGATTGCTTAAGGTGACAGGTTTAGATCATTGGTATTACTATTGAAACACCGCAAATGCTCCATCATCAATTTTTAATCACTAAATGTATAAGCGCTGTAGCAGAGGCACAAGATCGTAACCACGTTATCAAAATTTACGAAGACTACTTAAATATCTAAGTTTTCAGAGATCTTTCACAACATTCAACAATGTATATAGTTCTTAGAAAAAAGTGACTCGAGAATGTTCACAGAGCAATTTTATTGGGATTGTTTTCACCGATCACCTTCAAACGAAAAGTACCGCGCCTTTTCTAGCTAGCTTATCGATTCCATACGTCTGTCCTATTTCACAAGTGCTAACCCTAGAAGATTGCATATCGACTCGATACCCCGATTCATTTCACGTGAATTTGTGACATCAGTCGCGTGCGTAGTTCGACTGGACGTGAAAAATGTTCGGCCTAGATTTAATGTGGCTAAAGTTTCGACTCTGCAATGAACGTAGTCGAAAGCACTGATCATGACTTTATTAATTTCGGTATTTTACAAAAGTCGATTATTTCTCAATGTGATGGATAAAACCTTAATAGCTATACAGAACCGGTATATCTTCGTTACTTACCGGTTTTTTTTTTTGAGAATGAAAAATAACCATTGCGCGTTACATAAGTTCCCATACAATGTTGTTGATGAAAATTGGGGTTGCTTCTTCAAAAGATTTATAGTGATTAAGATATTTACAAAGAAAATTCGTTCCTGATTTAAAAATTTTGACAGATTATTTCATTTGAAAGGTGCGGCCCCACTGTCAGCGCAATCCAAAATAAATGCACAAAGGAACCTTAAAGTACTTGAAAAAAGAAAACTAAATTCAATTATTCTAACTACTTATATTACAAAAAAAAGAATAATCTAAAAATACAGGTTTTTAACTAGCACAAACGGAACATCCATATTTTTTTATGATTTTTATTCATAATTTCTTAAGAAAAGTGAAATACATCATAGTTTGAAACACGTATTTTAAAACATTTTGTACTATTAAAGACCATTTTCATAAGTACAAGTTGAAGTGTCGACGTTTAGGCACAGGGATCTCCCTTTTTTTTTAAACTAAAAATGAAAGAAAAAGGTACTGGTAGTTTTATTGTCATGGTAAACATTTAAGATAGAAATCGGGCTCCATTCAAACTTGCCGTCTAATCACAGACACGAAAACCCGCTCGAAGTGGGGCCCCACCTTTATCTTGACGTTTCACTACTATAGTAGGATATTATTAATTAAATAAAAACACTAATCGCGTTTCAAAAACGCCCTCCTACGCACGTAGGTAGCACACGTAATATGTAAAAGTATATTCACAATTTTTTTTTTAAACAAAACTTATAAAAAGAGAACTATTTTTTTCTTTAAGTATAATAATTATTATCTATATTTTGAAAAGCGTTGAACGTCCTAACGAGTGGGAAATAAATAGACTGCGGCGTGCCGGCGACGCCCTTCATTTGTACAAAAGCCGGTGGGTCCCTGGGAACAATAACATAACGCTATAACATATTGTTATAATAGATTTTTTTTTTATTAACCAATTGGGCGCAAAGCAATATCCCTCAGACACCAGTTCAAAGTCAAATACATGATATGACATGTTTTAGTAATCTTAAATTAATTCTATAATAATATTTATTTTATATTTGCACACTTTTTATTCAAGTGAGAACATGCTGGAATGCAAAAAAAATAATTGAGTCGACTATTATCAAAGCCGGCAATCTGACTTTTGGACAATTATTGGTAAATCAGAAAAACGAATTATTGACTTTGTATTCCATTGGCAGTCACAAAACTCTTCGGAACGACATCTTAGATAAATAACAGGTTAACTATTAACCTTTATTTAATGCAGGTTTTGAACCGTATTCTTTGAAGGAGACGATTATATTCAAATCAATCTGTATTGACATATCAATAACATTTTTTTGTCCAAATGCACAGATTGCCACCTTTGATAATAGACGACTCAATTATAATACCATTATTTATGTACCATATCTCTGGCAAATAAATCATTTTGAATTGAATTGAATTGAATAACAAACATATTCATATTTTGACTTTCGAGGAGAATTACAAGCTCTTGTGCTATCATCGTTTTGCTTATTTCTGCCGCAAAGCAATCCCTACGTTCCGGTTTGAAGAATAGAATAGCCATTGTAAAATACAGTTAAAACTTCAACTTCAAGGTGGGGATGGCTCTCTCCTTATGTTTTGGGTTTCAACGACCATTTCATTACAACTGTGATGTGAGTTTGTTCTATCATTTATACTAATAAAAATAAGTCTATAGGCTCCAATCACCACTTAGCATCATAATAATATGCCACCTACAAAAACATTTTTTAAATAGAGAGTACTTAACAAGAATACTTTTTAAATAAATAAATAATGTGTGGAGTGTAACTGTAATACGACATCAGCTTACTTTAAATGTAAATGAAACTGGTCCGCTCTTGTTATTTAAAATTGCCGCGTAAGTTTCATTCATAACGACCTGACCATAGACGTTTTTTCTCATTTGTCCAATAGAATAGGTAAAGGGAACGTAGACCTATACAGCTTAGTCATTTGTGACAAAAGCTAATAACCGTAATTTTTATTTACATGTAAAATGGGATAAAAATGTTTAATATGAAATCTCACTGCAAAATGGTCGAAATTTCGTCAGCCTTAAGGACTTTTAGTATGAAACCGAGAAACCGCTTATAGAATTTATTTATAATATGCTTCCCACATATTGATACTATCACGGACAATAAACAGTAAAAATTAGGCTCTCTTACATCACTTTTATATTTGATACTTATTTAGATTTGTTTCATAAACTACAAATTAAATGACTGATATCTTATTTATGAAAATCTAATTAACACAGTGAAAAATATCGATATTTGAAAAATAATAGTTAGTGAACTGATTTGAAATTTAAAGTAAAAATTATTACACTTGTTGCTTATTTATGTGTGTTTTTTCTGTTCACCTGCGGCTACTGGAGTCTGTGTGCAGTGTGTGTGTTCACCTGCGGCTACTGGAGTCTGTGTGCAGTGTGTGTGTTCCCCTGCAGCTACCAGAGCATGTATGCATGTGAGTGTGTATGGTGTGTGTACACATACTTGGGGCTACTAGAGCCTGTGTGAAAGTGAGTGTGTGCAGTGTGTGTTCATCTGTGGCTACTGGAGCTTGTGTGTAGGTGAGTGTGTGTTCATTTCTACCGGAGCCTGTGTGTAGTTGTGTATTCATCTCTATCAGAGCCTGTGTAGATGAGTGTGTGTTCATCTCTACCGGAGCTTGTGTGCAAGTGAGTGTGTGTTCATCTCTACCAGAGCTTGTGTGCAGGTGAGTTTGTGTTCATCTCTACTGGATTTAGTGTGTAGGTGTGTTCATCTCTACCAGAGCTTGTGTGCAGGTGAGTGTGTGTTCATCTCTACTGGTGTTTGTGTGTAGGTGTGTGTTCATCTCTACTGGAGTTTGTGTGTAGGTGTGTGTTCATCTCTACCAGAGCTTGTGTGCAGGTGAGTGTGTGTTCATCTCTACTGGAGTTTGTGTGTAGGTGTGTGTTCATCTCTACTAGAGCTTGTGTGCAGGTGAGTTTGTGTTCATCTCTACTGGATTTAGTCTGTAGGTGTGTGTTCATCTCTACCAGAGCTTGTGTGCAGGTGAGTGTGTTTTCATCTCTACTGGAGTTAGTGTGTAGGTGTGTGTTCATCTCTACCAGAGCTTGTGTGCAGGTGAGTTTGTGTTCATCTCTACTGGATTTAGTGTGTAGGTGTGTGTTCATCTCTACCAGAGCTTGTGTGCAGGTGAGTGTGTGTTCATCTCTACTGGAGTTTGTGTGTAGGTGTGTGTACATCTCTACCAGAGCTTGTGTGCAGGTGAGTGTGTTTTCATCTCTACTGGAGTTTGTGTGTAGGTGTGTGGTCATTTCTACCGGAGCCTGTGTGTAGGTGAGTGTGTGTTCATCTCTATTGGAGTTTATGTGTAGGTGAGTGTGTGTTCATCTATACCGGAGTTTGTGTGTAGGTGTTTGTTCATCTCTACTGGAGTCTGTGTGTAGGTGTGTGTTCATGTCTACCGGAGCTTGTGTGCAGGTGAGTGTGTGCGGTGTGTGTTCACCTGCGGCTACCAGAGCCTGTGCAGGTGCAGGTTGCGCGAGAGCACGGAGCGCACGTCGTGCGTGAAGCGCAGCGCGTCGAGCACGGGCAGCAGCGACAGCAGGGACACGTCCAGCGGATCGCAGAACCACGATTTTATTGGAATCGCGTTATCTGAAATTAACAAAAACTTGTATGTTAATTTTTATGGCGTCTTAGCTGACCCGGCATACTTCGTAGTGCCTCAATCGATAAATAAAAGATATAAACTTTTGTATAAAATAAACTTAAAACAAACGAAATCCGTCTGACGGAGGACACATCAAAGGAAAAACAAAATTGTTATTTTTATTTAATTCCGAGCATTTTCATATTTATCTACCTTTTAAACCTTCCCCGGACTTCCACAAATTCAAGACCAAAATTAGCCAAATCGATTCAGCCGTTCTAGAGTTTTAGCGAGACTAAAGAACAGCAATTCATTTTTATATATATAGATAGATAGATAGATAGATAAAAGATAAATTGATGGGTGAATAGAACCTATGACATGTCCTTCTTAAAACGAGGCTTGTGGGGGAGTGCTTAACGGTAAGAGCGGAGCTCTGCCCCTGGCATTCGTGAAGTCCATGGGCGAAGGTAACCACTCACCATCAGGTGGTCTCCTGAAGGACTTTTTAAATCCGAAACTGAATTAAATTGTGTTGTCTGTGCTGTGACAGCACTGAAGGACCAATCTTAATCAGCTGTTCATGGAATACTCTTTTATCTTATCTCTCTTTTACTCTTATGCCTATAATCATAGGTACTCCAAAATCATTATGATTCAGTTTATGAAAAAGTAAATATTTCGCCAATGTGGTGGACTGACGAAATTAAAGCTAGAGTGGGAGGTTTCCTAAGGGAGTGCAGTAGTATGGCCTCAAGCAGGGAGAGATGGCAAAATATCCCCCTTTAACACTAAAATATGACGATCAAGACTACTTTTTGTGAAGAGTCACACAATTGAGAAGAAGAAATATTTCAAATCATCAAGAATTTATTTACATGATATTTTATTTGCATCATTTATAACACCATCTAAAAGTATGAAATTTATTTATAAACATACACACCCGGGAAATCTCGGTAAGCTCCAGGTGAATTGTCCAGTATGAACACTCTGTTCAGATCGTCACATATTGATGACAGATTTTTAGTATATGACGATCCATGTTCTGCTGTACAGTGTTGCCTAGAAAAAATTTTATTTTCTTAAAAATCACAATTATTAATGATTTCTTCCATTATCTCCATGGTGAACAAAGGTGTTAAGAGAAAACATTATCTACTTTTTTTCTTCCTTTGTTATAATAATTTTATGTGTTTTGTTTCATTCTGTGCACTAAAAATATATAGAGCTAGTTTTTTGGGATGTGTTTCCTGATTTGTTTATTGATTTATTTTTTGCTTTTTTAGATAGACAGACATGAATGAATTTACCATCTTGAAACCTGAGGTCGACGATATTATAACAGCTGTCCTACCCTTTTCAAACCGTAACTAATTACTTCCTTGTTGCAGAATGGCGGTTAATAACAATTTTGCAAAAAAATCCACAACATTCCTTATCAGTTGTTCGGGAAATGGTTTGTAGTTACTTCTTATTCTTTCTTGTTAATGTTAGCGAACATTTTCACTAACAAACTGTTAACTACTGAACGATAGGAGGTTAATCTGATGATGAATAGATGCTTCAGGAATGATTTGGTTCATTTTTTACCTGTAAAAACGTCTCCTCAGGATACCTCGTCCATTATCTAGTTTGTCAGCCACAGCGGCGCCGTAAATCTCCATAGACGCAGTAAACACAACCAACTCATACCACTGTGAAACCTAAAAAGACAAATCAATGTTTTGTTACCACATACATTCAACATCTAGAAGAATTGATCAATAAGATATTGGCAAAAAGTATGAATGTGTTTTATTCAGTTTTTTTGAGCTAATGTAGTTACTTCTTATTCTATCCTACCTACATCATATGAAAGATATATGTAGGTTTCTTTGATTTTGACCAATAAAATAATGGTTTAGATAAAAGTTAGTAATCATTTTACTCTCATTTTGTTCTGTACCAAAAATAATATCAATATAGACTACTTGATATGTGATGTCATACTAGTAAATTGCCATAGCAACCTGTTAGAGACATGCAGCATGAATGCATAGACCACAATCAAATAGTCAAAAAAATCCTTTCATTTTATATTGAAATAAAAAATTGAGATATCTTATCAATTTTTACAATTTTGAATTTCCATTTTGTTTTTTTCCATATTATTGATTTTGTTGGTATTGTTTATTTAATGTTATTTGTTTTTTTTTGTTCATTCTATGATTAAATTTTCCATACACTTTCTATGTGCGGAGTTTTGTTATATGATCATTCAAGGTGACCAGGAACAAAGCATTCATGAAGACTATTTCAGCATAGTAAGCAAGCTTGTTTTGTCTGTTGATACAGAAAATAGTTATTTTCAACAGGAAAATAATAGTGATAAGAGTAATTTTATTGAGATACTCAACATTATATATTTGTCATAACTCTTTGAATCACAAACAGAATAATGAGATAAATCATTTATATTATACATACAATGCAAGAGTTGATTGAAGTGACTAAGGAAACCAAATAGATAAGAATGTGCATCCATAAATACTTGATTATTTGTCCGCTATTAAATTTGAATTTTAGGATTGATATTTGCTTTTGTAGTTGTAGATATTTTAAAGTTTTAATGTAATATTGAAACATAAATAAGTTAACTTGTTCTAGGGGAACGAAGGTATCAGAAAACCTGAATTGTTGATAATATCAATTTCAGACAATCTTTAGATAATATAAATTAGCTGAGTCATGTTTTTGTCTATTCTTTTCTTTTTTTTTATAGCCCTTGTAGGCAGACGAGCATACGGCCCAGCTGATGGTGAGTGGTTACCGTCGCCCATGGACTTAAGCAATGCCAGGGGCAGAGCCAAGCCGCTGCCTACCGCTATTAATTTTAGTTTTTCCTCTTTTTAATTTTATCGCTAATTTACATACACTGATGACTCTTACTTTTATCAAATCTGGTGTTTTATTATTCTGTTTGTTACACTAGTACTATTCCATCAGAACAATTTGGGTCTGCAATTTAGATTATTATAGTGGAGCTAATGGCTCAATGAGAGATGTGTTTGCTGCCTATCAACATTCTAGATGGCATCAGTGTTTTAAAGATAATAGTCTACTTACTATATCCAAAAAGTAGTCTACATGCGGCCTCTTATGAACAAAAAATCTAACTGGATGTTTGTCGATAGTGACTTTCAGGACAAAGTCCGGAGGCGTACCCGGCTTAACAGTGGGCCTGACCATCGCATCATGATGCGAATGGATTAATGTCTCATCTAAATCTAAAACCAGGATTTTTCTTCTAACTAGACCTGGAAAATACAAAAAAAATATTGATTATAAATTTTATTTTAGTACAATTTGTTAATAATTCTTTATTTGATAGAGGGTATATGAGAATACAAAATTTATAATTTACACACTATACACAATATATACTTTTTATTACTATTGTGTAGCTAAGACAAACACAATCACTTATCGCAGTAAACTATTCCTATTAGACATAGGTGTGTTTCAGAAGGGGTTTTGTGAATCATTTTTTGTATAAAACATGAATTAACATAGATTTAAAACATGATTTAGACAGCACCATTGTCTACTCATTTCCTGAAGGAGTTTAATTTTCCACTAACTGAATTATGGGACTGCTGGTATTGCCTTAAGGCCGACACATTCACCTTAGGATGTTTATGTGTTCTGGTAAACATTTACACAAGATGGCCTGTAAAATCACACTACAAAATAAAGAAAACAATTAAGCACATCTTAATTGAATTGCATAAATAATATCAGAAGTAAGGAGACTTTTCATTCAGAACCCAAAGTTTTGCTGCAATGAAGAGCATTTGTCAATTTCATCTGGATATTAGGATATTTTTCATTCTTTACAAAAATTTATCTGTCAATATTTTTTTCTTAAGCGGTCACTATTGCTTATGTTTTCAGATACAGATATCTTAATTTATTTCTATGTCAATGATTATATATGAGTACTCAGTCAGCTAGTTGAAACTCGGTGATGCTTGTTTGCTCATAGACATCAGAAATGCTAGTAAACCTAGTAAGGCATAGCACACATTGAACGGGTTCTTGTGACGATTTACACTTTGAATGAGTTCTCAGTATGGGAACTGTCAGGAGATTTTAGCAACTATTAAAAGTAAAAAACGTGGTAAGCCCTGTTAAATAATAGTGTGTAATGTGGTTTTACAAAAAGCTGTGAAAGATTAAAACCGATTCCTAAGCTTCATTGATATTTATTTTGACATTTGTTGCATACTTGATTGTGTAATTCAATAATCTAGTATGAATATTGCAGAAACAATTACCAATATTAATATTGCAAATTATAGAACTTTCAAATTGTCAAGTAAGCTCTGTATTCAAGTAATGTACATTTTCGTATCAATAAAGGAGAAATTTGTAGATTGTTTTTAACCAATCTTATATTATACCTAAAACGTTGACATGTTTACTTATAAAATATTAATAAAACATATGTTGAATGATACATTCTCAAGATATCTACTCAATGTTCACTGATAAATACTATCATACTACGCAAATAAATTAAGATAATTTTTAGTGATAAATACTCACTCAGCCTGTGTCTAGATACTGGGGAAAGTGGGTAGATTTCATACTTCACTGATTGGTATTGTGCCAACTGAAATATTCAAATAACACGTGAGATTTATAATCTTCATGAAAATCAACAAAATGCTATGTCATCTCAGCTTCTCGAACACTTCAAACATAATATTTACCGCACGATATTGCTTCTTAAACATATAACAAATACAACTCCATACTTTTGATGCTACTAGCATGAACGCGCGAAGGCCCATTTGCAACCTTTTCAGCATTGGAATTGTTTAAAAAGAGATCACTAACACACAAATATCCTTATTTTTAAACAATTTCTGTCGAGACGATTTCATTGACGGCGTAATTTAATATTAATACCGAGATATCAATTGCCGAAAACATCTACCCCGCCATGACATAATCGACCCAATTTAGTTGCCATAAACAAAATAAAGTTCGCTTTCTACAGATTGTCAATATTGTCAATGGAGGTAGTGACGTGTTGGAGAGTGTTAAGATGAAAACCGGTTATTTTGTTAAATTTTGACATTGAACAGATGGTGGCATTATCAACGAGAAAAGTCCTAAAAGATAGGATACCAGTGTGTTCACATAAAGTGTTACGTCAATGTCAGGGTACAAATATAATTTTTTGCTAAGAAATAGGTACTTTATACGTCCTGACTAGGAGTGGGTGATATAAATCGTATATAGATTCAATATCTATATATCGCAGCAATATCGTTGAATCCGATATCGCCCCGCACGAAATCTATATATCGATATCAGCCGATACACGATATTGCTCGATGTGATGCGCATCGCCATATCGGACCGATTCGTGAATCGAAATCTATATTTCGATATCAGCCGATACACGATATTGCTCGATCTGATGCGCATCGGCATATCGTACCGATTCGTTAATATCAGCAATATTCGTTTGGTTCGTATCGAATCGGCCAGAGTGAGTGAGCGCACGATAGGGATATCATGTGATGAATGAAACAGAAACAGGCATTATCCATACAATTGTAAACCTTATATTTAAGTCCATATGTCTGTAGATTATTCTTAGCGTATCAGCAGGATACAATTAAGGAAAGAAGTTTCAACTTTCGACCCTAACTTGAATGCAGTATAGCCTATTTGCATCGTTGAATTTAATTTCACGCGCTTTGACCTTGAACTAGAATTTTTGGACAAGTGTTTATAAATACTTAAAAGTTTTTTGTGTTTGATTTTTAAAGTACACATTTTTCTATTTTTAGTTGAATCCAAATAATTGAGTTTATTTCTTGTGTTTGTATTAAACTTTTGAAATCTACACTCTTTTGGTATATTTTGTAATTTTAAATTAAGACACAAAATACTAAAAACTGAAAATAATGTAGTCAGTCCTAAGCCTGGTAAAAGCATGAAGGAAAGTTTTTTTTGATATTTTTATTTTCATGTTCTTTTTATTACTTTATGATCATATTATAAATTGATATCAGAAAACCAACCGTATAACGTTGACTTAAATCTATATCTACTACGATATTATATCAGCGTATCGTTTCAAATCTCAAATATCATGAATCGAGAAAATCTACTAGCATCCATCAATATATAGATTCAGAAAATACATAGATTCAATATCCGATATTGATCCTCGATATATAGATACGATTCGATACGTGGCAAAACCGATATTACCCACTCCTAGTCCTGACCAACAACTTTCAAGTTGAAGGCATAACATCATGTAATATAAGTTTAACTCGCAAATCTTTTTGGACAGACTAGAGATAGAGCGTAGGTACTGTAAGTCCACATGGGTAGGTACTCTCCTCTGTCTATTTCTGCCCCGAAATAGTCATGAGATCCGTTTCACAATACGATAGCCGCTGGACGATACAGTTGAGATTTCGTCTTCATATCTCAAGATGGCTAACGGCATTGATATTTTGACGGTTATGGATCCCGGTAACTACTTAATACCAGTTGAGGGGGTAGTGTCTTTTATCCAAAAATGAAATAAATCCATCAACGCTTTATTGTGACTATCATTATCCGAATAATTAAGAAAACCCATATATTTTTATGAGTGCGCGTTTCATAAGGTGCATATATGGCACTAAAACAAAAACCTTGCCTAGTTTACTGACCAAAGGTATAAGCGAAACTTCTGTTAATTCCTCCTAACAAAAAAAAGCCTTTCGTTGTAAAAGCTTCATTATCCTTTATTAAAACTGGAAGGCGTGATCCGTTCATAGTAATACCAATTTGTATTGACAAAACGCCCTTCCACAAAGCTGTAGCTGAAGCTGGATGAGCTTAGTGTTGTAGTGCTGTACATCTTCTGATTTTTAAACGGACGATAAACAAGGTATAATTATGTAAGATTATTTGTTTATTAATAACTTGTTTAATATTAGAACTAGAACAACTGTAATTATTTTTAAAGAATTAAATCTTCTTTTACGTCTTCTTCTCGAAACATCGGAAATAATAAAATGATAAGATTAAATCGTAGAAATAGTTTTTATTAGATCTGCGTCTCGCGAAATCCATAATTTTAAGTTCAAGTAGATTAATTCAATGAAAAAATAATAATAAATCAACCCTAGTTAGAAAAAAAACAAAAAACGTGTATTTCATTATCGCAATACTATATTAATATGCATATTAAAATATAACATGTTTAGTTTCATCAAAGTAAACTATTTATAATATTATAAAATTAATTTGTAAAGACAAACGTAAAAATAATGAATGGTTTTGATAGGACAGCCTTATATATGGTCGCTATAATATTAGTACCTACTTAATTATTATAAAAACAATGTTATGACTACCAGACATGAATAAAAGTTTGCTACGGTCATGGAGTAGCTGAAAAATAAAAATGAATCTGTTTGTTCATTTGTTATATACGCATTCGTTAACGTCCACGCTCCTGTCTGACTTTAGATAAATGTATGTAAACTAAAATTGTTGTGATCACTCGCGTGACCGATAGGTCACGGCAGAAGTACGACACGTACTTCGGTGAAACTAGAACCTATACGCACAATTGAACTCAACCTGTCAAAAAACTGATGATCGTCTATATCAGGACTATATCAGGACAGAACGCACAAACATTCAATTTTACACGAAGTTTTAAGTTCTGTTACACAGTAGGTATTAATAAACGTTCAACATCAAAATAAATAGTTTATGGATAAAATACGATGTATATGTTTAATAGAATATTAATTATAAATACCCTTCGATAAATATTGCACTTCGAGTTTTGGGAAGAAATAATCGACTAATTTCGGTTTTGTGGAGCGATGTCTCTGTCGCACACTACCGATGTGACGTTAAGTTTATATATATACCAGCGGACTTGACAGATGTTGTCCTGTGAATGCATACACAAAAAGTCATTCAAGTCGATCCAGCCGTTTAGTTACTTGCTAGTTAAATAGCCTAGATACCGACTGCAGCGCCATCTGTCAGGCTGATTTGTCAATCTAAATCATCCAGGGCGTCACCTAAACGCATACAAAAAAAATCAATCAAATCGGTCCAGCTGTTTAGCAGTTCAGTGACATACACACGTACAGTAGAATCTTATATTTATATTAGAAGATTATATACCCAGAGATCACTCATTTAAACATGTATTCTCTCTAGTTTGCTTGATGATGCTTTTAAATATTTTTTTACCACTTCGGATTTAGGAATGGTGGAAATATTCAGTAAAACAGTAATTTACATGCCCAGTAATATCTTTGTAATTTAGGACGTGCCCAATCATAGTAAATAATTCATAGCATGTACTTAATTAAAAAAATGTACTACTTAACAATATCACCTATTTTTGGAATAACTAGTATCTGTATCTGTACTAGGTATGTTGAAAAAATTCTGAATTAAACCTGTGCTAATATTATAGTTACATCTCTTATTGAATAATGAAGAAATGTTTTTTCTTTCTTATAATTAATTCACTAAGCGCCTAGGCAGAAGCCAGGGCCACTGGGTGGCTGGGCGCGTATGCCGCGCGCGTTCATTCTGCATGTGTGCTCCTCTAAGCGAGAGTATACTTGATATGCTGCCTGTGATTCGTGGCCCCACAGTCTTTCAGCTACAGCACTAGCTCGTGGCCATACTCTGGAAATAAACAATAAAATATTAATCAAACTGACAACAAAGTCATAATGAAATAATAAGTCCAGCCAAATAGAATGGCTATCCGAAAACGAATTGGTCCGCTCAGGGTGCAAGTAATACGACTTGTATGTTCCTGTCTCTTTCTAATGCCAGTTTTAAAAGGGGATGTTTGAAATTTGCGGTTTTTAGCTTAAAATATCACAGCACATCATAGCACATCGGAAACTTTTTGGAAAGACAAGTCGAACAATGTCCGCAAGTAGAAAAATACTTATTCTGTTCTCAGCCGGATAACAGTGCTTATTGTGAGCCCTTATGAGCAGGTCGTAGGCACCACGTTGTTCATACGTGTTTCCGTTTGATAGGCAGAACGGCCGTTACATAGTGTAACCAAGAGTGCGGTTACAAGGTGATGATGGTATCCATATAGTAATGGGCTCTGGTAACTACGTATTGCCAAGCGAGGTCGTCTACCCGAGAACTACTACGAATAACAGAAGAAAACAACAGACCTGCTCATAATGTTCATGTCGTTAACAACTTCTGTCCACATGCAAGCTTCGCCACCTACAATGTTGTCAACATTGATGTCTTTGCTGAGGCCGCTGACCATATCCCGAGGGTCCTTGTTGAAAAATTCCGTCCAATCGCCTCCAGTTTTCAGATGGTCAAGGTACCAGCCAGAGGAATAG
The DNA here is from genome assembly GCF_030269925.1 of Bombyx mori. Taxonomy (NCBI): domain Eukaryota; kingdom Metazoa; phylum Arthropoda; class Insecta; order Lepidoptera; family Bombycidae; genus Bombyx; species Bombyx mori. Next base: position 2,080,082 of record NC_085114.1, read on the forward strand.
ATTAACTGGTGACTTGCTCTTAGGATCTAAAAAATAGGATAGGAATTAGTAAATATATTTATTTAAAAAAGTGAGCACTGGAAATCATATAGTATTTTTTCTTGACGTGGAATATCTTATCAGATTTCAATTTAATTGAAATTTCAACCTGGTGTCTGAAGGTATGCTGCCGCATGATTATATTGTTCAAAGCGTTTAGCTCCAAATACATCTTGAATGCAATATCTATGCAGTTATCATAATAAAATAAAAAAAGCTGCTTTCTGGTCTCGGCCGTCAGAATTATTTATGTCATGAGGTAAGTAGAACCATCTCTGTTGTAAAAAGTGTCCGTTAAAATCAGCTATATAAGGGTGGCGCTACAGTAGCAACCGGGTAAATTTAAAAAAAGGCGCTGAAAGTTATTAGAATAAGATAGAGAAATAACAAAGGACAAAAGAACTGTAAGCACTACAAACTCACAAAAAGTGTTTTATTTAAAGCTGATAAGAAAATGCAATCGATATCTCCACGTTTTATCACAGGAATAATTTTAGGTTATATTAACGAAATTAGTTTCGACCACGTAAGCATGTGAGGTCTTGTATATTACACAGTCACTAACTACTCTAGTCATTAAATATATTAAATGTCCTTACTCAGCATACTTCAATCAGTTTAACAACTAGCGCCATTCTGGAGGATTTTTAAGCTGTTTTTTAGTGTTAAAAGTGGGATGCTTTTTCAAGCTTCTCCCATAAGAAGAGACGGCTCTCCTTTTTTTTATTTTTTTTTATTTCGTAGATGGGTGGACGAGCTCTCAGCCCACCTGGTGTTAAGTGGCTACTGGAGCCCATAGACATCTACAACGTAAATGCGCCATCCACCTTGAGATATAAGTTCTAAGGTCTCAAGTATAGCTACAACGGCTGCCCTACCCTTCAAACCAAAACGCATTAGTGCTTCCCGGCAGAAATAGGCAGGATGGTGGTACCTACCCGCGCGAACTCACAAGAGGTGTGTCCTGACCTCTACCCTCCATAAACAAAACTTACATTCAACATTTCGTAAACTTCGTTTCCCTTCCACACTTGCACGATAGTGTCCTTCGGAAGGGGCACGCCTTCATCGAAAACTTCCTATAAATTTAAATTCCACATTGTAATGTAGGTCCTGTGTGTGTATTTTGTTTAAATTTATATAAATAGGCAAATACTTGTTTATCATCAACTAGCTCGGCGATTCTAGAATAACCCCTCGAGGTTACTAGAATAGGTAGGGAAAAAAAAATCATTTTCTAATCTGTTTGTCGATTTATTTTCGGGGGTTTATTTTAGATTCACCGAGCTAGTAGGTGAGCTTATGGGGCTCAAACTGGGAGTGTTGTTAACACTGGCCCTAGCAAGAGCAGTGCCTTGCATTATCTACCACCGGATCGGAAACGCGACCCACTGAGAAGATCCGGCGAGAAACTCAGTGGGAAGGAGTGTTTTTTTGTTTTTATTTTACTTCGATACGAAGCAAAGGAATAATGTGGTTTAAAAAAATTGCATGTATTATGTTAGGAGGGTGGCATGGGTTAACTTTTATCCCGAAAAAACATCTCATTCGCGCAGGGAAACTACGCTAACACTTTTCCCTGACCACGTAGGAAATAGATCCGGTCAGGAGAGTGATATAAGTTATCTTTTATCAATCTCATTCTCGCATTGAAACTATATTGACATTTTTCACTGCCTACGTGAATAATAGATAGATAGATACACATGCAATTTTTTTTCCTACCTATGCTGTTAGTCTTGAGAAGCTATTTCAGCTTCACCCTAACGTGTAGGTGAGCTCATGGGGCTCGAACCAGAGCGTTGCTAGCACTGGCCCTAGCAAGAGCAGTGCTTCGCAGAATCTACTACCGGATCGGAAACGCGACCCACTGAGAAGATCCGGTGAGAAACTCAGTAGGCTGTGTCTATGGGCTAATTTTCTCGTCGAGCCTTTCGTCGCAAGCGACGGGTTCGACGAGGACGGTGACCGAATACAATTATTTTGCGTCGACAATGCCTATGTTCCTGTCAGTTCAAACACAAACCTGCCACACAATCGGTCTCGAGTTTTCGCTGAGCAGAGGAATCGTGTTGCGCATGAATAGAGCGTGAAAATCAGCTACCGAAGTCAGGTTGTGCTCTTGTATGTATCTCTGGAATTCTGGATTCGACTCCCTGTCAACAAAAATATACCCTAGTCAGGTTTTTTTTACTGCTTAGATGGGTGGACGAGCTCACAGCCCACCTGGTGTTAAGTGGTTACTGGAGACCATAGACATCTGCGACGTAAATGCGCTACCCACCTTAATATAGCAGTTCTAAGATTTTAGTATAGTTAAAACGGCTACCCCACCCTTCAAACCGAAACGCATTACTGCTTCACGGCAGAAATAGGCAGGGTGATGGTACCTTCCCGCGCGGACTCATAAGACGGCCTACCACCAGTAATTACGCAAATTATAATTTTGCGGGTTTGATTTTTATTACACGATGTTATTCCTTCACCGTGGAAGTCAATCGTGAACATCGGGTACCCGCCTGGGATTCAATCACCAGTGCATAATGCTACGGACGTCTTATCCTTTAGGTACGACGACTTACAAAAAAACAAGGTGGATAGATGCCATTGTTAATTTAAATATTTAGTTATAAGTTTGACTTACCAGCAATCTAGATCGACTTCATCACCTCCGATGTGAATGTATCTATCCGGAAACAAGGCCTGGACCTCATGAAACAGTTCCCGCAGGAAGGTGTATGTGCTGTCCTTGATTGGGTTCATCGGACCGAGACCCATGTCGACAGCGTATTCGTTGTAGCAATGTGTCAGGAGTTCGGGTTTGGCTACACCCCAGGACCTTGTGTGACCTAGACCAACGATTCTTATAGACGGTTTGTATTGATTAAATATAGCGTATACAAAAGACCGCGCAGCATGTAATGATATTTTTCCCTGCCTATTCGCGGGTAGCCTTAGCCTAAGAGGTAATTCCAGTTTCGTGCGAATGGACAAATCAGTTCACGGGCTCAACCTGAGAGAATTTGCTAACACCAGGTCCAGCAAGAGCAGTGCTTCGCAGAATCTATGATGGGATCGGAATTGCGACTCACTGAGAAGATCAGGTGAGAAACTCAGTGGGTTAAAGATCTTCCGATTGACTGAATGTTTATACAGGTCTCTTACAGACTTGCTGTAGGAAAAGTTAAATGAGACCCAATATTTCGAGTGGGGAACTCTTATGAAGAATCGACTACATTATGGAATCTTCGCGTTTAATTTAAGCTCGTGCTGCAACGTGGAATTTCAAATCCAGAGCTTCACCCAAAACGACCGAGCTGAAATAACAGTTTGAAATATAATAGTCTGGTAGAGGGATTATCCGTATTTATTATCGAAATTATCGGTATTTTAATTAACATAGTATATATCGATATTATCGGTAATTGTGGAAGTGGATCCATACTCTGTGGCTGATAAATTTTGATTGTGAGTACTGAGTAGGTACTGACTCTCAAATATATTAAGTGTATAATCTATGGTACTGACATTTAAATTAAACATGTCTTTGAGGACTTTTTGGCGGGAACGCGAGGAGTGAAGTTGTGTGATTTGTTTTGTCTATTTAGTGTTTCTTCAGGTTTAAATGTATAATAACGGTGGTTTATTAACTGTTTAATATCTGTGAAAGTGCACAAATGTGGGAAAATGAAACAAAGCCGCTGGACGCAACTTCTCGGGATCCTCCAAAAAGTCCACAGAAAAAATCTTAGTAAATGACCACCATTTTACTAAGATTATATTTCATCCCATATCATCTCATTTCATTTAATTTCACCCCAGTTGATTAATGTCACAAATTAATCATTTTCATTTCATTTCACTCCATATTATCATTTTTCATAAAAATCAGAATATAAATTAAAATAAGACATGACTTAAAGGTCTTAGTTACCAGGTTATAAAATCACTTACAAAAACATGTCTTTGGGCGAAGCCTGTTTTACTTTGTTTTATCCGAGACCCCAAATCGTAATAGTAATATTTTACTAGAGAGGGTAGAAATGCTCAGTGTATTAAAAATGTCCGCTGAAAGGCATCTAAGGTGGCGTTATAGTAATAAGTGGAAATATTTTAAAAGCAACGTCATAAACTATTAGAATAGGATACTATAATAAATTAGGATAGAAAGAAACACTTCCTACGTCAATTTTATTAAAAATAAATAGTTGAGATTGTAGTCTATAATTTTAACCACACAACATAAGAAAAATATGAATTTTTTCAACCCAGCACATTTCACTCGGTTTAAAACTGATATATTTAAATCATTTGCACTTCCTACCCAAGCGCTATTTCGGTTAGTCTTCCAACTTTTTTTTTTACTACCTAAGCTGATGTTCTGGAGAGACCATGTCAGCGTCACCGGGCTAGTAAGTGAGCTCACGGGGCTCAAACTTGACGATGTTGCTAACACGAACCCTAGCAAGTCATGCTTCGCAGAATCTACCACCGGATCGGAAACGCGACCCACTGAAAAGATCCGGCGAGAAACTCAGTGGGCTGTGTCTGTGGGTTAATTTACTCGCCGAGCCTTTCGTCGCAAGCGACGGGTTCGATGAGAACGATGACCGGTGCTTGGGGTACGTAAAAATACGGTTAGTGGATCGGAATGTTCCAAAATTACTACGAAAAGTATGAAATGTTCGAAACTATGGATATTGTTCAATATAAAAAGCAGTAGATCAAAATCGTGGTCGTCGTGGCCTAACGGATAAGACGTCCGGTGCATGGGCGTATTATTCGCAGCTGATACATCTTTATTATTTAAAATTAAACGACAATCGCAAGTCTATGACGAAGTGAATGATGCGATTTCGTGTATGGTTCATTGGTTCCGTATCAATAATCTATTATTGAATAGTAAGAAAACTAAATGTATTAAATTTACTTTAAAATGTATTAAATCATTTTTTAATGTGCGACAAGTAGATAGTAATGTAATTGTTTCTGAGGAACCAGTGGAGCTTGTTGAGTGAACTGTATTTCTTAGTATAACAGTGGACTCCAAACTGCAGTGGGGACCTCATGTTCATAAATTAGCGAGTAAGCTGAGCTCTGCAGCATACGCAGTAAAAAAAATTAGAATGTTAACAAACGCGGATACGGCGCGTTTAGTTTATTTTAGTTATTTCCACAGTGTCATGTCCTATGGCATTTTGCTATGGGGCAATGCGGCCGATGTAGAAATGATATTTATTCTGCAGAAAAGAGCTATATGTGCTATTTATAACATGCACTCAAGGGAATCCCTGAGGGAAAAATTTAAAGAAATTAAAGTTCTCACTATGCCATCCCAGTACATTTTTGAAAATTTGATGTATGTTCGTAAACATATTGAGGAGTTTCCTAAAAAGTCGGACTTACACAATATAAATACTAGAAACAAACACAAGCTTCATGTGCCGATGAGTAGGTTACATAAGATACTAAATTCATTCGGGTGTTTGTCTGTGCGTCTGTACAACAAAATCACACAAGGTGTTCAGAACCTACATATACATAGGCTTAAGAAAACTATTAAAGAACGTCTGTGCAATAAAGCTTACTATAAAGTCAATGATTATCTAGAAGATTGCACAGAGTGCGAATGAGTTGCTCGCTCCGGGCATTTCAATATTGCAATAATTGTTACGTTATAATACTCCATGTAAAAATGAATATTAAAAAAAATCTAATATTTAAAAAAAACTGTATAATTTAAAATAAAATAAAAAAGACATGCCCGCTGAGTTTCTTGCCAGTTCTTCTCAGGACGGAGGCTAGTTTTTGTGAATTGGCGGTAGTTCTTTTTCACGTTCAACAAGTATGTGCTTTCATTTATGTTGAATAACATTTTTTTGATTTGATTTGATTTGATTCGTGTTGAGCGATGCACCGGTGTTCGAATCTCAGGCGGGTACCAATTTTTCTAATGAAATACGTACTCAACATATGTTCCGATTGATTTCCACGGTGAAGGAATAATATCGTGTAATTAAAATGAAACCCGCAAAATTATAATTTACGTGATTACTGGTGGTAGGACTTCTTGTGAGTCCGCGCCGGTGGGTAGCACCACCCTGCCTATTTCTGCCGTGAAGTAGTAATGCGTTTCGGTTTGGAGGGCGGGGCAGCCATTGTAACTACACTCGAGATCTTAGAACTTATACCTTAAGGTGGGTGGCGCATTTACGTTGTGGATGTCTATGGGCTCCAGTAACCACTTAACACCAGGTGGGCTGTGAGAAAGTCCAGCCATCTAAGCAATAAAAAAAAAACAATCTTGGTGAGATAAGTTCGCCGCGTTACAGATCCGAGATGACGTGTTTTGGGCGACGTCGACTGTTCACCATTTGTTCCGCAGGATCGGCAATGTAGTTACCGGCGGCCACGATGAGAGGGTTCTCGTGTCGTGCCGCTTTATCGAAATGGGCCTTCCAACATAACCTTGCTAGTTACAAGTCCAGTGCTATTTACACTTTTTCAACTTGTCCCCTATACAAGACGGCCCTCCTTACATCTCCACAAATTTAACTGCGATATTGTTAGAAGGGTTTTTTGTCATTGACATGGTTGCCGCTACCGATCTGGAGACTTGATTGTATAGTAATTTATGCAAATTATAATATTTGCGGGTTTTTACGAGATGATATTCTTTCATTGTGGAAGTCATTAAAAAATTGCTTGTAGTATTTGAGTAGAGGGGGAAGTGGTCGACCGAAGAAGACATGGATGGAGTGTGTGAATGACGATATGAGAGAGAGAGAGGAGTGAGTGTTGAGATTACGGCTGATAGAAGAGAATGGAAGAGAAAAATTAGCTGTGCCGGACCCCTCCTACTGGGATAAGGTGGAGAAAAGGAAGAGAGTATTTGAGTACTGGTACAATCGCCACGTTCTTTGTCTTGACTGTTACGTGCCTGTACCTATGATGGTGTTAGCGACGGTTGTTTAATAATGGCGGAAATCTTAAATTCAACGTAACGAGAGCAAAAATAAACTAAAACAAAAAAAATAATAGTTAAGTAAATTTACCGGGTACATCGAATTCAGGAATAACTCTGATCCCCCTGTTCCTTGCGTAGTCGATAACCGTCTGAATGTCTTTCTTGGTGTAAATCAAGGTCTCGTGATAGGCTCCCAGACGACTATAAACAAAAGCGTGACCCGATAAATATAAAATTCCTTTTTCCTATAAATGTTTGTTATTTTTTATCGAAATTAAATTAAACCAAGGAAATTTAATTATAAATCTGATATTTCGAGATCGTGGGATAACGACTAAGGTTCAGAAGTGTCCAAATTTCCCGCCAAAATGTGGGACGCTGTCATGTAGGTACCGTCAACATTTTAAAGAAATTCAAAATTCCTTCTTTTTATAAATTTAAAATCCTTTTTGTCAAAATTACATTAAACCAAGGAAATTGACTTATAAATCTGTAATATCGAGATTGTGGGGGATAGTGACATAACTATTAATGCATTGATTTACATGAGAAATTATTTTTAAGGTTATGAAGTTTCCAATTTCCCGCCAAAATGTGGGACGCTGTCATGTACCGTCAACATTTTAAAGAAAGTCAATGCTTCAAATTTTTATCATGTTACTGGACCAAACGATGTAAAGTTCAGTTTTTATTATTATTATCAGTTACAGATAAATTATTACATCTATAATCTATAAATATAAGTAGTGTGCAAAGATATACCTCAAATCGGGAAACCTTTCGCTCTGATATGGGAAACTCTGGTCGTCAACAATGTGCCAGTGAAATACGTTCATCTTGTTCATGGCCATAGCGTCCAAAATGAGTAGGATATTAGACATTGAGATGTAATGACGTGATGTGTCAACGAGCAGTCCTCTGTGAGGGTAACGGGGAAAGTCGTGAACTTCACCTTTGTTAATGTGCAATTGCTGAAAAGAAATTTGTAAAATTAGTCTCTTCCAGTTTAGGCTTACATTTCTTCTTTTAACTTTTTTGTATTATCGTAAGATTGGCAGTTGAATTTACGTTTTATTTAGTATTGAACGGCTATGGGATCATAGACTATACCACGAATGCTATTTAAATTGCGAAAACGGGCTAACGAGCTCTCAGCCCTTGTTTTGTTAAATAGTTACCAGAGCTCATAAATATTAAAACGGGAATACTCTTACACCCGACGTCGGATCCCGTCCGGGGTGAAAACCCGGTCAGAGTAGGGGTGCTCCCGCGGTCAACACTACAACCAGACACGCGGCGCCACCCCGAAGACGCCCGACCGATGGGTCGTCGAGGCGATAGTTGACGACCAACGACATCGGTCTCCACGGTACGGCGGTCCTACCAGGCCACCCGGGCGATGCCGCTGGTGTTCCGGGATACCCCGCTGGGCCAAAACCAGCCTGCCGGGTCGGAACGCGATACACCGCCGACCGGGTCGCAGGCCGCAGCCTCCGACGCGTCGTCCCGTCCTCCTGGTGCCAGCGCGCTAGAGTGACGGTAGCGTGCGGCGCAGGCTCAATCCCCTTAGGTCACCCCGTGACCATCACCGGGAGGAGACTGCCTCCTCATAGGGGCCGGAGCTGGACAAACGCCCTCCTCCGGCCCCCGGCTCGGCACGGCGCCGAGAGGGAAGAATAGCTCTCCCTCTCCCGTTCCGGGGTAGGTACCACCTACCACAAGTTGGACCTTACAACTCATGTCTCAAGACGGGTGGCGGCATTTAAGTTCTAGACGTCTATGGGCTCCGGTATCCACATAGCACCAGGTGGGCTGTGAGCTCGTCCATCCGTCTAAGCAATTAAAGAAATCGTATTTCGTTTGTATTTAACCCCAATTTGACAAGAAAATTTATTGAACTACAAATTAACTATAAACGTAAGCCCTAATATTGGTGGCCTCTTTTATAGATTCTGACAGAAAAATCATTAAGTGAAAAGTCCCATTTCAGGGAATTCAATTCTCTAAAAGGGTAAATACTAATAAAAATTACAGCCCAAGATAAAACTTCAAGTTCAGCAGACGTTGTTCGTCGCCACTGCGTAGAACGAAGCGTAGAAGTCGACAAATTACTTTGACATCATTTAGCGCGATATTCAATTAAAAATACTTCATACGAAAAGCGTTATACGAAAACCTTTTTTTTCCCTTACCTATTCTGTTAGCTTTGAGGGGCTACTTTAATTAAGCTACCGAACGTGTTGGCGAGCTTACGAGGCTCAGCTTGGCGAATTTTCTAACAGTAGGCCTAGCGAGAGCAGTAATTTGCTTAATCTACCTATCACTGGATCGGAATCGCGACCGGTGAGAAACTCAGTGGATTCTGTCTGTGGGTAAAATTTATCGACAAACCATTCGTAGCTTTCGACGGATCCGACGAGAACGGTGACCAGTGCTTGGAATGGCTAAAAGCAACGATAGTGGATCGGAAAGATTTGAAATGACTACGAAAACGATGATATGTTCGAAACTATGGATATTGTTCAATATAAAAAGCAGTAGATCAAAATCTTCGTGAGATAGGTTCGCGTTACAGACATTTCCAGCTCTACTTTAGTCTAAGTAATCAAGATAATAAAGTCAAAAGTGTGCTGGTTTTTCTCTGAATCAATGAAGAATACAGATTCAGCCCGAAACTCAAAGATGTGTAGGTGTTTAGTAGTTAATGTTAACAATGTAACATGTGTTTCATGTAAATTTCTATAACATCTTACATCACGATTATCTGAGAGATGAAACAGGTGCGTCCAACTTTCCAAGCCTCTCAGTATTCCCCATATCGATGAACTTCTGAGTGTGCTGTCAGCGGCGATCGTCAGATTGTCTGAAAACGTCAAAACAAATGTGTGTATTATCCAAATAAGGCTTCAGCGGCCTCGAAGAACTAAATCTCTTCCAAATCACTGCCGTGGTAGGACAAGAGACTCCGCCATGTGGATTTTCCGAAGAAAGCCTCATGAGGCCACGACCCTCAGCATTGAAAGTTATCGAAGCAAGGAGGAGGAGTTGAACAGAGTCATTCTACATCTTAAGCGGTGAGCGGAATTATGACATGAGTTCGAAGTCTGAATGGGACAGGGAATATAATGGCGGACCCTTCAAATCACATGGCTGTACGAGCTTACAGTCTCGACCAACGAGGCGAACAGTTTCGACGGTTTTTTTTTCAGTGTTGTAAGTTGTAAGTTGTATTCATGTAAAGAATCAATCAACCACAACGTAAATGTCTTGAATGTTGTAAACAGTTGCTATGCGCATTCTGGATGTCGGAACTTGCCCATTTTATCAGTCTCAACCGCGAATCGATTTGAATCTCAAGTGTTTTTAAAACAAACAAAAAACATATTTGAGTCATACTGAGATGATAAAGATGAAATAATACAAAATATTTTATCAGTTGGCTTTATGACCTCGGCGACGTGAATGTCATATCGCCTCAGGCAAGGGGGGTTGCGGTTTTGATAATCTTAGAGGATAACCTTGTTACTAGGAAAATATTATTTATATAACGCGCTTTCAGATGTTATTTCTCCGTCGTATCATCAAAGTAGGTATAGAAAGATATCACGATGGGTTTTTTATTTTTTACTACGCTTTTATTAGCTTCAGATGTATGTATGTTTGTAACGGAATCTTTGAACATGATTTTGATCTCCTTCAAAACGTCGGATTAACTCGGAATTTGGTATACTTATTAAGGACCGATGACAATTCAATATTTAAAAAAAAAATTAAGAAAGAAAATTGAAAAAATTGAAATTCAACTAAAAAATTAAAAATAAGTAATACATAGTTTAAAAAAACTAACAAAATGCGCTTTTATAGAAAATCCAACTAAAAAATAAAAAATAAATTTTAATAAATTTGAATTAAAAATCATCATCATCATTCTTTCCTATTACCCTCTGCTGGGGTGTAGGGCTCGAATCAAATTTTTCCATTTATATCGGTCTTGGGCAGTCTGTTCTAGCTCCTCCCACGTCATGCCCAAGAACCCTAGCTCCTGCTCCACCGAGCGACGCTAAGTTGTTCTGGGGCGGCCTCTCTTCCTTTTGCCAGACACTTTCCAGGTCAGTGCTCTCTTTGATAAGTGGGTATCGGGCTTTCTCAAAGTGTGACCAATCCAATGCCACTTCCGCGATTTGAATTAAAAATGGTGTTAGAAAAATGATTTTATTGAAAAGCGTGGGGTTCTTTTTAGGATATAATCAAAATAATCCTTCTACTCATATCTGTTCATAAAATATTTATAACTACTTATACCATGCACCCCACGCTTTTTTTACAATAAAATCAAATTTTTTTTACACCTTTTTTAATTAAAATTTATTAACATTTATTTTCTATTTCTTAGTTGGATTTTCTATAAAAGCATATTTTGTTAGTTTTTTTAAACTATTATTTATTTAACTGTATGGACGAGCTCATCACCTACCTGGTATTACAGGATTTTTTATTTCCTTGCCTATTCGCTGGTAACCTAAGGAGTTACTCCAGCTTCGCGCGGACGGGTAGGTGAGCTCACGGTCTCACCTCAGAGAATTTGTTAACACTAGCTCTAGTAGGAGCAGTGATCGAAATCGGATCGAAATCGCGACCCCTTACGAAGATCCAGAGCGAGAATTTCAGTGGGTTGTGGGTGTGGAAACATGAATAATGAAGCCCATAGAACCGTCGAAGTCATAGAACAAGCCACATCACCAGAAATTACGCAAAATATTTTGTGTGGATTATCATTTTGTTTACATGGTGTTATTTATTGTAGTTTGTTATCACGTATCAGGCACTTAGATTTTAGACAAATAGAATATACCTGTCAGGGTTTTTAACACCGGTAAAGTCGCATCCTTCGATACTAGTAACAAACAGCGGTTGTGTTATCATTTAGGCTATAAAGCTGCTGCTGCAACGGCCGCGACGCACCATCGCGGTCAGGGTCATCCGTGGCTATCGCACCATTTCCTTCGAGGCGGCGTGTGTACTGACTGGGACACCGCCTTGGGTCCTGGAGGCGGAGGCGCTCACCGCTGATTATCAGTGGCGAGCTGACATTCGTGCAACGGGATATTCCGTAGAATAACTCACTCTAACCGGCGTCATCTAGGCGGGCTTTGGGCAGCCTGCCGACTGATAGGGCTGGTGGTCGTGGCAACGACGACCGCCAGTCCGGCGTCCCGAGGGGGAGGGCGACGGGAGAGATGTGCTCCGCACTAAACGCTTCACTTCAAGGGGGGAACCCTTTGCCTTTTCATAAGTTCTGTCTCATGCGAGGTTCGGACGTGGGTTGTTGAGCGACAGGAGGTTTTAGTCGGTTCGACTCCGACATACTCCGCCCGCCATCTCCAGTGGAGGGTGGGAGTCCGGTGATTTCCTCCTGACAAAAAAAACCTACAAAACTTTTGAAGCCAGAGGTTTTATAATATCTATTTCGTGTTTTATAACACTTTTTTTTATTAAGGAACTTATGGCCCGAAGGCTTTTCCAGTTTCACCAGGACAGGTGGGGGCCAGGAGAGGGCGATAGCTGTTTACCATTCCACACTTCGATGACAATAAAGAAGTCTTATTATAATATCATTCGAATATGGCTGTTGAACTAATTTCATAGGAATGAGCTATTTTCAATGTCACAGCGTACGCGCCGCTATGGTTTCAAATAAATCACAAATTTACAAGCATTGTTAATGAGAAAAAAAAACACAATTTCAGTTTTTACAAAATTCAACACTCACAGCTCTCGATCATGCCGAAATGCGGATATTCTTCACAGGGTGATGTCAAGTAAATGCTTAGACTCTTCAGTGGTCCGTCGTATGTATCATCATCTAAGACCTGTTGTGGCGCATTGCGGTTTACATACGGACTCGCGATTCGGAGCATATCTCTCAATACCGCCAGACTCCGTTGGACGGCATTCGACAGAATAGGACAATCATGTTCGATTACCTGGAAAGGAATCCAATTAATTTTAATAAGTCATATGGTGACGTCGATGCGGCACTGGAGTTATAAGCGAAGCCGATTAGTTGATGATGTATCTAATAGGCCTGAAGTTTCGGAAACTGAAATGCGAAGATTAAAGGTTTTTTTTCTGTTAAATTCACGACATTTCTCAACACATTGTTTTTATTTGCATTCGATGTACTTTTATGAAATTGGTTTACGGTTTGTTCTCATCTTCAAACGCAATACTGCGTCTTGCGAGCCCCCAAGAGTAGATATCACAACTCCCTATTTCTGCGACCCACTGAGAAGATCCGGCGAGAAACTCAGTGGGCTGTGTCTGAGAGTTAATTTACTCGTCGAGCCCTTCGTCGCAAGCGACGGGTTCGACGAGAACGGTGACCGGTGCTTGAGGTACCTAAAAGCACCGTTAGTGGATCGGGAGGATCCGAAATGACGTGTTTGGGGCGACGTCGACTGCTTTCCATTCTTTCCGCAGGATCGGGAATGTAGTTACCGGCGGCCACGATGAGAGGGTTCTCGTGTCGTGCCGCTTTGTCGAAGTGGGCTAGGGGCGCTGTTCCAATTGCATACAAAATTGGTTTAACTTTTACGCTATCGAGAACGTTAAAAAACTCGCACTAAGCACACTGGTCAAACCCCATACATTTGTGTACGTTCCTTTAAGCGTTAACGATAGAAAGTTGCAATTTCAGTAGACCCCGCCCCTACACAAACACTACTTTAAAAACAAATACAAAGAACTACAGGTGTATTGGCCACTGTTTGCTATTAACATAAAGTACACTACGTAATACTAAGGTATTCGATGACGTCACTAACCCATTCGCGCAGCTTAAAATACAAAAAAAAAGCTAACTCATAATCACTATGAGTTTGTAGCGTCCGGTGTTGGAATAGTTGACAGCGAAAAACACTTTATTTTGAAAAAACTTTAAATATTTAGGTCATTAAACATAGTGTTGAAGAAGCACTTTATTTGGATTACGATAAATATAGCGATAAATATATTTGGAGCTTTCCTTAACACTTACAAGTGCATTGTCAATATCTAAAATAAATATGGACTATCTAAATGGTCCTTTTCCGACGATAAAGTCAAAGTACCGGCCAAGTCATACATTTTATGGCTCACAAGATTTTTTTTGGGTCAATTCTAATCAACGTATTCATACTACTATCCAATTTATTAATAGTACTTAATGTGTTATCGTTTTCAAACTAATCGGAAGCCGTTTGAAGTCGTCTTAGCTTAAAGGATAAAACGCACGGGTTTTATTGCATATCCTAGTAACCTTGAGGGGCTATGCTAGTTCAGCGAACGCGTAGGCCTGACGAGTTTACTAACACTGATCCTAGCAAAGGTGATGCTTCGCTGAATCTACCACCGGATCGGAATTGCGACCCACTGAAAAGATCTCAGTGAGAAACTCAGTGGGCTAATCTACCCGTATCAAACCATCATGGCATTATTCAAATCCTACATATAAGTACCAATTCATCTAATGATAAAAGTACTTAACGACTTCCACCGTCCACGATGAATCAATAACATCGTGAAATCAAAATCAAGCCCGCATATCGTAGGGGTCTTACGGATAGTTATTACCGGCCAGCGTTCGATTTGAAGAGTGGGACAGATATAACTTCTTTTTATTTTTTATTATTGTTTCGTAGGGTGGACGAGCTCACAGCCCACCTGGTGCTAAGTCGTCACTGGAACCCATAGACATCTACAACGTAAATGCCGCCACCCACCTTGAAATATGAGTTCTAAGGTCTCAGTATAGTTACAACCGAACCGAAACGCTTTACTGCTTCACGGCAGAAATAGGCGGGGTGGTGGTTACGCAAATTTTAATTTTGCTGGTTTGCTTTTTATTACACGATGTTATTCCTTCACCGTGAAAGTAAATCGAGTACGTATTTTAAAAGAAAAATTGGTACCCGCCTGCGAGATTTGATCACCGTTGCGTCGCTAGATACGAATGCCCCGGACGTCGTATCCTTTAGGCCACGACGACTCATGTCTTAGAGTGGCACTTACGTTGCCATGTCTATGACTTTTCGCACCAGTGCGCTTAGTGTGAGTTTTTTAACGTTCTCGATAGCGTAAAAGTTAACTCAAATTTGTATGTAGTAGGAACAGTACCCCTAGCGGCAAATGTTCCAACTCCATACAAATTTGAGTTAACTTTTACGCTATCGAGGATGTTTAAAAACTCGCACTAAACACAAAGGTGAGCCGTGAGCTCGTGAACTTGAATGACCTACAATACGACCTTTCACTATTCCATTATACACCTCACACAGCTGCGATGCATTAAATATTTTTTAGCCACTTTTATATTATGAAGTGCTAGCCTAAAATTTGTTAATTTCTTTACATCATTGTGTACTTGTCGAATGTGTTGACGTTCCAAATTGTCTCTGACAGAGAGATTTGACGAAAAAGTCGTCTGGTAGTGGTGCATGAAGCGACTACCAATTAGTAGTACTGTACTGTAAGGTCGAAAACGGAAGCCATAATTATCCTGCTTATGTCTACCACAAAGTAGTATTACGTTCCGCTTTAAAATAAGTTAAACAGAATTGGTTTTTAGTTAAGTGACTACGGAACCCTAAAAATGCTTCGACCTTTTTGTTTACGAATCCATACGGGCATAAGGTGCAGTTGATGAAAAGGTGTCAGCGCTACTCATAGACATTGGAGATAATAGAGAAATTATCAAATAGCTGATAAAAAATAATAAAAATTAAGCACTTTTAAGTAAATGTTATAACAGCTACGTATATTACGTAGCGGCTCATATAATTTTAAGTGGTCATTGAGGTCCATAGATCTCACAATGTCAATGCCACCACTCAAGTCTCATAGTAATCAATCATGACTGTGTTAATATTCAAAGCGAAACATGTCCCTACTTCATGGCAGCTATAGGCAGGATGTAAAGCTTAGCCGTGTGCACTTAACTCGTTATGCCGCCAAATGTATGAAAACACACAAAATAAACATTTGGAAAAATCAATAATTTTCACAAAAACAAAAACAGTATTGTTTAAATAAGCTCATAATTATTATAAGAAAGAAAAAAAAATACCTTAATTTCAAGTACATCACTATCAAATTTGTAGTAAGGAATTTCTATCGATTGCATTTGCGGTCTTGGCCAAATTGCACCTTTCGATGCTGGATATTCGGGTCCCGGTTCCACGATATGCAAACCGGTCACTAAAAAAGCGCCTAAAATATTTAAATAAAGAAAAAGACGAAACATTTTGTAAGCGCGACTGCTCGCTATAAGGTTGAATACAAAATGTTGTGAAATACCCTGTCTCCTAGCATTATATAGTCTGCTAGAAGATAATCTGTCATCGATAATATTTCATAAAATCAGACTTCCATGAGTGTTGTTGCTCAGTAAAAAATGAAAGGCGTTTTTTTACGCATTTTGTATTATCTGTTATTAGTATGTTTATAAAGTCTTAGATAACATGAAACATTCAAATACCTAAAATATCGGGTATTTCCATGGCTTCAGTGGCTTGAAACAGGTCAATTTAAATTAACTGGGTTACTGATAAAAAATACATTTCAAACTCCGACTTTTGTTGTTTTCATTTTGGTGTCATAGATTATGAGTTTTAATTTTAATTTTAATGTAGAATGCAAGCAACTTATATTTATGTTAATGAAGGTCAGTCCGTGAATTTTCTTCCTTTTCTTTCTTCAACAAATTATCTATGCCATGCACTTTGTGGTGCACATTTCCACACTTGGTGGAAATCTAAAAATATGTGTTGTTTATATTGTTTTTTTGCCAATTCAGTAATTCCTATGATTCAATCTGTGAAAATTACAGCTTATTGGGTTTTTCAATATTTTCAATATTGCACGAGTGTAAGTTTTTTTTTTTTTTTTTTTTTTTTTTTGTCAGGAGGAAATCGCCGGACTCCCACCCTCCACTGGGGATGGAGGGTGGGGCATGTCGGAGTCGAACCGACTAAAACCTCCTGTCGCTCAACAACCAACGTCCAACCCTCGCATGAGACAGAACTCATGAAAAGGCAAGGGGAGGAGAGTGAAGCGTTTAGTGCGGAGCACATCTCTCCCATCACCCTCCCCCTCGGGACGCCGGGCCAGCGATCGTCGGCGCCACGACCACCAGCCCTCTCGGTCGGCAGGCTGTCCGAAGCCCGCCTAGATGGCGCCGGTTTGAATAGGTTATCCTACGAAATACCCCGCTGGGTCAGAACCAGCGTGGGTCGAGGATAGCCGGCCTTCCATCACCCGGATGCTCTTGCGTAAAACGCGTGCAGAGCAGCTTGCACGTCGTCTTCTTAGGCCCCCTTCGCCGGGCCCCAGACCGACATATGAGGGGGACCCGAAACACTTAGAGGGCCAGGGCTAGGGCGAGATCCGCCTCCCTGGCCCCCGCTCGACGGCGGCGGGCTTGTGCGTCTCTCACGCGCCCCGCCGCCTCCTTCTGCGAGATGGTGCACTCGCAGAAGTCGAGCATCGCCTTCCACGACTCGTCGTTGCCGAGCATCGATGCCACAACACTCGGCAACGACAAGTCGTTTCCTATTTTTGCGACAAGGACACGGCGCCACCCCTCCCATGCGGGGCAGGCAATGAGCGTGTGCTCCGCCGTGTCCAAGTCGCAACCACAATGGTAACACTCTGCCGTCGGCTCGGCTCCGATCCGGTGCAGGAACTCACCGAAGCAACCATGCCCAGTGAGCACCTGCGTGAGCCGGAAAGTGAGGCGTCCTCTGTCACGATTCACCCAATCCACAAGAATCGGGCGAATCGCCTCGACGGTCCTACGACCAGCCGAAGGATCGGCCAGCCGCCTGGACCATGACTCCAGCACGGACCGCCGAGATTGGGCCCTCCGCGCTCTGACCACACTGGGGCTGGGACGCGCCACGCCCCGGGCACGAAGGTTAGCCCGCCACTGATAGTCAGCGGCGAGCGCCTCCGCCTCCAGGACCCAAGGCGGCGTCCCAGCCAGTACACACGCCGCCTCAAAAGAGATGGTGCGATAACCACGGATGACCCTGACCGCGATGGTGCGTTGCGGCCGTTGCAGCAACTTCGCTACCCCCACGGCCAGGGACTGGCCCCACACGGGTGCCCCGTATAAGGCCATTGACCGCACCACCCCCGTATAGAGACGGCGCGTCACCTGGTCAGGCCCCCCGATGTTGGGAAGAAGCCGGCTTAACGCGCCGGCCACCCCCAACAAACGAGGGACTAGGTGCTGAAAGTGAGCACGGAAGGTCCAACGACTGTCCAGAATGAGGCCGAGGTACTTTAACTGCACCCCGACCCCGATCCGGACGCCTCCAACCACGATATGGGCATCGACAGGTGGCACTCTCCGGGGCCTGTGGAACCACATGGCCTCGGATTTACTGAGCGCCACGTCGAGGCCCAATCTCCTGATTTTGCCGACGACATGCGCTACCCCAGCGGTGGCAAGACGAGCAGACTCAGCAAAGCTCCCTCCCCGGGTCACGACCAGCGTGTCGTCTGCGTAACATATTACGCTTAGGCCCGGGAGGAGGGCACCCCTCAGCACCCAGTCATACCCGATATTCCACAAAAGAGGGCCGAGTACCGACCCCTGTGGAACACCGCGCACGACCGGGAACCGATGTACGACCCCACCGTGTCCGGTACACGTGACCGATCTGTCCTCCAAGTAGGAGCCGACCAGCCGGCGAAGGTAGAGGGGCACTCCGTGTCTTTCCAGCGCCCCCCCTATCACGGACCAGGGCAGGGTGTTAAACGCATTGGCGATGTCGAGCGACACCGCCAAGGCCACCCCACCCCCACAGACGGCCTCCTCCGAGAGGGCCCGCACGCGAAGGATCGCGTCCACCGTTGAGCGGCCCACTCGGAAGCCATACTGCTCCGCCGATAGATCGGGTCCCACCCCGATCAGATGCTGGATGATGCGGGCTGCCAGAATGCGTTCCAGCAGTTTGCCCACCTCATCCAACAACACGATGGGACGGTACCCGGCGGCAGTATCCGCCGGGCGCCCCTCCTTTCTCAACAGCACAAGTCTGCCCATCCTCCACGATGAAGGAAACCGTCCCGACTCGAGGCAGGAGTTATAAAGCCTCAAGAGTCGGTCCTCTAGGGCACCAAGAGCCAAGGCCCAAACCCGGCCATGGATGCCGTCCGGGCCAGGTGCAGTGTCCTTTGCGCACATTTTGCGTACTGCCACACGGAGCTCCGCCCCTGTTATATGGGGCACCTCAGCAGGGGCGACGCCGTCGTACTCCGGCGGCGCGCCCATAGCGGGAGCGACAAATCCCCCCTGCTCCTGCGGGAACAGTGCCGAGACGATGTCCCGCAGCTGCTGAGGCTGGAGACGCTCCGTGATTGGGGGGGCCCATGGGCGCATTTTATTGCGCACCATGTGATAGGGTCGCCCCCACGGATCCTCATCCAGCGTCTCCAGGAGACTCTCCATGTGTTGGTCCTTGGCTCTTCTGATGGCCAGCTGCAACGCCCTCTGTGCGACGCGAAATGCGCCGTACAGCTGGGCCTCTACCACCGCGAACGCCACCGGATCGTTGCGCCGCGGCAGGCGACGGCGGCGATGCCTCGCGCACTGGCGCCTCGCCCGAACGCACTCCACGCGGAGTTGCGCGATTTCGGGCGACCACCAGTACACTTGGCGATTGGGAGGTCGAGGGCTAATCCGGGGCATCGACACGTCACAGATGCGACGCATCGTGTCCCGGAACCACCCCGCTTCGTCCTCGACCTCAACTGGGTGTGGACGCATGGGCGCCCACGCCGCCACCGTAGAGGCTTCCATCAGGAGCTCCTTATTCAGGCGCTTCAGTGCCCACTTGGGGAGTGACCGGGACGCACCACGGGGGTGGTCCCCGTGGACGTCCGCGACTGCGGAGCGGGCGGAGAGATCAAACCGAATATATCGGTGATCTGACAGTGTCTCCGCCCCCTCCAAAACTCTCCAGTCGCGGATACGACGTGCGATGGCCGGGCTTGCGAACGTAACGTCCACAATAGACTCGCCCTGCCACCGCACGCACGTCGCAACCGACCCTCTATTCAACAAATAGAGGCCGGTCACGTTCGCCCACCTCTCCAACAGCCTACCACGAGCGTCCGAGCGGGGGGAGCCCCATGCGACAGACTTCGCGTTGAGGTCCCCCGCAAGAATCACTGGACGAGGAGCGAGGCGGCGAGCAATCGCCCCGATCCCGCCCAGGAAATGCCCGAACTCGACAGTAGGCCTATTCGGAGAGAAGTACGCCCCGATCACGACGGTCCCTTCCAGCTGTACCGCGACGAACCCTTGGCCCTTGGTCACCATCGCCAAGGGGGGGATCGTCGCGTCTCTTCTTATGACTATAGCCGCCAGGCCGCTATCGTCCCCGAACCAGCAATCATTTGCCGGGGGAACGAAGTACGGCTCGGCGACCACAGCCACGTCTATGGACCACTCCGCCATGCTCTGAGACAGCATGTCCTGAGCTCTGGCGGAGTGGTTCAGGTTTCCTTGGAGGAAGCGATAGGTGCGGTCCATTACTGTTGAACCACATCCATCGCCCCCTCCTCTTCACCGCTGCCCCCACCCTCCGGCACCGGCGCCGCAGTGGGGATTGCAACATTGGCCAGTGCTCCTCTGGCCAACCTTCTCTTCTGCCGGCGCCTTGATTTTCGGCGCCGGTTGCGTTCAGTATTAACACTGGACGGGAAGCAAGCCTTGCCTCCCGCCCGGTGGTTTGCCCTACGCCCGGCCGCAGCGCACAGAGCGCAGTGCGGGGCGGCCGTGCAGGACGCCGCTTTATGACCCGGTTGGCCGCAGCGGAAACATAGACCGCTGCGGTCAACTAAGCTGGTGCACTTAGCGAGGCCGTGCCCGGTGCTAAAGCACCGGAGGCATCGCCAGGCACGTGGTTCTTGGAGACGCACGTGGGCCGCTATCCAGCCCACGCGCAGTCTCCCCGGATCCCCCATTGACCTTCCCGGCGGAGGAGTGGCCAAGGAAGTGGCTGCCTCCACAGGGCAGCGCGCCCACGCTGACCTAGCTCCGGAGTACCCTGAGCGAAGTTCGCCCACGGTCACGCTCTCCAAGGCACATCCACCTTGGGCGGCTATCGCAGCTGCCACCTCCTCCTTGGTGGCACAGTCGTCCAGGCCGGTGATCCTGATCTCGGCCATCCTCACCGGCCTGTGCACGCGCACCTCATTCTCCGGCAGCGCCACGCGGAGCGTCGCCACTAGTCTGTCTGCGACACCAGAACTATCCGTACCGGGACACTCCAGCAGCTTCGCTCCATTGGCGGTATGCCGGAAGCGGAGGCCTTCCTCTGCCCCAATTTCCGCTAAGTTGACGGCCGCGCGCGCCTGGGCCATCACCTCATTATAGGTGAGGCCCTTTTCGGCGGCGGCTGGCAGCAACGTCACTACGACGGCAGCCGACCGCGCTGCGCGCGTCTTCTTCTTCTTGGCGTTCTGCTTCTTGTTGGTGGCCGGTGCTCGACCCTCGCGAGGAGCAGCCACGGCCACCAGCTCTGTGCTTCGGGCTGCAGCGGTCAGCGCTCGACCCACTCTGGGAGCTGCCGGAGCCTCTGTATTTTGCCTACCTTTCTTGCCCCGCTTCACTACTTCCGTCCAGCCCTCGTCCATGCTTGACGGGGGAGGAGGAAGGGGACGGGGCTGGGATTTCAGGGCAGGATTCTGGGCACCCGTACCCCTGTTATTTTCATTGCGGCCTCCACGTCGTGCCAACCTTGTGGATGGGATGGGGGTGGAGGTCGGCCGGGCGGCCTGGCCCCGCGGGACGGCGGCGTTTGTTGGCGCCGGGACACAGTCCCCGGAGCCAACGGAGCGGAGTATCTTCTCGAGGCTGGCAAAGTGCTTGCCAACCTCAACCGCCACCGCCCGCGAAATGCAGGCCACCATTTCCTCTCTGCTTGGGAGGGAGTGGTCTACTTCTTCCGTCCCAGCAGCCATGTTGTATGGCCTCTGTGACCCCGCAGCACGCGAGGGTGAAAGAGGCGGCTCTGCAGGCCTGGGCCGCGGTAGCGCTGGCCACTCATCCACCATCCTCGCCAGTGGCGAACGGATGTCCTCAGCCCGCGCTGGCGTAGGGTTTATTTTTCCTCTACGTGCAGATGCAGGGGCGGCCGATATCCGCGGAGGTGGCGCAGGCCTTAGCTCAACCCTTCGTGGAGGGCGAGGGATCGCAGGAGTAGGCGCCAGCGGAACAGGGGCCTCGGAGGTGGGCTCTGGCATGGGTGCCACCACACTCATCGCGGACCGCAAGTGCTCAGTAGTATCCGTCGCCCCCGCGGGGGGCCCAGCGCGTGCCAGCGCGGGCCTCGACAACAGGGGAGTCCCTCCCCGCAAGGCCGGGGTGTCTCCCGGGATGCGACTCTCTCTGGAGTCAAACTGAGAGACGTGACCTTTGCTCTCCACCTCTCGGCTCGCTACCAAGTCATGGAGCTTGGACATGGTGGGGATCAGCCTCGTTTTAACCATAGCGGCTGCCTCCCGGAGCCTTTTCCGGGAACTGCTGCCTGGCTCGGCGCCCTTGGCAGCCACAGTCGACAGCAGCTTACCCAAATTAACAAGCGCAAGGTCGAGGTCCCGGAACGTCTCGTCCCCGCTAGCCAGGGACGCAGCCGACGTCGACATCGACTCCACCGACGTCGCCGGTGACACCGCGCCCCTCCTCCTTACTGGTGCCCACTGGGGAGCAGGCATCGCGTCTTCCGACGCAGCAGCAGACTCCGAAACCACCGGAGTCACCTCCTCGATGGCCATCGTCTTTTCCGGCACCTCAGTGCCGGAGGATGACGCGCTGCCGTCATTGGAAGTTGGCAATTGTGTTTTTCTTCGCCCCCTCTTTTTCCCCACCGATGGTCTGGTGGGGTTGATTGCACCCGAGTCGCTGGCGAGCGCAGAGCGCATCGAGCCGGCGATCGGGGAGCACCTCGGTTCGACGGGAATTCCGCTGCCCGTCGCACAGCCTCCTTCATCCTGACAATTGTTGCCCCCCCCAGAATACGTGGGGCAGCGTGCTTCCACTGAGGTGGAAGCACGGAGGGATTCTCCGCCCGACTCGCGGGCGGTACCCTCCTGGGGTACTAACTTTGCACAATTGTCCATCATGTCTATGAATTCCTTTTTTATTAACCAGGGGTTTGATCCCCTGGGATCTACGACACCCTCGGGACTGGAAACCTTCCAGCCATACATCCCATCGCCGGGTGTCGAGCTTGGGATTGGGGCATTTTTGAAGAGGTTTGCATCCTCGCGGCTTCGACCAGTAAAGGCAGAAGCCCCCGTTCCCCATGACTGGGGTTTACGGTTTGGCCGACGGTGGCCGAAGCCTGTCCATCGCCCACAACGCGGTGCGGAGCCACGCCGGCGAACCGGTACCTCCCATATCTGGAAGGCTTTCCCCTGTAGCCGAAGCCGGGGACATGGCAACCCGCAGCCGGAAGACACAAAAGTGCCGCTGGCTCATCAGGCTCCCGAGAGCCAATCCCTCATCCCCAGAATGGCACCCTTTGCTAGTGCAAAGGGCGTGGAGAGGGTCCCTCGCTCTCTCTTAAGGTAGCCCCCGCAGAATGCAGAGGCGGCCGAGGAGAGCTGGGTGCAGTTCTCTTTGTCGCGGCGTCCCACACAGATTCCTCTGCACGCGATTTTAGGGACGCACGCTTAAGCCCCACCGCCACGACAAGGCGGAACTGCATTCGGTGGGGGAGTGTAAGGTAATAGAAAACAATTACAGGACATTGTTTCTCATCAGTTTTTTGATACTGTCTCAATGGACAACAATATCATTCAGCTACCATCAGAAAAATGGCGTTACATTGTATTGCATTGACATTTTAGTGATATTTCAATAGTCTCAGTATAACTGCAGCAGCTTGATGAGAATATTTTAATAGCTTAAAAAAAAAAATTGTTTGTTTTAAGGCTAAAGAGTCGAGTAGCCAATGGTCGGAAGCAAACTTTAAAAAAGTAACAATTGACGTTTCAATTTGGGGGCAGCTCATTTTTTACGTATATTACGTTGAAGGGATTACGTTAATCGCTGAATAGCAATTATTTTACGTTGAAACCGATTTTGAAAGAGTGAAAGGTAAGCATATTTAATAAATTTTCATGTCACAAATGAAGGCCCTGTTTTTTATTTCTTATTTCTGTTTTATTGAATTATTTTCAAATCTCTCGATAAAACCAACAAATAAAATTTAACAACAACAAATTAATGTGTATATACAGTCAAACCTGGGTAAGTGAGAACTGGATAAGTAAGAAAACTTTATAAGTGAGAGTATTTTTTTTTTTTTTTTTTTTTTTCCTACCTAAGCTGATAGCCCTAGCGGCTATTTCAGCGTAACCCTAACTTTAGTAGGTGAGCTCACGGGGCTCAAACCTGACGATGTTGCTAACACGAACCCTAGCAAGAGTCGTGCTTCGCAGAATCTACCGCCGGATCGGAAACGCGACCCACTGAGAAGATCCGGCGAGAAACTCAGTGGGCTGTGTCTGAGAGTTAATTTACTCGTCGAGCCCTTCGTCGCAAGCGACGGGTTCGACGAGAACGGTGACCGGTGCTTGAAGTACCTAAAAGCACCGTTAGTGGATCGGGAGGATCCGAGATGACGTGTTTTGGGCGACGTCGACTGCTTTCCATTCTGTCCGCAGGATCGGGAATGTAGTTACCGGCGGCCACGATGAGAGGGTTCTCGTGTCGTGCCGCTTTATCGAAGTGGCGCATGGACGCCGACTGAAGATACTTACTGATGGACTCTAAGTCCAGGTCGTCATGGAGGTCGACGTTCCTGACGAACCACGGGGCTCCGACGGCTATCCTGCAAAAACGGGATTGAATGATTTGAAAGGATTTTAAGTGTATGCGGGCCGCGTGAGCGAACACTACACTTGCATAGGTCATGACGGGGCGTATGCAAGTTTTGTAGAGTGTCACCTTATTTCTAAGGGACATTTTACTTCGCCTACATATCATCGGGTAGAGACGTCCTAGGATGAAGGCGGCACGGTCGCGTACCGTCTTGATGTGGGGGCGGAATGTCATCCTACTGTCGAGGGTGACGCCTAAATATTTGACCTTCGGGGCCCACGGTATGGGCTGGTCGAACATCGTGATTGGGCGAACGGCGGGGGCGGGGGTGTTGACGCGCCTAGTCGGGAGAGGGATACTCAGCGTGGTGTTCGGAGGGCGACCCCTTTTGAAGAGCACCGCTGTGCTTTTCGTGGGGTTAATGTCGATGCGCCACTTCCGGAACCACTGTCCCATGGTGGTAGCTGCGGTCTGAAGTCGTCGATGAAGCAACGCCTTCTTCCTACACGAGTAGTAGATGGCGGTGTCATCGGCGAAGAGCGCCAGATGGGTCTCCGGAGACCGGGGTATATCGTTGATATACAAACTGAATAGTAACGGGGAGAGGGCGGAGCCTTGCGGGACTCCGGCTGTGACGTGACGGGGCCGGGAACGCGTTCCCTCGACTCGATATCGGAACGAACGGTTCGACAAGTAGTCTCGTATGAGTGAGAGTAATAGCAAGGACTCGTCATTTTAAGCTCCCAAAACCTCTATTACGGCCTGGCCACGGGGATCGGCGGTGCGAACAGCGAAGCGGTGGACGAGGCGACCATTCGCGCAGCACCGTTTGCAGGCCACGGGTACTCACGTTCGCCGCCGCGACTAGTAAGGAAGTCCGACAGCGAAAAGTCTATATCGAAATTATCTCGATATTGCTTACAAATTAATAGTTTTTTGGTTCAGGACTTATTATTTGGAAAAGATTGTGAAGTACATGATTTGAATAAGAATCGGAGTATACCTATAGATGGAGAATTCCACAAGAAGTACGAGAAATACTTTGGGTGGCTAGACTTCCAAATAGCTGGTCTAGCTAGTATTTCAGCTATTATTTTTGGAGTTTACTCCTTAAGAATCGATTTACATATATAGGCCCGGGGTATGAAAATTATGGGGACCAAAATCGTACTAGAGAGTATAGCATGTCACACGAAATGCGTTATGCGCCTGATTGGCTCCTGATTCGCCAATCAGGAGCGCGCCAACGCGCGGCCGCGTTATCGCAGGTGACGCCGGGCTGCTGCGCCGGCAGTCCGCCACAAAGCCTCGTACTGATCGCGCGTTTCTCTCATTATTGTATTTTCATATATTTGTTAGTCGTTTGTTTTGTGTCTCGTTAATTTGTTAATAATCTGTAGTGTATCGTGTTGTCGTAATATAGAACTATTTCTCGTATTGTTTCGTTTAATTTACCGACATCGTTTTGCTTGTGGCCGGACGCCGTTCGGGTTCGATTCCTGAACGTATCAACTGTTAGTGGGTTGATACCCGAATATAACCCGCTACAAAGCATTTATTAATAAAGCTTATTAAATATAAACAATTCCTTCTATCAGTGAATGGACAACTTATATATTAATTGTAAAAGTGAATTATATAGACTTACTTAATTACCGCATCCACGTGTTCCGCAACTCCCGGATCATTCTCACTAGAATACGTAACTTCCATATTTTACTGTATTCAACTGACACAAATTTATATTTATATCCAGTAAACTCCAGTCGTGCGTCGGAGCGGACACACACACTTTTTTTTTTATTGCTTAGATGGGTGGACGAGCTCACAGCCCACCTTGTGTTAAGTGGTTACTGGAGCCCATAGACATCCACAACGTAAATGCGCCACCCACCTTCAGATATAAGTTCTAAGGTCTCAAGTATAGTTATAATGGCTGCCTCATCCTTCAAACCGAAACGCATTACTACTTCACGGCAGAAATACACAGGGTGGTAGTACCCACCCGTGTGGACTCACAAGAGGTCCTACCACCAGTAATTACGCAAATTATAATTTTGAGGATTTCATTTTTATTACACGATGTTATTCCTTCACCGTGGAAATCAATCGTGAACATTTGTTGAGTACGTATTTCATTACAAAAATTGGTACCCGCCTGATATTCGAACACCGGTGCATCGCTCAACACGATTGCACCGGACGTCCGTTAGGCCACGACGACTTTAAAAATATAAAATAAAAAATAAATAAAAAATATAAAAATTTCGGCGTTAATTTTTCGCGGCGAAAACAACTAAACTCATTTAATCACTGTACTATTCGCCGCGACTACCGCTCGACTCCGTGGCTCGCGCCGTCCGTATTCATGCATTTGTTTTGCTCGCCCGCCGCATCGCGCGATTCGCTCGGTACATTTCGCCGGTCGCTTCGCCGGTCGCCGGTGCGCGTGGCTTGTTACGGCCTGGCCACGGGGATCGGCGGTGCGAACAGCGAAGCGGTGGACGAGGCGACCATTCGCGCAGCACCGTTTGCAGGCCACGGGTACTCACGTTCGCCGCCGCGACTAGTAAGGAAGTCCGACAGCGAAATGTCTATATCGAAATTATCTCGATATTGCTTACAAATTAATAGTTTTTTGGTTCAGGACCTATTATTTGGAAAAGATTGTGAAGTACATGATTTGAATAAGAATCGGAGTATACCTATAGATGGAGAATTCCACAAGAAGTACGAGAAATACTTTGGGTGGCTAGACTTCCAAATAGCTGGTCTAGCTAGTATTTCAGCTATTTTTTTTTTATTGCTTAGATGGGTGGACGAGCTCACAGCCCACCTTGTGTTAAGTGGTTATTGAAGCCCATAGACATCCACAACGTAAATGCGCCACCCACCTTGAGATATAAGTTCTAAGGTCTCAAGTATAGTTAAAATGGCTGCCTCACCCTTCAAGCCGAAACGCATTACTACTTCACGGCAGAAATAGGCAGGGTGGTAGTACCCACCCGTGTGGACTCACAAGAGGTCCTACCACCAGTAATTACGCAAATTATAATTTTGAGGATTTCATTTTTATTACACGATGTTATTCCTTCACCGTGCAAATCAATCGTGAACATTTGTTGAGTACGTATTTCATTACAAAAATTTGTACCCGCCTGATATTCGAACACCGGTGCATCGCTCAACACGATTGCACCGGACGTCCGTTAGGCCACGACGACTTTAAAAATATAAAATAAAAAATAAATAAAAAATATAAAAATTTCGGCGTTAATTTTTCGCGGCGAAAACAACTAAACTCATTTAATCACTGCACTATTCGCCGCGACTACCGCTCGACTCCGTGGCTCGCGCCGTCCGTATTCATGCATTTGTTTTGCTCGCCCGCCGCATCGCGCGATTCGCTCGGTACATTTCGCCGGTCGCTTCGCTGGTCGCCGGTGCGCGTGGCTTGTTACGGCCTGGCCACGGGGATCGGCGGTGCGAACAGCGAAGCGGTGGGCGAGGCGACCATTCGCGCAGCACCGTTTGCAGGCCACGGGTACTCACGTTCGCCGCCGCGACTAGTAAGGAAGTCCGACAGCGAAATGTCTATATCGAAATTATCTCGATATTGCTTACAAATTAATAGTTTTTTGGTTCAGGACCTATTATTTGGAAAAGATTGTGAAGTACATGATTTGAATAAGAATCGGAGTATACCTATAGATGGAGAATTCCACAAGAAGTACGAGAAATACTTTGGGTGGCTAGACTTCCAAATAGCTGGTCTAGCTAGTATTTCAGCTATTTTATTTTTTTATTGCTTAGATGGGTGGACGAGCTCACAGCCCACCTTGTGTTAAGTGGTTACTGGAGCCCATAGACATCCACAACGTAAATGCGCCACCCACCTTGAGATATAAGTTCTAAGGTCTCAAGTATAGTTATAATGGCTGCCTCACCCTTCAAACCGAAACGCATTACTACTTCACGGCAGAAATAGGCAGGGTGGTAGTACCCACCCGTGTAGACTCACAAGAGGTCCTACCACCAGTAATTACGCAAATTATTATTTTGAAGATTTCATTTTTATCACACGATGTTATTCCTTCACCGTGGAAATCAATCGTGAACGTTGAGTGTTGTTGAGTACGTATTTCATTACAAAAATTGGTACCCGCCTGATATTCGAACACCGGTGCATCGCTCAACACGATTGCACCGGACGTCCGTTAGGCCACGACGACTTTAAAAATATAAAATAAAAAATAAATAAAAAATATAAAAATTTCGGCGTTAATTTTTCGCGGCGAAAACAACTAAACTCATTTAATCACTGCACTATTCGCCGCGACTACCGCTCGACTCCGTGGCTCGCGCCGTCCGTATTCATGCATTTGTTTTGCTCGCCCGCCGCATCGCGCGATTCGCTCGGTACATTTCGCCGGTCGCTTCGCCGGTCGCCGGTGCGCGTGGCTTGTTAGGTACATTTCTATGCGCTTGTTTTAGTCGCTAGACGCTTCGCCGTTCGCACCGCGCGAATATTCGCATCGGCGAATGTCCCGTGGCCAGGCTGTTAGGTACATTTCTATGCGCTTGTTTTAGTCGCTAGACGCTTCGCCGTTCGCACCGCGCGAATATTCGCATCGGCGAATGTCCCGTGGCCAGGCTGTTAGGTACATTTCTATGCGCTTATTTTAGTCGCTAGACGCTTCGCCGTTCGCACCGCGCGAATATTCGTATCGGCGAATGTCCCGTGGCCAGGCTGTTAGCGAGAAACAGAAACCTCTGTAAGAGAGAGTCGTTTTTTCCTCATGGACCTCCGTAAGTGGGACTGCTTCCTATCTATACCTCTATAAGCGACACCCGAGCTTTATTTATTTATTTATTTATATTATTTAGGAGGAACAAATGACAAAACAAATTACAAATGTAACATCTGCTATTTTATGACTCATTTTTAACTTTCGTGGAATTTCCTATCATTGTTTTTGTATTGTTTTCTCGTGAATATTGAACCTATTCTATTTCGTGGAACTAAATAACGTTGTTATTTTATCGTATTCTTTTATCGCATTATTTTCGAATGGACACGTGTGCCTGTGTACCGTCCTGTTTGTCGGACTTACTCAGTTTATCGTTAATCAATTGCGAAGGAAAGTTCTGTTCTGCATCATGTAAAAACGGAAAATTAAAGTACTGTCATTAAAGTCATAAACTAAAGCCTTCGTCAAACAGAACGCGTACTTAACGTCCCGCTCTTTCATGTCACACCAATTGACTAGATGAGCCTAACGCTCCTTGACGCAACGCATTCGCCAAATCATAGTGCCTTTCAATAGCAGTGTAAAAATTTAAAAGTATTAAGAAATCGAGTGATTCAGATGTGGCATTGTATAAGCATGGGTATTTTCTAACTATTTATATTATTTTTTCGGGCATTATCTAGTATTTTAATACACATTCACTCGGACGCTGAAATAAAATTTGTAAAAAATAACAACGCCTGACGTCAAAGCGTCCTAACGCCGCGACAGAGCGCTGCGTACTTATAGCGCTGGGGCTCTGTTTGACGGTATGTTACCATAGTAGTACAACACATCTCGGCGTCACAGCGCGGCGTCAGTTTAGCGCTCTAACGCGCGCTAATTACGCGTTCTGTTTGACGAAGGCTTTAAAATAGTGAATGCATTTGAATGCGGAAAATCGCGAATCGAAATTCAGAGGGAGCATTAGCGAGAAACTCGGGTTAGTGAGAAACCTCTATAAGCGAGAATGAGATTGTGCTCCCTTGAACTCTCGCTTATCCACGTTTGACTGTATTCGATTTATTTTCCACAATGTATGTGGGTACTTCTGTTATTGGGATTCTGGGACATTCGCCCATACTTTTTGTCGTGTTGGGTAATTATTCTTAGCGTATTGTGTTCATCATGAGAGTGAGCGATTGGGTTCCACCATTCTATCTATTCGGTTTACGAAGCGTTCAGACTTAGAGGGTGGGACAGCTCTTGTAAGACACAAACCTCAACCTTACGTCTCAAGGAGAGTCAGGATATCTGCATTGTGATATCTATAGGACTGATTACTATTAGATATAAGGTTGTCACTTAGCCCTTCTGATGGTAGTTAATCTGGTAATCAGGCTAGAGATACAGGTATGTGGCCTTGGCACCCTATAGATATTCCATAGCCGCTTCTCCGCCTGACATCTGTAGTACTAATCCTTAATTCCTTACTACTTTACTGTCTTAAATAATTCTACTTATTCTTTTGACTTGTATCTTAAGTACTTGCAGTAAATCTTACACACACAGATTAGTAACACCATTACCATAGTCATTACTACAATGTTTCTCAAGAAGAGATACTCACTTTTTATTCCATTGTTAGTAATCTTTGATAACTGGTTATTGGTAAATTTCTTACTGGTGGTAGGACCTCTTGTGAGTCCGCACAGGTAGGTATCACCACCTTACCAATTCCTGCCGTGAAGCAGTAATGCGTTTCGGTTTGAAGGGTGGGGCAACCGTTGTACCTATACTGAGACCTTAGAACTTATATCTCAAGGTGGGTAGCGCATTTACGTTGTAGATGTCTATTAAGACCACCACTTAAGACAACGAGGGCTGTTAGTTCGTCCACCCATCTATGCAATAAAAATATATCTATGTAATAAAATTCTTGATGCTCACTTCAAAAATCTTGCCAAAATACGCTTTTATCACATCAATGATCTTAAAAAGGAACTCAAATGTCATAGCCGCGTTCACATTTTGCTTTGTGAACGTTGCTAGCCAAATATTTGCACGCTACAAATAAAATTTATTTTGAATATTTAAGCATATCGTTTGCCTATCTGAAATATTCAACTGTATTCTCTGCTTCAACTCTGCTTAGAACATCATCATCATCATCATTCTTTCCTATTACCCTCTGCTGGGGTGTAGGGCTCGAATCAAATTTTTCCATTTATATCGGTCTTGGGCAGTCTGTTCTAGCTCCTCCCACGTCATGCCCAAGACCCCTAGCTCCTGCTCCACCGAGCGACGCCAAGTTGTTCTAGGGCGGCCTCTCTTCCTTTTGCTAGACACTTTCCAGTTCAGTGCTCTCTTTGATAGGTGGGTATCGGGCTTTTTCAAAGTGTGACCAATCCAGTGCTTAGAACAGTATATAAATATTTTAAGCTCTTTGAATTGACTTTTATGTGAAATGATTGCTCGATTCGGAGTTCCTGCTGTTATCTAACCAACCAGGGACGACAGTTAGTTACTGTTCGAGTCGGACATTTATTTATTTTTTTATTGCCCTTGCAGACGAGCATATGACCCATGTCATATGCTGGTGGTGGATGGTGAGTGGTTACCGTTGCCTATGGACTTCAGCAATGCCAGGGGCAGAGCCAATCCGCTGCCTACCGCTTAATACCTTTTCAGACGTCTTACAAATTTATGTGGTACTAAACGTATACGCACTACTAGTTACTACCCTTGTGCTAATGGGCTCGTGGAGCGCATGCATAGACAATTTAAGGCCTCTCTGATATGTTACGATAATTCGTGGTTGAATGCATTACCATTGGTCTTATTGGGAATTCGTTCTGCTTTTAAAGAAGACCTACAAGCAACAGTAATTGCGGAATTGCTTTACGGAGAAACGTTAACGCTTCCAGGGGAACTGTTAGTTCCTCCCGGTACTTCTGGCCTCGAAGACCCGACGGATTTTGTCGTAAAGTTAAGATAGCGCATGTCCAAATTGCGTCCCACTCCGTGTTCCTCACACACTAAGCCATCACCTTTCATATTCAAAAATCTTTCCACCGCCTCCCATATCATGCTCAGGGAGGGTTCGGTTAGACGTTCAATTCAACCACCTTACTCTGGTCCTCATAGAGTTATATCTAGAGCCGAGGACGGAAAAACGTGGTCGATAAAAGTAAAAGGGAAACAGGTGATGGTCAGTGTCGACAGAATTAAGCCAGCTTTCGTTGAACATTCTTTAGTGGATCTCGTTCGGCACCAGCACCGCGGGTTTCTGTGCCTCAAACAGTGCAACCGGATATTACTGATGTCCCTTCATCTTCAGGTCGCAGAGTCCACCTCTCCAAACTTTTCGACCTATGATCACTTTTCTCTTTTTCTGCGGATTCTCCTTCTCCATAGGGGGGCGGTGTGGCGTTTAAGAACGCACCTTTTTATGATGCGTAAGCCGGAACGCACGAGAGGTGGAAAAAAGAAGATACTCTGTGACACGAGACCTTTTTACCGCCAAAAATACATAAGACGAAAAAAATAGTGTGTATAACTTAGAAAGGTGGCAACAATAAAACTCCTATATAAGTTATTAACAAACAAATAATCTTACATAATTATACCCTGTTTACCGTCCGTTTAAAAATCAGAAGATGTACAGCACTACAACACTAAGCTCTTCCAGCTTCAGCTACAGCTCTATGGAAGGGCGTTTTGTCAATACAAATTGGTATTACTATGAACGTCAATTGGTATTACTATGGCTTTTATTTGTTACGTGGAATTAGCAGAACTTTCGCTTATACCTTTGGACAGTAAACTAGGCAAGGTTTTTGTTTTAGTGCCATATATGCACCTTATGAAACGTGCACTCAAAATATGTCGGTTTTCTTAGTTATTCCGATAGCGATAGTCACAATAAAGCGTTGATGGACTACCTACACAATTAATACTTTTATTTCATTTTTGGATAAAAGACACTACGCCTCAATTGGTATTAAGCAGTTACCGGAATCCGTAACCGTCAAAATGTCAATGCCGTTAGCCATCTTGAGATATGAAGTCGAAATCTCAACTGTATCGTCCAGCGGCTATTGTATTGTGAAACGGATCTCATGACTGTTTCGGGGCATAAATAGACAGAGGAGGGCCCATGTGGGCTTACAGTACGCTCTATCTCTAGTATGTCCAAAGATATTTGCGAGTTAAATTTCTGTTACATGATGTTATGCCTTAAACTTGAAAGTTGTTGGTCAGGACGTGTAAAGTACATAGGTATTTCTTGCAAAAAATTATATTTGCACCCTGATATTGACGTAACGCTTTATGTGGTAAGCACACCGGTATCCTATCTTTTA
Source organism: Bombyx mori (assembly GCF_030269925.1). Lineage (NCBI taxonomy): Eukaryota > Metazoa > Arthropoda > Insecta > Lepidoptera > Bombycidae > Bombyx > Bombyx mori. The sequence continues at coordinate 2,114,060 of NC_085114.1, forward strand.
GGACTTTTCTCGTTGATAATGCCATAACCTATTCATCATAACACTCTCCAACACGTTGAGGGAGTACGTATAGAGTCCCTTCTTTAATTCGCGTGAATATCGTGTTTTTGGATCACTCGTAATTAATACCACAGTTGAAACAATAGTATTAGAACTAGAACCACTGTAATTATTTTTTAAGAATGAAATCTTCTTTTATGGCGTCTTCTCGAAACATCGGAAATAATAATTAGATCTAAGACTCGCGAAATCCATTATTTTAAGTTCAAGTAGATTAATTCAATGAAAAAATAATAATGAATCAACGCTAGGTAAAAAAAAAAACAAAAAAACAAGTAGCCATCATTGCAATACTATATTGAAGAAGAGGAAGACCTAAGAAGAAATGGATAGATTGTGTGAAAGACGATATGGGTAAGAGGGGAGTGAGCGAAGAAATGGTATATGATAGAAGAGTATGGAAGGAGAAAGCATGTTGCGCCGACCCTAGGTGACTGGGAGAAGGGCAGGATAATGATGATTAATATGCATAATATTTTTACGCCGGTAAGAGTAACTCCATCTATCGCCGAATAGTCGAACGAATATCGAAGGATCTAGTAGGATTTAGAACGCTCGAGAAGTACAACGCCATCTATTGTCAGATAGCGGAAACACAATACTAGAGATGTGTGGAGTATTTTCGATAATTCTAGGGATGTGGTATCGACTATAAAAGCGTTGCAGGGATGGCATGCAGTCAGCCAGTAAACGGAACTACTCGAAGCAAAACAGCGAACGGATCACCTGAAGCGAACCGGAAGAAGCGTATTGAGAATTTTAAAGTGTTTGTGGAGTGTTAAGTGTTATAAGTGTTAAATACAGTGTTAACTTGTAATTCGTTAGAATTTTATTTATCTCGAACCACAGCGCGTAACAATATAGCATGCTTAGTTTCATCAAAATACATTATGTAAAATATTATAAAATATATTTGTAAAGACAAACGTAAAAATAATGAATGGTTTTGATAGGACAGCCTTATATATGGTCGCTATAATATTAGTACCTACTTAAATATTATAAAAACAATGTTATGACTACCAGACATGAATAAAAGTTAACAGTGTGACTATACTGAGACCTTAGAACTATATCTCAAGGTGTGTGGCACATTTACGTCGTAGATGTCTATGGGCTCCAGTAACCACTTAACACCAGGTGGGCTGTGAGCTCGTCCACACATATAAGCTATAAAAAAAAAATGTTTGCTACGGTCATGGAGTAGATAAAAAATAAAAAGGAATCTGTTTGTTCATTTGTTATATACGTATTCGTTAACGTCCACGCTCCTGTCTGACTTTCGATAAATGTATGTTAGCTAAAATTTGTTGTAATCACTCACGTGACCTGTCGTACTTCGGTGAAACTATAATGAAAACCTGTAGCTTCTACCTATACCAGCAAACATTTGCAATGGCGGGCCACAAAGTTAAGAAATATTCGAAGAGGGCCAGAATTATAGAAAAAATGCATTTTGTATTAATAAAATTTAATAAACAAAATACCTTTTTAATAAACAAAATACCTTTTACTATTACGCATTGATGGCGTGTGAGATGTGAGGCGTGTGATAGATAGGTGAAAATAATGGTTTTTTCCAATAAATAAACTAATACCTGTGACAGACTGCTGAGATAATTATAATGATAGCAAGCTAATTATGACATAATGAAAGCTCTAAAACACCCATGACGAATTGTAGCTTTCAATAAAAATTCGAAGATTTTCAATTATAAACGTCACATTTTATTTTACGCGCCAAAATGCTGACTAGAATATTTAGGATGGATGGACTCTCGGCGGGCCGGATTAAAGATTTCCGCGGGCCGGAGTTGGAAAATTCTGAATGAAACCTGTGCTAATATTATATTTACATCTCTTATTGAATAACGAAGAAATGTTTTTTTATTCTTATATTATAATTAATTCACTAAACGCCTAGGCAGAAGCCAGGGCCGCTGGGTGGCTGGGCATGTATGCCGCGCGCGTTCATTCTGCACGTGTGCTCCTCTAAGCGACAGTGTACTTGATATGTTGCCTGTGATTCGTGGCCCCACAGTCTTTCAGCTACAGCACTAGCTCGTGGCCATACTCTGGAAATAAACAATAAATTATTAATCAAACTGAAAACAAAGTCATAATGAATTAATAAGTCCAGCCAAATAGACTGGCTATCCGAAAACGAATTGGTCCGCTCAGGGTGCAAGTAATACGACTTGTATGTTCCTGTCTCTTTCTAATGCAAGTTTTAAAAGGGGATGTTTGAAATTTGCGGTTTTTAGCTTAAAATATCACAGCACATCATAGCACATCGGAAACTTTTTGGAAAGACAAGTCGAACAATGTCCGCAAGTAGAAAAATACTTATTCTGTGCTCAGCCGGATAACAGTGCTTGTTGTGAGCCCTTATGAGCAGGTCGTAGGCACTACGTTGTTCTTACGTGTTTCCGTTTGATAGGCAGAACAGCCGTTACACAGTGTAACCAAGAGTGCGGCTACAAGGTGATGATGGTATCCATATAGTAATGGGCTCTGGTACTACGTATTGCCAAGCGAGGTCGTCTACCCGAGAACTACGAAGGACAGAAGAAAACAACAGACCTGCTCATAATGTTCATGTCGTTAACAACTTCTGCCCACATGCAAGCTTCGCCACCTACAATGTTGTCAACATTGATGTCTTTGCTGAGGCCGTTGACCAGGTCCCGAGGGTCCTTGTTGAAAAATTCCGTCCAGTCGCCTCCAGTGTTCAGATGATCAAGGTACCAGCCAGTGGAATAGATTAACTGGTGACTTGCTCTTAGGATCTAAAAAATAGGATAGGAATTAGTAAATATATTTATTTAAAAAAGTGAGCACTGGAAATTATATCGTATTTTTTCTTTACGTGGAATATCTTAACAGATTTCAATTTAATTGAAATTTCAACCTGGTGTCTGAAGGTATGCTGCCGCATTTATATTATATTGTTCAAAGCGTTTAGCTCCAAATACATCTTGAATGCAATATCTATGCAGACATTTTAATAAAATAAAAAAAGCTGCTTTCTGGTCTCGGCCGTCAGATTAACTTATGTCATAAGTATGGAGGGTAGAGGTAGGGAGAACCGTCTCTGTGTGTAAAAAGTGTCCGTTAAAATGAGCTACGTATGGGTGGCGCTACAGTAGCAACCGGGTAAATTTTAAAAAAGGTGCTGAAAGTTATTAGAATAAGATAGAGAAATAAAAAAGGAAAAAAGAACTGTAAGCACTATAAACTCACAAAAAGTATTTTATTTAAAGTTGATGATAGGCTAAGGGTATGATATGAAATGCAATCGATATCTCCACGTTTTACCACAGCAATAATTTTAGGTTATATTGACGAAATTAGTTTGGACTACGTAAACATGTGAGGTCTTGTATATATTACACTGTCACTAACTACTCTAGTCATTAAATATATTAAATTTCCTAACTCAGAATACTTCAATCGGTTAACAACTGCTCAATTCATATCGTACCCTGTGCCTAGCTAGCGCCATTATGGAGGATTTTTTAACTGTTGTTTAGTGCTCAAAGTGGGACACTTTTTCAAGCTTCCTCCCATATGGGACGGTTCTCCTTACCTCTACCCTCCATAAATAAAACGTAAACTCAACTGCCAATCTTACGTTGTTACAAAAAAGTTAAAAGAAGAAATGTAAGCTGAAACTGGAAGAGACTAATTTTACAATTGGTATCGAAACAGATAGTTAAATCGTCAGTAGATTTATAGCTCAATATAAACTGTTAATGGCCAGTTTAGTTTAGACACTAAATTTAACTAGTGTACAGCTGGCTTACTTTATAGTTCAGCGGGTTTGGTTTAGAGATGTAATTATGATAAGCTATTAGGTTTTTTTTTCATTTCAATTATTAACTGAATTTATAAGCTTATGCGAACGAGAAAGTAGCGTGCAGGTACAGGTTACACGTAAGCTGTATTTTTTTTATTGCTTAGATGGGTGGACGAGCTCGCAACCCACCTGGTGTCAAGTGGTTAATGGAGCCCATAAACATCTACAATGTAAATACGCCATTCACCTTGAGATATAAGTTCTAAGGTCTCAAGTATAGCTACAACGGCTGCCCTAGCCTTCAAACCGAAACGCATTAGTGCTTCACGGCAGAAATAGGCGGGGTGGTGGTACCTACCCGCGCGGACTCACAAGAGGTCCTACCACCAGTAAACTCACAAGAGGTGTGTCCTTACCTCTACCTTCCATAAACAAAACTTACATTCAACATTTCAGGAGCTTCGTTTTCCTTCCACACTTGCACGATAGTGTCCTTCGGAAGGGGCACGCCTTCATCGAAAACTTCCTATAAATTTTAATTCCACATTGTAATGTAGGTCCTGTGTGTGTGTTTTGTTTAAATTTATTTATATAGGCAAAGACTTGTTTATCATCATCTAGCTCGGTGATTCTAGAATAACCCGTCGAGGTTACTAGAATAGGTAGGGAAAAAAAAATCATTTTCTAATCTGTTTGTCGATTTTTTTTCCCCTACCTATTCCAGTAACCTCGGGGATTTATTCTAGATTCACCGAGCTAGTAGGTGAGCTTATGGGGCTCAAACCGGGAGTGTTGCTAACACTGACCCTAGCAAGAGCAGTGCCTTGCAGAATCTACCACCGGATCGGAAACGCGACCCACTGAGAAGATCCGGCGATAAACTCAGTGGGAAAGAGTGTTTTTTTGTTTTTATTTTACTTCGAAACGAAGCAACGGAATGATGTGGTTTAAAAAAATTGAATGTATTATGTCAGGAGGGTGACATGGGCTATCTTTTATCCCGAAAAAACATCTCATTCGCGCAGGGAAACTACACTAACACGTAGGAAATAGATTCGGTCAGGAGAGTGATATAAGTTATTTTTTATCAATCTCATTCTCACATTGAAACTATATTGACATTTTTCACTGCCCACGTGAATAATAGATAGATAGATAGACATGCAATTTTTTTTCCTACCTATGCTGTTAGCTTTGAGTGGCTATTTCAGCTTCACCCTAACGTGTAGGTGAGCTCATCGGGCTCAAACCAGAGTGCTGTTAGCACTGGCCCCACCAAGAGCAGTGCTTCGCACAATCTACCACCGGATCGGAAACGCGACCCACTGAGAAGATTCAGGGAGAAAGTCAGTGGGCTGTGTCTATGGGCTAACTTTCTCGTCGAGCCTTTCGTCGCAAGCGACGGGTTCGACGAGGACGGTGACCGGATACAATTATTTTGCGTCGACAATGCTCATGTTCTTGTCAGTTCAAACACAAACCTGCCACACTATCGGTCTCGAGTTTTCGCTGAGCAGAGGAATCGTGTTGCGCATGAATAGAGCGTGAAAATCAGCTACCGAAGTCAGGTTGTGCTCTTGTATGTATCTCTGGAATTCTGGATTCGACTCCCTGTCAACAAAAATATACTCTAGTCAGGTTTTTTTTTTATTGCTTAGATGGGTGGACGAGCTCACAGCCCACTTGGTGTTACATGGTTACTGGAGCCCATAGACATCTACGATGTAAATGCGCTACCCACCTTGAGATAGCAGTTCTAAGGTCTTAGTATAGTTACAACGGCTGCCCCACCCTTCAAACCGATACGCATTACTGTTTCACGGCAGAAATAGGCAGGGTGATGGTATCTACCCGTGCGGACTCACAAGACGTCCTACCACCCGTAATTATGCAAATCATAATTTTGCGGGTTTGATTTTTATTACACGATGTTATTCCTTCACCGTGGAAGTCAATCGTGAACATTTGTTGAGTACGTATTTCATTAGAAAAATTGGTACCCGCCTGGGATTCGATCACCAGTGCATAATGCTACGGATGTCTTATCCTTTAGGCACGACGACTTACAAAAAAACAAGGTAGATAGATGCCATTGTTAATTTAAATATTTAGTTATAAGTTTGACTTACCAGCAATCTAGATCGACTTCATCACCTCCGATGTGAATGTATCTATCCGGAAACAAGGCCTGGACCTCATGAAACAGTTCCTGCAGGAAGGTGTATGTGCTGTCCTTGATTGGGTTCATCGGACCGAGACCCACGTAGTCACCGTCTTGGTCGTAGCAATGTGTCAGGAGGTCGGGTTTGGCTACACCCCAGGACCTTGTGTGACCTAGACCAACGATTCTTATAGACTGTCTGTACTGATTAAATATAGCGTATACAAAAGACCGCGCAGCATATAATGATCTTTTTCCCTGCCTATTCGCGGGTAGCCTTAGCCTAAGAGGTAATTCCATGGACAGGTCAGTTCACGAGCTCAACCTGAGAGAATTTGCTAGCACCAGCTCCAGCAAGAGCAGTGCTTCGCAGAATCTACCACCGGATCGGAATCGCGGTCCACTGAGAAGATCCGGTGAGAAAGTCAGTGGGTTAAAGATCTTCTGATTGACTGAATGTTTATCCAGGTCTCTTGGTTACAGAATTGCTGTAGGAAAAGTTAAATGAGACTGAGCTGAAATATTGTAATAATGGAAGTGGATCCATACTCTGTGGTTGATAAATTTTTATTGTGAGTACTGACGTTTTTTTTTATTGCTTAGATGTATAGACGAGCTCGCAGCCCACCTGGTGTTAAGTGGTTACTGGAGCCCATAGAGATCTACAACGTAAATGCACCACACACCTTGAGATATAAGTTCTAAGGTCTCAGTATAGCTACAACAGCTGCCCCACCTTTCAAACCGAAACGCATTACTGCTTCACGGCAGAAATAGATGGTACCTACCCGTGCGGACTCACAAGAGGTCCTACCACCAGTAATTACGCAAATTATAATTTTGCGAATTTGGTTTTTATTACACGATGTTATTCCTTCACCGTGGAAGTCAATTGTGAACAATTGTTAAGTACGTATTTCATTAGAATAATTGGTACCCGCCTGCGGGATTCTAAACATGGTTGCCGCCACCGATCTGCACGGAGACTTGATTGTATAGTAATTTATGCAAATTATAATATTTGCGGGCTTTAACGAGACGATATTCTTTCATTGTGGAAGTCATTCGTGAAACACGTTTATTGGGTATTGGAAAAATTGCTTGTAGTATTTGAGTAGAGGGGGAAAAGGGCGACCAAAGAAGACATGGGTGGAGTGTGTGAATGACGATATGAGAGAGAGAGGAATGAATGTTGAGATGACGGCGGATAGAAGAGAATGGAAGAGAAAAATTAGCTGTGCCAACCCCTCCTACTGAGATAAAATGTGGAGAAAAAGAAGAGAGTACTGGTACAAATCGCCACGTTCTTTGTCTTGACTGTTACGTGCCTGTACCTATGATGTTAGCGACGGTTGTTTAATAATGGCGGAAATCTTAAATTCAACGTAACGAGAACAAAAATAAACTAAAACAAAAAAAATGAATATTTAAATTTACCGGGTACATCGAATTCAGGAATAACCCTGATCCCTCTGTTCCTTGCGTGGTCGATAACCGTCTGAATGTTTTCCTTGGTGTAAATCAAGGTCTCGTGATAGGCTCCCAGACGGCTATAAGCAAAAGCGTGATCACTTTGCTTAGTGTGAGTTTCTTAACGTTCTCGATAGCGTAAAAGTTAAGCCAATTTTGTATGCAGTTGGAACAGCGCCCCTAGCGGCAAACGTACGCAACCGATCCCATTCCATAAAAATATGAGCTAACTTTTACGCTATCGAGAACGTTAAAAAACTCGCACTAAGCACACCGATGAATATAAAATTCCTTTTTCCTATAAACGTATGTTCTTTTTTGTCGAAATTAAATTAGACCAAGGAAATTTAATTATAAATCTGTTAAATCGTGATTGTGGCGGATAGTGGCATAACTATTAATATGCACTGATTTACATGAAACATTATTTTTAAGGTTAAGAAGTTTCCAAATTTCCAGCCAAAATGTGGGACGCTGCCATGTACCGTCAACATTTTAAAGAAAGTCAAAATTTCTTCATAGACATGTAAATCCATTTTTGTCGTAATTACATTAAACCAAGGAAATTAACTTATAAATCTGTAATATCGAGATTGTGGGGGATAGTGAGCATGTGAGTGACATAGCTTTTAATCTATTAATGCATTGATTTAAATGAGAAATTCATTGGTTATGAAGTTTCCAATTTGCCGCCAAAATGTGGGATACGGTCATGTACCGTCAACACCTTAAAGAAAGTTAATACTTAAATTTTTTATCATATTACGGGACCAAACGATGAAAAGTTCTGTTTTTTTATTATTATCAGTTACAGATCTATAAATAAGTAGTGTTCAAAAATATACCTTAAATCCGGAAACCTTTCGCTCTGATATGGGAAGCTCTGGTCGTCAACAATGTGCCAGTGAAAAACGTTCATCTTGTTCATGGCCATAGCGTCCAAAATGAGTAGGATATTAGACATTGAGATGTAATGACGTGATGTGTCAACGAGCAGTCCTCTGTGAGCGTAACGGGGAAAGTCGTGAACTTCACCTTTGTTAATGTGCAATTGCTGAAAAGAAAATTGTAAAATTAGTCTCTTCCAGTTTTAGGCTTACATTTCTTCTTTTAACTTTTTTGTATTATCGTAAGATTGGCAGTTGAGTTTACGTTTTATTTATGGAGGGTAGAGGTAAGGAGAACCATCTCATATGGGAGGAAGCTTGAAAAAGTGTTTTTTTTTTTTTTTTATTCCTACCTAAGCTGATAGCCCTAGCGGCTATTTCAGCGTAGCCTTAACTTTAGTAGGTGAGCTCACGGGGCTCAAACCTGACGATGTTGCTAACACGAACCCTAGCAAGAGTCGTGCTTCGCAGAATCTACCACCGGATCGGAAACGCGACCCACTGAGAAGATCCGGCGAGAAACTCAGTGGGCTGTGTCTGAGAGTTAATTTACTCGTCGAGCCCTTCGTCGCAAGCGACGGGTTCGACGAGAACGGTGACCGGTGCTTGAAGTACCTAAAAGCACCGTTAGTGGATCAGGAGGATCCGAGATGACGTGTTTAGGGCGACGTCGACTGCTTTCCATTCTGTCCGCAGGATCGGGAATGTAGTTACCGGCGGCCACGATGAGAGGGTTCTCGTGTCGTGCCGCTTTATCGAAGTGGCGCATGGACGCCGACTGCAGATACTTACTGATGGACTCTAAGTCCAGGTCGTCATGGAGGTCGACGTTCCTGACGAACCACGGGGCTCCGACGGCTATCCTGCAAAAACGGGATTGAATAATTTGAAAGGATTTTAAGTGTATGCGGGCCGCGTGAGCGAACACTACACTTGCATAGGTCATGACGGGGCGTATGCAAGTTTTGTAGAGTGTCACCTTATTTCTAAGGGACATTTTACTTCGCCTACATATCATCGGGTAGAGACGTCCTAGGATGAAGGCGGCACGATCGCGTACCGTCTTGATGTGGGGGCGGAATGTCATCCTACTGTCGAGGGTGACGCCTAAATATTTGACCTTCGGGGCCCACGGTATGGGCTGGTCGTACATCGTGATTGGGCGAACGGCGGGGGCGGGGTTATTGACGCGCCTAGTCGGGAGAGGGATGCTCAGCGTGGTGTTCGGAGGGCGACCCCTTTTGAAGAGCACCGCTGTGCTTTTCGTGGGGTTAATGTCGATGCGCCACTTCCGGAACCACTGTCCCATGGTGGTAGCTGCGGTCTGAAGTCGTCGATGAAGCAACGCCTTCTTCCTACACGAGTAGTAGATGGCGGTGTCATCGGCGAAGAGCGCCAGATGGGTCTCCGGAGACCGGGGTATATCGTTGATATACAAACTGAATAGTAACGGGGAGAGGGCGGAGCCTTGCGGGACTCCGGCTGTGACGTGACGGGGCCGGGAACGCGTTCCCTCGACTCGATATCGGAACGAACGGTTCGACAAGTAGTCTCGTATGATGAGCACGAGCCTGTCTGGCACTCCCATGTTATACAGTTTGTATATCAAACCGTTGTGCCAGACTTTATCGAACGCCTTCGCTATATCGAAGAAGAGGGCTCCTGTCGGAATGGGTTTCCGCCTGTTCAGCCCTAGTAAGATGTGCTCCGTGAGGCGGTGCACTTGATGGACGCACGAGTGTCTGGCGCGGAATCCAAACTGCTCGTCTATAAGAATTTTATTCGCGGATACGAAGTCCCAGAGGCGTTTACGAAGGAGCCGTTCGTAAAGTTTGCCTATCGCCGGGAGGAGACTGATGGGGCGGTAACTCGCGGTTTCGTTCTTCGGTTTGCCCGGCTTGTGTATGCCGATAACGTCCGCTTCTTTCCACGCCGCGGGAAAGATGCAGTTCGTCATAGCAGCATTTAATATGGTGGCCAACATCGTTATCAGTTGGGCTGGTAACAGTTTAAGCGCGCGGTTGCGGATGCCGTCGGAGCCGGGAAAAAGTGTCCCACTTTCAGCACTAAATAACAGTTCAAAAATCCTCCATAATGGCGCTAGCGTAGGCACAGGGTACGATATGAATTGAGCAGTTGTTAACCGACTGAAGTATGCTGAGTTAGGAAATTTAATATGTTTAATGACTGGAGTAGTATATTTACCTCACCTCACATGTTATGTTCTAGTCCAAACTAATTTCGCCAATATAACCTCAAATTGCTGTGGTAAAACGTGGAGACATCGATTGCATTTTCTTATAAGCTTTAAATAAAATACTTTTTTGTGATTTTTATTTCTCTATCTTATTCTAATAACTTTCAGCACCTTTTTTTAAATTTACCTTGTTGCTACTGTAGCGCCACCTTAATTTAGCAGATTTTAACGGACAGTTTTAACACATAGAGACGGTTCTCCTTACCTCTACCCTCCATAGTTTTACTGGGTATTGAACGGCCATAGGACCATATCATTTAAATTGCAGAAACGGGCTTTCGAGCTCTCAGCCCTTGTTTTTATAAATGGTTACCAGATGTGGAAATACCGTCACCCTCCTTCATACAAGAGTGTGAAGTCTTAACTTTTATCGTTTTCTCACCCTACGCATGACTGCTTTGCACTAGAAATAGGCACGGCGATAGCTATCCGTGGAGCTTTATAATATTGTCTATCACCAACCAGTACAAGTAGTAAGTAAATACACCGCGGCCCGATTTATAATATAGAGTTGAATCAGAATTGTGACGGACTTTTCTGTCGAATTTACCCTGATTTGAATATCTGACTTATCTAATAGACATAGCCTTGATCATTGAGTTTAAATGATTTATAGCTAATAGACATCTGATAAGGACAACTAAAGTGAACCTAAAAGGTTATTGTTCGTACAAATTCAAATAGCCCAGAGTATGGGATGGAGTAAAAGTTTCTCTGATTATTAAAAGGTTTCACAAAGTCTAGTCACTTGATAATATATCTAAAATTCCAGGTTTGAAATGGACGTACCGGAATAAATTGGTTTGGGTAAATATACAATTGTAATTTTTTCAAGTTACTTTCGTTTCAAAACATTCAACTTAATTTTGTTTTATTTTTGGTCAGTTCAATTTTTTTAACAGTTCATTTTAATATTCATCTTTGATTTTTTTCGTTCTTTTACGAACAGCTAACATCGGATCTAATTTCATCTAATATCAGACAGATAACATCAGATTTTTACTGGTGGTAGGACGTTTTGTGAGTCCACACGGGTAGGTACCACTATTTCTGCCGTGAAGCAGTAATGCGTTTCGGTTTGAAGGGCGGGGCAGCCGTTGTACTGTTAAAAGTTAGACCTTACAACTCGTGCTCAAGGCAGGTGGCGGCGTTTACGTATTAGACGTCTGTGGGCTCCGGTAACCACTTAAAACCAGGTGGCTTGTGAGCTCGTCCATCCATCTAAGCAATAAAAAAAATCGTATTTCGTTTGCATTTAACCCCAATTTGACAAGAACATTTATTGAACTGTAAATTAACTATAAACTTAAGGCCTAATAATGGACTCATTTGTAACTTCCGACAGAAAAAATCATTACGTGAAAAGTCCCCTTTCAGGGAATTCTATTCTCTAAAAGGGTAATACTAATAAAAATGACAGCCCAACATAAGGCTTCAAGTTCAGCAAACCCTCAGACGTTGTTCGTCGCCACTGCGTAGAAGTCGACAAATTACTTTGACATTATTTAGTGCGATATTCAATTAAAATACTTGACAAAACGTAATAGGAAACCCTTTTTTCCCTTACCTATTCTGTTAGCTTTGAGGGGTAAGTTTAATTTAGCTACCGAACCGGTCACCGTTCTCGTCGAACCCGTCGCTTGCGACGAGGGGCTCGTCGAGTAAATTAACCCTCAGACACAGCCCACTGAGTTTCTCGCCGGATCTTCTTAGTGGGTCGCGTTTCCGATCCGGTGGTAGATTCTGCGAAGCACGGCTCTTGCTAGGGTTCGTGTTAGCAACGTCTTCAGGTTTGAGCCCCGCGAACTCACCTACTAGTTAAGGTTACGCTGAAATAGCCTCTCAAGGCTATCAGCTTAGGTAGAAAAAAAAAAAGTTATCGAACGTGTTGGCTAGCTTACGGGGCTCATCTTGACGAATTTTCCAACGCTAGGCCTAGCGAGAGCAGTAATTTGCTTAATCTACCACCGGATCGTAATCACGACCGGCGAGAAACTCAGTGGGTTGTGTCTCTGGGTAAAATTTCTCCACAAGCCCTTCGTTGCTTTCTACGGATTCGACGAGAACGGTGAGAACGAGAACGAGAACGGTGCTTGGAATGCCTAAAAGCACGGATAGTGGATTGGGAAGATTTGAAATGACTACGAAAACGATGATATGTTCGAAACTATGGATATTGTTCAATATAAAAAGCAGTCAAAATCTTCGTGAGATAGGTTCGCGTTACAGATATTTCCAGCTCTACTTTAGTCTAAGTAATCAAGATAATAAAGTCAAAAGTGTGCTGGTTTTTCTCTGAATCAATGAAGAATACAGATTTAGCCCGAAACTCAAACATGTGTAGGAGTTTAGTAGTTACGATGACCTGGAGCTCGACTCTGTTAGTGAGTATCTACAGTCGGCATCATTGCGCCATTTCGAGAAGGCGGCACGACATGAGAACCCTCTAGTCGTGGCCGCTGAAAGCTACATACCCGATCATGTAGACCGAATGGTAAACAGTCGACGTCGCCCAAAGCACGTCATTACGGATCCTCCCGATTCATTAACGGTGCTTTTAGGCACCACAAGCACCGGTCACCGTCCCCGTCAAACCCGTCGCTTGCGACGAAGGGCTCGACGAGCGAATTAACCCATAGACACAGCCCACTGAGTTTCTCGCCGGATCTTCTCAGTGGGTCGCGTTTCCGATCCGGTGGTAGATTCTGCGAAGCACTGCTCTTGCTAGGGTCAGTGTTAGCAACACTACGGTTTGAGCCCCGTGAGATCACCTGCACACGTTAGGGTGAAGCTGAAATAGCCTCTCAAGGCTATCAGCATAGGTAGGAAAATAAAATAAAAAAGTAGTTAATGGTAACAATGTCACAATGTAAATAAGACTTTGTATCAGTAATTTTTAAATCGTGCGCTTATCTTCTAACTGTAAAATATGTTTCATGTAAATTTCTATAACATCTTACATCACGATTATCTGAGAGATGAAACAGGTGCGTCCAACTTTCCAAGCCTCTCAGTATTCCCCATATCGATGAGCTCCTGAGTGTGCTGTCAGCGGCGATCGTCAGATTGTCTGAAAACGTCAAAACAAATGTGTGTATTATCCAAATAAGGCTTCAGTGGCCTCGAAGAACTAAATCTCTTCCAAATCACTGCCGTGGAAGGACAAGGGACTCCGCCATGTGGATTTTCCGAAGAAAGCCTCATGAGGCCACGACCCTCAGAAATGAAGGTTATCGAAGCAAGGAGGAGGAGTTGAACAGAGTCATCCTGCATCTTAAGTGGTGAGCGGAGCTATGACACGAGTTCGAAGTTTGAATGGGACGGGTAATATAATGGCGGACCTTTCAAATCACATGGCTGTACGAGCTTACAGTCTTGACCAACGAGGCGAACAATTTCGACAGTTTTTTTTTCAGTGTTACCATATAAAGAATCAATCAACCACTACGTAAATGTCTTGACTGTTGTAAACAGTTGCTATGCGCATCCTGGATGTCGGAACTTGCCCGAAAAGTTTAACCATTTTATCAGTCTCGACCGCCAATCGATTTCAATCTCAAGTGTTTTTAAAACAAACAAAAAACATATCTAAGACATACTGAGATGATAAAGAGGAAATAATACAAAATATTTTATCAGTAAGCAGATGGCTTTATGACCTCGGCGACGTGAATGTCATATCGCCTCAGGCAAGGGGGGTTGCGGTTTTAATGATCTTAGAGCTTGTTACTAAGAAAATATTATATAACGCGCTTTCAGACGTTATTTCTCCGTCGCATCATCAAAGTAGGTATAGAAAGATCTCACGATGGATTTTTTATTTTTTACTACGCTTTTATTAGCTTCAGATGTATGTATGTATGTTTGTAACGGAATCTTTGAACATGAATTTGGTATACTTATTAAGGACCGATGACAATTCAATATAAAATATGAAAGAAAAAAATGAACCAAAAAAATTTAAGAAAAATAATAGTTTCAAAAACTAACAAAATACGCTTTGATTGAAAATCCAACAAAAAAATTAGAAAAAAAAATTGAATTAAAAATAGTGTAAGAAAATATGATTTTGTTGTAAAAAAAGCATGGGGTGCATGGTATAAGTAGTTATAAATATTTTATGAACAGATATGACTAGAAGGGTTATTTTGATATTATCTTGAAAAGTACCCCACGCTTTTTTTACAATAAAATCATTTACACTATTTTTAATTCAAATTTATAAAAATTTCTTTTCTATTAGTTGGATTTTCTATAAAAGCGTATTTTGCTAGTTTTTTTAAACTATTATTTATTTAACTGTATGGACGAGCTCATCACCTACCTGGTATTACAGGATTTCTTATGCCTATTCGCTGGTAACCTAAGGAGTTATTCCAGATTCGCGCGGACGGGTAGGTGAGCTCACGGTCTCTACCTCAGAGAATTTGTTAACACTAGCTCTAGTAGGAGCACTGCTTCGCAGAATCTATCACCGGATCGGAATCGTGACCCTTTAAGAAGATCGACAGCGAGAATCCCATTGGGTTATGGGTGTGGAAACATGAATAATGAAGCCCATAGAACATTTTTGTGGATTATAATTTTTTTTACATGATGCTATTTATTGTAAAGTAGTAAGCGATCACGTAATAGGAACGTAGAAATTAGACAAATAAAATATACCTGTCATGTTATTTTAACACCGGTAAAGTCGCATCCTTCGATACTAGTAACAAACAGCGGTCGTCTTATAATTTACACTACAAAGCTTTTTAAGCCAAAGGTTTTATAACATCGATTTCGTGTTTATTAATACTTTTTTTTATTAAGGAACGATTACTTGTGGCCCGAAAGCCTTTCCAGTTTCACCAGGACAGGTGGGCGAGGAAGGACTCAGTCAGGAAGGAGCGATAACTGTTTACCATTCCACACTTCGATGGCAATAGAGGGGTCTTATTATACCATTCGAATATGGCTGTTGTAGTAATGTCATAGGAATGAGCTATTTTCAATGTCACTGCGTACGCGCCGCTATGGTTGTAAATAGAGTCAGCCTATCACCAGCTTACAAGAACTGTTAATGAAAAAAAAAAAAAACACAAATTAAGCTTTTACGAAATTCAACACTCACAGCTCTCGATCATGCCGAAATGCGGATACTCTTCACAGGGTGATGTCAAGTAAATGCTTAGACTCTTCAGTGGTCCGTCGTATGTATCATCATCTAAGACCTGTTGTGGCGCATTGCGGTTTACATACGGACTCGCGATTCGGAGCATCTCTCTCAGTACCGCCAGACTCCGTTGGACGGCATTCGACAGAATAGGGCAATCGTGATCGACTACCTGGAAAGTAAACCAACGGATTTAATTTTAATAAGTCATACGGTGACGTGATGCGGCACTGGAGTTATAAGCGAAGCCGATTAGTTGATGATGTATCTAATAGGCCTGAAGTTTCGGAAACTCAAATGCGAAGATCAAAGGTTTTTTTCTGTTAAATCCACGACATTTCTCAACACTTTGTTTTTATTTGCATTCAATTTATTTTTAAGAAATTGGTTTACGGTTTGTCCTCGTCTTCAAACGAAATATTGGTGGTATGGCGTCTTGCGAGCCCCCAAGAGTAGATATCACCACTCCCTATTTCTGCTGTAAAGCAATAATGCATTTAGGTTTGAAAGATAGGGCAGCCGTTGTACTGTAAACACTGAGATCTTAAAACTCATGTTTCAAGGTGGGTGGCGGTATTTACATTATAGATGACTTCGGGCTCCGACAACCACTTAACACCAGATGAGCCGTGAGCACATCCAACCATGGAACACTGAGTTAAACAATTATACAATGTATTTACATCAGTACCATGGATATACCTTCTTTAGATTCTTTAGATAGAAAAGCCCGTGTAGGGCATAAGCTAAATTTCCCATCCGCCTTAAGAATTCGAATCAGTTTCAACTATGAGTCTGAAGGGGGCTATCCCACCATAAAAACAGGAAAAAATTAATGCTTCGGTAGAAATAGGTATGATAGGGGTAATCTGCCCGTGTGTACTGACAATACACTCTAATAACAGATTTGTTTGCACTTCGTTACCATAAGTAAATATTATCTTGTAATAACGAGTTTAAAAATGGACAGCATTTCAAAATAAGCACGAGGAATAACCTTTGCAGATCCGTTCAAACTACATAGTTAATTCGCGTGAAGGGCTGTCAGCAAAAAATCTAAGTGTGAAGTCAATTGACGGGAAATGACGTCACGTGTTTGAGGAAGTGCCGCTTGTTGGATTTCTGGGAAAATATTGACTACGTAATTTTGACTACTTGAATGCGATCACGAAAACTGTGGAACACGTGAAACGTAGGTAATATTAGAATCAATTGACAAATGCGAAATCAAATCGATTAGAAGTAATTATTAATTGTATGTACGAGTCGCGAAATGATTGTCATTTGTGGCCACGAAAACTGTTAGTGTTGGAAACATTAAGAACAATATAATAGCAACAATAAACGTGAGATAAACGACAAACTAGTTGTTTGGGCCCACAAGACATCAATCACAACGTGATCGTAATTCAATATGAGTCATGAGTTCGAAGTCGCAACTAACGGAGGTCCTGCCTTTTAAAACGAAGCGGCTGCGGCAGATATAAGCAGCATATCGCGGCAGATATAAGCAGGATGGTAATATCCACCTTTGCGGGCTCCCAAGACGTTCTATCACCAGTAATACATAGTTTGTATTCCAGATATAAAGACTGCTCATCGCACAATTGGCATTTCCGTAGTAGTGTCAATGTGTCACCTATCATTTGCCACGATGGCCGATTAAACAACAACCCGGCCTGTTTGTATATCGCGGATGAATCGTACTTACCGACTTCAAATAACTAGAATGAACCCTTTTTTAATTAATAAATATACAGAGATATAGTACACACGATGATCTATTTTAAAACTATGATACCCTGTCCTTTGAGTACAATTACATACACACTACATTACATACATATGTATATATTGTTATAGTATAGCCTACATATAGATAATAAGTAATATTCCGTGCCTGAACTAAGCATTTCGCGGAAGATTCGCAGCCGAGGAGTCAAAGAGCCACACGCGGCTCGCATACCGCGTTTGCTGACCTCTGGTCAAACCCCATACATTTGTGTTCGTTCCTTTAAGCGTTAACGATAGAAAACAAACACTCCTTTAAAAACAAATACAAAGAACTACAGGTGTATTGGCCACTGTTTGCTATTAACGTAAAGTACACTACGTAATACTAAGGTATTCGATGACGTCACCAGCCCATTCGCGCCGCATAAAATACAAAAAAGCTAACTCATAATCACTATGCGTTTGTAGCGTCCGGTGTTGGAATAGTTGACGGCGAAAAACAATTTTTATTTCGAAACAACTTTAAATATTTGGGTCATTAAACAGAGTGTTGAAGAGGCACTTTATTTGGATTACGATAAATATAGCGATAAATATATTTGGAGCTTCCCTTAACACTTACAAGTGCATTGTCAATATCTAAAATAAATATGAACTATCTAAATGGTCCTTTTCCGACGATAAAGTCAAAGTACCGGCCAAGTCATACATTTTATGGCTCACAATAATTTTTTTTGGGTCAATTCTAATCAACGTATTCATACAACTATCCAATTTATTAATAGTACTCAATGTGTTATCGTTTTCAAACTAATCGCAGCCCGTTTGAAGTCGTCTTAGCTTATAGGATACCACTTCGATAAAGCGGCACGACACGAGAACCCTCTCATCGTGGCCGTCGGTAACTACATTCCCGATCCTGCGGAAATAATGGAAAGCAGTCGACGTCACCCCAAACACGTCATTTCGGATCCTCCCGATCCACTAACGGTGCTCTTAGATACCTCAAGCACCGGTCATCGTTCTCGTCGAACCCGTCGCTTGCGATGAAGGGCTCGACGAGTAAATTAACCCTCAGACACAGTCCACTGAGTTTCTCGCCGGACCTTCTCAGTGGGTCGCGTTTCCGATCCGGTGGTAGATTCTGCGAAGCACGGCTCTTGCTAGGGTTCGCGTTAGCAACGTCATCAGGTTGAGCCCCATGAGCTCACCTACTAGTTAAGTTTCCGCTGAAATAGCCTCTCAAGGCTATCAGCTTAGGTAGAAAAAAAATTAAAGGATAAAACGCACGGGTTTTATTACATATCCTAGTAACATCGAGGGGTTATGCTAGTTCAGCGAACGTGTAGACCTGACGAATTTACTAACACTGGTCCTAGCAAAGGTGGTGATTCGCTGAATCTACCACCGGATCGGAATCGCGACCCACTGAGAAGATCCGGCGAGAAACTCAGTGGGCTAATCTACCCGTATCAAGCAATGCGACCATGCCGCTATTCAAATCCTACTTTATTTATTTATTTATTTTTTTCTTAGATGAGTGGACGAGCTCACAGCCCACCTGGTGTTAAGTGGTTACTGGAGCTCATAGACATCTACAACGTAAATGCGCCACCCACCTTGAGATATAAGTTCTAAGGTCTCAGTATAGTTACAACGGCTACCCCACCCTTCAAACCGAAACGCATTACTGCTTCACGGCAGAAATAGGCGGGGTGGTGGTACCCGTGCGGACTCACAAGAGGTCCTAGCACCAGTAAATGACGGATTTGACTGAAGTATCGACTGGTAGTGGTGCATGGAGCGACTACCAATTAGTAGTACTGTACTGTAAGGTCGAAAACGGAAGCCATAACTATCCTGCCTATGTCTACCACAAAGTAGTAATACGTTCCGCTTTAAAATAGGTCAAACAGAATTGGTTTTTAGTTAAGTGACTACGGAACCCTAAAAATGGTTATGAATTTTTTGTTTACGAAGGCATACGAACATAAGGTGCCGTTGATGAAAAGGTGTCAGCGCTACTCATAGACATCGGCAATGATAGAGGTACCTACTATCAAATAGCTGATAAAAAGTAATAAATATTAAGTACTGTTAAGTAAATGTAATAACAGCCACGCGTATTACGTAGCGGCTCATATGATGTTAAGTGGTCATTGAGGTCCATAGATCTTACAATGTCAATGCCAACACCCAAGTCTCATAGTAATCAATCATGACTGTGTTAATATTCAAAGTGAAACATGTCCCTACTTCATGGCAGCAATAAGCAGGATGTAAAGTTTAACCGTGTGCTAAGTGCAATCGCTATTCCGCCAAATGTATGAAAACACACAAAATAAACATTTGGAAAAATCATTAACTTTCACAAAAACAAAAACAGTATTGTTTAAATAAGCTCATAATTATTAGGAGAAAGAAAAAGTTACCTTAATTTCGAGTATATCACTATCAAATTTGTAATAAGGAATTTCTATCGATTGCATTTGCGGTCTTGGCCAAATTGCACCTTTCGATGCTGGATATTCGGGTCCCGGTTCCACGATATGCAAACCGGTCACTAAAAAAGCGCCTAAAATATTTAAATAAACAAAAAGACGAAACATTTTGTAAACGCGACTGCTCGCTATAAGGTTGAATACAAAATGTTGTGAAATACCCTGTCTCCTAGCATTATATAGTCTGCTAGAAGACAGTCTGTCATCGATAATATTTCACAAAATCAGACTTCCATGAGTGTTGTTGCTCAGTAAAAAATGAAAGGCGTATTTTTGCGCATTTTGTACTATGTTTATAAAGTCTTAGATAACACATTCAAATACCTAAAATATCGCTTATTTCCATAGCTTCATTGGCTTGAAACAATTCAATTTAAATTAACTGGGTTACTGATAAAAAATACATTTCAAACTCCGACTTTTGTCGTTTTCATTTTGGTGTCATAGATTATGAGTTTTAATATTAATTTTAATGTAGAATGCAAGCATAAATTACTTATATTTAGGATAAGGTGGGTCAGTGCGTGAATTTTCTTCCTTTTCTTTCTTCAACAAATTATCTATGCCATGCACTTTGTGGTGCACATTTCCACACTTGGTGGAAATCTAAAAATATATGTTGTCTATATTGATTTTTTGCCAATTCAGTAATTTTTCTGATTGAATCTGTGAAAAATATAGCTTACTGGGTTTTCAATATTTTCAATATTGTATGAGTGTAAGGAAAATTAAAAAAAATGCAGGACATTGTTTCTCATTAGTTTTTTGATACTGTCTCAACGGACAACAATATCATTCAGCTGCCATCAGCAAAATGGCGTTACATTGTATTGTATTGACATTTTAGTGGTTTTTCAATAGTCTCAGTATAATTTCAGCAGTTTGGTGAGAACATTTTAATAGCTTGAAAAAGATTGATTGTTTTAAGGCTAAAGAGTCGAGTAGCCAATGGTCGGAAGCAAACTTTAAAAAAGTAACAATTGACGTTTCAATTTGGGGGCGGCTCATTTTTGGGTTGAATAATTCTCTATTGAGAAAAATGCTGCCTACATTACGTTAAATTTCTAAAGGGATGTAATCGCTGAATAGCAATTACATTGAAACCAATTTTGAAAGAGTGTGAGGTAAGCGTTTTTAATAAATATTCATATCACAAATGAACGCCCTGTTTTTTTTAATGTATTTCTTATTTCTGTTTTATTGATTTATTTTCAAATCTCTCGATAAAACCAACAAATAAAATTCAACAACAACAAATTAACGTGTATTTATTCGATTTATTTTCCATAATGTATGTGGGTACTTCTGTTATTGGGATTCTGGGACATTCGCCCATACTTTTTGTCGTGTTGGGTAATTATTCTTAGCGTATTGTTTTCATCGTGAGAGTCAGCGATTAGGTTCCACCATTCTTTCTATTGGTTTTACGAAGCGTTCAGGCTTAGAGGGTGGGACAGCTCTTGTACAACACAAACCTCAACCTTACGTCTCAAGGAGGGTCAGGATATCTATAGGGTCTGGTTACTATTTGATACAAGGTCGTCACTTAGCCCTTCTGATGGTAGTTAATCTGGCAATCAGGCTAGAGATACAGGTATGTGGCCTTGGCACCCTATAGATATTCCACAGCCGCTTCTCCGCCTGAAATCTGTAGTACTAACCATTAAATCCTTACTACATTGTCTTAAATAATTCTACTTATTCTTTTGACTTGTATCTTAAGTACTTGCTGTAAATCTTACACACACAGGTTGGTGACACCATTACCTTAGTCATTACTACAATGTTTCTCAAGAAGTGATACTCACTTTTCATTCCATTGTTAATAATCTTTGATAACTGTGTAGGATATTGCACCAAACACTTCCGATTTTCTGAATAAATGGTATATGGTTTCTGCAAGTCATACAACAAAAGATTGCATATCTGCAAAAAGTTCACCCCAAAAACAAATGAAGGGAACTGTACCAAAAAAAATACATGTAACTTTGAGAGCAATTAGTGGATAGCTGTATAAAAACAAAAATTTAACCATTTAAATCGTAAAATGCTGCTCTTTAGACAATTAAAACCTAAAGTTTAGAGCTTAAAGACCATTCTGTCACCTGAAATTAAAACAAATATATATATCCTTAGGCCTCACCTACAATGATCGGAGGCTTGTTCGTTTACAACCATAAAGGCGAGGTGTTGATCTCGAGAGTCTACCGAGATGATATTGGTCGTAATGCTGTGGACGCATTCAGAGTGAATGTGATCCATGCTCGCCAGCAGGTGCGATCACCTGTTACCAACATTGCACGCACATCTTTCTTCCATATCAAGGTACTGTTACCATTTTTTTTATGAAGTTCTTCTAACAGTTTTTAGTAGAAATAAATCATGTGTTTTAATTTGAAGAATATAAGATATCTTGCATTCGATTAATGAAATATGTTGTAATAACAGTCATTATTTATTTATTTATTACACCTCATGTAAAATTTACATTGGCGGACTTAATGCCTAAGACATTCTCTACCAGTCAACTAAAGGTAGTGCAGAGTAAATAGTGGTAGGTGTAATGAAATTTATATTAAACCACAAATACATACACAAAAAAAAAAAAATATATATATATATATCCTGTAACACTTTTGGCATCCAATGAACACAAAAGTACATTTAAAGTGGCGACCACCGACATTTGGTGACCAATATGTGGTCGCCACTTTGTTTCTCTATATTTTTAACACCAATCAACTGTAGATGAAGCTATGGTTACTATTTCAATTTTTGAGATGGTCACCAAATTACCTCATATTATATATATATACACACATAATGTGGTAGGTACATTATTTTTTGTGCTCGTGGTGTTCATGATTTAGGCCACTCAGCATCAGGTGGGTTGTGTCATCAATCAAGGCAATAAAAATGTTTAATAAGCCTTTAATTTTCTTAGGACTTCCACATAAAAGTCAATTCAAAGAGCTTAAAATATTTATATACAGTGTCAAAGCAGAGAATACAGTTGAATATTTCTGATAGGCAAACGATATGCTTAAATATTCAAAATAAATTTTATTTGTAGCGTGCAAATATTTGGCTGGCAGCAGTCACAAAGCAAAATGTGAACGCGGCCATGGTATTTGAGTTCCTGTTGAAGATCATTGATGTGATGCAATCGTATTTTGGCAAGATTTCTGAAGAGAACATCAAGAATAACTTTGTTCTGATCTATGAGTTGCTTGATGGTGAGTACATAATATAGGGTAACTTGTAGAATAATCTATCAAGAAAAGAACGAAACACAGATCAACATGATCAAGAAGTCTCACCTAAAGGATTGTATACAAGTATTTAAGATGTCAAACCCCATATTTTGATTGAATATAGAATTACCCATTTTGAATTGCTTTGCTTTCTAGTATGCTATTAAAAATTTCTAGTGAGACGCTATGTTTTGTATTTTAGCCTTTAAACATTCACATTGCAGAGATCTTGGACTTTGGTTACCCTCAGAATTCTGATACTGGGGTCCTGAAGACATTCATCACTCAGCAGGGCATCAAGTCTGCCTCCAAGGAGGAACAAGCCCAGATTACCTCACAAGTAAGTAATTTAATTATTAAAAAATAATTTCCTTATTTATCATTTTTTATTGCTTAGATGGGTGGACGAGCTCACAGCCCACCTGGTGTTAAGTGGTTACTGGAGCCCATAGGCATCTACGACGTAAATGCCCCACCCATGCTGAGATATAAGTTCTAAGGTCTCAAGTATAGTTACAACGGCTGCTCCACCCTTCAAACCGAAACGCTTCACGGCAGAAATAGGCACGGTGGTGGTACCTACCCGTGCGGACCCACAAGAGATTCTACCACCATTGTAGTATCAGCGTAGTCACTCAAAAATGTGTACAATAATATTTTTGTTTTGCTGTGCACAATTAATGTTAATGATAGCCTATGTCGTCAAGAAGTGTCCAGCGGATGATCTTGACGCACATTGTCAAATCTTTGTTGCATTAGATTAACGGTCATCCAACTCTTGAAACTAGAACATGTGTCTTCTTTATTTCTCTAACAAGCTATGCACAGTTTCACTTAATTTTCCGTATAAGTATTTAGCCGTTCCCATCATTTCAAACTTTGTTTATTCAAAGGTAACTGGTCAGATTGGCTGGCGCCGTGAAGGCATTAAGTACAGACGAAACGAGCTGTTCCTTGATGTACTAGAGTATGTCAACTTGTTGATGTCACCGCAAGGTAAGGCTCAGTCAAATTATTTACAAGCTAAAATACTTTTCCCAGTACATGTGGAACACTTCAAATTGCCCAAAAACCTACAGCATTGTTGTCATATAAAGAATAAGACTGGCTATGCTTACTGTACACCTGAAACTTAATCAATGCTAAATAGAAAATATTTCAGGTTCGATTCTCGCAATTGTGGGAATGTGACGCATGCTTCCTTTTTTGCAGTGAATGTGCAAACCTTTGTCTTCGATTGTGTATTAAACTATGTTACTCAATTTGAATATTTAGTCGTACCATCTCGCACATTACTCCCTCAACCACGCCCAGAGAGCCAGCTCTGTTCACACCCAGTATTCATATTATAATAATATTTTAATATAAATGTGAACTAGTTTGTTTCTTTGTGAAATGTTTTAATTTCTTAAATACCTAACCGATCATCATGTCATTTATTATACTACAAATTTATTTTTATTTTTTTATTGCTCAGGTGGGTGGACGAGCTCACAGCCCACCTGGTGTTAAGTGGTTACTGGAGCCCAAGGACATCTACAACGTAAATGCGCCACCCACCTTGAGATATAAGTTCTATGATCTCAGTATAGTTACAACGGCTGCTCCACCCTTCAAACCGAAACGCATTACTGCTTTACGGCAGAAATAGGCAGGGTGGTGGTACCTACCCGCGCGGACTCACAAGAGATCCTACCACCAGTAAATATGTTAGTGGTAAAAAAAAGAAGGATTTTTCATCCAGAAAAAAAGTACCATTCCTGAGGGATTATAATGTGAGCAAAGCCAGCTGCAAAGACTAATAATGTTGTATATTTAAATAAAATTGTCATATTGAAGTCAGAGTAACATCGTAGTCACATTCAAACTGTTGGCAACTGTTCCCTCTTTAATTCAGCTCTAAAAATATCCATAAGATTATGATTTGAAGATAATTTATGATTTGTACGTTTGTATTCAATTTGAAATAGGTCAAGTGCTCTCTGCTCACGTGGCTGGGAAAGTGGTCATGAAGTCATATCTGTCCGGGATGCCAGAGTGCAAGTTTGGGATCAATGATAAAATCGTTATGGAAGCCAAGGGAAAGGGAAATGGTGAGATATAAACTAGTATTAAGAACTGATTTTGATCTGAATCTGCAATAAGAGCTTTTTCAGCTAATTTTTGCATGCTAATATAAAATAAATAATAGTTTAAAAAACTAACAAAATAGGCTTTTATAGAAAATCCAACAAAAAAATACAAACTAAATTTTAATAAATTTGAATTAAAAATAGTGTAAGAAAAATAATAAATATAATAAATAAATAAATATTTACTAACAATCACGCCACGTTAACTGGTCCCGTGATAAGTTCGTAAAGAACTTGTGTTACAGGTACCAGATAACGGATATAAATGTAAGATTTTTATTATACATATACATATATTTAATATACATCCATAACCCTGGAAAAAATATTTATATTTATCATACAAATATCTTCTCTTGGCGGGATTCGAACCCGCGACCGCCTTGTGTAGTGACCATGTCACTTACCACTACACCAGACGGCCGTGAAAATGATTTTATTGTAAAAAAGCGTGGGGTGCTTTCCAGGATATTATCAAAATAACCTACTCATATCTGTTCATAAAATATTTATAACTACCGGTACCATGCCCCTGACGCCTTTTTTACAATAAAATAATTTTTTCTTACACTATTGTTAATCCAAATTTATTTAAATTTATTTTCTATTTCTTAGTTGGATTTTCTATAAAAGCGTATTTTGTTAGTTTTTTTTAAGCTATTATTTATTTGTCATTTTTTAGTTGAATTTCAATTTTTCATATATGTTTTTCAATTTTATTTTTAATATTGATATGTCATCGGTCCTTAATAAGTAGTATACCAAATTTCGAGTTAATCCGATGTTTTGAAGGGGGTCAAAATCATGTTCAAAGATTCCGTTACAAACATACACATACGTCTGAAGCTAATAGAAGCGTATTAATTAAAAATCTGATTCGTTCAGGAGGCATATCGGGTAACACGGACAGTGATCCGGCTCGCTCTGGGAAGCCAGTAGTGGTCATTGACGACTGTCAGTTCCACCAGTGCGTGAAGCTGAGCAAGTTCGAAACTGAACATTCCATCTCCTTCATACCACCAGACGGAGAGTTTGAACTCATGAGGTTAGTGCTCTGTTATTTATCCTGAGTCGATTAAATATATCTATACATATAAATAAAATTGGAGTATCTGTTTGTAACATTGAAATAACAGCTTTTCATTACGTGTATATGAATATATATACGGTACATACACCAAAATAACATTTTTAAATTTTTTTGTCTGTCTGTCTGTCTGTTTGTTCCGGTTAATCTCTGGAACGGCTGGACCGATTATGACGGGACTTTCACTGATAGGTAGCTGATGATATAAGGAGTAACTTAGGCTACTTTTTTTAGACTAGCTTAGCCCCGCGGCGTCAACCGCGGCACGACAAATAATCGTGGGACCCAGTTTTTTTTTATTGCTTTGATGGGTGGACGAGCTCACAGCCCACCTGGTGTTAAGTGGTTATTAGAGCCCATAGACATCTGCAACGTAAATGCCTCACCCATCTTGAGATATAAGTTCTAAGGTCTCATGCCCGTATCTTTAGACGTTTTGTAAAATAGTCCTCCACTCTTAACTCATTCGATGATGCTCGAGCATTCCTCCCAAACTTACTCGAGTTTGGTATTTTTAGTCGACATTACAATATTCCTCAACTGTCCTCGAGTGAGGTAGAGAGGTGTTATTGCGTCACCACAACAACATCAGTTTGAGGAAAATTTGATCAAGCTAGCATCAAACCCATAGAGTTCTGTAGTCTATGGTCATTGTTTAATGTGTGTGAATTTGTTAACATGACACTAGATGAACTTGTTTGATGTTTTGGTTGCTGAGTTATTCGTAAATATGTGTGGGTGCGGTAAATCTGAAAGTGTATTATTTATTTTCTAACCTATTATTATTTTAGATTTCGCATCCGGCTTTGTATTTTTATTCGCCGCTTTTGTGTGATTTTGATTGCATTGTGTTGTTGAAGTGCTTTTCCACAACCACCAGTTTATTATTATATAAATAAAACTTATAATCGCATTGACTTTATTTATCAGGTAGTAAGCAAAATATGACTCTTATGTAGGTAAATAAAATAAAGAGTTTCAAATGTCTAATCACGAGCCTAAACAAGATTCTTAATCTCGAACTATTTACTTTATTAATAAATATTATCAAAATTAAATTATCAAAATATGCGGGATTCATGCACAGATCCAGGCCATTGCGCAACAATATCATATATTTCCATATGCGGTCCACATACTATTTGGACATTGATAGAAAACCAGCCTTGAAGAACGTTCAAGGTACGTCGCGACGTACCTTGATTTGACAGTTCGCTTACTTCACTCCGGTTAGGAAAATTTTCCAAGGACGTTTGAGTGGAGTTTATTTTTACGACTAAGCATATAATAGCCGGCAAACTTCTTGAGCATTTGCTGACGTAGTGGGGGTAAGTTCGCGCATGGTACACTCACGTGCAAAAACATTACTTACTCTGCGTCATAATGCTATTAAATTATTAAAATCAACATATGTATTTATTTATATATTTATTAGAACATCAACAAAACATATAGGTTAATAATTGTAATGATTTAATCTTGGGATAAAATAGATATTCCTTCTATTAAGTCAAAACTAGAGCTGTTGCCAGGTCTTGGTTCAGTTGAAGCGAAGCTGGTATTTGTAGTTTTTTTTTTCGTTATCATTATCTTGACCATCATCATCATCACTGTTTTCATCACCCGAGTCGCTATCATCGTGATGAGTCGACATAGGGCTCATCGGCGTAGTTTAGAACTCGGTCGATTCGGTCTTCTTTTTTGTCTATAATTAATTATTTTTTGAAGATATTTGATTCGTAGTAATCGAATGTTACTTTTTTCAATTACCAGCTTCCGATTATTTTCTGTTCTTTTTTCCATCTGAAGCCTAGCTCTTTCATAATTCGTCGTAAGCTTCATTCCGAGCCATTAAAATGTATATCTTCTTTAAATTTTTCGAAGCCTTTCTACGGTACGGAGTTTCGCTGCTTGTTATGTAGTTATTATGATTACATCTTTTTATTACAGATTGAACGAAACTATCCATTCCGGTAACTTTCTTCTTCCCTGATCTTTTCTTACCCGGAGTCCGAAACACGGCGAGCAAGCCAGAGCCTCTAGCTTCGTTAATAATGCACCTAACAGTACTCACTGATGTTTTTGTTGCTTCCGAAGTCTGTTTTAATTTTTCCATATCATTCTTCCCCTGTTTTACAATGAAGCAATATACGTCGTACACAAATTTTCTACTCTTTCTTTTGAATACTACACCAGTTTTTCACGGCATAGTGTTTGTTTTATAAAAAATCAACAAACACTCAACAAATAGCAATGGCAACTAAGTCCACAAGCAATTATAACAAATAACTTAACGATTAATAACGATAGACTTTTCACTGAACGCAAGCGTACTTTTGGGAGCAAGCGGAACGAGGGCGCGGTGCGGGACGCAAGGTTCGACTGATCTACCAATAACGCGCTCGATACGATTTCCCCTGCCGTCGAGCCTCACCCTCACCACCAAAGTAATCTAAAATTCGGTTCTGCGCAGTCAAGGTCATTTGCTCAAGAAGTTTGCCGGTTACTATACCAAAACGCGCGTTGGAGGTTGAGTCGAGTCGAGTTAGGCTCGTGTGAACGACTAAAGATACAGGGGTCAGTATAGTTACAACAGCTGCCCCACCCTTCAAACCGAAACGCATTACTGCTTCACGACAGAAACAGGGAGGGTGGTGGTACCTATCCGCGCGGACTCACAAGAGGTTCTACTACCTAGTCACTACATAGTATAAAACAAAGTCGCTTTCTCTGTCCCTATATCTATCCCTATGTATGCTTAAATCTTTAAAACTACCCAACGGATTTTGATGCGGTTTAATAGATAGAGTGATTGAAGAGGAAGGTTTATATGTATAATAACATCCATTAAATAGTGGAGAAATCAATAATAAATTACAGTTTTCGAAGCGAAGCGAGGGCGTGTCGCTAGTATTTTTTTTTATTGCCCTTCTAGGCAGACGAGCATACGGCCCACCTGATGGTGAGTGGTTACCGTCGCCCATGGACTTCAGCAATGCCAGGGGCAGAGCCAAGCCGCTGCCTACCGAATTAAATAAATTAACCTAGTAATAAGAAACTATAACCTAGTAATAAATAAATATAAATATTATCAACAGGTATCGCACAACAAAAGACATATCTCTGCCGTTCCGCGTCATCCCGCTCGTGCGGGAGGTGGGCCGCACCAAGATGGAAGTCAAGGTTGTGCTGAAGAGTAACTTCAAGCCCTCCCTGCTCGGACAGAAGATCGAAGTGAAGATTCCAACTCCGCTGAACACCAGCGGGGTGCAACTGATTTGCTTGAAGGGGAAAGCGAAGTATAAAGCCTCTGAGAACGCTATCGTGTGGAAGTAAGTGTAGGGTTTTTGTTAATCTATCTATACATATAAATAAAATTGGAGTGTCCGTTTTTAATATTGATATAACCGCTTTTAACTACATGCATATGAATATACCTAGTCAGGTCATAAATTCTGTCACATGTTTAATGTAAAATAATTGAAACAAGTTTATTCATTATGTAACCAATCATATACCAAAATGAACTTAACAAAACATAGATTCTTATGACACTAAAGTTTATTCAAAATGACCTCCGTGATTTTGAATACAGGCCTTCAATCTGCGCGGCCAGTCGTCTATCGCAGCACGAACGAGGTCCATGTCAATATCGGCGGCTGCCTTAATCAAGGATGTCTTGAGTGACTCCAAATTGGGATGAGGCATTGAGCACGCCTTTTTTTTTTTTTAAGAGATTTTATGTCCTGGTAACTAAGACCTTTAAGTCATGTCTTATTTTACTTTATATTCTTAATTTTATGAAAAATGATAATATGGAGTGAAATTAAATGAAGATGATTAATTTGAGACATTAATCAACTGGGATGAAATTTAATGAAATGAAATGATATGGGATGAAATATAATCGCAGTAAAATGGTGGTCATTTACTGAGATTTTTTCAGTGGACTTTTTGGAGGAACCCGAGAAGTTACGTCCAGCAGCTTTGTTTCATTTTCCCACATTTGTGCACTTTCACAAATATTAAACAGTTAACAAACCACCATTATTACACATTTAAACCTGAAGAAACACTAAATAGACAAAATAAAACAAATCACACAACTTCACTCCTCGCGTTCCCGCCAAAAAGTCTGAGCACGCCTTTTCCTCCAAGTGTTGCCATATCTTGTAATCTAACGGATTCAAATCTGGACTGGAGGAGGGCCAGTCTTCGTGCCGGATGAAGTCGATTTCACGCGCCGCCAGCCAGTCTTGTGTGCTCTTCGCTCTATGAGCTGGCGCCGAATCTTGTTGGAATACCCAGTGCCTGTTATTGAACATGGTATGAGAAACAGGTTCCACAAGGTTCGTCAGGACTGTATTTTGATACACAACTGCATTCGTTTTTACACCTTTCTCACAAAAATGTACCTCTGTTAAGCCCCAATAAGAAACTCCCAACCATACCATGAGCGAGGATGGAAAATGACCTCGTTGGACACGCGGAATACGGTTGCTCGCTTCTTCACTACTGTGTGCGTACACCTTATCATTTTGTTTGTTGTAGCTCTCTTCTACGGTAAAAACTTTTTCATCCGAAAAAAAGAATTTCCCGATATTTTTTTCCCGCGTACCGCTTCAACAAAGCGCGGCATCTCTTCAGTCTCAGGTCCATTAGACGAGCATTCAAACGATGTCCTGTTTTTCTTCGATATGCCCGAAGCCCTAAGTCTTCATTTAACACCCTTTTCACCGTGGTTCTGCTTAACCCCATCTGAAGGGCCAACAGTTTCTGCTTACGTTTGGGATTTCTTTGAATTCGCGCCTTCACAGCTTTTATCACTGCTGGAGTCCTAACAGACCGAGGGCGACCACTTCTTGACCTGTCATCTACACTAGAGTCTTCATTGTATGGTTTGATGGTACGATAAGCGAATCTTTTGGTTATATTCAAATTTTTCAGTATGTTAAAAATTTGAATTGGCGCGTAACCGCAACGATGCAACGCAATAACTGCAACACGGTCTTCTTTAAGCGTCCACTCCATATTTAAAAATGAGTAAAATTCTAAAAGTATACATTTTTATTTTCATGAACAATTCGAAATTCGAATTCAATAAACTTTTTTGTGGCCAGCATTCTAAAAGAAAAGTTTTTACTGTGTGACAATACTTCTGACCTGACTAGTTATATACGGTACATACACCAAAATAACATTTTTTACAATTTTTGTCTGTCTGTCTGTTTGTTCCGGTTAATCTCTGGAACGGCTGGACCGATTTTGACGGGACTTTCACTGATAGGTAGCTGATGATATAAGCAGTAACTTAGGTTTTTTTTAGACTAGCTTCGCCCCGCGGCGTCACCCGCAGTACGACAGTAACCACGGGTAACGTTGCGGGACTCAACTATCAATAATAAAATTTAATGTTTCCGAAGCGAAGCGAGGGCGGGTTGCTAGTAAATAATAAAAATCTTACGTTACGGACGTTTTTTCCCGGTTAGGGTACCCCTCTGCATCGTCCCATAAGGAACTTCGTTCCAAAATATACTTTGGTGTAGGTAATCGTGCTAACGGTTTAAATGAATTTTGAAAATGTTCAGGATCAAGCGCATGGCGGGCATGAAGGAGACCCAGCTGTCTGCGGAGATTGAGCTGCTCGAGACCGACACCAAGAAGAAGTGGACGCGCCCGCCCATCTCCATGGGGTTCGAAGTTCCCTTTGCACCCTCCGGATTCAAGGTGATCCTTGTTGTTGTGCACGACCAACGAGCTACACAAATCATTAGAGAGTTGTGCTTAAAAATAAGGGGCTAATAAAAATCACATATCGAGAAGTGAAAGGCCATTTGGTTTAAGCGACATGTTTCTAATGAAATACGCACTCAACAAATGTTCACGATTGACTTCCACGGTGAAGGAATAACATCGTGTAATAAAAATGAAACCCGCAAAATTATAATTTGCGTAATTACTGGTGGTAGGACCTCTTGTGTGTCCGCGCGGGTAGGTACCACCGCCCCGCCTATTTCTGCCGTGAAGCAGTAATGCGTTTCGGTTTGAAGGGTGGGGCAGCCGTTGTAACTGTACTGAGACCTTAGGACTTATATCTCAAGGTGGGTGGCGCATTTACGTTGTAGATGTATATGGGCTCTAGTAACCACTTAACCCCAGGTGGGCTGTGAGCTCGTCCGCCCATCTATGCAAAAAAAAAAGATATAGATATACTGACTTAGATATACTGACTATCCCATTACACAGGAGCTTACATATGGACAATGTTAAGTAGACGATGGTGGGGATGCTACGAAGAGTCGCACAAAGAGGAGACCGAGAACGTCTAATGTGTTCTATCTCATTCTCTCGCCGGCTGAATCCTATACATTTATATGTTTGTGTCTATGGACTTATTTTTTCCTTTCATCGAGTTTGAAATCACGATTCTAAAGAAGTTTCACTTCAAGAAGGGTTTTATCACATACACACGTTCAAAGATGTCAAACTATTTAATCTTCAAGAAGAGACTTGATGTAGCACGTCGGCCGTTCTCGTTATCATCATTCTCCTGCCCTTCTCCCAGTCACCTGGGGCCAGCGCAACATCTATCATATACCATTACTTCGCTCACTCCCCCCTTACACATATCGTCTTTCACGCAAAGCATCCATTTCCTCTTAGGTCGACCTTTTCTTTTAAAGCCTTCCACGTTCACAGTTAAAACTCTCTAAAAACCTCATTGTTATATCATTCAGGTGCTCCTATGTTGTGATTGGGGGCGCGTTGTAATAACTACATAGCCGATTCTATGGACCGAATGGTAAACAGTCGACATCGCCCAAAACACGTCATTACGGATCCTCCCGATCCACTAACGGGGCTTTTAGGTACCTCAAGCACCAGTCATCGTTCTCGTTGAACCCGTCGCTTGAGACGAAGGGCTCGACGAGCGAATTAACCCATAAATACAGCCCACTGAGTTTCTCGCCGGATCTTCTCAGTGGGTCGCGTTTCCGATCCGGTGGTAGATTCTGCGAAGCACGGCTCTTGCTAAGGTTTGTGTTAGCAACGACGTCAGGTTTGAGCCCCGTGAGCTCACCTACTAGTTAAGGTTGCGCTGACATGGTCTCTCCCTAGACCATCAGCTTCGGTAGTAAATAAAAAGGGCGCGTTTGGTCGGCAGGTTCGCTACCTGAAGGTGTTCGAACCGAAGCTGAATTACTCGGACCATGACGTCATCAAGTGGGTGCGCTACATCGGACGCTCCGGACTCTACGAGACCAGGTGCTGAACGACGCGGCGACGGTGAGTACTAGTAAGTAGAGAAGCAGGAGTTCTTTTATTGCTAAATTGGCTGGACGAGCTCATCACCTGGTGTTAAGTGGTCACCGGAGTCTACAGACATCAGCTATGTCAATGCCGTCACCTATTTTATTTATTTATAGCTTAGATAAGTGGACGAGCTCACAGCCCACCTAGTGTTACGTGGTTACCAGAGTCTACAGACATTTCAACAGCTGCCCCACCATTTAAACCCAAACGCATTACTGCTTCACGGCAGAAATAGACGGGGTGGTGGTACCTACCCGTGCGGACTCACAAGACGTCCTACCACCAGTGACTAGAACCGACCGAAGAAGACATGGATGGAGTGTGTGAATGACGATATGAGAGAGAGAGAGAGGAGTGAGTGTAGAGCGTAGAGCTTAAACCAAATAGCCGGTTCGATATAGTCTATTGTTTTGTTACAGATTGGCTTCGTGAATCGCAACGAGTACGAATATTCGAAAAATACAACAAAAAAAACAAACCATACAAATACAATTTAATGTAATAGCTATGCTGTATATAATTTTACGTTTCATTTCGATTAGGGAATATTCATAATAAAATAATGTAATAATATTTTATTTTTATTCTTTTTTTTATTAGTAAATTTAGCATTTTTTTTTATTGCTTTGAATATCTTAATTAAAAAAATGTTGCTTTTATTTTAAAATGTTTGAAAGGCACATGGAATAGACTACAGTCTTGAACATTAAAAGATATACCCTAAGTAATTATTTTTAATTTTCGTATAAAATCAAATAAAATGGTAAGGTTTCAATTATGTTTTATTAAAATAAATAGTAAAGGCGTAGTTTTTATTTATTCATTACATCATTACAAGTTTGTTTCTAATATTTTACTTTTATATATATATATTTTGTATCATACGAATAACATTTTAGCTAATCTAAATAACGATAGCTCTGAAAACTACCAACCCGTCTGATCTAGACCGTCACAGAAGTAATTACTATTAAGTCGTATAAAGATTGTCACAGCTATGTTTTATGAGACAAATACCTAAAAAACTTCAGACGGTATATTACATATATATATATTATCGTGACGTAAGCGGTGTAGTTAAAATAAAATAAGCTTTTCCTATGATAGATAAACCTTAAAGTTAGTCGGTTATCTGTGTCGAATCTCAAAATGAAAAATTAAAGCATTTCTTGAGCTTTTCGATGAAAAATTATGCATAAATATATTGTGTTATTTGTAGCCATTCCCGTAGATGCTGTGAGTATATAGAAGTAGTTATTGTTGTACGCTGTTCTACCTTATATATTAATTGAATCTATAGTTCGAACTTAACGTTATGTCTTGAAAATCTAGGCAACTAGTTAAATATTTGATTATATTTATAATTAATATATTATACCATACTAATATATTCGTGTAACAGTGTAGTGTGAAAGTATATAATAAAGAATTAAAAAAAATAATTGGCATTTGTTTTATTTACCAGAAATCGGGTTTAGAGCATGTGTGACGTCATATTTAGTGAGACAATCATAATTTATATTTGGTTAATCAATATTGGCCCAAAAGACCGGAAAATTTTACATATCGTATATATCTAGATCAGAGGTGTATATGTAAAGGGGAAAAATAATTCGTTCACGCGGTCCGCACACACTTGTACACCCTCCAATCCCTACAATCCCGATTTTGCAGGTTAGCCGTTGAAGTTCCGTGGTTCGTGAGGAACGTTAACCTACATGACGACTTGGACCTCGAATCCATCCGGAAACATATGAAGTCAGCGTCGGAACGGTACTTCGATAAGGCTATGCGTCATGATAATCGCCTTATCGTTGCCGCCGCTGACTACTCCCCGAATCCTGATCATGCAGGAGCCAGTCACCGTCGACGCCCTAGACACGTCCTTACGGATCCATCAGATCCAATAACCTTTGCATTAGACGTCTTCAGCGCTAACACTACGAGTAGGCTTAGGAACCCCGGTAACCATACTCGTCGAACTTTTTTTTTTATTGCCCTTGTAGACACGAGCGTACGGCCCATCTGATGGTGAGTGATTACCGTCGCCCATGGACTTCAGCAATGCCAGGAGCAGAGCCAAGCCGCTGCCTACCGCTTAAAATAGTTCAACGTGCAACCTAACCCATTCACCATCAGCTCGCTGAGTTTCTGGCCTATCTTCTCAGTGGGTCACGATTCCGATCCGGTAGTAGATTCGTTCACGAAGCAGTTACTCTTAAGTTGTTAGGTCTCCTTTGGAGGCGGTCGGGTAGCTGTTAACAAATCTCACTCCTCGTTGAGCCCTTGCTCATCCACCTTTTTTTTTATTGCTTAGTAGTTACTGGAGCCAGTCAGGTCATAAATTCTGTCACATGTTTAATGTAAAATAATTGAAACAAGTTTATTCATTATGTAACCATTCATATACCAAATTGAACTTAACAAAACATAGATTCTTATGACACTAAAGTTTATTCAAAATGACCTCCGTGATTTTGAATACAGGCCTTCAATCTGCGCGGCCAGTCGTCTATCGCAGCACGAACGAGGTCCATGTCAATATCGGCGGCTGCCTTAATCAAGGATGTCTTGAGTGACTCCAAATTGGGATGAGGCTTTGAGCACGCCTTTTCCTCCAAGTGTTGCCATATCTTGTAATCTAACAGATTCAAATCTGGACTGGAGGAGGGCCAGTCTTCGTGCCGGATGAAGTCGATTTCACGTGCCGCTAGCCAGTCTTGTGTGCTCTTCGTTCTATGAGCTGGCGCCGAATCTTGTTGGAATACCCAGTGCCTGTTATTGAACATGGTATGACAGACAGGTTCCACAAGGTTCGTCAGGACTGTATTTTGATACACAACTGCATTCGTTTTTAAACCTTTCTCACAAAAATGTACCTCTGTTAAGCCACAATAAGAAACTCCCAACCATACCATGAGCGAGGATGGAAAATGACCTCGTTGGACACGCGGAATACGGTTGCTCGCTTCTTCACTACTGTGTGCGTACACCTTATCATTTTGTTTGTTGTAGCTCCCTTCTACGGTAAAAAAATTTTCATCCGAAAAAAGAGTTTCCCGATATTTTTTTCCCGCGTACCGCTTCAACAAAGCGCGGCATCTCTTCAGTCTCAGGTCCATTAGACGAGCATTCAAACGATGTCCTGTTTTTCTTCGATATGCCCGAAGCCCTAAGTCTTCATTTAACACCCTTTTCACCGTGGTTCTGCTTAACCCCATCTGAAGGGCCAACAGTTTCTACTTACGTTTGGGATTTCTTTGAATTCGCGCCTTCACAGCTTTTATCACTGCTGGAGTCTTAACAGACCGAGGGCGACCACTTCTTGACCTGTCATCTACACTAGAGTCTTCATTGTATCGTTTGATGGTACGATAAACGAATCTTTTGGTTATATTCAAATTTTTCAGTATGTTAAAAATTTGAATTGGCGCGTAACCGCAACGATGCAACGCAATAACTGCAACACGGTCTTCTTTAAGCATCCACTCCATATTTAAAAATGAGTAAAATTCTAAAAGTATACATTTTTATTTTCATGAACAATTCGAAATTCGAATTCAATAAACTTTTTTGTGGCCAGCATTCTAAAAGAAAAGTTTTTACTGTGTGACAATACTTATGACCTGACTAGGTATATTAATTCCTTACATATGAAATTAGCGTTTTGTCCTACTGACCACTTTGATCTGAAATATCTCCGCTTTGATTAAGAATTCCAAATTAAAATTTATAAATTCATTTAAAACAGTCATTCATTTGTTTTTTCCTCATAATTTTTTTCTTTGGCGTCGCTTAATTCTGCGTAATGGTAAACATGAAATATCTGCATATTTACGAGTATGAGTATGAGTTCTGCAGCACGGATCCACGGTAGGATCCGTGCTGCAGAAACAACTCGAAGGATTAATGATGTGTAGGGCGCTGGTGTCACAAAAGAAAGCACGGTACGCTTTTTGGTTTCAACGTTTTCGTTCTGGAAATTTCGACCTTCAGAACCAACCGTGAACGGCCGGAGACCAAAGTGGAAAATGAAGAATTAAATGCTATTGCGGAAGCGGATCCATCACAAAGCATAAGCGGATAAAACTGTATTAATCCACTTGAAGCAAATCGGGAAAGTAAAAAAAACTTGAACGATGGGTACCTACCTCATGAATTGAGTGAATCGAACTTGAAAACACGCATCGACTGCTGTGTTACTTTGCTCAATGGACACAATAATTAAGGGATTCTAAATCGTTGGGGCCAGAAAGTTCTTGAGTGGTGACCGCGTACTGGAAGACGTAGCGTGGGTAGGCCTCCCACAAGATGGGCCGACGATCTATTGAGGTTCGCGGGGATCCGCTGGATGCAGGCAGCGCAGGAACGGTCTTTGTGGCGAGGCTTGGGGGAGGCCTATGTCCAGCAGTGGACGTCCATGGGCTGATAAGAAGAAGAAGAAATCGAATCATTAGTTGTGATGAAAAGTGGATACTGTACGATAATCGAAAGCGCTCGTCGCAATGGCTGAACCCCGGAGATCCAGCCAAATCCTGCCCTAAATGAAAATTGACTCAGAAAAAGTTACTTGTGAGTGTTTGGTGGATTAGCGCCGGTGTCGTTCACTACAGCTTTCTTAAATCTGGCCAAACGATTACGGCAGATATCTATTGTCAGCAACTGCAAACCATGAAGGAAGAACTAGTTGCTAAACAACCGAGATTGGTCAATCGCTCTAAGCCACTGCTGCTTCACGACAACGCAAGACCACACACTGCACAACAAACAACCACTAAGTTAGATGAGCTACAATTGGAATGTCTGCGACATCCACCGTACTCTCCGGAACTAGCTCCAACAGATTAATATTTTTTCCCGAATTTGGACAACTTCTTGGTAGGCAGCGGCTTGGCTCGTCCCCTGGCATTGCTCACGTCCATGAGCGACGGTAACCACTCACCATTAGGTGGGCCGTATGTTCGTCTGCCTATAGGGCTATAAAAAAAAAAAAAAAACTTACAAAAAAAAATCAACTCCGACGCGGCAGTCCAAACCGCCTTCAAAGGGTTTATTGATTCTCGCCACCATGGTTTTTTTTTAGTAAAAGAATCAATGAACTACCTATGAGATGGCAAAAGTGCATAGATAACAACGGTGCATACTTTGATTAATTAAATACATTTTACAACAAAAAAAATATGACTTTGTATTCCTCCCGTACAAAACGCCAATTTCATATGTAAGGACCTAATATTTATCTTTGTCGTAAGAAAAGACAAGATTCGGGGATCGCGATAGGGGGAACGCTTTCAAGACCTTAAAGAAGAAAGCGGTTTCGCCACCTCACCAGTGTGCTTAGTGAGAGGTTTTTAAAGTTCTCGATAGCGTAAAAGTTAAATCAAATTTGTATGCAGATCAGTGGAACAGCGCCCCTAGCGGCAAACGTAGGCAAACGTTCCAACTCCATACAAATTTGAGTTAACTTTTACGCGATCGAGAAGTTAAAAAACTCTCACTAAGCGCACTGTTTCAAAATCGAGATTCGTCTTTTACGTTAAAATTTCAAAAATACTTCCTGCGTTCTCACAAGACGTGCAGTCGTAACTTCACCAAGCGCCACACAAGGGAATCAAGTTTGGAAGAACGATTTTTCTTGGCGGAGCGTGACTGAGGCAAGAGATTTGTTCCTGAAGTAAAATTAAGAGGTTGCGGTCCTAAGTTTCAGATATTAATTAATTATACAAAACGCGACCGAGCCCTGTTTATGTACAACTCATTTATATTTGCTCGAGTTACGAATCCCAACGGTAATGTTGCGAAATGAACGAACATATTTGTTTATTTTACTCTTCATTATACAGAAAACAGACTAACAGCATAACCAAATGAAATATTCAGACTTTATCGTATTAACACTACTAGGGGTCCTTCGGTAGTCGAAATTCGACTATAATTAATTGAGATTTTAAGTTTCAACATTATTGTACTTCTGTAATCACAGATTTCGCCAAGACTACACTATAGAAAAATAACATTAAAGAAGAACAATATTAGTTTATTCTCAATTTAAACAATAACAAATGCTTGACAATAAAGAGTATAGGTATGTGTTGTGTCAACATACATGGTAGTGTGTGTAACGTTTATTGACTTAATGTATTTTTTATGCATAATTTAAAAAAATATTGCACTTCTTCTCTATAAACACGTACTCAATAAGTGTGAGAAATTTCATACTACTCCGTCTTTTTTTTTTATTGCTAAGATAGTTGGACGAGCTCACAGCCCACCTGGGGTTAAGTGGTTACTGGAGCCCATAGACATCTACAACGTAAATGCAACACCCACCGCGCGGACTCACAAGAGGTCCTACCACCAGTAATTACGCAAATTATAATTTTGCGGGTTTCATTTTTATTACACGATGTTATTCCTTCACCGTGGAAGTCAATCGTGAACATTTGTTGAGTACGTATTTCATAATTCAATTTCGTGTTTCACACGGAGATATTTTAACTGAGGATAAGGGCAGCCTATAGCCGTAGTAAATGGAGACCGGTTACTTGAATTCACTGATTGAGCTCACGTTTAAGAATCACGAAAATTTTTGGTTAAAAGAGTATAATTCTTTCATTAATTGGATAATATCGCTTTGTTTTGGACACCAATAGCTTAGAAACAAATATAGCTTTATTAGCTTTAAAATAAATATACCTAGGACACGCTTTTCAATGGGTCGAAGTAAACTATTATAAATACAACACAGAGACGAACGGTTCAAATTTTTAAAAAATACCGCATAGACTGCAAAAGTCGATTGAAAGTAATGTTATGTTTGACGTCATTTGTGGCCAGAACAAACGAAAAATTACAGGACTAGATTGAAAAATTTCTTATAGAGTGCAGTAAGTAGTATGACCTCGAGCAGAGAGAGAAATCTTGAAACATCATGAGACGCGTCAAGTCTGCTCCCTTCAACGGCACGTGACGACCATGGACCACTCTGTCAAGAATGAAACGATTGAGTAAAGAAGAAGCACAGATCGTATATTAATAAACAATGATTAGCTATTTACGGAATAATGCATTGTAATTGCTTTTAAGCTTGACGCGAAAACTAATTAAATCACAAACGTAGTGATCGTGTCATTGATTTAAAAAAAAATTATTGCCCTACTGGCATACGAGCATACGGCCCACCTGATGGTGAGTGGTAACCGTCGCCCATGGACTTCAGCAATGCCAGGGGCAGAGCCAAGCCGCCGCCTACCGCTTAATACTCTCCACAAGCCTCATTTGAAGAAGGACATGTCATAGCGCTCGGGAAACACCGTGGAGGGGAGCTCATTCCATAGCCGGATGGTACGGTATAATGGTAATTTAATTAATATTAATGGTAATTTAATTAATATTAATGGTAATTTAATTAATATCCGTAACAAAAAGTTTATGTTTTATATAATTGGCGTCATTTGTCCGTACGCCCCATTTGGAGATTCGTGAAAAAAGATGAGATGTTCTGAAATCAATTGAATTAATAAAGCCGAAATGTCCAAAGCGTGAAGCTGAAAAACTTTCTAAATTTTTATCACTTTATTTTATGAGAAACATGTAACAATGTTATTTATCCTTTGCCAAATTAAATATTTCATTTGTGGACTTCTATTTCGATTCGGTTTGATCTCTCAAAAGTGTCAGGGGTTGTTATTTCAAGAAAGGGCATTGTTTGATTGTGATTTTGAAACTAAGCAGTAAAAGAAAACTTATAGAGAAAATCATAGATTTATGTTTAAAATCAAAACAATCAGTTTTTTTTTTATTGCTTAGATGAGTGGACGATCTCACAGCCCACCTGGTGTTAAGTGGTTACTGGAGCCCATAGACATCTACAACGTAGACGCGCCACACACCTTGAGATACAAATTCTAAAGTCTCAGTATATGTAGTTACAACGGCTGCCCCACCCTTCAAACCGAAACGCATTACTGCTTTACGGCAGAAACAGGCAGGGCGGTGGTACCTACCCGCGCGAACTCTCAAGAGGTCCTACCACCAGTAACAATGTTATTTATCCTTTGCCAAATTAAATATTACATTTGTGGACTTCTATTTCGATTCGGTTTGATCTCTCAAAAGTGTCAAAGGTTGTTTGTTATTTTAAGAAAGGGTTTGTTTTTATTTTAAGAAAGGGTTAATTTGATTGTGATTTTGAAACCAAGCAGTAAAAGAAAACTTATAGAGAAAATCATAGATTTACGTTTAAAATCAAAACATTACCAGTTAAGCTTGGTCATTGATTTCGAATCTTAGCAACGAATAAAAAATCTGCATTTCCCAATATCTCAAAACGTTTTACGGTGCGCTTTAGAATGCTTTGCCAGCAAATCTAAGTTAATAACTTAAGAAATTGTTATAAAACGGGTTTTTGCAATCCGAAAACAAATCTAGGCGTACGTACGATTGGAACGAATCTTAAGATGAATATAGACAAAAAAAAACTATTTTTCTTGAGATGCGCAGATATATCTACAGGTAAGCTTTAGTTAGTAGGTTCTGTAGATAAACCAAAAAAACATACAATAAGAAAGGAATTGTTATATGTGCGTTTTTAAAAATCATCTTAGTATTATGATTTTCAGTCAATATTATTTCAACTGTAAATATCATTTTACTGTAATAATTTGTTATCAATAAGAGCGAACGTAATGATTGACAATAATATTATAATATAAGCATGTTCAAGGACATTAAAGAATAGACCGATGAGAAGGAACTATCGAATCATATATTACAAATTACATATCTACAAAGAATATTAGCCATTAGAATAATAAGTGAGAAAATAAGTGATAAGTCTTAATTATACATAGTAGTAGGTAAATTTTAAATAAGTGGACCTTTGTCTATGGTTTGTGCTTTTTCTTGTTTAAACCAAAATCGGCAGATGATTTTCCGTGTCACTTGGTTTGAGGTGTCTCTGGAATCCATAAGAATGAATGACTTGACTTTGAAACTTCTGTTGTGCAATAGTTGTCCTACTTGGCGACTGGCGACTACCTCGCAGAAAAAATGGGCAAGAGTAACTTCATAACTTTATAAGATTCACAGCAGCTGAATGACGGAGAACGCATTCCTATAAGCAACAAAAAAGAACGAAGTTAATGAAAAATATAAATTTTAAACAGTAATAAAATTAAATCGATTGAAGAAATGCATACAGCCTATCGCCACAGCCACGGCGTCTTTTGTAACATCTTGAAATCATATAGAATTTCTCTACAGTAATAACATTTTTCTTCAAACTGTAACACACAATTTTTTTTACCACTTTTTAATATTTTTAAGCTATTGCATAGCTTTTATCGCGGGCCTTGAGCGCGGCGACCGAATCATGAAATTCCCTAACGAAAAAAACCTAACACCCCTCACTCTGCCTACCATGTAGCTCGCGTTCAACACATTCACACGTTGCGCTTGTGTAGTGTTTGTGAATAAGCGCGTGGCGTGACGTTTTTTTTTTTTTTTTTTTTTTTATTGCTTAGATGGGTGGACGAGCTCACAGCCCACCTGGTGTTAAGTGGTTACTGGAGCCCATAGACATCCACAATGTAAATGCGCCACCCATCTTGAGATATAAGTTCTAAGGTCTCAGTATAGTTACAATCTGACGACGTCACACTGCATGCGCATCATGAAAAGTCTGCCCATGTCTCTCTGGCGCGGTCTAGTTTATGAGTGTGAAGGGGACAGTTAAGGTTTTGCTTTTATTAATGTTAAATATAGCGTGGTCTTGTTTTATTATTGTTTTAATATTAAATTATCATTGTTTAATTATAATTGCATAAGTTGATAAAAAATGCTATGCATAGTATATATATAATA
Source organism: Bombyx mori (assembly GCF_030269925.1). Classification (NCBI taxonomy): domain Eukaryota; kingdom Metazoa; phylum Arthropoda; class Insecta; order Lepidoptera; family Bombycidae; genus Bombyx; species Bombyx mori. The sequence continues at coordinate 2,157,735 of NC_085114.1, forward strand.
AAAAATGCTATGCATAGTATATATATAAAAATAGCTTTACCGCGGCAGTTCCCGAGTGCCACACGTTTTTTTGAAGTGAAACTTCCTTATCGGCGTTGGAAAAAAATTTACCGTCACATTTTTCGGTTACGCGTCACTTTTTTCCGTTACGCGCCATCTGTTTTGTATTCATGTCTATGATAATAAAATCCTTTTGTTTAAACTTTATCTAATTTAACTTTTTTGTATTCATGTCTATGATAATAAAATCCTTTTGTTTAAACTTTATCTAATTTAACTTTATTTAACCAATTTCTAGAAAGTTGCATGTAGATCATTTTTCGAAAAATAAGGCCATAAACAAGTTTCACTTCTTACGTGTGTACACTAGTACACGCACACATTTTTTTATTTTTTTTTTGTTTTTTTATGTATATAGAAGTATACAATGTCTAAGTCTACCAGCTTAGGTTGTGTCTTTCTACTCAGGTACTGTTTTATAAGCATAATGAAGAATAGGTTTATAAAAAAACTAGCGGCCCGCTACGATACAACGTCAATGATATTTGACGTTGTTTTATTTTTTTAAATAAAAGAATATTTAATGCGGCATAACTATAATAGTTAGACATATGCTGTCGTGACACTTTTTTTAAATAATAATGTGTTAATGTACAAAATCGTAGTACATTATTTTATTCTATCGTCAATAGTTTTCGCAGGGCACGCGATGTAAAGAATATTTTAGATATTTTTCTTACACCTTGGGTTACATTATTGGAGTTTTAGTAAGGATCCCTAATTTTTTCAAAAAATATTATTGCCTATGTCACTCGGGAATAGTGTAGCTTCCGAACAGTGAAAGAATTTTTCAAATCGATTCATTAGTTTCGGAGCTTATTTAATACAAACAAACAAACAAATATTTTCTCTTTATAATATTACTAGCGACCCGCCCTCGCTTCGCTTCGGAAACATTAAAAAACACATGAAACCAAAAAAAAAATAAAAAAAAATTAAAAAAAAGTAGCCTATGTTCATCAGGGACAATGTCGGCTTCTAATGGAAAAAGAATTTTTCAAATCGGTCCAGTAGTTTCGGAGCCTATTCGAAACAAACAAACAAACAAATCTTTCCTCTTTATAATATTATTATAGTATAGATTAGTATTCGTATCGTATGTCGTATCACTGTTGTCAGAGCAGTCGTGGTCGTCATCCAGCATCATTGCTGTGGGCAGATGTTATGCGCCTTATGAGCAATAGCCACTCCTCCCGGCTTGTGTTGAGTCTGGTACACTCATACAAACAGCCGCCAACTACCGACCATGGCAACCTTCCACGCGGTCTGGTGCCTCTTACTTTGCCCTGAACGACAAGGCGCTCTATTAATTTACGTTATTAGTATTAGTAAATTAATATTAGTATATATGAGCAAAGGAGATCAATATAAGCTTAAACGAATTCTTGTCTTCACAGTTAATCAATGTATTTTATAAATAAATTGTTATACAATGCATGTTAAATAGCGATGGATCTCTAAAAACAATATGCTATTCGTCGTTCCGTAATGTTGCAATCTGTACTATAATGGGATCCGTTTTAATCTTCGGTCTGGGCCACGTCGTAGAGCTGACTGCGCTTCGACTCGAGTGCTTAGTGACGCGACTGGTGCATCGCTCTGAAGTATCGATACTGTTGTCTATACCAAGGATGATCGATTTTAACACGCTTTTATTAGCTTCAGACGTATGTATGTAACGGAATCTTTGAACGTGATTTTGACCCCCTTCAAATCGTCGGATTAACTCGAAATTTGGTATACTTATTAATGTGTCCCCCGTCGGACGGATTCCATTTGTTTGTTTTAAGTTTATTTATCGATTGAGGCACTGCGAAGTCTGCCGGGTCAGCTAGTTAAATATAATTTTATTAGAGCGTACGGCCTATATAATTTATCGGCTGTTCACCGATACTCATGGATATCAGCAATATTCGATTCAATCCGGTACAATTGATCCACTGCTTATCGTTATGGACATGTCAAAGTGCACAGGAAGGGCCTTAGAGGGGAATTCGTTTCATAAGTGATTAAGGTTAAATTCAAGCAATCATCGACACAAGAACATCTCTATGAGTCGATTATCGAACTCAAATAGATGACGGAACACCTGTAAAGGGCTCTCGCGTAGCTCTTATTGACTTATTTGGTCTTGAAGACGTCGTATGCTCTTAACATATCTCAGCTTTCCGAATCCGACCCGAAGTTAGTTTATTGATTGGTATAAGTGAAGTCGATTTAATTTTTACGTTCAAAGCCCCTGTTATTTTTATAGGATAATTTTTGCATTAATGTTTCGATTTTAAAATACCGTGAACAAGCTATACGTGGTCATTTAGCTCTAAACTATGATTCAGACTATGAACCAGGGACTTATATATGTATGTACGGACTTATGTGCGCTTTGAATATTGTATACACACGGTGTAATATAATATGTAATGGTAAGCAGCGGCTAACGGTAAGCAGCAGCTTGGTTCTACCACTGGCATTGCTGACGTCCATGGGTGACGGTAACCATTCACCATCAGGTGGGCCTTATGCTCATCTGCCTACAAGGGCCTTAAAAAAATACACACATAATTATGCATATATATAATGATAATAATAAATAATAAACCTGTTTGTCATACGAATGTTTGCCCGATGTGTGAACAGAATCCACTACACTAGGTTTAGCAGCCAGAAGAGCTAACTATTGATTGGGCCAACAAGTCAGTCAAAATAAATACAGTTTATGACGACGCTTGTAGATGAAAGTAAGTATTGTACTCTTTGACGAAGCATGTTGCTTATAACTCTGTTTCTATAATCTGACGAATCGTGTTGCGGATAATAATATGTTAAAAAAAAGTGTTATTTCATTATTACGAAAAATAAAGATCATTAATACAGTTGCAGTCGTCGTGGCCTAACGGATAAGACGTCCGGTGCATTCGTGTTGAGCGATGCAACGGCGTTCGAATCTCAGGCGGGTACCAAATTTTCTAATTAAATACTTACGTACTCAACAAATGTTCACGATTGACTTCCACGGTGAAGGAATAACATTGTGTAATAAAAAATGAAACCCGCAAAATTATAATTTGCGTAATTACTGGTGGTAGGACCACTTGTGAGTCCGCGCGGGTGGGTGCCACCACCCTGCCTATTTCGGCCGTAAAGCAGTAATGCGTTTCGGTTTGAAGGGTGGGGCAGCCGTTGTAACTATACTTGAGACCTTAGAACTTATATCTCAAGGTGGGTGGCGCATTTACGTTGTGGATGTCTATGGGCTCCAGTAACCGCTTCACACCAGGTGGGCTGTGAGCTCGTCCACCCATCTAAGCAATAAAAAAAAAAGCTAAGTGTTTCTATTTGTTTCTTTCAAAACGTTTTAGTTTCATTTAAGTTTAGTTGATATAGTACATTCAGAAGAATATGTGGCTTAGTGAGTAAGATGTCTCACTTTCCTTAATGCATTTCTGTCTTAAAATGGCATAAAAGAAATCATGGTCCGCGACAAAATCGCTATATCTGAGATACGTCTGTTCGAGTTTACAATATTTATGACCTTGAACACTTTTACGGTTCGATGACGGCAAAAAAAAAGCTGATATTCAAAATGTCTGAAGTTTACAGCGAAATGAATAAATAATTGATTGGAAGAAGACTTTAAAATTTTTTTTAAATTTTTTATTGTTTAGATGGATGGACTAGCTCACAGCCCACCTGTTACTGGAGCCCATAGACATCTACAACGTAAATGTGCCACCCACCTCGAGATACAAGTTCTAAGGTTTCAGTATAGTTACAACGGTTACCCCACCCTTCGAACCGAACCGCATTACTGCTTCACGGCGGAAATAGGTGGCCCAAGAGGTCCTACCACCAATGATAGCTGATACCACCAGATTGAAGACTTGCAAGCTTATGGCAATAACTTTATAATTTTCTATTGCATTAGCTGAGTGGATGAGCTCGATGCGCATTTGATGTTAAGTGGGGGTCCAGTGATATTACGGCATGAATACTGTCACTCAGCGTAAGCTAAAAGATCGAGGTCTCGATTGTTTGGTGTAACTAGGACACACGACTTTAAAAAAAATATTGCTTAGACGGGTGGACGAGCTCACAGTCCGCGTGGTGTTAAGTGGTTACCGGAGCCCATAGACATTTACAACGTAAATAGCGCCAGCTACTTTGAAATAAGAGTTCTAAGGTCTCAGTTTTTACAGTACATAGCCTAGCGGCCCCACGTTGGGCGCCAATGTAATTTTTAAACATCAATGTGACTAGAAGTTGACTATTCGAATGAAGGTTTTATACTACATACGCAAAAGTTTCATTAAACCTCATTATGAACGAAGCTATATTTTTCGTAGGAACGTTAAGAATGAACATTGATCATTTTGTGAATAACGAAACTCTATTATTTGAGTTCGAGCGTTGAATTTTCATCGGGCCATTCACGAAGATCGGCACCAGATATAATCTCTTACGGTTTCGATGGGTCCTCATTAGCTCTACAGGTGTAAATACAGGCGATCCTGGAACCGGCGCCTTGCGGTCTGCTCGGACAAAGGTTTGTTTGTTGGAGGAGTCTTGTAGGTTCGGCCCAGTGACCGAGTGGCGATCGACCGGCGCATGCGCGACGTGGCGGCACTCACACACGACCGCCAGTAGCCGCCGCCGCCGCGACCGAGCCGGCCGCGTCCGTCGCGCCTCTATCATCCGCGTGCATCACCCTTAACACATATAAAACTAACTAATGCAATTTGTTTACAATATAACACGTGGTGTAATGGCGGATCTCGTCACGTGATTCGAAAGAAAAGCCTTCACGTTACTACGGTGAGTGATATTTGTCTGATTTACGTGACTCTGTGTGGTTTACGTTTGTCGATTCTAAAGCTGAACGTTTCTTTGAGGTCGGGGCGCCCATAGTTTCCACGTGTATGGAGGCAGTTGTCAGATCGTAGTCTCGTGTCTTCGCAACGACCTAACCTTCAGGATTCTAGCTTATTAAATTATAAACTATAGTTGAAAGAGCGTAGAAAACAAGCGGCCGGATAATGTTGAAAAGTCGATATGTTTTCAGATATTCGGAGAGCTTGCTGAAAGATTTTAATTGAAATTCACTTTGGGTGTAATTGATTAAAACAATACGAAACCGGGACATAAATTTTACATTTATCCACGATATTATATATTTTTTCGTTTATTATTTATGAAGCGCAAAAGAAATGTAGCCTCCACGTAATTTTCTATAAATTAGTAATGTGGTAATAGTGTATAATTTAAAACAAGTACAATGAATATTTTAAATTTACCTCTATAGCAGCTTAGCAACATTTTAAAATATGACTTCAAACTATTATTTCACAGAGAATCGCACCAGCCTTTATTGACACGAATATTTAATGTGAATCGCGAGAAACGCGAAAGAGGTAGACTTAGAATTAATAATGTCCCTTTGAAATTAACGAAACACGAAAGAGCTAATCTCTTTCGAATATCGCTAGTAAATAATGATTTACAATAATTTAGTTACACAAAAAACAAATACACAAAAACACATTCGAATTGAGAAGCTTTTAATATTCATTGAAATAATTCACGTACAATTGATGTTACTAGTGGTCCCACAGTAGTCGAAATTCGACTATAAATAATTGATATTATAATTTTGAACATTACTATGGTTGTACATACATTACTATGTCAAAGACTAACTTTATTACTTCTTTAATCACAGATTTTGTCAAGACTACACTATAGACAAATAATATTAAAGATAAACAATATTAACCTATTCTCAATTTGACCATAGACTTTAAGCAGTAACAAAAGTTTGACAATTGACAATAAACAAAGAGTATATTATGTATACGTATGTGTTGTGTCAAATATATGGTAGTGTGTGTAATGTTTTTTTTATTGATGTAATGTACTATTAATGCAAAATATAAAAAAATAGCGTTCTGCACTCCTTCTCTATATTCTCTATAAGTGTGGGAAATTTCGTACTCCTCCGTCCGCGCAATTTTCGTAAAAAGGGGTACAAAGTTTTTGCTTGAGGTATTAATATATAGATATGGAGTCTGGCGAGTGAATCAAATACCCCTTCACGTTGCTTGGATCTGCTTTCCATTTTTGTATGTCATTTATATCATATAGACTAATGATAGATGTGTTTCACATGAAACAGACATATCACAAGAACCGCCACACGGTAGGGTTTTGTGATTACTGTAAATTAAAAAAAGATTCGAGTGTATTAGTAGCAAAGAAGAAAACCGTCACCAAAGAATCAAATTTTTTTAATTTTTTTTTTATTGCTGATATGGGTGGATGAGCTCTCAGCCCACCTGGTGTTAAGTGGTTACTGGAGCCCATAGATATCTACAACGTAGACGCGTCACCCACCTTGAGATACAAGTTCTAAAGTCTCAGTATAGTTACAACGGCTGCCCCACCCTTCAAACCGAAACGCATTACTGCTTCACGGCAGAAATAGGCGGGGTGGTGGTACCTAACCGTGCGGACTCACAAGTGGTCCTACCACCAGTAACAAATTATGGAGGAAACCGATTAGACGTGCATTATTAAGGATAATTAAAACTAGTACTGGTACTTGATAATATTTAAATGGAATCATATGAGTTTTTTTTATTGCCCTTGTAGGCAGATGAGCATACGGCCCACCTGATGGTGAGTGGTTACGGTCGCCCATGGACTTCAGCAATGCCAGGGGCAGAGCCAATCCGCTGCCTACCAAAGCACCAAGAGTAGCACCAGTTTCTCAATAAAAACAGAATCATCGGAATCGGTTGACTTAGAAAGAAATTCTGAGGTAACATACACAAAAAACACAGTCGAATTGAGAAGCTTTTCTTTTTTTGATGAATGGAAATACGTTCTAGTACATAATGTTTATTGGTAATGTAAATTCACACGGGTAAATTAGCACCACTCATTCTGTTTCTGCCGCGAAGTTTGAAGAGTTCAACTTTTGAGACTCAGACCTCATGTCTCAAGGCGGCATTCACGTGATGCTGCCCGAACTGGAGCAACAAAAATAAAGTTAGTAGATCACGTTCATCACGACTCAAGCGTGCACTTATTTTCGCGTGTTTATCTTGTACGTAATTATCTGTTTAATTACCTGTTATCTTATTTGCTTGTGTATCATTTGATACATAAATGACAGCATTAGTCGTTTACGAGAATTTCACTTGTTCGTTTATAATAAAGCATTACTCACTGTTGTGTATTAACGGCCTTAAGGTGGTGCGAATTAGGAGTAGGTATATACGCGATCGTATCTCTTTTGAACGGGGTCGATATAGAGATGTTTGATTATGAATAATAATCCTTTCTTATTTTAATTTAAGATGTTTCGAAAATTGATCAATGATGATCCCTGGATGACTACTTGTATCAATCAATTACTGATAGTGGTAGGGCTTATTGTTAGGACCTTAGGTACCGTATTGACTATTTCTGCGGCACAAGATAATCTCTGAGCATGTCAAAATGAGTCACGTTAAAGTTAGAATTTACCAGACGAGATTATTTTATCATGTTATAAAAGGATTTCTTTTTACATGTTTTATCTATACTAATATAAAAATCTACAGTGGTTTTTACGGATATTCCGTAATAACTACTGAACCATGCATCCGATTGACTTGAAAATACATGTACTTAATGGATAGGCTAATATTTATATGAGTGTTGGATTCCGTAATAATAATGACAATAAATAATAATGTTAATTTCAAATGCCCAGCGAAGCGGACGAGTACGGCTAGTGTTATTATAAATAAATTAATAAATAAATTTTCTTGGGTTCTCGCTAATCAAGATGTGACAGGGTAGCCATCATAAAACACAATATATTTGACAGATGCCTGAATCTTGCTTACGGCATTTTCAAGATAAGCTTACATATATACAAGTTTCAAACAACAACATTCTTACGGTCGGTTTACCGACTAATTTCATATAAAAGCAGAGTATTAAACATTGCTGTCTAAGAATTATGTAGAATATTAAAATCATCAAAGCCTATAAATTTATAGAGTGGGCCTAGTTTCATCTCGTGAAAGGTACTATCTACTTAGGTCTTTGCTTCTCCAAGCGACTCTATATACCTGGTCTTCTCAATGTCTTTCCTTCTACTATCGAGCTGTTCGAGAATCGAGTTAACCAAACAACAATCGAGAATTGTTGTTTGGTTAACCAATTATTGTTTATTTTGTGCTTATATCCGAAACTCCTGATCATATTTACTTTCGTTTTCATTTTTCTGGAAGCTTTGGTTGTACAGTATAAGTATGCCATCACGTAGACAATTTGACAGGACAGATCCTATGAATCCTATGGATTTACATCCTACGGATCCTACAGATCGTGTGAACCTTCTATATAGAACTAGAGGTCCCGCAGTAGTCGAAATTCGACTATAATTGATTGGAATTGTAAGGTTGTACACTATTATGATTGTATTTTATACTTCTATAATCACAAATTTCGCCAAGACTACACTATAAAAAATATTAACAAAGACAAACAATATTTAATCTATTCTCAATTTGACAACAGACGTCAAGAACAAAAGTTTGACAATAAATAGTATGCATGCGTGTGTGCGTCAAATACATGGTATGTAATGTGTGTAATGTTTTCTTTATTGATTTAATGTATCTTTTATGCATTATTTTACAAAAATATTACCATTGTGCATTTCTTCTCTATACTCTCTATACGTGTGGAAAATTTCATACTCCTCCGTCCGCGCAATTTTCGTAAAAAGGGATACAAAGTTTTTGCTTCACGTATTAATATATAGATTACTAGTATTTTAATTAAAGTATTTTGAAATTAAAAACGGTTTTAGTCTGTGATAGGTCTCGAACTGTCAAACTCTTGACTTAGAAGCACACCCAACGTACATATAGTTTATCGGAAAAAGTATCATAAGCGCTGTTTACCTACAAGAAAAAAGAAGATGTGCTTTCGAATTTGCGAAGTTGAAGTTTGTTAATTACAAAACAACAGAAGTTCGGCCAGAGTTGTCGGTTTCTTTACATAAAAAAAAAATCAACTTGTTATTGGGTGAGCTTACTTTTCGAGTTACCTTAATTTTGAAATATGAATTGTCGAAGTCTTTTGAAGTTTTTTCTTCCACGATGCCTTCAAAAAGTAGATAACCTTTTACTTGTAAAGCGTTATTTCCTTTTTGGCCTAAATGGTTCCACAAACGAGGTATTGTTAGATTATATTATCGTGGGAGTGACTGAAAGTTTATTCCTGAAATATGATATCTGCGATTAAAGCCTTCTCTTGTTAGGTGAAACATAAGCTTTTAAATAGCACTAAATTATATTTGACTAATGATTTTATTGTGTAATTATTAGGAGCTCGAATTTATTTTTACCAGGGCCCAATCAATTTTTTTATCGTAAAACGAACCTGCCTTCCAGTCTGTGGGGAAAGATCGTCGGCAGTACAGTAGAGACTATCATATTATGTCTTAAAGGTACCCTAGTACCATTCACGCTTAAGTTTTCTTTTTTTTTATTGCTTAGATGGGTGGACGAGCTCACAGCCCACCTGATGTTAAGTGGTTACTGGAGCCCATAGACATCTACAACGTAAATGCGCCACCCACCTTGAGATATAAGTTCTAAGGTCTCAGTATAGTTACAACGGCGGCCTCACCCTTCAAACCGAAACGCATTACTGCTTCACGGCAGAAATAGGCAAGGCGGTGGTACCTACCCGTCCGGACTCACAAGAGGTCCTACCTCTAAGTACCTATTAATACAGGTAAAAACATCTACAATGTACGTTTTGTTGCCCGTCGTTTGAAGAATGTCCACAGCGATAATTAGCAGTCCACTTGTGACGAGAACTTCTTGCGTTCAAGTGGAAGGTAAGCTCGTTTGCTCACACTAGCAAAAATCGTCGTGAAGTCGTCGTGGCCTAAAGGATAAGACGTCCGGTGCATTCGTATCGAGCGATGCACCGGTATTCGAATCTCGCTGGCGGGTACCAATTTTTCTAATGAAATATGTACTAAACAAATGTTTACGATTGACTTCCACGGTGAAGGAATAACATCGTGCAATAAAAATCAAACCCGCAAAATTATAATTTGCGTAATTACTGGTGGTAGGACCTCTTGTGAGTCCGCACGGGTAGGTACCACCGCCCCGCCTATTTCTACCGTGAAGCAGTAATGCGTTTCGGTTTGAAGGGTGGGGCAGCCGTTGTGACTATACTGAGACCTTAGAACTATATCTCATGGTATGTGGCGCATTTACGTTGTAGATGTCTATGGGCTCCAGTTACCACTTAACACCAGGTGGGCTGTGAGCTCGTCCACACATAAAAGCAATAAAAAAAAAAAAAAACAGGAATTTGGCATTTTCAATTTGGCAACGTAAGCGCGAACATAGCAGGCGGTTTTAACAACGCGTACATTAATTTACTTTTGTAGGACAAAACTAAATAATAGTTCGACTTCCTTGAAACTTGAAGTGTGCCGTGACACGCGAAGGGCTCATCACGAAATACACACGTATTTTTCGACCTTTTGTCTGTTAACTGATTTATTAAATACAGGCGCGGCAGCACCACCCAGAGAACTCCTTTTTGTCTTATCTCTTCTAACTGATCTAGTCTGACTAAAATTTCATTTGCACCAGTTCGTAATTTAGACGTAACTAGAGTTCGTTCACGAGTGCTCACGGTTCGCAGCTGATGCGTTTTTTGTTCATAAATAATGATAAATAATAAGTAGAGTCTATATTCGAAACAGCATGTGAAAGTTCCACCTTGTTGCCTCAAATCAGATGTGATTTACTGATGATAGGACCTCTTGTAAGCTCACGCGGGTAGGTACCACCACCACCCTGCCCATTTCTGCCGTGCAGCAGTAATGCGTTTCGGTTTGAAGGGCGGAGCAGCCGTAATAACAATAGTTGAGACCTTAGAACTTATATCTCAAGGAGGGTGGCGCATTTACGTCGTAGATGTCTATAGGCTCCTGTAACCACTTAACACCAGGTCGGCTGTGAGCTCGATCACCAATCTAAGCAAAAAAAAAGTTTTAGTTTGAAAGATGGGGCAGTTTTTGCGTAGTACAAACTTTAAAAAAAAAGCTGGATTAAATAGTCAAAATGTTTTTAATCTTGCCTACGACTCGCAAGTACCTTAGGAAGTGTTTTATGTTTCGAATGTACTAGATTGTAGTGTTGCGAAAATAAAGGCGAGGCGGGCGGGTTTTCATCAGTCTGTTTTTGTGTAGTAATAAATTTATTCTTTGTACCTTTCGCCCTGTTAGGAGTTTTTGCGGTTACAGCGTAGAGCTGGCTACGTGTGTTACATCGTTACGGAATTTCGTAGCAAAGAGCTACGAGTTTAGGCAGACCGGTTCATTTTAACTTAAAAATATATAAAATATGAATATGACGTAATTCTTTTCTTTTTGAATTTTTACAGGTAGGTATTAATTTTTTTTCTGATAGAAAAAAACACGCGAAAAGTCATTTCAAATTTTTATTTTTTATTTTTTTTATTGCCTAGATGTGTGGACGAGTTCACAGCCCACCTGGTGTTAAGTGGTTACTGGAACCCATAGACATCTATAATGTAAATGCGCCACGCACCTTGAGATATAAGTTCTAAGATCTCAGTATCGTTACAACGGCTGCCCCAGCCTTCAAACTGAAACGCATAACTGCTTCACGGCAGAAATAGGCGGGGCGGTGGTACCTACCCGTGCGGACTCACAAGTGGTCCTACCACCAGTAATTAAACTAACAAACACGTTAAAAGTAAATTTGCATTCGGATTCGCGACAATTTTTATCAAAACGATCTCCACGGAAATTCGTTATGAAAATTATTAAGGGGAAGGCAGTTTCAAACGAATAATACGAATCATAAGTGAGCTTGTACAATCAGTTTTGTATAAGCCAAATATATGACGGCTCGTGCTTTTGCTGTGAACTGGGTTACCGAGAATGAGAAAATAAAACTCCGAGTGGCCATGTGAATTGGGACATTGACTTTTTATCGCTGCACTCCCAAGTTAGTTCATTCCAACATTTAGTTCTTAGATGTGCTTTTAAGTAGGTGTTTCAGAGGCAGCTACTAATACCTAAGTCACGGGGGGTATTCTACTAAGAGTCAGTGCTGAGGCGTGTTCACGATTGACTTCCATGGTGAAGGAATAACATCGTGTAATAAAAATCAAACCCGCAAAATTATAATTTGCGTAATTACTGGTGGTAGGGCCTCTTGTGAGTCCGCACGGGTAGGTACCACCACCCCGCCTATTTCTGCCGTGAAGCAGTAATGCGTTTCGGTTTGAAGGGTGGGGTAGCCGTTGTAACTATACTGAGACCTAAGAACTTATATCTAAGGTGGGTGGCGCATTTACGTTGTAGATGTCTATGGGCTCCAGCAACCACTTAACACCAGGTGGGCTGTGAGCTCGTCTACCCATCTAAGCTATAAAAAAAGGCAATTTGGATATGTTACAGTATCATGAAATGGCACGGGAAGGCAATTGAGCAATATTGAGCATCTTTCTTCCCCTGATGATGTTAGGGTATATCTTCTAATTCTTTCGGACTTAAAAATAAATTACATGGCTCATAAAAGAAATGGTAGCATGCTTGTGGTTAAGCGCGTTCAAGTTGCCTATAGTTTCCATTATTGGAGTGTAGTTACAAGTTTTTTTTAAGTTTTTTTTATTGCCCTTGTAGGCAGACGAGCGTACGGCCCACCTAATCGTGAGTGGTTACCGTCGCCCATGGACTTCAGCAATGCCAGGGGCAGAGCCAAGCCGTTGCCTACCGTTAAAGGTTGAGGTGGTTGTTTTGACTGTTTCCAGGAAGGCGAAATTATCGCTTGAATTTCATAAGATAAATAAGTAGTATGTATGATATTGTATAAGCTGACTGTAATAACGGTATCATATAAGGCGGATAAGAAATTTTAAATAAAGATTAAAAAAGCTTTATGTATAATCTTATAGGCCGTGCTCGGCGTATACACTCGACTGTGTCGTGGCTCCGGATAAATATATATATTTTTTAATGCTAATTATATAATACTAGCGACCCGCCCTCGCTTCGCTTCGGAAACATTAAAACACACATGAAACAAAACAAAAAAATAAAAAAAAAATTAAAATAAGTAGCCTATGTTCATCAGGGACAATGTCGGCTTCTAATGGAAAAAGAATTTTTCAAATCGGTCCAGTAGTTTCGGAGCCTATTCGAAACAAACAAACAAACAAATGTTTCCTCTTTATAATATCTTTATAATATTATTATATAAGTATAAGTATAAGTATAGATGTCGAAGAACTTCAGAATTCCATTATAAAGGTTGCATTCCATTAAAAAAGATTCCATTATACATAGAGTCAATTCCAATACGTGTCGTGATAATATGTAACAAAATTCAATATAAATTTGCATTAATAATGGTGGCAAGTTTTTAGTGTCATAGATACAGCTCATTGAGTTTCTCGCCGGATCTTCTTAGTGGATTGTGATTCCGTAGATTCTGAGAAGCACTGCTCTTACTACTACTACTACTACTACTACTGCGCTGGCGCTATGACCCCAAAGTGGGTCTTGGCCTCCGAAAATAAACGTTGCCATTAATCCCGGCGCTGCGCAACACCTTGCCAGTCCGACACTTGGAGCTCACTTAAATTTCCTTCCACAGCGTCAGACCAGACGGTTCTTTTTTAAGACTAATAAGATGAATCGAAAGTCAAATTTATTATACGAGGTAACTGCTTAATTACATCTCACCTATTTACAGCTAGTTAGAGCCTATTTACACAACTAAAACAGCTTTTACGGTTTAATCTCGCATTTTTATTATCATTGTATTATTTTAGACGTTACACGGACGTCTAAAGAGTTATTCGTCGACATTGTGAAGTCGTCGTGGCCTAAAGGATAAAGACGTCCGGTGCATTTGTGTTGAACGAATGCACCGGTGTTCGAATCTCAGGCGGGTACCAATTTTTCTAATGAAATACATACTCAACAAATGTTAACGATTGACTTCCACGGTGAAGGAATAACATCGTGTAATAAAAATCAAACCCGCAAAGTTATAATTTCCGTAATTACTGGTGGTAGGACCTCTTGGGAGTCCGCACGAGTAGGTACCACCACTCCGCCTATTTCCGCCTTGAAGCAGTAATGCGTTTCGGTTCGAAGGGTGGGGTAGCCGTTGTAACTATACTGAGACCTTAGAACTTATATCTCAAGGTGGTTGGCGCATTTACGTTGTAGATGTCTATGGGTTCCAGTAACCACTTAACACCAGGTGGGCTGTGAGCTCTTCCACCCACCTAAGCAATAAAAAAATTTGATACGATTCGCGTAAAACAAAGAAAGTACTAGCTTAGTCACAGCCATTCAGCAATCACATCCGAAGCTTGAGACATGAGGTCGAACTAGAATAGCCGGTCCTTCACAGAAACCAAATACGTTATTCATTTAGGAACAAACAGAAAGCCTAAGAAATTCCATTTACTTTGTTTGCTAAAATAAAAAATAAAAAAAAATACGTACATTCTGTATTTTTTTTAATGCAATGCAACACCGAGACCACATTCGGGGCGTTTCGCATTTCGCATAATAGCAACAGACACGCTAATGTAATTGGTTGTTTTCTTTTTTTATATATATATATATATTTAGTTTTAACCCTTTTTAAACTACAGAAATTTCAGTATTGAAGCCAGGGGTCGCGGCTAAATGTAATGTGAATAGATTTCGGTTTTTGTAAAGAAACGGGGAGCTACTTGCAGAACTGTTTCATTTCGCGAATGAATTAGTTGGATTACGAATGGAATGGGGTGTTTCGTTCTTGGTGTGCATTCGTGTTGGTATTTTTTGTTAAATATGCTTTGTTTCAAGATTATGAATTGTTGATATATTTTAGGATTCGTTGACCGGGAGGGAAATTTAGTTTGAACTTTTTTTTTTGGTAGCTTAGACGATTGTCTACCGACGCTTGTAGGCATCAACCATTTAATTATCGCCACTGATCTTGACACCGTGATGTGTCAACCTCAATTCTATAGTATAAAGGCTTATTCAAACCGAAACGCATTATTGGTAGTAGCTAACCGTGTGGGTTTACAAAGCTTTTTTTTTTATTGCTTAGATGGATGGACGAGCTCACAGCCCAACAGCCCACCTGATGTTAAGTGGTTACTGGAGCCTATAGACATCTAAAACGTAAACACGCCACCCACCTTGAGATATAAGTTCTGAGGTCTTAGTATTGTTACAACGGCTACCGGTGGGGTACTTCGAACCGATACGCATTACTGCTTCAAGGCGGAAATAGGCGGAGTGGTGGTACCTACCCGTGCGGACTCCCAAGAGGTCCTACCACCAGTAAAAGCGCTTTCTCTTCCAGTAAATATGTAATATACAACACACAATTGCGATTTTGTTCTCCTGTTATGACTATAAGACCCAATGAAGGTTAATTTCAGTGCGTCGTGTGTTTGTCTACATGTTTATTGCACCGTGTGCTTGTTTTTATTTTTTTATTACCCTTGTTGGCAGACGAGCATACGGCCCACCTGATGGTGAGTGTTTACCGTCGCCCATGGACTTCAGAAATGCCAGGGGCAGAGCCAAGCCGCTGCCTAACACTTATTACTCTTCACAAGCCTCGTTTGAAGAAGGACATGTCATAGCGGTCGGGAAACACCGTGGAGGGGAGCTCATTCCAAAGCCGGATGGTACGTGGCAAAAAAGATCTCTGGAAACGCACTGTGGATGACCGCAGTGGCTCCAGGTAGTATGGATGAACTCTACTCCGGTGGCGGGCGGCGCGATGGAAAAAACAACACGTTTATTGAGATAAAAGTTACCCAGTCGATTTATCTAAGTTGCTTATTAGTCTGTTGTACTATTAGCCAAGATATCGTCGTAGGGCAGACAATTACGGCTACTTGGGCAGAATAATTGTATGACGTCATAGGAAGATGCGAGCGCCAAGGGTCGCTGACACATGGTCTATGATTTATTTGAGATTATGTCTATGTTTTTAAATGTTCTTTAATTCTCACCGCGTTACAAAGATGTTATGATTAATATTTAGTTATTTTAGTTCGCCTTATCCTCAAAGCACGCCTTTGAATATCAAACAATATTGGTTGTGATATATTTTTAAGATTTAAGCCTCTGCACTACAGTTTTTCGATTAGTAGTATTAGTTAGTATTAATGGGCTTAGGTCAGCGGGAATTAAATAATACGTAATCTTACACTAACTTGTATTTATTTCCACTTTTCACTTACGGGGTAATGTGTAATAATACAGTGATCGTGTTTACACTTTCAACTCTCTGTCGAGAATGAATGCTACCCCGATGCGCTCGAATATATTGCCTGATCGCCCCACCCCAACGGAATGGTGGTGCGATTGACAACGTTACTAGATGGGGGGAGCCAACCGAATCAATTTTTTAATAATATAATAAAATTATTATTAAAATAAAATCAGTTAATAATATCTGAGGTACTATTATCTATTTCCAGGAATAATTAGCTTAGTTTTTTTTTTTTTTTTTATTGCTTAGACGTGTGGACGAGCTCACAGCCCACCTGGTGTTAAGTGATTACTGAAGCCCATAGACATCTACAACGTAAATGCGCCACACACCTTGAGATATAAGTTCTAAGGTACTCTCACTAGAGACTACCTCTACTCACTACCTCTCAGTAGAGTTTTACACATATGCGCGATTTACTCAGATACTTTGCATATTATTGAGATTTAATATAATTCAATCGACAACGTTATCGAATATACGTAGCAACTAACAAGACTTTATTATAACTTATGTAATGTTCTCGCAATTTGTATTATGTACTTATAAATACCTAGCAGTATTAATAAATTTTATGCAAACATTTCATTTAAAAAATGATTGCGCACCTTAGATACCAATACGTTTTGAATGTTTCAGTTATTTAAAGCGATGAAATGTACGCTCAGCTTGTTGCCGCTAATGTCGAGAAATAACTGAAAATGTAGTTTTTCATTTTATTTTATTGCATAGGTACATGAGGGAGCTCACGGCTTAATGACATTGCATGGAGATATATTGTACATAAGCATATGTTTAGATGGCAAAGGATATTTGATTTAGCTTTTTAATTTTGTCAGCCATAGTCTTCTAAGTGTTCGTGTTACGCTAAGAAGAGGTTGCTACGGTGTTGCTAACTCAAACCCTAGCAAGAGCCGTGCTTGCAGAACCTACCACCGGATTGGAAACGCGACTCACTGAGAAGATCCGGCGAGAAACTCAGTGGGCTGTGTCTGTGGGTTAATTTTCTCGCCGAGCCCTTCATCGCAGGCGAAGCGTTCGACGAGAACGATGACTGAACGGACGTGGTATTCGTTCTCCAACGATTTTGATACTATATGATAGTAAAATGTATTTTAACGTACTTTCAGTTATACTAAAAATAAAAAGCAAGTTCCATATTAAGGTTTCGTAAGGCAAGTTCGCGAAGGAGCAGTGGTATGTGGCAAATTGTGATGCCAAGTTAGATTGCTTACGCATAAGTTGGAGTCGGCGGCTAATATAATGGATATAAGGCCTTACCTCCCCCGTCCGTCAGTTCGCTACTTTGACGTACCCAAGAAAGAGCGCCCGCAGAATACTTACAATTCATATTTGATGTTTTAAAATTTTTTGTGTTTCATTTTGTTTTAAAATCAATATATTATTCGTTGGCTACGATAATTGTCGTATTTGAGTTAAAATGTGTAACTTATGACGTGCAAAAGAAGTGTCTACGCGTAGATTCATTCGCGAAGCAGTGAAGTCGAGTTGTTAGGATTCTTCTGGAGGCGTACGAGCAACTGTTAACAGATCTCATATCTCCTGGCTGAATCCGTGCTCGCCCTCCTGTCCTGGTGAAACTGCAAAGGCCTCCGGGCTACCAGTAATTTAAAAAAAAAAGTGTCAATTATGTTGTAATAAAATTGTTCCACAAGTTGCAGTACGCACGAAGATGTAAATTTATAGCAAAGTTCAATAGGCGATTTTATCACTTTAAGCCAATAAATAGATATACTTTACTAAAATTACTTTATGCAAGCCTTGTTTCCTTGAATGAGCGATACAGTAGTGACATCAAACCCGAAAAATAACATGTAAAAGAGAATAAATTTCGCTAAATAATCTTTATATATTACTAGCTGTCCCGGCAGACTTCGTAGTTCCTCAATCTATAGATAACATATCTAAGCTTTTGTATGAAATAAACTTAAAACAAACCAAAGGAATCCGTCCAACGGGGGACACATCAAAGGGAAAACAAAATTGTTATTTTTATTTAATTCCGAGCATTTTCATATTTATCTACATTTTAAACCTTCTCTGGACTTCCACAAATAATTCAAGTCCAAAATTAGTCAAATCGGTCCAGCCGTTCTCGAGTTTTAGCGAGACTAACGAACAGTAATTCATTTTTATATATAGAGATAAGTTCTATATTTAATGTATTATTTTGTTTCTAAAAAATCTGTTGCTAATGACAGTGCAAATAGATAAAAGAATTAACTAGCTTTTTTCCCCTCAAAGTAATGTGTTTGACAAGCAGTCTTCTCTATGTAGCAATATTTTTCACAAAAAATATTCGACTAAAACATGAATCTGAAGAAAACAAACTACACGGGAAATTGTATTGAAGTGAGTTTTACGAAGACATAGGCCATTTAGCCCTTAGATATTACGGATAAATTAACAGAAACAAAATAATCTTTTAGTGCAGAACTGTAAAGTAGTAAAATTAATGCGATTCCAGACAGCACAAGTCTGGCTTTTGACTTGCGAACAAAAGGGGTATGAGATGATAAATGATTGGCATCGCATGTTTCGATTTATGGCTTAGTTATTTTACGACCAAGGCCAGAGTACATGAGGTTGGCAGTTCGAGTGATGAGTGTATGTAAAGTAAAAGTGTTATTTAAAAAAGAGCTTAAGTACATGGGTCTGTGAGGAATTAATTTCGCCACACAGCTTGAGACTGTAGATCGTAGTTTACTATGATCATCTTTATGCCATAATGCTCGATTGAATGGTGGCAATATGTGAGCAGGTAAATTATGCCTCGTACCGTCCGGCTTTGGAATGAGTCCCCCTCATGGCGTTTTCTGAGTGCTACGACATATCCTTCTTCGAACCAAGCTACTGAAGAGCCTTCAGTAATAAACAGCAGCTTGTTTTTTTTTTTTTTTTTTTTTCGTGTAGATGGCCAAACCTCCTACGAGGTCCCCGCGCAAAAGGGGCGCGCGGGGTATGTGAGACTCAACGATCTGCATGGTGTTGTGAGCAGACCGCGGGCCCAAGGATTTTAGGGCCCACCCACTAAACGACTCCCCTGCACTCTTACACCCGACGTCCGATTGGCTATACCCCTAGCATTACTGATTTTTATGAACGTGGGTAACTATTTAGCATCAGGTGAGTTGTGTTTGCCTAAAGTGTCAATAGAAAAATAATGTATATTTTGTCAATTTTCTAGCTTATTCAGTACTAAAATGCTATCATCACAACATCAAAGTATCTGTCTATTTTGAGACATAAGTTGGAAGGCATATTTTTTATTTTTTTATTGGTTAGATGGGTGGACGAGCCCATCTAGTATTAAGTGGTTACCGGAGCCCATAAATATTTACACCGCATATGCCGCCACCCACCCTGAGATAAGAGTTCTAAGATCTCAGTATAGTTACAACGGCTCAGTATAGTTACAGCTATCCCACCCCTCAAACCGAAACGCATTACTGTTTCACGGCAGAAATACCCGGTGGTACTTACCCGTGCGGACTCACAAGACGTCCTACCATCAGTAAAAAGTATCTGAAGTTCAATCTCCAGACAAGAATTCAGGAATGCTTAGCACAAGAAGTGTGTAGGTAAATTGGCTCCAGACGTTTGGACTGACAAAACGGCCCACCATTAGGTACTATCAGCTTAATTTTCAATTACCTACTCAGGGCCATTATCTCAAAGATGGGTACGAAACAGGTTCTATAGTCGTCATTTTAAATAATATCAAGGAAATATTAATGTATCAATTGGTTTTATGCGGCCATCCGTCCGAAGGGGTGTTTACGACTTTAAAATTAGTGCATGACCTAAGTTTCAAGTAAGATATCGGTAATCACTTACTTTACCACTAACTTTACTTTACCACTTTACTGGTGGTAGGACCTTTTGTGAGTCAACGCGGGTAGGTACCACCGCCCTGCCTATTTCTACCGTGAAGCAGTAATGCGTTTCGGTTTGAAGGGTGGGGCAGCCGTTGTAACTATACTGAGATCTTAGAACTTATATCTCAATATCTTAAGGTGGGTGGCGCATTTACTTTGTAGATGTCCATGGGCTCCAGTAACCACCTAACATCAGGTGGGCTGTGAGCTCGTCCAACCATCTAAGCAAAAAAAAAACATTTGCGCGGGCATGCAAGATTCCCACCCTGATCTAGTGCCGCTGTCTCATGGTTATGACGCGTATTGTGTGACGTCATTAGTTGTGAAAAATGATTGCCGATATTTCGAAGTAATATAATGCATGCCCGGGCCTCCAGAGACAGATTTCGTGAATCGATCATTTGATCGGGCGACGGTCGGAGGAATTCTGGTGCGAATTATGCACGGGTGTTTGTTCGTTTGTTCCTTCACAGATCATAAGCTAGTTAAATCATTATTACACGTATTAAATTGTTTGCAAATTATATTTTCATCCTCTTCTAAGTGTTATGTCGCAATGAAATACGTACTCAACAAATGTTCACGATTGACTTCCACGGTGAAGGAATAACATCGTGTAATAAAAACCAAACCCGCAAAATTATAATTTGCGTAATTACTGGTGGTAGGACCTCTTGTGAGTCCGCACGGGTAGGTATCACCACCCTGCTTATTTCTGACGTGAAGCAGTAATGCATTTCGGTTTGAAGGGTGGGGCAGCCGTTGTAACTATTCTTAAGACCTTAGAACTTATATCGCAAGGTGGGTGGCGCATTTACATTGTAGATGTCTATGGGCTCCAGTAACCACTTAACACCGGGTGGGCTGTGAGCTCGTCCACCCATCTAAGCAACAACAAAAAAAAAACTAACTTCGAAAACGCATGTGGAATTTTGATGGGGCATTAATATGTCGATTTGTTTTATTGATTTTTAACGAATAAAAAAATGTTAATGCGCCGGACTTGTTCACTTTAGGTTTCCTATTAGAAATCTGTTTGTTATTAACATAAAAACCTTCTGGAATGTTCCGAAATGTGATTTCATTTGATTGATGAAAAAATAAAAATCGTGAACTTTATTTTGTTAGTAAAAAAAAAACCGAACCTTCTGTTTCTTTTCTATGTCGCGAAGGTGACGAAAATATTCGAACATTAGTAGAGTTTTGATAAATTGCGGCGGATGCGCCTCGGATATGATCCGTACGTACACCTTGATTCGTTCGCAGCGATCAATCATGTATGCCCACTTACTGTAACTGGAATACCGCGCTTACAGTAACGACCTATGTGAAATGTATTTATTAGATATCACGACAGATTACGTATAATATGTCTGGCTCCCGTTTTTTATTTTACGATCTAAATTTTTTATTTATTTATTGCTTACATGGGTGGACGAGCTCACAGCCCACCTGGTGTTAAGTGGTTACTGGAGCCCATAGACATCCACAACGTAAATGCGCCACCCACCTTGAGGTATAAGTTCTAAGGTCTCAGTATAGTTACAACGGCTGCCCCACCCATTAAGCCGAAACGCACTACTGCTTCACAGCAGAAATAGAAAGGGTGGTGGTATCTACCCGCGCGGACTCACAAGAGGTCCTACCACCAGTACTATTTATTAAATATACGACCTGCTCATGACTTCGGGCACATCACTTGTAATAAGGACTCCATTGAGCGGTTGGTGGTGCAAAGGAAAGTCGAGGGCATAATATCTTCAACACGACCGACCGACCTCATAAAATCTGTGATTCATCGTGACACATCGCGAGAGCATCGGTATTGCAGGATCCGCCTCATGCATGACCACGACCACTCTGTCAAGAGTGTAAGACTAGGAAGAAGAATACATTAAATAACTGATAGCCCCAGGTTACTAATTAATACGCCTTTACTAGCTTGGTTATGTATGTAT
Source organism: Bombyx mori (assembly GCF_030269925.1). Lineage (NCBI taxonomy): Eukaryota > Metazoa > Arthropoda > Insecta > Lepidoptera > Bombycidae > Bombyx > Bombyx mori. The sequence continues at coordinate 2,180,010 of NC_085114.1, forward strand.
ATTTGGCTGTATGTAGCGAAATCTTTTAGTGTAATTTGTACCAATTTCAAGACATTGGATTAACTTTAAAAGTTGCACACGTAAGAAGGGAAAAAAGAGCTTTTTTAAATTTTAAAGTACATATATGATTTTTAATTCTTTTGGTGCTGAGCTTATTTTCACATATTTTGCATAAATTCCTAAAGGATTTCTCATAAAAATGCCTTAACTTAAAAAAAATAAAAAATCAATGCTAAATTCACAGAAAAATAATTTTAAACGGCTATTTATAAATGTTATTAAGTTATTAAAAGAGTTATACATGCGCGTGCTAAGACACCTGCATACATACCTAATACCTATAATCAGACTATACGCATTTATAAAGAGTCGATTTATCGACGCGCGCTCAAAGGTTTAAACTTAATTGAAATACAAAATGAGTTTTCAATGCAATTAAATGCGCTCACGGTGTTAGGGCTGCGTTTTTTCAAATGAGATCGCGAGGCTGAGCCCCGCGAGCTCGCCCTACACGTTCAGTGAAGCTAGTATAACCCGTCGAGGTTACTAGCATAGGACGACTAAAGAAATCCAATGAGATGCATCAACGTTGGGCCCTTTAACTAGTATAAAAATATATTTTAAAATACAATAGTACACATAAGTCGAATATGACCGAATTTCCTTTATAAATAAAGGTGAAAATATGGTGTTTTCTCCTTAAGGCCGCCCGTTTCCACCCTCTTTTACGAGCCAAGTCGTAAAGCCGGCTGCGTTGGCGAAATTCTATTTCTGAAGTTTATATAACCGGTGGCGGCGCGGTCGCTCCACGCATTCGAATCTGGAATGCCTTTTGTTTAGGAATACGTTGAGCGAAAATTAAGTGTTCAGGTTTTAAAAGAAATTCCCGCCGTAACAATGGCCGCGAGTCGCTTGGGCCGAAACGTGACGTCACTCTGCGCGTTTACCGTTTAGTCATGTTTGCTTAATAAATTAAGATAAAGTGCGTTCTCGCGAGGCCTTTTCTACGTGTTTTATCTGTTCGAAAGGTCTGAACGTTGGCCTTAATGGAGGATTTTTTTCGTGGTAACCTGAAATTAGGGGCGTGGCCCATAAAAGTTTTAGGTTAGGATGGATCGCGTATTCATCGTTTTCCATTGTCTATTGGTCTATTTTTTAAAGCTGCTTTGCTTGCTGACTAAAGCTAGATAAAAAAATACATGGTTCTTCTCGAATCTAAAAATAATAACATTTCGGAATAATCGAATAAAAATCATCGATTTGTCTGTTCCGTTGATTTGTTCGTTCAATTTCGTTCATACTGACTTGTGGCTGATTATGTTTTTGTTTATTTATTTTTATTGCTTAGATGGATGGACGAGCTCACAGTCCACCTGGTGTTAAGTGGTTACTGGAGCCCATAGACATCCACAACGTAAATGCGCCACCCACCTCAAGATATAAGTTCTAAGGTCTCAGTATAGTTACAACGGCTACCCCACCCTTCGAACCGAAACGCATTACTGCTTCACGGCGGAAATAGGCGGGGTGGTGGTACCTACCCGTGTGGACTCCCAAGAGGTCCTACCACCAGTAATTACGCAAATTATAATTTTGCGGGTTTGATTTTTATTACACGATGTTATTCCTTCACCGTGGAAGTCAATCGTGAACATTTGTTGAGTACGTATTTCATTAGAAAAATTGGTACCCGCCTGCGGGATTCGGACACCGGTGCATCGCTACACACGAATGCACCGGATGACTTAAATTTTAGGCCACGACGACTTTTAAAAATATTGATTTTTACGAATATATGTAGTACAAATTTAATTTTATTACGGCAGCTTAATTAATGTACAGGGCGGTGATAACAGTTTCATTTCAAATCAAACCACGTAAATGCTGGAAAGAAGTTCCCAAAAATTATTTAATTATGTTCAATAGTAGCATCTACTCGTAGAACAGAGGATCATATTTTCGATTTCATGATTCTACACACGCCGTTTCACTCTCATTGTAACACAACTAGGGTAAGTGACATTTTGACATTTCTTTATCTATACTAATACTAATAATATATGAATCTACAGTGGTTTTTACGGATGCTCCGTTATAACTACTGAACCATGCATCCGATTGACTTGAAACTTGGTATCCATGTAGAAAATACATGTACTTAATGGATAGGTTTAATATAAGTGTTGGACTCCCTACACCAGTTGCGGGGGCGCTAATGGTGAGAATCTTTGTGGGGGTGAGAAATAATAATGTTAATTTTAAATGCCCTGCGAAGCGGACGGGTACAGCTAGTTTGCTTCTATTTACAAATGAAATTTTGATTTTTAACTCACATTACGATACTCTTCAATTAGGTTCTTTTTTTTGTTAAGTTCACAGAAATTTTTAGTGCTTTCAGTAAAAGAGATCTGAGTTTATTTTATCTTGTAACTAAGTAGTTTCTTTTATCGTAAAGATTATTTATTAAGACCCCGTTGAACAAGAATGTGAATTTATTTACTTATCGTCACACCTGTTGTAAAATTCTTGGAGCTCATTGACCTCGAAATTAAATTTTACTGTTCATTTTTGAATGAAAAGCCTAAATGCCATGACAATAAAGTCTACTTTACTCTTCAATTATCACCCATAATGGTTGACCGACAGTATCGGGTAGGAGCGATCAGCTCTTATTTACAGCAAACTGTAGCATTTGTAATTTTAATAGATTTAGCGCATTGTATTTTAGTACCCGATGTTTAATTGCTCGCTCTGTTGTGTAATTAGACTAGTATAAGTAGACCCTTTCTCTGTTACGACTGTATATGACACATACCTGAAGATAAGTTGGCATAATGTATCAGATCTCTTTGTTTTTCGGAACTTAGGATGAAGTTTCATGTTAGCGTTTAGTTAGAGGTTAGCGGTAGTCGTTAGCGGTTATTCAGCGAATTTCATGTATCTAAATTTTTCGTATCGATTCAAATGAATAGAATCCGATACGTCATTCTTCTCGGTCACTGTCCTCGCCGAACCTGTCGCTTGCGACGAAGGGCCCGACGAGTAAATCAACCTATAGACACAGCTCACTGAGTTTCTCGCCGGATCTTTTCAGTGGGTCGCGTTTCCGATCCAGTGGTAGATTCTGCGGAGCACTGCTCTTGCTAGGGCCAATGTTAGCAACACTCTGGTTTAATTTGTTGCCAGCTATTGTAGATTTTTGGAAATACTGAAGCAGGCTAAAAGTTTGAGAGCTGCCGCGAAGTAAATACTGAGATTTCGACCCAAATCTTTCAAGATGGGTTCACAATCACCATACAATGCCCATACACTCTATTTTGTCGACCTAGGCTAAAAACAAAATCCCTAAGCTACCATCGCCGCTGTAATAAAACTAGATGTTTACGTGATTTATGAAATCCTCCGCACTCTTACTGGTGATAGGACCTCTTGTGAGTCTGCGCGGGTGGGTACCACCACCCTGCCTATTTCTGCCGTGAAGCAGTAATGCGTTTCGGTTTGAAGGGTGCGGCAGCCGTTGTAACTATACTTGAGACCTTAGAACTTATATCTCAAGGTGGGTGGCGCATTTACGTTCTGGATGTTTATAGGCTCCAGTAATCACTTAACACTAGGTGGGCTGTGAGCTTGTCCACCCATCTTAGCAATAAAAAATAAAAACTCAGGGCCCAGGATAGTAATGACAAACGATTACGCTCACGTCAAAAACGAAATCGCTAAGCTACCATCGCCGCTGTAATAAAACTAAATGTTTACATGATTTATGAAATCCTCCGCACTCAGGGCCCAGGATAGTAATGACAAACGATTACGCTCACGTCACGAATGTACCACGTACCGATTCTACTATTACGTCGTAATAAAATATATGTTTTCATTTATTTGTCACAGTAAAAGGCTTATTGTTTCGTTTGAATGATGTATTAGTGCTTAGTGCGCCGGATACTTTTAGAGCCGTTGTGTGGTTTGGTTAATACATCATTGGTTGTATACTATATTTTATTAGTGTAGCGTAGGTACCTGAAGGACAAAAACACATTTATAGGATAGCCAAAGCAAGAGAGAAGGATGGAAGAGATTTTAACCACATTAAGTGCGTGAAAGATAGTGCTGGAAGAGTGTTAACAAATGATGAGGAAATAAGAGATAGATGGAAGAGGTATTTTGAAAGGTTGATGAATGAAGAGAATGACTGGAGTGGTGAACTGCAAAATGTTCCGATAAATACTGGTGTAGTAAGGGAAATAAGTATGCAAGAAATACGAAAGGCTGTACAAGATATGAAGAATGGAAAATCTACTGGACCAGATGGTATTCCAATAGAAGTGTGGAAGTTTCTGAAAGCGGATGGATGCACGTGGCTGACTTTATTCTTCAATAAATTGTTTCAAGAAGAGGCCATGCCTGACGAGTGGTGCAAAAGTTCACTCGTGCCTGTATTTAAGAGCAAAGGTGACATACAGGTATGCGACAATTATAGAGGAATAAAGCTCATGTCACATAGTATGAAAGCTTGGGAGATAGTGATAGCGAGAAGAATGAGAGATGAGAGTGAGGTATCACAGAACCAATTCGGGTTCATGCCGGGACGCAGTACAACGGACGCCATTTTTTCCCTGCGCCAATTGTGCGAAAAATATCGCCGTGCAAGTAAAAATGTGCACATGGTGTTTGTTGATTTAGAAAAAGCGTATGATAGGGTTCCCCGTGAGGTTTTGTGGTGGAGCATGAAAGTGAAAGGAGTGCCAGGGAAATACCAACGGCTTGTTCGAGCTATGTACGGTAGAGCTCGTACGTACGTACGCTCCGCAGCTGGCGATAGCGACGAGTTCAGTGTGGCGGTAGGCTTACACCAGGGATCAGCTTTAAGCCCTTACCTGTTCATCCTAATAATGGATGCCCTAACATCGGACATACAGGAAGAGGCGCCTTGGTGTATGCTGTTCGCCGACGACATTGTTCTCGTTGGAGAGGAAGGGCCTGAGATACAGAGGAGATTGGCAAAATGGAAAGAAAGGTTGGAAAACGTGGGTTTGAAGATCAGTCGAACAAAAACCAAGCACATGTTTTGTGATTTTGGTGGTTCTTCAGACTTCACGCCAATCGCCTTAGATGGTGTATCCCTGCCAGTCTGCTCCGACTTCAAGTACCTCGGCTCTATACTCCAGAACGACGGCAACATAGACCGGGACGTCACAAATAGAATAAACGCTGGTTGGATGAAATGGCGACAGGTCTCTGCAACAGCATGCGATCGTAGAATGCCCCTTCAGCTCAAGGGCAAAATTTACAAAACGATCATTAGACCTGTCGTGCTGTATGGATCTGAGTGTTGGGCGACGAAAGTTAAGCATGAAAGAGGAGTGCATGCGGCAGAGATGCGAATGTTGAGATGGATGTGTGGAGTAACAAGAATGGATAAGATAAAGAATGAGTATATCAGAGGAAGTGTGAAAGTGGCCCCGGTAAACAACAAATTAAGGAGCGGACGGTTAGCGTGGTATGGACATGTGATGCGTAGAGAGAAGATGCATGTGACTAGGAGATGAATGGAAATGGTAGTGCAAGGTAGAGGGGGAAGAGGTCGACCGAAGAAGACATGGATGGAGTGTGTGAATGACGATATGAGAGAGAGAGGAGTGAGTGTTGAGATGACGGCTGATAGAAGAGAATGGAAGAGAAAAATTAGCTGTGCCGACCCCACATAGTGGGATAAGGTGGAGAAAAAGGAGAAGCGTGGGTATCCTGAGATACCGAAGTATTTATGTCGAGCGTGAATAGGCAAGACGGGTGGTGTATCCGAATCAGCCAGGCATTGAAAGCGTTTAAAAAAAGAATAGCATATTTTAAATTTGTCGGATTTGTCGGACTAGATTTATCACTCGGGAATAGTGTAGCTTCCAAACAATGAAACATTTTTTCAAATCGTATCAGTAGTTTCGGAGCCTATTCAATACAAACAAACAAACAAATCTTTCCTTTTTATAATATTAGTATAGATAAATTTAGTGATTAGCAAAAAAATACTTCTTTATTTCTGTTTATGTTCTATTACTTCCACAATGATCACCTCACTGGTCTGGTTTAGTCTTCGAGTCTTATTGTATTATTTATTTAGTGAATATGGACTGGGCCGAGATGTTTTTGTTTTAAATGTATCTCACGTTCTACCTAATTGCTGGTAGTCTAATCGGTAGATTCTCTCTATACTGTTAGGTTAGTTCACGGGCTCAATCTGAGATAATTTGCTGAGACTAGTCCTAGCAAGAGCAGTGATTTGCTGAATCTACAATCGAATTGGAATTGCGACCCAATAAGAAGATCCGGCGAGAAACTCAGTGGGTCTCTCAACGATCTTCGTTTCGGGCTATTGAACGTAGAGTTTAAGAGTTAAGTGTATTCACATCTTAAATTTATATATCCACTTAGCTTAAATAGCTCAACACACAAATAAATAAACAGAGACTTGAATAAATTAAATCCTCTTTTATATTAGCTGGTTAAGCAGAATCGTACTAGAAAAAAAAAAAGTGTGTGTGTCCGCTCCGACGCACGACTGGAGTTTACTGGATATAAAAAATTAAACGAAACAATACGAGAAATAGTTCTATATTACGACAACACGATACACTACAGATTATTAACAAATTAACGAGACACAAAACAAACGACTAACAAATATATGAAAATACAATAATGAGAGAAACGCGCGATCAGTACGAGGCTTTGTGGCGGACTGCCGGCGCATGTACTAGCATGTCACACGAAATGCGCATAACGCATTTCGTGTGACATGCTAGTACGATTTTGGTCCCCATAATTTTCATACCCCGGGCCTATATATGTAAATCGATTCTAAAGGAGTAAACTCCAAAAAAGATGTGGTGTCGTGGGACACCAGGTAGGAACGAAGTTCCTTCGGCTAGTGTAGAATCGACACAATTTGCAAAAAAAATATCGTGCTCAATTTTATGTAGGTTTTCTTGATTTTTCTCTTAAATTTTGCTGATTAGTTTTTATTTAAGTATAGGAAAGTATTTAGGAAATTCAGTATTTTAGGAAATAATAAATTACGTAAAATAGAAAGAGAATGGATGAGAGAACGGAAAGAAAGAGGGAGAAAGAGAAAGGTATTATACACTACTCGCTTGTGTATGCGACTGTCGCGCCTGCGCACGTCTCATTTAACGGTTTTATTCCACGCACTTTTTTCCACGGATTTTTTCTTACGGTTTTACTATCACATTTTTTTCAATTCGGTCGCGCAGCAAAATCCCTATCCCCTCCAAGCCTGCCGTAAGGAACTTCGTTCCAATAAAGCTGGAACAAATAAAGCATGGGTGAATTGAGTGAAAGACGATATGATATAAGGAGGGAAATGGACATTAGCTAGAAGGACGATAGAGATGATTGGTTACAGTATACAGATAGATTGACGTTCCCAAATAAGTTCTGCATGTAGACAAAGTACGAAGAATTAATTGCCGATATAATTTATTTATTATTCTGAATCTTGCGGTGTTCCTTGCAATGGGAATATTAGTTCATAGATACATTCCCATCTATTTCTGCCGTGAAGCAGTAACGCGTTTTGGTTCGAAGGGTGGGGCAGCCGTTGTACTGTCAAACTGTTGTTGAAGTCGCCGTGGCCTAAAGGATAAGACGTCCGGTGCATTCGTGTGTAGCGATGCACCGGTGTTCGAATCCCGCGGGCGGGTACCAATTTTTCTAATGGAATACGTACTCAACAAATGTTCGCGATTGACTTCCACGGTGAAGGAATAACATCGTGTAATAAAAATCAAACCCGCAAAATTATAATTTGCGTAATCACTGGTGGTAGGACCTCTTGGGAGTCCGCACGGGTAGGTACCACCACCCCGCCTATTTCCGCCGTGAAGCAGTAATGCGTTTCGGTTCGAAGGGTGGGGTAGCCGTTGTAACTATATTGAGACCTTAGAGCTCATGTCTCGAGATGGGTGGTGGAATTTACATTGTAGATGTCTATGGGCTCTGGTTGCCACTGAACACCAGGTGGGCCGTGAGCTCGTCCACCCATCTAAGCAATAAAAAAAGGAAAAAAAAGATGATTGTTGAGATGTCGTTAAAAATCAGAACATTCAGTTGCCTCATGGTAGAAATAGGGCTATGGGTGATTCATATTCGTGCGAAGTGAGCTCACTACAATACGACGGGCCACCAGTAATATACGTGTTAGGTCTTCGTGTCCCCTCACTGGGTAAGGTTCGGGGAAATCCCCTCTGCCTGGACTGATCCACCAGTAATATATATATGCGACTTTCATTTTCATTCCGCGTTATTATATTTATTTATCGTGAAAAGGGTTTGTTGTAAGATTCTATTTAAGATTAAATTTTACTTACTAAGTCATTACGTCGACTGCGAAATTCATGTATGTACACAATACGTGTGTGTGTGTGTGTGTGTGTGTTTGATAGAAGAGCGAATTTCTGGGTCAACCCGGCGGACGGTAAGTAATTAATATCGTTTTTGACGTTACCCGAATATTAAATATGCGAAGCTTTTAATATGCTTTGAGGGCAGAACTAATAGTTTACGTAAACCAGGGGTGAGTTTCTACATTTTTCGTTGTTGCAGTTTGGTAGATGAGCTTGTGTATTGCTTGATGTTAAGTATTGGGTCTTATTATGCCAATTCTTGCCTTCTAAAAACATAAAGTTTGAGGTCTTAATTTGACTCATCGGCTGTACAGCCTTCTCAAAGGCGGGTAGGATAGCTTTGCGGCGCTATTAAACAGAATTGGATTGGCAAGTAAGTGAACGGCCCTCGTGATGTTAGGCGCTTAGTACAGTGCATAGATATGAAAAAATAAATAATAGTTTAAAAAACTAAAAAAATACGCTTTTAAAATCCAACTAAAAAGTAGAAAATAAATTTTAATAAATTTGAATTAAAAATAGTGTAAGAAAAAATTATTTTATTGTAAAAAAAGCGTTTATTGTAAAAAAAAACGTTTTTTAAATATTGAATTGTCATCGGTCCTTAATAGTGTATACCAAATTTCGAGTTAATCCGACGTTTTGAAGGGGGTTAAAATCATGTTCAAAGATTCAGTTACAAACGTACGTCTAAAGCTAATAAAAGCTTATTAAAAAGGTGAGTGCCTCACTTCAAGTCGAAATCTGAATTGTATAAGGACTGTCACACCTTTCAAACAGGAACATATAAATAATACACAGATGGCGAGACCATACTATTCTATAAATTTAGTACCGCAAAACAATGAAGCTCAAGTTCAAAACAATGAGCTCTGTGGCGTCTCGGCCAAGTTCTTAACATCGGGTTGGCCGTGAGTATGTTTGACCACGTAAATCAATAAAAAGCTCATCTTGAATTGAGACACAGTATTCCTTTTTCAAATCTGCTAAAAAGAAAACACACAATTATATCCAATATTCATTCCCTTTCTCTATGGTATACTCTAATTATTTATAGTATAAAGAACTTATACTACTATCATATAATAGCATAAGAGCAGAAGCTAGAACACAGAAAGTGTTTATGAACACGTACCGGCAATATTGTGCTCTCCGTGTAATTGTGCGGAACTGGACGATAATCGGATTCCGGGTCAGAGCCTAAAGCTCTAGGGCTGTCGCTCGTACGTTAATTATTTAATAAAATTTATTATTTATCATTCTAACAATTGTTATGTCATCGTTAAAAATTTGGCAAACGAGTGCATTAGTTTTAGTTTTTTTTTGGGATGCACAAGGCGATTTGGATGAGCCAACGACTTATGTTGTTAAGTGATAAGATAGAACTTAGAATTAAATTTGCGGTCTGAATTTCATCGATGTATGATGATGAAAATTTTGCATGGTGCCTAGTAATTAGATTTTGACATTAGATAAATCTTTGGCTCGAACTTCTGGACATGCTTTTTGTCCTCTCGTAGGTAGTATATCTGCTCCACCACCACCACCATTATCGGTATTTGGTAAAATAAACTTTTTCGATTTGTTTTAATTACACATAAGGACCTTTATTTTAGAAGTCGATTGGATCTAAAAGTTTCGTAGTATCTATACTAATATTATAAAGAGGAAAGATTTGTTTGTGTGTTTGTTTCGAATAGGCTTCGAAACTACTGGACCGATTTGAAAAATTCTTTTTCCATTAGAAGCCGACATTGTCCCTGATGATCATAGGCTACTTTTTTAATATTTTTTTTAATTTTTTTTTTGGTTTCATGTGTGTTTTAATGTTTCCGAAGCGAAGCGAGGGCGGGTCGCTAGTCTTAAAATAAAGAGGCAGCAAGATTCCCTTTGCCTTTCTATGAAGAATCAAGATTTGATTTTAATATAAAAAGAAATGCTGCATTTTAACCAAACCGACAGCCCTACATATATATCCAAACTCTATACATTGTAATGGGCCCCGAACAGCTGTGACTGTTGTCCTAAACTACAGATTTGGGACATTTTATTTTATTCTGGCAACACTGCCGAGGATTCAACGGCGAAGCCGCCGTCTCCTTTCTTTTTAATAAGATTTGCTAATCTCGTTAATAATCTAATTTAAAATATAAGGATTCAAAAAAAAACAGCGCCTTATTTTTATGCTATTATTTCACGCTGTGTAATGCAATGCTACATAATAATATGTATAAGCGCTATAAGCTGAATTTATATATGTTAATAATGTTACGCGCTGGAGTTTGGATAAACAAAATTCTACCGAATTACAACTTAACACTGTATTCAATACTTAAAACACTTAAAACACTCAACAAACACTTTAAAACTCTCAATTCGCTTCTTCCGCTTTGCTTCAGGTGATCCGTTTGCTGTTTCGCTTCGAGTAGTTCCGATTATTGACTGACTGCGTGCCATCCCTGCAGCGCTTTTATAGTCGAAACCAAATCCCACGTCACTAGAATTATCCAGAATATTCCACACATCTCTAGTATTGTGTTTCCGCTATCTGACAACAGATGGCGTTGTACTTCTCGAGCATTCTAGATGCTACTAGATCCTTAGATATTCGTTCGACTATTCGGCGATAGATGGCGTTACTCACACCGGCGTAATAATATCCATAGATCATGTATTTATATTATTTGTAGAACGTTTTTATTAGTCATAATAAGGCTGTATTTATCTATTTCTATATCTAATTTTTAAATTCAATATTAACGGATTTCGAAACATCCAATTACGCTGAAAATTTACATACGCGTCACCGACTGATGACAGTATACAAGTTTACTTTGGCCTAATATTTTAACCGGAGTATTTGCTGTTAAAGGCCGTATGTATTTTCGTTTTAAGCTACATAATAATATTCATGAATAACGACAGTATAGATCTGTTATTGATTCTTGTGTACTGTTATATCATACTAATATTGATCACACGTCATCCTATTCTGACCAGACAACAGGTGTTTCTGTTTTTTTTTTTGCTCAGTGCCCTTTTATTTTTTTCTCAAACCGTTTGAACATTATTTCAAACCAGAGAATACAACAGTGACATGCATCAGGAATCATTCCCGACGTAGCGACAATAACTGCAGACAGATTTAACTTAACTAATATAACAAACCAAATCAAATCAAAAAACAAATTATTCAACATATATGAAAGAACATACTTGTTGAACGTCAAAAAGAACTACCGCCAATACACAAACACTAGCCTCCGTCCTGAGAAGATCTGGCAAGAAACTCAGCGGGCATTTTAAATATTAGATAAAAAATATATTTAAATATTAGATTATTTTTAAATATTCATTTTTACAATGAGTATTATAACGTAAGAATTATTGCAATATTGAAATGCCCGGAGCGAGCAACTCATTCCCACTTTGTGCAATCTTCTAACAACGTTAGAGCTGAAAAAATAGTTCGAGCATTCGCCTTTGAATTTATAAGATTCTCTTCAGCGTAGAAGTTCGAGAAATCTTCAAGATCTTCTATACGTATGTACCTTTGTTGCTTTATTTAGGATTTGTCAACACAACCCCGTCCGTGTCTTGTATTAACAGTTTCGGCTAAGTGTTCCGACCGTCCGACCCTAACCCTTATAGGTCTGTAGTAGCATGGCATTTATATTACACATGTCACAAACAAAATATCTAACTAATTGTCGTCCCTCTCATTTTCTTCAGAATAGAAAGGGACCAAAATTAATTTAGAATGTGTTATAATTAAGTTAAACATACAAGCGACGAAAGATAAAATCGTTTTTTTTATTGCCTAGATGGGTGGACGAGCTCACAGCCCACCCGGTGTTAAGTGGTTACTGGAGCCCATAGACATCTATGACGTAAATGCGCCGCCCACCTTGAGATATAAGTTCTAAGGTCTCAAGTATAGTTACAACGGCTGCCCCACCCTTCAAACCGAAACGCATTACTGCTTCACGGCAGAAATAGGCGGGGTTGTGGTACCTACCCGTACGGACTCACACAAGGTCCTACCACCAGTACTTACGCAAAATATAATTTTTAACACGATGTTATTCTATCACTGTGGAAGTCAATCGTGAACATTTGTTAATACGTATTTCATTAGTAGTTATATCTCAAGGTGGGTGGCGCATTTACGTTGTAGATGTCTATGGGCTCCAGTAACCACTTAACACCAGGTGGGCTGTGAGCTTGTCCACCTATCTATGTAATAAAAAATAAAAATGAAATCAAGGCTATGTTGCTATACAAAGAAACTTTATAATTAAAATGTCAACTAAACTACAACATACAAGATATTCCACAATGATCAGCGTTACTCACAAAAAAGACATGACCGCTTCTAATACCTGCAAGGGCATTAAATTTCGGACAAATTCGTTGATAAAAAATATTCATAAGGATAGCTTTGTTTGTGTTAAATCAAATTAATCCCAAGTAAATAATGCCGACGCTATGTAAATGACTTTAATAATTAATTGTACGCATTAAAAAGTTCGCAGGCCCCGAGGGCGGGTATTTGTAATGTTGCTAACAAATAAATTGTCCCTTTTTCAAGATTACGTTTTTTATTCCGTTTTTAGGACGTTCGTTTGTTGGTTTTTTTTATTTTCAATCATGCGTGTAGCAACAGCGTGCTTCGGTTGGAAGGACGGGGTAGTTGTTGGACTATAAATTTTTTGGCCCAAGGAGGATGGCAACATTTAAGTTATTGATATCTTAGGTTAGGGTTAGGTATAATCTGCCAAACATTAGGGAAGAAAAATAAAATTATTAAATACCTATTTACTTTGTATTTTAGCAGGAAAAAAAGGCTTTTTATTTTATTATTTATTATCTAAGGTTAGAGGAAGAGGAAGAGATAGACCTAAGAAAAAATGGATGGATTGCGCGAAATACGATATTTATAAGAGGGGAGTGAGCGAAGAAATGGTTTATGATAGAGGACTATGGAAGGAGAAAACATGTTGTGCCAACCCCAGGTGACTGGGAGAAGGGCAGGAGAATAATGATGATGATATCTAAGGTCTCCGATAATCATTTAACGCCATGTGAGTCGTGAGTTCATTCATTTCGCTAAGAAGCTCATGTAGTGATCTCTAGTCTGTCTAGGTCTGTCTCCTTGTTACTACTATTTTACTGAGGACTAACCGGAGCGGTATAAGATAAACTAATTTTGGAATTCTACAAAACATGCCACAGGATAGTAGCGAAATTAAAAAAAACTGGACTCCCATCGCTCTTTGTATAAATTGCTGTTACATTACTCTGCTGTACGACCTATGGATACCTCAATAAAATCTATAGGTACATTTTGAGATGTACAGAATAATAGTAGCGGATTTCAAGTTTCCCAATGTGGCCTCATCTCGAACCTTCACAATTTTCAGCAAACTCAATTTTTACTCAACCAAACTGCATATTCGTTGTAACATCACTAGCCTATAACAATCGGCTTGAACAAGTCCTAAAAACTGCATCTATAGCATTTATTTCGCGAATAAATCCACAAATAAGTAAAAGGTCGTTGTGCCAAGCGCGTCTTTATCTCAGATTGTGTTTTCACAAGACAACTGTAACGTGAAACGTGGCCAAAGTTAAAAGGGAACATTTTTTATTCGGACAGACAGGAGTCATTAATCTGGCGCACCTGTCCGTAATGGGCGTACCCGCGGGATTCGCTAGTTATCGCGATTTTTTCGTGCGAGATTCTGTGATCTTTAGGGCTGTTAGGTAACTTATTCTATTGTGTGATGAAAAAATTGCTATTCGTTGGCATGTTCGCTTATAGCTTCTTTGTGATGGACCAGTGAATTCTGGTTTACCATAATACTACTTATCATCGACTGGAAGAGAAAGGCAAGAGACCGAAAATAATGGGGTCTTTTCGAAGAGACCTACACTCGGCATTGGGTGGACACTAGTTGAAGATGAAGAGACTCACCATGGGACAGAGCAATTAATTTCTAAAACTTGGGGCTGTTGCGTTCGTCCACAATGATTTTTCAGAAAACTTTTTTTTTTATTAATATATAAATATCTCTAAAAAATTTACGCGGTTTCCCGCGTGCTATGCACACGACCTTCTTCCGGTTGCTTTTAACTCTTCGAGGATGTACATGAAACTACACACCATGAGGTGGGACGTGTGTTCATTTGCCTTCAAAGGTAATAAAAACTAGCTCAGCGCACGGCACACTCTGTAGCGGTATGATAGTCGGCTCCAAGCACGCCATCACAAGTGAACTTGTTGAAGCATGTACCAGCCAGACCTTATTTAATAACTTAGTTTTTACAGCCGTGTTGTTCGTGTTCCGTTTTATCGTGTCTACTCGTAAAGTCTTGAGGGCTGAGTCGTTATTTGATTTTATAAACCCCCTACTAGCTGTACGGACGTAGGGTCGCGCGCATTCCGAGATGTTTCGAATTGTTTGATGGAATTTATAGCTTTTTTGGGCACAAAGCTGAAGGCTGTAAAGTTTTTGGAGATCTTGTAATCGTCCTAGATGTGTAAATAAAAATGCTACATAAGCGCGAATAAGCGCGATAGTTATTTTGAGGAAACTTATTGATATGTTAGAGATGACCTTGACAATAAGCATGCTACCTGACATTCAACTTGAAAATAGGGTTGTTTTTTTAATTGAATTTTTGTGTTCCTGTATAAAGGTATCTTGGCTTAACAAGCAGTAATAATGAAGTCGCAATGCAAATACTTTTTAGACTAATGAGAGCAGTGAGCAGCTGCCGGCAACTTTAGTATGTGTTTACACACAATTCTATTACCCTTTTTTAATTTTTTCGATTGAGTAGTTCATAGATTCAAAAAGGGGTGTGGGCGCTGCTCTTAGGCGTGCCTTGAGGTTGTCCAATATAGGGGCGCTAAACAACAATCGGTGGCTGGTGGAAAGTATATAACACAACATTTATAAATTATTTATAAATAGATAAAAGATTTTCGTTGCATTTCTTTCAACTTATTTAGTGGAACGACAGTTCGGTACAGAGTTTAAAATTTACTAATAAAAATAAAACTGAGCGTTAGTTAATTAGTACGTGCATATTAGGCTCAACCTTCATATTAAGTATGGTGTCTGGAGTCTAATTTGCGACAAATAAATATTACCTACCTTAAATATCACTTTTAATTAATTTAATTTTTTTAACAAACAGCCGTTATTTCCTTAGAAACAAAAAGGATGATAAAAGATGAAGGATTTCTTTGGGCCTTCGCGTTTTTCTAAGGTGGGCAATGACACGGGCGGACACTGAAAAGTTTGAGAAATACTCGTGTAGATGGTTGAGCTGGAGGTGACGGTCCATCTGGACTAAGTGGTTACCGCAATCCATCTTGAGACATGAGGTTGAAATTGCAGTCGTATTGTATCATGTTTATAGAGGAAGAGGTAGACCTAAGAAAAAAAATGGATGGATTGTGTGAACGACGATATGTGTAGGAGGGGAGTGAGCGATGAAATGGTATTTGATAGAGGAGTACGGAAGGAAAAAACATGTTGTGCCAACCCCAGGTGACTGGGAGAAGGGCAGGAGAATCATTCATGTTTAATATTTATTGCTAAGAGGGATGGACGAGCTCACGGCCTACCTAGTGTTAAGCGGTCACCTGAGCCAGTAGGAGTAGCACTGCTTCACGGCAGAAATAGGCAGGGCGGTGGTACCTAAGCGCGCAGGGTCATAAGATACCCACCAAAAGCGAATGTACCAAACTACAAATCGAAACTCATGATTGCCTCGCAGCAGAAATAAGTAGCATAGTAGCAACCACCCGCGTGAGCTCACTGTGAGCACCATCACCATTAATTGGTAGTTGGTGGTAACAGTACGGTATGGTACTCCGAGAACGCTGCCATTCGTTCCCTGGTGATTCTCGTTGGACATTTTTTATGGCAACTACGAGAGGACTTGGGGTGGTGCTACTCTAGATCACCACGCATCCAAAAATTCATTATTGTGACATGTTTATTATTGTTTTATTGTTTACTCAATAAAATAATGAGTTAAATAAATAAATATCAAATGAACTCGTGGATACTATAACTATACTCCAACCACGTTTGCCATGGAACGGTCGTGCTGTACAGATGTTGTGTAAAAGACTGACTTTGAGTCTCGAGACTGGAGACAGTCCGCACATCTTAGCCGAAATAATACGATTCATCATTATTACGCACCACAAGCATCGGTCACCGTCCTCGTCGAGCCCGTCGTTTGCGGCTAAGGGCTCGGCGAGTGAATTAACCCATAGACACAGCCCACTGAGTTTCTCGCTGGATCTTCTCAGTGGGTCGCGTTTCCGATCCGGTGGTAGATTCTGCGAGGCACTGCAATTGCTAGGGCCAGTGTTGGCAACACTCCCGGTTTGAGCCCCGTGCGCTCACCTACACGCCAAGGAGAAGCTGAAATAGCCTCTTAAAGCTATCAGCATAAGTAGGAAAAAAATATATATGCACAAGTAAGTCTGATTCAACTACCCGAGACGAAATGTCTCGAAGAAGCATCGAGCGCCACAACTCTCCATTGCTTAGTCGAAAACTCCCGCAATTTTAAATTTACAATAAACTTAAAACGCCGTTAAGCTCGTTCGAGTTCGCGCTGTTTTATCACTTTGTAAAAGTATATTATAACTCGGAGATCAAGCGGGACTTAGTCTTGGCGGGCTGCAGTTCATCGTACTAGCGCTGTTCAATAAATGCAAATTTAGTGAAATGTCACCGCACAAACAAAGTTGCTATCTCGTCTGAACTGTATTTACTTTGAAGAATTTCGTAACTAAAAATGTATTGACGTTCAAGTCATAGTTTTGCACTGGTGCTGGGCCTCTTGTGAGTTCACGCGGGTAGGTACCACCGCCCTGCTTATTTCCGCCGTGAAGCAGTAATGTGTTTCGGTTTGAAGGGTGGGGCTGCCGTTGTAACTATACTGAGATCTTAGAACTTATATCTCAAGGTGGGTGACGCATTTAAATTGTAGATTTCTATGGGCTCCTCTAACCACTTAACACCAGGAGGATTGTGAGCTCTTCCACAAATCTAAGCAATAAATAAAAAAGTCCCAATAAATATATACTCGAATGACGTCATATGTTAGGCACTGAAAAACGACTCTATATCTCATTTACTTCTGCAATATCCTGTCTATATCACAAGATAAATCAACTGGTGGTAGGACGTCTTGTGAGTCCGCACGGGTAGGTACCACCACTTTACCTATTTCTGCCGTGAAGCAGTAATGCGTTTCAGTTTGAAGGGCGAGGCAGCCATTCTACTGTTAAAAGTGAGGCCTTAGTGGGTGGCGGCATTTGCGTTGTAGATGTCTATCTACCCGTGTGGACTCAAGATGTCCTACCGCCAGTAAGTTAGTAGTACCAGTAAGGTATTAGGTAGTAAGTTATACTTTAAAGACCTGTTTTCAGCTGAGCAGCGGTGCTCACGTTGTGATATCCATGAGTCCCACCAGGTAGCATCAGGACGACCAAAGGGCGTTTACCCTAAGCAATAAAGAGGTTACTGAATCCAAAGACTCCGATTAAGCTTAGGTTGTCTGTGACTGATCTGTAGATTTAAGGCTATTGATTAAATTGATCCATCCGACCGGTTTCGGTCATGGCGACCACTTCGACTCCTATCCGGCGATTAGGCGCTCATGCGCTCGAAGGTATATAGCCTATCTTCGCGGCAAAAATCCTTGCGCATTGAGGGTACGTAATAAAAATATGGTGAAGTTGCTTCTTCACATTATTGCATCTTGGTAATTGCGATGTTCATTATTGATTCTTCCAATAGCCTGGATGGTCTGACTTCATTACCAATAAATACGACCGCTAAGCCGCTTTAGCATATAGTATATAAGCTCATAGCACAACAATATCGCGCACCATACATTGTTATGGACACGTTCACACTGTAATGTACTCTATACTTAGTCTGGCCATAAATACTGTTACAATCAAAAATAAACAAAATATTACATTTGAATTTGGAATCTGTCACTTTTATATGATTGCTCATTGATTTTACTCATTTTGGCGCCAATGAATTGTACAATATTTTGCGGTATTAAAATGGAGTGGGGTAATAAAGAGAACCGAATCGCTGTGATTGCATTACACAAAGTAGGTATGGAGCCAAATGCAATTTTTAAAACTCTGCATACGTTTGGTATTAGTAAAATGTTTGTGTACCGGGCTATAGGTGCAATGAGACCTCCACTGTTTGTGACAGAAGAAGATCTGGCCGTCCACGTAGTGTTCGTACGAAAAAGGTGGTCAAAGCAGTAAGGGAAAGAATTCGAAGAAATGAGATGAGAATTTTTTTACAATTGAGCAACATTTTAACGAACAAAATGACCATATTTATGCTCAAAGCTCTAAGGAAGCTTCCCAATTAGTCGACAGAGTGCAACGTGGGCACTATCCGACTTCAGTGATGGTTTGGTGGGGTATTAGCTATGAAGGAGTGACTGGGCTATACTCTTGTGAAAAAGGTATCAAAACATCGGCACAAGTGTATCAAGATATCATTCTTGAAAAGGTAGTGAAGCCCTTTTACAACACAATGTTCAATAATCAAGAATGATCCTTCCAGCAAGACTAGGCGCCAGGTTATAAAGCTCGGTCTACGCAGTCTTGGTTGGAAACGAACGTTTCGGACTTCATCAGAGCTGAAGACTGGCCGTCGTCTAGTCCCGATCTTAATCCGCTGGATTATGATTTATTGTCAGTTTTAGAGAGTACGGTTTGCTCTAAACGCCATGATAATTTGGAGTCCCTAAAACAATCCGTAAGACTGGCAGTGAAAATTTTTCCCATGGATAGAGTGCGTGCTTCTAATCATAACTGGCCTCAACGTTTAAAGGACTGTATTGCAGCCAATGGAGACCACTTCGAATAAGCTTTTTATACTTTAAATTGTTTTATATTTATATATTAAACTAATACACTGTAAAAGTAATAAATGTTATTTGCAATAGATTTATTTTTATTTTTTATTGTAACAGTATTTATGGCCATACTAAGTATATTATTGGATAAGTATAGGCTGCTATACTATATAGCACTATATATAGTATAGCGTAGTCTGAAAGCAGCTTTAGCAGTTTATTATTACATTTGGTGGTGTTAGGACCTCTTGTGAGTCCGCGCGAGTAGGTACCACCGGCCTGCCTATTTCTGCCGTGAAGTAGTAATGCCTTTCGGTTTGAAGGGCGGGGCAGCCGTTGTAACTATACTGAGACCTTAGAAGTTATATCTCAAGGTGGGTGACGCATTTAAATTGTAGATTTCTATGGGCTCCTGTAACCACTTAACACCAGGAGGGTTGTGAGCTCGTCCACCCATCTAAGCAATAAAAAAAAATTAAACTTTGACAAAACATTTACGTTTTACCTTTATTTAACATGTATGGGTAAGGTTTGATTGATTTCATAAATCTATTTTCAATGTAATTAAGATGGCGGCATTGAAAAGTCAAGAAGTCATGAGCTTTTTGATCGAGTTCGTTAAGCCATTCTCGAATGTACGAGAAAGAGAAGACAAAAGTCACTTAAAAAGTTCAAGAAGGTTCTCTGTTAATAAAAAAGTTTATAAATATTACAAGACAAGTATGAAGGGTCCTTAACAAATAAAATTTCATATCAGATAGTTGCCATGGCAACAGTTGATTTGTTTGTGTTTTCTACCGATACTTCACATAACGAATTTCGATCTCACGAAATTAGAAAATGACGAATTGTCACTATAACTGTTTTAGGCGAGTGTAAAATTGTAAGTACTGGTGTTAAAAAAATCAATATAATTTTTAATATTTCATTCGAAATTATCTATATTTTTTTCATTAATTCCTTTTAAATAATACCGGAAACTTTTTAATCTTCCGAAATCGACCTCAACAAAATCAATATTCGTTGGAATTATTTGTGGAAGTCCAGAGAAGGTTTAAAAGGTTTGATAAATGCTCGAAATTAAATAAAAATAACAATTTTGTTTTTCCTTTGATGTCCCCCGTCGGACGGATTCCTTTTGTTTGTTTTAAGTTTATTTTATACAAAAGTTTAGGTCATTTATTTGTCGATTGAGGCACTACGAATTCTGCCAGGTCAGCTAGTATAATAATAAATTTCCCCTACCAGATTAGTTTCTTCAATCTCAGTGGCATTAATATCAAGCTTTTGTCTAAACATATTTTTACATTTCAGTACAAGCAGAGTCAGTATTCGAACGGAACAGGAAACGGAAACGTTCACAAACTCTACGCTCACGTAGCGCCTCTACGGGTTTTGTAGAGTCGTGTGTGCATTATCTCTACTTTTAACTTTGACGTGTGATAGTTGCTCCAAAAAAGTACGTAGCGCTTTATAATGGAGTGTCGAGACATTGTAAAGTCTTATAAATAAAACAAAGCTGTTATTTTTTGTTATGTATCGAAGTTATTGCAAGTCTTATTCTTATAGTTTTACCTCTCGATGGCAACGTTCCGAAAAGTTGATGACAAAGTTTCTTAAGGTCTTGAAGTTGTCATGGCCTGTGGGATAAGACGCCCGGTGCATTCGTATCTAAGGATGCGACTGTGCTGGTATTTGAATCCCGCAGGCAGGTACAATTTTTTCTCATAAAATACGTACTCAACAAATATGTTAACGAATGATTTCCACGGTGAAGGAATAACATTATGTAAAAAAAATGAAACCCATAAAAATTATAGTTTGCTTAACAACTGGTCATAGGTCGTCTAGTGAGTCCGTGCGGTAAGGTACCACGACCTAGGATGTTTCTGCCGTGAAGCAGTAATGCGTTTCGGTTTGAAGGGTGGGGCAGCCGTTGTGATGAAAACTTCGAAGCTCACGTATCAGGGTTTTTGTGGTGTTGATGTCTATGAGCTCCAGTGACCACTTAAAATTATGTGGGTCGAGAGCTCGTCCACCGATTTTAGAAACAAAAACAAAAAAAAATTAACTATGTCTCCGAATCTTGAGAAACTTTGAAAATACCCAATATACATCTTATGGCTCAGATAACTTAGCGTTGTCACAAATTGTATTCGTATAAATAATGTGCAGCGTGCAACGTAGCAAGTACCAACTGATAACGTCAAACGGTTCGCTGTCTGCATCCGAACTGGATTCTATCTTGTTGTTTCTGATGTCGCCATGTATTTTTATATAAAAATTCGATCTTATAAAATACGTTTTCGTTTAAGACGCTTCGAAATTTATGAGTGCGATACGTTTCAAATTTAAAATTTAAAAAATTTTGATTTGATGTTTTTGCATTCGGTTCTTTTGCTTGTTTGTAAGGGAATGTTTATATTATAGCAACCCTCTTCCAGGCCCAGCTTTGGAGGAGGGTTACTAAAGATAGATGGAAGAAGATGTTAGATGCCTATGCCAAAAGGCACACTGAACTGTATAATAAACATTTTATGTACTTATTGCATAGATGGGTGGACGAGCTCACATCTATAACGTAAATGCCGCGACCCACCTTGAGATATAAGTTCTAAGGTCTCAAATATAATTACAACGGTTGCCTCACACTTCAAACCGAAACGCATTACTACTTCACGGCAGAAATAGGCAGGGTGGTGGTACCTACCCGTACGGACTCACAAGAGGTCCTACCACCACCACTAGAAGCATTCTGTAAAATATACAAAAAATATCAAAGAAGCAAGTCCTAAATGTTCAAGGATAAAGGGCACATTGAATTGAATGGATTGTTTAAAATAAAAGTGACTAGAATTCGATAGACTACAAGCACTACGATAGGCAATTGTTAAAATGGCAAAAGGAGAGAACATAGAGTCATGCAGAATCTATATATTAATACGTGAAGCAAAAACTTTGTATCCCTTTTGACCGGTACCAATACAATCAAAGCAACAAACACCTTTACAATATTATTTAGCGGTAGGCAGCGGCTTGGCCCTGCCCCTGGCATTGCTCTAGTCCATGGGCGACGGTAACCACTCACCATCAGGTGGGCCGTATGCTCGTCTGCCTACAAGGGCAATAAAAAAATTTATCGTACCGCTTATTCATTCATTATTTCATTCGTACGTTTGGTATTAGTAAAATGTTTGTGTACCGGGCTATAGGTGCAATGAGACCTCCACTGTTTGTGACAGAAGAAGATCTGGCCGTCCACGTAGTGTTCGTACGAAAAAGGTGGTCAAAGCAGTAAGGGAAAGAATTCGAAGAAATGAGATGAGAATTTTTTTACAATTGAGCAACATTTTAACGAACAAAATGACCATATTTATGCTCAAAGCTCTAAGGAAGCTTCCCAATTAGTCGACAGAGTGCAACGTGGGCACTATCCGACTTCAGTGATGGTTTGGTGGGGTATTAGCTATGAAGGAGTGACTGGGCTATACTCTTGTGAAAAAGGTATCAAAACATCGGCACAAGTGTATCAAGATATCATTCTTGAAAAGGTAGTGAAGCCCTTTTACAACACAATGTTCAATAATCAAGAATGATCCTTCCAGCAAGACTAGGCGCCAGGTTATAAAGCTCGGTCTACGCAGTCTTGGTTGGAAACGAACGTTTCGGACTTCATCAGAGCTGAAGACTGGCCGTCGTCTAGTCCCGATCTTAATCCGCTGGATTATGATTTATTGTCAGTTTTAGAGAGTACGGTTTGCTCTAAACGCCATGATAATTTGGAGTCCCTAAAACAATCCGTAAGACTGGCAGTGAAAATTTTTCCCATGGATAGAGTGCGTGCTTCTAATCATAACTGGCCTCAACGTTTAAAGGACTGTATTGCAGCCAATGGAGACCACTTCGAATAAGCTTTTTATACTTTAAATTGTTTTATATTTATATATTAAACTAATACACTGTAAAAGTAATAAATGTTATTTGCAATAGATTTATTTTTATTTTTTATTGTAACAGTATTTATGGCCATACTAAGTATATTATTGGATAAGTATAGGCTGCTATACTATATAGCACTATATATAGTATAGCGTAGTCTGAAAGCAGCTTTAGCAGTTTATTATTACATTTGGTGGTGTTAGGACCTCTTGTGAGTCCGCGCGAGTAGGTACCACCGGCCTGCCTATTTCTGCCGTGAAGTAGTAATGCCTTTCGGTTTGAAGGGCGGGGCAGCCGTTGTAACTATACTGAGACCTTAGAAGTTATATCTCAAGGTGGGTGACGCATTTAAATTGTAGATTTCTATGGGCTCCTGTAACCACTTAACACCAGGAGGGTTGTGAGCTCGTCCACCCATCTAAGCAATAAAAAAAAATTAAACTTTGACAAAACATTTACGTTTTACCTTTATTTAACATGTATGGGTAAGGTTTGATTGATTTCATAAATCTATTTTCAATGTAATTAAGATGGCGGCATTGAAAAGTCAAGAAGTCATGAGCTTTTTGATCGAGTTCGTTAAGCCATTCTCGAATGTACGAGAAAGAGAAGACAAAAGTCACTTAAAAAGTTCAAGAAGGTTCTCTGTTAATAAAAAAGTTTATAAATATTACAAGACAAGTATGAAGGGTCCTTAACAAATAAAATTTCATATCAGATAGTTGCCATGGCAACAGTTGATTTGTTTGTGTTTTCTACCGATACTTCACATAACGAATTTCGATCTCACGAAATTAGAAAATGACGAATTGTCACTATAACTGTTTTAGGCGAGTGTAAAATTGTAAGTACTGGTGTTAAAAAAATCAATATAATTTTTAATATTTCATTCGAAATTATCTATATTTTTTTCATTAATTCCTTTTAAATAATACCGGAAACTTTTTAATCTTCCGAAATCGACCTCAACAAAATCAATATTCGTTGGAATTATTTGTGGAAGTCCAGAGAAGGTTTAAAAGGTTTGATAAATGCTCGAAATTAAATAAAAATAACAATTTTGTTTTTCCTTTGATGTCCCCCGTCGGACGGATTCCTTTTGTTTGTTTTAAGTTTATTTTATACAAAAGTTTAGGTCATTTATTTGTCGATTGAGGCACTACGAATTCTGCCAGGTCAGCTAGTATAATAATAAATTTCCCCTACCAGATTAGTTTCTTCAATCTCAGTGGCATTAATATCAAGCTTTTGTCTAAACATATTTTTACATTTCAGTACAAGCAGAGTCAGTATTCGAACGGAACAGGAAACGGAAACGTTCACAAACTCTACGCTCACGTAGCGCCTCTACGGGTTTTGTAGAGTCGTGTGTGCATTATCTCTACTTTTAACTTTGACGTGTGATAGTTGCTCCAAAAAAGTACGTAGCGCTTTATAATGGAGTGTCGAGACATTGTAAAGTCTTATAAATAAAACAAAGCTGTTATTTTTTGTTATGTATCGAAGTTATTGCAAGTCTTATTCTTATAGTTTTACCTCTCGATGGCAACGTTCCGAAAAGTTGATGACAAAGTTTCTTAAGGTCTTGAAGTTGTCATGGCCTGTGGGATAAGACGCCCGGTGCATTCGTATCTAAGGATGCGACTGTGCTGGTATTTGAATCCCGCAGGCAGGTACAATTTTTTCTCATAAAATACGTACTCAACAAATATGTTAACGAATGATTTCCACGGTGAAGGAATAACATTATGTAAAAAAAATGAAACCCATAAAAATTATAGTTTGCTTAACAACTGGTCATAGGTCGTCTAGTGAGTCCGTGCGGTAAGGTACCACGACCTAGGATGTTTCTGCCGTGAAGCAGTAATGCGTTTCGGTTTGAAGGGTGGGGCAGCCGTTGTGATGAAAACTTCGAAGCTCACGTATCAGGGTTTTTGTGGTGTTGATGTCTATGAGCTCCAGTGACCACTTAAAATTATGTGGGTCGAGAGCTCGTCCACCGATTTTAGAAACAAAAACAAAAAAAAATTAACTATGTCTCCGAATCTTGAGAAACTTTGAAAATACCCAATATACATCTTATGGCTCAGATAACTTAGCGTTGTCACAAATTGTATTCGTATAAATAATGTGCAGCGTGCAACGTAGCAAGTACCAACTGATAACGTCAAACGGTTCGCTGTCTGCATCCGAACTGGATTCTATCTTGTTGTTTCTGATGTCGCCATGTATTTTTATATAAAAATTCGATCTTATAAAATACGTTTTCGTTTAAGACGCTTCGAAATTTATGAGTGCGATACGTTTCAAATTTAAAATTTAAAAAATTTTGATTTGATGTTTTTGCATTCGGTTCTTTTGCTTGTTTGTAAGGGAATGTTTATATTATAGCAACCCTCTTCCAGGCCCAGCTTTGGAGGAGGGTTACTAAAGATAGATGGAAGAAGATGTTAGATGCCTATGCCAAAAGGCACACTGAACTGTATAATAAACATTTTATGTACTTATTGCATAGATGGGTGGACGAGCTCACATCTATAACGTAAATGCCGCGACCCACCTTGAGATATAAGTTCTAAGGTCTCAAATATAATTACAACGGTTGCCTCACACTTCAAACCGAAACGCATTACTACTTCACGGCAGAAATAGGCAGGGTGGTGGTACCTACCCGTACGGACTCACAAGAGGTCCTACCACCACCACTAGAAGCATTCTGTAAAATATACAAAAAATATCAAAGAAGCAAGTCCTAAATGTTCAAGGATAAAGGGCACATTGAATTGAATGGATTGTTTAAAATAAAAGTGACTAGAATTCGATAGACTACAAGCACTACGATAGGCAATTGTTAAAATGGCAAAAGGAGAGAACATAGAGTCATGCAGAATCTATATATTAATACGTGAAGCAAAAACTTTGTATCCCTTTTTACGAAAATTGCGTGGACGGAGGAGTATGAAATTTTCGACACTTATAGAGAATATAGAGAAGAAGTGCACAATGCTAATATTTTTTTTAAATAATGCATAAAAGATACATTAAATCAATAAAGAAAACATTACACACACTGCATACCATGTATTTGACGCACACACGCATGCATACTATTTATTGTCAAACTTTTGTTCTTGACGTCTGTGGTCAAATTGAGAATAGATTAAATATTGTTTGTCTTTATTAATATATTTTTATAGTGTAGCTTTGACGAAATTTGTGATTATAGAAGTATAAAATACAATCATAATAGTGTACAAACTTACAATTCCAATTAATTATTATAGTCGAATTTCGACTACTGCGGGACCTCTAGTTCTTCTAGATGGTCCCGGAGATTTTTGGGTTAGATCTGTGAGCGTTGTTAATTGTGTAATTGTGCATCGTGCGGAATTGCAGTGTTACTAGTTAAGATGTAAATTAGGGACTGTGATATTATATGCATATGAAATTGGTAAGATCATTGACACTGTGGATGGATCTTTGAAATATAGTTTTATAATGTTGCATTATACAATGTCTATAGACACAAAAAAAAACTGAAAATTGTTTGTATGAGTCGGGTACAATTATTAATGAGTTTTAGACTGGTTAATTTTTACCATCGCACCGCTCGCCACCGGAGTAGAGTTCATCCATACTACCTGGAGCCACTGCGTTCATCGATAGTGCGTTTCCAAAGGTCTTTTTTGCCACGTACCATCCGGCTATGGAATGAGCTCCCCTCCACGGTGTTTCCCGAGCGCTATGACATGTCCTTCTTCAAACGAGGCTTGTGGATAGTATTAAACGGTAGGCAGCTGCTTGGCTCTGCCCCTGGCATTGCTGAAGTCCATGGGCGACGGTAACCACTCACCATCAGGTAGGCCGTATGCTCGTCTGACTACAAGGGCAATAAAAAAAAATTCTTACCGAAAAATCTCTAATTACAACACTGTGGCTAGTTTTAGTATCAAAGTTTGAGATCAGAACACAAGGTCGATGTATCATACCCTCAACCGAAGCATCGTACCATTTACGGCTGTAATAAACCATAAATTACATAGTATTGTTTAGGTAATTCATACATGGCGGTCCCATGGGATGTTTCTTGTTTAGTTGTTGAATTATAATTACTACGTGTGCCGTAATATAACCTTAATAAACGTAATAAAATACACCCGACATTTTCTCAAAATGGCCGTTCGTTCTTTAGTCTCTGGCCAGTTGTCTGATAAATTATCTATTCTAATATTATAAAGCTGAAGAGTTTGTTTGTTTGAACGCGCTAATCTCAGGAACTACTGGTCCGATTTGAAAAATTATTTCAGTGTTAGATAGCTCATTTACTAAGGAAGGCTATAAGGCTATATAGCATCATGGTAAGGCCAATACAAGTGGAGTACCAATAAAGAATGTTTCAAAATAGGGGCTTAAATAGCTCCTTAACATTCTATAATTCAACAATATTTTCACTTTCTACGTAAATGAAGTGGGGGTACAATTTAGCGTTATGCCAAAGTAACTATTCCACCATTCCTATAAATTAAATTCTGTTTTAAGTAAATATTTTAAACTATGTTTCATACTAATTGCTTGCCTTTGAAAGAAGAAATGGTATTGTTAAAAATTCTCACGAAAATCTGCCTACGTGCGTATTCGTAGCTACGGATATAAATTGTATTTCGATCACCGACCGGTACCAATACAATCAAAGCAACAAACACCTTTACAATATTATTTAGCGGTAGGCAGCGGCTTGGCCCTGCCCCTGGCATTGCTCTAGTCCATGGGCGACGGTAACCACTCACCATCAGGTGGGCCGTATGCTCGTCTGCCTACAAGGGCAATAAAAAAATTTATCGTACCGCTTATTCAATTCTTTATTTCGCATTGGATTCACAATAGGAAGAGATTTCGTTATGCTCCTGGCGTTACTAAGGTCCACGAGCGCCCGTCCGCTTACATGGGCCAAAAGCTCATTTGCCTACAAACGCAATAAAAAAGAATTAAATTTTATTAGGGAAGTTATTTATTAAAAATACAATACGCATTAAAATTATAATTTTAGAATTGAATTAAAATTACTTGCACAGAACATCGAGACAAAAGGCGTGGGAGCCATATGGCTTTGATGTTGTTTGCACAAACATATAATACTTAGTTAATTCATTTAACATTTTCTGACGTTTCCAATACTTATCGTCGCAAAAACTGTAAAGGCGATTTGTATAATAATAACCATTATCTAAAACCTCAGGAAATAAAATTATTACTAAGTAGATAAATTGAGCGGACTGATATTCCACTTGGTCATCTGGGCGGACATCCAGAACCCATGCTTATAGAGAGTCTAGAGCGGTAGGTAGGTTGGATGGGCCTCTGGCAATGCTTATGTCTATGAGCGGGGGTAACCCCTCACCATCAGTTGGGCCGTATGCCCGTCTGCCTACAAGAGCAATAAGGAAAAACACAAAGTATAATCCACCGCCCTCCTGGAGTTAAACCAGTAGGCAGCGGCTTGACTCTGCCCCTGGCATTGCTGAAGTCCATGGGCGACATTAACCACTCACCATCAGGTGGGCCGTATGCTCGTCTGCCTACAAAGGCAATACAAAAAAAAAGTTGAATAATATGGTTTATCTATAGCAGAAGTGGACCTCGACGAAGCTAACACACATCACATCAGATTTGATAGCCCGTTCAATTTTAATTCCAATTCTGAATAACACTAAACAAATATTCAACACCTTGCCCCAATTTTATTGAGTCGTACGCTTTTAATATGTTTTGCCTAAATCCAAACAGATTCACGCATAAGTCGAGTAGTGAAGACTATTAAGCTGCGACGTATGTGGCAAGCGGGAAAGCCTCTCGGGAAATTCGATTCGTTTCACCGCTTCACGTATAAATATTTACGTCAGATATAACGCTGTAAGCTTCGCTGCTTAGATGGATATTTCACTGAAGATATTCGAGGGCGCTACGTTGTCAGCCAACCGCAAAAGTGACACGTATTATGCAAGCCCCTCGTTCGTCCTGGTAATTTTTTGCGTTGAACCAATTAGGTCAAATTCAAATTTACTGGTGGTAGGACCTTTTGTGAGTGCGCACGGGTAGATACCACCACCCCGCCTATTTCTTTCGTGAAGCAGCAATGGGTTTCGGTTTGAAGGGTGGGGCAGCCGTTGTAACTATACTGAGACCCTTAGACCTTATATTTCAAGGTGAGTGGCGCATTTACGTCGTAAATGTATATGGGCCCCAGTAACCATTTAACACCAGGTCGGCTGTGAGCTCGTCCAACCATCTAAGCAATAAAAAAAAGATAAATAATGATATTTTGGAAATCCCTAATAAGGTAGATTAAATTAGTTATGTGTATGGTTGTAATAGTTGCAGGCTGTGGAAACGCCGGAAACGTTATTGTGGCGAACCTGGGTGGGCCTATGTCCAGCAAAATTCTGTGGGCTAAAAAAAAAGGTTGAATGAATGAAAATTTTTGTTATTTTCAAAACAAGAAGCACGGAATTTAATTAACCTGCTTCTCATTACAAATAAAATTAAATGGCTATGGTAAAAATCGGTATTTCTCTAAATTATTTTTCTAAAAGATAAAATTCCTAATTTTTAAGGAAAAAAAATGTAAAAATTAATCTTCAAATGTCATAATTAAGTATACCATGTTATAGATTGTGGATAAATGTTTATTAGGTAATCTACCTTCAGCACAATAACTTGATTACCCGCGTGAAACCGAAGAGGGTCGCTGGTATCTATTTATAAATAGGCAAAGATAAAAGACTTAAATACTATTTTCTCCTCTTCCTTGAATCGATTTTTTTTAATTAGTTTGGTAGCTATGAAAGAGTGTTTTTGTTATCATCAAACATTTTTTAGGAAACAGTTCGATTTAAATCTTTATATGTCAGTTGTTATGGTCGAATTTCGATCAGTAGACGAATTCTAGTTTTGTTCAATTCTAGTTCATAAAAAACTAAGCCTCGAAATTTTAATCAACATGAATTTTAAGGAAGTTAACACAATATTTAAATTTAGATAAATAAAGTCTTCTTTGTCGTGTGTGCTCACCACCGTTGTAAATTGTAAATAAAAATAATTAAGTTTAATTTATTGTAAAATACTTTGAATCAAATTCATATAATCCGACGATTTTAGTGTTTTTTTTTATTGCACTTGTAGGCAGTTGAGCATTCGGCCCACCTGATGGTGAATGGTTACCGTCGCTTATGGACATCAGCAATGCCAATGCGTTAAGCTTAGCGTCTTGTAATGCAGTTTTTATATTTTTTTATTGCATAGTTGGGTGGACGAGCTCACATCTCACCTGGTGTTAAGCGGTTACTGGAGCCCATAGACATCTACAACTTAAATGCCGCTACCCACCTTGAGATATTAGTTCTAAGGTCTCGATATAGCTGCAACGGCTGTCCAATCCTTCAAACTTCAAACGCATTAGTACTTCACGGCTGAAATATACAGGTGGTGATACCTACCCGTGCGGACTCACAAGAGGTCCTGCCACCAGTAATGTAATCATAAGTATATTTGATATACAAGCAGAGGTCGAATAGAGGTTTGGAATAGTTCAGGTGGAAGCATTTGTAGGTAGATTAGGAGCGGTCGCGTAGCCGTTCAGATATTTGGAAATCGCTTCGTGATCTGAATACTAAAACGTGTTTGGGTTTTTAAATTGACATTGTTTATATGACCAGCTTCTTCGGATAACCGAGTGGATCTGTGCTATGAAGGTTTTTTCATTTCTCTAAATCGAATTAATAAACTTAAAGAATAATCTTGTTAAATAGAAATACGTGGAGTCCCCAAACGCAAAGGCAGCCCGGGTGACCACACGTTCTACCCGAGAATCCGGGACACACTAAAATTCGGAATTCCGTGGAATCCGAGCAATTTCGGCTCACGACGCGGCGTAGTATCGCTCCGGAGTTTTATTGCTTTCGGATCGAGCTTCGCCGACAAAGGAAAGTGTAGCTTTGAACTACAAACGCCTGTTCCGTAGTTTCCAAACATCGAAGATTCTTGTAATGCTAGGAAAAGACACGGGATCGCGATTTGTTTTTGTTTGGACGATGCATGTGCTCGTTGTTACGGTCTTAATAAAGTACATTTATTTATTTATTTAATACACGTATGGTATTTATATATTGAATAATTTATACGTTTGAAGTAATTAGGCTTGATTTAAATCTTTTATACATATAAATTTAATACATATAAATAAAATTGGAGTGTCTGTTTATAATATTGAAATAATCGCTTGTTACTAATAATATGCATATGAATATACGGTACATACACCAAAATAACATTTTTTTATAATTTTTGTCTGTCTGTCTGTTTGTTCCGGCTAATCTCTGGAACGGCTGGACCGATTTTGATGAGATTTTCACTAATAGGTAGCTGATGATATAAGGAGTATACTACCCTGCCTATTTTTGCCGTGGAGCAGTAATGCGTTTCGGTTTGAAGGATGGGGCAGCCGTTGTAGCTGTACTGGGAATTTAGAACTCATATCTCAAGGTGGGTGGCGGCATTTACGTTGTAGATGTCTATGTGTTCCGGTAAAAACTTAGCACTAGATGGACGGTGAGTTAAAAAAAATATATTTCATTTTATTTTTATTCAATAATGATTTGTTTTTATTAAGATGTTTTTGACTATTGAAATGTAGTTTTGTGTCTATAATTCTTGAGTTGACAATTGTCACGTACTTTTTGTAAATTCGTCGATGTTTTGCATTGATGATCACTTTGTAAAACTAAATAAATAACCTCTTAACATTATGTGGGCCATTGGCTCGTTCATCCATAGAAAAAGTCGGTATCCTGTTTGTTATCTTGTATTTGTAAAACGATATATTTTCACTCACCTAACAATACGAAAATATAACAAAACCAAATAAGGAAACACATCAATTTAAGTGAATATCAATCTTAATGTGTCAGTGATTAGGGTAATATTTCTAGCACAACTGAATACTACATATTTAATTATAGATTAAACGTTTTTCTTTGGTAGGCGCGTCACTTGCGAAGGTCGTATGTACGGATTTAGAAATTTTTAATACTTCCCTTTTTGATTCTAATTTCAGTAGAAACCTTAATTGTTTTTCGGAGCTATTGGTTGAGATTAACTTGATCTATACTGTTATAAATCTGGTCGCTTCAAAATCGTCGTTATGTCATGATTTTTAATTTCTATCTCATATATCCAGATAGAAGAAGGTCCTTTTGTATCAGGCGGGTGAGAGTTGCACTAATAACGAATAGATTAGAGGATCTTTATGACACGTCCTTACAAATCCCTCATATCCAATAGCCTTTGCCTTAGACGCCTTCAGCTCTAACATTGGGAGCAGGCTTAGGGACCCCGGTAACCGTACTCGTCGAACTCGACAAAGAGTTCGACGTGCAACCTAACCCATGCATCAGCTCGCTGAGTTTCTCGCCGAATCTTGTCAACGGGTCGCGATTCCGATCCGGTAGTAGATTTATTTGCGAAGCAGTTGCTCTTGAGTTGGTAGGTTTTTTTTCGGAAGCGATCGCGCAGCAGCTGTTTGCAAATCCCACCCCTCTTGGCTGAGCCTTTGCTCGCCCACCTGTCTTGGTGAAATTGGAAAGACCTCCGAGCCAAGAGTAATCCTGCAATCCTAAAACAAAATAATCTTTATGATACTTACTAGTCTATTTGTCTCTTTAGTAGAAGACACGAGTATACTTCAAGCTATTGTTACAACTTCGCCCAATTTGCAGTGAACAATTTATCTAAGGAAATACATACGTGCCTAGTACATGTATGCGAACGACTTCCATGACGAAGGAACAAAATCGCGTGACAAAAATCAAGCCCACAAATTTTATAAATTAAACTTTTAGTGACATGGCGTAATTCTTATTTTCGGTAATAATGAAAGAACATATTGGATGCTTTTATAGTTAAGGTTAAAGGGAACTTCATTCTCTTATTTAAGAGACTTAGTTCTCTTTTTTGGGAAGCTTAAGTTAAGAGAAACACGGATCGTTTGGAGCATCTGGGCCTACGCAGCGACTTTGGTTCTCCCTTTGCTTTATACCAATATGTTCCACGGTGAATCTTTTAAATACTTAGTTGAGATGATCCCATTATCTTGATTTTAATCTCGCACTGCCCACTATCTCTGCCCACTATCTGAGCAGAGTTCATCCATACTACCTAAAACGACTGCATCCACAGTGCGTTTCCAGAGATTTTTTTCCTGTACCATTCGACTTTGGAATGTACTTTCCTCCTCGGTGTTTCTTGGCCACCTATGACATAACCTTAACGGCTCGAGTGTACTCCTGGCATTGCTCACGTGCATAGGCAACGGTAATAATTAACCATCTTTTTTTTTCCTAGTTAGCTGATAGCCTTGAGAGGCTATATCAGCGTAACCTTAACTAGTAGGTGAACTCATGGGGCTCAAACCTGATGACGTAGCTGACACGAACCCTAGCAAGAGCCGTGCTTCGCAGAATCTACCACCGGATCGGAAACGCGACCCACTGAGAAAATCCGGCGAGAAACTCAGTGGGCTGTGTCTGAGGGTTTAACCATCAGATGGATCTTATGCTTATATGCCTTTTTTTCGGGCATGAAGCCGAAACTAATAAAGGTGTCCGGGCCTAGAGGGCACGCGGAGCGAGTGAGACTTGACGGTCTGCAAATGTTGGGTGCAGACCGCGGGCCCGGGGATGTGTTTATAGCCCATGAAAAGACTCCCTTTAGGCTTTTTGACCTGACGTCCCATCTCCACATAGGGGGAAAAATTCGGGCAAAGTAGGGGGTTCCCCCGGTCAACACTATAATGACCGATGGGTGGTCGAGGCGATAATCAATGACTCCATGTCAGTCATCAAGGCTCGTCAAGACCGTGCCGCCCGGAATACCCCACTGAATCCGAACCGGCTTGCCAGGTCGGAACGCGATATACTATGCTTATCTTCTTAAGGCGTGAGACAGGGAAATTTTATTTTTATAAAACTGTTCTGGATGTTTTTAAAATGGTTCTGGCATCAACATCAACGGCAATTCCTCTTCCGTTTCCGTAGATATCATGATTATGGCTGAGACCTTGGAGGACCACAGTACAATGCTCAACGACCTCATTAGACCTTCTGTTCGAGTGGGCCTTAGTATGAACGTGTACAAAACAAGAATTGTCTGCTTACAAGGGCAATAAAAAATGAAACTTAACAAAGAATCCGTAGATTGGTCAGTCATAGGAAAGAATCGAGTTCGTATATGTGTGGACCCTTCTTCTATTCTTGGCACTGAGCCTGACACTGGCTAATTCAAACAAAATTTATTACTGTCATTACTTTTCCCGGCTCCGTCGCGTTGTCTGCCGGAGCCGGTCGGTTCCTCATGGGATGTACTTGAAGTCTTGAATGTGTTTTGCATTTTAATATTTAAATTGCTCTCAAAAATGTTGCGTCGGTAATGTTGGTTACAGTTAGATTGTCGGGACAATCAGCAACCCGACAACAGAGCCTTTTTTTATTGCTCGTGTAGGCAGACGGGCATACGGTCCACCTGATGGTGCGTGGTTACCGTCACCCGCGGACGTCAGCAAGCCCAGGGGCACATCAAGACAACCTATTGTTGTCATTAATTTTAACTTTATCTTCTATCTTCTTCTTTTATATATAAAAAAATGAATTGCTGTTCGTTAGTCTCGCTAAAACTCGAGAATGGCTGAACCGATTCGGCTAATTTTGGTCTTGAATTATTCGTGGAAGTGAATTAAATAAAAACAAACAAATTTTGTTTTTCCTTTGATGTGTCCCCCATCGGACGGATTCCTTTTGTCTTTTATTTATCGATTGAGGCACTACGAAGTCTGCTGGGTCAGCTAGTCTATACTAATATTATAAAGAGGAAAGATTTGTTTGTTTGTTTGTTTCGAATAGGCTCCGAAACTACTGGACCGATTTGAAAAATTATTTTTCCATTAGAAGCCGACATTGTCCCTGATGAACATAGGCTACTTTTTTTTATTTTTTATTTTTTTTTTATTTCATGTGGGTTTTAATGTTTCCGAAGCGAAGCGAGGGCGGGTCGCTAGTTTATCAATAAAAATGTTCAGCAAAGAGACGAAGATACGACTTGGAAGCTAAACGCGATTAGATCAGGAATACATACAGTTGTATTACATATTATAATCTATACATACATATAAATAAAATGGGAGTGTCTGTTTGTAATATTGAAATAACCGCTTTTTACTACATGCATATGAATATATATACGGTACAACAAAATAACATTTTTTACAATTTTTCTCTGTCTGTCTGTCTGTTTGTTCCGGCTAATCTCGGTGACGTGACGGTGAACATGGACGGTGACAACTAACCATCGGAGCCGTATGCTCGTCTCGACAAATGCCCTGATAAACATAAAAACCCAAACAAATCTCGCCCAATGAAACTCAACCAAGCTTGGAGCATTAAAAAAATAAACTCTTAATATGTAAGACATAAATACAAACAATAGACAATTTCATTACAATACCCTTATACAGCAGACTGAGCATCTAGGATTCTACAAATAGCTCTCATTCAAGAGTATGACGCATTGTCGGCGTCATGCAATTTAGGGGGAAAAGAATCTTGACGTATATAGCTATAATTGTGACCATTCTTTGACCGCAGGAATCTAAATACACTGACAAAATTCAGATATTCATAAAACAATTTTTTTTATTGCTTAGTTGGATGGACGAGCTCACGGCCCAACTGATGTTAAGTCGTTACCGGAGCCCATAGACATCTACAACGTAAATGCCGTTTGCTACCTTGAGATATGAGTTCTAAAATCCCAGTATAGTTACAACAGATGCCCCACCCTTCAAACCGACGCATTACTGCTTAACGGCAGAAATAGGCAGGGTGGTGGTACCTACCCGTGCCGACTCACAAGACGTCCAACCACCTGTAATTACGCAATTATTCGTGTAACGCGTATTCATTAATGACTTCCACGAAATAATAACAATATCATCGTGTTATAAATAAAATTGGTTATTTTTTACCCGTAATTGCTTGTGTATATTCGCTTCGTGGTCATGGAAGCTCAGGAAAGAATGCTGTTATTACCATGCAGTCATGAAATAGGAGTGTTGACACCGCCCAATACGAGCTTAAAATTAACTATAACACCAGTAATTATGAAAATTACTATATTTACTTAAGCCATCTTACGGATAGCAATAAAAATATATATTTTATATATATATTTTTTATTGTACTTGTAGGCAGACGAGCATACGGCCCACCTGATGGTGAGTGGTTACCGTCGCCCATGGAATTCAGCAATGTCAGGAGCAGAACCAAGCCGCTGCCTACCTTGCATGGCGTGCTTTAACCTAGCTGGCCTGCACTCAATGATATGTCACGAGTTAATGCGGAAGAGGACTCCCTTCCTTCTTCATGAGCGCCATGTTCAGTATCAGAGTGAACTATGAGGGATTGAGTTGACGATAGAAAGGAGAGTGGAGATTAGACAATATATATATAATCAGGTCGTAGGTTTAATTGTCATAATGGTTTAAGGCTTTTCAAAAGTTTATCGTTCGAATCTAAACGCAACTGCTTTATGGTCTAAATAAGAACTGGCATCTAACGAGATAAGTAAATATGTCCTCAGAGAAAGAAGTACTTACGCAGATTTGTAAATTTTTGTCGATTTTTATAGCATTCTTTGTGTCTTTGGAATTGGAGAACGGCGTAGTTATCCCTTGATACGGTTAAACCAAACGCATTACTGCATGCACGAACGCTTCCGGTCATTGAACCCGAGTTTTGTACACGATACATTGCGGATTCGGGGAATGTAAAATTATTAAAACGATAGGTATTATATATGCTTGGCTTTGTCCAACGAATGTTGGTGTTTCAATTTCGTGGACGCTTCGCATGATATTTTCAGTACGTTTGTATAAAATACGACTTGCGTCCCAGGTCACGTTCACAAAGCGGTGCCGCAAAAATACGAACCCCACCAACGTACAATTTCATTTGACCCATGAAAATATGATTTTAATTCAACTAAATAAAATAATAAAGTTGAACAAAAATGAGAGATCGTATTTGGAGCCGTTACAAGTTCTTGTATTATATATGTTGTGGGTTTTGTTTAGTTTATAAATTAACTAGCGACCCGCCCTCGCTTCGCTTCGGAAACTGTAATTTATTATTGATTTCTCCACTATTTAATGGATGTTATTATACATATAAACCTTCCTCTTCAATCTTTCTATAAAAAACTTTATTTTATTCACAATGATTTTTATATAATATAATTATAATAGTAATATATAAAGAAACCTCTATTTGTATGAATAACAATAACCGTCATCACGTAGACTATACAATAAACACTATAGCCATCATACATAAATAACTATATGACTATACATAAATAATAAAAATCTTACGTTACGGACGTTTTTTCCCGGTTAGGGTACCCCTCCGCATCGTCCTATAAGGAACTTCGTTCCAAAAAACATACCGTCGAATTGAGAACCTCCTCCTTTTTTGAAGTCGGTTAAAAAGAGGCCAGAAAGCGGGCGAAAAAATTATCTTAAACCTCAATTAAAAAAACTCGCTAGCGCCGCTCAGACCTCCACCGGCAACGATAAAATACACAACAATTTTCCGTGAATGTTGTTCGAAGCATGTATTAGACCAGAATGGGCCATTACGAGACAACGATCTCCTTAACCACATCTCCTTGTAACTTGATAGTTTCGTATGTCCAAACTTTAATATAATTTCGTTTGTTCGTAACATTAGCAGACTTTAGTCTTGAGCTCAATGTTTTTAATATGTAAATTTTAGATTGGGTATACGAACAGCATTGCACTGTCTCGCTCCTCACACCTTTCAAGTTGGAGGCATACAGTGAATATATTCAAACACGAAAAGTAAGTGGACGAGCTCACAGCCCACCTGGTGTTAAGTGGCTACTGGAGCCCATAGACATCTACAAAGTAAGTGCACCACCCACCTTGAGATATGATTACTGAGGTCTCAGTATAGTTACAACGGCTGCCCCACCCTTCAAATCGAAACGCATTATTGCTTCACGGCAGAATTAGGCAGGGTAGTGGTACTTACCCGTGCGGACTCACAAGAGGTCCTACCACCAGTAATTACGCAAATTACAATTTTGCGGGTTTGATTTTTATTACACGAAGTTATTCCTTCACCGTGGAAGTCAATCGTGAACGTTTGTTAAGTACGTATTTCATTTGAAAAATTGGTACCCGCCTGCGGGATTCGAACACCGGTGCATCGCTAGATACGAATGCACCGGACGTCTTATCCTTTAGGCCACGACGACTACACTAGGTAGTAATAACAAAATTTGCACGATAAAATCTACTACCAAACTGGCTCAAGGGTACGATGTATCACGATTGTCATCAGAACTACACAATTATCAAGTTCCGAAACGATATAATGACTAAAAGTGACAGGAGAATTGTAATAAAATATTTGATTACATACACAAACAAGCATTCTACATGTACATTCTGTTCTAAAGTCTACGGACTGAATAGCTGTTATCAAAAAATCCTTTGATAACGAAACATTTACCTTATCAATGCCAAGAAAATAATTTATTAAATTATTTTTATCTGGCTCACAAGAGCGATAGTAATGTTAGGTACATTACTATCGCAGTTTTTTCGGTGTGCCCATATGTACTCGGCGTTTGAAATTAATGTTTTGGTGTTAACGTGGTTCAACTCTATTTATCTTCCTGTTTAAGATTTTATAAATGAATTAAGTAATTAGTCAATATAAGAACTGTAGTAGCATTTGGAACCTAGAAGTTGTAGGATGATTTTTAAAATCGAAAGTACGCTGTTGATTTGTAACGTGCTTAATCAAGTCTATTGTTATTGAACGTGCGAAATTTACTGTAATATAAACAGTGGTTAAGTAGTGCAAAGTGTGCCTTCCGAAAACCGGGTCAGGGGTTTGGAATCTGTCGGGTAATCCACGCAGGTAACGTCATGTTTGTTTACAATAGCTCATTATTGACACTGTTGTCTAGTTTTGACAGTTCCGCGCTTGACATGTCAGTTAGCACGTGTAAGATAACGACAGAAGTTTAACGATAATGTTATCAAAATTTATTAGCTGACGCTATGAGATTTTATTTTTTTTGTTTACACAATACATGCGTCTTTCACGTAACTCGATTCATTAATTACGTTAATGACATGTTAATACTATGCCAACCGTAGACACTCACGAGCAGACTACCAAGTGAATTACACTGTTTATCTTGAGACACGAGGTAAGTGTCACAATTATATTGTACTAGAGGTCCCGCAGTAGCCGAAATTCGACTATAATTAATTGGAATTGTAAGTTTGTACACTATTATGATTGTATTTTATACTTCTTTAATCACAAATTTCGCCAAGGCTACACTATAAAAAATATTAACAAAGACAAACAATATTTAATCTATTCTCAATTTGACAACAGACGTCAAGAACAAAAGTTTGACAATAAATAGTATGCATGCGTGTGTGCGTCAAATACATGGTATGTAGTGTGTGTAATGTTTTCTTTATTGATTTAATGTATCTTTTATACATTATTTTAAAAAAATATTAGCATTGTGCACTTCTTCTCTGTATTCTCTATAAGTGTGGAAAATTTCATACTCCTCCGTCCGCGAAATTTTCGTAAAAAGGGATACAAAGTTTTTGCTTCACGTATTATTATATTGTATAACGAATGTCCTACCTTTCAAAGTAAAACTATTGACAGCTTCGCGACATGAACAATTAATCAAACTAGTGGTCCCGCAGTAGTCGAAATTCAACTATAATTATGTAATTGAAATTATAAGTTTTTTTTATTGCTTAGATGGGTGGATGAGCTCACAGCCCACCTGTTGTTATGTGGTTACTGGAGCCCATATATATCTACAGCATAAATACGCCACCCACCTTGAGATATAAGTTCTAAGATCTCAGTATAGTGACAACGGCTGCCCCGCCCTTCAAACCGAAACGTATTACTGCTTCACGGCAAAAATAGGCAGGGTGGTGGTACCGACCCGTGCGAAGTCACAAGAGGTCCTACCACCAGTAACTTTTTAAAAGAATTTGATTTACATTAAATTACTGCACTGATTGATTCCCGAATTCCCAGTTGGAGGACTGTGTTGCGTGCGGTCTGAATATTGACTATCTTTTTTATTTGAAAAATATAATGAACTCAGTAAAAATGCTGAAACTGCAAGACATCAAATAGGTATCATGAAATCACGATCGCGAATAAAACAAAACCTCGTTTTGCTCAATGCACCATAAATACATATAAATAAGGGTCATAACAGAACGATGTTCTTTGATCGTTGAAGTTGTTTCTTAGAATTCTAATATGCACTTGCCTTCGAAATTAGAATCCCGACATTTTGCCATCACTGGATACTGGTGCACAGGAGGTTTAAGCCACTTGATCTGATATACTTCAAAATTAAATATAAGTACGTACTGTTATTCGCGTACTTCACTACATAGTACAAAACAAAGTCGCTTTCTCTGTCCCTATATCCCTATGTATGCTTAAATCTTTAAAACTACGCAACGGATTTTGATGCGGTTTTTTTAAATAGATAGAGTGATTGTAGAGGAAGGTTTATATGTATAATAACATCCGTTAAATAGTGGAGAAATCAATAATAAATTACACGAAGCGAAGCGAGGGCGGGTCGCTAGTATATAGGTAATATAGAATATACTCATATACCTAACAAACACTCATTCTTCTTCCCGAAAGCTGTGGTTTTTTAAGTGAAAACTTCTTTAGAATCGTTGTGATTTCAAACCGGATGCAACGGAAAAAACGACAGGTAAGAGACACAAATACAAAGAATGAGACAGAAATATACATACTATATAATACAGCGCCATCTGTGACATTTTTTAATACTAACGTGTGTATGAAAGCTCTTGTAGTGAATTTTAATTTAGGATTATACGCGAAATTAAAATATCAATTCACAGAGGGCGCTACCTTACAATTATTTACTAATGAAATTTTTTTACATATACTAAGACGTTTAGGATAATTGTATTTTAATTTTGGAAGGTTTCACTTCTACCACGTGTGAATTGCACACATTTTGTTTTTTTTTTTTTTAAGATTTTACATATTTACAGTAATCTGTTTGTGTACGGATCCAGAAATATTTGGGAAGTGGTTTTTAGTTCAATTGACGTATATCGGAACTCTAAAATTTTATCTTCGACTGTCTGAACGCACCAGCTATTATACTCGTTTGAAATTTGGATAGTATTCAACGAACTGCTAAATAATACTGGGTATAGAAAATGAAAATGATTTTTGATGGTTATGGTTTCTTTGTATCTCTTTGAATAAGTAGATATACTTTCACCATTACATACGACATAATTTAGAAAAAAATGGTTATAGTATACTATCTATATTTGTTATTATTATTAGGACTAGAGGTCCCCCAGTAGTCGAAATTCGACTATAATTAATTGGAATTGT
This sequence comes from Bombyx mori, assembly GCF_030269925.1. Lineage (NCBI taxonomy): Eukaryota > Metazoa > Arthropoda > Insecta > Lepidoptera > Bombycidae > Bombyx > Bombyx mori. The sequence goes on from NC_085114.1 coordinate 2,221,885, forward strand.
AAGTATGTACACTATTATGATTGTATTTTATACTTCTATAATCACAAATTTCGCCAAGGCTACACTATAAAAAATTATTAATAAAGACAAACAATATTTAATCTATTCTCAATTTGACCACAGACGTCAAGAACAAAAGTTTGACAATAAATAGTATGCATGCGTGTGTGCGTCAAATACATAGTAGTGTGTGTAATGTTTTCTTTATTGATTTAATGTATCTTTTATGCATTATTTTAAAAAATATTAGCATTGTGCACTTCTTCTCTATGTTCTCTATAAGTGTGGAAAATTTCATATTCTTCCGTCCGCGCAATTTTCGTAAAAAGGGATACAAAGTTTTTGCTTCACGTATTAATATATAGATTGTCTATAATCCCGGTCTGACGAATCTATTGGGACTAAGAGACACTTCGGTTCACTCTGTTTCTACAACGTATGTCCCACTGGAATTATTCAGGAAGTACGCACTTGGAAAGAATAGTTTGAGAAGATCCCGTCAAAGTTAATTACATCAAATTTAATTCCTTGCCGTTGTACCACTCGCAACGGAAATAGACTGTATCCATACTATCAACAGGAAACAGTGAATTAATGAATTGTCTGTTTCCAACCTCTCTACATTACCAGGATGTGAGCAAAAAATATTATAATTTTCTTTATTTTATCTTAATCAAGCATCAGAGACTGATTTTTGCTGTCATTCTATGTCACATTTGATAAATTTAAGTTAATGTAATTTTCAAATTGGTTATGTCGTAAATAACGACCCTACAAATTATCGATGCGTCCTTGACAAATTCAAAATGGCGCTGAAGGTGTTGCCATTAGTTTAATTGAATACGTAACGGTGTTACCATATTAACATGTTATTCGATCGATTTGATACCTAGGTTGTTGAGTAGCATTAGAATTAATGTGATTAGTTTCCTTTATGCTTTTGTGTTTAAGTCTATTTGTGTATAAACGTGTAGCTTAACAATTAAAAGCGAACTTATATAACACAACGGACTAACAGTTAATTTTTTTATACCATTGATGGTCAGGATATTAGAGCGAAATTATAAAATTACTGTATTGTCATCGTTCCTTGATGCGTGTGTAAATTTTCAAGATCATCGGACGACATTTGGGACAGCAGGATGTGTATAATTCACGCAAGGATACCATTTCGTTTAATAATCTAAGAGACTTCTGGTGTAAGACGACAAAAATATGATCTTGTGAATCTGAACTCCATCCACGAATATGATACGCAATAAGAGGTTCCAACACATGTGGTCAACACGTAACGCTAGTAAAAATCGTTATCTAATATGCATTTTGTTGCCGACGGTACTTCGAGATGAAAGAGGCCGTCGTACGGTCTGAGCGTGATAATGGTAGCTTGTATTTGTTTGGTTTTTTTATTTTATTTTTTAATGTTAGCTTTATTATTGTTTAATTATAATATTTAGGTATACTATATTTAGATATGTCTACATTAAGGATGACCCGAAGGTCTACAATAGCAAGTTACACCAATTTAATTTCAAAATATTTTTTTACGAAAATACCACTTTAGGGTTACAGTTTCATAATATACTAAGTGCCTTATTGTGATGCTTAAGGAGTAGATGTTCTAAATTTAAAAGCCCCACATGCACATGCAGCTTAAACAAAGCGTCTCATAAAGTTGGGCTACAGTTTTACAATACTGCCCAAAGGCTATGCGTCATGATAATCGCCTTATCGTTGCCGCCGCTGACTACTCCCCGAATCCTGATCATGCAGGAGCCAGTCACCGTCGACGCCCTAGACACGTCCTTACGGATCCATCAGATCCAATAACCTTTGCATTAGATGCCTTCAGCTCTAATACTAGGGGCAGGCTTAGGGACCCCGGTAACCGTACTCGTCGAACTCGACAAAGAGGTCGACGTGCAACCTAACCCATGCATCAGCCCGCTGAGTTTCTCGCCGGATCTTCTCAGCGGATCGCGATTCCGATCCGGTAGTAGATTCATTCGCGAAACAATTGCTCTTGAGTTGTTAGGTCTCCTTCGGAGGCGCTCGGGCAGTTGTTAGCAAATCCCGCCCCTCTTGGCTGAGCCTTTGCTCGCCCACCTGTCCTGGTGAAACTGGAAAGGCCTTCGGGCCACCAGTAAACTTTCAATCATAAAAAAAAAAACTGCCCAATTAAACTTGAGTTATAAAAAATACTTGTTTACACACACGTGTAATACCCGCGTAGCAGTCGTAGATCCAAGCGTAGCCGCGTAGAGGCTTGCGGTCGTACAACTTTGATGACGCTCTCGTTCGTAGCGCATATGACGGTTGTGTAGGCCTACAGTGTGTGTAAGCACCAGTAAATACACATTTCTTTATCTATATCTATACTAATATTACTATATATACTAATATTACTATATATACTAATATTATAAAGAGGAAAGATTTGTTTGTTTCGAATAGGCTCCGAAACTATTGGACCGATTTGAAAAATTCTTTTTCTATTAGAAGCCGACATTGTCCCTGATGAACATAGGCTACTTTTAAAAAAAAAATATTTTGTTTTTTTGGTTTCATGTGTGTTGTAATGTTTCCGAAGCGAAGCGAGGGCGGGTCGCTAGTATATTATATAGCGGAAATTAATAATTCAGTTAAGAAATATTTGTTAAGTAAGGTATTGTACCGATATTACATAATATATTGAATGAAATTACATCTGTCATAAACTATATATACATATTTCCTCTTAATTTGTACAGGATTAGGCTACAGTACTTGAAAATTGGCATAGGTGCATCGCTTAATACTAATACAGTATTTTACACCGCAACTTTCATGCTATGACGATACTATTTTGAAAGCGACTAGTATTGGATGATTTTTAAGATCGTATTAAATTCTATTTATTAAATGTATAAACAAAGAGAATACTTTAAATTACCTGAGTGTGTACAAATACAAAGATATTTGATTTCTCATGTTTTACTAATACAAAGAGAAGATAGAATTACGATCCAAATACATTCGAGAAGTTAAATGTATACATTACACATGTGAGGTGTCTTAAAATGTTTGCTAGTGCAATTGAGACTTAGTGTTATAATGAGCTGAAATAGCACACGTTGAACATCTGTAGCGTTTTCACTCTGTGTCTCGGTCTTGACTTATTTGTTCTTTGAACTCTACCTCTGTCGTAGTTAGCAGTGTCGTTCTGTTCTTCCCGGGAGATACACATAATGTAAACATACGTGTTAATATTCGCCGGTTTCGAGGTCAAAGCTATTTTATTATAATTATAAAAGAGATTAACTCGGTTTTTAAATTAGATGCTTATTAAGTCCTTTTTTTCATTACCCTTTATGTTTTATATTTCTTTAGATTAACGGATGGGCTCAGAGACTTTTTTATTGGTTAGACGGGTGTACGAGCTCACGGTCCACCAGGTGTTAAGTGGTTACCGGAGTCCGTGGAGATCATAAACGTAAGCGTCTCCATCCAACTTGAGACCTGATCTCCACGCCTTCAAACCAAAACTAAACGTCATCGTGGAAGTCATTCGTGAACATGTGTTAAGTGACGTATTTTATTAGACAAAGTGGTACCTGCCTGCGGGATTCGAACACCGGCACAGTTGCATAGCTTGATACGAATTCACCGGGCATCTTATCTTTTAAACCACAAGAGTAATTGGGAATGATTTTTAATACGCTTTTATTAGCTTCAGACGTATGTATGTTAGTATGTAACGGAATCTTTGATCATGATTTTGACCCCTTTCAAAACGTCGGATTAACTCGAAATTTGGTATACTTATTAAGGACCGATGACAATTCAATATAAAAATTTAAAAAAAAATTGAAATTCAACTAAACAATGAAAAATAAATAATAGTTTAAACAAAACTAATAAAATTAGCTTTAATAGAAAATCCAATTAAAAAAAGGGTGCGTGTACTTATGTACGCGCGTAAGAAGTTATACTTTATTTTTATTAAATTTATTTCAATTTTTTTTATTTAAATTTTGATCAATTTTAAAAAAAATCGATTAAGCAACATCCTCAAACACGCATATAGGACATCCCTTTACTTGACATCGGCTCGGAAAGTTCACCTGCGGCTATATTCAGACTCGCCAAGTTACGTCGGTCGTATTGTAACGGTTAATTTTGTGTCACGGTGCGCGCGCATCGTAAAATTTCACTTTCATCAATTTTTCATAACGCGCCTAAAGAAGTATAACTTCAAAAATAGAAAATAAATTTGCTGGTGGTAAAAATGGGGTGCTTTTCAGGACATTATCAAAATAACCCTTCTACTCATACTGTTCATAAAATATTTATAACTACTGGTACGATGCAACTCACGGTTTTTTTTACAATAAAATCATTTTTTTCTTACACTATTTTTAATTCAAATTTATTAATTTTTTTTTTCTATTTTTCAGTTGGATTTTCTATAAAAGCGTATTTTGTTAGTTTTTTTAACTATTTGTCGTCTTTAGTCACGTGGATGATGTTTGTTACAGATACAGCGGACCGTGTACCGTGCAGTGAGTGTGGCGATGGCGCGGTAGCCAGCAGGCTGGCGGGGTACGGACGGCACGCGGGGTACGCGGGCGGCGCGGGTACGTACCACGCGCGCACGCCCGCCGTACCACTGAACGCAAGTACGTACCCTCTACCAGCCTCTAATAGTACCTTAGAAAAACTTTTGACGTAAGACGAGAAAATAGCACATTGTGAACCAAGGGAGAAAAGTAGGACATCTCTTCCTGCGTAACGCGGGATGAGATAAAAAAACAATTTAACTGTTTTTTTAATTTTTAAATAAACTACTACTAAATGAATAAGAACTGTCTGATGAACTCATCTTTGTTTAATACTTCACTATTAAATTTTATTGCCTTTTGTTTATTTCATTTTTACACTAAACATAATATTGCAAATTACCCGAGCACAACAATGGCGGAGAATTTTAGGTGCGTGAGAGCAGACGAAGACACTAACGCGCATGCGCACTTGTCAGTACCCAGGGAGGAAAAGTTACACTTTCTTCCCTGTACAGCGGGAGGAAAACCGAACTTTCGGCGTGGGTAGGAGAAAAAAAAAGTTTGTTTTTCACAAAGTCGTCATGGCCTAAAGGATAAGACGTCCGGTGCATTGGTGTTCAATCCCGTAGGCGGCTACCAATTTTTCTAATGAAATACGTACTTAACAAATGTTCACGATTGACTTCCACGGTGAAGGAATCATCGTGTAATAAAAATCAAACCTCCAAAATTTATAATTTGCGTAATTACTGGTGGTAGGACCTCTTTTGAATCCGCACGGTTAGGTACCACTACCCCGCCTATTTCTGCTGTTAAGCAGTAATGCGTTTCGGTTTGAGGGGTGGGACAGCCATTGTTTCAAGGTGGGTGGCAGCATTTATGTTGTAGATGTCTATGAGCTCCAGTAAACACTTAACACCAGGTGGGCTGTGAGCTGGTCCACCCATTTAAACATTAAAAAAAAACATATGTAATCATGATTGATTGTGTGATGCACATATGTTTGAAAAACAAAGCCTTTAGTTTCTTGATGTATTTTATTTTGAGATGATTAAGCCGCATTTCGGACTTAAAATGTCTAGGGTAAAACCTGGATAGATGCCTCAGCGGGATAGATGCCTCATGTTCTAAAAACCTAACTTCCCGCACTCATGACAAAAAAATAATTTAATAAGTAGGAACCACAGTCACCCTATACCTCATGTACCATTTGACAATCGCGTGGTGACGAAGTGTTTTCCTCGTGCATGTAATTTCTCTCCGCGCGGAATTTCACGAACACGTCAAAGATTTAAAGGTTAGTATTTAGCGTGGTATAATTTTATAATTAGTGTAAAATTCCATTATATTTTTTATTACGTGAATATATTGGTTCGTTGAGTCTGCATCTAGGTGTAAATAAATGCTATTATGTTTATAATTTATTTACAAACAATTTGGGTATCTATCCTTATCACAAAGGATAGTCGCCCTGATTTTTTGGGGTATAGGTGCCTTTAGGGGCATCTATCCCTCCATACTCTGCCATTTCAGAATATAGCAGAAATATGCCACGAAAACATAAAACACAAACAAATGATTTACAGTTCAAGCAGCAAAGATGAAGATAATCCACTTAACAATAAAATGAAAGGAAATAAAACAATAGATTTGCCCCTAAAGAAATCTAAGGGATAAACCTAAAACGCATGTAAATATATCTGCATTGAATGTTTTGTAAACTATAAAGATACGAAGTCGCAATCCGACTGGATTCAATGTTTAATGTTTCAGAACTAGCTACATGAAACATGTTTTTCAGAAATGATGTAGAAGATGTGGAAAATTGAAAGCACTATCCAGTTAAACTTCAATTGGACAATTAAGAATTTATAATTTTGTTGAATAAAAATTTGTAAAATTTTATTTAATAAAAAAATAGGATAATGCATGTTGAAACTAAAAAAATTGTAGTTTAGCTTACGCTTACTCAGAGCTTTAAAAATTTAATTATGATCATTTGCGTGATATGAGAATTATCTTTTAATTATAAACATTCAAAGACTTAAATAATACAAAATATTTTTTATTATTATGACCCATGTTTCTTGGAGACAATTGCTCTGTTAGGAACAGAACTTCTTAATATTTGGTTAGGTTTTTTCGTTTACACGGTATAAAGGTCATCTATCCTGCACTGCAGGCATCTATCCTACTCAGTATTTTCTTGGTGGGGCAACTATCCATACAGGTAGGCATATATCCTCCAAAAAAAGGTTCTACAAAAAACGAATTTCTGCAAAATCTGTATTTGATAGGTTAAAAAAAATTTATACTAATTAAACATAAAGGATTAAGCTAACTACATTAATAGAAATTATTCGTATAAAATTAATATTTTTAAAATTACGTGACTATTTCAAAAAGTGGGACATCTATCTCGGCTTTACCCTATTCGAATACAAAGTTAGCATTTCGGAACGAGCCCTCGCTTCGCGTCAGAAATGGGCAGAGCGGTGGTACCTACCCTTGCGAGCTCACAACACGCTCTTCCGTCATTAGTGCTCTTCGTAATTTGTTACGCAAATTAAAACTTATAAATATTATTTCTTTATTACGGAAGTCATTCGGGAACACGTGAAGTATGTATTTCATAATAAAAAATTGGTACGTTCTCGTGGGATTCGAACTTTGACATAATCGCATCGTTCGACACGGTCACACAGGGCGTCTAATCCTTTAGGCCACGACGACTTCAGAAGCATGACAATTTTGGATAATGATATTTTTTTATAATAATAATTCTACAAATAATTTAAGTGTAATTCGCGTGTATACCATTCCCCATTTACACAATGACGTCATCGTACGAATGACAGGAAATAATCGAATCTAAAAGCGTTGTGTTTCGTATATGTTCAGCTCAAAGATTGAAAAGGCTGAGTTAAATAGCAGCTCGCGATAATTGAGAAAAATTTAATAGTGAAATTCGTGTCTCGATTATAGTCATATACGATCACAGTGCCTGACGCTGACATAGCCTCTCAAGGCTATCAGCTTAGGTAGGATAAAAAAAACACACACACACACACACACACGCCTGATGCGTACCCCTAACAACATAATAATATTGCATCTATAGAATTCTAGCGGCTTAGCTAAAATTAAAAAAAAAGAACGACTTAAATGCGTGTATTCTATTGGTTTATCAAATTAAACAGTTTCTTTTAGTCCAGAAAAGGACAAACGTACTCTTTCCGTCCCTTTTAAATCAAGCGCATACCTTTTAAAGTATTATAATCGGTTCACAAAAAAAATACAAATTATTCAGTTACATTTTTGAATGTTTTCTAAAAAATAAGAATTATGGATTAAACCACTCCAATTCTAAAGGTGCAAATTCTTATGATACAATTAAAAATAATCATTCGGACCATAATGAATAAGGCTGTTATTACGGGCACATGTTCATCGAATGGTTTTTTTTTTTTTTTGGTCAGTAGGAAATCGCCGGACTTCCGCCCTCCACTGGGGATAAAGGGCGGAGCATGTCAGAATCGAACTGACTAAAACCTCCTGTCGCTCAACAACCAACGTCCAAACCTCGCATGAGACAGAACTCATGAAGAGGCAAAAGGGGGGAAAGTGAAGCGTTTAGTGCGGAGCACATCTCTCCCATCACCCTCCCCCTCGGGACGCCGGACTGGCGGTCATCGGCGCCACGACCACCAGCCCTCTCGGTCGGCAGGCTATCCGGAGCCCGCCTAGATGGCGCCGGTTAGAGTGAGCTATCCTACGGAATACCCCGCTGGGTCAGAACCAGCGTGGGTCGAGGATAGCCGGCCTTCCATCACCCGGATGCTCTTGCGTAAAACGCGTGCAGAGCAGCTTGCACGTCGTCTTCTTAGGCCCCCCTCGCCGGTCCCCAGACCGACATGTGAGGGGGGACCCGAAACGCTTAGAGGGCCAGGGTTTGGGCGAGATTCGCCTCCCTGGCCCCCGCTCGACGGCGGCGGGATTGTGCGTCTCTCACGCGCCCCGCCGCCTTCTTCTGCGAGATGGTGCACTCGCAGAAGTCGAGCATCGCCTTCCACGACTCGTCGTCGCCGAGCATCGATGCCACAACACTCGGCAACGACAAGTCGTTTCCTACTTTTGCGACGAGGACACGGCGCCACCCCTCCCATGCGGGGCAGGCGACGAGCGTATGCTCTGCCGTGTCCAAGTCGCAATCACAATGGTGGCACTCTGCCGTCGGCTCGGCTGTGATCCGGTGCAGGAACTCACCGAAGCAACCATGCCCAGTGAGCACCTGCGTGAGCCGGAAAGTGAGGCGTCCTCTGTCACGATTCACCCAATCCACAAGGACCGGGCGAATCTCATCGAATGGTAAGATACTTTTGCCTCAGTCTTTTGAATTGTTGCTAACACTAGGTAAAGAGGATAGAAGATCTTGAAAAAAAAATATTTTACTAGTTTAATAACAAAAGAATATTGCTTAAATAGCAACCCAACTAAAAGTTAATTTAACGTTTTTTTTTTTTTTTTTACATTTTGATACCGGGCGTGATATTAGAACTTCTTTTTCTTCACCCATTAGACTACTACACTAGACTACTACTACAACCAGTAAACTATTCACTCCTCTTTCTCTCATATCGTCATTCACCCACTCCATCCATGTCTTCTTCGGTCGACCTCTACCCCCTCTACCTTGCACTACCATTTCCATACATCTCACCATCATAGTCACATGCATCTTCTCTCTACGCATCACATGTCCATACCACGCTAACCGTCTGCTCTTTAGGCCAGGTCAAGATATTAGAACGAAATAATAAAATTATTATAATGTTATTGGTTCATTACATACATACACACTACCAAGCTGATATAACCTTGCTAATAATAAATGATACGCTTACCTCAGACATTTCAATATCAATTTATCAGTCTAAAATCCTTTATGATCCAGTCTTAATTTACAAAACAATAAAATTCAAGATACTTATACTTGCAAATGGTAAAAACGCGGGTCCCGATTGATGGAGAAGGTTTGAAATCGCCAAAATTTCCTTTATTGTAAGAAAAGATAGCTCAAACCCACAAATCTCAATTCGAACCACGATTAATTCGCAAGCACAGAAAACCGACGCCGCCGGCCGCGGGAACTCACTCAATATTTCAATTCCAAGCCATTTCACGATATCCAAATATTCACACAAAATATATACGTAACGACGTCATTACTGAAATTCCTATACAATGCTTTCGGAGTGCTGCACTCAATGGGTTTGTGCGGCACAAAAAACGCAATACACGTCTAACAATGAGATGCACACCAGTATTCAGTAATTAGGTCGAGAGCTGGCTTCGTTGTTTGCGACTTCCGATTGTAGTTCGGATTATTTAGAAGAACGTTGAGTAGGAATGTAAATTATTGATTTGTTTTTGACTTCATTTGGTTGGATAATTATGATTTTGTTATAAGAAAATTGTAGATTGCGGCCATGTTTGAAATTCATTCATACACTTTTTTTATGAATCCGATATGGCAAAGGGAATTGATGATTGCCAAAGTCGAAAGAAATTCATGAAGTAATTTTATAAACATTTGGCTACTCTTTCTGTACGTGGACAGCCGTTATGTATGTTTGTATGTTTATTAACAGATTTTATTTATTGGAGTTTACTCCTTAAGAATCGATTTACATATATAGGCCCGGGGTATGAAAATTATGGGGACCAAAATCGTACTAGAGAGTATAGCATGTCACACGAAATGCGTTATGCGCCTGATTGGCCATGGTGATGCGTGCGCGCGCCAATCAGGAGCCAACGCGCGGCCGCGTTATCGCAGGTGACGCCGGGCTGCTGCGCCGGCAGTCCGCCACAAAGCCTCGTACTGATCGCGCGTTTCTCTCATTATTGTATTTTCATATATTTGTTAGTCGTTTGTTTTGTGTCTCGTTAATTTGTTAATAATCTGTAGTGTATCGTGTTGTCGTAATATAGAACTATTTCTCGTATTGTTTCGTTTAATTTACCGACATCGTTTTGCTTGTGGCCGGACGCCGTTCGGGTTCGATTCCTGAACGTATCAACTGTTAGTGGGTTGATACCCGAATATATATATTATAGTTAGCGAGGAAATGGGACTAAAGATCAACCAGTCCAAAACAAAGATCATGATCGTGGATAAATACGGCACCCTTAACGAAAAAAATATTCTTGGGCAATACGACATCGTCAAGACTTTCGTGTACCTCGGCTCGATTATTTCCAATAGAGGTGGATCGGAAACCGAAATAAGGCGACGCATCGGAATGGCCAAATCCGCTATGAGCCAGCTAAACAAAATATGGAGAGATCGAAACATACTCAAGAAAACGAAAGTGCAAATTGTTGAGACGCTCGTTTTCTTAATCTTTTTGTATGGGGCTGAGACCTGGATCTTGAAAGAGTCTGACAGGCGACGCATAGACGCGTTTGAGATGTGGTGCTGGCGGCGCATGTTGCGCATCCCTTGGACGGCTTTCCGGACGAACGCTTCCATCCTCAACGAGCTAAAAGTAGACCAGAGGCTATCCACCAAATGTCTATATAGAGTGCTCCAATACTTTGGTCATATAGCAAGAAAACCCTCTGACAACCTGGAGAGACTCATAGTGACGGGTAAAGTGGATGGAAGACGATCCAGAGGTCGTAGCCGAAAAAGATGGAGTGACCAAGTGTCTGAGTGTCTGGACATGAGACTAAGCCACGCACTTCACTGTGCCACAGACCGACATAAGTGGCTACAAATTACAAAAAAAGGTCACAGGCGGGCGCATCACGATGCTCAGCAATGAGCGATCGACTGAAGGAGGGAGGGACCCGAATATAACCCGCTACAAATCATTTATTAATAAAGCTTATTAAATATAAACAATTCCTTCTATCAGTGAATGGACAACTTATATATTAATTGTAAAAGTGAATTATATAGACTTACTTAATTACCGCATCCACGTGTTCCGCAACTCCCGGATCATTCTCACTAGAATACGTAACTTCCATATTTTACTGTATTCAACTGACACAAATTTATATTTATATCCAGTAAACTCCAGTCGTGCGTCGGAGCGGACACACACACTTTTTTTCAAATACGCTCATGGGTAGTTTTGCAAGTTTTCTTAGAAAATAAGTCGAGGCCTTCACCATTATTATTATTTATTTTTATTGTCTAGATAGGTGGACGCGTTCACGGCACACCTGATTTTGAGTAGACATTGAAGTCTACAGATACTAGCAACGTAAATGCGGTCACCCACCTCTAGACACAAGAGTACTAAGTATCAGTTCTTCAGTATGGAGGTGGTACATGTGCTTACTTCTAGTAGATTCAAGAATGGCCCCTAATCCAATGTATTGAAAATCTTTAAGTAATTTATCAAAAATAATGACCGTTAGCAGGTACTTAGATTTTTTACATACATTTGGATTCTTCGAATACTCCGTGCAGTATACTGACATTACAGTTTAATATTTTTTTGCATTACCTGTTAGCTTCCCTTCGTTTGCCGCTAGGGGCGTTGTTCCAACTCCATACAAATTTGAGTTAACTTTGACGCGATCGAGAAGTTAAAAACTCGCACTAAGCACACTGGTATTAGGCTTGATTATAGGCATCACTATGTGAATATCTGGCTGTCCCATTTATACAAGTCGGGTCGTATGACTACAGCTGAAATAGGCAGGAGGTTAGTATCTACGCGTGCTGACTTATACGATGACTTAATCACAATTCGAAGAAAATTATTAGATACGATTTATGACAAATAATAATAATTGCAGATGACATAAACTCGCTGGCAATATTGGTGTAACAAAAAGTTGGTTGCGATACTGAAAAATATAATATAAATAAAGAACCATTTACTTGACAAGGCACTACAGAGATTTTTTTATTGCTTATATGGGTGGACGAGCTTACAGCCCACCTTATATTAAGTGGTTACTGGAGCCCATAGACATATACAACGTAAATGCGCCACCCACCTTGAGATATAAGTTCTAAGGTCTCAAGTACAGTTACAACGGCTGCCCCACCCTTCAAACCGAAACGCTTTACTGCTTCACGGCAGAAATAGGCAGGTTGGTGGTACCTACCCGCGCGGACTCACAACTTGTGAGTCACAAGAGATTCTACCACCAGTAATTGTTACGATTAAGTGAAATTCAATCTTTTGTACTATTATAGGTACTATATTTTTATATCAAATTATACTTTTAATTTAATGAACATCTATAAAACTTAATTGTTTCCTAATAGTGTCCGATTGAATACTTTGGCGATTTGAAAGAAAAAAAAAAGCATGTTTCAGCAAAAAAATCCTCAGCATTTTTATTGATTTTTACATTAGATTGATTTATGAAGCGTCCAGCGCTAGGATTGGGGGAGACAAGGTTTTTGTGTGGAGCCTACGTCCTTTGTGGGTCAGGCAACCGTGTCTGTATGATTGATGGTTCGTACCTATCGAGGTTATACTACACGATGACCTTATTTGAGAATTAGGAGAAAGAGCCTGTAGAGAATTTGAGGCACATTTGAGACTTTTCAACGGGAACTTTAGGCGGGAACGCGACGAACGAGGTCTTGGGAACTATTTTGCTTGCCCAATTTAATGTTTCGTCAGATTTAAACCCTTTGATTGCCATGTAGGTCACCGATGCCCTACGTGGCGCACTGAAGTACTAAGATGCCGACATATTTAGTAGACTGGGAAAGATGATTCCGAAGATACTGAGAATTACTGAAGTCGTCGTGGCCTAAAGGATAAGACGTCCGGTGCATTCGTATCGAGCGATGCACCGGTGTTCGAATCCCGCAGGCGGGTACCAATTTTTCTAATGAAATACGTACTTAACAAATGTTCACGATTGACTTCCACGGTGAAGGAATAACATCGTGTAATAAAAATCAAACCCGCAAAATTATAATTTGCGTAATTACTGGTGGTAGAACCTCTTGTGAGTCCGCGCAGGTAGGTACCAACGCCCCGTCTATTTCTGCCGTGATGCAGTAATGCGTTTCGGTTTGAAGGGTGGGCTAGCCGTTGTGACAATAATGAGACCTTAGATCTCAAGGTGTGTGGCGCATTTACGTTATAGATGTCTATTGGCTCCAGGAACCAGTTAACACCAGGTGGGCTGTGAGCTCGTCCACACATCTCAGCAATAAAAAAAAAAGGAATTAATCTATTTCTAAGACACTTAAAAGACTAAAACATACATTATAAACAAAAGTAAGCAAAGTTAAGCAATCCAGGCGTTTAGTAACAGAAATAATTACTTCAGTACGCCACGTAGGGCACCGGTAACGTAAATGGCAGTCAAAGGGCAGACAGCGGCTTGGCTCTGCTCCTGGCATTGCTGAAGTCCATGGGCGACGGTAACCACTTCCCATCCGGTGGGCCGGACGCTCGTCTGCCTACAAAGGCAATAAATTAAAAAAATGGGTTAAACGTGTAATAATATTGGCTTCTTTTTAGGCTTCTTTTCTTATTAGTTATTTGAAAGTGCTGTTTGCATTCTCCCAGACCAATCAAGTCTTAATAAATACCTATCATTGTATCGGAACATTATTTCTATCTTATCTTCTTTCGTTTTTTTTTGATTTCATCTTAATTGATTAGTATTTTACAATACGCTTTTATTAGTTTCATATGTATGTTAACTATGTATGTATTGGAATCAGTGACCGTGATTTTTTAAGGGTATAGAAGCGCTCAGATGAGAGAAACGAACCTTTTATTAATATTATTTATTTAAGACATTACTGTTTTTATTGTTATACATTTTCTCTGAGACCATAGTGTTATGATGCTACTCTTCTATCCACTGTCATTAAAAAAATACTAGTGTTGTGCTACAGCTCACCCTTCTTAATAAGGATGTACCCACTAACAATTTTGACCCCCTTCAAAACGTCGGGTTAAATCGAAATTTGGCATACTTATCAAGGACCGATGACAATTCAATATTTTAAACAGTTAGACCCATTACTTACTTTCGACACTCAAAACAAGAAATACATTTGAGCGCCTTCTTTTTTTCACTTAGCAAATTGGAAACCGTTGTATTTGCCTGAAAGTATGTACAGTAATGAATAATTTATGATAACATAATGCTACATAAACTAAAAAATGAAAAATATATAATAGTTTAAAAAAATACTAAAAAAAACACGCTTTTATGGAAAATCTACCTAATTAATAGAAAATAAATTTATTGTTAAAAAAAGCGTGTGGCACTCCACCCAAGCCTTTTCACAATAAATTTATTTTTATTTTTTAGTTGGATTTTCTGTAAAAGCGTGTTTTTTTAGTTTTTGTTTTAACTATTATTTATAGATAAACAAATTTCATTTCATTTGGCTCTTTTTTTATTTTTCATATAACATATTGTTTAATGCATGGAAAAGTGAATAAATTCGATGATGGCAAAAAAGGCATTCCAAGAAGCCAATTGCCATAAACAAATAAGTTAATAATAAGGCCTATACGATATTTCACAGTCTTGAATTTGGATCGTAAGTTTTTAGTTTTTAAGCAAGCACGTCCTAATAATATATGCAGGAATCTTTTTTGTAAAATTATTTATAAAAACATTTCGACATCATGGTCGGAATGAGTTCAGAATATTTTGCAAGCAACAAAATATATACCAGTTGGGCGCTTAAGACATTTCTTAATGCACGGTCACCAATAAAACGTCAGTTCTCGTTAAATTTTCGTCGCGTCCCGCCGTTCTCACTTCCGAAAGGTCGTTAGTGGAGCGCGACGATTCGGAATAATTGAATTACCACGGTTACACTGTCGCCTCCTTATGCAACGGTGGATTTTATTTATTCAAAAATTTTCTTTCGGAATTTAGAGGGTAAATTTTTGCGAATTAAACTCCGCAGTCTTGATGCTCAGTGGCTCATTGACAGTTTACGTTCATGGTTCAGGGTTTTGAAGATTAGTTGATGATTGTGGACCGAGCCAAAAACAATTTGCAAGACATCACTGAGATTACGAACTTTTTTTTTATGATTGAGGGAATACTGGTGGCCCGGAGGCCTTTCCAGTTTTACCAGGACAGGTGGGCGAGCAAAGGTTCACCGGGAGGGGTGGGATTTGTTAAAAGCTACCCAAGCGCCTCCAAGGAAGACCTAACAACTCAAGAGTAGCTGCTTCGCGAATGAATCTACTACCGGATCGGAATCGCGACCCGCTGAGAAGATCCGGCGAGAAACTCAGCGGGCTGATGTAGGTTAGGTTGCACGTTGAACTTGGCAAAGAGTTCTCGAGAGAAAACGCTTTGCCGAGTTCGACGAGTACGGTTACCGGGGTCCCTAAGCCTGCTCCCAATGTTAGAGCTGAAGGCGTCTAATGAAAGGGTTATTGGATCTGATGGATCCGTAAAGACGTGTCTAGGGCGACGACGGTGACTGGCTCCTGCGTGGTCAGGATTCTGGAGATTGCGAACTGCGAATACGTCCAATCCTACATATGCCTTGGATCCTTGATATCGAACAAAAGCGACGTATGGCGATCACAAGAACTGAAGTGGACAAGCTGAAGAAAATATGGAAGAACAGAATCATAACCAAAGCCACAGGTTTTGAGGTCGTCGTGGCCTAAAGGATAAGACGTCCGGTGCATTCGTGTTAAGCGATGCACCGGTGTTCAAATCTCAGGCGAGTACCTATTTTTCTAATTACATATTTAACGTACTCAACAAATGTTCACGATTGACTTCCACGGTGAAGGAATAACATCGTATAATAAAAATCAAACTCGAAAAATTATAATTCGCGTAATAACTGCTAGTAGGACCTCTTGTCACTCTTGTGAGTTCGCACGGGTAACCGCCTATTTCTGCCGTGAAGCAGTAATGCGTTTCGGTTTGACGGCTGGGGCAGCTGTTGTAACTATACTGAGACCTTAGAAGTTATATCTCAAGGTGGGTGGCGCATTTACGTTGTAGATGTCTATGGGCTGCAGTAACCATTTAGCACCAGGTGGGCTGTGAGCTCGTCCACCCATTTAAGCAATAAAAAAAAATTCGGCTCGTACCTACGAACTCTTGTTTTCTCTTTATTGCTGCGGAGACGTGGACTTTGCGGCAGATCGAGAAAAAGAAGGTCGATGCTCTGAAGATTTGGTGCTGGAGACGAATGCTCGGTATTACATGGCCCGGACTTGGCACTGTGAGGTTTTTAGGGATATAAAAGAGGCGCTGTGTGCTTTGGTAGTTTGTTGCGTGTTGTCCTCCATAAACCTCATCTGAGTGGCCAATATAACACTACGTATAATTACATGTTTATTCCCGTCAGCGACCGCGGTGGATCGCGGCACGTTAACCACTGACTGACTAACGTATGCTGCTCATTACTATAAATGTATAGTAAGCTAAGCGAGGCGAGGTATTATTCTCTTACACTACACCCCCTCTATATTTGAAAAAAATTCTAATCGCTATTCTTCAAGAATTCGGCTTTAAGCAGCGTCTTTTGGCGCTCGTGCATGGACGCATACTATGGTTTTTTGGACATATCTCCTGGCGAGGAATGACTCCATAGAGTGCCTTGTCGTCCAGGGCAAAGTAGAAGGCGCCAGGTCAGTCGGCAGTTGGTGGTTTAAATGAGTGTACCAGGCTTACTACAAACCGGGAGAAATGGCGATTGCGCGTGAGGTGCATAGCATCTGCCCACAGCAATGATACTGAATGACGGCCACCACCGTTCTGAGAAGAGTGATACGACAAAGAAAAAAAGGCTAAGTAGCCCGCTTTTTTCTTTTTCCTACCTATGCTGATAGCCTTGAGAGGCTATTTCAGCTTCACCCTAACGTTTGTAGGTGAGCTCACGGGGCTCAAACCTGACGACGATGCTAACACGAACCCTAGCAAGAGCCGTGCTTCGCAGAATCTACCACCGGATCGGAAACGCGACCCACTGAGAAGATCCGCCGAGAAACTCAGTGGGCTGTGTCTGAGAGTTAATTTGCTCGTCGAGCCCTTCGTCGCAAGCGACGGGTTCGACGAGGACGGTGACCGGTGCTTGAAGTACCTAAAAGCACCGTTAGTGGATCGGGAGGATCCGAGATGACGTGTTTTGGGCGACGTCGACTGCTTTCCATTCTGTCCGCAGGATCGGGAATGTAGTTACCGGCGGCCACGATGAGAGGGTTCTCGTGTCGTGCCGCTTTATCGAAGTGGGTAGCCCGCACTGTTTGTGCAATGAATGATTGTAAATACAATGGTCTCTTAAGATATTGGTTTTTCGGAATTCAGTGTGCTTAGTGCGAGTTTTTTAACGTTCTCGACAGCGTAAAAGCTATCTCATATTTGTATGGAATAGGATCGTTTGCGTACGTTTGCCGCTAGGGGCGCTGTTCCAACTGCATACAAAATTGGGTTAACTTTTACGCTATCGAGAACGTTAAAAAACTCGCACTAAGCACACAGCAGCCTACGATTATACGATTTCTTTAACTTTCTGTAAGGATGAAATGCCATCTCTGATTATTATAGTAACAACAACATAGCCTATGTTTTCTTTCAAAAATCTCATGAAGCTATTATAACAGTAAAAGCCTACGGACAAACCAATAAACACACTCGGACATGATTGCATTTTAAGGTTGCAAAAGGACCTAAAAATGTACATCATATAATAAAAATAGATTTAAGTTATTATGTGACATATAAATCACAACTACACGTTCTATCTATCGTCTAGTAAAAATGACGTCTCATAATGACTTTTACTTTCGAACTAATTAAATGATATTTAAGCTTATCTCAATGTGTGAGTAACTAATATCATTAAATTACGATAAAAATGAGACACCGAAGAAAAAAATATTTCAGCGCCATCTATTGTTTGCGCTAAAACAGCTCAAGGGGAGCTGTTTTGTCTACGACACTAGTTGCGCGCATGCGTGCGAAGTCATTTAGAGGCTATTATTACAAACACAATCGTAATATTACACACACTAGTGTTCCGGCGAGCTCGGAATGTAAACGTGTGTCTGATGTTTTACAAAATAAATATTTTATTCTGTGTTTACGTACTTCCTGAGTATTGAAGTGAATAAAATGTAAGTAATCTCATTTCGTTCTTTAATTAGTAACAGTTTAATTATCATATAGACTGAGAATCACGAATAACCTTCACTGCGCATGTGTTGAATAACATGTATCAATTGTCATTCTGTTGTTAAGGATGATTTAATGGTATTTAATTATGGAATATATAACAACTTTGTTTTTTTAATATTATTAAATGGAACAATTTTGCTACAATAGAAGATGAATTTAAGATCCTTGTTCAACATCCGATATGGTCTAGTGGCTAGGATACCTGGCTCTCACCCAGGAGGCTCGGGTTCGATTCCCGGTATCGGAAACCATTTTGTAATTTTTATTTTTATTTCAGATCCAAAATGAATTTAAAGGCAGCGCTCGCCATTACTATGGTGTTTGTTGGATGTTGTTCCAACGTAGTTTTTTTGGAGTTTGTCGTCAAAGAGGACCCCGGAGCCGGTAACCTAGCGACCTTCCTGCAGTTTGTATTCATAGCTACGATTGGGTTCTGTACCGTCGGCAAATTCGGTATGGCCAAACGAAATATACCGTTTAGGCAGTATCTACTCCTGGTTGGGTTCTTTTGGACGAGCAGCGTCGCCAACAACTACGCCTTCGACTTTAACATCGCGATGCCGCTGCACATGATCTTCCGAGCTGGTTCTCTAATGGCCAACATGGCCATGGGCGTTTGGATCCTCAAGAAGCGGTACCCACCGCTGAAATACCTGGCCGTGTTTATGATTTCTGCCGGCATAGCCATTTGCACCATTCAGTCTAGCGGAGACGTGAAGGCGCCTCGCAAAACCCACGAGGACGCTGCCGAAGAGGAGAAACTGAAGTTCATCGACTGGCTGTGGTGGTGTTTGGGTATTGCCATACTGACCTTCGCCTTATTCGTCTCGGCTCGGATGGGAATCTTTCAAGAGTCGCTTTATTCGAAGTACGGAAAACACCCGTGGGAGGCATTATACTACACGCATCTTTTGCCATTGATGTTCTGGTTGCCGACCGCTTCGAATCTGATCGGACACGTCGAAATCGCGACAGAAACCCCTGCCGTCGAGTTCTTAGGGTTCATTTTGCCACGACAAGTTCTGTGGCTGTTGCTGTACGTTTCGACTCAGGGTCTGTGTATTAGCGCGGTCTACGTTTTGACAACCGAATGTGCGTCGCTGACAGTGACGTTAGCTGTCACTTTGAGAAAGTTCGTGTCGCTTCTGTTCTCTATAATGTACTTCAGGAATCCCTTCACTTTAGGGCACTGGATAGGGACATTGCTAGTGTTCGTCGGTACGTTGATATTCACGGAGATATTGCAGAAATGCTTGGCCGTGTTTACTACAGACGATAAGAAGAAAAAATAAATTTAGTATGTATAGCCCGACTAAATATGAGGCCGTCAGCGCAAAGGTGGGTTAAACTTACCATACTTATTATGGAGCAATGAGGCTTAAGTTTTCATGAATTTGAATAGACAAAAAAACAATACGCGCAATAATAATGTTTACAAAGCTATCTGTTGTCTTTGGGTGAAACTATGGCTGGCCGGTTTTGCATCAAAATTTATTATATAATAAATAAATTGCAATATACATAACTATAAACATGATTATGAAAAATTGTTGGTTTGGTTATTTTTGCGCTGACGGCCTCATTTTAAGATTTCGATGTGCCAGATTAAGAAACAACTTTTTAAATATCGGTACAGTTAATCTAATGCGAGTCGACTTAGGATTCGCAAGTGCGTTTATTATCGTAAAAGTATTTTAGTTTAAATTATTTTAGTTTTAAGACACAAAGGCAAATGTTCCGTTGTTAAATATTATCAATGATGTTTAGTTTGGTATATTTACTTACACTTTTTTACATTAAAAAAATAATATTGAAAAAATATTTAATAATATTAAAACATGAACTCGTATTGATGGAATGTTTACTACTAGAGTAGAATTATTTTGTCCGCGCAGTTTGGGGTCATAAAAAATCGGAGCGGTGAAGCGAGTATTTCGCTCTCTCTTCCACTCAGGAGCCTATGGACGGGCATAGTGATGCGCATTATTGTTGTCGATGAGCGTTATCGATAGTGTATTTAGTTTTGTCATTTGATAAAAATGAAAGAAAAAATCACTAATCGAACACTTACACCACATATCGCCGCAACAAGTTAACGAGGACGGCAGAAACTAACACTTTGTAACATTTCGGGATCTATTCTCATTTCAGTTTTTAACACATTATTGATAATAACGTATGTTTGTGCTGGTATATTTTTGCCAAGAAAGCAAAATATTTGATAAATTCTGCCATTTTGGTACAAAACAAAGGAGTAGCCTTGTGTCACTAAAGAGATTCAGAGAGCAAATGCATAAAATCACATTTCTCTTCGACATATGTACTATAATTTCGATGCCTCCAATGAACACTACTCTAACTCAAAATTTTGAAATTTTCGTTTTTCACGCAAATCGCTTCACTGTTTTAAAAGTATTACAAATTAATGGGGTTCGAAGCAAGAGTAAATCACCTAGTCACACAAGAAAAAACCATAAAATATTTATTATTGCAGATATATTTATCAACTTTTTTCGTTTAAACTCTCCTCTTGTAAACCTACGAATTTGGAGTTAGAATAGTGTTCATTGGAGGCATCGATTTGTAGGTAGGTACAATAAATGACTCATAACATAACAATGTCTCACCACCCTTCGTATACCACTCCGGCGCCGTGTACATGCCTTCGATGACTCGTTTGTTTTTATCGATAATGCCGTTGCGCCCGCGCAACTTGCTCATCGCCCTAGCCGGCCTATGTTTAATGACCCAAACTGCACGGACAAAATAATTCTACTATAGACTCCTTTGCTTCTAATCTCCTTTATGTCTGACATCTATTTGACGTTTACGCGATTTTATAAACCCTCACTAGAGTTAGACGCGCCAGTTGATCTGGGCCACATCGTATCAGTGTCTCTTTATCTCTTCTGTATCTCTTTCTAATGCGAACGTTGAAAGAAGATGAACGATTTACGGGTTCTAATGCGTGTGCGTTCGGAAGCTTGCCTAAGTATATTAAGTTTATAGCATTTCATTAAGCGGGCTGAAGCTTTACGATTTCAAGTCAAACGTCTTACAGAAAGTAAGACTATGATCAAACTTCTAAACTTGATATGAGATCAAGAGTGGTAATATTAATTATAAGTTAGTAAATTATTTCTGTTATTTAATGTGACATTAAGAAAAAAATACCTTTGTGAATATATGCATAATATTATTACATAATTAATTTTATTTTTTTGCTTGTAATTGTTTAATCGTAAGTATTGTCGTCAGCTGAAATAAATTATGAATCATATCTTGGAAAAGACAATTCAATGATAAAATGTTTTTTTTTACTTTCATTACGTTGACAAATAACTATTTGCTTACGGCTTTGCTTTACGGGTTTTTTTTACGACGTTTGACTAAATGTGATGTGCATATTAATCCTCAAATAAGTTATGCATATCATAAAAAGAAATGAATACAATATTGATTAAAAAAAAGTAGGTTATCGTAGGTTGTCCGTACGAACTACGGACATTGCGTTTTAAAGATACATGATATCAAAAATCAATGACGCGGTACAGATAATACAATAAAATAGGTACTAGGTACGAGTAATCGTGATATTTTTCTCCCATTACAATTAAATCCAATAATACGTCCATAAATTTTTTCTCATGGTAGTTTAAAAAAAACCCCGGCAATATATCATACACTTTCATCGGACTCCTGTATTATCGGATCCGGAGACTGACATACGTATTTATTAACGTTTGAATCTACACACATATCGAGGGATGAAGGCTATTTCGTTTAAGCGATGTTTCGCTTAAAAAGCGACATTTATCTTTGTAATTAAAGGTCCGCTTTATTCGTTATTAGCATCAACAATTCGATGTTTTGACGTGACAACGTCTTCGATGGAGCCGGTTGCATGCACGAAAAAACATGACTCATGCAGCGTTACCTCGCTCTGAGGCGCTCCATTTAAGGCTTGAAGTGCAAGCGAGAGCGCGCGACGAGCGACAAAGAGACACAATCGGCCTCCGCGTTCGGCAGCGTTCGACATCTGTCTCTCTCCTACTTGAGTGACCGATGCAACCGCGTGGACAGCTGCTATACGCAGCTGTTTTACATGTTTTCGTCAAGTATGAAGTTCAGTGAAAAGTGAATGTGGTCTCAATTGTTTATAGCAACGATAATTGCGATAATTTAAAAATGAAACCATTCCATCAGTATTTTCTTATGACGTCACGTTCAACTATCGTTAGTAAACCGACTTTACAGACAACCGATTTTTTAATTGAACTCCAATTATGTTTGGAGGATCCAGGCTATGGAATGAGCTCCCCTCCACGGTGTTTTCCGAGCGCTATGACATGTCCTTCTTCAAACGAGGCTTGTGGAGAGTATTAAGCGGTAGGCAGCGGCTTGGCTCTGCCCCTGGCATTGCTGAAGTCCATGGGCGACGGTAACCACTCACCATCAGGTGGGCCGTATGCTCGTCTGCCTGCAAGGTCAATAAAAAAAAAATGTTTACTCCAAACAGCTGAAGAAATTTTCATGTCATAATATTTTAATAAATTTCAAAGATTAAATGGCTCTCTTGTAAAGTTGCAGAAATGACGCTCAAACGAAATTGCATTACACATCTCCCTATAGATATCTATTAAACACCTAGACAACGAGAGGAAACAAATCAGTTTATCACACGAATATTTGCCCAATCTGAGAATCGAGGCCACGACTCCTGTCCCAGCAATCAAAGCCAATTATTACTGCACCATAGACTCAAATTCATAAAATTCCAATTAAATCGTGGGATAGTCAAGACAATCTATACTCTATACTAATATATAAATCTACAGTGGTTTTTACGGATGTTCCATTATAACTACTGAACCATGCATCCGATTGCAACTTGATATCCATGTAGAAAATACATGTACTTAATGGATAGGCTAATATTTGTATGAGTGTTGGACTCCCTACACCAGTTGCGGGGGCGTTAATGATGAGAATCTTTGTGGGGGTGAGAAATAATAATGTTAATTTTTAAATGTCCAGTGAAACGGACGGATTACTACCCGTCACAGAATCGCGACCTACTGGGAATATTACCCGTCATTATACTAGCTACTGCTAGTATACTCATAAGTTTACGAATTCAATGTCAACGCAGCATATTAGTTTCTTTGTTAAATAGCGCACAGACCTGTGTGAGACAATCACAATGTACGAGGTTGGGTCATAGAATTGCTGCCTCAAACAGCGGTCCGCCGGCTATTGTGCAGTGAAGACTTTGACCTCATATTTCAAGATGTCCACTGGCAATTTATGCCTGAAATACTGCAGCGCTTTGGACGGTAACCATTTTACTTTTAGTGGTAATTCGATGAATAACTCTGTGTGCTTAGTGCGAGTTTTTTAACATTCTCGATAGCGTAAAAGTTAGTTCATCTAATACATAAAATTCTCGTGTCACGATGTTCGTTCCCATACTCCTCCGAAACCGCTTGACCGATTCTCATGAAATTTTTTATGCATATTCAGTAAGCCTGAGAATCGGCTACTATCTATTTTTCATACCCCTAAGTGATTAGGGTTGTCCACCCCTAACATAATTTTTGGAGTTTACTCCTTTAGAATCGATTTACATATATAGGCCCGGGGTATGAAAATTATGGGGACCAAAATCGTACTAGCATGTCACACGAAATGCGTTATGCGCCTGATTGGCTCCTGATTGCGTGATGCGTGCGCGCGCCAATCAGGAGCCAACGCGCGGCCGCGTTATCGCAGGTGACGCCGGGCTGCTGCGCCGGCAGTCCGCCACAAAGCCTCGTACTGATCGCGCGTTTCTCTCATTATTGTATTTTCATATATTTGTTAGTCGTTTGTTTTGTGTCTCGTTAATTTGTTAATAATCTGTAGTGTATCGTGTTGTCGTAATATAGAACTATTTCTCGTATTGTTTCGTTTAATTTTTTATATCCAGTAAACTCCAGTCGTGCGTCGGAGCGGACACACACACTTTATTTTTTTGTATTTGGAGTTTACTCCTTTAGAATCGATTTACATATATAGGCCCGGGGTATGAAAATTATGGGGACCAAAATCGTACTAGCATGTCACACGAAATGCGTTATGCGCCTGATTGCGCATGTCACACGAAATGCGTTATCGCAGGTGACGCCGGGCTGCTGCGCCGGCAGTCCGCCACAAAGCCTCGTACTGATCGCGCGTTTCTCTCATTATTGTATTTTCATATATTTGTTAGTCGTTTGTTTTGTGTCTCGTTAATTTGTTAATAATCTGTAGTGTATCGTGTTGTCGTAATATAGAACTATTTCTCGTATTGTTTCGTTTAATTTTTTATATCCAGTAAACTCCAGTCGTGCGTCGGAGCGGACACACACACTTTTTTTTTTTTGTTATTATGAGGTATTATGTGGTTGAATGAGGTTTTGTTATTTTTATTATATATTCCCTCATCGTTCACAGCACTACATACCTCTTTCACTCATTTACCACATCCTTACGCACTTAAAATAAGTTAGTTTTTTTTTCTACACTAGAAATTCCCTAGAAATCTTACATATGGCAAAACAATGTTTGCGGGTCAGCTAGTATTTATATAGAATGGAATCGTGTGCCTACGTTTGCCGCTAGGGGCGCTGTTCCAACTGCATACAAAATTGGGTTAACTTTTACGCTATCGAGAACAAAAAACTCGTACTAAGCACACCGATCTACTTCTGGCTCAACGCAATGCTAACCTGCTGTTGGCTTCAACGTTTGTGTACACACATATATTAATTGCATTTGAACATTAAGACGCAGGTTAATTGTGATTAACGAAAGGCAATAACCGGTTTGGTTTGGTTAGTGGTAGGTGATGGGTAAATCTACACTATAATAATATTATAAAGAGGAAAGATTTGTTTGTTTGTTTGTTTCGAATAGGCTCCGAAACTACTGGACCGATTTGAAAAATTCTTTTTCCATTAGAAGCCGACATTGTCCCTGATGAACATAGGCTACTTTTTTTTTTTTTTTGGTTTCATGTGTGTTTTAATGTTTCCGAAGCGAAGCGAGGGCGGGTCGCTAGTATAATATACTTTACTGGTGTTGGGACCTTTTGTGAGTCCGCACGGGTAGGTACCACCACCCTGCTGTCCTCCTTCCTCTGTCTGCGCGATTTTCGTAAAAAGGGGTACAAAGTTTTTGCTTCACTTATTAATACTTAGATGTTCTAGTGAATTATTGTAATCGATTTTAAACTACCTCCTTTGTCAATTAATGACTTAAAAATGTCCTTGGCTCTGAATCAGATGACTATAAAGGACAATGAAAGTACGTGAATGTTTTGAATTAATTTCAAAGCGTGTAAAATGCATTTATAAATGAAATACTTTTTTGTGATAACAGAATTGAGATCGTAACAAATATTTAGGGCACTTTTACCTGTGTTGTATATATGTTGTGAAATAAACTTGGATAATGTTTAAAGTTTAATGAAACCAATTGATTTTATTAAAATGTACTATTAATAATGTTATTTAGTATAATTGTCTGTAAAATAAATCTGAAATTGAAAGATCGATACACGTTTTTTATTTGTAACGAACAGCAAATAGGCTTAATTGAAAATTGTGTCAACCGTCATGGATATTGGCAGGCAGGCTAACTGGAATAGAAATCTTCAAATGGGTACTTATTTATGAAACTATTTAGTCACTAATGGTGCTTACTTAAATAATAATGATATAGTAAATATATGTTAGAATTAGCAGACATTTGCCTGCGGTAGAGTGTGCTGATCCCGCTGAGTTGGTGACACCGCTCTGTCTAATTCTGTTACAAAGTATTAATGGGTTCCGTTCTGACAAGCGAAAAAGCTGTTAGGCCTTTGCAAGCATTCAGATTGTTCATATCTTCCCAACCAAGCTGACGAACATAATATATTGTTGTTGTTGCTATTAGAAAATGATCGTATTATCTTGTATTTTGGCGAGTCGTAGATAATGGTGATTACTTTTACGGTTAGATATCTCATTTTAATATTCCTAAAGTTTCGAATATTTTAATGTTTTCTTTACAGCCTTCTTTCTTACGAAAATATAAGTATTCAATTTCATGTTAAAAGTAATTTGGATTAGGATTGATAGTTTATTAAAAAAAAACAAAAAAATGTCGTGTATTCAAAATATATGAAAGGAAAACAAAATCTGTAAAAGAATCGTGTTTATCTTGATCAAGGCACTCGAAATTTACCTTGCCTTAAATATGTATGTCAAAGTAAATTTGGCAGAGCGTTGTGTATGCGATAAAACCTGACATAAAAATTTGCAACTTCGCTGGAACGCGGTATAGTAACGTCGACGAGAGATACGATTTTTGACAACTATGATTGTCACTGTGATTGTTTATATATGTTTTATTGCAGTAGATTGGCAAAGAAGTTGAGACTTCGAATATAACTTCTGATGTATATTATATGTTTACTTATAATCATTTAACGGTCATCCACAGTGCGTTTCCAGAGGTATTTTTTGCCACGTACCATCCGGCTATGGAATGAGCTCCTCTCCACGGTGTTTCCCGAGCGCTATGACATGTCCTTCTTAAAACGAGGCTTGTGGAGAGTATTAAACGGTAGGCAGCGGCTTGGCTCTGCTCCTGGCATTGCTGAAGTCCATGGGCGACGGTAACCACTCACCATCAGGTGGGCCGTATGCTCGTCTGCCTACAAGGGCAATAATACAAAAAAAAAACGCTACATGAGTACGTTCACCTATGTAAGCAAAAAATAGGGCGAGGATAAGATGAGTTCGGAATGAGTTGAGGTAGCGTTGTGCCAGTAGCTAAAGGTGACTGGAATTAGTTACCTTTTCTTCACTACCTATTGTAGCTACCCTCGGATTGGTAGGTGAGTCGGAGGCGACGGGCTCAGCCTTAGAGAATTTGCTAACACTGGCCCTAAGAAGAGCAGTGCTTGGCTGAATCAACCACCGGATCAGAATCGCGACCTACTGGGAATATTAGGTGAGAAACTGGTAGTAACACGTCTTATCAGTCCGCACGGGTAGATACCACCACCCTGCCTATTTCTGCCGTGAAGCAGTGATGCGCTTCGGTTTGAAGGGTATAGGTAAGTTTGAAGGGTAACCTTAGAACTCATCTCTCAATGTGGGTGGCGGAATTTACGTTGTAGATGTCTATGGGCTTCGGTAACTACTCTATACCGTGGGCCATGAGCTTGTCCACCCATTTAAGCAATAAAAAAAAACACAGTGCGTTGTGTCTATGAGCTAGGTTGTAACTCGTCGAATATGAATTTAACGAGAACGCGACGGATCGGATGTCAGTAACCATTAAAGTACTTCAGTGGTAACCACCTAATGCTCCTAACGAATAGCGGACATACTATAATCACTGGCGGGTCGTATGACCAAAGCAGGGACAGGCTTTAATTTGACTAATTCGTTTCATGATTCGAAATTGCATACTTACAGAGTAGCTGTACTATATAATATTTATTATACATTCGGTTTTGCAAAATTTACATCCAACTACCGATGTTTTTATTTATTTATTTACACTTCATGTAAAATTTACATTGGCGGACTTAATGCCTAAGGTATTCTCTACC
Source organism: Bombyx mori (assembly GCF_030269925.1). Lineage (NCBI taxonomy): Eukaryota > Metazoa > Arthropoda > Insecta > Lepidoptera > Bombycidae > Bombyx > Bombyx mori. Next base: position 2,250,226 of record NC_085114.1, read on the forward strand.
AGTCAACCAAAGGTAGTGCAGTGTAAATAGTGGTAGGGTCAATGAAATTTATATTAAGTTACGAATACCTACAAAAAAAGTATATATATATATATACAAAATCACAAATACATATACATATACATAGTTAGATAGATAGACAGCCAGCCGTATTGTTATAATATTTTTCGAACTAATAATAGTAGATTTATAGATTTACATCATCTTTATATTATGTTTTGGCTGAGTCACTGTGATTATTAGCAGCGTTTTGTTATGGCAATATGACCTTTATTATATCAGATTCACGGTTTTGTCTACTGTCTCATGAGGTTAAGTTAACAGTTGCTAACTAAAATATTTTTATTGAGTTTAAATTTTAAGCATGACTGAATTGTGCTGATTTCGACGTATTTTTTTAATATCTGTATGTAAAGGAATCTTTGAACGTCATTTTCATTCACTTTAAGACGTCCGCTTAGCTCATAGACTTATATAGTACCTACTTCAGTGGCTTAGCTCGAAAATTTCCACTATTCCAGATGACACTGATTTTATAACTTCGCCTAATATTCTGACTAGTATCGATATAGGATAAAAAAGATGAAATTAATTGTTGGTTTGCTCTTTAAGCGTGTTTTTTTTGTTTTATTTTTAAACTTTGTTATTTTCTTTTATATTGTAAGTCGTCGTGGCATAAAGGATAATAAGAGTGCTGTATTTGTATTGAGCAATGCGACTACTGGTAATGCGACCAGTACTGTAGGTACCAATTGTTTTTGTACTTAATTTAACGGTAGGCAGCTGCTTAGCTCTTCCCCTGGCTCTGCTGAAGTCCATCGGCGACGATAACCACTTACCATCAGGTGGGCCGTATGTTCCTCTGCCTACAAGGGCAATAAAAAAATAACAAATCAATAATATTCACGAATGACTGTAATAAAAATCAAACTCAAAAATTTCTTTTTTTCCTACCCATTCGCTGGTAGCCTAGGAGGCTATTTCAGCTACGCAAGGACGGGCAAATATTACTATTTTTTGCGAATTACTAGTGTTAGGGAGTCTTGTGATTACCAGCTCGCGAATTCGAATTCTCCAAAACGAAAACTGCTCACTCAATATTTGTAAACACAGACAATATGCATCTGTTAATATTTATTTTAATAATATTTTTTCAACCACGCAATGTAAGATAATAAATATAAGTCGACGTGTAGGGTGGTTTTGAGGGAGCGCAAAGTGCGACTGTTATCTACCTTTTTGTTTTTCTTTGCCTACTTATCCAGGTAACCTCTAGGGCTTATGCCAGGTTCACCGAGGGTGTAGATGAGTTCACAGGACTCAGCTTTGCGTCTACCTTCACAATCCATTACTGGTTGATCCAAACTATAAGCATAGCAGACCATAAATAACTATTTTATCATTCGTTTAGAAAACAAGATTGTTGCATTTTATATTGCTTTTTTGGTAGTTTCTATTTCCGGAACATTCTAGCACTGTCTATAAAGATCCTCATTTTAATACCGTCACTATATCTTCAAAGATGCTATTTATTATATATGTATATAGCCGAGTCAGGGGCCTCACATTGCATAATTTATTCAGTCTCAACGTAAAGTGGGTCAAACACGACACACACACATACGGTGTTACTTACTATTCTATATTTACTTGTATCAAATTAAATTTAAACAGTTAATGAATTATGCAATTTTAAGGGACCTGTACTCTAGTAATTAGTTAATTATTTTATTTATATAACGGCCGTCTGGTGTAGTGGTAAGTGACATGATCACTTACCACTACACCGGTGCATTCGTATCGAGCGATGCACTGGTGTTCGAATCTCGCTGGCGGGTGCCAATTTTTCTAACGAAATACGTACTCAGCAAATGTTCACGATTGACTTCCACGGTGAAGGAATAACATCGTGCAATAAAAATCAAACCCGCAAAATTATAATTTGCGTAATTACTGGTGGTAGAATCTCTTGTGAGTCCGTACGGGTAGGTACCACCGCCCCGCCTATTTCTGCCGTGAAGCAGTAATGCGTTTCGGTTTGAAGGGTGGGGCAGCCGTTGTGACTATACTGAGACCTTAGAACTATATCTCAAGGTGTGTGGCGCATTTACGTTGTAGATGTCTATGGGCTCCAGTAACCACTTAACACCAGGTGGGCTGTGAGCTCGTCCACACATCTAAGCAATAAAAATAAAATAAAAAAAACTACACAAGGGGGCCGCCAAGGGAAGATAGTTGTATGATAAATATAAAAATTTCTTTTCCAGGGTTATGGACGTATATTAAATATATGTACGTATATGTATAATAAAAATCTTACATTTATTTCCGTTATCTGGTACCGGTAACACAAGTTCTTTACGAACTAAGCACGGGACCAGTTAACGTGGCGTGATTGTTAGTAAATATTTATTATTTGTTTTTGATAGCTTTTACTCCAGTTTAAGTGGCATTTATGAGCGTAAACTTGTAAGTACAATCGCCGTGAAAAGTCTTTACACACACACCTGGATGAACTCATAGTATAATTCCAGGATTATCGACTACTTGTCCACGTCGCCCAAAACACGTCATTACGGATCCTCCCGACCCATTAACGGCGCTTTTAGGTACCACAAGCACCGGTCATCGTTCTCGTCAAACCGGTCACTTGCGACGAAGGGCTCGACTAGCGAATTAAGCCACAGAGACAGCCCACTGAGTTTCTCTCCGGATCTTCTCAGTGGGTCGCGTTTCCAATCCGGTGGTAGATTCTGCGAAGCATTGCTCTTGCTGGGTCCAGTGTTAGCAACACTCCGGTTTGAGCCCCGTGAGCTCACCTACATGTTAGGGCGAAGCTGAAATAGCCTCTCAAGGCTATCTATCAGCATAGGTAGGAAATAAAATCGACTATATACAAGCGTTTCACGTAATATCAAAACTTTTAATTTTAAAAACATGAATTCTATCAAATTTAAAAACATGAATTCTATCAAATTATCAATCGTTATTGATTGATAAACGTTAAGGGAAGATTTTCCACTAAGCGGGTGAAATTACAAGTCCGATCGACGCGGCGACCGTCCAAATGTAATTTTTTTAAACTTATTTACATTATGTTTTGCACTGATCGCGTAAATGTCTTTAGCGCGAACCAGACATCTGTCAAATTTCTTCTGTTTTATTCACGTTCCTAATCTATTTATCGAAGCAAGAATACAAAATTCATACCTGAGTTTAATACCTAATTAGTTTATCTTGAATTAAAATTTATTTATTTTGTATTAAATTAACATGAATTACTGTTATTTTTCTAAGTAGGGTGGCGAGTTTCGGGTTCGCCTTGTTTTGATCTTCTCACAAACAATTTCGGAACCATAGAAGTATTTTTTTCCAAAAGACTAGTGTATTTATGTAGTGGATATTTATATTTAGTGTATTGTGAGCATAAATTAACCAGGTTACGCCCAGTTTAGTGTAAAGTGGTCTTACAAGCCCATAGATATGACTACCTCAATGTACTATATAAATTTAATTTAATAAATTTTTATTAGTGTAAAAATTATAGGAAATGGTGCCCAGAAAAAATCGTCCAGAATCGAGAACCGCCTTTCACTTGAAGTAGGTTAAATTTAAACCAGTCATTATTTCCTCGTTCAGTTCCTTAATGTAGACAGAGAATAAAATTGTTTATCTTCCACGTAAAACTTCCTTTAACTCTAGACTAAAAATCTAAAATAGTCTAGCGTTATCCGTTAACCGCTTTGGGGCCGAAATTAGCGGGCGCTTCCCGAAAAGCTTGCCTTGCGAATTTCCCCCTATTTTCTTCCCCCACTTAAAAAGCGGACACACGAAACCCGACCCTATCGCAAACGCACAAGGGTCACGTAAAACTACGACGGATAGATATAAAATTTCGCAATTGTTAAGCGCACGACGACGGAATTTCAACAAGTTAGTTCATTGCTTTCGGTCAGAATTTATTGTTGCTTTTCGTTTGTACCTTATCGGTTGTTGTTAGGGTTGATTTAAGCTTGCGTGTTCGTCGGCCAGAAGCCCGCGTTCCAGCTCTTGACGAATGCTGCCAAAACTGGACAGTTTTCACTTCGTTTACTCAATTTATTGTTTTGTTAGCGGATTTAAGTTTTATACATGTACATTTCTGTTACTGCGCTCGGTTAAGATTCTTAATTAAATAGATTAGATAGATAGAGAATTCTTAATAGATAAATATGAAAATGCTCGGAATTAAATAAAAATATCAATTTTGTTTTTCCTTTGACGATGATTCCTTTTGTTTGTTTTAAGTTTATTTTATACAAAAGTTTAGGTCTTTTATTTATCGTTTGAGGCACTACGAAGTCTGCCGGGTCAGCTAGTTACTAATAAAAATCGTAGGTACGTTACGGACGTTTTTTCCCGGTTAGGGTACCCTTCCGCATCGTTCCATAAGGAACTTCATTCCGAAATTCGCTTAATATCCCTACTGAGTTTTTGTATTCTTTGCAGATGGGGAACCAATTAAACTCCCGGAGAATCTTGAAAGTCTACCGCGCGCCGAGCACTTCGCGGCCCAACGACACCGATGGAACACGAATGAGGTTAGTCAAATAACAATTATCATTTCAGCTTCCACTGGCGACAACTGAAGAAACGCCTAATTTTATTTCACGCAATATTACAGTATTGATATCGTTATTGTTGTTAGCATTAACATGTAAAATGTGGTACTGGTAGCTTAAGATTTTAAAATAAAGTCGAAGTTATCTTTAAATTGGACTTTAAAAAAAATTAAGCATTCTAGATTTGTGGCCTTAAGTTCAAAATTAGTAAGTGTTTTGAGTATCAGAAATATATTAATATTTCAATTAACAGTAACACGGACGCTTAGCGTGGTTTGGACATGTGATGCCTAGAAAGGAGACGCATGTGACTAGGAGATGTATGGAAATGGTAGTGCAAGGTAAAGGGGGAGGAGGTCGACCGAAGAAGAAATGGATAGAGTGTGTGAGTGACAATATGAGAGAGAGGGAGAGAGAGGGGTGAGTGTTGAGATGACGGCTGATAGAAGAGAGTGGAAGAGAAAAATTCGCTATACCGACCCCACCTAGTGGGATAAGGTGGAGACAAAGAGAGACAGAGAGTTTCAATGAGTACTAACACGTAAACCCCGATTTTCAAGTATTTTGAATAACCACAAATTCGGTGTTTAAATATACATATTATATATGTATTTATATTAAACTGTGAAAGCTTACGTCAAAGTATCCGTTCCGCCTTTATTAAACCGTCGAATCCCGGATAAAATTAAAACCGGTGAAATTCATAACGACGAGTTAACAAATACCCTTGATGTATAAGCTAGGCCATCTTATAGCCGGGCGGGTTATGGCGGCGGTACTGGCTCGCATAAATCGCCGGCTAATTCATGTATTATGCAAACATTCGCACACGTGTCTCATATCACGGTCTCACAATGTTTTAGCCTGCTTCACCTGGCGTGGATTAGATACGAGCCACTACTATAAGTTTCCGACTCGATTGCCCTACATTAAGTTTTCTTTTGTTTGTTGAAAAAAGATTATAATATAATCTAGGTATTCACATTATTCACTCTAGATTGGTAATCAATTGGGTTTTCAGCCCGGTGTTAAGTATTTGGCTTGATAACGGTAAAAGCACTCAGAGAATTGACGATTGACCTAAGTTCAGTTTTCTTTTGTTTGTTTTTGCCAGTGAATATTGAGTCGAAAAAATATTACAAACTATTTTTATTGCCAATATATTATTGTTGTTTCGAATACTTCGATATTAGGACATTGCGATAATTAACTATCGTTTTCTTTAAAAATATTTCTAGACTTCCATTTCACACACAACTAACTACAGTACTCACAGTACTCTTAGGTTTGGTAGTTCATTGACTTCAGTTCCCGTTTTTACGGTAAGAGCTGGAGGTAGAAATAGAGAAAAGATCCCAGATGCTGGATGAGAACAATCACATATTAATAAACATTTAGCACTCGCAGCCCCTATGTAGGGTTTTCTGTGATCCACTAAGACCTCGTGGCTACGTATGTAACATACATAATATTGGCGACTACCGTCAGAATGAGTAGCTTTTGCGTTGTTACTAGTTCATTTATTTTGGAATCCCTTTGGGGAGAGACAAGGGATCGCCCACTGAGCGGTTGTTATAGTTCAGTAGATCCAAGACCGGAATGTTCGTTCTTGGATTTTCTTTATACGGAAACTTATTCTTCACATGTCATTAGCGCCCTTAAAATTTTGGTCAAACTCCTTTTGTTCCATCACAGCTTTTTTTATTGCTTAGATAGGAGGACGAGCTTACGACCCACCTGGTGTTAAGTGGTTAGTAGAGCCTATAAACGTCAACAACGTAAGTGCTGCCACCCACCTTGAGACGTGAATGCTAAGTACCAGTTTCACAGTACACTGCTTTACAGGCAAGGTTAAGTTCATAGTACTTGTGAGTCAGTCAGTCAGTATGTAATTCACATATTTTAAGTTATTCTGAATGATTTTTAATAAAGCCTTGGAACATAGTAACAAATCATACTATGAAATTTTATTTATAACTAGCTGACCCGACAGACTTCGTAGTGCCTCAATCGATAAATAAAAGACCTAAACTTTTGTATAAAATAAACTTAAAACAAACCAAAGGAATCCTTTCGATGGAGGACACATCAAAAGAAAAACAAAATTGTTATTTTTATTTAATTCCGAGCATTTTCATATTTATCTACCTTTTAAACCTTCCTTGGACTTCCACAAATAATTCAAGACCAAAATTAGCCAAATTGGTCCAGCCGTTCTCGAGTTTTAGCGAGACTAACGAACAGCAATTCATTTCTATATATATAGATTTTTGTTCTTTCACACAGAAATGGATCTAAGTTTTTACAATCAAAAATATATATAGTCTGTCTAGTCTAGTCTCATAACAAACCTGTAAGGTAGATAGACGAATATTTGAATACTTATTAAACTAGTTTAACCAAAAGTGCGTTACAAAAATAATTTCACTTTGGCGTTATTTAGCGTCATTCATAGCGTTATTTCAAATCGAGAATTCATAGTACCGCTCAAGTCTAGATTAGTTAGGTTAATGAAATGCGTGCGGTGTAAATTAGACCCTGGACGAGTGTGCGTGTCAAAGTTATGATAATGTTACAGGTTGCTAACGGCAAATGAAACGAAATGGCAATTTACGTATTCGATAGAAATATACACCCTTTTGGATACATCTTGTTTCTTAGATGAGACTGGCCGATTTAAGAGAGACGTGTGAAAGGCTTATGACTAGAATTAGGCAGGACTAGTACCTACTTCAGCGAGCTCACAAAACGCCTTATGATAAGCTTATTTGAGTCCAACATTATACTTCATTGTGTAGACTTAGCTTCCAAAGCCAGGAAATAAATACACAGATTACTTAGTTATTTGTATTGCTTTATTTGTAACTTCACTTTTACAATCTTTAGATATTTCTCACTACCGAATACATCGTTTTTCCTGCCGCCTTTTTTATTATATCCCGTCCCCACTACTGCCGTTGCTCCCACCAACAGTGTTGCTATTTGGCGATCCGAAAATTGTTTAATTTTAACATGATATATTTTATTTTAATTATTTTACAACGAACCTTACAATTGAGTGTTCTCTCTTTTATCATTTTTCAAACACACCATGAGAAAGTGAAATTACATTTCCAAATTTCTATCAACAAATATTGACGAATCCTAATTAACTACAAATATTTAAAAGTAAATAAATACGCATATGGTTACAGCACAAGGCTAGTTTTTTTTTCTCCATAGTAGCTTAGAAAATATAATCAAAAGCAGTGTCAATAACAATGTTAAACTACAGCACGGTGCATACGGGTAGTACTGTAGTATTAGTAAGTTAGTAAATAAATCCAAAATCCAAAAAGTTGATGTCGAATGTTTGGAATGACGAAGCTAGACAAATAAACGTATTACAAAAGTAAATAATCTTACAACACAAGACGGAGGAGCATTTAATTAATACTAGAGTTATTGAGCTGGCGTCCTTTCATGGCGAATGAGGAAATGTTGTGTTTTGATAGCCGCGTCTAATATATCTTCAAGCCGGCGGAAGGAACGTTGATATGTAAGAGAGATAATTGTGTGTACACATAGTACATATCTAACGCGGTACGTGCTCATCAATTTGATGTTTTTTTTTTTATTTTTGTTTTTTTTTATTGCCCTTGTAGGAAGACGAGCATACGGCCCACTTGATGGTGAGTGGTTACCGTCACCCGTGGACTTCAGCAATGCCAGGGGCAGAGCCAAGCCGCTGCCTACCGCTTAATGTTCAATTGAGCATCATTTATTAAGGAGTATGTATATCGACTACCAGTGAAACCCGATATTGTTTTTTTTGTTGTTTTTAAATTATACAACGAACCAGCGTTAGAGCTATTTAAATTTGCGTCCGTATCTATCTTGTCAAAAATGAGTTTCAAATAAAAAAAAAACCGATGAATATTCATTTAATTGAATTATTTAATTAATTATAAATAGCTTCAGTGGGTTTGAGTTTTACGCGTGTATTTTCTTTTTCGATAACCGAAAATACTTCATGCTTGGCAGTTTATTTATTGTTTCAGTCTAAGTATAGTTGGCTTTTTTATCTTCCTTCTTCTTCTTTTTTATCTATACATCTATACTCTATACATATATAGGTATATATAAATGAATTGCTGTTCGTTAGTCTCGCTAAAACTCGAGAACGGCTAGATCGATTTGGCTAATTTTGGTCTTAAATTATTTGTGGAAGTCCAGAGAAGGTTTAAAAGGTAGATAAATATGAAAATGCTCGGAATTAAATAAAAATAACGATTTTGTTTTTCCTTTGATGTGTCCCCCGTCAGACGGATTCCTTTTGTTTGTTTTAAGTTTATTTTATACAAAAGCTTAGGTCATTTATTTATCGATTGAGGCGCTACGAAGTCTGCCGGGTTAGCTAGTCTTCTTATAAAAATAGTTTTCCTTCTCAATTCTCAATTTTAATCTGTACGATGAATCTCTGGAGTATTCTTTATTGTGAATCCAGGAGTATGTTTATTTAATTGACTTAACGAAGTTCACACGTGAATATTTGAACGCAGGGAAAAGGGATTCCCTTAAGAGAATGCACAAAGGACATTCGAACTAGTCTGGGATACAATAAACACACCTCGCTTCCCTCCTGATACACGTGGCTGTTTAAAATTGTACAAAAGCAACCCTATTATATTATGTATTGAGAGAGAGAGAGAGTTAACGATATGCGTGAATTGCTTTTTTTTTTATTGCTTAGATGGGTGGACGAGCTCACAGCCCACCTGGTGTTAAGTGGTTACTGGAGCCCATAGACATCCACAACGTAAATGCGCCACCCACCTTGAGATATACGCATTACTGCTTCACGGCAGAACTAGGCAGGGTGGTGGTACCTACTCGTGCGGACTCACAAGAGGTCCTACCACCAGTATATGGCAAAGTTAGGGAATACAAGCTCTCTGTAACAGAAATCGACATAATTACTTTAGTGCCCCACGTACAGCACCGATGACTTAAATAGTAGTCAACGTGTTCGAATCCCGCCAAGGGAAGATATTTGTATGGTAAATATAAATGTCTTTTCCAGGGTTATGGATGTATATTAAATATACATTCTGAGTATATTTGTCTGAGTCTGATACCAGAGTCTGAGGTACTGATTTCTCACTACCATCTCTACGCTGACGATTTGCAGATTTATAGACATTTTAAAGCTGATGATGTTGCTCTAGCTATTGCTGAAATCAATGGAGATCTTGGTAGAATTAGTGCTTGGGCTAAATCTTTTGGACTTCTTGTGAATCCATCAAAATCACAGGTCATAGTAATTGGTAGTTCCTATAGGTACAACACGATTGACCACATTAATTTGCCCCCTGTGACGCTAGATGGAATTCCAATCGCTTATTCTAAAACAGCAAAAAACCTAGGTATCATTCTTGATTGTCATCTGTCTTGGTCCAGTCAGATAAATTTAGTTAGCAGGAAAGTGCTTTGCACGTTTCAGTCTCTCAAGCGTCTTCAGCGTTTCTTGCCCTTTGAAGCTAAAGTCACCCTGGCCCAATCCCTTATGCTTCCTCTCCTTGACTATGCGGATGTCTGCCTCCTCGACGCCGTGGAGGGGCTATGGAACAAACTGGAAAGGTTACAAAATTTATGCATACGCTTTATTTTTGGTTTACGCAAATATGATCATGTCTCGCAGTACAGATCACAACTTAATTGGTTGCCTATCCGACTTCGCCGTGATGTACATGTTTTATGTATGCTGTTCAACATCCTCAATAACCCAGCTATTCCCCAGTACCTCCGTGAGCGCTTCGGGTACCAGATGCCCCGTGGTGTACCCTGTCGTGCAAGTAGATCCCTTCTCCTTAATTTTCTCCCTCACTCCTCCAGCCGCTACGGTGGTTCGTTCACTGTGCACTCTGTGCGTCTGTGGAACTCAGTTCCACACTCAATCCGTGCAAGTCCCTCACTTGAAGTATTCAGGAAGGCATTAAAGGAGCACTATCTATCAATTTAGTATTACTTATATGTATTTATTTTATGTATTTCATTATATATGTACGTGTATGTATATGTTTATGTTATTTATGTGTGTAATTGTGTATGTATATAGTTTGATATTATGTATTAGTGTTTATTTTTGTTATTTTTATTGCTAATTAGATTGTACTCATCTACCCACTAATGTAAAGCTTTCCTTCTTTGAGAACGGTTAGCTGGTAGATAACTCAATTGTTGAGTTAAGCTCGCCATTTTTTATATCTTATCCCAATTACTGTATTTTATTAACAGTGTGTACAAATAAAGAATAAAGAAAGAAATACATATGTATATATTTTATTATGTATATATATATATAGTAAATATTTAATATATATTTAGTAAATATTTTAATATTTAATATATATTGCTAGGGCTAATGTTAGCATATTCTCTTAAGTTGAGTTCGTGAGTTCAGCAACCCGTCCGCGCTTAGCTAAGTATAAAAAGCTTAGCTAAGAATAAGTAGGAAAAAAAAAACCGATGCATTGTGTACTATAAACGTTCCACATAATATATCATACTATAGCGTCAGTATAAACACGAGAGTCTGTATGTTTGTTCGACCTCTTACCAAACGGATTGACGATTGACGATATTAGCTGCATATTGTATCTTGATCTGATGATTCATCCGACCGATTTCGGCCATGCCCATCTTGATCTAGTTCTGCCGCGAAGAAGTCACTAGTTTGAATAGCAGTTGTTATATAAAGTAAAGATTTAGGTTTCATGTCTTAGAGTGGTGTTTCTATCAAGCTCAGTGACCTCTTAATATAACACCGTGAAGGCTGTTTACAGCAAATTTACAAAACAAAAGAGCATGCTATTGTAAAATGGTCCGCGTACCGATAATTTTAAAGTCTGTTTTTGACAAGTTGTGTCTTTTTTAAGTGGTGAGGTTTTTTAAGTGAGTGTTTACCGCTGCCCATAAACTTTAGCAATGCCAGGGACAGAGCCAAGCCGCTGCCTACCGCTTAATACTCTCCACAAGCCTCGTTTGAAGAAGGACATGTCATAGCGCTCGGGAAACACCGTGTTCAACAAAATCGACACGTCGATAAACTGTATAAGCGTTTTCAATTACATTTCCGACTTGCGAAAGCCTCGGTGAGTGCCAAAATAAGAATTTGACGAATGGCATGCCGTGTATTCATTATTATAGTTTATTTTGGTTCACGCCGCGTTCGCCCCGCTATTAATGGAGGCAGTCACGTTAACCGGTTTCGAAGCGGATTGATGCCCGGTTGTCATCGTCCCCTACGCCCGGTTTTCCGAAAATAACAGCGATACGCCGTATCTTGTGTCAGCGGGTTCGGTCGGCGGGAATCCCTTTAGATTCATGACCGGTTTTAGTTAGTGTGTTTGAAATACGACCGGGTCTTTGATGGAACACGGGTGTGCTTTGTTTCATTACAAGTTGTTAATTGGATAACGGAATTTGCAAATCAAGTGGTATTAATAAGTAAAATATGGTTAGTTGAGCTTCGATCCGGCTAATAAAACCAGATGGTTAATTATTATATCCAAAAATACCAATAATAAACTGGTGATGTAAGCCAGTTTATTTTTGATACGGTGCAATAGTTCGTGCCTTACTGGGTCCGTCATTCCAATGCTTTAGAGACTCTACATTATGTCTCTACATACTACGTACCTCATGTCTCTATGTACCACAACCCTGCGGTATTAACAATGACACTCGCTGGTTGAACTTGTGGTGTGACGTCAGATCGTCAGCAACAAAAAATGACTAATCTGAATAGAGCCCGTCTGAAATAGCGCAATATCTCGAATCTTCGCTCCCTAAAGAATTAAAAATGCTGTATTAGCATTAAATAATTAATAACTTTGAAAAACATCATTACGTATTCAGTTTCCATTTTTTTCTCTCTAGAAAAATAATACCCCAGAGAACACAAGTCTTTTGTTTATGAAATACATTTATTGTTTATTTGTTACGCAATGCTATAAAAAATTATTAGATAAAATGTATTTTTTTCTCTTCTTCACGCAGCGAGCAATTTTTAATTGTTTGTTTTTGCGGTAGACAAACAGATCATAGCTAATTAGGGTAATCAGAATGGTCGCATACCATAAAGTGAATACCACAGAGCATTTTATGGAGGAGTCTTCCTTATCAGCCAACAGACGCTTCTAATGAAGTGTATTCGCTTGATTATCAAATCTCGATAAAAGAACTTTCCAAACTTTTCAACTAAAAAGTTAAATTCAAGGCATAATGACGTCATAACATAAGAGACACATAAATTGAAAGAAGTCAAGGCTGAATAAGATACCTTTTTTCGTTCACTTCCCTTGACTTTTTCGCATTCACGGCTCATTAGGCGCGATGCTCTCAATACTACACAGCTTTCCGTCAAAGGACAGCGGTGGTCAATGAAAATCGTACTTTACGTCTCCAAGAATAGAGTCGGTTCTGAGCGAATGTGACTCCGACGAATTCGGGACGCATTTTTATTTGACATATAAAGTGATTTTTTTGTGCATTTAGTATTAAGTGTTTTTTCGGGGTGCCCGGGGAGCTCGGAATACGATGATGGGGCTTCGTAAGGTCAATCGTTGTTCATGCAAATAAGCATAATTATTGTTCAATGCTATGACTTAATAAGTGAAGGTCAGATTATTTAGACAAAGATGACTTTTGATTCGACGGTTTTATGAAATCGTTTCCTGATGCGGTGTAAAATTAAAATTCTGGCAAAGAACTTCTTCTTATTTAGATAATACATATATTATTATCAAAGCGATCGTGGTCCGCGAGCTTAATTACGTTATTTGTAATCAATGTGAGTACGTCTGGATATGTACCACAACCCTGCCTGTTTGCACCGTGATTTTATAATTTTTTACGTGTGTGGCCGAGCTTACGGCCCACCTGGTGTTAAGTGATTACCGGAGTCCATAGACATCTACAACGTAAATGCCGCCACCCATTGAGAAATCAGTTCTAAGGTCTCAGTATAGTTACAACGGCTGCCCCACCCTGCAAACCGAAACGTATTACTGCTTCACGGCAAAAATAGGCAGGGCGGTGGTACCTACCCGTGCGGACTCACAAGAGGCCCTACCATCGGTAAAAACAACCAGTAGATCGAGCTCTCCAAGTTTCAAGGTCGGTGGCGTCATTTACGTTACTCATATCTATGGGCTTCGGTAAACACTTAATAGCAGGGGGCCGTGAGTTCGCTTCCCGGTCTAAGTAATAAAAAAAAAACATTGGTTGTCTGTAAACTCAGTTTACGGATGACGTCATAAAGAAACATGGATGAAAATTTGCATATTTTATGAATTGAATTAAATTATTATCACTGAATTCTCATTATTTTGTATTATAGAAAGAAAGAGTTAACTGAAAATTACAATTTTTATGATAAATTCAGGCCGATCGTGCCTCTCTATCGGTTGTTCCGCGCTTTCGCTTGCACGCCTAGGCTCAGGCGGAACGTGACACTTTTTCGAGCGTGCAGCCGGTGTTCATAGATTCATAAGACGTTATCACGTCCAAATTTTTAAAAAGGACGCACTTCGTAATTTTTTCCGGAATACAAAGTTTATTGTGTCACTACAGAAGAGATACCTGGCATTATCTGGGTCATGTTCTTAACAATTATGAAAAATATCTTACGCGTTAATCCAGGCTACAGGATTATATTTGTGCCAAATATTATCCAAATCTGGTAAGCTATTTTTGTTCGATTGAACAGAAAATAGAAAATAGACAAACATTTAGAATCTATACTAGTCTATACTAATATATAAATCTACTATGGTTTTTACGGATGCTCCGTTATAACTACTGAGCCATGCATCCGATTGATTTGAAACTTGGTATCCATGTAGAAAATACATGTACTTAATGGATAGGCTAATTAATATTTATATGAGTGTTGGACTCCCTAATAATAATGATAATAAATAATAATGTTAATTTTAAATGCCCAGCGAAGCGGGCGAGTACAGCTAGTGTTATTATAAATGAATTAATAAATATATTTTCTTGGGTTCTCGCTAATCAAGATCCCATCATAAAACCTAAAACCCAAGTAGCCATCATAAAACACAATATATTTGACAGATGCCTGAATCTTGCTTACGGCATTTTCAAGATAAGCTTACATATATACAAGTTTCAAACAACAATATTCTTACGGTCGGTTTACCGACTAATTTCATCTGTGTAAGATTTTCTTTTTGTCGTTAAACTCTGAAAAAGAGAATAATGAAAAACAGTTTTGCGGCGTTTTAACTTAATAATTTTCTTATTTCGAGTATTTCGTGTAATTTACCTTTCTGAAGGGCAACTGACGTTCCGAGGTCAAATCCTAAACGTGTCTCAGTTTTTTTTAATTAAAAGAACAATCTTGTGAAGTTATCGTAGCTTTTAAGTAAACTGCTTAAACAGCGCTAAATTTCATTTTATATTTCATCCACGATTTGAACAAAAGTAATTTCGTCAAAATACAAAATGTTCAACGAAAACACAAGATAAGAACAGTAAGTTACGTACAACAAAGTTGAAATAGTGCAGGTGTCGCGCTAAATGCTGTCTTAGCGTAGTTGAATTAACTTTGCAATTCACGGTAGCAGATAAGCTGTTAATTTGTTATATTTCAAACAAATATGATTCAATTTCACTACCTAGTCATGATTAAAACATAAATTTAAGCAATTGAAATTGAAGTTTTTAATACATACTTCTATGGGAGATGAGACTTGTACAGGTAACTCGAGTTAATGAAAAAAAGCGGTAGGCAGCGGCTTGGCTCTGCCCCTGGCATTGCTGAAGTCCATGGGCAACGGTAACCACTCACCATCAGGTGGGCCGTATGCTCGTCTGCCTACAAGGGCAATAAAAAAAAAGCTGTATTTAATGTGAATATTATTAAAATTTCGTAATAAAACGACAGATTAATTAAATTAACTTATTAATTATTAATTTACCTAATCAACTGAAAATTGATTTAAAATGGGCCGTGCTGTCCTCATTCCTCGGAACCTCAGGTTTCGGGAGGCGAGCTTACGTTGTTATGGCTAACTACCTATTTATTAGTAGCTATGCGGTGAGCTCTTTTTTATTTTTATTGCTTAGATAGATGGACGAGCTCGCGGCCCACCTGATGTTAAGCGATTACCGGAGCCCATAGACATCTCCAATGTAAATGCTGCCACCCACTTCGAGACATGAGTTCTAAGGTCTCCGTTTTTACATGACAACTGCTGCCCAACCGTTTAAAAC
The DNA here is from genome assembly GCF_030269925.1 of Bombyx mori. Classification (NCBI taxonomy): domain Eukaryota; kingdom Metazoa; phylum Arthropoda; class Insecta; order Lepidoptera; family Bombycidae; genus Bombyx; species Bombyx mori. Next base: position 2,266,110 of record NC_085114.1, read on the forward strand.
GAAACGCATTACTTCTTCACGGCAGAAATAGGCAGGGTGGTGGTTCCTACTCGTGCGTACTCACAAGACGTCGTACCATCAGTAAAGTGCAACTGTTACTTTGGCCTGGCGTTAACGTTAAGCGACCCGGCCTCGCTTGGCTTCGGAATCATTAAATTTTATTATTGATAGGCGAAGCCCGCCATGTTGCGCGCGGTATGACAATAACTGCGGGTGACGCCGCGTGGCGAAGCTTCTCCTTATATCATCAGCTACCTATTAGTGAAAGTCTCATCAAAATCGCTCCAGCCGTTCCAGAGATTAGCCGGAACAAACAGACAGACAGACAGGCAAAAATTGTAAAAATGTTATTTTGGTGTATGTGCCGTATATATAAATATTCATATTATGCTTGTAGTAAAAAGCGGTTATTTCAATACTACAAACAGACAGTCTAATTTTATTTATATGTATAGATAAATAATCAATTAAACGAATTCGTAAACAATGAAATGTACGCGAACGTCGTCGGTGATACGGAATGAAGCGAGGCAAAGCGCCCAATTAGGCTGTTTTCTATGTAGGCCATCAGATTGAGTGTTCGCCGCGAGACGTATGAGTTTCGTTAATGTTGTACGGGCACGAACACCTGCTGTTAGGTTCTGGGGTACAGTGAGAGTTTTTTTTGAAGTGAAACTTCTTTAGAATCGTTGTGATGTGATTTCAAAGTCGATGAAACGAAAAAATGAAACGTGAAGTTAAAATATCAATTCACAGAGGGCGCTACCTCATACTATAAAAGATGATTTACAATTATTTCTATTTAGTTTGTTATCAACAGATGTCGCTGCACGTAAATTCAACAATTCCTGAATCGCGATGATGAGATGTTACACAGTTTATAGAGGTTCTCGTATTTCTCTTGCTAAATCGTACGTACCAGGTGTAGAGCCGCCTTGATCATGCAGGCTGTATGCAGGATCATGGGGGTACCCCCAGGGTGAGGCTGCTCCATTGCACTGCGGAGTGGTTGGGGGTTGACCCTTGCGATTAGTCTTATTTTTATAAGTTTCACTTCTACCGTGTGTGACTTGCACACACATACATATGTTTTTTTGAAGTGAAACTTCTGATGCGACTTTCAACAAGGTTGCGTTAAACGTTTAACGCTACCATGGAATAGAAAGAGACAGAGCGAGAGTTAATGCGTGGAACTCGAACGCATGTGCGTGGTATACCTGTTACAGGGCAGCGCGAGCGTCAGCAATGAGTAGCGTCCAATATTTTAATGAAGTATTTAAAAAATATAGGTATTTATTTTTCTATCTATAATTTAAAATATATATGATATAAGCATTGAGGATGTCGCATCTCTTATACACAGCATTCCCGATTACAAGATCAATCTGATTTAAGGATGAAAAATGAAGAAAATCACAATACTACAGATCGAAAAAGGAGTTTCACTTCATTCACGTGGAACAAGTTGCACGCCGTTTTTTTTTATTGCTTAAGTGGGTGGGCCTATATCACGGCCCACCCGCTGTTAATTGGTTACCGGAACCCATAGACATCTACAGCGTAAATGCTGCCACCTACCTCGAAACATAAGTTCTAAATCTCGGTTTTAACTGTACATTATTATATTAAACGAAGTTAAAATATGTTATCTCAAAATTTGATTTTATAGTTAGGTTCAACATTACGAACAACATTTGGTAGTAGAGTAGAGGTAGAGAGGTAGAGTGGAGCTTAAAAAAAGTTGTGTCTTAAATGTATTCTAATGTATAGGCTATTTGGTTAAAGCGACATTTCGCTGCATAATCGACATTTATCTTTGTAATTAAAGGTCCGTTTTATTTGGTATTAACGTCAACAGTTCGATGATTTTAATCGAACTTCTATAAAGTTTTTGTTAAATCTTTGTTATGATATATATACTAATATATAAATCTACAGTGGTTTTCATGGATGTTCCGATATAACTACTGAACCATGCATCCGATTGACTTGAAACTTGGTATACATGTACTTAATGGATAGGCTAATATTTATGTTAATGTTGGACTCCCTAATAATAATGACAATAAATAATAATGTTAATTTTAAATGCTCAGCAAAGCGGACGAGTACGGCTAGTTTTTCCTAAATTTCAAACTTTAAATGACTCTCGTGTGAAGTTGCAAAAATTTCGCTTAAACCAAATATCCTTTCACCTTTCGATATGTATTTTAAAATTTTCTTGAAGAGAAGGCAAATAACTAGCAAACTCAGTTTCGTAGCGGCGGTTCAAGGCCTTGAGTTATCTAAAAACGAAGTCCCAGTGTGCCCAAAACGTTAGCGTAATATGAAACGCCTCCAAGAAAAAGGCGTTTACGTTAGTAATATAACTTTTAGCGGGGGTCCTCGCGGGATCGCGGGTCTGATAGCGAGGATGATTCGAAGTGGCCCAGAACCCATCCTTTGTATAGTTTTTCGACAATCTTGTTTACGTGAATTCGTTCGGATTCGTATTGAATTCGCGGAATTGTTTTTATTGTTTCGATTCTTGTAGGTGTTTTGTTTTACGGGAAACAGGTAGACTTTTTATTGGTGGCTAGAGTTTGTCGAGTAATCGAAATTCGATCGTAACCACAGAAACCTTACGGCTTAGATTCAGTTTTTGGCTTAAATTCCGCATCATTTGTTTTGTTATTGGGCATTTAAAAAAATTGCGTTTGGTTTTTTTTTTCACAACACTAAAGAGCTACTAAAAACGATTATATTATGTGCCAAACAAATGAGTATATAATATATTATATTAAATACAGACAAAGCCTAGTAAAGTATGGTAGTAAGAGAAAACTTAACACGTAGTGCTAATAATTTACATATTACGTATTCAGGCGAGCAAAATGGGCGAGTACTGAAAATTTTGCAAGGCCTCTGATTTGAAAACAGAGCTAGAATATCCCACAAAGCGAGATGATCAATACTAACTGGTGGTAGGACCTCTTTACTGGTGGTAGGACCTTTTGTGAGTCCCCACAGTTAGGTACCACCACCCCGCCTCTTTCTGCCGGGAAGCAGTGTGTTTCGGTCTGAAAGGTGGGGCAGCCGTTAACTATACTGAGACCTTAGAACTTACGTCTCAAGGTGAGTGGCGCATTTACGTTGTAAATGTCTACGGGCTCCAGTAACCATTTAACACATCGTCCACACATCTAGGCAATAAAAAAAAATAAAAAAAACTAAGTGTCCGGATTCATTGTACCTTCAAACAATATAAGGCTTGGGACGTCAAAACAATAACTGTCTCGAACCGTATTCCACACAACGTTGCTCTCATTCAAAAACGCAAAGTCATAAACCGAACCCGTAACCGGCCATTTGATACACGCTTCACTCAACTGAACTTCCGTGTTCCGTGCATAAATAAACAAAAACAAAGGTTCCGCGACCCCGAAGTAAAGGTAAGGTCACATCGATATCGGGGCATTCGGGCCACGGGCAGGAAGCGTGCGTAAACGGGACCCCTATTAGCGTACGAGAGTTCCGCTGCTGACTGTTTGATCCTTTTGTTTGCGCAAAAGGTGTGCGGCGGCGTGTTTGTTTTTTGATATTTTTGTTTGTTCTTTTTTTTTGTTTTGTTTTTTGTTTTGAATTTGTGTTGTTTGTTTCGAATTTAAAATTAGAACGCTTTCTGTCGTTTAGAACGTGAAGTGTGTTCTGTTTTTGAACTGGGTTGCGTTGGGGTTATGCGAGTGCACGACGTACGTAACAAAATCTGATTTTGTTTTAGTATTTATTACGTAATTAAATTTATGATGGTTCCGGAGGTCAGCAATGAATGTAGGAAACTTATTATTTTCTGTGGTAAGGCGTATTGTGCTCTGGCCTCTAGGATAGTGGCGATGATGTTAATCTCTAAATACTCTATTAATCTTGCACCAGTTCTTTTTGGGTATAAAACTCAATCAAATAGAATACAAATCAGTATTTTTTATTGCGTAGACTGGTGATGGACTCACGTACGATCCACACTGTGTTTTTTTTTTATTGCTTAGATGGATGGACGAGCTCACAGCCCACCTGGTTTTAAGTGGTTACTGGAGCCCTCTATGGAGACATCTATAACGTAAATGCGCCACCCACCTTGAGATATAAGTTCTAAGGTCTCAAGTATAGTTACAACGGCTGTCCCACCCTTCAGACCGAAACGCATTACTGCCTCACGGCAGAAATAGGCAGGGTGGTGGTACCTACCCGCGCGGACTCACAAGAGGTCCTAGAATCTGTTGACAAAACATGGAGCGTGAGCTTTTACGAAAAATTAATATTTAGACACAAGCTTTCAGTAAGCCTAAATCACGAAAGCAATTATTAAAAGCCAGCTAAATACAGTCAGGTAATAATAGCATGCAGCTCAAAATGGAATTATTATACGTTTCAAGGAAATCTCGGTCGTTTTTAAATGATTTTCCGTGTATGGAACACCTAAATCTCCCATTAATAAACATAAACGGCTCTGAACATAAATAAACGAAAAGCTTCGCCGCCCAACTTCTTATTTTTGCCGAAAATCGCATGTCCGAATACCGAATACAACACGAAATGCGAATTTTCAAATAACGGTGTTTAATACCTCGGTTATTATTGTAACAAGGCGGCCGAACAGAATCTCGTTCGAATTGTGATTGGGGGATCATGGGACCCATTCTAAATTTTACACCATCTCTTATTTACAGGATGTTATGACTACTGTTGCGTATGTAAGTACTTTTTATCAGGCTAGTCCTAAGCTCATTTACCTTCGACGCTAGTTAAATTTAGCGCATGGATCCTTGATTTCTTTTAATACTGTATAAACTATTATATATGTGTGTGTGTGTGTGTGTGTGTGTATATGTAATCTATACTAATATAGAAATCTACAGTGGTTTTTACGGATGTTCCGTTATAACTACTGAACCATGCATCCGATTGACTTGAAACTTGGTATCCATGTAGAAAATACATGTACTTAATGGATAGGCTAATATTTATATGAGTGTTAGACTCCCTAATAATAATGACAATAAATAATAATGTTAATTTTAAATGCCCAGCGAAGCGGGCGAGTACGGCTACTTTAATATAAATTTCATTGCACCTACCACTATTTACTCTGCACTACCTTTGGTTGACTGGTAGAGAATGCCTTAGGCATGAAGTCCGCCAATGTAAATTTTACATGTTTTTTTTTTTTATTTTTTTTTATTGCCTTTGTAGGCAGACGAGCATACGGCCCACCTGATGGTGAGTGGTTACCGTCGCCCATAGACTTCAGCAATGCCAAGGGCAGAGCCAAGCCGCTGCCTACCGAAGCCAAGCCGCTGCCTACCGAGCCAAGCCGCTGCCTACCGAGCCAAGCCGCTGCCTACCGAGCCAAGCCGCTGCCTACCGTATGAAGTGTAATAAATAAATAATTGAACTTTGCTACAAGCAACTGGAAACATAGAACATAACTATAGCAAAATCCATAGTACTTGAAGCCCCTATTTCATTTTGAGCCCTGAATCCTGCCCACGCTACCTCAGTTACATCGCGTTCGTTGTTAGTCTAACTCATTATTAATATACTGTATTTGCATATAATAATGGCACAAAATTTGCCAGACGGCCCGTTCGTTAGAAGCACGGAGTGGCCCTGTTTCAATCTAATTAGCTTTAAGGCTCCTTTAATTGTTTATTCTGTGGTGCGGCGGTGACGTCACCGGAACGCGGGATTTTAAGGAATTAGAATTATTCTTAATTGCACGATGAATATTTCTCGTTGAAAACTGATTGTGTGTCTTGAATACCTACAGCCTGTCACTGTTATTACGAGTAGTGTCAATAATGTTGTAATAAGACTATTCTACTACTCTCTACTATCTGTCGTTATTCTTTCGTTTTACTAGGTAGGTAACGGTAGGCAGAGGCTTGGTTCTGCCCGTGGTATTGCTGAAGTCCATGGGCGACGGTAACCATTCACCATCAGCTGGGCCGTATAGGGTAAAACCTGGATAGATGCCGCAGCGGGATAGATGCCTCATGTTCTAAAAACCTAACTTCCCGCACTCATGACAAAAAATTTATTTAATAAGTAGGAACCACAGTCACCCTATACCTTATCTACCATTTGACAATCGCATGGTGACGAAGTGTTTTCCTCGTGAACGTAATTTTCTCCGCGCAGAATTTCACGAACACGTCAAAGATTGAAAGGTTAGTATTTAGCGTGGTATAACTTTATAATTAGTGTAAAATTCCATTATATTTTTTGCTACGTGAATATATTGGTTCATTGAGTCTGCATCTAGGTGTAAATAAATGCTATTAAGTTTATAATTTATTTACAAAAAATTTGGGCATCTATCCTTATCACAAAGGATAGTTGCCCTGATTTTTTGGGGTATAGGTGCCTTTAGAGGCATCTATCCCTCCATACTCTGCCATTTCAGAATACAGCAGAAATATGCCACGAAAACATAAAACACAAACAACTGATTTACAGTTCAAGCAGCGAATATGAAGACAATCCACTTAACTATAAAATGAAAGGAAATAAAACAATAGATTTGCCCCTAAAGAAATCTAAGGATAAACCTAAAACGCATGTAATAATATCTGCATTGAATGTTTTGAAAACTATAAAAATACGAAGTCGCAATCCGACTGAATTCAATGTTTAGTATTTCAGAACTAGCTACATGAAACGTGTTTTTCAGAAATGATGTAGAAGATGTGGAAAATTTAAAGCACTCTCCAGTTAAACTTCAATTGGACAAAATAATAAAGATATCTTTATTGTGTTAATTTAATATAAAAAAATATGATTTTGCAATGTACACATTGACACTTAATGTGAATATTTTATAAACAATTAAGAGTTTATATTTTTGTTGAATAAATATTTGTAAAATTTAATTTAATAAAAAAATAGGATAATGCTGTTGAAACAAAAAAAAATTGTAGTTTAGCTTACGCTTACTTAACGCTTTAAAAATTTAATTATGATCATTTGTGTGATATGAGAATTATCTTTTAATTAAAAACATTCAAAGACTTAAAAAATACAAAATATTTTTTATTATTATGACCCATGTTTCTTGGAGACAATTATTGCTCTGTTAGGAATAGAACTTCTTAATATTTGGTTTGGTTTTTTCGTTTACACGATATAAAGGGCATCTATCCGGCACTGCAGGCATCTATCCTACTCAGTATTTTCTTGGTGGGGCAACTATCCATACAGGTAGGCATCTATCCTCCAAAAAAAGGTTCTACGAAAAACGAATTTCTGCAAAATCTGTATTTGATAGGTTAAAAAAAATTTATACTAATTAAACATAAGGGATTGAGCTAACTACATTAATAGAATTAATACATTAATATGTGTATGTGCTATAATTCTCATGTTGTATTTGTTCTTTTAGTTATGTGTTATTTGTTCTACACACACTTATCACTTTTTATTATTATTCTCATTATCCTCTCGCAGGTCTGCTGGAAGAGATTTCTCAAAGAAATAAGCAGTGCCTTTGTACATAATTTTCCTATTACTCTGTACTGTGTCTTGTTTTCTGTGTGTACATAAATAAATAAATAAATAAATAAATAAATAGAAATTATTCGTATAAAATTAATATTTTCAAAATTACATGACTATTTCAAAAAGTGGGGCATCTATCTCGGCTTTACCCTACCCGTCTGCCGACAAGGGCAATAAACAAAGCCCATTCACTTTGAGTTACGAAAGTTGACAATTATAAAAGAAAATTAAGAGCCCATTGCTTTGGTGCTATTGCTGTGGTTTAGTTAGAGGTAATTAAAGTAGCTAGCTGTGGTTGAGGTTAAATTATGAATAATCGATCGAATCGTTGATTGGTTTCAGATAAACTTTTATTAGTTTAGTTATATGTTGGGCGATAAGGTGATCAATGAAATAACACGAATGAGATGCTATAATGGGATTAAAGACAGTCGAATGGTTCATTTATGAGACGAAGAAATGGCGAATACTGATGTACTAAAGATACTAGTTATAAATGAAATCTATATATGTATATAAAATGAATTGCTGTTCGTTAGTCTCGCTTAAACTCGAGAACGGCTGGACCGATTTGGCTAATTTTGGTCTGAATTATTTGTGTTAATCCAGAGAAGGTTTGAAAGGTGAAAATGATCGGAATTAAATAAAAATAACAAATTCGTTTTTCCTTTGATGTGTCCCCCGTCGGATGGATTCCCTTTTTTTGTGTCTTTTATTTATCGATTGAGGCACTACGAAGTCTGCCGGGTTAGCTAGTCGTATATAAATCTTAAAAAAATTTCAAAATTAAATGTCTAAATTACTTTAACACGTCTTCTTCTTTTTCTCCACCTTATCCCACTAAGTGGGGTCGGCACATCTAATTTTTCTGTTACATTTTCTCCTATCAGCCGTCATCTCAACACTCACTCCTCTCTCTCTCATATCGTCATTCACACACTCCATCCATGTCTTCTTCGGTCGACCTCTTCTCCCTCTGCCTTGCACTACTACTTTCATACATCTCCGTACATTTCATTTTTGGTGAAATCAAAAATCTAAATTACACACAGTGGCTAGACTGCATCTCTACATTGTCCGAAAACAATTTATTATCTTACGTAACGAAAGCTTTAAACACAAAGTTGTCGAGTAAGCGCTCTACGTATAGAGTCCACGACGATGCATCTTTGTGGGAAAGTGGAAACTTACATCAAAACACTGAGTTCGTAAACATTTTTATGTGCTGTATGTACTTTGTTGGTTTATTAAACTTGCGTATTTCGTAATAGCAGCTGGTGGTAGTCTTTGGTCTTGGTCGTGTCGTTGATATCCTTAAGCGAAGGTGACTATTATCTGATGACATGCGGTTCCATCTAGTTTTGTTGACAATAAAGTTGGGTTCTTCTTCCACAAACAAAGGCATATCAATCAGCATAAGTCATAATTTTGAGGCTGCAAGCTCCAGCCGTAACTTCAGAACAGATAAGCTTTCATGTGACGCGTCGACTACACAACTTTGAACAACTTACGTAAAGTTGAGACTTTGGAATCAGTTCAGATAGCAGCGATACAGATATGTTCACTTTGATCTGCTTGTGTTTCTAGACGGGTACAATTCTGTTTGAACTTGCTTGGTTCAATGATTGGATGTACGCGCTGTGCAGATGTTTTGGGCCCATTTATCATATTATTATTTTCGGAGCTAAACGTCTATCTACGATCTGTATGCAGCGTCTCCTCAAGTACTTCGGACACGTGGCCCGACAAAATCCTGAGAACTTGGAAAAAATAATAGTTGTAGGTCACGTGGAACGAAAGAGAAGTCGAGGAAGATTGCCAACCAGGTGGACGGACATTGTCAAGGAGGCCACAAACACCAGCGTCCCGGGCCATTAAGCAGGCCGAATGCAGGCAATATTGGAGGAAGCTGGTGCAAAAACTGGACCAAGGTGGTCACGACCCTCAGTAATGAGGAAACGACAAAGATCGAAGATCATATAGTTGCTTTAATTACTTATATCCAATCATCACGCAACATTAACGTCATCGCCTTATCTAAGATTTGGAAGGTAGAAATACGATTGTAAAGCTAAATTCTTTAGCTTATGTGTCAAGGTAGGCTGGTAGTTTTCACGTTGCGATCTGATAACTAGTTCATACAATGAAAGAGGATTTTTTTAAAGTTTTGCGTATTTGATCAAACGGGGGCACGGTCCGTCTGTTGCGACATGATTATAGGAGGGTGGCGGGTAGCTATGTACAACGCAAGATATTTGACAGATGCTTGAATCTCGCTTACGACATTTTCAAGATAAGCTTGCATATATACAAGTTCCGAACATCAACGGACCGTCGGTCTACCGAGCAAATATCACCTGCTCGGTGGAAGATCTTTCCCTCCGTCGTTAAGTATTTTCAAACTGGTGACCTATAACCACTTAATACCTGGTGGGCTGTGAGTTCGTCCACTCATCTAAGCAATAAAAAAAACTGCACGCGTATTCATTTAGTAAAAAAATAAAATAAAAAAACTTTAATTTGCTCTTGATGTATCGACAATGGGTAGATCTTCAGCTGAGCGATCTTTTTCTATTCGATAGACAGTTTGAATGCTATTTATTATACGGAACTTGTGTATTTGCAACATAGATAGGTTTCATACTTCAGTGATTTGCAAACTTATCTTTTGACATTTATGTCTATCTATCTATCTATCTCTTAGGTTACTAGCACGTCTCAGACAATTTTGTCAAATATTTTCTTCTATTCTGTGATCGTTATAGCTACAATTCTATTCGTACACAATTAGTTAAAAACTCTTCACCTCTTCAGGGAAATTAGCACATATGTGTACATTTGGATTTTTTGTACATTAATATGATTAAATATTGAATTTTATACGCTAAATGGTTACGTGGACATATTTTTTGTTAATGAATATATAAAGTGTGTTATTTTTTTAACTTATTGAATTATTTTAATTATTAAATCGCAATAAAAAATTAACTAAATTTATATTTTTTGCACATTTAAAAATTTTGTCTCTGAAGAGGTTAAAATTAATTTCGTGTATTTTAATATTGACGTCACAAGTACACAGAGATAGTTCCAAAATTGATCGGCGCCTCTTTTCTCATGCAAAGCTTTAGATAATCAAAGTGTGATCTCTTTGTTCGCGCGTGATCAAGTGGCTCTAGCTAGAGCAGCGTAGAGCGACTCTACATAGCTCTCAGACTCTATCAAGTTATATTGGCTTTTCGTTCTTTATACGGTAAACGGCATGCTAAGTGGATACAGGGATTACTTAATCTGTGAAATTAATTAACTTTTATTTTATTAAATTAATTAATTAATTCATTTTTTGCACACTAATTGTACTAAACCAAATTGTACTGATTTGTTTTAAATCAATTAAATAAATGTCTTCGTGTCGATCAGGTTCTCAGATACTATTTTTAAGTTGTATGTATAATTATTGTACATGATACATATTGTATTTATACACATAGGCACGGTAGGCAGCGGCTTGGCTCTGCCCCTAGCATTGCTGAAGTCCATGGGCGACGGTAACCACTCACTATCATGTGAGCCATATGCTTGTTTGCCTACAAAGGCAATAAAAAAGTTATCCTGAATGTTATAGATTCTTCGGTAAAATCAACGTACATTCTAATTGTCTTAGAACAAAATAAGTACTATTGTGTATGCTTTACTGGTGCTAGGACATTTTGAGTCCGTACGGGTAGGTACCACCACCCTGCCTATTTCTGCCGTGAAGCAGTAATGCGTTTCGGTTTGAAGGGTAGGGCAGCCGTTGTAATTATACTGAGACCTTAGAACTTATATCTCAAGGTGGGTGGCGCATTTACGTCGTAGATGGGCTCTAGTAACCACTTAATAGCAGGTGGGCTGTCAGCTCGTCCATCCGTCTGAGCAATACGCACAACTTAAATGCGCCACCCACCTCGAGATATAAGTTCTAAGGTCTCAGTATAGTTACAACGGCTACCCCACTCTTCGAACCGAAACGCATTACTGCTTCACGGCGGAAATAGGCGGGGTGGTGGTACCTACCCGTGCGGACTCACAAGAGGTCCTACCACCAGTGGATATACCTATTTACTATTCATTTGACTGACTCGATGGTGCAGTAGTTAACGACTGTTGCGCGGAGAGTCGTGGGTTCGATTCCCATATCGAGCAAACATTCGTATGATGAACAGGTTTGTTTGCTCTTTGTCTGGGTGTTTATTATCTTGGTATGTATATACTTAAATGTATATGAGTATGTATGTCAGTCTCTGGTATCCACAACACAGGGAAACCTAATTTGGGACTAGACGACGTGCGTGATTTGTTCCCAGCAATTTATTATTATTCTACTATTATAATATATATTTATTCAGAATGTTATCAATGAAACAATATTTGAAAATAATATATTAAAATACATCATCATCATCATAGTTCTCCTGCCCTTCTCCCAGTCGCATGGGGTAGGCACAATATGTTTTCTCCTTCCATACGCTTCTATCTTATACCATTTCTTCACTCATTCCCCTCTTACACATATCGTGTTTCACGCAATCCATCCATTTCTTCTTAGGTCTATCTCTTCCTCTAAAGCCTTCCACATTCATAGTTAAAACTCTCTTAACAACTTTATTGTCATTTCGTCTCATCACATGTCCATACCATTCCACACGCGCACTTCTCGACTTCTCTGTCATAGATGCCACTTTCAGACTTCCTCTAACATATATTAAAATACAATTAAAAAAATACATTATTATGTAACGCGTCGATAAATGTACATATGTCCGATTATTAGTATTGAGGTGTGCCATTAATATTTTTTATTCTAGCGATTTTTTATTACCGTCACAGACTGTTGAGTTTACAGTTCATGTTTTTAAGTGCATTGTCTGCTCACTGTATGTCTAACCGCTACTGTATGTCTTGTTGTCGATACGGAATACCTTTATTTATTCGTTGATATTATCTAGACTATTAAACGATTTAAAATTCGTCACGAAGACGGATTGATCCTTACAAAAACATAGCAACTTAACTTCTCTTCTTAGTCGCATCCTTCATTGCTGAAGGTCATGTCCCTGAAAGCCCTTTGTGGCTCTTTGTACCATCAGCTTCCATTTCCTTCGGTTTTTGGCTTCTCTCAGGGCGGTCGCAACAGGGAGTCCAGTGGGCGCAGTTATCTGATCAGGCCAACGGTTTGGTGGCCGGCCGGCGGGTCTTTTCCCTGCTACCTTGCCCACCACAATCAATCTTTCAAGGTTGTCTGGTGGCCGCCGAGCAATGTGACTAAAGTAACCAAGAACCTTCTAGTAGCAAATGGTCGTTTCTATATACAAAGAATTTTTAGCAACAAAGGATTCTATTCTCAACGAAAAGTCATTTTCTGAAGTCTAGTATTTTATTCTTTCATAGACGAGGAGAGGAGAAGCCCCGACGTAGTTGTTTTGTTTAAGGCAGAACGATTTTACGATGTCCCTATAGGACTTCAGCCTACGGATAACTTATAAATTAGGTTCGATAGTGAAGAGATATTGTTTTTAAACAACCGAAGTCACATTATTGAGATAAATCATGTCATTTGAATATCAAGTTTGGTCTGTTTTATTGTTAAGATAGTTGGACGAGCTCACGGTTCACTTGATGTTAAGTGGTCATCGGAGCCTATAGGCATTAACATCGTAAATTCCGCCGCCTATTATGACTTCTAAATCTCAGTTGTACAACGGCTGCTCCATGGTGGTGGTACCTATCTGTGCGGCCTCACAAGATGCCCTACCACCAGCAAAGTCTCGACGTCCTCAGACGCTAGATGGCAGCATTTGGTAAAGTCCTCAGATGCTAGATGGCAGCACCTGTTAAAATTTCATGATCCAAAACGATTTCTGTTGTCGCTGTGCGTTGTTGATGTATAACTGTCATTTTAACACGTTGATTGCTATTTAGGTCACCGGTGTGCTACGCGGCGCATTGAAGTAATTGTGCCGATGTCTCTCTACGATCTTCTTAATAAGGCGTCGGAATATCTGGTAGAATCTAGGAAAGACGAATCCGAAGATACGGAGAATAATCTATTTCTAAGAGCCTAGAAGTCAAAAACATACAATTTTTTTATTGCCCTTGTAGCCAGATGAGCATACGGCCCACCTGATGGTGAGTGGTTACCGTAGCCCATGTAGCCAAGACGCTGTCTATTATAAAGTACTCTCCGCAAGCCTCGTTTGAAACGTTAACAAACAAAAGTTTAATTTTTTATTGCTTAAATGGGTGAACGAGCTCACAGCTCACACACAACTGTTAAGTGGTTACTGGAGCCCATAGACATTTACAACGTAAATGCGCCACCCACCTTGAGATATACGCATTACTGCTTCACGGCAGAAATAGGCAGGGTGGTGGTACCTACCCGTGCGGACTCACAAGAGGTCCTACCACCAGTAAATGGCAAAGTTAGGGAATACAAGCTTTCAGTAACAGAAATCGACATAATTACTTCAGTGCGCCACGTAGAGTACCGAGGACTAAAATAGTAGTCAACGTGTTAAGACCTTTCAGTTCTTTTTTACATATGCAACCACAAAATAAGGTTTATTACTAATATTACAATTTACTATATTTGGCAGCGACATGCTTGACACGTTGCTCTGTCGGGCGGGTAGCTAAGCATGATGACGTAAGCGTTGCTATGAGCCTGCTAGCTATGAGTTGAACTCTCTTCTTCTTAATAAGTAATGCCTAAAAAAATATGACACCATCGCTCCATATTCCTATTGCGTTATTGGCGGAGTGAGTCATCGAGTGAGTAAAACACAAAAAACGGATTAGAAAGAGTGTAAGCAGATTTTTTGGCCCCTAACATACTGTTACGTACTAGGGTTCGGGATAAATAAAAGCTTCACCAAAGTACAAGTTAACACTGTATTTAACAGTTAGAACACTTAACGAAGACTTTAAAATTCTCAATTCACTTCTTCCGCTTCGCTTCAGGTGATCCGTTCGCTGATTCGCTTTGGGTAGATCCGATTATTAACTGACTTCGTGCTATCTCTGCAATGCTTTTATAGTCGTTACGACGTCTTTATATTTTATCGAGAGCGTCCTGAGTAAGTCGAGTAGTTTGGGTGTGTGTTTTCGCTATCTGACAATAGATGGCGTTGTACTTCTCGAGCGTTCTCGATGTCGCTAGTTTCTTTGATATTAGTTTCTGCTATTCGGCGATAGATGGTGTTAGTCTTACCGGCGTAACAATACTACCTGCAATCTTCAGTCTATCTGTACCGAATAACATACCGAATATACCGAAATATCGAGAAGTCATTAAATGTAGATATAGTAGTTGTAATCAGGTAAAGAAATGTATGCATGTATATAATGTATTATTTTATTTATATCAAAATACAGTTTAGCTTCGTAAAACTATAGCACAAATTGAGTTGCTCTTATAAAGAGAAACAACATTTAAAGCTATTATTGCTTCACCACTGTTTTTATATAAAAATATTTTAACCTCGAGGATAATTTCAAAAATGCTTTTATGTTTCTAATGTTCCATCTAATGTTCTAATGTTTCAATATTCGAAATTCTATTTATGTCATTTTTATAACATATTAACCTCTTTTAGGATCAATCGTATAGAGGTTACATGTATGTACAAAAAAAAAAACAATTTCCTAACTAGTGATTTCGATAAATATCGATACTTACTTTAAACATTCTTATATCGCATCACTAAGGAGAAAACGCTGTAATTCCGATGTCGGGGACTCTTTACAGTCGCTTGACGTGCCGCAGTCTACGCGGTTTTATTGTTCAACTTCATCTTGCGAACTATCGATTAAATCTTTATTTAATTGTTTCCTTTTCAATCTCTGACGGCAGTACTTAATTCGTCTAATCGGTATATAAGCAATATCTGCTTATATTCTGGGTTTATGAATTTATTTCTGAATTATTCTGGTTTATTTCTGAAATACGTCCTTAACATGTGTTCACGACTGATTTCCACGGTGAAGGAATAACATCGTGTAATAAAAATCAAACCCGCAAAATTATAATTGGCGTTATTACTGGTGCTAGGACCTCTTGTGAGTCCGCACGGGTGGGCACCACCATCCCGCCTATTTCTGCCGTGAAGCAGTAATGCGTGTCGGTTTGAAGGGTGGTGTAGCCGTTGTAACTATACTGAGACCTAAGAACTTATATCTCAAGGTGGGTGGCGCATTTACGTTGTAGATGTCTATGGGCTCCAGTAACCTGTAAAACATGTCATTTTTTGTACGTTATTACAAAGTTAAGTCGTACACTGTGTGCATTACAAATTCGTACGTTATTACAAAGTTAAGTCGTACACTGTGTGCATTACTAATAAAAATCTTACGTTACGGATGTTTTTTCCCGGTTAGGGTACCCCTCCGCATCGTCCCATAAGGAACTTCGTTCCAAAAATGACTTTAAATTTAGTAAGTAGATGCCTCGAATTAACTTTTAAAGCGGTTTTAATATGGTTAAGGTTCGTGAAAGCCGAGGAAAATGCTTTGTAACATAATTTCAAGTATATAATGTACATAGATATATACATATAAGTCTTTGTTAAAAGGCAAGAGCCATCTTGTAATCGTATCGAGTGATGCGACAATGTTGGCGCTGGAATTTCGCAGATAGGGATTAGTTTATTCAAGGAAATACGTCCTTAAGCCCTGTTCACGAGGCACTTTGATGATGAAAGAATAAGAAACATGATATTATTATATCGAACGTGTAGGTTCTGCCGCTTTCTCTATTTTGGCGCGAGACTGTCATACCTTCAAGTTCGAAGGACGGATATTCAATAAATTTCAGATATTTGGCCTCGTAGTGGCTGATGTTGGTATCACATTGATTGTAAACAATTAAACTAATACTCTTCTTTTTCTCCACCTTATCCCACTAGGTGGGGTCGGCACACTGAATTTTTCTACTCCATTTTCTTCTATCAGCTGTCATCTCAACACTCACTCCTTTCTATCTCATATCGTCATTCACAATCACACACTCCATCCATGTTTTCTTCGGTCGACCTCTTCCCCCTCTACCTTGCACTACCATTTCCATACATCTCCTAGTCACATGCATCTCCTCTTAACGCATCACATGTCCATACCACGCTAACCGTCCGCTCTTTAACTACTAAACTAATATATAATAAAAATTAAAATTGACAGTAGTACAAAGAATTATATTATAGTTAGATTAGAAGTTTGGATTTGCGGTCACATGGTAAATACAACGAAACATTTTGTGAACATCAAGCAGTCATTTGGAAATACATAGTAGGTACCTTCTCAGGAAAACCCGAAAAGTGACCGAAAGTTGGGAAAACTTTGATTTACATCTCTAGTTTTTTTTTTTTTTTTTTTTTTTTTTTTTTTTTTTTTTTTTTTTTTTTTTTTTTTTTTTTTTTTATTGCTTAGCTGTGTGGACGAGCTCACAGCCCACCTGATGTTAAGTGGTTACTGGAGCCCATAGACATCTACAACGTAAATGCGCCACACACCTTGAGATATATAGTTCTAAGGTCTCAGCATAGTCACAACGGCTGCCCCACCCTTCAAACCGAAACGCATTACTGCTTCACGGCAGAAATAGGCGGGGCGGTGGTACCTACCCGTGCGGACTCACAAGAGGTCCTACCACCAGTAATTACGCAAATTATAATTTTGCGGGTTTCATTTTTATTACACGATGTTATTCCTTCACCGTGGAAGTCAATCGTGAACATTTGTTGAGTACGTATTTCATTAGAAAAATTGGTACCCGCCTGCGGGATTCGAACACCGGTGCATCGCTTCAACACGAATGCACCGGACGTCTTATCCGTTAGGCCACGACGACTTCTTGTTACTTGTTGTTGACTTCACGACGTTTTGTTAATACAATGTCACATAATTCATTTTGCGTCGTGTTTTTATAGCTCATTGATATTTTCTCGATAACAGTGTTAAGAAACGGAGCGAGTCAGGCGAAAAGATCGATTCAGTCTGTTAGGAACATAAAATTTGTTAGTTTTTATAACGGTCTTCGACATTCATTTTATGAAAACACTGAAACATACCGATTGAAAAAACTCTTAGTTCGCCGCAAATCAGTATTTTAAAAATAACATATCCTTATACATATTACTGGTGGTGGGATGTCTTTTGAATCTGCACGGGTAGGTACCACCATCCTGTCTATTTCTGCCATGAAGCCGTTGTACTGTAAAAACTCAGATTTTATTTGGGCTCCGGTAACCACTTAACACCAGATGGACCGTAAGCTCGACCAACCATCTAAAATCTAAGCAATAGGAAAATATATGCGAACACAACATGAAATTTAATTAATAATTTGATTACGAATAATATGTTATAGATTTCGAGGGTGCCGTAAATACAAATCGCAAATAAACTTCGAAAAACAAATTTTATTAAATAGAGATAATGACTCGTCTAATAAAAATATCAAACATATAAATATAAGTATATATCTTTTTGAAAAAATATTTAGCAAATTTGAATCTTAATGGTTCGAGTTTTTTTTTTTTTTTTATGATTGAAATATTACTGGTGGCCCGGAGGCCTTCCCAGCTTCACCAGGACAGGTGGGCGAGCAAAGGCTCAGCCAGGAGGGGTGGGATTTGCTAACAACTGCCTGAGCGCCTCCGAAGGAGACCTAACAACTCAAGAGCAATTGCTTCGCGAATGAATCTACTACCGGATCGGAATCGCGACCCACTGAGAAGATCCGGCGAGAAACTCAGCGGGCTGATGCATGGGTTAGGTTGCACGTCGACCTTTTTGTCGAGTTCGACGAGTACGGTTACCGGGGTTCCTCAGCCTGCTTCTAGTGTTAGAGCTGAAGGTATCTAATGCAAGAGTTATTGGATCTGATGGATCCGTAAGGACGTGTCTAGGGCGACGACGGTGACTTGCTCCTGCGTGATCGGGATTCGGGGAGGTTCGTGTTCAGTCTGTATGTAAAACTGAGACCTTAGAACTTATATTTCAAGGTGGGTGGCGGCATTTACGTTGTAGATGTCTATGGGCTCTGGTAACACCAGGTAGGCTGCGAGCTCATTCACCCATCTAAGCAATAAAAAAAACTTGAAGCTACCATCGCCCAAATGCATGATGACGTTGGACCATGAAACGATATATGTATTAACCTTCTCTGATTAATTGTTCATATAACTTATATCTATCTATATATATAAAAATGAATTGCTGTTTGTTAGTCTCGCTAAAACTCGAGAACGGCTGGACCGATTTGGTTAACTTTGGTCTTGAATTATTCGTGGAAGTCCAGAGAAGGTTTAAAAGGTGCATAAATATGAAAATGCTCGGAATTCTAAAAAAACAAATAATTTTGTTTTTGCTTTCGTCCGTCCCCCGCCGGACGGATTCCTTTTGTTTGTTTTAAGTTTATTTTATACAAAGCTTTAGGTCTTTTATTTATCGATTGAGGCACTACAAAGTCTGCCGGGTCAGCTAGTAACTGATAAATAATACGCAGATGTTTACCTCATAAACAGATTTTAAATGAGAATATGTAATTGTAGTAAGCACAACGCCGGCTGCAACTGAAAGTTCTTAATCCGTTCTAACTGCGCTTTAAGTTCAGGATAATACGATAATGCACTGCATCTTATAATCACAGAGCTTGTTTGCCAAGTTAAATCACATAATTAATTTGGATTAGGTAGCTACACGTGCTGCTATTAATAAATATAAGGATTACACATATTGTTATTCAAAGGGTTCTCGAGAAGATTTTCACAGTTCATTTGTTTCCGATAGATATATTGGCGATGTTGCAAGTCGTGTCGGGTAAAATATCGTCTTCTCGCAAACTGTATAAAAACTTAAAACTGTATAATCTCAAAACTAACTAATATTACAGGAGACTGTTTTAAGGGTTTAACATGTGGTATTTTTAATATTAATCATCTTTGCAACATTTATTATTTATTAAACTACGCTCTTTTGACAGTATTTATGAGAAAAATACTGGTGATACCAAATGATTCCGCATATTAATTCAATTTAGAATATTTTTGAAAATTGTACACTTTTAATGCGAAAAGACGATATTGGCTATTCGTGGTCTTAGTATAAACTGGTTAACCAAATAATGTATGTAATAGAAACAGCTGCGAAACTTTAAGACAAATACGGGGGTAATTACAACCCTTTCCTTTGTGCGTTTCGGAAATTAGGTTCAAATACACGTTACGACTATGCTTTTTTTTATTGCTTAGATGGGTGGACTAGCTCATAGCCCACCTGGTGTTAAGTGGTTACTGGAGCCCATAGACATCTACAGCGTAAATGCGCCACCCACCTCGAGATATAAGTTCTAAGGTCTCAGTATAGTTACAACGGCTGCCCCACCCTTCAAACCGAAACGCATTACTGCTTCACGGCAGAAATAGGCAGGGTGGTGGTACCCACCCGCGCGGACTCACAAGAGGTCCTACCACCAGTAAGAATTTTTTTTTTTTTTTTTTTTTTTTTTTTTTTTTTTTTTTTTTTATTGCCTTTGTAGGCAGACGGGCATACGGCCCACCTGATGGTGAGTGGTTACCGTCGCCCATGGACTTCAGCAATGCCAGGGGCAGAGCCAAGCCGCTGCCTACCGCTTAATACTCTCCACAAGCCTCGTTTGAAGAAGGACATGTCATAGCGCTCGGGAAACACCGTGGAGGGGAGCTCATTCCATAGCCGGATGGTACGTGGCAAAAAAGATCTCTGGAAACGCACTGTGGATGACCGCAGTGGCTCCAGGTAGTATGGATGAACTCTACTCCGGTGGCGGGCGGTGCGATGGTAAAAACGAGATGCTGGTATCATCTCGAACAATTCCTCAGAGCACTCCCCATGGAACATACGGTACAAAATACAGAGGGAACCGAAGTCCCTCCGCAGACCCAGAGGCTCCAAACGATCCGAGAGAATGGGATTATCGACAATCCGAACGGCCCTCCTCTGTATGGAGTCAAATGGAAGAAGCTGGTATTTGGGAGCCCCAGCCCAGAGATGGGCTGTACTCCATGCGAGGCCGGACTTGTGCTTTATAAAGCAAAAGTCTTTGTCCAGGCGTGAAGTACCGCTTCGCTCTGTTGAGGACTCCCAGCATTTTGGACGCCAACTTGGCTTTGCCTTCCAAATGACTCCGAAACTGGACATCGCTCGAAATGTCGACCCCAAGTATCCCGATACTCTCGGAAGGTTGCAGGGATACTCCTTGGAATTGCGGCGCCATGACAAAGGGGTCCTTCTTCGCAGTGAACGCGCAAACTTG
Source organism: Bombyx mori (assembly GCF_030269925.1). Taxonomy (NCBI): domain Eukaryota; kingdom Metazoa; phylum Arthropoda; class Insecta; order Lepidoptera; family Bombycidae; genus Bombyx; species Bombyx mori. The sequence goes on from NC_085114.1 coordinate 2,286,976, forward strand.
TGTCTTTATCGGGTTGAATTGAACCAAGTTCAATTCACCCCATTCGGAGACTCGCCCCAGAGAGTTCTCCACTTCAGACACAAGTTTTGATCGTCTCTCTTGCACCACGCTCCGAGAGAGACTCTGATGGCCGATATATCGCGCATCCCCCGTGCTGTCATCTGCATAGCAATGCATGCCATCAATAGACAGCATGTCATTGATATACAGGATGAAAAGCGTGGGGGAGAGCACCGAACCTTGTGGAACGCCAGCGTTAATGGTCATGGTATCAGAACAGTCACCGTCTACAACGACCGTGATGCTCCGCCCATCCAAAAAGCTAGCGATCCACTTGCAGAGACCCTCGGGGATTCCGTAAGATGGTAACTTCGATAGAAGTGCCCTATGCCAGACCCTGTCGAAGGCCTTCGCGATATCAAGGCTCACAGCAAGAGCCTCGCCCTTGCTTTCCAAGGCTTCAGCCCACCTGTGAGTAAGGTATACAAGAAGATCGCCAGCTGAGCGACCGTGACGGAAACCGTACTGTCGGTCACTGATCAGCTGGCGATCCTCCAGATACTTCAGGAGTTGTATATTAATTATTCGCTCCATCACCTTGGAAAGCAAGGAAGTTATCGCGAATGGTTGTTTGCACCTTTAAAACAATTACGCGTCACTACTTCAATAGGGAAATAAGCATGATGAGATCTACCCAAATGGTCTTACAATCCGACATACCACCATTCACCACTCTATGTTAGGTCAGCTGTGAACTTAATTAAGCCAAAGTTATTCTGTCACAGCCCATGGCTAATGCTGTTTTTATATTAGGCTCTACGGATAGCCAAAAGCGTCTATGGGTTCATCTAATTCCGTAGCACCGAAGTTTGTCCAACACATTCGCCAAACATATTCCAACACGCCAACACGAAATTGTAAAGCCATTCTGTATCAAAGTCCTCTAAGCTATAGTCTACTTAACGTCGGAGGCCGAAACTTAGAAAGCACTTGAATGATTAACGATATTTTGATGGCGTATTGTTTATGCCGTTAACCCGCGGATACATTAACGAGATAAGTAAAGTGTAAAGCTGTATTACCACTTTCCGAGATTAGGTCTTGATTTATGATTTAAGCTTTGGGGCCTTAAGGTTTTTGGGTTGGAGGCTTTTGTGGGTGAAAGTTAGGTGTTTTTTTGCACTGTCAAGATTTCTTTATAGGCATTTTTTTTAAATGTTATTCTAGAACGCATTTTTCAGCCGATGAGAGATTCCAATAGTTTCTTTTTTAAATTGCATATTATGTGTACATATGTTTTATTTTCTTGATTTGTTTATGAGAAAATATAGGTAGTTCATACGACAATGTGAGAAATTCTGTCTTGAGATATATTATAAGGTTGAAGATGCATTGAAATAATGGTTACCTTACATAACTGTCTGGAGCGGACGATTTTTTGTCTTATTTTATTCTGTAATTATTTGCTAATCTTTTATAAATTTAGAACTAACCGAATTATCTAACTTAAAAAAAAGGGAGGAGATTATTACGTTGTTTTTTTTTAGGTGTAAGGTTTTGAATGATTTTTATTAATTTGAAAGGTGTTGTTGTTCTCTTGCGTCCCCTTTAAGAGTTATCGATTGGCTTCCAAATCATTGGTCATAATCTCAGTTTATGTTGCTGCGGTAGATAGAGCTGTAGGCATGTGACACTTATGTATAATATATACGCCAAAGCTTATGTATAATATATACGAGAAAGATACTCCTAATTTTCAACCTACTTTAATTAATTTAAAACGCTTGAGGGTCACATTTTATCTGCGTAGATTAAAACCTTTTATGTATCTGAACCCTTAAAATTAATTCACTACGTCATTGTGTTTCAGTTATCATATCTACCACGCGCGGCGAATAAACTCACATCATACCGTTTCCATGGCAACAGTTAACCCGACCCTTTGAAAAGAACGTAACGAATAGAAGCAAAAAAAATCAATTTTCCCTAAGAGGAAACAATCTCCGCAAATATTTTCTTTAACAAAGAACTGGGGCGTGATATTTGATTGTTTTTGGACATCACAGACCGCAGTGTTTGATGTTTTATCGTTGTGGCTTGTTCGGAGCGTGAATCTGAGCTTATTTAGATTTTAATAGATTCGTTTTTTATTTTTTTTCTGTAACATGATTGAACCTTTATTGATAGCGAATTTATATAAAATTTAAATTGTTTTTTTTTTTACATTCTGGGACAAAGAAAATCGTGGAGTATTCGGAACGTTAACATTGGTATAATAAAAATATTAAATTAGAGATTAAACCGTAAAAGTATTTGAATTATGCCCATGGTTCACGAAAACTCAATAAAATACTATAATACTGCTAGAGCCAAAGCACTGTGGTCTTCTTCTTTTTCTTCACCTTATCCCACTAGGAGGGGTCGGCACAGCAAATTTTTCTCTTCTATTCTCTTCTATCAGCCGTCATCTCAACACTCACTCCTCTCTCTCTCTCTCTCTCTCTCATCCACACTCCATCCATGTCTTCTTCGGTCGACCTCTTTCCCCTCTACCATTCCCATACATCTCCTACTCACATGCATCTTCTCTCTACGCATCACATATCCATACCACACTAGCCGTCCAAAGCCAAAGCGCTGTGGTACTGTTTTGAAGTCGTTTAAGAATCACAAAACGCAGACCTGGGAGTAATGTCAAGAGAGATATTCATTTACACAGTGGAAAAGCACGTATCAGACATTTTCTTGGTAATTCGAGGCTCGATAGTAAATTGAATCGTCTCAAAACAATCCTGAGACTTATAGGAAGTCATTCGTGACTGATACGATCGGACCACGGTGCAATGGTCTCACCTATAGGAATGCAGTGCACATATAGAGCACACACGGTCCAAAATATGCAGTAAAATAATGAAGTTATCGTATTCATAAGGAAGCACAAAATATTATTATAAGCACGCAATACATTTTATTACCTCGTATGCGACGGCAAAACACATTTCTCGCTTGGATTCCACAGAGAATGCCTTTTGTTCTAATGATTAATGTTCACATTCACTGCAAACCGTGTGTTTAGTTGAATAAGTCGAAATACCGTCTTTAAATTAAGATCTTTACAAAGAGCTTTAGCAGACATATGTAATGTTCTGATTATTCGTAAGTTGAAGTACGCAGGTGCGTATCTATTGTTTGAAGCTATCATGAAAAAATACAATTTAAAAATTATCTTTATATGCATAATTCTACTGTATGTGTGTATTGTTACACGCTGGGGTTCGGGATAAATAATTCTACCGTATTACAACTTAAAACTGTATTTATCATTTAGAACACACACAGTGTACTTTAAAGTTCTCAATTCGCTTATTCCGGTTCGCTTCAGGTGATCCGTTCGTTGTTTCGCTTCGAGTAGTTCCGATCACTGACTGACTGCCATCTCTGCAACGCTTTTATAGTCGATACGACATCCCTAGAATCGGCGTGAACATTCCTCACATCTCTGGTATTGTGTTCTGTATCTGACAATAGATGGCGTTGTACTTCTCGAGCGCTCCAGATGTTACTAGATCCTTTGATATTCGTTCGGCTATTCGGCGATAGATGGCGTTACTCTTACCGGCGTAACAGTATGTCATTGAACTCCTCCTAAACGGCTTGACCGATTTGAATGATTTTTTTATGTGCATTTGAGTGACGCCCTGGATTAGATTCACAAATCAGCCCGGCAGATGGCACTCTGGTCGATATTTAGGCCATTTATCTTTCCTAGAAAAAATATATATAGCAAAACAACGTTTGTCGCGTCAGCTAGTATGTATATAAAAGAGTGTAATTGACGTACCTACTTGTATCGTCTGAGCGTGTTTTTAGATTCGAACGACATTGGAGTACAGCCGACATTTTAATTTCCGGCGTCGTTGCCATGACCACGGAAATACCATCGCTTTTTGCTCCATACCAATCTAATTACATTTGACTTATTTATAGTCGAAGTACCTTTATTAGTTTTTGTTCTGATTAAAGTTTCAAAGTTTTTGAGTAATGGAGTAGGTAAGGCTTTTTACGACGCCGGGTAATTTGCTTGATTTTTTAGTTTGTATTTGTTTTATTTTAAAGCAATATCCTCTTCATCATGTGAAAACTAAAAAATCGGAGCATAGTGAATTCGCGATTTGAAAAATTTAATTGAAATGTCATTAATTCCTACTGTACAGTGCGCCTAACAAGATCAATACTTTCTCGGATGTTATAACTGGAATTAGCAATTATTTTAGGGTCCTTCGGGTACTATGATGAATATTTCTTTATATGCGGCACAGAGAGGGCTTTGAAACTTTTGTACTAGAAAATTTATATCAAGTTTTCTACCACATTTGACTATAACAACACAGAATTGATCCAAATTCAGCTATCCAATGCTATCCTCGGCTATCCTATGAGATCATCAAGGATTTCCTTGGACTGTATCTTCTATACTTCCTTCTGTATCTTTAACGACCGAATAGGTTTTTTTATAGATGGGTGAATGACTTATATCCCACTATATATTAAGAACAGAACGACTTGGCGTCCCTCGGTGGAGCAGGAGCTAAGTGTTATTGGCATTTCGTGGGAAGAGCTAGAACAGACTGCCCAAGACCGATGTAAGTGGAAGGATTTGATTCGAACTCTACATCCCAGCAGAGGGTAATAGGAAAGAGAAAGAGAGATATATTAAGTAATTAACGTAATCCATACACATCGAAATAAGAATGCTCTCATCAAACTCTCTTCCACTTCTCAAACTAGTCATAAGGTGGAGGAAATTCGTGGTACTACGAGTGGATGTCGATTGGTGATGGCATAGTCTTATAACATTAATTTCTCCGGTGAAGCCTTTACGACGCCCACCGGCATAGATGAGGTGGTGCTCAGTTGAGAACCCACACCAAGAAAACACTTTATTTGTAAAACCACACTTTGAGAATTTTTAAATAAATATTGTTGGCGAAAATGGATTCGATTTGGAACTTAACCACATAAATACAAAATCGCCAGATCTTCTTAGTGGATCGCGATACGGATCCGGTGGTAGAGTTAGCGAAGCATTGCTCTCTCTAGAGTTAGTGTTAGCAATTTCTCTCAGGCCGAGTCCCGTGAGCTTGCCTACCAAGCCGCACGTAGCTGGAATTGCCCCTTGAGGCTACCACCGATTAGGTAGGAAAAAAGCCGGGTATATAATCCGCAGTTTCTTTTTTAAACATTTAGGAAAGTTTTCCTAATATCTGTTAAAATGTACTATGGCACTCTTTTATTTACACTGAGATCTTATCGAAGAGAATCCATTGTTCCAAACATACCTACATTGATTAAGCTAAGTGCATACACTGTTTCATGTCAGTATCGGATTAGGATATTCCAGTGTTGAATAGAACAAAAATATTTTCGTAGTTGTATAGCCCACAAATCTTCTGAGAGTTTTTTTTTATTAAGATTTATTTATCTATTCAATTTTAAAATGTATATAAATTTGGTTGTACATTTAAATAAATTGATGAAATAGAAGTGATTGTGATTATTATCACTAGAGATTTTAGGGTTTGAGTGCAGAGATTGAATTGAAGTCTGTCAAATTAATTTCTATGATTATGTCAGAGTGGATGGCTATTATCATGATCATGACCAATGACTCATGGGCAATTTAGGCTTAATCGAGAATCCAGGCAATAAAGCAATGTTCTTAAAATTTTGGGTTTTATAAATGATCAAGACATAAACACGGTTTTTAGCTTAACTTTTTTTTGCCCTTGTAGAAAGACGAGCATACGGCCCACCTGGTGGTGAGTGGTTACTGTCGCCCATGGACTTCAGCAATGTTAAACAACCGTTAAGTGCTCTCGATAACATGTCATAACGCCCGGGAAACACCGTGGAGGCGAGCTCATTCCAATGCCGGATGGTACGTGGCAAAAAAGATCTCTGGAAGCGTACTGTGGATTAACGCAATGGCTCCAGGTAGTATGGATGAACTCTTCTCCGGTGGTGGGCGGTGCGATGGTAAAAACGAGATTAATTGCGTTAACTGCCATCAAATCAGAAATAGTGAGCAGTACAGTTTGCTTGTAACTGTTATATCATTCTACTCATCTAGACTTTTTTACTGGTGGTAGGACCTCTTGAGAGTCCGCGCGGGTAAGTACCACCACCCTGCCCATTTCTGCCGTGAAGCAGTAATGCGTTTCGGTTTGAAGGGTGGGGCAGCCGTTATAACTATACTTGAGACCTTAGAACTTATATCTCAAGGTGGGTGGCGCATTTACGTTATAGATGTCTATGGGGTCCAGTAATCACTTAACACCAGGTGGGTTGTGAGCTCGTCCACCCATATAAGCAATAAATTAAAAAAACTCTATACACGCTACGTCGCGTACACGCTGTGTCCACCCTGGTACAGAAGGGTAAGAAGCGTGCCGCGGAGTCTCGAGCTCCCGCGGCCGCTAAAATTAGCAAAGCCGTGAACGCGTCGCGCCCCCGCCCTCAGACTCCCGTTGCGCCCCCAGCCCGTGCCACTCCGTCGCCGCGTCCGGTGGCACAAAATAAAACCCAGACCCCTCCCCCGGTTATCCTTCAGGAGAAGGCAGCTTGGGATCGAGTTTGCCTGGCCCTTAAGGCCAAAAATATAAATTTCACGAATGCCCGTAACCTCGCGAACGGCATTCAAATTAAGGTTCAAACACCCGACGACCATAGGGCCCTCTCTTCTTACCTCCGTAAGGAGCGTATAAGTTTCCATACGTATACGCTCCAGGAGGAGCGCGAACTCCGCGTTGTAATACGCGGAATCCCTAAAGAGTTAGATGTAGAGCTCGTAAAAGCCGACCTGTTAGAACAAGGCCTACCAGTGAATTCTGTGCACCGTATGCACACCGGTCGCGGTAGGGAGCCATATAATATGGTTCTAGTCGCTCTCCAGCCTACCCCCGAGGGTAAGAAAATCTTTAACACACAGACCGTCTGTAGGCTCTCTGGTATCGCTGTCGAAGCCCCCCATAAAAAAGGCACTCCTAGCCAGTGCCATAACTGTCAATTGTACGGGCACTCTTCCCGTAACTGTCACGCGCGCCCCCGATGTGTTAAGTGTTTGGGCGATCACGCCACGGCCCTCTGCGCTCGCGACCAAAAAACCGCGACGGAACCGCCTAGCTGCGTCCTGTGTCGAACACAGGGTCACCCCGCGAATTACCGTGGTTGCCCCCGAGCCCCTAAAATAAATCGCCGCGTCGCCCGCCAAAACCGCCTCCGAGCTTCCGGCCCAGACATCAAAGCCTCGGCACCCTCTGCGTCGCAGGCTAAGCCAGCGTTCGTTCCGGCGGCGGTGCCCAGTGTCTCGGCCTGGGCAAAACCGCTGCCGTACACGAACACGGCTACAACTCCCTCCTCCGCGATTCGTCCCGCCCCCGCGACTCGTCCCTCTCCCGCGACTTGCCCTCCGACCGCGTCCGACAATCTCGCTTTAGCGATCGACTTCTTTCAGTCGATCAACTTTGAGCGCGTTAACGCTTTGGGCGACGCCATTCGCGCTGCCTCCACTGCACAACACTTTATCGCCGTTGTGCAGGAATACGCCGACGTATACGCGTCATTAAATACGTACGTCCTCCCCTCACTCCGCCGGTAATCAATGGCGTATATAAGTAGAATAAAGCCCCTATCCGTAACGATAGGATTTTTTAACGCTCACGGTCTCGCAAATCAACGTGATCAGGTTTCTAACTTTTTGCGTGACCATCAAATTGATATCTTTTTAGTGCAGGAGACCCTACTTAAGCCCGCGCGCCGTGACCCTAAAATCGCGAACTATAACATGGTCAGGAACGACAGGCTCTCTGCCCGTGGTGGTGGTACCGTCATTTACTATAGAAGAGCCCTGCATTGCGTCCCGCTCGATCCTCCCGCGCTCGCTAATATCGAAGCATCAGTGTGCCGAATCTCACTGACGGGACACGCGCCGATCGTTATCGCGTCCGTTTATCTTCCACCGGATAAGATCGTTCTAAGCAGTGATATCGAGGCGCTGCTCGGTATGGGGAGCTCTGTCATTCTGGCGGGCGACCTAAATTGTAAACACATCAGGTGGAACTCACACACCACAACCCCGAATGGCAGGCGGCTTGACGCGTTAGTCGATGATCTCGCCTTCGATATCGTCGCTCCGCTAACCCCGACTCACTACCCGCTAAATATCGCGCATCGCCCGGATATACTCGACATAGCGTTATTAAAAAACGTAACTCTGCGCTTACACTCGATTGAAGTAGTTTCAGAGTTAGATTCAGACCACCGTCCCGTCGTTATGAAGCTCGGTCGCGCTCCCGATTCCGTTCCCGTCACGAGGACTGTAGTGGATTGGCACACGCTGGGCATCAGCCTGGCTGAATCTGATCCACCATCGCTCCCGTTTAACCCGGACTCTACCCCGTCTCCTCAGGATACCGCTGAAGCCATAGACATCTTAACATCACATATCACCTCGACATTAGATAGGTCATCGAAACAAGTTGTAGCGGAGGACTTCCTTCACCGCTTCAAATTGTCCGACGATATTAGGGAACTCCTTAGAGCTAAGAACGCCTCGATACGCGCCTACGACAGGTATCCTACCGCGGAAAATCGTATTCGAATGCGTGCCCTACAACGCGACGTAAAGTCTCGCATCGCCGAAGTCCGAGATGCCAGATGGTCTGATTTCTTAGAAGGACTCGCGCCCTCCCAAAGGTCTTACTACCGCTTAGCTCGTACTCTCAAATCGGATACGGTAGTAACTATGCCCCCCCTCGTAGGCCCCTCAGGCCGACTCGCGGCGTTCGATGATGACGAAAAAGCAGAGCTGCTGGCCGATACATTGCAAACCCAGTGCACGCCCAGCACTCAATCCGTGGACCCTGTTCATGTAGAATTAGTAGACAGTGAGGTAGAACGCAGAGCCTCCTTGCCACCCTCTGATGCGTTACCACCCGTCACCCCGATGGAAGTTAAAGACTTGATCAAAGACCTACGTCCTCGCAAGGCTCCCGGTTCCGACGGTATATCCAACCGCGTTATTAAACTTCTACCCGTCCAACTCATCGTGATGTTGGCATCTATTTTCAATGCCGCTATGGCGAACTGTATCTTTCCCGCGGTGTGGAAAGAAGCGGACGCTATCGGCATACATAAACCCGGTAAACCAAAAAATCATCCGACGAGCTACCGCCCGATTAGCCTCCTTATGTCTCTAGGCAAACTGTATGAGCGTCTGCTATACAAACGCCTCAGAGACTTCGTCTCATCCAAGGGCATTCTTATCGATGAACAATTCGGATTCCGTACAAATCACTCATGCGTTCAACAGGTGCACCGCCTCACGGAGCACATTCTTGTGGGGCTTAATCGACCAAAACCGTTATACACGGGAGCTCTCTTCTTCGACGTCGCAAAAGCGTTCGACAAAGTCTGGCACAATGGTTTGATTTTCAAACTATTCAACATGGGCGTGCCGGATAGTCTCGTGCTCATCATACGGGACTTCTTGTCGAACCGCTCTTTTCGATATCGAGTCGAGGGAACCCGCTCCTCCCCACGACCTCTCACAGCTGGAGTCCCGCAAGGCTCTGTCCTCTCACCCCTCCTATTTAGCTTATTCGTCAACGATATTCCCCGGTCGCCGCCGACCCATTTAGCTTTATTCGCCGACGACACGACTGTTTACTATTCTAGTAGAAATAAGTCCCTAATCGCGAAGAAGCTTCAGAGCGCAGCCCTAGCCCTAGGACAGTGGTTCCGAAAATGGCGCATAGACATCAACCCAGCGAAAAGTACTGCGGTGCTATTTCAGAGGGGAAGCTCCACACGGATTTCCTCCCGGATTAGGAGGAGGAATCTCACACCCCCGATTACTCTCTTTAGACAACCCATACCCTGGGCCAGGAAGGTCAAGTACCTGGGCGTTACCCTGGATGCATCGATGACATTCCGCCCGCATATAAAACAGTCCGTGACCGTGCCGCGTTTATTCTCGGTAGACTCTACCCCATGATCTGTAAGCGGAGTAAAATGTCCCTTCGGAACAAGGTGACACTTTACAAAACTTGCATAAGGCCCGTCATGACTTACGCGAGTGTGGTGTTCGCTCACGCGGCCCGCACACACATAGACACCCTCCAATCCCTACAATCCCGCTTTTGCAGGTTAGCTGTCGGGGCTCCGTGGTTCGTGAGGAACGTTGACCTACACGACGACCTGGGCCTCGAATCAATTCGGAAATACATGAAGTCAGCGTCGGAACGATACTTCGATAAGGCTATGCGTCATGATAATCGCCTTATCGTTGCCGCCGCTGACTACTCCCCGAATCCTGATCATGCAGGAGCCAGTCACCGTCGACGCCCTAGACACGTCCTTACGGATCCATCAGATCCAATAACCTTTGCATTAGATGCCTTCAGCTCTAATACTAGGGGCAGGCTTAGGGACCCCGGTAACCGTACTCGTCGAACTCGACAAAGAGGTCGACGTGCAACCTAACCCATGCATCAGCCCGCTGAGTTTCTCGCCGGATCTTCTCAGCGGGTCGCGATTCCGATCCGGTAGTAGATTCATTCGCGAAACAATTGCTCTTGAGTTGTTAGGTCTCCTTCGGAGGCGCTCGGGCAGTTGTTAGCAAATCCCACCCCTCTTGGCTGAGCCTTTGCTCGCCCACCTGTCCTGGTGAAACTGGAAAGGCCTTCGGGCCACCAGTAAACTTTCAATCATAAAAAAAAAAAAAAAAAAAAAAAAAAAAAAAAAAAAAAAAAAAAAAAAAAACACGCTGTGTCTCGTTCGGCACATTTACTCACGCCTTGGATTCGACAATTACCAAACAAACTCGAAATATTCTCGAAATTGTAACAACACCAGATAGCAAAAATTTAACGATTGCACTGTAAAATGTTTCATGGCTCGTTCATAAATCACGGAATCTTCAGTAATTTTTTTAGTACGCACAATTAAATTAAAATACTTTTTTCTTGGGACAGACATAAAAAAAAATAGTTAAATTATTACTAATCCAAGAAAACCCTCACGGGCAATTTCAATTAGCGTTTACCACTGATTCGTGATAAGATTGTACCAGTGAGATACTTCGACGAGAAACTCGGGATAGCAATACTTTTGCCAGTTATATTTGCTAACGCATAAAGTTACAAATTAGAACAGGTCTGGATTACTGGGAAATGTGAGAATATCTAAGGCCAATAAAGTACTGTTGTAAATTATAAATATTATAAAGCTGAAGAGTTTGTTTGTTTGAACGCGCTAATCTCAGGAACTACTGGTCCGATGTGAAAAATTCTTTCAGTGTTACATAGCCCATTTATTGAGGAAGGCTATAGGCTATATAACATCACGGTAAGACCAATACAAGCGGAGCACCAATAAAGAATGTTTCAAAATAGTGGTTTAAATAGCTCCTTAACATTCTATGATTCAAAAATATTTTCACTTTGTACGTAAATGAAGTGGGGATTTTTTTTTGTTTTTTTGTTTTTTTTTTATTGCTTAGATGGGTGGACGAGCTCACAGCCCACCTGGTGTTAAGTGATTACTGGAGCCCAGAAACATCTGCAAAGTAGATGCGCCACCCACCTTGAGATATAAGTTCTAAGGTCGCAGTATAGTTACAACTGCTGCCCTACCCTTCAAACCGAAACGCATTACTGCTTCACGACAAAAATAGGAAGGACGAACCTACCCGCGTGGACTCACAAGAGGTCCTACCACCAATGATAAAATTAGCGTTTTAATAAAATTTAGCGTTATGCCAAAGTAACTATTCCACGCGGACGGAGTCGCGGGCAAAAGCTAGTAAATTATAATTTCAAACTTACACGATTTTGTTATTCACATAGACACGGACTATTTAACAAGATATTGCTACTTAGGTCTTTTTAATTTAAAAAAGTTGGAGCTAAGTTCCAAAATCAGCCCCGGGGATTCTGTTAGAATTAATCATGCTTTGGCTAAGGATCGAATAATTAATTTTCTTTACGTTTAAGGATCCAAATTATTTAAAACCTTCGCTATGCAAATGTGATAGGTATTTAAATAGAGCGTTAGCAAAAATCGTTATGTTTTTCATTAAAAGAAATGCGTTTGGAGTCAATTTGATTTTAAATATTTTGCGTTATCATTCAAGACTAAAAACACAGGCCTTGCCATAAGCTGAGGTCCATTAGACAATAAGTTCAACTTGTTTCATTAAGACCTACGGCTAGGTGCTACGGTCCTGCCTGTTCCTACCGCGAAGCAGTAATGCATATTCATTTGTAGGGTGTAGACAGATTTTATGTTACAGTATTTAGAATTCAATCTTAGAAACAATTAGCTGCCAACTAGTTTAATTTGTGTTAGGATATATTCTGAAATTGGTATTTACTTCAATTGTATATTTATGTTTCATAGGTATTTTAAGTATGTGTTGTATGTAAATTTGTTATGCTTATTTATGTGTAAAGAAGCAAATTTATTGATAAGAGATAACATGATAAGAGATCGCTCTGTGCGATAAGACCGCCAATTGTACTTTTTTTGTATCTAATGATTCGCATTGTTTCTTTTTTTTTGTGTACAAGAATTCTCTCTTTCTCTCCCTCTCTCCCTCTCTATCTCCCTTTCTCTCTCTCTTTTGAGACGGATTCTGTTATCCGCGTTGTCTATAAGGAATTCAGTCAGATTTAGTTTAACGTCAGAAGGACCAACAGTTTGTTCACTCGTCTCGGGTATAAAATAAAATGTAATATCTTCACAGTTGTAGTCTAAAAACAAAACGTAACGATCGTCAGTTTTTCTTGAGAGAGAGAGAAAAAAAAGAATCCAACAGAAAAATTCACGAGAGACATGTAATAAAAAAAAAGTCGTTATATAAATATGGAGGTCGTAAGGAAAACCTATACTCAATAAAATGTAATGACAACTTCATTGCTCTTCCAATTCGAGTATTCTATTATGTTTTGTATTAAAAAAAACGCAATGTATTCGTAATATTTTATGCTTTTAGTATTTTGCTTTATTAGTTTTGGGAGTCGAGTCTTTGGTGAGACATTGAAACAATAATAAATTACTTACATATGTCCATCACTACGTAGCATAAAACAAAGTCGCTTTCTCTGCCCCTATATCCCTATGTATGCTTAAATCTTTAAAACTACGCAACGGATTTTGATGCGGTTTTTTTTAATAGATAGAGTGTTTGAAGAGGAAGGTTTATATGTATAATAACATCCATTAAATAGTGGAGAAATCAATAATAAATTACAGTTTCCGAAGCGAAACTGTAATTTCTTACTGGTGGTAGAATCTCTTGTGAGTCCGCGCGGGTGGGTGCCACCGCCCTGCCTATTTCTGCCGTGAAGCGGTAATACGTTTCGGTTTGAAGGGTGGGGCAGCCGCTGTAACTATACTTGAGACCTTAGACCTTATATCTCAAGGTGGGTGGCGCATTTGTAGATGTCAATGGGCTCAAGTAACCACTTAACACCAGGTGGGCTGTGAGCTCGTCCACCCATCTAAGCAATAAATAAAAAAAATCGAAGCGAGGGCGGGTCGCTAGTATATTATAGTTTGTATGTTCTAAAACGCAATATATGTCTGGGATTCAAAAAGTTACAAACCTCTACTCGATTAGTAATAAGTTAAGAATGAACTGTTTCTGCATTAGGTCTTGAACCCAGTAGGATAATTGAAGCTTCTTAAAGGTTCGAAGTGACGGTCTTAGCTTTTCTGCCTTATTGCAAATTCGCTTAGACAAAATTACATTCTAACGCGAAAACCTGCCTTGAAAAATAAATATAATTTCGGCTTGATTTAAATAAACCTTATTTCCAAATAAATGAGGATAACGTTCAATTTGCCCAAAAAAAAAGCAATCCAAACATTTCCCATCGCGAAAAAAAAAGATATAAAAAAAAACAGAAAATGTCTGTGATGGACAGAAAAAACGGGCCATTTGAAGTCGACAAAATGTTTACAATTAACCCGAATTATGAGGAGAGTTCCGTGACGTCACTCGAGTCTTTATGACGTCATTAGCGTTACATCTGACGGGTCTGGAGCTGCCGCAATAAAGGGCGGAATGAACTCTTTGGGGCCCTTGCCTTTAGCATTTCAGTCGGGCGCGTTTTTGTTACATAAGCGATAGCGTTTTGAAGTTTTCTACTCTGTATGAGATTTTAAGTAATATCATTACGCGTTTGGCGATATTGCCAGATTTCAATGATTAGCAGATCTATTTAGGTATGATCGCAGCTTATTTACTCATCTCCTTAGTTCTCGAATATTGATCTTTCTTTTTTTTATTGCTTAGACGGGTGGACGATCTCACAGCCCACCTGGTGTTAAGTGGTTACTGGAGCCTATAGACATTTACAACGTAAATGCGCCGCCCACCTCGAGATATAGGTTCTAAGGTCTCAAGTATAGTTAGAATTTAATGTGAAGTGAACAAGCGCCCTCACGACACCCGAATATCTCTGTCGAATTAAACGCGTCACCCATGAACAAGTGCAAGCCCTGAATGTCTCGAAAAGCGAATCACTCTGAGCCGGTGCTCAGGCGGTCCTCTAACGACTGCCGTCTAATTTTCATTTGTTAAAATTAACAGTGAGCACTTGTTTTTTTTCCCTCCCCTTCGTTAATGATTGATTGTTATCAATTCAAATAAACTGTTGTTCGGTAAATTAAGTACAGAAAATAAATTTGAACGGTAGCCGAACAAAAAAAAAGGCAGCGGCTTGGCTCTGCCCCTGGCATTGCTAACGCCCATGAGCGACGGTGACCACTTACCATCTGGTGGGCCGTGTGCCCCTCTGCCTACAATGGCAATTAAAAAAAACTTAATTACTTTTTTAATTTGATATTTCGTTTGGACTTTGACGATTTTGTTTTAGAGTTACTATTTCAGCTTAAGATCACTTTCTCTTAATAGACTCACACGAGAGTCTACGAAGGTATGAGCGTAAATTTAATGTTTATGTTAGTTCTGTTCGGTAGTGTAATTCCTGTTAATATGTGTGAAAATTTTTTTGCCTACTGTTAGCGTCTTGATGTGTTTCCGTCGTATAGTCTTTTATATCTATTTATTGCTCTTGTAGGCAGACGAGAATAAGGCCCACCTGCTGGTGAGTGGTTACCGTTGCCCATGGACTACAGGAATGCCAGGAGCAGAGCCAAGCCACAGCTTGCTGTCAACCAGACGTTCCTATTTGAAATATATGGAGTTTAACTCGTCACTGAAAAAAATATGGTTTTTTAGTAAGCATAAACATTGCGATGCTCTCAGTCCGCACGAGTTCGCAACCCCTATCTGTGTTTATTGAATTTATGTAAATGTAATCATATTCACATGGCTAACAATATTATTTGGGCGCACAACCCAATTTCATACAAATAAATTATATAGGCACGTGAAATTAACCAAACATTGAAAGAACGGTCGAGAAATTTCCAGGTACAACCGTCGTTACGTATTGTTAGCGATAAAAACCGTATTTTTTGGTATATTTATTGTAAATGTTTCATATTACCTAGTTTTGTGTGTGCTCATGCTAAAATATCGTTTTCTGTTTGATTAGAATACAAAATATCAACAATTTATTATTTCCGTCTCATTATATTGAACTTGAATTTTTTTTTGTTATTATTGATTTCGATAAGAAGGTATGTAATGATTTAGTTTTAGGCATTGGGTGCCTTATTTAGCATTGAAATAAGTTCACAAATGCTTTAAGTCATATTTGAGGAGTCACAAAGAAGCCGCTTCGAAATTATGGACTTTCCATCGTTTTGCGCCTTTGTATTTTATTTTGATTTATTTAAATAAAATAAAAATGACTTTAGTTTTTATCGTATTACAAATTTTTATATAAAGTTCGAAGTTTTGATGAGCCAGTATTTAAATGAAGAATGCCATATGCATTATATGTAAAGGGCAGTCTGAAAGTAGCGCCCAGTGATAGAGATAATAAAGAGTGGTATTGTATTCAGTGGTAGTGGTATTGTGATATGGGCATGTTACGTGGAGAGAGGATGATCATGTGGCCAAAAAGACTCTGAGTATGAAACTAGACAGTAACATGAGAAGGGTGGGTAATAACAGGACTTGGATGGATCGTGTGAAAGAGAATATGCGTAGCAAAATTCTGAGTATAAAGATGACGTATGGAAAAATTGAAATGGTATGGCCATTTTTGTTTATTGCCCGTGTAGGCAGACGAGCATATGGGCTACCTGATAGTGAGTGGTTACCGTCACCCAAGGACTTCAGCAATGCCAGGGGCAGAGCCAAGCCGCTGCCTACCGTTAAATACTCTCCACAAGCCTCGTTTAAAGAAAGATATATCATAGCGCTCGGGAAACACCGTGGATGAGCTCATTGCAAAGCCGGATGATACGTGGCAAAAATATCTCTGGAAGCGCACTGTGGATGAACGCAGTGGCTCCAGTTAGTATGGATGAACTGTACTGCGGTGGCGGGCGGTGTAATATAGTACGTATGGCCTAAATGGAAAAAGAGAAATGCTGCGTTGAGCCCATAATATAATGAGATAAAGGAATAAGAATTTAAAGAAGACGATACGTTGTAGTGTCTACAAGTAATCATACAAATGTGCGAAATATGTTTGAAAAAGTAAAACCAATTCTGTATCTTAAGTCGTAGTCGGTAACAGCATTTACGGTGTGATGTCCCCCGACTCCGGTAATTAATACTAGGTGGTCCGTAAGATTGTTCGCTTGGCTATACAATAAAAATAGGTCTTTAGCCCCAACAATCACTCGGGCATCGACGGGCGACGATATAGCCTATCAATCGAAACTAAAAAACACTACCGATGCTACGCCACAATTAAAAGCCACGCCGAGCCGTACAAACAAAAAGTGGTCGCAATTTCGGCCCAGTCGGACGTATGTTTCCGTGAGTCGGCTCCGTCACGTCGCTTCCTCAACTAAATCAGGGCTGCTTTTGTACGCTAGACCCGGACCGGTTTGTGTCCACGCCTATAAATCTACAGTGCGAGGAAGACTTAAACGGCTCGATAATAAGCAAAGATATTTGTTGTATCAGATAAAGGTTTTACGTGACTTTAACTGGTGGTAGGACCTCTTGTGAGTACGCACGGGTAGGTACCACCACCCTGCCTACATCTGCGGTGAAGCAGTAATGCGTTTCGGTTTGAAGGGTGGGGCAGCCGTTGTAACTATACTGAGAGCTTAGAATTCATATCACAAGGTGGGTGGCGGCATTTACGTTGTAGATATCTATGGGCTTCAGTAACCACTTAACACTAGGTGGACTGTGAGCTCGTCCACCCATCTAAGCATTAAAAAAAAACCTGACTTCAATTGACGTGATTGAATGATTTTATTAGATCACATTAAAATGTACTTTTTTTTTGTATTTAATGTATCGCAGTGTTTATTTGTTTTTTGGTGTACAATAAAGAATACTCTCTCTCTCTCTCTCTCTCTCTCTCTCTCTCTCTCTCTCTCTCTCTCTGTGTATTGGCTTATGTATGTTTTGTATTCAGGTTCACAATTTAATTTGATTTTTGTTTTGTTTTTTTCTGATTTTTATACTAGTTTATACGACGCTCTAAGTCTGCACACACGTACCTAGTTTTCAATCCCGCAATGAACCAAAGGGAAATGGGGGTGACTAAAATCAGCGCTGTTCGATTGATCCACTTTGAACGGCGTTAGCTGAGTCACCTCCTTTTGCCTTTTTCTTTTTTCTTTTCTTTTATTTAAATTTTCTTTTATTTAGTATGAAATGCAATAAATGATTTTATTATTATTATTTTCGGAAAGGTAATCTTTTCTTAGCATTTTGGCTTGTCTGAACCACATCCCTGGGCCTAAACCAAGTGAATGCAGCGTGTGGTGACTTAGTGAGGAAAATTTATGTTGATGGTATGTTATTATGAGGGGCAATTTCGTTATTTATTATTATTATTATATTATTAGATCACAATTTTAGATGACTACATACATAAATCAGAGAATCCATTTGTTGAAGCAAGCTATGGCTAAGCCACGGCGGCGGCGATTAGCGTTCTATCCATAAAAAGCAACACAGAATTCAATAGGTACATATATATTATGTAGTTCATTTAAAAAAGAAAACCGAATTACATTTTTGGTAAAAAGTAATATTTTTTCGAGAACATTCCTCGGAGGCCATTTGATTTTCACCACGAGACTCCACTTCTTTAATAATTCCACATTCAGTTTTATGTTTCCAGGGGATAAAAAAATTACGATTGTAATATTTACATTAGGGTTGTATTATTTGTTATTCAGACCGCGATTTCCGTCGGAAAGAGTTTGATTTATTCAAAAGAGACCGGAGTAAATTGGGAAATTACTTTTCGGAGAGCTGTGTTCGTTCGAAACTGTCCCTTGGCTAGGAGATACTGATTTATTTTTATATATTTTGCGTCTTATCAGATGTTATAGGGCTGTGAATTATTACGATTGTGTTTCGCGCCCAAAAGACGTCCGTGTAAAGCCCGCGCTTTTATTGGAACTAGATAATGACCGAGCTTTGCTTGTTTTTTTTTATAACGCCATCTTGTTGTGTCTTTAAAGCGGTTAGTTGCCCTCAATTAAGAAAAATAGGATTATTATACGCTAATAGATGTCGGGAAGAGTCATAAAGCTGATTATCGATAAAGTTGATTATTGAAAACATGAATAAAACAACATTTTCTGAAAATAAATCGTAGCTAGATTGATTTATCGCCCCCGAAATCTCCTGTATACTAAATTTTATGAAAATCGTTGGAGCCGTTTCCAAGATTCAGATTATATGTATATTAATATACAAGAACTACTCGTTTAAAGGTATAAGATTCAAATTACCAAATCAGTACTTAATTCAAAATTATAAAATGTTCCAAACAAACAAAGTTGACTAATATTTTTCAACCAAGCAATTTTGATTGGTGGACGAGCTCACAGCCCACCTGGTATTAAGTGGTTACTGGAGCCCATAGACATCTACAACGTAAATGCGCCACCCACCTTGATATATAAGTTCTAAGGTCTCAGTATAGTTACAACGGCCCCACCCTTCAAACTAAAACGCATTACTGCTTCACGGCAGAAATAGGCGGGGTGGTGGTACATACCCGTGCGAACTCACAAGAGGTCCTACCAACAGTCTCTTTAGTAAAGTCTCAAATTGGTTCCTGTAGGCTGACCACGAGGATATTCCAGTACCTCCTTATCTAGCTGCCGCTGCTCCTCCGGTCGCCTAGCTAGTTCTTCGTGGCGGCTAGCCTATTCTTGTAAACACCATGTACAAAAGGTTCTAGCACTATTAAAAAATACTAAATATTTTTTTGAATGTGAATGCTTAAATTATTCAAAACCGCTTTTCTATGTAACTTAATAATCTTGCGAAACAACTGATAATAATAAAATTAGGTTCCGAAACGCTTCTAACTTAATAATCTTGCGAAAGAACAATTCAGTCTAATAATGCTGAAAAGATCAAAGTTTCTAGATATACTTGGTAGCGGTAATATATCACTACATAGTATAAAACAAAGTCGCTTTCTCTGTCCCTGTATCCCTATGTATGCTTAAATCTTTAAAACTACGCAACGGATTTTGATGCGGTTTTTTTTTATAGATAGAGTGATTGAAGAGGAAGGTTTATATGTATAATAACATCCATTAAATAGTGGAGAAATCAATAATAAATAACAGTTTCCGAAGCGAAGCGAGGGCGGGTCGCTAGTTTTTGTATAATTGGTAGTCGTTAAGTTTGTTGAAAGATTTATAGGTAACGTATTGACTGACCACTTGTGCCCCAAAAAGGCGTTATGCGCGTGATATCCAAACAATTTGATGTCACAGCACAACGTCTGCTTATCGGGTGCAGTGAATATTTGGCTCCTAGTTCTGGATGTGTAGTGTAAGCCCATAACCGCAACATTCGCTGGATAATGAACAGCAGTGTACACTGCATATTATGCCAGGGTATTGCGATCACTTACTAGTACATTTATTGATGGTAGCCCGTATTTTACTGGTGGTAGGACGTCTTGTGAGTCCGCACGGTTAGGTACCACCACCCTGCCTATTTCTGCCGTGAAGCAGTAATGCATTTCGGTTTGAAGGGTGGGGCAGCCGTTGTAACTGTACTGGGACCTTAGAACTCATATCTCAAAGGTGGGTGGCGTATTTACGTTGTAGATGTCTGTGGGCTCCAGTAACCACTTAACACCAGGCGAGCTGTGAGCTCGTCTACCTATCTAAGCAACAACAACAAAATTATAAGGCCGCACTTATAGGTATCAATCTTGCTTGTTTCTGTCGCCATTTTGTTCGATGTTGTAAAATATGATTTAGGGATGCAATGTAGAATGGTAGCAGAGTTCTGAATATTAAGTTATAGTTTGATTGCATTTGTTTTTTTTTATTTATTGCTTAGATGGATGGACGAGCTCACGGCCCATTTGGTGTTAACTGGTCACTGGAGCCCACAGACATCTACAACGAAAAAGCGCCAACCACCTTGAGATATAAGTTCTAGTGTCTTAGTATAGTTAGTTATAATGGCTGCCCCACCCTCAAACCGAAACGCATTACTGCTTCACGGCAGAAATAGGCAGGGTGGGGTGGTGGTACCTACCCGTGCGGACTCACAAGAGGTCCTACCACCAGTAATTATATAGGCTCATACTAATTTCTATCTCATTTTGTTTCAGGAAATCGCGGCGATACTCATCAGTTTCGACAAACACAGCGAATGGCAATCCAAAGAAGTCAAAATACGGTGAGTCTATAGTTTGTTAAATACCCACATTTGAGTAGATAAATGTAATGGTAACATCTAAGTCTTAACTAAGTTGCTAATTTTAAGATTTGCTCTTGGCAACCCTCTTCCGTTCCAGCATTTTAGCGCCATGAATGGCACGTTATAATTAAATTATAATAAAATTAGAATAAACGCGAATGCTCATTTTACAAGCCTGTATTTTATTTATACAGAAAAGTTCGATTAAAAAACAAAATCAAATCGTTCACTTCCGCCATTTTGGTTTTGATGTCCAGAAATATGTTTTAAAAATTGTCATGTTCTTTTAGAGTATGTACGTAGGCTTTTTTCGTTTTTCTAATTATGAAAACGGATGAATACATACGTTCGGTAGATTTAAAGATAAACAAAGACACATAAAAAATAGACTACAACTAAAGCAACAAAAAATCACTGTTCCATACAATGAAGCAATAAATTAACTCAACCGTTCCTTAATATACAATCGTATTCGAGAGGGAAAAAGTCTTTCTCTCTATATTTAAACTAAATTACGGAGTACATGCAAAAATCGAAGAGAAAACTTCAGTACAAAACGAATTAAACTATAACGAAAGTTACTTTTGTCGACGACTGTACCTGCAGACTCTGTTAGATTAGACGCTATGAGTTGGTAATTTGTAGTTTCGGATTATCTTTGGTTCATTACCGTGTGTAAGGTTCTTTATTACTTTTGCTTTTTTCGTATACGTTTTTCGATTGCTTTAGTCGAACTGTAATAATTTTTGTTTCTGTGCATGGGAACAGTCAGTACAGTCGTGAACAAAATATCAGTGTACACTAATTTTGATAATGAGTGAAGTGTTCCAAATTTAAATATAGTTTTAAACAGGAGAGAGTTTTAAAGAGTATTAATAGAGACTTTTAAAGCGAGATTTACAAAAAAATTATAAGTCATGTCATCTTCTTCAACCCGTGTACACCCAATGCTGAGTGTAGGTCTCCTCGAATGCACACGATTCTCTTTTTTCTCATCCAGTCTCTACCAACTAATTTGACCAGGTCATCGGTCCACCTTATTGGCTGTCTGCCCACGTTACGACGTCCAGTACGAGGTCTCCACTCCAGTACTTTTGTGCCCTACCGATTGTCAGTGCGTAGGTCATATCTATAATGTAGTTTTAGATGTACAAGCGAGCTCAGCGCTTAGATTTGAATTTGTCGTCATTCATAGCATTCAATTCGTGACATTCCTGATATTCATGTTGTTGTTAGTTAGAGTGGTAAGAAAATAAGTATAAGTATAAATGGTAATGGTAATACTACTGACGTGGAAGTTGTTGCAAAAGCTACAGGTGGTAGTATACGGGCTGATCAAACGATTTTTATTAAGACTAGCTGTCCTGGCAGACTTCGTAGTAGTGCCTCAATCTATATATATAAAAATGAAACCCGTTTTCCGTTGTCACGACATAACATGAAAACGGCTTGACCGATTTGGCTAATTTTGGTCTTGTATTATTTGTGGAAGTCCAGAGAAGGTTTAAAAGGTATAAAAATATGAAAATTCTCGGAATTAAATAAAAATAACAATTTTGTTTTCCCTTTGACGTGTCCCCCGTCGGACGGATTCCTTTTGTTTGTTTTAAGTTTATTCTATATAAAAGTTTAGGTCTTTTATTTATCGATTGAGGCACTACAAAGTCTGCCGGGTCAGCTAGTCTATAAATAAAAGACCTAAACTTTTGTATAAAATAAGCTTAAAACAAACAAAAGGAATCCGTTCGACGGGGGGGGACATCAAAGGAAAAACAAAATTGTTATTTTTATTTAATTTCGAGCATTTTCATATTTATTTACCTTTTAAACCTTTTCTGGACTTCTACAAATAATTCAGGACCAAAGTTAGCCAAATCGGTCCAGCCGTTCTCGAGTTTTAGCGAGACTAACAAACATCAATTTATTTTTATATATATAGATTATGACTTAATCAAGATTTAGTTCTAAAATATTAATACTGTTTTCAATATTCTATGTTTAGTACGAACTAAAACGCACAAAACTAATTCGTTTTTAGCATTCTTAAATTGACACCTGATTCTAAATTGTTTCCGAAATTTCTACTTTGCCACTGATCAAAAACTAATTAAATTAAAAGGTGCGTCATTAAAAACCGTCTGTATCTATTATATGTAAATAAAATATCGGGTTCACCATAATATCTTGTCTTTTTAATTCGTTTCTACCATTTGTTATTGCTACCGTACAATGTAATTAATTGTGAGATGGGCATTTTAAAATACTTTTAAATGTTCGTCTTTTAGATTTCTTTTTCAAATTTACAACGCTCATTAAACAGTTCACAATGCGACGTCGCCTTTAAGCTCAGACTGTACCTAATTTGGCGCCCGCCAGGGACCCGTACCAACTTGTTACAACTCTAAGCAAATTAAAACTTTGGCTCGTGACTACTGCTGTCTTTGTGTTCAACGTTGAAATATTAAGTCTTTATGAGTGAGCAGTGTATACCGAAACTTGCGGTGCGCCAGTATCGCGTCGTTATACTGTAAGAATTAATAGAGTTCTTGTTCTATTTGTACGTGATCAAGATTTGTATTGACGTGGACATTTTTTCATGTTGTTTTTATGGTTTTTAATTTACATTTTGATGGATAGTTAAGGTTCGGTTTATCAAATATAAAATTTGATTTAATTATGATGGGTAGATGAGCTCACCGCCTATTTAGTGCCAATGTTATTGACACTTCCATTCCGAGTCACAACGAGAGCGTCGTGTGAAATTTAACCATCTCAAGAAATAATCAAGTGTTTTCTCGATTCATTATCACCATCATATACATTGTCAACTCCCTAGATACAGCTTACCTTTTTACTGGTGGTAGGACCTCTTGAGAGTCCATGCGGGTGGGTACCACCACACTGCCTATTTCTGCCGTGTAGCAGTAATGCGTTTCGTTCTGAAGTCTGGGGCAGCCGTTGTAACTATACTGAGACCTTAGAACTTATATCTCAAGGTGGGTTGCGCATTTACGTTGTAGATGTCTATCGGCTCCAGTGACCACTTAACACCAGGTGGGCTGTGAGCTCGTCCACCCATCTAAGCAATAAAAAAAAATACAGCTTACCTGCAAGCCACTTTCTCGTTCGCATAAGCTTATAAATTCAGTTAATAATTCAAATGAAAAAAGAAACCCTAATAGCTTATCATAATTACATCTCTAAACCAAACCCGCTGAACTATAAAGTAAGCCAGCAGTACACTAGTTAAATTTAGTGTCTAAACTAAACTGGCCATTAACAGTTTATATTGAGCTATAAATCTACTGACGATTTAACTATCTGTTTCGATACCAACAGTCAATGGCGGCTCGGGAACTATGTCACTAACGAACAATTAGGCTGTTTGTCTAGCGTTTTAACCGCAAAATGGACATAGTCTGACAGCGAACGCGACTGTATCGTTACAACAGCAGTTGGATTATAAAATTGCTAAAGCTTATCGATATTAGCGTCATTACGTTACGTTGTGAATATTATCAGCACTAGAAGCATAATAGGTTCTGTACTTTTGAAGAAATCGTTTTGATTCGTGTGTGGTTTTTTAGCTTTTTTTTGCATGAAGTCACTTTTTTACTTTAATTGCCCTAGTAGGCAGACGAGCGCACGGCCCATTTCATGGTGAGTGGTTACCGTCGCCCATGGACTTCAGCAATGCCAGGGACAGAGTCAAGCCGCTGCCTAGATTCGACTTATAGAGTCTCGACTTTAAGAAATTAATATTTAGATTTTTGTCGAATATAAACTTATATATATCAGAACCAATTGCAGTTTGGTATGGTTTTTTTAATTGCTTATATTGAAGGACTAACTCTTGTGTTAAGTGGCTACCGGAACCCATAGACATCTACAATATAAATTCCGCCATCCTCCTCGGGACATCAGTTCTAAGGTCTCTATTCTTACAGTAACAACGACTGCCCCACCCTTCAAACCGAAACGCGATACTGCTTCACGGCAGAAATTGGAGGGTCGTGGTAGCTACCCACGCGGACTCACAAGACCTCCTACCACCAGTAAAACGTGCCTTTAATGTTGAGATTTATTTATGTAATTTTTTTAACAGATAATTGTAGTCACGATTGCTTTTGGTTATGTGAATTTAATATGTACTATTGCAATACAATCTAAGCACGCAATTTTTTTTACAGCATTTTACAGAAAAACGCAACCCTGCAATCTCGTCCATTTTAAGGATTCGTTGTTAGGCTATTAATTTTATTTATGTTAAGAAGTTTCGCGCGTCATCTTTCGTTAATGATACCAAGTCAAAAACAGCACAAGTGCCCACGACAATCAGTGGAAATTCGATTTTAATCAGATGAAAGACACGTGATAATATTTACTTGTACTTAGGTTATTTAAAGTCGCTTTCGTTATAATTTTCGGAATAATATGGAATATGCTGAAAAGTATTCGCGTATTACGCAGGTATACTTAAATAAACAACTATAAGTCGTGGTTTAAGGTAATTTTATTAATGGACTAAATATGTGGACGAGCTAAAAGGTCCCTACCTAATCATTGGTAGACTAAGGGGCTATTCCAACGCGTGGACCGGTAGGGCTCAGTCTGAGAGAATTGCTAACAATAACCCTAGCAAGAGCAGTGCTTCTTTGAATCTACTACCGGATCGGAACCCACTGAGAAGATCCGGCGAGAAACTTATTTTTTTATTGCTTAGATTAGTGGACGAGCTCACAGCCCACCTGGTGTTAAGTGGTTACTGGAGCCCATAGACATCTACAACGTAAATGCGATGCGCCACCCACCTTGAGTTATAAGTTCTAAGGTCTCGGTATAGTTGCAACGGCTGCTCCACCCTTCAAACCGAAACGCATTACTGCATTACATTAGTGGGTGGACGAGCTCATTAAAGCACAAAGTTATCATACAGGAATATCATTATTCACTTTGTTGTAGAGCGACTATCCTACCCTCTAAACCAGAACGCATTTATAACTGCTTCAACACACCCACACCACCAATATCTAAAAAATACATTTGCAACTACTATTCGCAAATACAAGTTTACGCGATTACGTCTTTTATGAAGCCGCAATGTAGCACGTACAAAGTATAAGGTCAATAACCTCGCTCACTCAATCTCACACGGCAGCAGACCGTCGTACCCGCGGTTTGTTTATTCTCGTTAATCTTAATATATTACATTGTAGTTCTCGGGTTTACTGTTTTCATTTCAAACTTCTAACGCATCAAATATGATGTGATTTTGTTGGACTTTTTAGTAATACTGGATTCCGTGGTCACGGAGGACTGAAGTTTTATTTGACGATAAATGGAACCTTAAGCTAGTATGAACTTGCAATCTACAAAGAAAACATTTCGATAGATGAAATTATAAGCTCTCTAATTTTACGAATATTTTAATCAACGTTAATAAAAGTAAACTAAATGGTGTTGCTAGCTCTTTTATAGTACATTACCGTCCGACTAACCATATTATTTTTTTAATCGAACTACTGTTTCACTATATAGTGACAATGTATGTCCAAATTCGCGAAAAATACTTCTCATGTGAGTAATACATACCATTAAAATTATACTTAGACATGTTCACAATGAAAAATACAATTTCCAATCAAAGCTATTTTTCCGTACGGTCAGTCCGTGACCACGAAAATTCTTACGTATTCCAACGTCAGAAATAATAATATATTGACTAATGAAAAATACTATGCTATCTAATTATCAGCTATTGATAAGATATGCCGCTACTTAGAGATTCATATGATTTTATTATCCATTGTATTCGAAAAAAAGTATGGTCATGTCGGGTAGTTTATTTGACTGAATTTGGTTTTACTGTCACGAAAATAAATGAAAAATGAGTATTTTTTGATTATAATCATAGTAACTCAATTTTATTTCAGCGACATCGTCTTCTGCGAGTGCCATGGCTCAATTAATAACAAAAAAAAACGGTTATAACCTTTCGATAGATAAGATAAATTTCCACGATCATCAAATTAATAAAAAGTAATTTGAGAATCCTTCGTGATTTAATTACGTCGGCAAACGCCAAAGCAATTAATAAAGGTCGAATCACGAAAGCTCGAATAGAAAACTTCAGAAAAATAGGACATGAATTCTCGAAAGCTTATTCCTATACCGGAACAAACTTAGATAGTTCCGAATGGAAAGTTGAGTGAATGCGGTGATTATTTACAAGTTATTGTCGTTTACCACGACATTGGCAGTAACGTTATAGAATGGCAATAATATTACGTGAAGTTTTAATAGCATCGGAGCTAGCGATTTCTAAACTAACGTTATATCACGACTTTATATGTGTCCGCGTGATTTGTGCTTTAAGTTTTGAATATTTTAAAAGTGAATCGAATGTTCGCTTCGCGTGTCAAGTGTTTCTTTAATTACGGAAGTTTATGTTGTATTTAATTTTGTGAAGGATTTCTTAGTTTATTTTAATTGCACAAGTCATGCGTTTTTATTCGAACTAGAGGTCCCGCAGTAGTCGAAATTCGACTATAATTAATTGGAATTGTAAGTTTTTACACTATTATGATTATATTTTATACTTCTATAATCACAAATTTCGCCAAGAATACTCTATAAAAAAACGTCGTGTGTGCGTCAAATACATGGTATGTAGTGTGCGTAATGTTTTCTTTATTGATTTTATGTATTTTTTATGCATTATTTTAAAAAAATATTAGCATTGTGTACTTCTTCTCTATATTCTCTATAAGTGTGAAAAATTTCATACTCCTCCGTCCGCGCAATTTTCGTAAAAAGGGATACAAAGTTTTTGCTTCACGTATTAATATATAGATGTCAGTACCTTCGGTTTCATGTTCTTTAATTCAATTCAAATTCAATTTAGACTTTGTAGTGTTTATGAGATACAACAACTACTTAACATTAGGTAGCCTGTAAGGTTATCTGCCTATCTTTAGTAATAAAAAGTCATGTTGAAATCTTGTCTTCGCCTTGTTGGTAAGAATGGATGACTAACGAGACTCATTGGCAACCGTTCAGTTGATATCACTGCTTAGTTTATGTCCACCACAAACCAAATGGTCAATTGATGGTCTATATTCAAGTTCAAGTCAAGAGGAGCATCGTGTACTAAGAATTAAAGACGCAAAAATTATAATTAGCGTTATTACTGATAGTATGAAGGTAGGTATGCCCATGATTGCTCTACTAAGAGAAAGAAAGCGGCATGTTTTAGACGCATTCAACTGCCTCCAACAAGAAGCCTCTCGGATTGACCTTCGTGTGAGCCACGAGAAGACAGATCTCCAGATGCGTCGATACAAAAACATAAGACGTAGGGACCACCACCTCACCTATTTCTGGTGCGGAGCAGTAACGCGTTTGGGTTAGAATGGCGGGGCAGCCGTTTTATTATAAAACGGAGACTTAGAACTCAAGGTTGGCGGCGATATGTTGACGTCTATGGGCCCAGATGACCACTTAGTCACTTAGTAACAGCAAGACCGTGAGCTCGTCCCCCAATCAAACAAAAAAAAAAACTTCGTAACAACAATGTGACTTAGCTATTGGCGGACCGGGTGTGTGATGTAGCTTACACATAAAAGTGTAGTCAAGACATTCGTGGTATAATTTCCATGTGCTGTGGTGATCTCACAACATCATCTGAGAAAAAGTCAAAATCACATCAATGATTGACTGGTCATAATTATGAATCGTATTTTAAATTTAAACTGACATTTTAGCGGTAGGTAGCGGCTTGGCTCTGTCCTTAGCATTGCTGACGTCCATGAGCGACGTTAACCACTTACCATCAGGTGGGCCGTATACTAGTCTCCCTGCTCAGGCATTAAATGAATAAAAATTGTAATTTTATCTTAAAATTTTAATACAACCGCCTCTTTGACTTTTAAAAGATGAATACAATTGAAAAATAAAGTACTATTGTATTTGATTTACGTGACATGTAACCGTTTTTTTTTTCTTTCGAAAAACAATTTAGTTTCATTGCTCAATCTAAATAGAAACTATTGAATGGCTTATCAAAATAATTTTACAATAGCTCATTTTTGTGTTGAAATAGCATTTTGTAAGGCGTCCTTCAGACTGTTATACTTATAGATGGAAAATTGTTATCGAATTACTTAGATTTCGTGGTAACGAGAAAATGAAATGACAAACTTTTCTTGTAATTATTTAAGTGATCCTAATATTTAGCGGATGCTCTCTGATTGGATCTCCGGGATGAATACCGTTAATTTTAAAAATAGTTGTAAGAAACCCTTAAATAATAGTATATTGATCTTTGGAAAATATTTAGTTAAGAGCCGATCGGATATAAAATAGAGAAAAAACGATTGATATTACTGGTGGTAGGACCTCTTGTGGGTCCGCGCGGGTGGGTACCACCACCCTGCCTATTTCTGCCGTGAAGCAGTAATGCGTTTCGGTTTGAAGGGTGGGGCAGCCGTTGTAACTATACTTGAGACCTTAGAACTTGTATCTCGAGGTGGGTGGCGCATTTACGTTGTGGATGTCTATGGGCTCCAGTAACCACTTAATACCAGGTGGTGGCCAGCTCGTCCACCCATCTAAGCAAACAAATAATAATACATACATTGATAAAAAGACTTGTAAAAGTGTGAAAGACAAATAATAATACATACATTGATAAAAGACTTAAATGTTGTATAGTATTATTTATATTGTCCTTTATATGACTTTAGTATATAAACTAAACAGTTCAATACAGATGCACACCTCATATTTCTGCTAAGGAGTAGGGTCGATTCAGCTGCCCCATCCTTTAAGAATCATTTTCATTCATCATTTATCCACTTATGCAGGTTAGATACCTAGGGTTAGGGACCATTAATGCATTTACCATTACTTGTATTTCGGAAGTGCCGGTCAGTTAAATCGCCCTTCGGGTATCTGCGCCATATGACCCACTTATTGCCAGACTTGGGTTTTGGAGTTAATGACTTTAAATATAACGATAATGTTCTTTTTTATATGAATCTGTTATTTGCCTAATATCCCACACCAACCATTTATCTTCAATCAACAAATAATTGCTCTCTGACAGCCACTTACGTCAGTGGACTGGCAAAATATGGATTTTAAGGGAAGCAGCAAAAGTAATCTTAATAATAAATTTATAACCACCATTTTGGTTTGCCGGAGGCAGTTTCGCTTCCAAACTCTGTGTAAACTCTTTTACTTTTTCAAAGGAAAAACCCCTCGAATGTTCGCGGACTCATATAAATCTTTTTAATTGTTGAAATATTCGAATTTGCGAAAGTTAGTCGAGAGAAAAAAAAGCGATACGAACGCCCCGCGTTGTAAACTGTGGATTTACACTTTTAGAAGTGTTTTTTGACTTTTTATAGCTTGTTATTTTATTGAGGGTGATTAAGATATTATGGGGTGATTAAGATTAAGTGTTAAGATGCTATTGCAGAGTGTGGTATTGTTATGTTTCGGCTATAAGCTCAGTAATGATCAGGTCTTTGGCTAAGTTTTTGCACTTTTATTGCTTCCTTAGTGCTCTGAACGAGGTGACGGTCCACCTGATTATTAACCGTTACGAGATTATTCACTATATTGATATGACGGCTGATTGGAGAGAATTGAATAGAAAAACTCGCTGTACCGACCCCACGTTTTTAAATGGTGGTAGGACCTCTTGTGAGTCCGCACGGGTAGGTACCGCCACCCCGCCTAATTCTACCGTGAAGAAGTAATACGTTTCGATTTGAAGAGCGGGGCAGCCGTTGCAACTATACTGAGACATTAGAAGCTATATCTCAAGGGGGGTAGCGCATTTACGTTGTAGATTACTATGGGCTCCAGTAAACACTTAACACTAGGCGGGCTGTGAGCTCGACCCTTCAAACCGAAACGCATTACTGTTTCACGGCAGAAATAGGCAGGGTTGTGTTTACAGTAGGCAGCGGCTTGGCTTTGTCCCTGGCTATGCTGACGTCGATGAGCGACGGTGAGCACTCACCATTAGGTGGCCCCTACGCTTGTCTAGGGCAATAAAAAAAAACACTTATTTTGATTTCAAAAACAAGAATTCAGCACAGAATCGTTGGCGCGACTCGTGATGAATGCTCAGATCTGATGTGACGTGACCGGCTAATTGTCGATTTAATCCAGCTACGTTTGTTCTTGTCTAACTAGTCCTTTACTAATGGTGTGAAAGAGACGAACGATTTGAATGAATGCCGTTGTAACTAAAGCGCTTAGTATAGTGGAAATTTATCAGCAGTCTTCGGCGAGAATCTTTAGATAAGCTCTTTCGGATTTTGTTCAGTTTGTTCGTATTGGCTTGATGGGTGAACAAGATTATGATCTGTCAGGGTAGAAATGGTCCCGGAGACATTGCGATCTATACCTATATCGATTTTAAAATATTTTTAGTTTTGTATATAATGTAACTACGCTTATTTGCGAGTCTTGATTTTCTTAGTGATCCTTCTTAGTGGTGAATCTGAATTCCGAATCAGAGATACATTTGTGATGATTAAAAGCGAATGAGAAGGCCTACTTTAATAAAAATAAAAATGATTCATTATCATAGATGAATTCAAACTCGCAATTCTTGTCTAAATTTCAATATTCAAAGTCACTGAATTATTATTTAGACGATACTTAGCTTTTAATTCAAGGTTAAAAATAATGTATTTGTTATTCTTATTTTTTTATTGCTTATATGGATGGACGAGCTCACAGCCCACCTGGTGTTAAGTGGTTACTGGAGCCCATAGACATCTACAACGTAAATGCGAAACCCACCTCGAGATATAAGTTCTAAGGTCTCAGTATAGTTACAACGGCTACCCCACCCTTCTCGAATCCCAATGAAAAATCCTTTTGTTATGTAATAGAAAATAAATTTTATTATAAACTTTACTTCTGTGCATACAAACGAAAGTAGACACTAAAACTTAAGTACTAAAATTAGACTTCCCTTAACGATGTTCGCCAATTTACGCTCGCCGTGTATCGTGATTGAGACGAAAGGCCCGATCCACACTGACGGATCGCCCCTAACGAGTTTGGCCATCGCTTCGAACAGGTCGCGAACGTGCGAACTACTTTATCCGACTTCTGAACCGTTGTGTAAGTTCACACATTTGTTTTAAGCGAATCACGTCAGCTTCGGATACGTGATGTGTTAGTAGGATTTGCGTCCATTACATAAATTGGCGTAAATTCGTTGCGGGTCGTAACACTTCGTAACAGCTGTACCGAATACATAAATCATGGTTTTTTTCATATTAAATCTTTATCAGTTTATAGTGCTTTTAGGTACCACAAGCACCGGTCACCGTCCTCGTCGAACCCGTCGCTTGCGTCGAAGGGCTCGACGAGCGAATTAACCCATAGACACAGCCCACTGAGTTTCTCGCCGGATCTTCTCAGTGGGTCGTGTTTCCGATCCGGTGGTAGATTCTGTGAAGCACTGCTCTTGCTAGGAACAGTGTTAGTAACACTTCCGGTTCGAGCCCCGTGAGCTCACTTACATGTTAAGGTGAAGGCAAGGCTATCAACATAGGTAGGAAAAAAAAACAGTTTATGCAGGCAGGTAATTATATCATTTATCCTAAGTATTTGCGATCATCTTTTTGTGGGAAGGGTGGGGCCTTCAAACCGAAACGCATTATTGCTTCACGGCAGAAATATGCAGGGTGGTGGTACCTACCTATGCGGACTCACAAGAGGTCCTACCACCAGTAAAACCAGTAGTCACCAGTAGTCAGGAAGCCAATTAGCACCAGATGAACAATGAGTTCGTTGACCCATCTAAGCGCTTAAAACAGAACACAAATTCAAATTACAAATCCCGATCATCACTGATAAAAAAAAATGGACTGCACATTCTATATTCCATATTTGCAGCGCCGCATTCTATTTGCGATTCGACAATTAGATTAACACAATACGTAGTTCGGATGGTACGCCGACCGCTCGTGTGAACTAAGCTTTATTGATTGTCCGTATCGTATCGGGGCTCAACGAGATATTAATAGGCAAACGACTTTATAGTCGAATGTCGTTACGATAATATTGTTAGGATTAGTCGGCAGTTGGCGGTTTTTGAGGAGGCTTACGGCGGTTTTAAATGCAGAGCCCTTAGATGCCACTGCGTGATTTCTATTGCCCACCTTGAGACATGATGTTTTAATTTTCACTGGTGGTAGGGTGTCTTGTGAGTCCGCACGGATAGGTCCTACTACCTCGCCTATTTTTGGCGTGAAGAAGTAATGCGTTTCGGTTTGAAGAGTGAGGCAGCCGTTGTATTGTTAAAACTGAGACCTTACAGCTCATGACTCGAGGTGGGTGGCGGCATTTACGTTGTAGATGTCTATGGGCTCCGGTTACCATTTAACACCAGGTGGGCTGTGAGTTCCCCACCCATCTAAGCTATAAAAAATAAATTGTTATAATGCCTTACCTTTCGAACCAGAATATATGACTACCTTTTACTTCGCTTGTTGGAAGAGTAAACTTGCCTAAGTGGTATCTATCTATACGTTAACCTATGACCCGATGCACTTGCCTTCTGATATGGCAATATTCTTGAATCTAGTTGCAAGAATTTTTTAATTAGATCCATAGATTCACGGCACGCATTATGACCCACTTTAACTGAAAATAATTGGGGACAGGATTCTAATTAAACTACAATTTTAACTTAACTCAAAACTTAGCACACGGAATTCTTTACAAATTTGGTTTTAATTAAACCTCGCCCAATAGTACATTTGTTAAGTATGAATAGGATATTTAACTCTTCGAACTCAATTTCCCGGTCTTCCATTGTTTGCTTATGCAGCGAAATGCAATAAAAAAAAGAGAAGCATATTTAACAAGGAAGCGTTAAAACCGATCACTATCGCAGTCATCCAATTAAGCCTCGCGAAAAATGCATAATACATCGCCCTGTGGAGTGATGGAAATAGATTGGAATTGTGTCAAAATTATAAAAGCAAATTTCGACTGAGGCTCGATTTGAGTCAATTAAACCGAAGCCGTTTTACAGATTGGATCCGGTATTTTGATCTGATTGTACTATTATAGTATGTGGCAAGAGTGTGTCAAGCTCATAGAACTAGAGGTCCCGCAGTAGTCGAAATTCGACTATAATTAATTGGAATTGTAAGTTTGTACACTATTATGACTGTATTTTATACTTCTTTAATCACAAATTTCGCCAAGACTACACTATAAAAAATATTAACAAAGACAAACAATATTTAATCTATTCTCAATTTGACAACAGACGTCAAGAACAAAAGTTTGACAATAAATAGTATGCATGCAGAAAATGTTGCGATTTGCAGAAAATGTTGTTTTATTCGTGTTTTCAATAATCAACTCTTCCCGACATCTATTGGCGAATAATAATACTATTGTTCTTAATTGAGGGCAACTAACCGCTTTAAAGACACAACAAGATGGCGTTATCAAAAAAAAACCAGAGCAAAGCTCGGTCATAGTTTAGTATCGTCTTATCGCATTAAAAGTGACAATTTCCAAAAATATTCGAAATTGAGTTAATATGCGTGAACATTTGGTATCACCAGTATTTTTCTCATAAATACTGTCAAAAGAGTGTAGTTTAGTTTTTTTTTTAGTTTACCTATGTTTTGACTACTATATTAACAAAATTAATACATAATTTTATCCTATTCTTTTTATAATCTTTTTTATCATAAATAAAAAACAAAAGTCGCAAAGATGATTAATATTAAAGATATCAAATGTTAAACCTTTTTAAAACACTCTCTTGTAAAATTAGTGTTTTGAGATTATACAATTTTAATGCGAGAAGACGAGAAGTATTTAAAAAATAATTGCACTTTTTATGACGGAGCATTAATTGAGAATGGTTAATTCGCTTTTGGTTGTTTTCTCTTTTTGGTAATGGTCAATTTTACTGTAGATCTTTTGAGTCCGCACGGGTAAGTACCACCAGCCTGCCTATTTCTGCCTCGTAATGCGTTTCGGTTTGAAGGGTAGGGCAGCCGTTGTAACTATACTTGAGACCTTAGAACTTATGTCTCAAGGTGGGTGGCGCATTTACGTTGTAGATGTCTATGGGCTTCAGTAACCACTTAACACCGGGTGGGCTGTGAGCTCGTCCACCCAGCAATAAATAATAAAAAAACAGGTTTCACTAGTGGTTTCATAAGCCGTACCGGCAGCTCTGTAGCGAGTTCTTCAAAACTTGGACATCTAGAAGATCATTGAGAATACCACGCAGCTTGTAGTGACTTGGAGCTTCATACCTTAAATTAGATGGTGACTCTCATGCTTCGTTGTCTACTCTTAGACCTAGTTCACGTATCAAGAGCAATAAAAAAAAAGCGAAAAAAACATTAACGTAGCTTCATACATTTTTATTTCGCTTTCCTATGTTCCCCAGAAGCGAACCCAAACTTTATCACGTTAGTCAGCCGAAGACTCAATTTCATTTCCTAATACGTGACAGTATTAGGAATTAGCTCACTTCGGTGTTATAGGACCTATTCCATCTTCAACATTCGGAGGGCTTGTATTTCTTTTGAAATCTGGAACTCAAAATCCTTGTTTTTTTTAATTGCCCATTATAACAATTAAGCTGAAATATCTTTTGTATTTGAGTCAAAATTAAGTCAAAACGGCAATAGAGCCCCACAGAGCTAGCAATTAGAATATACTCATTGAGACACAAAAAAATTTTTTTATTTTTATTGCTTAGATGGGTGGACGAGCTCATAGCCCACCTGGTGTTAAGTCATTACTGGAGACCATAGACATCTACAACGTGAATACGCCACCCACCTTGAGATATAAGTTCTATGGTCTCAGTAAAGTTACAACGGCTACCCCACCCTTCATACCGAAATGGATTACTGCTTCACGACAAAAATAGGTAGGGTGGTGCTACCTACCTGTGCGGACTCACAAGAGGTCCTACCACCAGTAATTATGCAAATTATAATTTTGCAAATGGGAACAGGAATACAACTGAAGACTGGACAGTCTAACATGACTGATAAGCTCTTACTGTTAATACTTAGTATAGAAGTTAATAGAGGAATCGCCAGTATACTTAGGTGAGAGGATATCACTCTTACGGATTCGATCAGATCATGAGGCGGTTGCGGTAAGTAGCATGATCCTGTATTGCTGGATAATTCTATACTGTCTCATGTCTAGCTTGGTAAAAAAGTCATAAAGTGGTAATAAAGTGTAGCGGCCTGTTTTGAAATATGAGGTCTAAGTATTAACTGTCTCATTGTTGTCAACCAAACTCTTTGGATTCCATGAGTTTTGCGGAAGCAGAATGATATTATAAACTCTTTTGGGGGCTTTCAATATTGAAAATTTCAATATTGAGTTTATAAGCCACCGTTGGTACTACATATTGTTATGTATTACCAACGGTGGCTTCCAATGACCTATCAATTGAGGGTCTAACGCTCTTTGCTACTGACGAGATTAAGTGTAAGCTATCATTTGTTTTTCAGGCGTCCTAAAAAGAGGAGACGCCCCCTCGCGCGCTAAAAAGACTTTTATAGACTATATGAGAGAAAACAGGCGAGAGAAGGGTGTGAGTGCAAATATGACGTATGATAGGTCTGAATCGAAAAAG
Source organism: Bombyx mori (assembly GCF_030269925.1). Taxonomy (NCBI): domain Eukaryota; kingdom Metazoa; phylum Arthropoda; class Insecta; order Lepidoptera; family Bombycidae; genus Bombyx; species Bombyx mori. The sequence continues at coordinate 2,323,503 of NC_085114.1, forward strand.
TGGTCATTCTGGACCGATCCAACATAATGGAATAAAGACTGGAACAAATTTAGTTTTTCAAAATGTCAGTAAGGAAGCAAAAGAAAATTGTAATGAATGAAATGAATTTAAATCTTGAGTTTTAAGTGATTATTGTAGATTTAAGATCATCGAACGTACACTAGTTAAAGTAAATTCACTATAGAATAATACAGTCACACAAGAGCAGAAGCGAAAATCAATTAGAGGCGGCCGATCTGTGGGGCTGTTAAGTGTTCTATGCGACTTGCATTTTAATGATCGGAACATTGAAAACTTTGCCTCGTCGGCTTCCGAAAATTATTCACTAATAATTTAATTAATTTTCGTTGGATTGTGTTGAGATGGCGCAGTTTCACACGAAATAAACGTGTAGAAGATTACGGAGTGTTGTTAAGGAACACATTTAGTTAAATAAATATTTTTAATCTTTTTGGCATCTCAGTTCCTGGTTTTTCTTTCAGGGCATTCTTGTTTAGAATCAGCATTCTGTTTTTTAAAGCATATATTTAGTTTTTGGAACGAAATTTCTTATGGGACGATGCGGAGGGGTAGCCTAAGCGGGAAAAAACGTCCATAACGTAAGATTTTTATTAGTAATGCACGCAGTGTACGATTTAACTTTGTAATAACATACAAATTAGTAATGCACACAGTGTACGACTTAATTTTGTAATAACGTACAAAAAAATAACATATTTTTTTATCATTCATTGACCACGACCTCAGAGCGTTCGCTTGCGCAATACACTAAACTCTTATGCAAACAACCGTGAATGAAGTGTACCACAATAAGTTCGCACGTTACCAAATGACCGTGGGTTGTTGCGAAACCTCCAGTTTTATTCTCTTTATACCTCGAATATAACTTAAAATTAATATGTTTATAATAAGAAACTTCGTTCCTATCCGGTGTCTCACGAGACCACACATCTTTTTTCTTTTTTAAATAAATCTGAAGAAAATCTTAGGACCGTTGAATTTGAAAATCCATTCCAGATTATTCTATTTAATTTATACTAAAACACTAGAGAACGTGCTTTAACCAAACGTTCATTTTTCATAGTTAGTTACAAATTTTAGCTGAATCGCTCCTTAATTATGGCTTGAAATAAAATAGCTTTACCTAATGACCTCGCTTTGACAAATGGTGTTATAATATTTTAGTTCTGCACACCTTTGTTAAATTTACTTTGATTAATGAGGAGAATGGCCTTACCTTTGACTGAGTATACTTGAGCATCTAATTGATAAATGGTTGCTAGTGTCTTTACGGAATAGCATGATTAAAGGGATTTTGTTTATTATTATTTTTTATTTGTCATCTGATAGTGCTGTTGAGACAATTTAGCGGCAATAACATTTATTTCAACATAGTCATCGTAGTCTACAGTTCAAAAACACCTTGCAGTTACCAATTTCTCACAGGAAAAATAACGGGTAATAATATATTGTGTAACAAAATTAAACCAATAAATTTGCGTAATTATTGTTATCAGTGTGGACTATAATATATCCAATGTAAAATATCTTTTAAGCAGTCATTGAAGTGATCACAACATGGACTTGACATAGACATGGACAACTTATGTTGCATGCCAACTTTTCAGCCATGAAATTGGAATGCATGACTGCTTCGTGACAGAAATCAGTGGGAAATGAGAAGCAATTACACAAATATAGAAAATAGAAAATAAAATCCGTAATAGTGTAGTTATTGTACAGTTTATATGACACTAATGCTATTATAAGTACCAGCAAAGAAGATTACGATGCTTCTTGTTTAATGTCTCAATTTGTCACGAAACTTGTACATAAATATTATTTTTCGTATTTCCCAAGACCGCGTTCTGGTCGTAGCCTCGTAGCCATTTTCGTAGACGGTTACGGCGTAGCGTTGTAGTTACGTGGCAATCAGTACATTTCATTATCGATATCTGAAATATTTAGGCGTTTTGATGATAATATCAACAATATTGATTCTTTTTTTTTGGTTTGTCAATAACTAAGACAGTAAGTTCCCTTAATAAATTTGAAATAATTAAATTTCTGTAATATGATCTTGTATTTAATTTAATCATTCAAAGTTTACTAAAATAGGATATTAACGTCCGTCTGGTGTAGCGGTAAGTGACATGGTCACTACACTAGGGGGTCGCAGGTTCGAATCCCGCCAAGGGAAGATATTTGTATGATAAATATAAATGTATTTTCCAGGGTTATGGATGTATATTAAATATATGTATGTGTATAATAAAAATCTTACATTTATTTCCGTTATCTGGTACCTGTAACACAAGTTCTTTACGAACTTATCACGGGACCAGTTAACGTGGCGTGATTGTTTTTAATAAAAAAAAAAAAAATAATAATATCGTTTTTCTGATATGAATTTGACATCATTATATAGATAGAAAGTAGATAAGCTTATGCAATAAACTGTTAAGAATTAAATAAGTAATTTAATAGAAAACTCAGCTGCATTTCTCCATCGAAACCTCTAGCCTAAACATTAATTATTGCAATTATGCTAATTTATTTAGCAATAATTCAACAGTTAACAATGCGTGAAGCTGTTTTATTACACCACAAACTAATTAATATATTAGTCCACACATACTATTAGTTATCGTTCATGTGTTACTGTTTGTATGTAATTAATTTATAACAGTTTCAGCTATGTTAGGATTAATGTTATGCTTGATGTGATGGCTTTTGTTCTTGGTATAATATTTGATATTAAGAATTGATTTACCGATGTCTTACTCTTATTTATACTATGTACTACCTAAATACACAGACTGTAGGCTTAGGAAAACGTAGAGATCTATTTGTAAACCGATGGGATATAAGATAAGATTTAACATAACACAAGAATTAAGACTTGATTTGCCGATATCTTACTCTTATTTTCACTATGTACTACCTAACTACATAAACTGTAGGCTTAAGAAAACGTAGAGATTTATTTGTAAACCGATCGGAAATAAGATAAGATTTAATTTATCACAAGATTTAAGAATTGATTTACCAATATCTTACACTTATTTATACTATGTACTACCTAACTACATAAACTGTAGGCTTAAGAAAACGTAGAGATTTATTTGTAAACCGATGGGATATAAGATAAGATGTAACATAGCATAAGATTTAAGAATTGATTTACCGATGTCTTACTTTTATTTATACTATGTACTACCTAAATACACAAACTGTAGGCTTAAGAAAACGTAGAGATTTATTTGTAAACCGATGGAATATAAGATAAGATGTAACATAGCATAAGATTTAAGAATTGATTTACCGATGTCTTACTCTTATTTATACTATGTACTATCTAAATACACAAACTGTAGGCTTAAGAAAACGTAGAGATTTATTTGTAAACCGATGGGATATAAGATAAGATTTAATATAACATAAGATTTGAGAATTGATTTACCGATGTCTTACTCTTATTTATACTATGTACTACCTAAATATACAGACTGTAGGCTTAGAAAAACGTAGAGATTTATTTGTAAACTAATCGGATATAATTAGAGGCATTCACAGTTGTGGTACTGCTCCGACCTTTGAATCGGACTTCCCAAAAAGTATCTATTTCCACTTGACTCTATGCAGAAAAGGTCTGTTTGGATTGTCGGTAATCCTAGTCTCCTGGAACTTTTGAATCGGACCTACCAAATAGTATCTATTTCCACTTGACTCTATGCAGAAAAGGTCTGTTTGGATTGTCGGTAATCCTAGTCTCCTGGAACTTTTGAATCGGACCTACCAAATAGTATCTATTTCCACTTGACTCTATGCAGAAAAGGTCTGTTTGGATTGTCGGTAATCCTAGTCTCCTGGAACTTTTGAATCGGACCTACCAAATAGTATCTATTTCCACTTGACTCTATGCAGAAAAGGTCTGTTTGGATTGTCGGTAATCCTAGTTTCCTGGAACCTCTGCGTCTATGCAGGGACATTTTGGTTCTTTCTGTGTATTTACGGTAGCATAGGGAGTGCTCTGAAGAATTGTTACTAATGAGCCCATCAACGCTTTTTTATCAAAAAAGCAGAGTCCAGCTACATTGGGTCCCTAAAATTTGAATTGCCATGTACTATCCGGCTTTCTTTCACGTCCACTTCCCTGGTACATTTTAAGTCCTGTGACTTGTTTTTATTCAAACGAGGTTCGATGAGAGTCAGCAATAAGCATTGGCCCCTATTTTTCTTCAAATGATTTCTAAAGAGGCACCTCAGCGTCAGACAGCAGTTTGGCTGTACTCCTAGTATTCTTGACGGTTTCCACTTACGGCATCAACTAAATAAATCTCCTACTAAACATTAAGAAACCAGGAAAAGTGAAACGTTTAAATCATTACCCTGATTTGCGAAACTCTAAAAAAAAAGATGTGTGGTGTCGTGGGACACCGGATAGGAACGAAGTTCCTTATTATAAAAATATTAATTTTCAGTTCTATTCGAGGTATAAAGAAAATAAAACTGAAGGTTTCGCAACAACCCACGGTCATTTGGTAAGGTGTGAACTTATTGTGGTACACTTCATTCACGGTTGTTTGCATAAGAGTTTGTGTATTGCGCAAACGCACGCTCTGAAATCGTGGTCAAAGAATGATAAAAAAATATGTTATTTTTTGTACATTATTACGTGGTCTGGGCACCATTCCCAGATGGCACATGCTCTGTGCCACCACGCGCGTCGCAGGTTGCGGATAGCGAAACGGCTTCCAGATATGGATGCTAGCTGCCATGTGCAGTCGCGGACAATTGAGCGGTCCATTTCGAGGGGCACCGGGATTTCTCGTGGCGGGGAAGTCTCTATAAAGCAGTGCAAAACCCAATGACATTTGGACGTCAGTGGCGAGTAGGAGCCGCCACTCTAATCAAAGCTCGGACCCGGGGAGACCATCCTCGAAAGCCTTGGTTGGCTGTTGGTCTAGGAGACGGTACTCCGAATAATAAACCAAGTGCTGCCTTGTACATAGGTGTTGGCTCACCAAAGGCTAGGTCGTCTGCCCGATTGTAGGCATAAATAAAATTAAATATGGAAGCAAGATTTAAGAACAAACTACCCCAGGAGGGTTCCAGCTCTTGTATCAAGGCTGGGGAATCCCTCTCTGAGCAGAGCCCAGTGCGAAACTCAGGCTGCCCCACGGATTCTGGGGGGGGCAAAATTTTGCAATCCCATGAAGATAGGAACAAAACGAAAATTTTATCACAACAAATATTCCATAAAGGAATGTTTAATAATAAACCACAACCTACGCCAACTAATAAACAGACTGAAGACTGGAACGACGTACTTAGAAGCAAAAGACTACGGTCTAGTCCGGACAATCATGGAGTTTTAAAGCAAAAAAAACTTGATACATATTGGCTCTCAAATCCATTTTCTACATCAAACAGATTTGCTAATCTTGAGGTTGATAGCCCCGGCGAACCCACGGATAAAACCGATACTGTGGTGAAGTTACCTAAACCACCCCCAATATTTGTAGACAGAGTGAGCAATATAAAGCCTCTTATAACACTTTTAAACAATGTTGGAGATAATAGTTATGAACTTAAAGTGTTACCAAACGAACGTGTTAAAATTCAACCAAAAGCTCCTGATACTTACATAAAAATAGTCAAAGAACTTGAGAACAAAAAAACTGAATTTTATACATACAAACCAAAGGAAGACAGAAACTTCAAAGTGATGCTAAAAAATATGCATCCATCTACTGATCCAGAGGACATAAAAGAAGCTCTGTCGCTCCTTGAGCATGAATGTACAAATATCTGGAATGTTAAACGCAGGATCACTAAGGAACCTTTACCTATGTTTACGGTGGAACTCAAACAGAAAGAAAATAACAAATCTGTCTACGACATAAAATCCCTCCTTCACTGCAGAGTAATATTTGAGCCTCCAAGACCTAAACGAGAAATACCACAGTGTGGAAATTGCCAACAATATGGTCACACTAAAACCTATTGTAGAAGGAGTCCAAAATGCATAAAATGTGCAGGAGACCACCTATCAGCCAAATGTAGTCGGAAAACTAGATCTGATGATGTTAAATGCGTTCTTTGTGGTGGAAATCATCCTGCAAATTACAAGGGATGTAGCATCTATAGGGAGTTAGAGAAAATCAGGTTTCCATCACAATATGAAAAGAAAAAGACACAGATTGCATACAAAATGTCTAAACAACAATCTAATCCTCAACTCAGCCAGCAAAACCCTACATATAGTGAAGTGTTAGCTGGCTACCCAATAACAGCTCACTTATCAGAAAATATGCCTACATCTAATAATAATAATAATAATTATAATCATAATACAATCAATCATAATACAAATGGAAATAATAAATATAATGAAACCTACAATAATAGTAATGACATACGGGAGTTAATGGATATGATGAAACAGATAATGACACAACTAACAACAATGACTAATCTAATGATATCTCTAACAACAAAACTTATACCAAGTTCGATTCCATCAAAATAGTTTTATGGAACGCCAATGGCCTGTCACAACACACCTTAGAGGTTAAAAAATACATTGAAGTAAACAAAATAGACATATTTCTGATCTCAGAAACACACTTCACCAAGATGAGTTACTTCAATATACCAAATTATAATGTGTATCACACTATGCACCCAGATGGCTCCGCCCACGGAGGAAGTGCAATTATAATCAGAAGTAACATCAAGCACTATGAAGGATCTCATTACTGTACTGATATAATACAAGCAACAAACATCGTTGTTCAAGACTGGGTGGGACCCATCACCATATCGGCACTTTACAGCCCTCCAAAACATAGCATTAAGAATGAAGATTATGAAAAGTTTTTTAATTCCTTAGGACATAGATTTATGGCTGGTGGAGATTATAATGCTAAGCATACAAGCTGGGGGTCTCGAACTGTGACAACGAAGGGAAGACAGTTACTTTCCTGCATTGAAGGACTAAGATTAAATGTTTGTTCAACTGGCGAGCCAACATATTGGCCGAGTGACAAAATGAAGGTACCAGACTTGTTAGATTTTTGTATCACAAAAGGCATCAATAATGCATATATAGAGTGTACATCCAGTTTTGATCTCTCATCTGATCACTCCCCAGTCATAATAACGCTCAGTCGAAATATAGCCAGGAAAATGAAAACATGTAGACTGCATTCTTGCAGGACCGATTGGGATTACTTTCGTGTATTGGTATCTGGCTCTTTGGACATCAATCTACCTCTAAAAACAGAGGATGACATTGCGGATGGTGTTGAACATTTTAACTTTGTTGTACAACATTCTGCTTGGCAGGCGACACCCGCCCCACCAATTGTAAAACCATCGCAATGTTCTCTTTCAATCAAAACGTTGTTATCAGAAAAAAGGCGATTAAGAAAACGATGGCAAACTACGAGGCATCCTGATGACAAAAAAATATTTAATTACAGTATTACAAAATTGAAAATACATTTGGCTCGTGAGAGAAACGAAAAAACAAATACATATATGCAAGAGCTGTGTTGGGTACGCAGCACGTCACCCGTGTCGATAAGGCGAGTGACGCCAACCCAGGTTGGACGGGTTTATGAATCTTATAAGATTTCTTGAAATCCTATAAGACGCCGGATGCCCGTCTCGTGGCGATTATTCGTGTCGATCTGAAGCAGTCGATGTAGGGTCCTGAGGTGTACGATATCGTACAAGCTCACTCGAAATTAAAACTCAAAACTTTACTAATTAACGTAAACCGAGCCGACCGATCTGTCAATACAACCGAATTCAATAACCGACGATCTTTTCAATGGTCTTCAAGTCTTCAATAAATATCTTCGAGGCGCTGATGTCTTTACTCGTGCGTTTTTTTTTGTAATCTTCGTTCGGAGGGTCGGCGGCCGGCGGTTGGCAGGTAGTCGGTCGAGGGTCGGTCGGTAGGTCGGCAGGTACCTGACAACGTCGCAGGGTCGCTTAACTACCTCGGAATGTTACCCTACAGAGATCTCGTGTAAAATACGGCTCTCGTCGAGATCATTTTCACTATGATCGGCTCGGTTTATTCGTTATATCTATTTATTTAATAAATGTATATACTAATGCCTTATACTTAACTATTCTATGTTGTAATCCCTATCGATACATATAACTTATTCTATGCTTAATCTATATGACGCGCCCGTATAAACAAAATACCCGGTCCTGAACACAGATAAATGCTGTTTGTTACATCGTTTCGGGACGCGGGCCGGGCGCGTGTTCATTTAAGTTAATATGCTAATCTTAAAACTATCGGGAATAATAAAGCAAAAGTGTATACTATTTATTTCAAAGCAACTTACGTTCTATTCTTAGTAAAATCTATGTGCACGTTATCTATATCCTTATCTATCTATATGCACTCTATATAATTCATCTATTTGTTATTTATCTATTTGTTATAACTCTATGTCTATGTACGTATCTATATAAATCTATCATAAATTCTATTCAACTTATTCTATAATTATGAGGCGACGCCGCTGTCGCCAACATCCTCCCCCTCGTGCGTAGCACCGACTCCTTGTAGTGGCGACTCTATGGGCGGGGCTCGTCGCTCGTTGCAGGCACCAGCAGGATCATCTTGGAGGCAGGTCTCTTAAGCAGACCGCCGCTCGTTCTGACGTCGACGGTTCGTACACGGTTGTCGGGGCCTGGGTAGGTGTGGACAACTTGCCCGCGCGGCCATGTGTTGCGTGGCAGCGTGGAGTCCACTATGAGGACGGTATCCCCACACTGCAAGTCCTCGCCAGCCGCTCTCCCGTCGATCTTCCTGGGCAGCAGCGTAGGCAGGTATTCCTTGACCCACCTACTCCAGAAGTGGTCCGCCATACGCTGCGCCACTCTCCATGTCCTTTTGCCAGTCAGGTCTTCGTCTCTGTAGTCGCCGATGCTTGGAGCTCCGCAGGACCTCCCTATGAGGAAGTGGTTCGGTTAGTGCCTCTGACTCCCAACTCTCTTCCCTGGCGACGAGCGGTCGCGAGTTGACGACGTGCTCCGCCTCCAACAGAAGAGTGTGCAGAACTTCTTCCCTCGGGTGTCTTTCTTTCAGTGTGACCGCCAGCGCGGTCTTCACGGACCGCACCAAACGTTCCCACGCGCCTCCCATGTTCGGCGCTCCCGGCGGGATGAACTTCCATTTTATGTTCATCTGAGCGGCCCGTGACACGACGTCTGCTTCCCTTGCATTCTCGATTGCCTGCTTGAGCTCCTTGTTGGCGCCGACGAAGTTAGTCCCATTGTCGCTGTAAATGACTTTGGGCGTTCCTCGCCGGGCGGCCATCCTGCGCAGCGCTAACAGCATTGAGTCTGCCGTCAGTGACGCTGCTAGCTCCATGTGGACTGCTCTCGTGGTGAGGCATGTGAACAGCACGCCCCACCTCTTCTCGTGACGTCGTCCTACAGTCACCGTCATCGGCCCGAAGTAATCGACGGCAGCACAGGTGAACGGCGGCTCTCCATGTCGTAGCCGCTCTATTGGCAGGTCTCCGGTGGGCGGTAGTCGTGGTGTACTCCGATAGACCTTGCACCACTGGCATCGGGCGGCCGTCGCTCGAATGATCGATCTTAGACCTAGGATCCAGTAGCGCTGCCGCACGTCGTTCATCACCGTTGCGTGGTTACCGTGCTGGAACGCCTCGTGATAGTGTTTGATCAATAATCTCGCTATCACGTGCTTCCCGTCCAGTACGATCGGTCGCTTGCGGTCTGCATCTATGTATTGCGCTGCGTCGATACGTCCGTGCATGCGCAACAGGCCATCTTCCATCACGACGTCGAGCCGTCGCAACTTGGGGTGACGTTCGGGATCTTTTTCACCGAAGCTCTCTCCTTGGCTGCCTCTCAGTAGGATCTTCTCCGCTTCCTTCAAGTGGATTGGATCAAGCAGCAGCCACGCTTTTGTAGGTGCTTCTGGAGTCCTTATCTTCCATGTTGATCGGGGCTGCTTCGCTCGCGTCGTCCTCCACGTGGGATCTTGCTGCTCCAATTGTCTGGACACGCAGGCGCTCTCCTTCCGGGGTCGACACAGCTCGATAAATTGGAGGACCCTGGCTGTTGCTCTCAATAACTTGACCCAGCTCGAGAATCTGTGCGGATCGGGCGTGGGTCGAGCGTCAGCGGTCCTCGCCGTGGCGACCAGGAAGGCCTCTTTCTCTTCTCCAGACGGTTCTTGCTTGAATGTTCGCGGCTTGGGCCAGCGCGATTCATCCCACGACAGGAACTCGGGTCCATTAAACCACCGATGCGTGTGGTCGAAATCCGCCGGCGCCTCTCTAGTTGCGTCGTCTGCTGGGTTCTGCGAGCCAGGCACCCATCGCCATTCTTGGGGCTTCGTTGACTCTTCTATCTCGGCGAGTCGGTGCGCAACGAAAGGTTTGAACGTGCGTGGGTCGGTCTTTATCCATGTCAGGACTGTACTGGAGTCAGTCCAGTACGTCCTTCTGCCGACCGCGATGTCCAATTCGTTCGCTATCGCCTGCGCCATCCTTGTCCCCAGCAGTGCAGCTTGCAGCTCCAGCCTTGGGATAGAGACTGGTCTCAGTGGGGTCACCCTGGCTTTCCCTGCTAGAAGCGTGACGCGGTAGGTGCTCTCATCTGTCTTCTGACGCCAATAGACTGCACACGCGTAGGCCTTCTCGCTGGCGTCGGTGAACGTGTGCAGCTCCCCCTCAGTGTTGCAGCACGAGAAGCACCTTGCTATTCGGAGGCCTTGCAACGTGCGGAGGTTCTCCATGTAGCGTTTCCACGCCACCTCGTCCTTTTCCAGGATGACGTCGTCCCAGTCGATCTCGCTCCGCCAAATGCTCTGAGTGAGCGCTTTCCCTTCTATTAGCACGGGTGATGCCAGCCCCATAGGGTCGAAGGTTGACATTACCGCGCTAGTTACTTCTCGTTTGGTCGGGGTCCGTGCTTCTATATCCTTTGGGTCTCGTGGACGTGTCCGGAATCCCACCTCGTCCGACTCGTAGAACCACCGCAGGCCCAGGGTCTTTTCTTCCTTCGACCCCAGCTCTATGTCTCCTGGGGTCACACCGCCTGCGAGGCTCGCCAGAATGCAGCGCCTTCTATTGCCCACGCGGCTTCTGGATATCGATGTCTGTAATCCTTGGCATTCTTATTTCTAATGAACAGGGCCGCGCTCGGTGAACAGGCCGCTCCGAATATGACCGACGTCATTCTATACTCTTTTGGAGCGGCCTCGCGTCGATCTTCTCTATAGAGAAATCTTGGGCTGTCGCGGTCCACGTCCCTGATCCTTATCTGCAGGAACCTCTCCTTGATGTCCGCGACAACCACGACGAGCCTTTTCCGGAACTGCAACAACGCTTCGAACAGGGATTGTAGGTCCGAGCTTCGAAGCGGCCGTCATCGCGTCTCCAACCTCTGTCGTCCTCCTTCTCCAAGATGTCGAGCGCCTTTGCCTCCATATCCGTGCCCGGACGCTTGGGTGCGACTCTATCGCGAAGTGCTCCTTCACTAATCTGTCCAAGGCCTCTTCGGGCATCGATACATGGGCGCAGGTGAGGAAGTTGACCTCTTTCGCGTTGTTGCCATCGAGGCCATGTAGCACCCATCCCAATTGGGTGAATGAGGCTACCGGCTGGTTCCTCCTGCCTCTGCGCGTCTTCTTGGCGGCGATGAGTCCCCAGTTGTCCTGCCCGATCAATAGTTGGGGGGATTGTTCATTGTAACATAACTGGTCCGCCAGGCTCTTCAGGTGTGCGTAGCCTTCGATGGTCTCTCTTTTCAGTCGCTGGGGTGCAAGGCTCATGTCATCCATTGTGCGCGCTCCGAAGATCATTCTCTTCTGCCGCTGGTGAAGCCCTCGAACTCTGATGTTAAGCTTCATCGAGTCCTTCTTCGTTAGGGTCTTCCCGCCCACGGTCTCGAGGCGGAGCGTCTCCTTGGGTCCCTTCAGGCCGATCTGCTTCGCCACGCTCGAGTCCAGGAGAGTTACAGTGGAGCCTTCGTCCAGCAGGGCCAGCACCGTCGTCGATCCCGATGGCCCGTACACTTCAACGGGCACCATCTTCAAGTACGCCCTGCTGATCTGTGTGCAGTTGATGGGAAGTCGCACGTTGTTCGCGATTTCCCTGTTCTCTGCTGGCTCTGTCTCCGGCTTCTCGTTGTGTAGCGAGTGGTGATGCCAGCGCTTGCACGTGCGGCATGGCGGTCGTTGACACGATTGCTTTCGGTGCTCACCATCGAGGCACTTGTAACATAGGCGCGACTCCTTTGCCATTCTCCATCGTTCCTGCACTGTAGCGCCCTTGTACCTCGGACAATCGTACAGCGGGTGTCCATCCTTGCATTGCGGGCACGCCGGCTTGTCTATTATTACTCTGTCCGAAGTTGCGCGCTCGGTGCAGTCGGTTGTGGCGTGCGTCGCCTGTCGCCTCGATGGTTGTCTTTTCGTTGCTACTTCAGCCACGGCGTGTGGCCCGCACCGGTCCGCCATCTTGTTCAGGAAGCCGCACATCGTGTTGAGGTCCGGGTCTCCTTCGGTCTTTTCGATAATGTGATCGTACCACCGGAACCTCAGGATGGTCGGCATCTTGTCGACGATGCTCTTCAGCAGTTCGGGCGACATCAAATATTGGGGTTTCCGCAGCCCCCTGATCGCTGCGACGGTATTGTTAACATTGCTCGCCAGTGAGCAAATGTCGTAGGCGGAGTCGCTTATCGTTGGAAGTCTTCGTATGCGGTCTAGCTCCGCTAAGACTAAAGCGTCCGCCCTTCCATAGCACCGCCGCAGTGATTCCATTACTTCCTCCGGTGTGCTCTCGGAGTACAGCTGGCTGCGGACTCCTTCCCTGGCTTGTCCTTTCAGCGCTCTTCTCAGCCGCGCCATGTTTTGAGCGCTTGAGAAGAGTGGAGCGGTATCCTCGTAGACAGCCTTGAAGGCCACCCACTCCCTGCAGTCGCCTTCGAACGTCGGCAACTGGTGCATGTAGTCGGGTTGTGGCGGCAGCTCCTTGGTCGTTGCGCTCCTCACTGCTTCCACTATCGCCTTAGCCAGGTCCCTGTTGCTGCAATCTTCCATGTTGGCCTTGCTGACGGGGTGGTTCTCAATGTGCTCGCCTGCGGGCTCCTTGTCCATACTGCCCGCCGACGTCTGGACCCAGGCCCTAACCTGGTCCTCCCGGTCCTTTGGCTCTTCTATAATGGAATCATCGTCGTCTTCGCTTTCGGCCTGAATCAATTGCAGGCGGAGTCTGGCGGCTATAGTGGCTGCTTGTGCTTCTATCAATTCTTTTTCCGCCAGCTCCGCTCTCGCTGCCAGTTCCTTACGTCGTAGCGATTTCTTCGACGCGGGTCTATTTTCACCACGTGTCCGCGTCGTTGCCTCTTCAAGTTTTGTGTTCTGGGTCGTACCGGTCGCGGAGCTCTCGTATGTTTCGTACGACGTCGCTTCTGTTGCCTCCGGACTGGATTCTTGAACCGCAGGTTCGAGTGGCTGTTCCCTCGATGATCCCTTGTTGCTCCTGGTGATCGGCATCGTTGAATAATCGCTGTATCCGGCTCGAAGGACCAGCTGTTGGGTACGCAGCACGTCACCCGTGTCGATAAGGCGAGTGACGCCAACCCAGGTTGGACGGGTTTATGAATCTTATAAGATTTCTTGAAATCCTATAAGACGCCGGATGCCCGTCTCGTGGCGATTATTCGTGTCGATCTGAAGCAGTCGATGTAGGGTCCTGAGGTGTACGATATCGTACAAGCTCACTCGAAATTAAAACTCAAAACTTTACTAATTAACGTAAACCGAGCCGACCGATCTGTCAATACAACCGAATTCAATAACCGACGATCTTTTCAATGGTCTTCAAGTCTTCAATAAATATCTTCGAGGCGCTGATGTCTTTACTCGTGCGTTTTTTTTTGTAATCTTCGTTCGGAGGGTCGGCGGCCGGCGGTTGGCAGGTAGTCGGTCGAGGGTCGGTCGGTAGGTCGGCAGGTACCTGACAACGTCGCAGGGTCGCTTAACTACCTCGGAATGTTACCCTACAGAGATCTCGTGTAAAATACGGCTCTCGTCGAGATCATTTTCACTATGATCGGCTCGGTTTATTCGTTATATCTATTTATTTAATAAATGTATATACTAATGCCTTATACTTAACTATTCTATGTTGTAATCCCTATCGATACATATAACTTATTCTATGCTTAATCTATATGACGCGCCCGTATAAACAAAATACCCGGTCCTGAACACAGATAAATGCTGTTTGTTACATCGTTTCGGGACGCGGGCCGGGCGCGTGTTCATTTAAGTTAATATGCTAATCTTAAAACTATCGGGAATAATAAAGCAAAAGTGTATACTATTTATTTCAAAGCAACTTACGTTCTATTCTTAGTAAAATCTATGTGCACGTTATCTATATCCTTATCTATCTATATGCACTCTATATAATTCATCTATTTGTTATTTATCTATGGCGTCGCCAACAAGCTGGATGCCACATCGAAAACAGACTATTCGCTATGGAAGGCTACCAAATACCTTAAACGTCCTATAAACCACCAACCTCCTCTACGGAAATCTGATGGAACTTGGGCCACTAGCGATCTAGACAAAGCTAAAGCCTTTGCTGAACACCTGGATAATGTATTTACACCAAATGCGATGGATAATTCGGCTATGCCTCCCAATGAATCGGAATTGAATGAGCATGTTATTGAGGTTCCTTTCAAAAAAATTAGTAAATCCGAAACAAGATCTGTCATAAAGAATCTTGACCCTAATAAATCACCAGGATATGATCTAATAACAGCAACTATTTTAAAAGAGTTACCTCAAGAGGGAATTACTTTCTTGACCCAATTATACAATGCTATTTTCAGACTTAAGTTTGTGCCTCACTTATGGAAGGTAGCTCAAATTAAGATGATACCTAAACCTGGAAAAAGTGGCGAGGACGTGAAATCTTATCGTCCTATCAGTTTGCTCCCTGTACCGTCCAAGATCATGGAGATTCTGTTTCTCGCAAGATTGAATCCTATTATTGAAACGAAAAAACTAATCCCAGATCATCAGTTTGGCTTTAGACGGAAACATAGTACAATCGAACAAATTCACAGACTTGTTGAATATATTAATAGAGCTTTTGAGGGAAAAAAATACTGCACGGCTGCCTTCCTAGATATATCTCAGGCCTTCGATCGAGTTTGGCATGAAGGACTTTTACTCAAAATTAAAAAGAAGATCCCTTCCAACTTCTATTTTTTCATTGAATCTTATTTGAGTAGCCGATATTATTTTGTTAAACACGGCGATGAAATATCGCCTCTCCATTCAATTAATGCCGGTGTTCCCCAAGGCAGTGTCATTGGCCCCACTTTATATCTATTGTATACAGCTGATTTGCCCGAAACTGATGGTACGATAATGGGAACTTTTGCTGATGACACCGCAATAATGACCATGGACGATGATCCAAACGAAGCCTCTTATAAACTACAGAACAGCCTTAATAATATCAACACTTGGCTAAAAAAATGGCGCATCAAAGCGAATGAATCTAAGTCTGTACAAGTTACTTTCACCACTCGAAGACAAACTTGTCCTGCAGTCACCTTGAATAATATAGAGATCCCGCAATCTGAAAATGCAAAGTACTTAGGGATGTACCTGGATAGGAGACTGACTTGGAGAAAACATATATTCACCAAGCGTCTTGCGGTGGGTCAGCAAATACGTAAATTGTATTGGCTTCTTAATAGAAAGTCTCAACTGTCAGTTGAAAACAAGCTTTTACTATACAAATCTGTTATTAAACCCATTTGGTCATATGGCATCCAATTGTGGGGTACTGCGTCAAACTCAAATATTGAAATCCTCCAAAGATTTCAATCAAAAACGCTCAGGATGATAGTGAACGCACCATGGTATGTTACAAATGAAAGAATCCATTATGATCTTGCCATAAGAAAAGTCAAACATGAAGTAATCCATCGAGCTAAAGCATATTGTGTAAGATTAACAAAAAATAAACAAAAATATAGAATAACAAAAAAAAAAAAAAAAAAAAAAAAAAAAAAAAAAAAAAAAAAAAAAAAAAAAAAAAAACTGGAGGTTTCGCAACAACCCACGGTCATTTGGTAAGGTGTGAACTTATTGTGGTACACTTCATTCACGGTTGTTTGCATAAGAGTTTGTGTATTGCGCAAACGCACGCTCTGAAATCGTGGTCAAAGAATGATAAAAAAATATGTTATTTTTTGTACATTATTACAAAGTTAAGTCGTACACTGTGTGCATTACTAATAAAAATCTTACGTTACGGACGTTTTATACCGGCTAGGGTACCCCTCCGCATCGTCCCATAAGGAACTTCGTTCTAAAAGCTACACTGCCCATTGTTTGAAAGCCGTCTAAAGGCCAACAACGAACAAAAGTATCGACGGAACCGAAGCGGCAAAAGGCCGAATGAATCATTATTCTCGTTCTCTAATGAACTTTTCCACGGAAAATTATTCTTTTTCGCGTTCTCCGTTTGCCTGACCGCATCGCATGTTGTTCGAGCAATAAACGCTATCTGTCCCGGCTGGTGTCAGGGCTGTGTGCCGCGGCTGCGGCTTTCGTAGGTTCAAATCCGACAACTGAACTTTATTTGTTTCGGTTTTATCATTTGTTTTATGGAACTCATGAAGTCGCGTTTAATTTTGTTTTGCGGAACCGTAAGCCGTTTAGCGTATAATAACTCGACCCTGTACACCGATGTTAGGTAAGATAGTGAAATACGTTTTGAAATATTAATTTGTCGTACCATTTTGTATTTTGACTGTTTATTGTTCCTTAGTGTTTTGCGCGTTCTTTGTCAATTATTTTTAACTGATTTAGCAAGCGCTTAATTACAAACTAAACCATGAAATGTTTTAGAAACTTCCATTATAATTTTTAAACACATTGAATAGTATTGTACTCTTTTTGTATGCTCGATCTTTTGTTCTTAATTACATAACGTAGTAAGCGCCATCCCTGATTATTTTTCACAAGTTTGATATACTGTTTCATGTTATTAATATAGTGCATGTGGTTGATTCTAAATCAAATGAAAGTGTCAGATAGATAGACAGAACTTTCGGTATCCACTAATACCTATATATTACGATGTCTTAAATTTAGATGGCTATTGTATCTGTTTTTATTATTATTTATTGCTTAGATGGGTGGACGAGCTCACAGCCCGCATGGTGTTAAGTGGTTACTGGACCCCATAGACATCTACAACGTAAATGCGCCATCCACCTTGAGATATGAGTTCTAAGGTCTCAGTATAGTTACAACGGCTGCCCCACCCTTCAAACCGAAACGCATTACTGCTTGACGGCAGAAATAGGCAGGGTGGTGGTACCTACCCGTGCGAACTCACAAGAGGTCCTACCACCAGTATAGATACCTATTGTAACTGTATGTAAGACGTATTGTTAGCTTCCACAGGTAGGTGGTTTCTTGTTTATTTTTGTCGCGGAGCAATATTATGTCCAGTTTGTAGATCTAGTCTAGTAGGATTGTAGTGAGATAGTCGTTATATAAAACATTTCCTTTGACACTTCGATATTACTTGTCAAGGCGAATGGTGACATTCACGTTGTGATCTCTGGGGGCTCTTAAACCCACTTAGCACTGTAGCGGATGAGGGCTGTAGGCATGCCAACCCGTCTAGCGTGATATTAAAACAAAGATGTGTGGTGTCGTGGGACACCGGATAGGAACGAACTTCCTTATTATAAAAATATTAATTTTAAGTTCTATTCGAGGAATAAAGAAAATATAACTGGAGGTTTCGCAACAACCCACGGTCATTCGGTAACGTGCGAACTTATTGTGGTACACTTCATTCACGGTTGTTTGCATAAGAGTTAGTGTATTGCGCAAACGAACGCTCTGAGATCGTGGTCAATGAATGATAAAAAAATATGTAATTTTTTGTACGTTATTACAAAGCTAAGTCGTACACTGTGTGCATTACTAATTTATACGTCATTACAAAGTTAAGTCGTACACAGTGTGCATTACTAATAAAAATCATACGTTACGGACGTTTTTTCCCGGTTAGGGTACCCCTCCGCATCGTCTCATAAGGAACTTTGTTCCAAAATTTATATATTAATACGTGAAGCAAAAACTTTGTATCCCTTTTTACGAAAATTGCGCGGACGGAGGAGTATGAAATTTTCCACACTTATAGAGAATATAGAGAAGAAGTGCACAATGCTGATATTTTTTTTAAATAATGCATAAAAGATACATTAAATCGATAAAGAAAACATTACACACACTACATACCATGTATTTGACGCACGCACGCATGCATACTATTTATTGTCAAACTTTTGTTTTTGACGTCTGTTCTCAAATTGAGAATAGATTAAATATTGTTTGTCTTTATTAATATTTTTTATAGTGTAGTCTTGGCGAAATTTGTGATTATAGAAGTATACAATACAATCATAATAGTATACAAACTTACAATTCCAATTAATTATAGTCGAATTTCGACTACTGCGGGACCTCTAGTCTAATTAGTTTTATCACTGTAATGCGCTTCAAAAATTTTCCTTGCACTTTGTTAACGTTGAGAAAGAGTACAAAAAAATACAATTATTTCTCAAGTCGGCGAATTCCGCATACTGTTGGCCTCCTAACAAATAATTTATACGCCAAAACTTCGAAATGCCTCTGTTTGAACGTCATTAAAGTTATTTATACGTTTTTAAACCTTGAGTATTGCTTAAAATACGTGCTGAATGCGAACAGGGATGAATTCAGTTGGACTATAGTTTTAAAAAGGTTTTTTTTTTCGTCTGTATACGTAAATTACCCAATTAATCTCTTATTTAAAATATTTACATATATAAAGCTGTGATCATGAAGTTGTTTGGAAATATAGTTTAAAAATATTTAATATTACCAATGACGATGAATACGAAACGAAAAACACTTTTAAATTATTCGTGTTAAAGTATTATTTGCTTGGTTTTTTATTGCTGTAGACGCGAAGGCAATTTGGGTCATAAGGTGTTTTGTTACGGCATACATGACTTATACATAGACATAGGAATATCAGCCATTGCGTCAAGAGAGATAATTTTTTTTTTGCATAGATGGGTGGACGGGCCACCTGGTTTTAAGTGGTTATCGGAGTCCATAGACGTCTACAACGTAAATGCCACCACCCACCTTGAGACATGAGTTCTAAGGCCTCACTTTTAACAGTACATCTCTATTATTTTTTTCTCAATCTATTACAAAGGCTGTTCTTGGCTTAATATTTAAATCAATTGTCTCAAGATAGGCAACTTTGACAGCTTGAGTTTAAAATCGCACGTGCCATCCAGACTGTAGAAGTGCCGACTTTCTCGGCAACCACATGCCATCTACAAGAGATTTTCATCTTAATGTGCAATCAAAAAATGCATAGAAAAATTTACGTTGTATTATCAACTAGCTTATCGTAAGACTACACTTAACATAGCTTTGGCAACGATCTATGCTCAGCAGTTGGTAACCTATATCTTTATCAGCATTCAAATTGTTTTCATACCGATTGTCAAAATTGGTTCAGGGACTTAGACGTGAAAACTTAACAGACACTTAATTCGTATTTTTTTTTATTGCTTAGTTGGGTGGACTAACTCACAGCCCACTTGCTGTTAAGTGGTTTCTGGAGCCCATAGACATCTACAACGTAAATGCGCCACCCACCTTGAGATACAAGTTCTAAGGTCTCAAGTATAGTTACAACGGCTGCCCCACCCTTCAAACCGAAACGCATTACTGCTTCACGGCAGAAATAGGCAGGGTGGTGGTACCCACCCGCTCGGACTCACAAGAGGTCCTACCACCAGTTTACACTTTTAGTATGAACAAGGTAATGTAAAAACTGAATGCGTCCCATTGAAAATTGATTCCATCGAGTATTATTTATTGAGTAGTTATCATGCAATTGTGCCAACTCGCAGATTGGTTTTGCATGTTTCCCTCAGGTTTCGATATCCTCATTAGTTTTACTGGCGTGATGCGACCGATTTTTTTCTAAAAAAGTATTTATCTTTTAATATAATAATATATTTTAGTATCTTTTAAAAAAGTCTATCTTCATTACTAAGATTCTAAGAGGGCCTTTAACAGTACTGGTGGTAGGTCCTCTTGCGAGTCCGCATGGGTAGGTACCATCACCCCGCCTGTTTCTGCCGTGAAGCAGTAATGCGTTTCGGCTTGAAGAGTGGAGCAGCCGTTGTAACTATTCTGAGACCTTCGAACTCATATCTCAAGGTGGGTGGCGGAATTTACGTTGTACATGTCTATGGGTTCCAGTAACCACTTAACACAACAAAAAAAAAAATGCCGCCATTGCCAGCTTCTTTTCATGTCAGCTACCACAGTGCGTGGCCAGATCAGCTTGGGACGGCCTATAATCCGCTTCCTCTGGAAGGGGGAACCCTGGGGTTCACATCGGGTGTCTATGGATGAAGCAAATTTATAGATTACAAAAAAAAACAAGCTAGAAATTATGTTTTTCCTACCTCTGCTGATAGCTTGAGAGGCTATTTCAGCTTCACCCTTACATGTAGGTGAGTTCACGGAGCTCAAACCGGAGTGTTGCTAACACTGGCCCTAGCAAGAGGAGTGCTTCGCAGAATCTATCCCCGGATCGGAAACGCGACCCACTAAGAAGATCCGGTAAGAAACTCAGTGGGCTGTGTCTGTGGGTTAATTCGCTCGTCGAGCCCTTCGTCGCAGGCCACGGGTTCGACGAGGACAGTAACCGGGGCAAAAATAAAAAATACATCCATATATATATTTATTACACAGGTTGCGTCGTCTACTCTGATGTAGATCTGATGAAACATCACTATTATTTAACTTAAAACAAAAAGGAATCGATAAGAAAGAAAAAGATAAACATCAAACTCTACAAAGCTCACAGTAAGCGCGGGTGTAAAGCAAAGCGTAGAGCTTGGAATCATAAATGAGAGGGGAGAGGAGCCCGCTGACAAATCGCTCGTGGTTTGGTCCCTCTTTATGGCCCACTATTTGTCTGCTTTACCGAGATTAAAAAGCTACAGGCGAAAAGGTTCGTTCACATTAACTCGACATTTCTCTTTTTTCTTAAACAAAGTAAAGGTAAGGAGCAAAATTGTTGAAGGATCATAGCATAGCGACATTTCATTTGATCGGATTGTTCGGAATAATGATAATACAGTAATTTGTTGGCTCACGTGGATGACACAATAAAATTCCATACATTTGCGTGCCAACATGCAATTATCCTAATATGAGTACATTATGAAGATGCTGCCAACGTGAGTATTCGTGAGCACTCGGGAGCATCAATTGGATATGCTGTCACGTTATGTAAATAGTTCACCATAACATTTTTTTATATTTTCAAAATAATCCTATTTTCGAACTCACGTCTGAAAATGTCACCTCTAATACCACTAATCCAAGCGAACTCCGAACTCTCGGCAGTAAAAATAATTTTCATAATTTCCGAATTATCCATTTTAATGTTTAATTAAAAGTATTACCCGACAGTGTGAACGCGGCTTTGTCTGCGAGCGTCCGAACCGTAAATTAATTTAATTGCCATTTTTCGAGATTAATTAATACGTGAACCTTGTTTCGGGTTAACAGCGTTTGTTTATTATTCATATTATTTTTGATTATGCAGTTGGCGACTGTTGTTTTACAAGCACCGGAGCTTTCGGGAACTTTGTGACTTAATTGTTATATGTATAAGTTTTGCAATTTTTTCTTTTTTTTTCAAACCTAAAAAATTCGGTTCGCCGAAATACTAACTACCAGGACGGATTCGCTACACAGGGTGTGTTTTTTTCATAACCCCGTAATGTATTAATATGAACTATATTTTTTGCGAGTCTTGATTGAATGTTCTTCGATTTATTCGACTTGGAAGTCATGTATTTATATAGTCGTATTAAATATAAGTCCAACTACATCTTATCTGGTAGACCACGGATGTTTTGACTGATACCGCTTGGATTTTTTCTGCTGCTTCTCAAAGTTCTTTTGGAGGTATAACGATGGAGAGAAGATCTTCCACCGAGCAGGTGATATTGCTCGGTAGACCGACGTTCCGAATGTTGTTGTTCGGAACTTGTATATATGCAAGCTCATCTTGAAAATGTCGTAAGCGAGATTCAGGCATCTATCTGTCAAATTACTTGTGTTCTGTGATGGCTACATTCTCAAAAAGCTTTTAAAACGAAGCAGACCGTGAATCGGGAATAAGCCGGTTATACTTAATAAAAATAAAAAAAAGAGTAAGAAAAAAAAAACACGCTTTTATAGAAAATCCAATTAAAAAATAGAAAATAAATTTTAATTAAAAATAGTGTAAGAAAAAATGATTTTATTATAAAAAAAAGCAAATTTCGAGTTAATCCGACGTTTTGAAGGGGGTCAAATTCTTTTTTTTTATTCCTTAGTTGGGTGGACGAGCTCACAACCTACCTGGTGTTAAGTGGTTACTGGAGCCCATGGACATCTACAACGTAAATGCGGCACCCACCTTGAGATATAAGTTCTAAGGTCTCCGTATAGTTACAACGGCTGCCACACCCTTCAAAACGAAACGCATTACTGCTTCACGGCAAAAACAGGCAGGGTGGTGGTACCTACCCGCGCGAACTCACAAGAGGTCTTACCACCAGTAAGTAAATCATGCTCAAAGATTCCGTTACATACTAACATACGTATGTAGCTAATAAAAGCGTATATGATAAACCATACTGTCTCATCCTTCATGAAATATGTACATTAAATAGAAAATACAGTTGACGGCTGCTATAATTAACCAATGACGGACGGACAGTCGAACAATAAAATAGCTACTAACATAGATCGTCTGGATTTATAGCACGATAGCGATTTATTTGCGTACCGGGTCATGAATCGGTGCGTTTTTGTTCGCGATATGTCGCCTCGTGACGTCATCAAAATTATTGCCAACCAAATGCTTTATTGTGACTGGGAACAAGGACGATGATAACTATAATCGTCTTTTTTTGGGGTTGAAGGTAGACGATTCCATTTCTTTATTGTTCGGGCCGTAAGAGGGACGATCCTTCTTCGAGGTGTCAGCGCCTAAGAGGCACGCGGGATATGTGGGACTTGACTAGACGATTCAATCTACCACTGCAATGTGCAAAATCTTTTAAAGAAAAAGTTTCGTGGTGACAGCGAAACAACGCAATTTGTATTATGGTTATGTATTGACGATTCGGTGAACCAACTTAGGGCCCACTTGATGGTGGTAGGACGTCTTGTAGACCCGCTCGGGTAGCTGCCACCATCCTGCCTATTTCTGCCGTGAAGCAGTAATGCGTTTCGGTTTGAAGGGTGCGGCAGCTGTTGTACTGTAAAAACTGAGACTTATAAGTCATGTCTCAAGTTGGGTGGCGGTTTTTACGTTGTAGGTGTCTATGGGCTTCGGTAACCACTTAACACCAGGTAGGCCGTGAGCTCGTCCACCCATAAAAGCAATAAAAAAAAATGTCGCGTGACAGCTGGAACTCATAGACATTACAACGTGAATACTGACATCTAACTAAAGCAACGAGACAACTAAGTTGAAATCTTAATTGTATTGAATAGTTGCTGTACCACACACTTCAAATTGCAACGCACGACGGTGTGTAATAGGCAAGATGGTGTTGCCGATGCCGATTTTTGCAATTTGCCCTACGGTCAGAAGTTGCCATTTTGGAATCACAGTACGCCGGTAAAATTTAAAGATAACTTATTATTTTGAAGAAAACAATGAGGCTTTTAGTTTCGTGAGTTACAGATTTACATTATTGTTCCAGGCCAAAAAGCGGCTCGATGCTGCTGTACAGCCGGAAGAAAGTGCGGTACCGACGCGATGGCTACTGCTGGAAGAAGCGCAAGGACGGGAAAACCACCAGGGAGGATCACATGAAACTCAAGGTCCAAGGCACGGAGGTTAGTGTGATTATATCTTTTGGTTAGCGTATTTGTTGAGGTGGGAACAGACAACACATCTGTTGTGGACAACACATCTGTTTGAAGTCAAGCGTTATCGTGTAGGAGCAGCGAAGACGAGTGATTTTTTTTTGTTCCTTAGATAGGTGGATGAGCTCACAGCCCACCTGGTGTTAAATGGTTAATGGAGCCCATAGACATCTATAACATAAATGCGCCACTCACCTTGAGATATAAGTTCTAAGATCTCAGTATAGTTACAACGGCTGCTCTACCCTAACTGAAACGCATTACTGATTCACGGCAGAATTAGGCAGGGTGGTGGTACCTTCCCGCGCGGACTCACAAGAGTTCCTACCTCCAGTAATAAATGGATTTACGATTAACACCGGTTGGTCGGGAATAGGCGAGACTCTTCATCATTATGTCCAATTCTTTACATATCCGCAATAGTGCTGGTGTCATTTAGTATGAGGCTGTGATGAATTATACCGGCACTAGACCACCAAACAGGTGTGAATTTTTTAGGGGTTTTCGTTTGGAGCATCACCTAGGTGCTAAAACAGGGTCTAATCAACATAATGATCGCATACATTTATCAAAAAGAATCAATTCTTCATGGCAAGCGACAAGGCCATTTGAAATCCAAGGCATACCTTCGGGCGTTCGTCGCGTTGACAATCGTTCAGTTCATGTGACTTGCTTATCAAAGTTTTTTTTCTTGGCCAATTTCAGGTAAATACACCAATACTGTTTTGATGCTAACTTTGAAAGCTGCTGTTAGCTCAGTATCGCTAGATTGAGAAGTCGTCGTGGCCTAACGGATAAGACGTCCGATGCATTCGTGTTGAGCGATGCACCGATGTTCGAATCTCAGGCGGGTACCAATTTTTATAATGAAATACGTACTCAACAAATGTTCACGATTGACTTCCACGGTGAAGGAATAACATCGTGTAATAAAAATGAAACCCGCAAAATTATAATTTGCGTAATTACTGGTGGTCGGACCTCTTGTGAGTCCGCGCGGGTGGGTACCATCGCCCGCCTATTGCTGCCGTGAAGCAGTAATGCGTTTCGGTTTGAGGGGTGGGGCAGCCGTCGTAACTATACTGAGACCTTAGAACTTATATCTCAAGGTGAAATGAAAGTAAGCGAAATGTGGCTAGACCTGAATCGCCTCACAATCTAGATTTCAGACGGCCGATGGCAGCCCATACTTAAATTTTAAGCGCTTTAGGGAGCTTACAAAATCTAGTTAGCTTTAGTACATTGTTAGGTTACAAAAGAAGTCAGTGTAATTTTGTTTTATTTTTCTTGTTGATCTAAGATATAAGGTTGTTTAAGCCTTAACACAACTGACGACCTTTTTTGTGCGTATTCTTTATGACTTGTTATTAGCTTAGTAATTGTGGCTTTAGCAGAATTGACGTGACAAACGAATCCGGATTTATAAGTTATTAAGAAATTTTAATTAACGATTTTCTTTCGGATCTATTGTTCTAGAAAGAAAAAAAAACATCGTTGGTGACTATGATCGCAATAAATATACGTTTTAACTGGGTTTTTTTTGCAAAAAATACACCAGCAAGCCATTTAAGGCAAATCATTGGCTTGGCAGTCTTAACTTAAACTTTAGGAAGTGTTTGGATGTAGCATTATATCTTTCATTACAACGGCATTCTCGAATATTCAATGATCATACTGTTGTCCAACCCCTTAAAGCAATGTAGCTCACAGAAAGAGAGGAACCATTGCTTTTATTAGTTTAATTATTTCGTAATTAGGTCAACAGACTTACGAATCGTCTAGATAAGTATTCGTTTCCAGAAACTCTACATATCTCAATGTGACTGTCATCGCTCACTTTGAAATATGAGGTTGAAGTATCTGTTGTATTGTATAACGACTGTTTTTCGGTAAACGGCCGTCTGGTGTAGTGGTAAGTGACATGGTCACTACACAAGGGGGTCGCGGGTTCGAATCCCGCCAAGGGAAGATATTTGTATGATAAATATAAATGTCTTTTCCAGGGTTATGGATCATCATCATCATCATCATTTCAGCCTATCGCCGTCCACTGCTGAACATAGGCCTCTCCAATAGATTTCCAGTGCGACCGGTTCATTGCCACCTGCATCCAACGAGACCCAGCGCTTTTTACTAGGTCGTCGGTCCATCTAGTAGGTGGCCGTCCCACACTGCGCTTGCCAGTACGTGGTCGCCACTCCAGGATCTTTCTGCCCCATCGACCGTCCTCTCTTCGTGCTATGTGGCCGGCCCATTGCCACTTCAGTTCACTAATTCTACGGGCTATGTCAGCAACCTTCGTTCTTCTACGGATCTCCTCATTTCGGATTCGATCCCGTAGAGAAATGCCGAGCATAGCCCTCTCCATAGCTCGCTGCGTGACTTTGAGCCTTCTAAAAAAATCCCTAGTGAAGCACCAGGTTATGAAGGGTTATGGATGTATATTAAATATATTATTATGTATGTGTATAATAAAAATCTTACATTTATATCCGTTATCTGGTACCTGTAACACAAGTTCTTTACGAACTTAGCACGGGACCAGTTAACGTGGCGTGATTGTTAGTAAATATTTATTTATTATTATTTATTAAAATAAGCGTGATTTTGGTACCGATCCGTGCAGACTCACAGCGTATTTGTTGATACTTGACTTTTTTAAATTGCAAATCTGTTCCACTCTTCAGTCAGTTTTTGGCATTGTCAAGTAACCTGACTGAGCTATTCTAGACTGTGCCAGACCCGTGCTACTTGCTCGAACATTACATTACCGAGAATTTCTTTAGTGGCTGATGTTTTTCGCCTTGACTATAAATAAATTGCCGTGGGTGAAGGTGAAAAAAAGTGCCTACGTAAGATGAAGGTAGTTTAAGAAACGCGTTACCTTGAATTAAAGATTCCGTTACAAGCAGGGAATTTTATGGTGTCGTATGTATCAGTATCCTGCTTATATGCTTCTGGCAGGCATTTTCATGTTTTGGTTCGATAGATAAGTATAGCTAGGGTGCTTATGATATGAAAAAAATTTCATGTCCCAAATCGCGCACCGGGTTTCGTGAACTGCGAGCCCTGATGGATATTCAAAACAAGGATCCGCTCCTGACCATAAAAAGTCCAGTCGAAGTCACCATCGAAATGTATAAATTTAAACGAAGGTAGCAATCGCCGGTCGTGCCGAAAAAAAAATTGGATCAATTAAATCGCGATGCGGTTGATCCAATTAATTGATTCCGATAACGGATGCTTTCATAACATGCGTGCATTGATCTCTCTTGATGTATGACTCTAAGCGCTGGGATTTGTTCAGGCTTTTATTTATTGATACTAGCTGACCCGGCAGACTTCGTAGTGCCTCAATCGATAAATAAAAGACCTAAGCTTTCGTATAAAATTAACTTAAAACAAACAAAATGAATCCGTCCGACGGGGGACACCTCAAAGGAAAAACAAAATTGTTAATTTTATTTAACTCCGAGCATTTTCATATTTAAATCTACCTTTTTAAACCTTCTCTGGACTTCGACAAATAATTCAAGACCAAAATTAGCCAAATCGGTCCAGCCGTTCTCGAGTTTTAGCGAGACTAACGAACAGCAATTCATTTTTATATATTACGGGATTAATGAAATTATTATGCTCGTAAATTACCGTGTAAAGTTCGCTTACACGAGGCGATGTCTTAACAAAATGCAATTAAATTTATTCCAATCCAAATATTTAAATGGGATATACACTTTATTACTGGTGGTAGGACCTCTTGTGAGTCCGCGCGGGTGGGTACCACCACCCTGCCTGTTTCTGCCGTGAAGCAGTAATTCGTTTCGGTCTGAAGGGTGGGGCAGCCGTTGTAACTGTACTTGAGACCTTAGAACTTGTATCTCAAGGTGGGTGGCGCATTTACGTTGTGGATGTCTATGGACTCCAGTAACCATTTAACACCAGGTGGGCTGTGAGCTCGTCCACCCATCTAAGCAATAAAAAAAAAAACACGAGTGAGACATTGCCAACGATTCTCAAATTTTCCTATTTTTTTTTTATTGCTTGGTAATTTACATTTATATATGATATGTATGTATTTGTAATTTAATATAAATTTCATTGCACCTACCATTTTTTATTCTGCACTACCTTTGGTTGACTGGTAGAGAATGTCTTAGGCATTAAGTCAGTCCAGTGTAAATTTTAAATGAAGTGTAATTAAAAAATAAAACAAATAAATAATTATTAAGTCATTCGTAAATCGATACCTATTTGCGTTAAAAAATGGTAGGAGTTGTGTAACGAGTAATTAAAGAATAAAACAGTTGAATAGCACATCTTAAATATGCTATAAAGCTATAGTATCCTTGAGAGGATATTATATAAAGCTATAATATCCTCTCGAGGAAAAACTTCAGAAACAGTTTATCGGCTCAGTGAAACCGTTCAAGTAATATTGACAGATTCATCACCCTCGAAAAGTTTTAAAGATCCGAATTTACTTTCGCCGGAAACTTTTCAACTTTTATAATTCCATGTTCGAATCATCTGCCATAAAATCATTATTGACCTATAAGGGATTCAATGGAATTACGATGTTAACGTAATTAAGAGAAAGAGAGAGAGAGAGAATTCTTTATTGTACACCAAAAAAATAAACAATGCGAAATATTATTATTTCTCAGCTCCACAAAGATTCTCATCACTAACGCCCCCGCAACTGGTGTAGGGAGTCCAACACTCATATAAATATTAGCCTATCCATTAAGTACATGTATTTTCTACATGGATACCAAGTTTCAAGTCAATCGGATGCATGGTTCAGTAGTTATAACGGAACATCCGTTAAAACCACTGTAGATTTATATTTAATATAGATATTTCAGTCGCATTTCTTTGACTATCATTAGTGTAATCGTGTACCTTACGACGGCACGGAACGGGCCTTGGGACGAACTGCCCGGGCAGAAGCTCCCTATCTTATGAGTTAGGGGTGATTGGAAGCTGGGGTGTTGGTGTAAACGGAACACAGTGACATTTAAATAGACCTAATAATTTTTAATAAGGGGTTGCCATGGCGGTGACCGATGCACGCTTTCTCAGCTGTTACTTCTTTTTTCTTTTCTTCATCTTCACCTTTTTTTTATTTACTGCACTTATAGATGCAGGCAAGTATACGACCCACCTAATGGTGAGTCGTTACCGTCGCTCATGTACTTTGGCAATGCCAGGGGCAGAGCCAAGCCGCTGCCTATCGTTAAGTTCTCTTCACGAGCCTCGTTTGAAGAAGGACATGTCATAGCGCTAGGGAAACACTGTGGAGGGGAGCTCATTCCAAATCCGAATGGTGCGTAGGAAAAAAGATCTTTAGATCACTGTGGATGAACGTAGTGGCTCCAGGTAGTATGGATGAACTCTACTCCAATGGCGGGCGGTGCGATGGCAAAAACGCGATGATGGAAATGACTCAAACTAATCACCTTTCACTCTTCCATTGTCCACCTTCCATTATTCAACCACCTTCCAATTCTTTGTTTGTTTTAATTTTATATTTTTCTAAATAGGACTAGAGTTTAAAGCAGTCGTCAATATAGGGTACGCGCACTCTACTCATTCTAAAGCTAAAGACGAATAGCGTTGTCGCGTTGACATTTGAGGCGTTTAATACCAAATGAACATACTAATTTACACTTAACTTGACCGTCTGAGCGATACCGCGCTATCCACTTGGAGCTAAGCCAGTGCGTGGCACAAGCTAGGAACGCTAAGCGAGTTTTTTTTTTAATAATTGGTCCACGTTGAGAATTGATTTAAACTTTCGCGGCTACTTGCATATAAAAAATATAATTTAATCGGTTCTTTTCATGATTTCTAAATTTAAGAAGCTCATTGAATTTAATTTATCTTTTTTTTTTCATTGCTTACGTGGTTGGACGAGCTCACGGCCTATCTGGTGTTAAGTAGTTACTGGAGTCCATAGACATCTACAACGTAAATGCGCCACACACCTTGAGATAGACGTTCAGTATAGTTACAACGGCTGCCCCACCCCTCAAACCGAAACGCAAAACTGCTTCACGGCAGAAATAGGCAGGGCGGTGGTACCTACCCGTGCGAACTCACAAGAGAACCTACCAACAGTCTCTTTAGTAAAGTCTCAAATTGGTTCCTGTAGGCTGACCACGAGGATATTCCAGTACCTCCTTATCTCGCTGCCGCTGCTCCTCCGGTCGCCTAGCTAGTTCTTCGTGGCGGGTAGCCTATTCTTGTAAGCACAATGTACGAAAAAAAACTTTTTTTTAAGTTTTCAATTGATAACAGTAAAACCGATACAGTGAGCTATAGACTGTGTGCGCGTATTTATAAGGGTTTGTACACAGTACTGCGATGCGACGTTGCATCTTAAAAGTCTACGAGCCCGATGCGCAAGAACTTGCGAATTGATTCGCATCGCGCATTCCTGCAAGGATTGCGGAATTGAACGCCAATTGTGGAAGGGAAACGCCTTGCCGCACGAAATCGCGTAGTTATGTGTGTTGCGAATTCGCATCGCGCTGATTCGCAGTTTTGTGTGCAAACCCTAAATCCTTCATTTATTTTAAGCGTATAAAACATAAAAAAATACATTAAAATCAGAGCAGAAAATTGCATATAAAATAATGCTCAAACTCAACTCTTACCTTTGCCTTTATATGCATAAATACACAGACAATAACTTGACTTGGCCCGCTAGTGACTTGGGCCACAACGGGAACAAAGCACGCAAGACGGCCAGTGGCTTATGTGCAAAAAGCAGGTGGTACATTGCGATATACCTGGAAGCAGCAGGTTTACTCTCGCAGATTATGTGACCAGTACCACGCTAGACAATTCACTTTGTATTTACGGCTCAATATATTTCGCACTATCTCACCGCAGACGTTCGTTTGTTTATTTTCTTTAGCGAACCGTAAGATTAATGATTCTCTTTAGTATTATTTAAGTGAACGTTAGCAGATCTTCATTCTAGGATATAATTGGAGTCGTATTAAAGAGCGTTCGCATCTTAAACTAGATTTCGGAAAAACTAACAAGTGACATTGCTGTAGTTGAATTTTTTTTATAATTACCGAATTATCGTAAAAGGTCAAGAAATAAAAATGATTAATGTATTGCGAGAAAGGTTAGGTGAAAGGGTTCATCAGGTGGGCTGATGTTAATTATACTGGTGGTAGGACCTCTTGTGAGTCCGCGCGGGTAGGTACCACCGCCCTGCCTGTTTCTGCCGTGAAGCAGTAATGCGTTTCGGTTTGAAGGGCGGGGCAGCCGTTGTAACTATACTGAGATCTTAGAACTTATATCTCAAGGTGGGTGGCGCATTTACGTTGTAGATGTCTATGGGCTCCAGTAACCACTTAACACCAGGTGGGCTGTGAGCTCGTTCACCCATCAAAGAAATAAAAATAAAAAATTGGTTACTAGAGCCCACAGGCATCACACGAGTCAGCACGGATACCATTAGTCATCTCGAGATCTTAGGTTCTTAGTTACCATAGAATATTTTAAGTGATTCTCTTGTACCATTCGTGTTGAAGTCGTCGTGGCCTAAAGGATAAGACGACCGGTGCATTCGTATGTAGCGATACACCGGTGTTCGAATCCCGCAGGCGGGTACCAATTTTTCTAATGAAATACGTACTTGACAAATATATGATACAATTTTGGCCTTATGTAATTATCTAAATGTTGATACCGAATAATATTCTGAATACAACGTACAAGCAGTTTAATATTCACAAAAAAAAGATGTGTGGTGTCGTGGGACACCGGATAGGAATAAAGTTCCTTATACTTTTCAGTGACGGTTGTTTGCATAAGAGTTAGTGTATTGCACATACGAACGCTCTGAGATCGTGGTCAAGGAATGATAAAAAATATGTTATTTTTTGTACAAAGCTACAAAGTTAAGTCTTACACTGTGTGCATTACTAATTTGTACGTTATTACAAAGTTAAGTCGTACACTGTGTGTATTACTAATAAAAATCTTACGTTACGGACGGGTACCCCTCCGCATCGTCCCATAAGGAATTTCGTTCCAAAAAACTTCAAAGCAACTAAATAAAACAGTTTGAATTTTCAAAGAGACTAACCCAAACCAAGAAATCTTTAATGACTCAACACTTAATACGTTAAAGCCAGTACTACAAAAACCCGAACTATTTACGCGAATAAAGCAAGTCTTACATTAAATTAAGCGCGGAGTTTCCGTGTATTTACTACGCCACAAGGCCGCAAGATATATGCTACCATCTGCCTCCCGGTCTTTATTGTTCGAGACTATTGTTTCTGGATATTTTTGTTGCTTTAGATAGCTAAAAATTCACACCGATATCACAAAGTGAATGGTGCTGGTCACCTTGAGACGTGAGGACGAAGAGAATTGCTACGCGCTGGGGTTCGGGATAAATACAACTTTCAGCGAAGTACAAATTAAAATTCTATTTAACACTTTCGCTTCTTCCACTTTGCTTCAAGCGATCCGTATGAGACTACGTCCCATCTCTGCAACGCTTTTATAGCCGATACCACATCCCTAGAATTATCGAGAATATTCCACACAAGTCTAGTACTGTGTTTCCGCTATCTGACAATAGATAGCGTTGTACTTCTCGAGCGTTCTAGATCCTTTAATATTCGTTCGACTATTCGGCGATAGATGGCGTTACTCTTACCGGCGTAAAAGTATTGTAGTACTGTTTTTCTTTTGCAAACCCAAATGCATCATTACGACAGAGTGAAAATACTGGGCGGGGTATGTCAGAGTTGAACTGACTAAAACATGAAACAGAACTCATGACAAGGCAACAGAACCAGCGTGGGTCGAGGATAGCCGGCCTTCCATCACCCGGATGCTCTTGCGTAAAACGCGTGCAGAGTAGCTTGCACGTCGTCTTCTTAGGTCCCCCTCGCCGGTCCCCAGACCGACATGTGAGGGGGACCCGAAACACTTAGAGGGCCAGGGCTTGGGCGAGATCCGCCTCCCTGACCCCCGCTCGACGGCGGCGGGATTGTGCGTCTCTCACGCGCCTCGCCGCCTCCTTCTGCGAGATGGTGCACTCGCAGAAGTCGAGCATCGCCTTCCACGACTCGTCGTCGCCGAGCATCGATGCCACAACACTCGGCAACGACAAGTCGGTTCCTATTTTTGCGACGAGGACACGGCGCCACCCCTCCCATGTGGGGCAGGCGACGAGCGTATGCTCTGCCATGTTCAAGTCGCAACCACAATGGTGGCACTCTGCCGTCGGCTCGGCTTTGATCCGGTGCAGAAACTCACCGAAAGACCATTCCCAGTGAACACCTGCGTGAGCCGGAAAGTGAGGCGTCCTTTGTCACGATTCACCCAATCCACAAGAACCGGGCGAATCGCCTCGACGGTCTTACGACCAGCCGAAGGATTAGCCAGCCGCTTGGACCATAACTCCAGCACGGACCGCTGAGATTGGGCCCTCCGCGCTCTGACCACACTGGGGCTGGGACGCGCCACGCCTCGGGAACGAAGGTCAGCCCGCCACTTATAGTCAGCGGCGAGCGCCTCCGCTTCCAGAACCCAAGGTGGCGTCCCAGCCAGTACACACGCCGCCTCAAAGGAGATGGTGCGATAACCACGGATGACGCTGACCGCGATGGTGCGTTGCGGCCGTTGCAGCAGCTTCGCCACACTCACGGCCAGGGACTGGCCCCACACGGGCGCCCCGTATAGGGCCATTGATCGCACCATCCCCGTATAAAGACGGCGCGTCACCTGGTCAGGCCCCCCGACGTTGGGCAGAAGCCGGCTTAACGCGCCGGCCACCCCCAACAAACGAGGGACCAGGTTCTGAAAGTGAGCACGGAAGGTCCAACGACTGTCCAGAATGAGGCCGAGGTACTTCAACTGCACCCCGACCCCGATACGGACGCCTCCAACCACGATATGGGCATCGACAGGTGGCACTCTCCGGGGCCTGTGGAACCACATGACCTCGGATTTACTCAGCGCCACGTCGAGGCCCAATCTCCTGATTTTGCCGACGACATGCGCCACCCCAGCCGTAGCAAGACTCAGCAAAATTCCCCCCCGGGCCACGACCAACGTGTCGTCCGCGTAACAGATTACGCTCAGGCCCGGGAGGAGGGCATCTCTCAGCACCCAGTCATACCCGATATTCCACAAAAGGGGGCCGAGCACCGACCCCTGTGGAACACCGCGCACGACCGGGAACCGGGGACCGGGAACCGGTATCGCCGTCCGCACAGAATAGTTAAGCATTCTGTACTTTGTAAATATTTTACGGCAATTCTTTAAAGGATTTAGGGGGGCTTAGTCAGAGAAGTTTCGATAAAGATTCTATGCGACATACTTTCAACGAGCTATAACGTAATAGCAAGAGTAGAATTAGAACTTACACATATAAGTTATATAAGCTACGCTATAAGTTTTATTTTTCACATTTCTTTCATATCATCATATTTTTATCGACTAAAAACCATTTCTTAAGGACGGCTGATGTTCGATTCATCTAACCATGTAATTTATTTTACATTGATACACGTCCGCTAGGGACATTCGCCTGCGCTTAAGTGAGTTATTCGTCTGCTAAATTATATTATGAATAGAAGTATAAAAGGGAAAATTATCAATCGACACAGCGTTGACCTTCATATACTATCAGTAGCGATAATCGAAAATAATGCGACCATATGGAACGCCCACCAAATTAACTACATTCACAAACAGCCTAGAATAAATCAAGACGTATTTTATTGTGTTTTACTGGCGGTAGGGCGCATTTTTTTAATGATGTATTACTGGTGGTCTGCAAGCCTTTCCAGTTTCACTAGGACAGGTGGGCGAGTAAAGGCTCAGCCAGGAGGGGTGGGATTTTCTAACAACTGCCCAAGCGCCTTTTTTTTTTATTGCTTAGATGGGTGGACGAGATCACAGCCCACCTGGTGTTAAGTTGTTAATAGAGCCCATAGACATCTACAACGTAAATGCGCCACCCACCTTGAGATATAAGTTCTGAGGTCTCAGTATAGTTACAACGGCTGCCCCACCCTTTAAACTGAAACGCATTACTGCTTCACGGCAGAAATAGTCAGGATGGTGGTACTTGCCCGTGCGGACTCACAAAAGGTTCTACCACCAGTGAGTTATGTGTACCAGAGACTGACAAACATACTTATATACGTTTAAATATATACATACATACATAATAAATACCCAGACAAAGAGATAATAAACCTGTTCATCACACGTATGTTTGCCCGATCTGGGAATCGAACCCACGACCATCGGCGCAACAGTCAGAGGCGCAAACTACTGTATTACCGAGTCAGTCAGTTTTATAACACATTCTTTTCATTTATAGAGAGGTTGTTAAATAGCACATGTCAAATTAGTTTTTCTATACTAATATATAAATCTACAGTGATTTTTACGGATGTTCCCTTATAACTACTGAACCATGCATCCGATTGACTTGAAACTTGGTATCCATGTAGAAAATACATGTACTTAATGGATAGGCTAGTATTTATATGAGTATTGGACTCCCTAATAATAATGACTATAAGTAATAATGTTAATTTTGAATGCCCAATGAAGCGGGCGAGTACGGCTAGTTGTTTATATATAAGCCGTGGGATTTGCCTGTGGCATTTGAAATCCGGCGTCCACTTATGGCGCATAAGAATATGAAAAAAGAAAAATACATCATTCTAGCCGCGACCGAAATTTTGACTGGGAATATAGACATTGTTACTAATGGTAATGACGCCATTATGGGTGGATCATTTAGATTGGCACGTAGCCAAAGCTTAGTTCTTATTGCGGTCAACACTGATGTCCCTGACCGCCTTCAAACATTGGACTTTTTGTATTGTTTTGAAATGCCTAAGGTCGACCTCCTAATCCGATATACAGTAGAACCGTTTTGGTTTTATTGTACGTCCTGATGCGATCTATTTGTTAACTAATCTTATTCGATGTTGTTATGATATGAACCAACAGAATTACTTGGTATTTGCCAATTTAGTTGTTTATGATAAGTTGATGGTATTAGGGTTATCTCTCTCTCTCTATTCGATCGATCCCTCACTGCTGAGGATCGTGACTCCAGCGTGAACCAGCTGTCTCCATCGATCCCGTTTTGTAGCTTGGTGGAGTGCTTCGCTGACAGGTATTTTCAGTTCCTCCGCTCTTTGGTCCGACCATTATGGTTATCTAATTGAATTAAAAATAAAAATAAACGTTCTACAAATAAGTACAATTAAATAAGGCGTCAATATTTTGCTTTTTATTACCAAAACTGAGAAAAATCAATATATATTATAACATTGACAAATAATATAGTCGATAAAATCCAACGTTTGGTCAAATAGTGACATAAGCCGGGCTGGAACAGCCGGCGGAAGAGTCGGTAATGCCAGGTCCTATTTTCGTGGGTCTATTCCGGCCAATAAGCGACTTCGTAGTGGATTTTCGGATATCCGGATTGCTTAGAGGTGCTTCACAAGTAACAAACTGTAGCGGGTGAGGCGACTACGAAAATAAATCGGAATATGAGCGGAAAGAAACAAAATGAGGCGTAATAAACCTATTGTGGTATAAAACGGAGCAGAACCTTATGACGTCATTTTCCATTCGCCTAATTTAAAAGATGTGCACGGGCTTAGAAATAGGTATGTCTCTACTGAAACGTAAGCAAAACCCTTTACAGCTGCCGGAGATGGTGCGATCATTAATTCATCGTCAGTCACTGGTGATTAGTTGAGATAGTTCATTCAACACAAATGTGTTTATAAATCTATTCTTCAATAGTTCCAGAGTATGAAAGTGTTCCACACAACATTTTCACTATCATTTCTATAACATTTATTGTCATCCATATAAATTAACTTATATTATGAATATTATTCAAGACATATACCACGATTTATTATGATTTAGGTAACTAGATTAATGAATGTGCTGATAATAAAGAAATGAGCAGAAAAAAACAAAAAAAAACAGAAATGTAATCGCGTGTGCGTTTCGTGCGCGTGCGTGTTTCATAGCTTGTACCACACTACATGTCTCTACGAAAATCGACTGGTGAGTGAATTAGACTTTTACGACGGTAGAATCGAGACGGTATCGATGTAACGACGTTACGATGTTAAGTGTATCTAGAATTGTATGTATTACAGGTTGACGAGAATTCTAAGTAGTTGGAACTTTTCTTAGAAAGGCGTTCATTTTTATACGAGAATCGAGTTGTAAGAGGCAATAAAGTCGAATGATATTATCGTTTGTTTTTTAGAAATGTTCTCGATTGTAACGTATTTTTTTTATTGCTGAGATGGTGGACGAGCTCACAGCCCAACTGTTGTTAAGTGGTTACTGGAGCCCATAGACATCTACAGCGTAAATGCGCCACCCATCTTGAGATATAAGTTCTAAGGTCTCAAGTACAGTTACATGTTTTTTTTAATTTAAGTATATAGTTATATATAAGTATGGTCAAGTATAGTTATATATTATTTAAGCAATGTGAATATTTTGTACAGACACATTGTCGGGCTTAGTTTGGTTAAAAAAAAAATCGATTCTCTAAACGAATGTGTCTACGAGTGATATCGTTCTTTTAACATTTTTTTTTTTTTCCTACCTATGCTGATAGCCTTGAGAGGCTATTTCAGCTTCGCCCTAACGTTTGTAGGTGAGCTCGCGGGGCTCAACCGGAGAGTTGCTAACGCTGACCCTAGCAAGAGCAGTGCTTCGCAGAATCTACCACCGGATCGGAAACGCGACCCACTGAGAAGATCCGGCGAGAAACTCAGTGGGCTGTGTCTGTGGGTTAATTCGCTCGTCGAGCCCTTCGTCGCAAGCGACGGGTTCGACGAGGACGGTGACCGGTGCTTGTGGTGCCTAAAAGCACCGTTAATGGATCAGGAGGATCCGTAATGACGTGCTTTGGGCGACGTCAACGGTTTACCATTCGGTCTACTGGGTCGGGTATGTAGTTTCCAGCGGCTACGATGCGAGGGTTCTCATGTCGTGCCGCCTTCTCAAAATGGCGCAGCGATGCCGACTGCAGATACTTACTAACTGAATCGAGCTCCAGGTCATCGTGGAGATCCACGTTCCTCAGGAACCATGGCCCTCCGACGGCTATCCTGCAGAATCGGGATTGAATAACCTGTAGGGATTTCAAGTTGGTGCGGGCTGCGTGAGCGAACACTATGCTTGCATACGTCATGACGGGGCGTATACAAGTTTTGTAGAGAGTTACCTTATTACGGAGGGACAGTTTGCTTCGACTACAAAGCATTGGATAGAGTCGTCCTAGTATAAACGCGGCGCGGTCGCGTACCGTTTTTATATGAGGACGGAATGTCATCCCTCTGTCGAGGGTGACGCCTAGATATTCGACTTTCGAGGCCCACGGTATGGGCTGGCCAAAGAGAGTGATGGGGCTAACGGCGGAGGTGTTTGCGCGCCTACTACGGAGTGGGATGCTCGAAGTGGTGTTCGGAGGGCGACCCCTTTTGAAGAGTACCGCTGTGCTTTTCGTGGGGTTGATGTCAATTCGCCACTTCCGGAACCACTGTCCCATGGTGGCTACTGCGATCTGGAGTCGCCGATGAAGCAGCGACATCTTCCTACACGAGTAGTAGATAGCCGTGTCATCGGCGAAGAGCGCTAGATGGGTCTCCGGAGACCGGGGTATATCATTGATATACAAACTAAATAATAACGGGGAGAGCGCGGAGCCTAGCGGGACTCCGGCAGTCAGTTAACGGGATAACATCTTGAAGATCCAGAAAAGATATGCACAATTACTATTAGTTTATGTGCCATACTAGTTTTATTTGGACGCATTTCTTATTTGTTATAGATTGGGAGAGGAGTTCAGGATACGTTGGTTATTGAAGTCCATAGATAGCGCGTGTATAGCCTCATAATTTTTTTATTTTTATTTAGTTAGATGGGTGGACGAGCTCACAGTCCACCTGGTGTTAAGTGGTTACTGGAACTCATAGACATCTACGACGTAAATGTGCCACCCTCCTTGAGATATAAGTTCTAAGGTCTCAAGTATAATTACAACGGCTGCCCCCCCCCCCCCCCCCCCTTCAAACCGAAACGCTTTACTGCTTCACGGCAGAAATAGGCGGGGTGGGGTACCTACCCGTGTGGACTTACAAGAAGTCCTACCGCCAGTCAATTTTGAGTCAGTAAACCACATTTTGAGTCTAACTAATCTAAGCAAATGGTATTGTAATGTGATTCCTCAGAACATATTGCTTGCCTTTGTTGTTCGCATTTAAATCCTACTGTATGAGTCTTGGTCACATATTAAGAAAGCCCGATAGCCACTTATCCAAGTGACCAATGACCTGGAAAGTGTCTGGCAAAAGGAAGAGAAGCCGTCCCAGAACCGCGTCGCTCGGTGAAGCAGGAGATGGGCGTCTTGAGCATGACGTGGGAGGAGTTAAAACAGACTGCCCAAGACAGATGTGAATGGAAGGATTTGATTCGAGCCCTATACCCCAGAAGAGGGTAATAGAAAAGAAAGAAGAATAAGAAGTATGAGTCTTAAAGATCTTTTTATTTATTTATTGTTTAGATGGTTGGACGAGCTCACAGCCCACCTGGTGTTAGGTGGTTACTGGAGCCCATAGACTTCTACAACGTAAATGCGCCACCCACCTTGTGATATAAGTTCTAAGGTCTCAAGTATAGTTGACAACGGCTGCCCTACCCTTCATACCGAAACGCATTACTGCTTCACTGCAGCCAATAACTTTTGTCACACAATAACGTCTACTTTTGTGTGTGTTCATAGAAAGAAAAAACCGGTTCGAAATAACAACCAACAGTTTTCATAGAGGCAGAATTAAAAAGTCCCGGCCACCAATTTGAGGGCATTTGTCCGTAAATCGTAAATCAGCGAATGAATTCGAAAAAAAAATAAGAGAGACGAATGTAAATTGAATGCTCGAAAATAAACTTCGGTATTTAATGGAAGTTTTTGTTCAAAATATTTTTGATTTTCGAGAATAAATAAATATAACACGATTCAACTTTCACGTGGTTCGTTTGGTTCGACGGTTTTTGTTTTTGAAGTGAAACTTCCTTATCGGCGTTGGAAAAAAATTTACCGTCACATTTTTCGGTTACGCGTCACATTTTTCCGTTACGCGCCATCTGTTTTGTATTCATGTCTATGATAATAAAATCCTTTTGTTTAAACTTTATCTAATTTAACTTTTTTGTATTCATGTCTATGATAATAAAATCCTTTTGTTTAAACTTTATCTAATTTAACTTTATTTAACCAATTTCTAGAAAGTTGCATGTAGATCATTTTTCGAAAAATAAGGCCATAAATAAGTTTCACTTCTTACGTGTGTACACTAGTACACGCACACATTTTTTTATCATTAGTTTAAACATGTTTTTCCTACTCGTTTATTTTTAATTGATTACGAGAATCTGGATAAATTATTCTATTTGAATCATTGTTCATTAAATCATCATGTATCATTACCCATTACATTAAAAGAGTAATTAACTACATTTTTACACGCTTCTGCACTCGCGTTAAATCAACATTAAATATTTTTCGCGAATAGGACTCTTCCTTTATTATAGAGTAAAGCGTAAAAAATAAACAAACTGACTTACTTTCATTTATAATAAGTATTACGTATATTATGTGATGACTTTTAAATACTCCAATGTGGTCGAGTGGACGAGAAATCTCAGTCGCCAGTCATAAACATAAATGTCCTTTTGTATTTTTTATTCCCAGTCAAATTCAAAGGAGACATCCAACAGAATGCTCCACATCGAAATATTTCAAAATTCTAAAAACCCTGCGTACAATATTTGAGTTAGCAGATTTACAACGATCTCAATATATATTTTTTATTTAAGTCTGCTATATATTTTTGTTTTTGATAATTACTGTTGTGCCTTGTTCGTGTGGGCTCACAAGACATCCCACCACCAGTAATAACAACTGACTATATCGTGTCAGCCACGATAAGTATCTTCATCATCATCATCATCATCATAGTCGGATACTCTTGGCAGAGCAGTCGTGGTCATATGGAACCCTAGTTTATTAAAGCCTTGACAGCTGTTCTCCATGGTTCGCGAACTGAGGTTTGGCGTACGTACTCAATATGTGGGCTTTTCGTAAGGATTGTCATCTGATCAGTCCAGCGCATGGATTTTCGTTCACGAGATCTTTTACCATTGACCTTACTCTGAACAACCAGTTTCTCGATAGACTTTTTCTTATATCTATACCCTTTACCCATGGGTAATTTAACGGCGACTAAGCTATGTACCGGAGAAAGAGCAGCGACATTCTGTTAGTATTATACCAGGCAGCCTACCAGGCGGTAGGCAGCGGCTTGGCTGCGGTAGGCAGCGGTTTGGCTGCGGTAGGCAGCGGCTTGGCTCGCGGTAGGCAGCGGCTTGGCTCGCGGTAGGCAGCGGCTTGGCTCGCGGTAGGCAGCGGCTTGGCTCTGCCCCTGGCATAGCTGAAGTCCATGGGTGACGGTAAGCACACACCATCAGGTGGGCCGTATGCTCGTCTGTCTACAAGGGAAATAAAAAAAGGCTGCTTCGATCATCAACCGGCATTTATTGGTAGCAGGGCGTATCATAAGCTCGCACGGCTAAGGTGGTCCTTAGCCAGCACATTATTCCTATGTTTGTTGTCATCTTAATGCGTTTCGAATTTAAGACTGGGTTAGCTGTTATTCAACGAGTTTGAGACTTCGACCATGAGGTCTCATGGGGGCATTCACGTTTTCGTGTCTCCAGTAAACAATTTACTCCTGGTGCGCCTTGAGGTCATTAACGTTATCAGAAATAAACACTTTTTTGTATAATGTTCATGTTATCGTAAAATGAAGGTTTCTGGCTTAGTACCTAGTGGCGAGCAACCTCTTTGATGGGACATACGACCTACAATGACTAGACATAGACCAAGACAGAGAACTGACAGGTGCGATCTAGGGAACCTAAAATTTTTAAAAGGAACGAAGACGACCTTTCGTTGGCAGTGGTCGTTTTTCAATGCCCCTCTTAAAATACGTAACTAGACAAGGAATGAACCGACCCTTCAGTGCCATAAACAGACATTTGATGGCGTGAGTCATTAAGCACTGGTTTAGGTTTGTGTAAAATAATTAAATTTAAATTTTACTGGCCTCTTTAATAAACATGTGGTTTTTGTTGCACGTTTACATTGTATGTAATTGAGTAAATTTGCTCACAGCCTATTGTAGCGGAATTTAAGCAGTTCATTGTTAATTACATACACTAGGGCATGAGCTCACCGCGCGCGGTTTCAAATGGTTATCGGAGCCTATATACTTCTACAACACAAATTCCGCCATATACCATGAGTTCTAAATCACAGTCCTATTACAACGCCTACCCCACTCTTTAAGCTGGAGAGTATTACTGCTTCGCGACAAAAATCGGCAAGATAGTGGTACCTACCCGTGTGGGCTTACAAGATGCCCTATTGTCAGTAATTCAAATCTGTTTATTGTATATCGGCTTAAAATGCTACCCTCATTATTAATAGGATTGAGGCACTCATGGTATTTACATAAATTAGATATGCTAGCTCTTGATAAAGCGCTGTGTTTGTAATTTTTTTTCTATGATAAATACGAAACACTTTTTACCGGTGGTAGGACCTCTTGTGAGTCCGCGCGGATAGGTACCACCACCCCGCCTATTTCTGCCGTTAAGCAGTAATGCGTTTCGGTTTGAAGGGTAGGGCAGCCGTTGTAACTAGACCTTAGAACTTATATCTCAAGGTGGGTGGCGCATTTACGTTGTAGATGTCTATGGGTTCCAGTAACCACTTAACATCAAGTGGGCTGTGAACTCGTCCACTTATCTAAGTAAAAAAAAATTACCCGTGCGGGCTTACAAGGTGCCTTATTGTCAATAATTGAAATCTGTTTATTATAATACCGGCTAAAATACTACCCACATTATTAATAGGATTGAGGTAAATTTACCTAAATTAGACATGGTAACTCTTGATTGGTGTTTGTTCTTTTTTTTCTTTGATAAATACGAAACCTCGCAAGACTTTGTAAATTCAATGCCATCAAAAGTCGTATGTATGAAAGCTACGTGATGTTGTATCGCGAAATCATCGCGGGAGTCGATCGCAGAAGATGTCGCCCCGAGTCGCCACGTAGAGAGGCGCTGAGTACTGAATAATACATTGCGCGCAACTGCTGCCTTTGAGTACTGAGACGCGTGGGTCAAGTTAGAAGCGGAGGGAGAGCGACAGTTTTATTTTTTTTCAAAACTCAATAACGCTTATGTTCGGTATTTTATCAGTGGCAAGTATGTTGTTGATAGTTGCTCATTGTATTGGTACGTGTAATTATTCTGGATCATGCGTTTAGTCTAGTAAGCGTAACTGAAGAATATTCATTAGAGAACTCTAAATAATAAAAGGAAAAAAATGCTAATGGTAATTCTGATATTAACAGTCAGTCTGTATGGCATTGGAAAAGTTACAAAACACAATAAATTTGCTACTGGCCGATGCGTAGCAGGTAATAGCTAACAACTTGATAATATTACTGGGGTCTTGAAAATGTCATTATATTTTTTTGCGAGATCTCATCATTTTCACGAGCCTAGGCATATAGTATTGAGACGGCATTGGGGTCCTTAACTTCCGATGTGTATACGTAGCTCGAACTGACATGAGTTTTTTTTTATTGCTTAGGTGGGTGGACGAGCTCACAGCCCACCTGATGTTAAGTGGTTACTGGAGCCCATAGACATCTACAACGTAAATGCGCCACCCACCTTGAGATATAAGTTCTGAGATCTCAGTATAGTTACAGCAGCTGCCCCACTCTTCAAGCTGAAACGAATTACTGCTTCACGGCAGAAATAGGCGGGGCGGTGATACCTACCCGTGTGGACTCACAAGAGGTCCTACCACAAGTAATTCCGCAAATTATAATTTTGCGGGTTTGATTTTTATTACACAATGTTATTCCTTCACCGTGGAAGTCAATTGTGAACATTTACGAAGTACGTATTTCATCAGAAATATCGGTACCCGCTTGCGGGATGCGAACACCGTTGCATCGCTAGATACGAATGCACCGGACGTCTTATCTTTTAAGCTACGACGACTTCGAAACACAAATCGCTGTAAGCTTATGCCATGGTCGGCATAATGTGCACAGGCTTTCTCGGCAAACGAATTTAGTGCAGGTGCCAATTTCGCGTTGGGCTTGGCTACTCCTTGTTCTACGATCTAGAC
Organism: Bombyx mori; assembly: GCF_030269925.1. NCBI lineage: Eukaryota > Metazoa > Arthropoda > Insecta > Lepidoptera > Bombycidae > Bombyx > Bombyx mori. The sequence continues at coordinate 2,367,914 of NC_085114.1, forward strand.
TAGAATTTTTTAGAATTCGCTGAGCCATCCGAAATGACATTATGTTTTATGGCTTTTGAAGATATTCGTTCAGAATTTCAGTTCGAGGTACTTTGTCATCGAAATTATTGAGCATATATATTTATATGCGTTTCGATGTTGGTGCTTTTGTAAATAGTCTACAATAAATGTCCTACAGGACGACGATTATAAATTATGAATGGGGTGTTTTGAGGTAATAAGGTTGTGTTTTGAGTGGCTTGATATTTGAAATAAAATACGTGTGTTTTGTGTAGCACTTTCTATGACACTGACTTATATATTTAAAATAATAGAAACATGACAGCGACTGGCCGTAACGTATGTGAAGACATACAAGGAGTATTAATATAATGTTGTACAAATAAGTCGAACAGGGTGATTAAAAACGAATGTTTCAGGATAATGACGAAGCCATGAATGTTTTTATTCGAATTTAAAAAAGATTAGTCAGTAACAAGAGTACTTACTCAACGCCGGGCCTAGCTCCCTTCTTCATATTGCTGACGTCCATAGGGGGACGGTAACCACTTACCATAAAAAAAAACTTTAACGCATACTTTCATTGTTAGGCTTAAAGAGAGCTTGAGCTCATTTGAAAGTCGGGTTGATCTACCAAATTCCACGAATAGAGGCAAAATATTTAACAAAATCACCTGAGTTTGTTTGTTTATTTATTTCTCTTTGATATTTCTTAAGAACTTAGCAAAAGTGCAATTTTGTTGTTACTATTAATTACTTTTTTTTTATTGCGAGAATGACGGACGAGGACGAGCTCACGGCCCATCTGGTGTTAAGTGGTTACCGGGGCCCATAGAAATCTACAACGTAAATGCTGCCACCCATTTTGAGATATGAGTTTTAAGGTATCAGTATAGTTCAATGGCTGCCCCATCTTTCAAACCGAAACGCATTACTGCTTTATGACAGGAATAGGCAGGGTTGTGGTACCTACCCGTGCGGACTCACAAGACGTCCTACCACCAGTAAGTTCACTAGTTCTCGTCAGTCAATTACATTGCATAGCTTTCGATATTTTAACCGTAGTTCTACATAGTGTATAGCCATGATATTTCTTGTTTTTAATACAATCTTGTTGTTCACAGTGTATCTACGGTTGTTACGTCCACTCAGCCATTTTGCCGACTTTCCACCGCAGATGCTATTGGCTGTTACAGGTAATTATCAATTTTGTACTTTACCACAAAAATCCCTGTAGATTGCACGGAGGATTCCTTTGATTGTTTAGACTGGTGAATGAGCTTTCGGTCTACATGGTGTTAAGTAGTTACCGCCTATTACCAGGGTTATGGCCCATGGATATCGACAACCTAAATGCCGCCAGCCACCTTGAAATGTGATTTGTAAGTCTTAGTTCTATAGTACAACGGTTGCCACAATCTTTGGACCGGAACCCAATGATGTTTCGCGGCAGAAATGGCTCTACCTCCAGTGGACGCCAGGATCTAATGCGTAAACAGTCTGACGAAAGAGCAAAAAGTGTTTTTGTGTTTCTATCTTCAGTGGACGCCCTACCGTTAAGATCTAATGCTTACAGTATGACGCAAAAAGGGAGTGTGGTAGGATATGTAGGGAGTATGGATACCACCATCGCCGCGGAGTAGTCATGCTTTCCGATTCTAAGGGCGCGTTTTGAGCCCGCACGGATAGGTACTATCACCTCGCCTATTTTTACGTGAAACAATAATGCGTTTCGGTTCCAAGGGGCTGGTAGGCATTGTGCTTTAAAACTGAGATTTCGATCCCATGTTTCAAGGTGGGTATTTACGTGGGTAATGTCTATGGGCTTCCGGTAAACGCTTTAGACCGGATGGATCGTGAGCTCATCCACACATGTAAACAATGAAAATATATCGTGCGCTCCATCTATCGGACAGTTATGGAAACCATTACAAAGAGTTCCATTAATTGACAATAGACGTATAAACTTTAAGCTCAGTCGGGTAGGTAAACAGCGGGCAAAAACGTGTAAAACTAACGAACTAAACCACAAATATTCCTTTTATTAATTATCTACATATTAATACGTGAAGCAAAAACTTTGTATCCCTTTTTACGAAAATTGCGCGGACGGAGGAGTATGAAATTTTCCACACTTATAGAAAATATAGAGAAGAAGTGCATAATGCTAATATTTTTTTTAAATAATGCATAAAAGATACATTGAATCAATAAATAAAACATTAAACATACTACATACAATATATTTGACGCATACACGCATGCATTCTATTTATTGTCAAACTTTTGTTCTTGACGTCTGTTATCAAATTGAGATTAAATATTGTTTGCTTTGTTATTATTTTATGTAGTCTTGGCGAAATTTGTGATTATAGAAGTATAAAATACAATCATAATAGTTTACAAACTTACAATTGCAATTAATTATAGTCGAATTTCGACTACTGCGGGACCTCTAGTTATTATTAACTTAGCAATGAAAATTATTTTTATACTATAGTTTTAGATTTACAATACGTGAACTAGTTTCAAAAATGTACTTGATTATTTACATATTGGGGAGGTTTCGCTGTGGTTACCGTTGGTAATCACCTTGAGATATGAGTTCTAAGTCTCAATTCATACTACAACACCCGCCCCATTCTTCAAACTGGAACTCATTAGTGCTTCTCTAAAGAATTAGGCGGTATAGTGGAACTTCTACCAGTGCGAGTTCACAACAGTCCCTACTATCACTAATTACGCAAATTATAATTTTTACTGGTCTTATTTTTACTAAACGGAGCTTGTTTCTTGATTTTGGAAGTCATTCGTGAATGTGTATTGAGTACGTAATTCATTGGAGAAATTATTACCTGTCTGTGGGATTCGAACATCGGTGCAGTCAGATCGCTTGATACGAATGCGCTGGGCGTCTTATCCTTTAGGCCACGACGACTTCAAATCGCCCACAACTGTAAATAGTTTTTATTTTTAGAAATGACTAGCCGTACTCGCCCGCTTCGCTGGGCATTTAAAATTAACATTATTATTTATTGTCATTATTATTAGGGAGTCCAACACTCATATCAATATTAGCCTATCCATTAAGTACATTTATTTTCTACATGGATACCAAGTTTCAAGTCAATCGGATGCATGGTTCAGTAGTTATACCGGAACATCCGTAAAAACCACTGTAGATTTAAAATATATTAGTATAAATAACGATTATGTTACTTTTCAATGTTTTTATTGCATAGGTGAGTGATGTATCTCACAACCCACAAACTCTCAATACACCATACCACAATTAAAACCTTAGCAGTCTTTTCAATCACTAATATCAATCTAATTATATTTTTAAACAAATGCCTAGTCCTTCGATTTTGTTTTTTTGCAATCCGAATACTATGTGTAAGTTCATGTTGTTAATTCATGAACTTGGCATTCCTCATGTTTATGAGCACCGGTGAACACTCATCATCACGACACGTAGCCTACGATTTATGGCAATAATAAAACTGGTACAACATATTTTTTAATATTTCACAATGTCTAAACTAAATTTCAATTTCATTTATACTATCAAATTTACTTTGAAACGCAAAAGCTCAGAGCGAAATTCCGTGACGTTTTTTCGGTGTTAGTAGAGATATTTGTTTTTTTTTTTAACAAATTTCAACCCTCCATCCATCCGAATAAGGTACTTTTGCTCCGCGTTCAGAGCGATTGCTCCTAATGATATTATTTTCCAATACATTTCGCGTTTGAACTTTAATGTAAAATTAATAGGATGTCTCTTACGACGATCTTTTGATGCGTCTGTCGCAAAGTAAGTCCGTCGAAGAAATTCTTTTCAATATTTTAGGTGAGTTCGAAGATTTCAATTTCAGATGTTTGATCTTTGATAAGATATTTTATTTCAAAAGAGTTCTTAGGTCTTTGGATCACGTCGATGAGATAGGTTTGTCGTGAATCGTGTAATACTTCAAATTGATTCCGCAGAATTTATAGATTTCAGTAAATTCTAGTAAGGGGTGTTGTGGGTCAGTTTCTGTAGTACCATCTTGGCTATTGCTGTCACGAATCATTTGAACAATTCATCCCGGATACTCTCATATATAATGATGACAAATCTTTCAGTAAAGTACGCGGCCCAAGCGCTGAGAGCTGACGCTGAGAGCGTGAATAAAAACTAGCTTCTTTTTTTTGCTTAGATGGTTGGACGAGCTCACAGATCGCCTGGTGCTAAGTGGTTACTGAAACCCATAGACAAACCCATAGACAACGTAAATGCGCCACCCACCTTGAGATATAAGTTCTAAGGTCTCAAGTATAGTTACAACGGTTGCCCCACCCTTCAAACCCAAACGCATTATTGTCTCACGGCAGAAATACGCAGGGTGGTGATACCTACCAGCATGGACTCACAACAGGTCCTACCACCAGTAATGACGCAAATTACAATTTTGAACGTTTTGATTTTTATTACACTACTAGCGACCCGCCCTCGCTTCGCTTCGGAAACATTAAAACACACATGAAACCAAAAAAAATAAATAAAAATAAAATAAAAAAAGTAGCCTATGTTCATCAGGGACAATGTCGGCTTCTAATGGAAAAAGAATTTTTCAAATCGGTCCAGTAGTTTCGGAGCCTATTCGAAACAAACAAACAAACAAATCTTTCCTCTTTATAATATTATTAGTATAGATTAGTATAGATGTTATTCCTTCACCGTGGAAGTCAATCGTGAACGTTTGTTGAGTACGTATTTTATTGGAAAAATTGGTACCCACCTGGGATTCGAACATCAGTGCATCGCTCAACACGAATGCACTGGACGTCTTATCTCTTAAGCCACGACGACTTCAATCGTGTAGTGCGTAGGGCCTTAACATTCTTAAGGCTACGGTCCTCTATAAAAATCTGTAGAACGTCAAGACTTACATTTACCGCGTGACCCCTAGGCGCGGACTCCTCGTATAAGAATCGGCTGCAGCCCGTAAAAAAGGCATTCACAGTATGACTTCTCTTGGTTCAAGTAACCGCCAATTACGGCGTGCACTCGTTTATTCATCTGTCACAGTATTGAATTACTGGTGGTAGGACCTCTTGTGAGTCCGCGCGGGTGGGTACCACCACCCTGCCTATTTCTGCCGTGAAGCAGTAATGCGTTTCGGTTTGAAGTGTGGGGCAGCAGGTGTAACTATGCTGAGATCTTAGAACTTAAATCTCAAGGTGGGTGGCGCATTTACGTTGTGGATGTCTATGGGCTCCAGTAACCACTTAACACCAGGTGGGCTGTCGTCCACCCATCTAAGCAATAAAAAAAAAAGCTTTTATACAGATATCACAATGAAACATACAATTGAGTATAATACTAATTATTGATGAACTCACTTATTCGCCGTCTGAAATTTTGCATTACAAATTTTACCACCCGAACCCTGCCCTCAATGGAATAATTTAAACAGCAAATACCACGGTCCTTTGAAACTAGACGAAGGATTCAATTTCAATATTTCGATAACTACGATCCGAATATACGTATGGACGGTCTATGAATGTATACAATATTAGTACGAATAACCGATAGGATACGAATATTATGAATAATTTATTGAATTGTAATCGATTTTAGTTTTGATATGATTTGATTCGTTTCCGTGTTATGTTTGAAAACAAACTTTAAGACGCTGTTGTTATATTCAATTACTATATCGGCGGGGGAAAACAGTAATGACGTAACTTGCATTTTGGGCTATATAACTTTTTTATTTATTTATTTATTTATTTATAACTTCTTATACTGGAAAGTATAAAGGTGGACTTAATGCCATAGGCATTCTCTAACAGTTTACCTTAGGGGAGTGCAGAGATGAAGCTTGGTAGGTGTAGTGTGAAGGTAATATTACTTAAACATATGTGTATATATAACATACATAATATTTATAGATACAAATACTCGTACTTAAATAAATACATATACATAAATATATAGATATACATAAATATATACATATCATAAACAAATATTATCAATTATGACTCTGCTAACTCTCTGAGAAACAGTTCTCGAACCTTCGTCTTAAACGCTTCACGTGTAGTGGCCGACCTTATTTTGAGTGGGAGCGCATTCCATAGAAGAATAGACTGAATTGTGAACTTTTTTCACATTCTTTTTTTATTGCCCTTGTAGTCAGACGAGCATACGGCCCCCCTGATGGCGAGCTGTTACCGTCGCCCATGGACTTCAGCAATGCCAGGGGCAGAGCCAAGCCGCTGCCTACCGCTTAATACTCTCCACAAGCCTCGTTTGAAGAAGGACATGTCATAGCGTATATATTATATATACATATCATATTCATACATATTCTTGTACGTATAAATAAAATGAAGCTTCATATGGTTTGAGTCTCATTTTCCTACGATTAAAAATTTTCATGTTTTTTTTTTTCCAACTTGCTATCTCTATAAATATAATATGAGTTATGAATTTTTTTTATAGTTTGGTTCTGGCGTAAATTTAGGTTTTTCTAATTACGAAAATTCCGCATTCTTCCTTCGATATTGTTATTTAGTTCACATTGATCACATTTATATTAATCGTCGCGGATTCAGCTCAAGAAATAATTGATAAAGGTTAGGACTGATTTAATATGGATGTTAGTTTGATTGAACATGAATTTAAATTGAATGAAATGGATAATATGTATGTCAATGCTATCTATGTTATAGGCCAGTGATTCTCAACCTTTTTTTTTGTTGCGGCACATATTTAACGATTTCAAAATTTGGCGCCACACAAAAAAAAAAGATAAAAATTATTTACTTACTACAACACACTGCATGAATAGTTTATTAAAAAATTTTAATATACGAAATAAACTAAAACATACTATAATTTTTTTTTGTGGATTTAAATATATATTATATTCATGTTTAAAATATTTTTCTTTTAAAATGATATAATTTAATAATATTAACATTATTATATATTCGCACACTTTTGAAATTTAGCGGCACACAAAAGTGCCGCGGAACAGTGGTTGAGAATCACTATGCGTTATTATTACCGACAATAAATATCGACCTTTGAAAGGAGACAATCGGCTAATTTCTAATTTAGGCTTCGTTAGCTTTATCGCAGGATGTTCAATATTTATTGCCGGGTACTGTGAAATTTAATGTAACATGATTTGAGCTTGAGCAAAAAATATTGATAAATAGACAAAGACAAAAAACAGTTAGATGCAAATGTTTGTCATCTGTTTGTTTATTATAAAAAAATATCTTTGAAACGTTTTTTACGAGATTAATTGCGAAAAAAATATAAGTGTAATTCATAAAATTACTATAAAACTTTAGCCGTCAGAAATTATGGTCGATCTTCGACTATTAGACGACTAGCTAAGACTACCTCGTTACAATAAAAGACTACTATTTTACGCCTGTGTTTTTCGAAAATAATGGTCGACACAAATATCATAAAAGACTATCACGTAAATTCTCACAAGCAATCTAAGACGCAGGTCTTACTAGGTCATCGACCTCCTGCTTTAGATAATATTAATTATATTACAGTACGTGCAATGCAAAGATGTTACCAATACTATCGCCTATTCGTTTTCCGGATGATATAAATATCTAATTTTCATGATTCGTACACATGATTAAAATCGCTTTTATAAATTGTACGACAGGTCCTTGCATATCAAAATAAGCTATCGTCACATACTGTGATCGAAAATGAATAAAATCAGTACTAAACATATCGTGATTTGGTACCTCAGATTTTTTTTTCTGAAGCTTTGAACTGTGTGATGTTACAATGTCAATTCCACCCAACATATAAGGTTATGGTCTCAATCAAATAAAATCTTATTATGTCTCATAGTACACATTTCATATTCAAATGCAAGTTGTGCGTATCAGTGTCTCAAAGAACACTCTATCGTTAGCATTTAGATAGTTTTAATAAAAATTTGAATACACAATTTATCGCTAAAAACACATTGTGCATACATTCCACAGTTGAGCCACGAAAGCGTCTTAAATTCACAGTATCTATATTTCTTGTTAGTCAAAACTGTTAAGATATCAGGCGGTCGACAAAAACGGGCGACGTCATTAACATTGTCAATGTATTTCCAACAGACTCCCGGCCGTAAGCACCCAGGAACGCATTTCACGGTACGTATAGACTGGATTCCCCTTTCTCGATTATTCCCGAGCTCTATGACATGTCAAATGATAAGTCCTCACTGCTGAAGTCCGTGAGTGATGAAAATCAATTACTTTCTTGATGATCCTCAATGATGAGATTCGTGACCTCCTCTAATAACTTTGTCCGGGACTATTGCGCCAGCCCTGCCTATCTTCGGCTGCGCGGATGACATCGCGGACTGAGGTGTTAAGAGTTAAACGTATCTGGTCCGACATTCTTAATCTATATTATATATATACATATAAATGAATTGCTGTTCGTTAGTCTCGCTAAAACTCGAGAACGGCTGGACCGATTTGGCTAATTTTGGTCTTGAATTATTTCTAGAGAAGGTGTAAAAGGAAGATAAATATGAAAATGCTCGGAATTAAATAAAAATAACAATTTTGTTTTTCCTTTGATGTGTCCCCCTTCGGACGGATTCCTTTTGTTTTTGTTTTAAGTTTATTTTATACAAAAGTTTAGGTATTTTATTTATCGATTGAGGCACTACGAAGTCTGCCGGGTCAGCTAGTCATATTATAAAATATAGCTATAACTGAAGTCATCGTAAAGGATAAAGCGCTCGAAGTACTCGTGTTGAGCGATGTGATAATATCGATTTTCAGGTTCTAAGAACCAATTATTTTTTATTAAAAACTTACTAAATTTTCTCAAGGTTGACTTCCACAGAGAATGAATAGCATCGTGTAATATAACTCAAAATCCGCAAACAATGTAATTAGTATGTAAATTGAGACATCGACCTCAATTCTCAAGGCGGGTGGCGGTCACGTTTTGATTTTTATGAGCTCCGTTAAACACTTAACACCCGATGGTCCGTGCGCACATTTACCTGCCAATAAATAAGAACTTGAAATAAACTTGAAATATTGGTATGCACAAACCTTATTCTTCCTCCAATTTTTAGTAGCAAGACCTTGGAAGGCTATGTAAAAATGTTAATATCGCAATCTGTTTATTGGTGTCTGCCCCTGACTGAAAATCTCATGTCTTCAAACTCTCAATGTTTTTCAATCATCAAACTAAAATTTCCGAATCGAATCGATCGATTTTCTACTTAATTTAGGATGCTGCAGCTCATTGGAGACCAAATCTTAGACTCTGTAGTCTAAAAGTCAGGAGCACTCACAAACCAATCAGCAAATTGAGGTGATGCAAATCATTATGACTTTCGAAAACCACCTGAAAATGCGACACGTAAATGCCATCAAAACCGCATCGTGTGGTGAAACATACAAGCTAATAGAATTTGTGATTGAACGGTGCAACTGTTTGTAAGTAGCGTAACAGGTGTCGTAGGAATCAATGAAGAATAGCAAAGTGTAGATAGGCGACAAATATTATTAAAAAAACTGACCATATGTTTGAAAAATTTATGTTATGTATAAGAAGATATTTTGTTCGTATTTCGTTTATAATTAAAAGTACTGTCACGCATTTAATTTCGCTTTTATTTTTGTAGATACTTGTCCACGCTCGGGATAAATAATAAGTTCGTTTTTGTGATAGTGATGTTATTTAATCTTAGTCAGACAATAATAATTAGATAAATTATTTGAAAATTTATAAAAAAAGGCGCCAAAGTCATGATTAAGTAAAAAATGCACAGATAATATTAAAGAAAATGAATATATGCGTTTTGTTTCACGCTGTGAAGATCTTGAACGGTGCTCAAAATTATTTCCGACGATGAAAACTGTATTGTTTAGTAGAACAAAATTTACTTAGTAATTCGGTGTTTTTTATTGATCTACATGAGTAAAACGAGCTCGACCCACCCGGTGTTAAGACTCATAGGCATCGATGTAAACTAGCTTTTACTGGTGGTAGGACCTCTTATACCATCCCACCTATTTCTGCCGTGAAGCAATAATGCGGTTCGATTTGAAGGGTGGGCCAGCCGTTGTATACTATGCTAAGACTAGAACTTATATCTCAAGGTGGGTGGCGTATTTACGTTGTAGATGTCTATGGGCTCCAGTAACTACTTAACATCAGGTGGGCTGTGAGCTCATCCACCTATCTAAGCAATAAAAAAACTAACGAATTAGTACAGTATCATCAATTACATCAAAAAGTAATGTGTGTGTCATGTTAATGAAGACCAACGATACAACAAAATATGTGTTATTGTAACATTAATGCTAATTTGAATATGCATATTCGTATGAGCATCTCAGAAGCATTACGGATGTATACATCTAATTCTAAAGCTACCCGGGAAATAGTCTATGACGTGTTTCCCGCAGTTAACAGTTTGTAATTTAAAGCCGAACAGGCAATTTCCCAGGCCTCAGGTATAGTTCCATAATGTTATTTATTTAAAGAATCGATTAAGTTGAGCTTTTGACGCTTAAGTTTTCATCGATTTAACTAGAGTATGAAAAGCACAATATTTTTCGGCCCACCTTATGATGCGCGGTCAGCGAGCAGCAGCGCTCTCTAAGTGTCATATCAGCATACTGAGATCTTCAGGCAGCATTGACTGTTGTAGGCCGTATTGTTACCACCAAGTACCACCAGCCTGCCAATTACCACCACGTAGCAGCAATGCGTTTCGGTTTCACAGGTACGCCAGCCGTTGTAATGTGTCTTGGGACGTAAGCTCCCACTAGCGTCTTTCGAAACTCTACACGTGTATCTTCAATTGAGTTTGGCTAATATTTAACGAACTAATTAACTTGACTTAGGATAATTGGCTCAGACTCGGCGTGGGAGCGTCACGGGTACAGAACGATTCGAATTTACAGTTATTTTAAACTAAACAAAGGTTAGTTAGTTGGAAAGTCGATTAAAGCCGAGCTCGAGACGATTCTTGATTGTTTCGGTAAATTTGATGACGATCGGATGATCTCCTGGGTTATTGAGGGGATATACATGTAACCTCTATACGATTTATCTTAAAAGAGGTTAATTTCTATATATAAAAATGAATTGCTGTTCGTTAGTCTCGCTAAAACTCGAGAACGGCTGAACCGATTTGACTAATTTTGGTCTTGAATTATTTGTGAAAGTCCAGAGAAGGTTTAAAAGGTAGATAAACATGAAAATGCTCGGAATTAAATAAAAATAACAATTTTGTTTTTCTTATAATGTGTCCCCCGTCGGACCAATCTCTTTTGTTCAGTTTAAGTTTATTTTACACAAAACTTTAGGTCTTTTATTTATCGATTGAGACACTACGAAGTCTGGCAGGTCAGCTAGTATGTTATAAAGATGGCCTAAATGGAATTTTGAAATGTTGTGTTATAATGTATTATTTTATTTACATCAAAATACAGCTTAGCTTAGTAAAACTATAGCACAAATTGAGTTGCTCTATAAAGAGAAACAACATTTAAAGCTATTGCTTCACCACGTTTTTTTGATGTTTTTTATGTTTCAATATTCCAAAATGGTTCCTTTTTCTAATGCTTAAATATTCAAAGTTCCATTTATGTCATCTTTATAACATATTAAACTCTTTTAAGATAAATCGTATAGAGGTTACATACATATGCGTGTGAGTCCTTACTTGTCGTAGAGCGTATTAGTAACAAAAGTAGTATTCCGCCCAAATTAGACTTGAAACAGCTAATGTGTTTCGGTTTGAAAACTGGGGAAGATGAACAGTTCATCTTTCAACACGTTCATCATTTTTTATTCTCATTGTAATATCCACCGTCTCCCGTAACCATTAAGCTGTGAATCGGTTCGCCCATTTAAGGAAAAAAAAGATGTGTGGTGTCGTAGGGCCACCGGTTAGGACCGAAGTTCCTTATTATAAGAATATTAATTTTAAGTTCTATTCGAGGTATAAAGAAAATAAAACTGGAGGTTTCGCAACAACTCACGGTCATTCGGTAACGTGCGAACTTATTGTGGCACACTTCATTCACGATTGTTTGCATAAGAGTTAGTGTATTGCGCAAACGAACGCTCTGAGATCGTGGTCAATGAATGATAAAAAAAATATGTTATTTTTTGTACGTTATTACAAAGTTAAGTTGCACACTGTGTGCATTACTAATTTGTACGTTATTACAAAGTTAAGTCGTACACTGTGTGCATTACTAACAAAACTCTTACGTTACGGACGTTTTTTCCGATTGAGTACCCCTCCGTATCGTCCCATAAGGAACTTCGTTCCAAAAAAAAATCGCTGATTCAATTAACGCCCCCCCACGGTGTTTCTCGAAGGCTATGACATGTCATTCTTCAAACGAGGCTTCCAGAGAGTGCTCATTGCTGACGTCCATGAGCCACGGTGACCATTTGCCATCAGGTATAACTGGTGGTAGGACCTCTTAGGAGTCCGCACGGGTAGGTACCACCACCTCGCCTATTTCCGCCGTGAAGCAGTAATGCGTTTCGGTTCGAAGGGTGGTGTAGCCGTTGTAACTATACTGAGACCTTGGAACTTATATCTCACGGTGGGCGGCGCATTTACGTTGTAGATGTCTATGGGCTCCAGTGACCACTTAACACCAGGAGGGTTGTGAGCTCGTCTATCCATCAAAGCAATAAAAAAAAAGGTGGTCCATATTATGTTTGCCTGACAACGAATGCAGTAATAAACCCTATGAAATTCGGCAGCTTTTTCAGGGACACGCTTGATTGGGATCAAGAGTCGTATTCTGTACATTCGTATGTGAAATTACGCTGTAAGTTATCTCTTTATGTGGCGTCGCAGCCGTTAGATGGCGGTACGAACTGCAACTTTCAACAATGGGACATTGAAAAATACAGGGTTATCACTATTATTATGTTTGGTTATGTATTTGTTTTTTATGTTTTGCGAGTTTTTCAGCCAAATACCTTGAATAAAAGAAACGGTATATGGTCAGCAGCGAGATAGGTAGGGAAATAAGGAGGGACTCGCTTGATTGATAGGGATGTAGGTATAGCCGAATCATCTTGGTATAATCATGGTAATTATCTTGTTTGCAACGAAATTTTAAGCTGATTTTGATTCTAAGATCTAAATAAACCTATCATTGTGTATGTATATATGTTAGCAGATAGGTATATACATATAAAAATCACGATGTTTTTAATTAAATATTTGCGATGTGAGTTGGCTGCTTATTGTCGCTTAAGACATTTTGAAAACGAATATTTACATGGATAGATCAATGATTTTTTCGTCGACGTGCAACCTAACCTAAACATCAGCCCCGCTGAGTTTCTCGCCGGATCTTCTCAGCGGGTCGCGATTCCAATCTGGTAGTAGATTCATTCGCGAAGCAATTGCTCTTGAGTCGTTAGGTCTCCTTCGGAGGCGCTCGGGCAGTTTTTAGCAAATCCCACCCCTCCTTGCTGAGCCTTTGCTCGCCCACCTGTCCTGGTGAAACTGGAAAGGCCTTCGGGTCACCAGTAATCTTTCAATCATAAACAAAAAAGATTTTTTTCGTACAACAAACATGACGTAATCATAAATTGTCGTAACGATGTCGAAATTCTTCAAGTAATAACAGACGTAATTGTTTGGGTTTTCCACGTAATTGTAATCACTATTAATCGACCACAACGAACGGTGATATTCAATAATGCGGCAGCGAAGCAACAAATTAAAAGGTTCACATTAAAGTCACTTAGCACTCGTTAACAACGCTACGGAAGCCATTACATAGTTCTCACTTTAAAAGCGACAACAAAAACCACATTTTAAGTACAATAAAACACACACGTGCAGCCCTGACCGACGGCCATTCCATAAATAATGTTACCATGTTTATTACCGCCATTTTGAAGACAAATGGTTAGTTATTACTGCACTCAGTTTAACATCGTGTGTTCTCGTCGGGAAATTAAAATATTCTATATAAGTTTAAAGCCAATAAGTGCGTCAATGACTCAAAGAGAAAGAGGGGAAGTTTTAACATTTAAGTTGGCAAAAATGTACAACAACATTTTAATGTAACATATGTAAAAAAAAGATAAAGAAATCTTATGCAAAAATTATATGCTTACACGTGATGTTAAAACCGCGCGTTTAGCTACCAAACGTAGGGCTTACTTCTGCTGCGAAGCAAACATTTGTTTTCTGGTTTGAAGATCTAGCCAGCCCGAAATGTAAATGGGACATCAGAATTAAGACATCATTTCGCAATCCCCTTGTAATGATTGTATAGGCGAAACTTCAAGTAGGTCAATCTGTCCACCATCACTTAAGCCATAAATATGTTCTGCTCTTTATTCCTTTGATTAATTGAATTCAAGACATCGATGAATTGAAAATAACGTATTTTTTATTTTTATTTATTGGTGTGTGTACGAGGTCACGATCCACCTGATGTTAAGTGTCACCGGAGCCCATCGACAATTGTAACGTAAATGCCGCCCCACACCTTGCGGCCTGAGTTCTAAGGTCTCAGTTTTTACAGTACAACGGCTGCCCCACCCTTCAAACCGAAACGCACGGCAGAAATAAGCAGAGCGGTGGTAACCACCCGTGCGGACTCACAAGACCTCCTACCACCAATAAATAATAATTGTCACTTCAATTACAGGTGGTATAAGCGACAGTGCGATAGTTAAAAACCTTTTAAATTTATAATTGAAAATAATTCGTAGAAAATACAATTAAAATACAAATACAAAACTAGCTTACAAAAATTAGATTAAAAATATAATATATTGATAGACCTTTACATTTCACTAGACTAAATTGACTTAGTTTTTATTTAGTTGGGAAATAATCCAATCCAAATTTTTCCTAGACACAGTTGATAATTAAAAAAGACCACCTAATTCATGGCTTACAATGAAATCGGTACAACCGGAAGCTCTTCTCTGCTTTATGTATACACTTCTCTTTGTCTCAGAAAAGTAAGTGTATATTTTAAACACGCCAGAGTGGATATCCCAGTCGTTATCCGCGTTACGATCTTTTATGACCTTCAACCTGTATTATTTTATTTTAAAATCCCCTTTATCGCCAGCTTTAAGCTTTGAAACGGCTATTCGCTTATATTGTTATAGCTCAGCACTAGCTGCTTACGTCTTACTCCTGTTTAGATTCCTTAAGTGACTTAACAGTGTCTCAGTCAGTGTCTTGTTTTATTAATAACTAGTGGCCCGCTCCGGCTCCGCTCGGGTCTTTAACAAAAATTTCAACGATATTTGACGTTTTTTTTAATAAAAGAACACTTATTGCGGCATAACTATAATAGACATATGCTAACACGACACATTTTGCAAATAATAATGTGTTCTACAAAGTCGTAGTACATATTTTATTGTCATAAATAGTTTTCGCAGGGCACGCTATGTAAAGAATATTTTAGGTAATTTTTTTACACTTTGGGTTATATTATTGGAGGTTTAGTAAGGATCCCTAATTTTTTTCAAAAAAGATTATAGCCTATGTCACTTGGGAATACTGTAGCTTCCAAACAGTGAAAGAATTTTTCAAATCGGTTCAGTAGTTTCCGAGCCTATTCAATACAAACAAATAAACAAATCTTTCCTCTTTATAATATTAGTATAGATGAACTAGACGATGCTCGGTATTTTTCCTTTTTTTTTTTTTTTTTATACATTGTGTTTTTTAGAAATTATATTTAAATGCGAATTACATATTGATAAAATGATGAAATATTCCAAGATCGTTTAGGCATTTTTAAGTGAACACGTGAGTTAAAAAGACACAAATAATATAAATAAACAATTCATTTTCTTGGTCTAACCTTAAACCAAACACTAATTGGCTTCGTTCGGGTGGCTTAACAACGCCATCTGCTCAAATAGCATTAGTGTTATTGTGTCTTTAAAGCAGTTAGTTGCTCTCAATTATGAAAAATAGTATTATTATTCGCCAATAGACAGCGGCTTGGCTCTGCCCCTGGCATTGCTGAAGTCCATGGGCGACGGTAACCACTCACCATCAGGTGGGACGTATGCTCGTCTGCCTACAAGGGCAATAAAAAAAAAATTCGCCAATAGATGTCGGGAAGAGTCATAAAGTTGATTATTGAAAAAACCGTAAAAAAACAACATTTTCTGAAAACAAATCGTAGCTAGATCGATTTATCGCCCCCGAAAACCCTCTTTATACTAAATTTTATAAAAATCGTTGGAGCCGTTTCCGAGATTCAGATTATATATATATATACAAGAACTTCTCGTTTAAAGGTATAAGATACGATAAGCTACGGTTTCAAAAACTCGGGGTAAAATACTTTTTAAATCTAATAGTTTATGAGCACACGCATCGGCTTGACTATGCCTTTGACATTTCTGAAGTCCATGTGCGATGCTAACTCACTATCAGGTAGACCATAGGTTCATCTACATACGGCGACATTCCGATAGATGCACCCGTCACGTGCGGACGTGCTCATCGTCCACTCGATCGCCCGGTCTTTGTTCGCCCGGCTTTTGTTAGCCCGGCCATTGTTCGCGCGGCCTGTGTTTGTGGTACATCTGCCGACTAAGTGCTCTTTCTGGAAGTTTTTATTTGTTTTGTTTCCTTTTGTTGTTTCTGTGTTCGTGGTACATCTGCCGACAAAGTGGTTTCCTGCAAGTATTTATTTGTTTTGTTTCTTTTCGTAATTTCTGTTTTGTTGTGCTTTTTCTTTGTCCTGTAGTAATCGCGCCGCATTGCCACCTGTGTTCAATAGAACCGCTCAGGTCCGAGAAGTTGGGGCCTCGCCGCAAGGCGAGTGTTTTCAAGACCCGGGGCCGCCCCACCTGGGTACTCAGCGATCATGGACGCTGTATTCGCGGAATTCCTCCGACTTCGCCACCCACAGCTCGCCTCGGAGTTTTTGGCCTTCAAGGCCAATCACACTGCGAGCCCTCTCGAGGACTCCGCCGCGCTCGCTGCTCCTGCGTCGCCTGTACCTGCGTGCAGAGCTTCTGCATTGAGCACCGCAGCCTCTGTCGTGCCTGCCGCTCCCGTGTCGCCTATACTGGCGAGAAAAGCTGCTGCGTCGTCCGCCGTGACCATCGTTTCAGCTGAGCGATCATCCGCGGCCTCCGTCGCGCCCTCTAAAACACCTACACTTGCTCGTAGGTCGCCTGCACCCGCCTCCTCGTGCTCCGACTCTGACTCGGACATGGAGGTCGACCTCGCCCCCGCCTCATCGACGGATGGATTCACCCTGGTACAGAAGGGTAAGAAGCGTGCCGCGGAGTCTCGAGCTCCCGCGGCCGCTAAAATTAGCAAAGCCGTGAACGCGTCGCGCCCCCGCCCTCAGACTCCCGTTGCGCCCCCAGCCCGTGCCACTCCGTCGCCGCGTCCGGTGGCACAAAATAAAACCCAGACCCCTCCCCCGGTTATCCTTCAGGAGAAGGCAGCTTGGGATCGAGTTTGCCTGGCCCTTAAGGCCAAAAATATAAATTTCACGAATGCCCGTAACCTCGCGAACGGCATTCAAATTAAGGTTCAAACACCCGACGACCATAGGGCCCTCTCTTCTTACCTCCGTAAGGAGCGTATAAGTTTCCATACGTATACGCTCCAGGAGGAGCGCGAACTCCGCGTTGTAATACGCGGAATCCCTAAAGAGTTAGATGTAGAGCTCGTAAAAGCCGACCTGTTAGAACAAGGCCTACCAGTGAATTCTGTGCACCGTATGCACACCGGTCGCGGTAGGGAGCCATATAATATGGTTCTAGTCGCTCTCCAGCCTACCCCCGAGGGTAAGAAAATCTTTAACACACAGACCGTCTGTAGGCTCTCTGGTATCGCTGTCGAAGCCCCCCATAAAAAAGGCACTCCTAGCCAGTGCCATAACTGTCAATTGTACGGGCACTCTTCCCGTAACTGTCACGCGCGCCCCCGATGTGTTAAGTGTTTGGGCGATCACGCCACGGCCCTCTGCGCTCGCGACCAAAAAACCGCGACGGAACCGCCTAGCTGCGTCCTGTGTCGAACACAGGGTCACCCCGCGAATTACCGTGGTTGCCCCCGAGCCCCTAAAATAAATCGCCGCGTCGCCCGCCAAAACCGCCTCCGAGCTTCCGGCCCAGACATCAAAGCCTCGGCACCCTCTGCGTCGCAGGCTAAGCCAGCGTTCGTTCCGGCGGCGGTGCCCAGTGTCTCGGCCTGGGCAAAACCGCTGCCGTACACGAACACGGCTACAACTCCCTCCTCCGCGATTCGTCCCGCCCCCGCGACTCGTCCCTCTCCCGCGACTTGCCCTCCGACCGCGTCCGACAATCTCGCTTTAGCGATCGACTTCTTTCAGTCGATCAACTTTGAGCGCGTTAACGCTTTGGGCGACGCCATTCGCGCTGCCTCCACTGCACAACACTTTATCGCCGTTGTGCAGGAATACGCCGACGTATACGCGTCATTAAATACGTACGTCCTCCCCTCACTCCGCCGGTAATCAATGGCGTATATAAGTAGAATAAAGCCCCTATCCGTAACGATAGGATTTTTTAACGCTTACGGTCTCGCAAATCAACGTGATCAGGTTTCTGACTTTCTGCGTGACCACCAAATTGATATCTTTTTAGTGCAGGAGACCCTACTTAAGCCCGCGCGCCGTGACCCTAAAATCGCGAACTATAACATGGTCAGGAACGACAGGCTCTCTGCCCGTGGTGGTGGTACCGTCATTTACTATAGAAGAGCCCTGCATTGCGTCCCGCTCGATCCTCCCGCGCTCGCTAATATCGAAGCATCAGTGTGCCGAATCTCACTGACGGGACACGCGCCGATCGTTATCGCGTCCGTTTATCTTCCACCGGATAAGATCGTTCTAAGCAGTGATATCGAGGCGCTGCTCGGTATGGGGAGCTCTGTCATTCTGGCGGGCGACCTAAATTGTAAACACATCAGGTGGAACTCACACACCACAACCCCGAATGGCAGGCGGCTTGACGCGTTAGTCGATGATCTCGCCTTCGATATCGTCGCTCCGCTAACCCCGACTCACTACCCGCTAAATATCGCGCATCGCCCGGATATACTCGACATAGCGTTATTAAAAAACGTAACTCTGCGCTTACACTCGATCGAAGTAGTTTCAGAGTTAGATTCAGACCACCGTCCCGTCGTTATGAAGCTCGGTCGCGCTCCCGATTCCGTTCCCGTCACGAGGACTGTGGTGGATTGGCACACGCTGGGCATCAGCCTGGCTGAATCTGATCCACCATCGCTTCCGTTTAGTCCGGACTCTATCCCGTCTCCTCAGGATACCGCTGAAGCCATAGACATCGTAACGTCACACATCACCTCGACATTAGATAGGTCATCGAAGCAAGTTGTAGCGGAGGACTTCCTTCACCGCTTCAAATTGCCCGACGATATTAGGGAACTCCTTAGAGCTAAGAACGCCTCGATCCGTGCGTACGATAGGTATCCTACCGCGGAAAATCGTATTCGAATGCGTGCCCTACAACGCGACGTAAAGTCTCGCATCACCGAAGTCCGAGATGCCAGATGGTCTGATTTCTTAGAAGGACTCGCGCCCTCTCAAAGGTCTTACTACCGCTTAGCTCGTACTCTCAAATCGGATACGGTAGTAACTATGCCCCCCCTCGTAGGCCCCTCAGGCCGACTCGCGGCGTTCGATGATGACGAAAAAGCAGAGCTGCTGGCCGATACATTGCAAACCCAGTGCACGCCCAGCACTCAATCCGTGGACCCTGTTCATGTAGAATTAGTAGACAGTGAGGTAGAACGCAGAGCCTCCTTGCCACCCTCTGATGCGTTACCACCCGTCACCCCGATGGAAGTTAAAGACTTGATCAAAGACCTACGTCCTCGCAAGGCTCCCGGTTCCGACGGTATATCCAACCGCGTTATTAAACTTCTACCCGTCCAACTCATCGTGATGTTGGCATCTATTTTCAATGCCGCTATGGCGAACTGTATCTTTCCCGCGGTGTGGAAAGAAGCGGACGTTATCGGCATACATAAACCCGGTAAACCAAAAAATCATCCGACGAGCTACCGCCCGATTAGCCTCCTCATGTCTCTAGGTAAACTGTATGAGCGTCTGCTCTACAAACGCCTCAGAGACTTCGTCTCATCCAAGGGCATTCTTATCGATGAACAATTCGGATTCCGTACAAATCACTCATGCGTTCAACAGGTGCACCGCCTCACGGAGCACATTCTTGTGGGGCTTAATCGACCAAAACCGTTATACACGGGAGCTCTCTTCTTCGACGTCGCAAAAGCGTTCGACAAAGTCTGGCACAATGGTTTGATTTTCAAACTATTCAACATGGGCGTGCCGGATAGTCTCGTGCTCATCATACGGGACTTCTTGTCGAACCGCTCTTTTCGATATCGAGTCGAGGGAACCCGCTCCTCCCCACGACCTCTCACAGCTGGAGTCCCGCAAGGCTCTGTCCTCTCACCCCTCCTATTTAGCTTATTCGTCAACGATATTCCCCGGTCGCCGCCGACCCATTTAGCTTTATTCGCCGACGACACGACTGTTTACTATTCTAGTAGAAATAAGTCCCTAATCGCGAAGAAGCTTCAGAGCGCAGCCCTAGCCCTAGGACAGTGGTTCCGAAAATGGCGCATAGACATCAACCCAGCGAAAAGTACTGCGGTGCTATTTCAGAGGGGAAGCTCCACACGGATTTCCTCCCGGATTAGGAGGAGGAATCTCACACCCCCGATTACTCTCTTTAGACAACCCATACCCTGGGCCAGGAAGGTCAAGTACCTGGGCGTTACCCTGGATGCATCGATGACATTCCGCCCGCATATAAAATCAGTCCGTGATCGTGCCGCGTTTATTCTCGGTAGACTCTACCCCATGATCTGTAAGCGGAGTAAAATGTCCCTTCGGAACAAGGTGACACTTTACAAAACTTGCATAAGGCCCGTCATGACTTACGCGAGTGCGGTGTTCGCTCACGCGGCCCGCACACACATAGACACCCTCCAATCCCTACAATCCCGCTTTTGCAGGTTAGCTGTCGGGGCTCCGTGGTTCGTGAGGAACGTTGACCTACACGACGACCTGGGCCTCGAATCAATTCGGAAATACATGAAGTCAGCGTCGGAACGATACTTCTATAAGGCTATGCGTCATGATAATCGCCTTATCGTTGCCGCCGCTGACTACTCCCCGAATCCTGATCACGCAGGAGCCAGTCACCGTCGACGCCCTAGACACGTCCTTACGGATCCATCAGATCCAATAACCTTTGCATTAGACGCCTTCAGCTCTAACACTAGGAGCAGGCTTAGGGACCTCGGTAACCGTACTCGTCGAACTCGACAAAGAGGTCGACGTGCAACCTAACCCATGCATCAGCCCGCTGAGTTTCTCGCCGGATCTTCTCAGCGGGTCGCGATTCCGATCCGGTAGTAGATTCATTCGCGAAACAATTGCTCTTGAGTTGTTAGGTCTCCTTCGGAGGCGCTCGGGCAGTTGTTAGCAAATCCCACCCCTCTTGGCTGAGCCTTTGCTCGCCCACCTGTCCTGGTGAAACTGGAAAGGCCTTCGGGCCACCAGTAAACTTTCAATCATAAAAAAAAAAAAAAAAAAAAAAAAACATACGGCGACAAAAAATGCTATAGCAAAAACCTGCTTAGCATGGCGTTGAAAGTTATGACGTTTTCAAAGACCCAGATTAAATAACACGTAAATTAATTTTTGGAGTTTACTCCTTTAGAATCGATTTACATATATAGGCCCGGGGTATGAAAATTATGGGGACCAAAATCGTACTAGCATGTCACACGAAATGCGTTATGCGCCTGATTGCGCATGTCACACGAAATGCGTTATCGCAGGTGACGCCGGGCTGCTGCGCCGGCAGTCCGCCACAAAGCCTCGTACTGATCGCGCGTTTCTCTCATTATTGTATTTTCATATATTTGTTAGTCGTTTGTTTTGTGTCTCGTTAATTTATTAATAATCTGTAGTGTATCGTGTTGTCGTAATATAGAACTATTTCTCGTATTGTTTCGTTTAATTTTTTATATCCAGTAAACTCCAGTCGTGCGTCGGAGCGGACACACACACTTTTTTATTTTTTTATTTTTATTTTTTTATTGCTTAGATGGGTGGACGAGCTCACAGCCCACCTGGTGTTAAGTGGTTACTGGAGCCCATAGACATCTACGACGTAAATGCGCCACCCAGCTTGAGATATAAGTTCTACGGTCTCAAGTATAGTTACAACGGCTGCCCTACCCTTCAAACCGAAACGCATTACTACTTCACGGCAGAAATAGGCAGAGAGATGATACCTACCCGCGCGGACACACAAGAGGTCCTACCGCGAGTAATTACGCAATATACTTATTTTACCAATATCCTTATTTTACTTTGTTAAAGTCGGTATTTGTTTTTTGTTAAATTATTATTAACTTTAAAGTATAAATATTACAACATCAATGAATTTATCGTTGGTACTATAAAGCTTCTTAACGTAGGCCCGGAGTTCATTATCCGGCGCCTCGGTAATAAATAAGCACCATCCTTTATTTTCACACATCGCTTAACTCCGTAAGTAAATGGTCCGGATTTTATGACTCTCTTACTGTCTCTACAGTTCGGAAGAGAGACTGTCTGTTTTAAATTACATATTTTCGAAGATTTACTATAAGAGATTTACAAAAGGCAAAGCTAAAGCTAAATGTGAAAGGTAATGTAAAGCTTAACACTTTTATTTTTAAACTACCGTCAATTATATTTATATTGCTTAGACTAATGAACCAGCTGGTGTTAAGTGTTTGTATGTGGTTCCAGAAGCCCGTAGATATTAGCAGCGTAAATGCCGCTTCCAGTCTTAAGGAATGAGTTCAACGGCTTCCTCAACCTTCATACCGGAAACGCGAATTGTTACGCGGCAGAAATAGGCTCGTGGTAGGCAGCGGCTTGGCTCTGCCCCTGGCATTGCTGAAGTCCACGGGCGACGGTAACCACTCACCATCTGAGTGGGCCATATGCTCGACTACCTACAAGGGCAATAAAAAAAATTGATTTGCAGCAAGGTTTTTTTTTTTTTTTTACCGTCCGTGGTTATCGTCGCCCATGGACTTCAGCAATGGCAGGGGCAGAGCCAAGCCGCTGCCTACCGCAGAGGTTTGTAGGTTATATATTATCACCTATCGACTTATATATTATCATACTAGCGTATCATGTTATGATAAATGTAAATTGATATTATAACTAATATATAATTATTTTATCTTAAAATATATATTGTGATAAAACATGAAATTAAGCCATATATTGTCTTATAATTGAATAATTAACTAATATAATCGAGAAATTCCCCTAAAGTCTCACAACGTTTGGCAGCTTCAGTCTTTGAATTTGACAGATCGTCAATTGTCAAATTTAGCGACTTAATACGAGTTATTGTTACACTTAATTTGGTATTATTTACACACACACACACACTTTCGGTTATTAGTTTCTAGAACAATATCCTCACAATATCCTGACAATAAATACAGATTTAAATTGCAGATAGACTGTAGGCGTTCGATGATCACTAATAAGATTAAAATGTATGTTCCAGAACCCTGATATAGTGTTGGTTCATTACCTGAACGTGCCCTATCCTGATGACAACAAGCTGGCCGCAGTCGCACCCAGTTTGGCGCTCTGGGCTGACAAGAAAGAGTGGACGAAAGATGAACTGGTCAGCCAACTCAAGCCAATGTGTGAGTTATTTATTAGCGTATATGTAAATAAATCATTGTAAATTTCGACGTCGTTGTGGCCTAAAGGATAAGACGACCGGTGCATTCGTATTGAGCGATGCAACGAAGTTCGAATCCCAGGCTGGTACCAATTTTTCTAATGAAATACGTACTCAACAAATGTTCATGATTGACTTCCACGGTGAAGAAATAACGTCGTGTAATAAAAATGAAACCGGGTAATTATAATTTGCGTAATTACTGGTGGTAGGACCTCTTGTGAGTCCGCACGGGTAGGTACCACCACCCTGCCTATTTCTACCGTGAAGCAGTAATGCGTTTCGGTTTGAAGGGTGGGGCAGCCGTTGTAACTATACTTGAGACCTTAGAACTGATATCTCAAGGTGGGTGGCGGCATTTAGATTGCAGATTTCTATGGGCTCCAGTAACAACTTAACACCAGGTGGGCTGTGAACTCGTCCACGCATCTAAGCAATAAAAAGAATACTCAAGATTATACAGGAGTTACTTGATAAAAGCAAATATTATCCGAAAATCATTCGTTTATTCTTAAAAGAACTTCGCTAAAAACATCCTGAGTTTAATTTTCAAAGGAATTATTAAAGTACGTCCGTCAAAAGCACAACGTTGCTACGATTACAAAGTCTAAGCTCGAAAGCGTTTCGCGGGCTTTCCTTCAGTTCCTCCCCCAAGTTTATTTATACGCTCCGAAACGGACACCTTTGAATAAAATTATAACATTTACTGAATGAAATAAACGACTCGAAGTCGGCTTCGTGCTTAAATTTGAATATATTGACAGAGGGCGTGGTACCTTTGCCG
This sequence comes from Bombyx mori, assembly GCF_030269925.1. Lineage (NCBI taxonomy): Eukaryota > Metazoa > Arthropoda > Insecta > Lepidoptera > Bombycidae > Bombyx > Bombyx mori. The sequence goes on from NC_085114.1 coordinate 2,392,534, forward strand.
TGTTTTTCATTAAACTTTTATGGTACGAATGTATTCCGTTTCACTGTAATATGTCTGGTAAAAGACGGTCTTAAAGATTTAAATATGTTTTTTTTTGTATTTATTGCTTAGATGGGTGGACGAGCTCACAGCCCACCTGATGTTAAGTGGTTACTGGAGCCCATAGACATCCACAACGTAAATGCGCCACCCACCTTGAGATATAAGTTCTAAGGTGTCAAGTTTAGTTACAACGGCTGCCCCACCCTTCAAACCGAAACGTATTACTGCTTCACGGCAGAAATAGGCAGGGTGGTGGTACCCACCCGCGCGGACTCACAAGAGGTCCTACCACCAGTAAACATGGAAAAACAGTGAACGTGGAAAACTTCAAAGTATACCTGACAGTGTACGCTTTGTCTCTGTCGTAGTTAGATTGTTTATATTTCTTTATTATTTCCTAAAATATTTAATATGTCGACATATAAAACAGCTTAGCCGTCCGTGACCACGAAAACTGTAAAGTAATCGAAACATTGGAAATATAAGTGTGATGTTAATAAAAAAAAACGAATTTAAGCCGTAAAAGTAGTATTATTGTAATTAAAAATAATAATAGCTGGGAAAAAATGACGCACGGTCACCCGGCCCTAAATTAGGATACCCTGTGTTATGGGAACCATAAATTTACATACATATCGACGCTTGAAAGGCAAACGTGACTAAGCGACAATTACTGCTTTGTACATAAATGATAGGCAATAACCATATTCGATACGCAAAAAAAATATATTTCTAGGTCTATTAAAATAATTTCAACCCTACAGCTACTAGCTAGATTCTACTACAGCTAGATTCGTTAAAATAATTTTTGTTTTCAGGTATTTTAACTTTAAATTAGTCTACTGTAAAGTTCACGCATTGTCGTTTAGTCACGTTTGTCTTTCAAACGTCGATATATTATATAACACCCAGGCAAAGAGCAAACAAACCTGTTTATCACATAAATGTTTGCCCGATGTGGGAATCGAACCCACGACCCCCAGCGTAACAGTCAGGGGTGTCAGTCAGTCAGCAGTCATAACTACTGCACCACTGAGTCAGTCATTATTTACCGTTAATTATATCTACGACTAGCTGACCCGGCAGACTTCGTAGTACTTCAATCGATACATAATAGACCTAAACTTTTGTATAAAATAAACTTAAAATAAACAAAAGGAATCTATCCGACGCACAGTGGGTCGATACTGTGATTTTAGTGACTTAGGGACCAACTTTGTTTTTTTATATATTTTTTTATGTAGATAGATAGAGCTCGTTAATCTCAATAATAATTGTTTTGGGCAAAAATTACAAAAACTTTATAGTTTGGTCAGAAAAATGTGTTTTGTGATTTTTTTGTATGGAGCGGGTCACATTAAATTAAATTCCTGCTAAGTACCACGAGGTCCCGCTTTGAAACTTTATTTTCCTTATACCTTGTCTAGTCTACTATCATTTGATGCTATGAACATGTGCATAAAGTTGCAACTCTGCCAAATAAATGGATCGAAAAAAATTAATAAATACATAGAATAAAAACCTATATATTTTTTTTCGTAAGTGCTTTTAAGTTAAATTTGATATGGATTAGTAAGTAAAAGCACGTAATGATACCCATAATTACATAATACCTAACAACAATACATTTAGTAGGTCTCTAATTAAGCAATCTCTCTAATTATTAAGATAGTTAACATTATTTAATGAGGATAATTAGTTAAGTAGCCATTACTGGGTAGTAGAAAATATAGTAAACATTTGTTTGTCTCTGAAAGTATAAAGTGACCATGTTTATTATATACTAACTAGTGTTCGTTTATTCGTACTACTACTAACATCTCGTGATTGTCGTTGTGATCTTGCTGTTTCCGTTATAATTGATAATTTTGTTAACAATTTAGGATTATTTATGATTTTAAGAGAGCAACTACAGTCGCTGTCTGATAATAAAAAACTCTTTCAATTCCTACAAAATCAAATAATCGTGACCGAAGAGAAAAATGTTGAGCTCCAAAAATTCTGTACGCAATTTTGTTCAAATATAAGTGCAATATGGAAACGAAGTAGTCGCATGTTAGCACAGTTTATAAGAAAAAAATGTGATTGGTTAGAATGTGCAATAAACTGGCCCGAAGGAATGATACCTGAAGCTATCAACACTGCACATGAAAGGCTCGAGATTTCTAATACTGAAGATGTTGAAAATGTACCACCCTCAAATGTATTACAGAAGCCTCGACATCTATTTTTGCACCTCGAAAACCTTTTGAAGAATTGGGATCCAGGCAAAAACGAAGACGCATTGAACAAATTTACCAATCGCTTTCGTTATCCCCGGATGAAATGAAAGCTACTACAATTGCTAGTTTGAGAAACACTAGAAATGAAGATGTAGGAGAAATAATGAACCACTTGTCAAATCACCCCGAAGATCTAGAAAAAGTTAATGAGTATTTAATTACAAGTAAAGTGAAAAGTAGTACATATTCTCCCGATAAGGCAATATTAGTTTCACTTAAATTAAGTGGCAGTATATAAACCTAAGAGAAGCAGCAAGTGAAAATGGGTCTGATTTATACCCTTCTTAATATAAAATTAAGCAAGAAAAGACCAAATGTTATCCAGGGAAAGACGAGGTAATTATTACTGAAGAAGGAGCTGCTATTAAAATGCAAGCATTACTAAACTTGGCGCTATATAGGCTTTTAGATGTGATTACTTCGGATTTGGACTCTGCAAGAGAGCTACTGCTTATAAGCAAATAGGCTTCGATAGAGCCCCAGGTCAAAGTAATTATAAACAAAAAACTGAAACCGAGTTTGATGATCTATTTTCATGGTCAGTCTAGTTCCTATAAGGCTTCAGAAATTTGATGGAACAATTGTTTGGGAAAACGACCTACCCTCATCAACTTTTTATTGCCGTCCAATAATGTTTAAATTTACAAAAGAAACGCAGTCAACAGTGACAATTATAAAAGCTAGCATAACAGAAGAAATAGAAAGACTTCAGCCATCAAAAATCAAACAAGTTGAAGTTAAGCATCAATTGCACATGATGATGATAGACGGCAAAATAACCTCATATTTTTCAGAAACATTTTCTGCTGTCTGTGATATTTGCAAAGCAAAACCGTCAGAGTTTTTTGGAGTGACTTGCTTATCAAAGAGAAAATAATGAAGAAATATTCCAGTATGGAATGCCATCTTTACATGCCTGGATAAGATGCATGGAGTGCTTACTTCATATCGGTAAATATAATTTTATTACTTCACAATTTTTTCATCGTATGTAGTTTCCTGTGAGATAATTTTTTAAATGACACTTTTTTTGTTTACGTCTTATCGTTTGGACTTCAAGAAATGGAGTTGCAAGGAGCGATGACAAAGAAAAAATAACAACCAGAAAAAGTGTTATACAGCAAGCGTTTAAAAAGGAATGCGGTTTACTTATAGATGTTGTCAAGCAAGGAGTAGGAACAACCAATGATGGCAATACTGCCAGAAGATTTTTCAGGGATGCAGAAGAAACAGCCCGCATAACAGGAATACGTAAAGATTTAACAGAGAGGTTTCACGTGATTCTTCACTCTGTTGCATCTGGAGAGCGCGTTTCCAATTTTTCGGAATTTTTTAGATATACTGCAGAATTGTATGTTAATTTATATCCCTGGTATTATATATGCCTTCCAGTATCCATAAATTGTTGGCACATGGCAGTGATATATAATAATGAAGAACTTTGGTGCCATTCGTATAAGTAAACTCTCGGAAGAGGCAGCGGAAGCTCGCAATAAAGATTTTCGGAAATATACAGAGATATGTTATTCAAGAATGAGAAGTAGAACGTCGACTAATGAGGATATTTTACACAATCTTCTTTCGTCTTCTGACCCAAAGATCGAAAGGTGAAACAAAATATATAATATTTAGAGAGATTGCTTCATTAGAGACCTACTAAATGTATTGTTGTAAGGTATTATGTAATTATGGGTATGATTACGTGCTTTTACTTACTAATCCATATCAAATTTAACTTAAAAGCACTTACGAAAAAAAATATAAAGGTTTTTATTCTATGTATTTATTAATTTTTTTCGATCCATTTATTTGGCAGAGTTGCAACTTTATGCACATGTTCATAGCATCAAATGATAGTAGACTAGACAAGGTATAAGGAAAATAAAGTTTCAAAGCGGGACCTCGTGGTACTTAGCAGGAATTTAATTTAATGTGACCCGCTCCATACAAAAAAATCACAAAACACATTTTTCTGACCAAACTATAAAGTTTTTGTAATTTTTGCCCAAAACAATTATTATTGAGATTAATGAGCTCTATCTATCTACATAAAAAAATATATAAAAAAACAAAGTTGATCCCTAAGTCACTAAAATCATAGAATCGACCCACTGTGCGACGGGGGACACGTCAAATGAAAAACAAAATTGTTATTTTTATTTAACTTCGAGCATTTTCATATTTATCTTTACCTTTTAAACCTTCTCTGGACTTCCACAAATAATTCACGACCAAAATTAGCCAAATCGGTCCAGCCGTTCTCGAGTTTTAGCGAGACCAACGAACAGCAATTAATTTATATATGTATATAGATATCGAACAACTGTATTTCCTAAACAAGACAATGAACTACACGATGTGAAGCGATATTAGGTCCCACGCACTCTAACGAGCTCGGCTTGAGAAGCCAATTTTTAATCATGATTGTGTCTTTTTCAGTTTTCAGCGAAGACGAGCCAGATATCAACAGTGACTTGGAAATCACGGTATGTTTATTCTATTAGGCCTCCCCCAAGTCTCGCCACAAAGACCGGTCCTGCGCTGCTTGCACCCAGCGGAATAGGAACCTCAATAGGTCGTCGGTCCATCTTGTGGGAGGCCTACCCACGCAATTATTAGTATTATTATATGTATTTACAATTCTTAAAGAATTAATGAATTCGAAGATATGTTAATTATCCTAAATTTAAATAAAAAGTTCTAAACTAAGCATAAACGATCACAACGTTATTCATTAAAATAAATAGTAAAAATAAATAGAGGATTAGCAAAGTAAAAAATATTTTCGAAAAAGATAGTTCTGTATATTTGAAAAATAAATTTTCGATCATAACAAATAACTTTTTTGGAAATTGAATTAAAAAAAATGTTGCTAGAATTATTTTTACTAAATTCGGGTATAGTTTTTTTAAACGATTAAAATTTATATTTTCAATTTTTAGGGAAAGATGTTCCAAACCGCTGAAACCGTTGAAGCTATCGTCGGTCAGCTCATGGAGAAGCAACGAGCAGCTAGAGCAGCAGCTTTAGCGAGACAACTGGAATGCAGTTGCCCGGATTCCACCTGCCAGGACTCCAGAAACTGCACTCATCCGTTGCGACGCATCCAAGCTGCTAAAGCGCCCGCTTCAGATCACCATGTATCGTCGACAACCGGTCCTTCCCCACGTCCAATGAGCCAGCCTCCTCGTCAATATACCAGAGATCATAGACCTAGTCCACAGCAAGCATCGCCTTTGCTGCTATCTCTTGGTCAAATCCAGGGCGGTGGAGGCCTGCTCATACTAAATGGCACCAGCAACACAACGCAACAGCACTCGTCACTAGTTTCTCCTCTGTCTGTAACGTCATTTGTTTGTGAAGATACCAGAGATAACAGATACAGACAACAATACAAACCGACATTTGTACTGAAGAGAGAAATACCGGACAGCCAGCCGACTTCTTGCATTCAAACTACAGAAGCCTTTGAAGACAAGAAGCCGGAAATGAGTTTCGATAGGAAAATAAAAGTGGAACCAAGAACAAGGAACCAGATGGTGGCGAGCGCTCCGGCTACACCATCTCGATACCCTGATTTGGTGGAGAGGTTGGAGAGTAAAGTGTTGACAGAAAACTGTGATGATACCCTAGTGCTATTAGGAACTGACACCCATCTCGGGTCTAATGGGTTCTTTGATGAGACATTAGAATTATCTCACGAAGATATACAGAAGACTTTATCAGCTAACATGCCTACTTGTGAGCTAGATCGAAATGGAGTGCGATCTACAGACACAGCGAATGTTATGGTGTCAGGAATCGATACAATGGACTTTATCGAGAGCTGTGAAGCGGTTGCATCTCCTACACAAGTTGTTGACGATAATGTGTTTGTCAATCTAGATGCTTTTGATATGTTAGGAGATTTTCCTGAATTGGAAGTTTTGGATCCGACATCGATATCTACTAATCCCGTGGTATGAAATTATTTACTCATTTAAGAACAATATTTTCTTTTTTATATGTATTTTTATACCTAAATATTCAACCTAATGTTGTATTGTAAGTGTAAGAAACCCTTGGTACATACGTATATGGTATACACACATCAATACTTATTATATCAAGCACTATTATGATAAATTAAATCATGATAAATCATTTTTCGTGGTCCCTGTTTCAGTGTGGTTAAACAATATGTCTATTATAATTCGTCATTATAGTATTTATAAATAAGTACACTTAATTTTTTCAGATGTTTTAATACTGAATATGCGGTATATTTATAATAAGCGGCAATGACATATAATTTTCAGACATTATGCGGCAAGTCACCTATAGCTGATGACGGCAGTGAGAAGATGCAGACAGAAACAAGCGAAGGAGCTCTTAATATAACGGACTATTCACCAGAATGGGCATATCCTGAAGGAGGAGCAAAAGTTCTTGTGGCAGGACCATGGACGGAATCCGCCGATCAGTACACAGTGCTGTTCGACAATTTTCCTGTACCATCGGTGTTGGTACAGAATGGCTTGCTGAGATGTTACTGTCCAGGTGAGATTTTGAAACTTTTCAGTTAATGTTTATTTTTAACTAAATTACGACTTATTTGTGTGCTTATTGCGAGTTTTTTAACGTTCTCTATAGCGTAAAAGTTAATTCAAATTTGTATGCAGCTGTAACAGCGCCCCTAGTGGCAAACATAAGCAAGCTTTCCAAATTCGCACTAAGCACACTGGTCATGACAGTAATTCACATATAAAAGCAAACCTTTTGCTAAAATAATGTATGACAGATTTGTTCCCCTTTAAAATATCTAAAAAAAAACACGACAGCATATGTCTATATGTTAAGGTTGGCTCACTATAACGTTTTTAATGCTAACCAAATTTGTTCTAAAATAAAGCATTATTTGTGAAGGTGTTTTTATAAAGATGATATTAATCCCTATCCAATTAAATACGTTATTCATTACAACATTGAAACACCCAAATCACTTCAAGATGGGCTTTGACAATTATAGATTTTTCTGGACTTCTCCAGGATCCCAGATCATCAGATCTTGATGATTACAGGACCATTCAGGAAGTCTACTCTTTCGAACAACAAAAAAAGAAAAAATTATTATCAGAATCGGTTCAAACATTCCCGAGAAATCGGTGAACATACATAGATAAAAAATTGTGGTCGAATTGATAACTTCCTCTTTTGAAATCGATTAAACAGCGTGATTTTGGTACCTTAGATAGCTTCTATTATTCAAAAATATTTTCACTTTCTACGTAAATGAAGAGGCGGGTAAAATTTGGCGTTATGCCAAAGTAACTTTTCCACGCGGACGAAGTCGCGGGCAAAAGCTAGTGTAAGTATAATATGTATACTTATTTCTTTCATTTCAGCTCACGAAGCTGGGCTAGCGGCGTTGCAAGTGGCTCGCGGAGGACGCGTAGTATCAGATGCTGTCGTCTTTGAGTACAAAGCGGGTCCGACGCCGGCACCATCGTCTCCCGCATCAGCACCGCTACCGTCACTCGACTTTAGACGGTTCTCATTGCTGCAACGCTTACAGCGGCTGCACGGTCGCCTGCAAATAAAAAATGAGCCCATGGATGAAAATAATCAGGTAAATATTTACAGGAATCATGGTGACCGACATAGAACTCAGTGGGCAGGGCACATTACTCTTGAAACGGATGGCCGTTGGGTCCGGAAAGTTTTTGAGTGGCGACCGCGTACCGGCAGACTTAGCGTGGGTAGGCCTCCCATAAAGTGGACCGATGGACTATTGAGGTTCGCGGGGATCCGCTGGATGCAGGCAGCAAAGGACCGGTCTTTGTAGCGTGGCTTGGGGGAGGCCTATGTCCAGCAGTGGACGTCTGTGGCCTGATAGATAGATAGATTCACAGAAGAGAATTTGGCTTTATAACTGGAGATGACCGCAAAATTTAAGCCTGGTAAGGATTTGTAGCTACGAGTTGCCTATTTTGACCGTCGCACAGTCATAGACCGTGAAAAGTTACTGGTGGTATTTTAAGCCCACATCACGTGCGGCAAATTTGCAGTTACCACCTCTCTGGTAAATGCTGATACCAGATGGGCTGAGGACTTGTCTATCTAATTTAATTGTTTTGGATTTGGTGTGGTTACTTGGTATTTGCATCATATCTATGCGTATTTATAAACCTACAAAGTGAAAATAAATTCAAGACCAATGGAAGAAGGCAATTAGTTCTGCGCTAAAACTTGAGTAACAAAACTGTTAAATTGAGATTCATAAATCTTATTATACGCTTCATAAGCTTCTTATTATAAGCTTCATAAATCTTATTAGCAATAAATAGTCTGTTCGGCTTCGATGCTGGTCTCTTTGAACTACTGATAATATTTTCCCTCCTTTTATCAGTCCTACCGAATTCCCTAGTTTTAAATCTTATCATAAGTACTATTGTTAGGGCATGTTACAAGTTATTTAACTATCATGGACAGGCCAATTAGCAACTCTGAATTCAATCTTATGTATCACTGTGTAAGACACCACTCTCGATTCGGTGTCTATACTCAAAATCTGAAGATTTTCCTCTAATTGGCGAAAACTAAAGTACTAAGTTACTCTCATTACAATTTACAGCTTGAAGACGTCCAAATCTACTCAAACCCGAAATTCGAAGAGCGCTTAGTTACATTTTGTCAATCATTGAGCTCAAGGTCGTTTGGTAATCCCGAAGGGTTTACCACAGAGCCTGGCGAGGATGGTTCTACGATCCTACACTTAGCCGCAGCTTTAGGATATTCGAGGTTGACGACGGTCTTGCTCCGTTGGAGGCAGGATGACAGTAGCCTGGCGTTGGAGAAAGAAGTCAATTTGGGGGCGAGAGACAGCGATAACTGTACGCCTTTGGTGAGTATTAAATCACTCGACGCCCTGCCTTTGGAACATTGTGGCGGTAGCTATCATATAACGCAAGATATTTGTCTGATGCCTGAATCTCGCATATAACATTTTCAAGATAGGCTTGCATATTTAAGTACATGTTCCTTTTACATGTTCATGTTGGTCTACCGAGCAATGTCACCCGCTCGATGGAAGATCGTTCTTATCATCGTAAATTTTTAAAAGCTTAACGCAAGTTAACTTGGTTCCTTAATATTATTTGCTTATAACTAGCTCATATTGGTAAATAGGCTCAATGCACCTCTATTTTTATTAATTACCGGAATCTATAGATATAACAATATCATTGTCATCACCCACTTTAAAATTAGAAATTGCACTGACATATTTTGGTTTTTCAGATGCTTGCTAGTGCTGCAGGTCACACAGAAACGGCCGTAGTGCTAGCACGATGGAGTGCTGGAACCCAAACAGAAGCTGGTGCCAGACAGGCTTCTACAGCAGCGAGGCGTGCTGGCCACATTAAGCTGGCCACTATGTTGGATAGGATACATCCACCGCCCAAAGACGGAGTGTTCGTAAGACCACATGGGTATGTTTGCATGGATATCGAATATGGATATATAAATGGAGACTAAAAACAAAATTATGTATTAATTACCAACTTGACTAGGCAAAATACGAAATCACCGCACGCAAAAAAAAAACATTGCAAGTTTATGCCTACATCTGTTAGCGGCTATAGTTCCTTAAGATAAGTCGGTAAACTTGTGAGATTTATTAACTAACAAAATATGTGAACAGGTTTTTAAAAGTGAGTCTTAGTACTAAGACATATTGAAATGATTGCTGAAATTGTTCACTTGATTTATCAATAAACATGATTAAAGGATATTATCATGGTAGTCTGGGATAGTACATGTAGTCGAGAGATTATTTTAAAATCTCTGTTGCTGCTATTTCTCTCTTCAATCTTTAGCGCCGTGCGATGACTTCGAGATATAAACAGATCGACTGGTAGTATCAGTGGTGGAACAATGCTATCGGTGGACTAGTCCTAGTTATACTAGCAAGAGGGAATTAATTAGATAGGAAAAAAAGCTGGAGTTAACAGTACCGTGGATGGACGATGAGGAAGTTTTAGTAATACTTTAATAGGAGTCGCAGATCCACGTATTCTGATAATAGATTGTTAAACACTCTGTCCTAAAATTTAGAGTCGCAATTTATACTCCATTAGTAAAATAACTTATAACCTTTCGGCTTCTTCTTCTGCTCGTCTTTAAGATATAAAGTCAATGGCTAACAAAGTAGGTAGATGGCATTGCGTTGTAAATTGTTGAACTAGATCAATAAAATTCGTCCAAACACGATTCCATGATTTAGGTTAATAGGATACGGTTTTACCGTTTACGGTAATTGATGAATGAAAAGATGCTAACAGAGTTACGGTAAAAAATTAAGCTAAGATTTGATGGAGATTAAATGGGGAAATAATAGCTAATAAACATATTCATTTCCTTTATTTATTTAGATTTTTTTTCAGATTATCCCAGAAAGGCCGCACGAGTAGCTTGGAGAGTAATCTTGTTAAAAGACCTTCTATAGATAGCGGCATTAATATGGCTGACGCATTTAGGTCTAATTCTGCTAGTGAAAAATTCGAAGGAAGCTCATCAACTAGGTGAGTTCTTTACTAATATCCAACAAATATATTAAAGTATGACTAAACTGACTGAAGTTAATATGGAAATTTCAATAATTAGTTTTGAGGACACTTGTTTCTACCTACACTATATAGTAGGATTTTTTGTGATAATTTTAAAGGGACCTTAACACTTTGTATAATTATGTATATATTTATTGTTTAATTTAAATACCTGTTAATGATTACGGATGTGCAGTTTATTTAACTAAAGACAGTGTTACAGGTGGGAAAGAAGCACGTCATTGCCATTAGATTCAGATAATTCTGAGGATAGTCTGGGTGACGCCAAGATCGGTAGGAGAATGGACTTAGCCCTCTGTAAGTATCAAACACATCGTCCACCTATCATTTCATAGAGTATTCGTTTTTCATTTGCTGACGATTATTTATTTAAATCGGCACGGCGGCTGATAATAATGGACGAATGATATGTCGGGTTTAAGGTTCAGCTGCGTTCTCAAATTTAGACGACGTCGTCTACGGTCTTTCAGTCGGACGAGTTGAGTTCCTTTTGAGCCCGCAAGACATCTCAATGTAGTATAGACTACAGAAAATTGAGAAGCTGATTTTTGTTGCTTGAAATTAGTTGAAACGTTTAGTCTGTAATGAGAGGCACATAACATTATGTTGACGATCGAGGTAAGATGTTGTCGGGTAACAGTTGAAGAGCAAAGTCGATGGTTGTCTAGAATGAAAAGGAACTCAAGTCGTGGGTCGGATGGTAAGTTGCGGGTGGTTCCCAGGCGAGACGGCCCCGCGGCGAGCGCAGAGCCCGCTCATAGACGTGGAGACGCTCTCCGACGCCGAGCCGACCAACGCCCCGCGCCCAGGTCAGTGCGCCACGCTCGCGGAGGGTACACAACACTGCATCAAGCTTCCACTTCCCAACATCTAAATTGGATACCTTTAAAAACAATATTTGGACAAATTGAGATCTAAGCTCCTAAGAAACAAATGGGATTTATATTAAACTACAGCTAAGATTGGCAGATATTTGAATTTAAGTTAATTGGGATTGCTTTTAAAGAAAATTAAAGGCTTAAGAAACGAAAAGTGTTCTGTACCATCACGTGCCGTTGCGTCTACCCCTCCGCTCCACCTTCGATGTTGTGAATGTAGTAGTTGCATCGCCGCTCTGGCAGCTCGTACCTATTCTTCTACCAATGAATATCTATATACTACCCACTCTGTCGCTACCTTCGAACGAAGAGTACGTTGTTAGACCACCTATTTAGATTTCTTCTGTGTTTCGATGTCCTTGTATTGAGCGGAGATTCCCGATTGTTGATATTTTATAGATTCCTATCAAAACTAAATCGATTTAGACTGGGCATGTGATATAACATGCCTGTACTATTAGGCCCTGGAATTTATTAACCAGATTTTTGCCAAAGATGTCACTAAAAGTCTGCCTCTGGAATGTCAGGTTTAAAATCGGTTTGGTTTTCTCGATGTTGTCTTTCGATGTGGCTTTCGATGGTTTGTCCTGGTCTATCCACTATCACTATATTATCACATCCAAGATCGGTTTCACTATAAAATTATATCTACAAAGTCCCACACATTTCAGACTTCGTTCTGAGAACACTGGATCAACAGAATTGATAATATACTCTCAACAGTTTATTACTGCATGTTGGCTAAAACGCTTGCATGATTGGTTAAGAAATTCAATCGCTTTTTATGTGTAGTTTTGCTCATTGATAACGAAACGGTAAGTGCTTTGGCTTCAAGATGTTTTGGGCACAGAGACATTCGCACTTTTTTTATTTTTTTTTCACGATCCTCAAGACATTCAATATCATCAATTTTACTGAGTGCGAAACATGAAACCTATGTCCGAAGATATTAAAAAAAGAACTGTTACTATTTCGAAACAATCCAACTGTAATAGTGGTAATTCAATGATTATAATAATGGTAAGAAATACAAAAGAATACGTTTCTTTCAATTATTTTTGATGTGCGCTATAAGTGTTTAGAATTAGGTTAAAGTAAAAGAATGTACCGGTGTATTCATTAGTGAGTCTAAATGTTGTCGTAGCGGAGTCGATGTGTTGGAGTAATATTGCGATGTAAGGTTTCATTGGATTAAACATTTTCAGGGGAGCAGGACGACAGAGTGTTCACGCTTGCCGAACAAATCATAGCTGCTATGCCAGACAGAATCAAAGTAAGTTAGAGAAATCAATAAACTTTCAACACGTTTTTTTCCAGCTTTTCAACACATAACGTGTAACTTTGATGAATTATTTAGGTAAAGAAGTACTTATTCGTGGTTAAACTGTTTCATTATCGTGCACATAATAAACAACAGATTGATCTTGGGATTGGCTGACCAATAAAGCGATATAAACTAAACAAAATTAATGCTTACCAAACTAACATCTAAATATCTATAGATCTAACATCTAAATGTCTATAGATATGGCTTTGTAATTTATAATTCAAGGGCTATTTGGCAAAGGCTATTTGGTCTAAGCGAGATTTTTGGAACTTTACAAGTGCACCATTTAAATTTTAAATTTAAAAAAAACATCATTACAATAAATCGTCATCAGCTATAACTAAAAACATCGGATTGTTGATGCTAATACCAAATAAAACGGACCTTTAATTATAAAGACTAGATGATCACCGGTTTTTTATTTGGTAACGCCATCTTGTTGTGTCTTTAAAGCGGCTAGTTGCCCTCAATTAAGAAAAATAGTAGTGGTAGTTATTCGCCAATAGATGTCGGGAAGAGTTGATTATTGAAAACACGAATAATACAACATTTTCTGAAAATAAATCGTAGCTAGATCGATTTATCGCCCCCGAAATCCCTTGTATGCTAAATTTTATGAAAATCGTTGGAGCCTTTTCCGAGATTCAAATTATATATATATTAATATACAAGAATTGCTCGTTTAAAGGTATAAGATAAGATAAGATAAAAGTCGCGTGTTAAGTGAAAGGTCCCTTAAACCAAATAGCCTTTCATCCGTCGATATGATTTTCAACAGAACGAAACCTCATCCCTCCTATCGGGGTGCGGCTTGGAGACTGGTAGCGGTGAAGACACACTTATGGTTCCCTTACTCGATGACGCTACCACTTTTAACACCGAATTTAGTTTCGAATTCTGCGATAACACATACAGGTACCAATAACTCTTTCACGATTATTCAATCAGCCATTAGCAGTTTAGTTCATACAATTACCTAAATTTTAAATTATCTCAGGAATTAAAATTTTTATTGATTTTGTGAACAACTTGATTAATAGAAATATTATATAATAATATTATCTATTTAGCTTGTCGAATATGAAGTCGTCGTGGCCTAAAGGATAAGACGTCCGGTGCATTCGTATGTAGCGATGCAACGGTGTTCGAATCCCGCAGGCGGGTACCAATTTTTCTAATGAAATACGTACTTAATAATTGTTCACGATTGATTTTCACGGTGAAGGATTAACATCGTGTTATAAAAATCAAACCCGCAAAATTATAATTTGTGTAATCACTGGTGGTAGGACCTCTTGTGAGTCCGCACGGGTAGGTACCACCACCACCATACCTATTTCTGCCGTGAAGCAGCAATGCGTTTCGGTTTGAAGGATGGGGCAGCCGTTGTAGCTATACTGAGACCTTAGAACTCAATCTCAAAAGGTGGTTGGCGGTATTTACGTTGTAGATGTCTATGGGCTCCTGGTGGGCTGTGAGCTCGTCCACCGGTCCAAGCAATAAAAAAAAAAACTTACGTTTTGCCTTATTTCTAAAACAGATTTTATTTTCGTATGTACTAATACGATGTTCGTGTTTTGTTTATGGCTTCTTTAAAAATACTAGTCCACTCCCATATAGGTACTGTGGAGGTTCGACCCCGTCATCGGGGTCAGTGTCCCCGGGGTCCACGTTGTCTCCGCCGCCCCCCTCTCCGCACGCCGCACCCCCTCACTCGTCGGCGACACTACAGGAGTTCCTCAACACTACCACTCACTTCTCCAATTTGACATTGAACGGTAAGAGTGTTAGTTGGAGCTGTTCCATGTTAAACGTATATCCTAGTCATAATGTAGCCTTTAGCTGTGCGCCTGTACAGCAAAATCCCACAAGATGGTTAGAACCTACTTAAACATAGGTTTAAGAAAACTATTAAAGAACATCTGTGCAATAAAGCTTACTATAAAGTCAAAATGATTATCTAGAAGATTGCACAAAGTGGGAATGAGTTGCTCGCTTCGGGCATTTCAATATTGCAATAATTGTTACGTTATAATACTCATTGTAAAAATGAATATTAAAAAAAATCTGATATTTAAAAAAAAACATGCCCGCTGAGTTTCTTGCCAGTTCTTCTCAGGACGGAGGCTAGTTTTTGTGAATTGGCGGTAGTTCTTTTTGACGTTTAACAAGTATGTACATATTTTCATTTATGTTGAATAATTTTTTTTTAATTTGATTTGATTAAGTAATGTTTTTTTTTTTTTATTGCCCTTGTGGGCAGACGAGCGTACGGCCCACCTGATGGTGAGTGGTTACCGTCGCCCATGGACCTCAGCAATGCCAGGGGCAGAGCCAAGCCGCTGCCTACAAAAATAATGTAGTTCCACTTCTCGAGGAGCTGGGCATTTATGCTGTCAAAGTCTCGAAACTGAGCTTGCTTACTTGATTGAAAGGCACGCCTTTTAACAGAAACCGAGAAAGCGAAAGCGAAACATCAAAAATGAATAAAACATTTGACGTTCGACAGAAAAAAAAAAAAAAAATCAATTAACGACTATTGTGCAGTTCGATTTTTTTTTATTGCCGTATAGGTAGACGGGCATACGGCCCACCTGATGGTGAGTGGTTACCATCGCTCATGGACGTCAGCAATGCCAGGGGCAGACCCAAACCGCTGCCTACCGAAATATATACCGATTATTATAGGTATTAGGTATCAACCTTAGCGCGCATATGTATAACGTTTTTAATAAGTATTTATAAATAACCATTTAAAATTGTTTAGCTCTGAATTTAGCATTGATTTTTGGATTTTTTTTATAAATTTCTCAATCGCAATCTCTGAAAAATAAATAGAGATATAAATAAATAGAAATAATAAAAGGGTTAAAAATGTTTTAAAAACGATATTTTGAAAAATATCTGTCTTATTATATGACTTACACAACGCACAGTAAATGCGAATGGGTGAAATCATTCGAGAATAACATCTTTAAATTAATGTAGAAAATTTATTACTGTCTAGTTTAATTTATATTCCCAATACGTATTATCGTAACGCTTGAAATGTAATGCAATTTTTCGAATTTAGATTGAGTAATTTAAATTTTATATAGCAGTAAAATATCTATGGATCCTGTGAACGATTTCTGCGTAGATACGGAACGCATCGATTTACGATTAGATAACGGTCATTTGACGGTAGACAGCATTCATATTCCGAATTCACTACCTACAAAATTTCCGTTACCACGCCTTTTCAAATTTGGAATCGACGCAGCAACAATGGACACTAAAAATCGAGTAATTCATTAATTTTAAATTAATTTTGTTCATTAAACGTCTCGATAAAACTAAAATATTCGAATCTATTAGTGATTGTTTTAAAGACAAGCTAGGCAACGTTCTGATTTCAACTATGAACATTTTTAATGGTGAATTGTTAATGTTTAGATCGGGAAGCAGCGTGAGTTATACACAGCGGCCATTACGATACAAGTGATTGTTGTAAAGACACGCTATGCAACATTCTGATTTTAACTATGAAAGTTTTTAATGGTGAATTGTTAATTCTTAGATCGGGAGCAGCGCGAGTTATACACAGCGGCCATCACGATACAGAAGGCGTATCGTCAGTACCGAGGCAGACAGTTGCAACGGAGGGCAGCAGCGGCGGCTATCACTATACAAAACTGCTTCAGAAGATACAAGCAGGTACGACCTAGGTACAAACCGTCATATCGGAATCAAACAAAGTTCTCGATTATTCTCGAATTGAACATCTGACATTGTCGTTTCTTTTATAAAAATGAATTGCTGTTCGTTAGTCTCGCTAAAACTCGAGAACGACTGGACCGATTTGGTTAATTTTGGTCTTGAATTATTTGTGGAAGTCCAGAGAGGGTTTAAAAGATAGATGAAATATGAAAATGCTCGGAATTAAATAAAAATAATAATTTTGTTTTTCCTTTGATGTGTCTCCCATCGGACGGATTCCTTTTGTTTGTTTTAAGTTTATTTTATACAAAAGTTTAGGTATTTTATTTATTAATTGAGGCGCTACGAAGTCTGCCGGGTCAGTTTTATATAGATATGCTATCGTTTCTTTGGGTAAGACATTTTCAAATGCTTCATCTAAATTATTATGGACGAGGAATAGGAGTTCGCATAAACCTAATTTTCTGATATGACCTATAGGGTCTATTGTCGAAAACATTGATGAAATATCTGAAAATTCCGATAAAAAATTTGATAATTAATTAAAAATGTATTTTATCTGACCTCTTAATAAGGTACATTGTTTGAAGTGATCGCCTCCAAAATCGTATTATAATCGTAAAGTGTGTTATTTTATCATACGTTCAACATTAATAACTAAAGCTTAATTTTGAAATTACAAGATAATGTAGAATTTCTAGAAAAAAAAAAACGATTTTCCTCAATTTGTCAAACTACCGTCTCTAGCGGACTTAAATCGGCTGTATAGATGTTTCGCTCGGAAAAAAAAAACTACCGCGCATTAAATTTTTTTTTTTAAACAATTCGATCCGATAATTTGTCACTAGCTGACAATAAGTCGCCTAATTCGAATTCCTGGTCATGCCAGTGCGTATTCTCATGCGTAATGAATGAAGTTCGCCTTCATATATTCTTAATCAAATGGACAAATTGCATACTTTATAGTTTTTTCTTGCCAAAGTTCCGTATAACGTGTGCAAATTTAAATAAACACACCACAGAGGTTGGTTTGAAAATATTATACTTCCAAAAGCAGGTTTAATTAATTTTGTTTCTTGTAAAAAAACACAAAAATAAAATTTATAATTTCCATTTTCATTATTATGTACGAGCGTCCAAGCTAAACTTATTTATAGTTTTCTTGATGTACCTACATATTTGAAAATAGCAGGCAGTGCTATCAGTACACTCACCATCGGGTATGCTCGTCTGCCTACAAGAGCAATAAAAAAAAGAACATTCCAAAACACAGCTGAACTGCTGCCAAATTCTCTTGTTAATTTATGTTTTAGTCTTTTAAAAAAATTGAGCTATTCTCAGTATCTTCGGATCCCTCTTTTCCATAGTCTACTAGGTATTCTTGCGCCTTAGCCCTCAGACACAGCCCACTGAGTTTCTCGCTGGATCTTCTCAGTGGGTCGCGTTTCCGATCCGGTGGTAGATTCTGCGAAACACAGCTCTTGCTAGGGTTCGTGTTAGCAACGTCGTCAGGTTTGGGCCCCGTGAGCTCACCTACTAGTTAAGGTTACGCTGATATAGCCTCTCAAGGCTATCAGCTTAGATAGGAAAAAAAAAAAAAATGCGCCTTAGTAAAAAGATCGAAGAGAGAAAACGACATAACTACTTTAGTGCGCCACGCATGACACCGGTGACTTACACGGCAGTCAACGTGTTAATGTTTTTTTTTTAATACGCTTTTATTAGCTTCAGACGTATGTATGTTTGTAACGGAATCTTTGAACATGATTTTGACCCCCTTCAAAACATCGGATTAACTCGAAATTTGGTATACTTATTAAGGACCGAAGACAATTAAATATTTAAAAAATATATTAAAAAAATTTAAATTCAACTAGAAAATGAAAAATAAATAATAGTTTAAAAAAACTAACAAAAGCGTGGAGTGCATGGTATCAGTAGTTATAAATATTTTAAGAACACATATGAGTAGAATGGTTATTTTGATAATATCCCGAAAAGCAACCCACGCTTTTTTTTACAATAAAATCATTTTTTCTTACACAAATTTTAAAATCAAATTTATAAAAAAAAAAAAAAAATTAGTTGGATTTTCTATAAAAGTGTATTTTTTTAGTTTTTTTTAAACTATTATTTATTTCTTGACTAGCTGACCCGGCAGACTTCGTAGTGCCTCAATCAATAAATAAAAGACTTTTGTATAAAATAAACTTAAAACAAACAAAAGGAATCCGTCCCACGGCGACGGCACATTATAAGAAAAACAAAATTGTTATTGTTATTGAATTCCGAGAATTTTCATATTTATCTACCTTTTAAACCTTCTCTGGACTTCCAGAAATAATTCAAGACCAAAATTAGCCAAATCGGTCCAGCCGTTCTCGAGTTTTAGTGAGACTAACGAACAGAAATTCATTTTTATATTTATTTCTTGATTAGTTTGCCTACTTGAAGCAAATGCACGCTGCGGCTACCATCATTCAGCGAGGTTACCGCTCTATGAGAGCCAGGAGAATCTCTACCCCCACCGTCAAGTAAGTTGATAGATTAATAGACTTTACTATCTTAGTTTAGCAGTAGTAATAAATAGACATTGACTCGTTTCAGTTTGAAATGCTGAAGTGATTCGAACGATCAAGTGATATTTGAATTATATATGCGCTTAGCACGAGGTGAGCTTTAAGCTCATTTACGTATCTATACTAATATATAAATCTACAGTAGTTTTTACGGATGTTCCGTTATAACTACTGAACCATGAATCCGATTGACTTGGAACTAGGTATCCATGTAGAAAATACATGTACTTAATGGATAGATTAATATTTATATGAGTGTTGGACTCCCTAATAATAATGACAATAAATAATAATGTTAATTATAAATGCTCAGCGAAGCTGATGAGTACCGCTAGTAAGCTAATAAATTAATTAGATAGATTAATGATTGCTACAAACACAAAACTATGTCGTTTTCTTGAATTTTAGAAAATCGCTTGGTCATTGTTGTTATAGTCATTATTATTTATCACGTGTACGAGAATACAAGTGAATATAGAGGGATAAGATTTTTTTTAGTCTTCCCCATAAATGGTTTCTGTTATTGAAAATAGTTTCATGTACAAAACTGAAAAAAATGTATAGCCATTATTGCTATGTACCTTTCACAGTGTTGCCTGCATTATGTCGACCTTATTCGAACTAGGTTTGAAGTCATCGTGCCCTAAAGGATAAGACGTCCGCTGCATTCGTATAGGCGATGCAACGGTGTTCGAATCCCGCAGGCGGGTACCAATTTTTCTAATGAAATGCGTACTTGACAAATGTTCACGATTGACTTCTACGGTGAAGGAATAACATCGTGTAATAAAAATCTAACCCGCTAAATTATAATTTGCGTAATTACTGGTGGTAGGACCTCTTGTGAGTCCCTACGGGTAAGTACCACCACCCCGCTTATTTCTACCGTGTAGCTGTAATGCGTTTCGATTAGAAGGGTGGGGCAGCCGTTGTAACTATACTGAGAACTTAGAACTTGTATCTCAAGGTGGGTAGCGCATTTACGTTGTAGACGTCTATGGGCTCCAGTAACCACTTAACACCAGGTGGGCTGTGAGCTCGTACATCCATCTCAGCAATAAATAAAAAAATACTAATTGTCTACCTTGTCTTCAAATGAAAGTGTCAAACCAAGTATCCTTTTGCATTAATGATACGTCCCAGAATTTCATTTACACATTGTACCTAAACATTAGTATTTTTTTTTATTGCATAGATATGTGGACGAGCTCACAGTCCACCTGGTGTTAAGTGTCACAACGGTCGCCCCACCCTTCAAACCGAAACGCATTACTGCTTCACGGCAGAAATAGGCGGGGCGGTGGTATCTACCCGTGCGGACTCACAAGAGGTCCTACCACCAGTAAAAGTGTTCAAATTCATTCCAATTAAAAAAATAGTAATCAATATAGTAAAAATGTGTACAGGAGAACATATTCGCAACGACGTCAAAATCAAGCAGCTCGAAAGATACAGCAATTCATGAGACAATCCAAGATAAAGTGAGTATATTGAATTCAAATATGTTTTCATACGCATGCAACTTGTGTTGGTCTGACATATAGTGAACTCGCACGGCATGATACTATTCTGTGTGTTTCTGGCGCGAAGCAAGTTCCGATTACAGGAGTGGAAAAGTTACTATAACATATTAAAATTAAACAGTCGATCGGCTTTTTTTTTTATTGCTTAGATGGGCGGACGAGCTCACAGCCCACCTGGGGTTAAGTGGTTACATGAGCCCATAGACATTTACAACGCAAATAAGCCACCCACCTTGAGATATAAGTTCTAAGGTCTCAAGTATAGTTACAACGGCTGCCCCACCCTTCAAACCGAAACGCATTACTGCTTCACGGCAGAAATAGGCAGGGTGGTGGTACGAGTACGTACCCGTGCGGACTCACAAGAGGTCCTACCACCAGTAAATAAGAAGAATGATACGATTGAAGATTAATACGGATAACACGGGTTACAACAAATGATCACGGATTTGAAGACTAGTACGTTTTTCTAAAACAATTCAACCTCAGAATGTCTGAAACAAAGTAATAGTATGATCATTGCTTTGCTCTAGATGGGTGGCGGTTTTCGTTTTGTATGTCTATGGGTTCTGGTAACCAATTAACACCAGATGAGCTGTGAACTCGTCCACCCATATAAGTAATAAACCAAAAAAAAAACTTTAACCACCAGGGGCCTTGACTTGTTCGGCCAGTGTACAAACATACTAAAAAACATTTGAACCGAGCCACGACAAGTGAATAATAATAATCACTTACGTGTGGGCGAGACAAGCGGTAGTGACAAAGTGACTACATTTGGGTAACATTACCGCCAAGTCGAGAAAAATTACAGAGGATGCTTTAATAAAATTATTCAGTTGATGCATTATAATAAAATGTCTTTCGTGACATTTCAACACAACACAATTTGAGATTTATGTATATTTAGATAAGATAGATTTATGTATATTTAGATAAGGTTTTTTTTTTGTGGTGCTAAAATGCTCGTATAATAACGTTATGAAAATGAGAGTTCCCAATATCTTCGGTTTAGTAATATTATCTTCTAATTTATAATTTACGTAACCGCTTAAATAAAGCTCATGAATAAAATCTATCATAAAAATGTCACAAGTTTCCCTATTAATTTATTGTGTAATTTAATTAGAGTTAGTTTCAATAAAGATCAAACTCAACTATCCGATTTTATTTGAAAAAATACGGGTGCATTTAGAAAAAAGTATCGTTAAATGTACCCAAATAACATAGCTATTGCCAAATCTTTTTTTATTCGATACTTTCTACTTTTTTCGGATTGTCAACTAAAAATCTTTGATTGTATTCTCCATTTATTATTGATAATTGCACGTATAATGCAGATGAAAGTTTTGAAGACTTTTTATTTATTTATTTTTATTGCTTAGATGGGTTGACGAGCTCACAACCCACCTGGTGTTAAGTGGTCACTGGAGCCCATAGACACCTACAACGTAAATGTGTCACCCATTTTAAAATATAAGTTCTAAAGTCTCAGTATAGTTACAACGGCTACCTCCACCCTTCAAACCAAAACGCATTGCTGCTTCACGGCAAAAATAGGCGGGGTGGTGGTACCTACCCGTGCGGACTCACAAGAGGTCCTACCACCAGTAAAAATAGTAATAAGTAATTAAATATAAATACAACTAATTATACAGACGAAATAGTCATTAAATACAAATGTATTGGATATTGTATATTAAGAGTCGAAATTTTTGGTGTATTGTTTGTCGTATAGTTCCCATCTTCCAATGCTTTCAATATCCCCACTTTCTAATACCTATTTTTGATGGAAGCTTAAGTTTGAATTTCGATTTAATCTTAATTCTACGAAACTTGAAAAATTAACTCGTCCACTGTAAAAGTACATATATATATATGAGTATAATTGAGACCAAAAATAATGTAGTTGTCCGAATTTCTGCGTCGTTCTGTTGATGTCAGTTGTGTTCATCATAATTTTAATAATATTATAATAAAAACAACAGCACTTGATGTAAGCTGATTTTTGTACATAATAGGACCAGCCTGAATTCTCATGATTTAACTATTTTATCTTTTATCTCTATATATAAAAATGAATTGCTGTTCGTTAGTCTCGCTAAAACTCGAGAACAGCTGGACTGATTTGGCTAATTTTGGTCTTGAATTATTTGTGGAAGTCCAGAGAAGGTTTAAAAGGTAGATAAATATGAAAATGCTCGGAATTAGATAAAAACAACAATTTTGTTTTCTCTTTGATGTGTTCCCCATCGGACGGATTCCTTTTGTTTGTTTTAAGTTTATTTTATACAAAAGTTTAGGTCTTTTATTTGATCTCTTTTCTTTGACCTCTCGATTGAGGCACTACGAAGTCTGCCGGGTCAGCTAGTCATAGATTAAAATTCAATTTGAAAGAGGGGAAATGTATCAAATTTATTTGTTCGTGTTTTGTATAGTCTTTATAAATGGAATGGTTTATTGTATTGGAGAAGATTGTTTCGTAAATATTTGTAGACCGGACCAAATAGTCGTGTAAAAGGAAATATAATCGATGAGTAGAATAACTGTTCCTTCTTCTGATTTATTATAAATAAAATTAAATGCAAGCTTTTGTCTTTAGTCATTTATTTATGTATGCATGTTTTGGTTTTATTGTTAATCAAGCATTGAATATCATGAAATACGATTTTTTATTGTTAATCTAGCATTGAATATCATAAAATACGATTTTTTTTTGTTTTAAATTAAAACAATAATAAATTCATTTTGGGTTATTTAGCATTGTCAGAACTTAAATATCCAAATAATAAATAATCTAATAACTAAACATCTAGCAATTTTTTAAAAGTAAATTTAAAATTGCTTCTGAATTATGAATGTAATTGTTTACAATATAATATGTTCTTTTTCAAATCAGGACTACTTATTATGTATGATTTGAAATTAAATGATGATATACTTCAGTTCTGGTCCTTTGTTTTTTAATTATTATAGTTTTCGAAATAAAGCTATCTGACTTTCAAGATTTTTATAGCAGAAAAAAAATTCATATACACAAGTTTTGAAAAATAAATTGTTACAAGGCATCCAGATTTAGGAAATAGAATAAAGACGAAACAATGTAGGATATTCTCAGGTCCCCAAATATTTTGATTAACTCGCATTACTCTAGACGATAAGCACATAAAAGGGAAATGGGTTTAAAAAAAAGGAAAAAAACTCTTATTTTATTTAAATAAGGCTTATCGCTGTGACAAATTATTCACGGGGCGTTGAACCCAATGCTTAGTGCGAAATTTTTGTTTGAATAAATACAATAAATAAAAATAAAAATAATCAATTCGATTGATCATTCAATGTAATTCAATAAAATCAATCAAGCATATCATAATATAGGTAAATTATTATTTTTAGGATATTCAAGTTATTATTCCGCCGTTGCAACTGTACTTGAGATCTTAGAACTTATATCTCAAGGCGGGTGGCGCATTTACGTCGTAGATGTCTATGGGCTCCAGTAACCACTTAACACCAGGTGGGATGTGAGCTCGTTCACCCATCTAAGCAATAAAAAAAAAATAAAAAAATCTTTGTCTCCGTCTCTGGCGATGTAAACCCAGTTCGGTCCAGCGACTTTTCTAAGGTCGTCCTCCCAGCGCGTGGAGATTCACGTGTAATTATTCATAAAAATATGGCAGTGGAGAAGTTTTCGCGTTCATCCTGCCCCGATATTGGGAACGAATTAAATTAAAAAGGGTGAAACTCAAATTTATGCGACCGCTTTTTCCCAATTTATTCTGTTTGCGTGTAAAAGGAACTCCCCAAATTGTTCAGAGAAACTCATATGCCGACTCCATTATGTAGCAGCCAAAGCCCTTTTCAATGGCGCAGGGGATATGAGGATATGATTTATATCTTTTGTCGGAAGAAATGTATAAAAATATCAAATAATGTTTGATACGGTGCGTGCACTTTACATCTTTTCCCATCTTCTGTCGGTAGGCTTATCCGTATTTGATTTTATTTATTTGCATTTGATTTGTGGCTATATGTCAATATTTCTATTCATAGAACTAGTCTGGCCATTATTTATGGCCGTTACATAAAAACTTTTTCAACTTTTTATTTTGAATTTGGAACACGTTAGCTATTTTAAGAACCTATTTCGATTTTGCACCATGGGACTGTAAAACTGTATGGATAGATTAGTCTACACTGAGAATGAATACCGCTTGGCTTTCTCCTGAATATGAGGCTTGAGAATCATAAAGTGTTAACTATGTCACTTCAGTATAGCTGTGGTTTGCTTGCTACCTTTGTTATCTTGAACAACAATTCTATTTCAAAATTTCTAAGTCTAATTTCTTAACTAACAGATTCCCATCACATTCAACCCATTACGCCCAGTTTATTTAAGCCTTTACATAAATACAATAAGCGTTTACAAAGATATCAGGTTTTTAAATATGGTCTCTGATTTAAATAACTATATGATTTATTTCTAGTTTGTTATTTTTAGTCTTCATATTATTCTTTCTATCCAACGTTAGTTTATCTTAATTCGTTATTCAATCAACACAAAGTGGTGCTCATTTCAGATCACTTTTCAAGTTGTCAGCCAAATAATATATAAAAAAAGCACTCCGAATAAAAATAAAACCGTCGCTATCATCATTCGGTAGCCGTCGGATCCCGATCAAATATCAAACTTCTTAATATCCATTGATACGCCGTTATTATAATGAACGATTGAACAAGCCGAACTTTCGGCGATTCGGTGGCTTCTAACTTTACCAAATTTTAATAAGAAAGCCGGAAATTTTCCTTCACTTGGCTTCATTTAATTATATCTATTTTATTTGAGCGATGGAATGCTTCTCTGTTACAATTTGAATAGTGTAATTAATTTATTCTCAATGCTCATAGCGTAGGCCACTTTTATTTTAATTTCTATTGACAACTTTATCTCATTCATCATCCTACATACTTATCTACTGAAATATGTATTATAAATTTTAATTTGGGATGAAAACGTCATGTGGTTTGGGTGGTAGAGTGTTACGGCCATTACATAATACAATTATTATGAGTTCGACCTCATGCGAAGAGACGGGTGGTGGAATTTGCGTTGTGGTGTTATAGTTTTATGTATCCGTAGAACACCAGGTGCGAGGTGACGTCATACATTTATGAAATATTGTTTAAAAAAAAGATTTTATTTCGATATAACCTGTAAATATGTAGTATAGTACACTGAAAAGTTATCGAACTCCTGACCCCATTACTTTTGGCATGATTTTATTCCACTTTTCTATGACCAATGAATAAAAAGATTAAAAAAATTGATAATAATCCAAGTGTTATATTTACACAATGCATTTCAAAACAATCCCAAATGGAATCTCCATAATACACGTACGTGTCGTAGGCGTGTCAAATTTTTAACATCGTCATTAATAGATAATATTAACCCACTATGTTTCTCGCAAGATTTGTTAGTGGGTCGCGATTCTGAATTCCGATCCGGTGGTAGATTTTGTAAAGTACTACTCTTGCTGGGGTTAGTATAGCAAATTCTCTGGTTGAGTCCGTGGGCTGTCCGCGCTTAGCTCTCTTAGCTCTTTAGATTACCAGCTAATTGGTAGGGGGGAAAATGAGATCTTTGATTATATTAAGTTACGGTATTGATTGCATCTCTCTCTTTCTTCGTATCGTTTCCTTTTGTCTCTTTATCCTCATGTAACGATAGCAATTCATTGCATGTAATGTTTGATAAACTCCGTTCAAATTAAGACCACAACATAATTATCGTATCATATGGCACATGGCCCTGACACAAATAACAAATATATTACAATTGTACCGTTGGGATTAATTTAGTGAAAGTCGACAATGCATTCATTATATTAATCAGTATTTATGACGTATTGACGTAGAATATCCTCCCGAGAATTACCTTTCCTCCTTTTGGGTCCAAGTTAAATTATTTTTGGCTCACTGGGCTGTATTTAAATCTCTTAAGAACTTACCAAAACCCTTTCTTTGCATTGCTTTATGAATGAAACATTTTCATTTTCGAAACCATTGCGTTTAAATAATTTAATTCTTACAGGCTCCGTTGTTTTGTTCCTTTGATAACAGGATCTTAAAATATGAAATTGTTTAAAAGTTTCTAGACTGTTCTATTAAATTAGGAAGCTTCGTGGTTTAAGCTTTGAAGGTCTTAAGGCTTTCGTAAATATTAAAGTCGAAAACTTTTCTGATTTTCATATTGAATTGTTAGCTTTTGAAATGTCCTCGGTTTGAATGTCGGCTATTCTTGTTTACACGAACCACTTAACTAATAAACATCCTAATTAACATTGAGTGGATTTAGGACAATGGATGTTTCAGTGAATTTAATAATTGGTAATTTTAGAGTCTTAAAACAAAAACTTAGTTTACTGTATATCATGTTAAATTTCTTTAGTCTAGTGGATTTTCTAACATTAACAACACTTAGTCGACATTTGAGGATTTTTAACTGATTTCAGTTATACCGTTTCCAGAAACACCATTTTGTATTTAATCGTGCTGTTTTATTCTTACAAATTGAAACTAAAATAAAGCAACATTGTAGAATAATAACTTTGTACATTTTTATTTTTCTAGCACCAGTAAAGGTGCAAAATTTACGAGCTGGTCCACAGCTCGTATGTTTCTCTGAAATTCTTAATTTAACAATCTATGTTATGTTTTGTTATTATAAGAATAATAAAACTATTAATAAAAGTTTATATACTATATTAATAAAGTAGACACTTAAATTTATATTTAACATATGTTTTTATTTTCACGCCGCTCTTAGTACGTGGGAAGAATTCACGACTAGCGTAAGTCATATTATTATGATGTCGGTGAACATTTTGATTTGAAGCTTCAAATATCTGTTTAATTCGTTCTGTTTTGTCCAAGGTTACGAATTTGAAAGACGTGCTTGTTGTTTCATTAATATTTGCATAAAAATTGGTGTCGAAGTGGAAAGTTTTACTAAGATTAGTAAATTTGTTATAGGTTACAGAACGCACGAGCCGAAAGCGGGAAGGTGGTCCGGCTGTCGCAGGATGTCCGCCGAAACTCATTGCAGCGCATTACCAATACACCAACCACGCCCAATAGGTACGCCCAATGGTCAGACCGGTCAACCTAGGGACATAGATTTGTAAGATTCATTCTCATCTAATTAGCGCATTATCAATACACCAACCACGCTCGTTAGGTACGCCCAATACTCAGACTGGTCAACCTAGGGACATAGATTTGTAAGATTCATTCTCATCTAATTATCCAAAAAATTTAAATCATTGAATGATATCATTAAAATAAAATAAAACGAGTTATTCTTTAAATTTACGAGTAACAAATAACTTTTATCTTTACCATAATGCTTTACCATAGTGGACTGTGTTATAAATTATAGAGATAAAAAGTGACTGAAAAACTTTAAGAAAATAAAAGGAATAAACAATATCTTTGAATATTCTTATCAAATTACCATAAAAAGGAAATGTCACTCAATATATTCAATACATATTTATGCTTTAAACCAATTTTATTCTTCATATTGCCATGACTCTAGGTTATTTAAATAATATTAAAAACATTAGGTACATTAACTGGATGTTTTTCGTTTGGTTGGTTTTAGGATTGTGGATTACTTAGCACCGGAGTCTCCTATGAACGCTGACGAAGAACTGTTGCTTGAACTTCTGTTCAGGATGTGACCAGGAAATTACAATACCAACGTTATTTTGACCTGGGAATAAATACCCTTTATTTTAATACTTCACCACATTAGCCGTTTTCTCTTGTAGTCTACTCTTCTAGATTAGACTAGTCCTTCGATACTTTCATTTTCACTAGTTTCTTATTAAAACTTTTTTCTTAATAGGATTTAGAATCACAAAAATTCAAGCATTGCAAAGTAAACGTTTTGAGCTCTTCATCGACTGTTTTTCTGGTGACAGATACACTTCCAAAACAGGTCCTTTAATCTCGAGAGTTGTGAAATAACTCAAGCCTTGTCTATTTTTTAAATTTTGATCCTTCTTTTGGAATATCAAATGTGTAGTTAAAATTTTAAGCATCCTTAATATTTTCCATCTCGAATGGAGTTGTTTAGAAAATACCACTGTTTTAATTTTATTTTTATTTAGCCTTTCCTTAGAGATGACTTGTTCAGAGTTTTTCCCTTTTCATTTCGAACTCTTCAGGTCATAGACAGGGTTATATTTAGTATAAATTTTAATGTATTTATATTTTCAAAATGTATTTTTGAGATATTTGTTTTAGAACGTTTATTGGAATCGTATTTTGTGGGTAAACGCAAAATTTAAACTTGAAATCGATGACGAATTGGCTGTGTTATCTTGACTATGTTATCTGAATTTAATTTAATTAAACGTAAATCGAATTTTGCTTACGCCAATCGTCAATAGCATTCCAATAAGCCCATTTCAATGGTTTTATCTTTGGTTGGAGTTTTGATGTTTTGCTTTGATCTTTAGATGGTCAAGTCGTGGATATTAGATTCTATGTTTACGGTGACGGAGTTTAGGTCTATTCGTAGTTTTAAGTACAAATTCAAATTATTAAAAAAAAAAAAATCTATTTCCACTGTTCTTGTAACGTAGATGCACTTAGCGTATTATACAATAAATCCGAGCTGTGAGTATTTTGAGATTTTATCGAGTTTAAGTATAAAAAAGAATAATTAATTATGTCGTTAGTTTTAAATGAAAGTGGACGAAATATTAACGTATAGTTTCAGCCTAATTAGTATTTATTTATTTTTAGGTTTATCGTTGATTTGATGCTTCATTATTAAATCTTTGTATTATTATAATAGTTTTTGAGGATGCTCGTGGCCCAGCCGATTATAATGAATGTATTTCAACCCAAAGAGTCCTGGCGGGTTTTCGGTTGGGCGCGTACCGTAATGTTTTCAGTGTCTCTGAAGGCAAATGTACGTAATGTGAAATGTGTTCACGAGTGATAAATAATTGGCAGCATGTTAGCAATGTTGTAATTGCTAACGGCATGAGTGAGGGTTAAGCTTAACCAATCTACTCGTTTTTTCATTTAAAATATTAGCTGTAATACAAAATCTTTTGTTAACTTGTTTTGGATGAGATTCATCATTAGCTAATTTCTCATTTTAATTTACACCCATCCCAGTTCCTACTTTGAAACGAGATTAATCCTCGAATAACGTTTTTATCAATAAAATTAGATAGATTTCGTTTTTCCAAATCCTAAACGAATGCTAAATGCCGTAATTAAATAGCGTTTAATGGAAAAAAATATGGTTGTGTGCCGTTTATAATATAGACAAAAAAAAAAAACTAACTAACTAACTAATAATTAATGTTTCCTCTTTCTGAATTCTTATATTTTAAAAGATCTTATCAAGTTAGTTGATAGGGTAAGTTAGTCAGTAGCTGTAGCTTATTATAATAAGAAGTAAAGCGGCCGTCAAAATATTTTCGATTCGTATTTTTATAAGGCAAATGTTACGAATGACTACGATTGCTTCGCTTGCACAGGCCTCGGATCTGCCTGCGATGGAAAATCACTCCTAAACTATCAGAAAACTATATTCTATAATCGAATGTAATTGTTAACGTGTTTAGTTCAAATTTTACGGAATTAGTTTGATGTTGTTTTGATTTTAAATTCCGCATTCCCGAACGACAGGCCCAGTGTTGAAATTTGCGAGGGATTACCTCCAATTTATTCGAAGCAGATCTATGTCGGCAATTGAGTGTTACCGCTCCGAATGAATTGTCGATTATCGTGTTGGTAAAAATTGAGATGACGTCACGTATATAGGATTGAGAATAACCGTCCAGTTGTGGCGGATTGCACCCTCCGGTGGGGGTATAGGCGTATATCCTAGCACCGCCTCAAGCGAACGCAGCCGCTGTGCAACCAGCAAAATCGTTTCGCTTGGCGTTTGGAGCACCAGAGGGCGCACGAATACAACATGTATATTTCATATTTTTGGATCGCTAATTTTAAGATGTTATATTTATATATGTAGTGTTGGCGGATACAAAATAATAATGATAATAATGTAAAATGATTTAAAAAAAATAATATAAAGACAGTATTTCGAAACGTATTACGCCAAATGTTTTGATGTATTGATTTTCCGACGAAGTTTTAAGTCCGTTTTTATTTTTCTTACTTCGGACGTTGTACAGATTGTTTAGCTAGCTAGTGGTCATGCGTATATTTTAAAATAGCATGCACTTTAGCTTGTTAAGCGCAGACGGAGACTAAAAAAAAAGTAGAAAAAAGATAACAAAAAAAAAAAAAGTAATAATATTTTTTATCGTAACGCGAAACATGTGAAAGCAATAATATTTTTATGGTGAACTCCAATATGTAAAGATATTATGTATTTTAATAATCCACGCGACGTCACGTACTTAGGAAGCTTGTTAGTTTCGCTGGGAATTGTGATGTTTTTATGAATAAATACATTTAATTTACTCATCTTTTTCAAAACACAAGAACCATTATGATTAAGAAATTATTTCGCAGCTTATCTGTTATTAACAAAAAAATTGAACTGGATAGTAAAGTATTGTATAGTATTAAGTGCAATACGGTTTTGTTTTTATTTACCTTGATCACGTCTTGTGTTGTGATTAGTAAAAAACACGCCATTTTTGTTATATAGTAATTTTATGTGTTCTCGTCTTCTAATTATGTATTCTATTGAGTCTGTTCTATGTAAAACGTTAAAATAATATTAGATTTGTTATTTATCACTTTTTGATTTGAAAATTTTATATAATTATGTATTGAAATTCATTGAAGCTGAAATGACAGGAGTTTTTTAGCGGAAACGCGAGTTGTCAAGTCGTGTGAATTAATAGCTTATTAATTTAATGTTTCTTCAGGTACGTACTGGGACATTATTTCATTCGATCACTTCTCTTCTTGTTTCATTCTAGTTCATTTAATTCCAAGTTACATCCCAATGGATTACTATTTCAAATAATTTTATTTTATTCCACTCCATTTCTCATATAACAGAGAATGTATGGATAATTAAAAATTGAAGATTTTATAACTTTACTTTGGCAAAAATGAATTGGATAGACGATAATTTCCTTGATAAAAAAACAACGATCTTTTAAAGACAGAAGCATAACTGTCCATAAGCAGTATTGAGATGGATATACTTCTTAAGGTTTCACCATATTTTCTTACTTTCTTTACTTTTCTTTTTCTTTTACTTTTCTTACTTTCTTTTCTTTCTATACCGTCTGTAGGCATCGTAAACAATTTCTCATTTTTATTCGCATCGTTCATAGGTGTGAAAGTACCTTCTTTGTTATTTAATGTTTCTTACTACCCACATCTTTTTTTATAAAATTTGTTGAATACGATTGTATTAAATCTGTGGTTTATCGAAATTCGAAAATTATAATGTAAAAAAAAATCTCATGAAAACATCACAAATCCAGCGTGGCTTAGTAACTGACCACAGCTGAAATATAATGCACTAGAAGTAGGTATTAGTTAGATAAAGATTACTAATTATATATTTAAACGAAAATAAAAAGTTCTTGAAAAAATCGATACATAGAATTTAAAAATTAAAAAAAGTTTGACTAATGTACTTTTTATTGTTAAAAATATAAGGCTTGTTCACACGTTTTTACTTTCATTAATCGATAAGTATTTCTTAATGCTAAGAAGTTATTGGATTGGTAAATAAAAGACGTTGAAGCGAAGCTATCTTGTTCGATCACATCCGTTCGATGATCTCTGGTAGAGTATAGCTGAGCATTTACCATAATAATGCTCAATACTGGCTGTAGATTAATTCTGAAGAATGAATCCAGCTGGTCATGCCTTTCGCTTTGCAGGGCACGAAAATTGCTGTTCCAATTTGAGAGAGATTTTAACCTGTCTTAACTTTTTCGACCGTGTTCTATGGGTTCCAGTAACTTTACGGCTGTGATCTTCTCTGTTCAGGACCCTCCATTTGTCTTTACTGTACGTTTTTTTGTAATCAAAATATATCGTTGCTTCATTTAGATGATTATTTGGATAGATAATCCTAATAGAATTTACTTGGTTCTTTGCTTAGTGATCGAACAAGCAACGCTTGAATTTAGTGAGAATTTTTAACTTTATTTAAATTTGCGTGGGGAGATGTTTGTGAGCTGATTAATGATAATATGCCAAAGGCGTTTTCTTTTTCGAAGCGTGATAAAATGATTTTGTTATTTAGTGCGTCGTATTATTTTTTAAGGACGGTTGTGGCTTGCCTTGATTTTCAACAGCTGATTTCATGTTTACCCATTTCTTATATTAGTCAATCAAAAGTTCCTGGTTAATAATTAAAAGTTAATTAAAATTGTTACTGGTGGTAGGTGAGTCCGCACGGGTAGGTACTACCACCCCGCCTATTTCTGCCGTGAAGCAGTAATGCATTTCGGTTTGAAGGGTGGGGTAGCCGTTGT
Organism: Bombyx mori; assembly: GCF_030269925.1. Classification (NCBI taxonomy): domain Eukaryota; kingdom Metazoa; phylum Arthropoda; class Insecta; order Lepidoptera; family Bombycidae; genus Bombyx; species Bombyx mori. The sequence goes on from NC_085114.1 coordinate 2,425,976, forward strand.
AACTATACATAACTTATAAGGTGGGTGGCGCCATTTAAGTTCTAGATGTCAATGGGCTCCAGTAACCACTTAACACCAGCTGCGCTGTGAGCTCGATCACCTATCTAAGCAATTAAAAAAAATGCTTTGAGATTTTATTTTTTCTTCTAATTTCACTGCAATGCCAAACTATTTTGATCGTGCGTATGATTGGTGCCAATGAGCCATTTATTTCTATGACATTTTTAAGCAGAGCTGTTCTGTCGGCTGTCGTCTAAGAAATAGCGAATTGATATTGTGGACAAGATTCATATATTGTTTTAATTTTGAATCGATTTAAAATAGATAAAAGCTCCGGTAAACATGAAATCGGCTGGATGAATACAAATTATTGATTTTATTTGATAATTGAGATTAGCCTGCCTAAACTGTATTGCATATCATATAGTATAAATTAACGTGTTTTTTGTTTTAATGAAATCGCGAATCAAATTATTTGTTTTAATAAGTTGTTTTTAGCGATTGCTAAATACTTTGTTAATAAAAACGAATATATAAACCTATTTTATTGAATAGAAGATAATCGAAAAGAATCACTTTTATTACTGTGACGTATCACGGAAGTATCAGGAACCCGAACTTACAGCTTGATGTCAAGTGTTTACGGTTCAAAATCGGTTATCAATGTTGTGATGTTTAGAGGAAAAGCGTGGAGATTGTATAGATAAGGAAGGGGGAATGTAAATAAATGAAACGGAAGAGTTACGAGAAAGTTCTTTTCTTAAAATAGGTTTATTCCAATTTCAAATAGAAAATTAGAACGTAATATTCTTTTCTTATACTCTTAATAGACGCAATGTGTTTACGATATGTAACGATTTTCTAAAAATTGTTCCAATCTTCATGCTAGGTAGGAATTAAAATTAGCATTAAAATTTATTTAATATATTTTTTTGTACTTAAACCATTAGTTTAATGCTGTTAGCGAATTTAATGTTATTTGCTTAAAAATAGTTACTTGTTACGTTCCGATACTTATTAAACTTATTTATAACTTATTATTAAACTTATGTTATTAAGTTTTCGTTTTTTTTAGCAATAATAAGTTTAGTTTTATTTATTTTTTAATAGAAATCGTAAGTAATGTTACTGCCAGTTTCAAGGTTTCTAAAAAATAAATTGAAAAAAAAAACACCAAATTTGGAAGAATGTGAGTTTGTGATTGTGTCCAATAGTGGCGAAAAATGAACTAGAGTTATCTTTACGCAGTTAAAGACTGTTTATCTTGTCTTTAAAATGGTCGAAGAATCAAGATTGCACGCGTGCTATTTACTTATCTTAAATTTATCAAATATCCAAAATGGTGTTTCATTTTATTTCAATATTAAATAACAGGCTCATACGACTACGGTTCTAACATTTCTGGCAATGTGTTAGCCTTGTATTGACATTGTTAACATCATAAGCGAATATTGCATTGAAGCAAACCTGTTTGTATGTCAGATTAATGCGAATAAAGCCGTTGTTACACTGGTTAAAATTTCCCAAGCATTGTTGAAAAATGTAGAAAACAAAAGTCACGTAGATAATTCGTAGTTTTTTTTTCGTTTTTTTGACTAATGCAAACCAGCCCCTTACGAAGCGACATTTAAATTCAAACTGATAAAATTCGCATCAGTTTCCAGCAAGGTACATACAATGTATTAGAATTGATGGTTATGCTTCGAAAATAATAATGTAATTGTATGCATCTCCGAAACAAACACAGTCTATACTATTGAGTATTATTAGAATAGTTATTATGCAAACACAGCTTAAAACAATTAACGACACAATTTTAGAATGAAAACAGTTGCTTAATACGCAACCCAATTAAATTGGTATTGAAATATGTAATAAATAGCTCCAAGTCTCAATCGTGTTCTAGTTTCATATTCAAGCTTTATCGTCGATTGAGACTTGTTACCAGAAGCGTAGGAAAGAATATAATATGTATTGTAAAAATTAATTTTGCCACTCGTAATGCGACTGCTATGTCGGATCTAGGAATATCAATGAAATTAAGAGTGCAGTTGAAAAATCTTTTTGATGTAATAAAATAATATGTCTTGCAATGCATGTTAACTGGTATTTTTATATAGCTATAAGGTTACTAACAATGAGTATATTGTAAGAAACTTTATAGCTAATTCAAAATTTAAATAAAATTTAAAAATTCTTTTAGTAACTGTTTAAGTTAACAATTTTCTTGACAAGACAAAGACAATTGTGTAAGTCACAAAATCACTAAAAAAACTGCAGCATCTATAAAACAGTGGCATATTAATTTTATCATAAAATGATGATAAATAATTTTAGGCGGAATTTTGTTTCAAATTAAAAACAGTTGGGCATAAGAATGAATGGTGTGTTGTCAAAGTGTACTTTTTAACAAAATAAAATAAAATCTTCCTTTGTAATTACTATAATCTATAAAACAATACGAAATTGTGATTTAATGCAATTTAAAATATTACTGCTGAACATATAATGTTGTTTTATTTTATTCGAAATGTCATTATTATTTTTATATCCCCTTTTTTGTTACACTGGAAACGTCTGAATTAACCTACCCTTATCAAAATGTTGTGTGTTGTGTTGTGTTGTGTTTTTGTCTTTGAAAAAACAAAAATTAAGTATTGTATTCTTGTCATCTTCATTGTACGTATACTATCTATCTGTATACATAATATAATAATGTGTAAGAGCGAAAAGCTGTTCCCCAAATTAAACTAAAGCTGGTTTACTCATATGTTATATCCTTTTCTACAGATCTCTATTTTGTTCAGGAAGAAAGATTTTGTATGGTATGGGATTCTAGATTATCGACTTCTAAATGTACCAAAGTTGACATACCTCCCAGTTGCAAAACTGATAGTCATCTTCTAGATTATCTACTTCTAGATATACCAAAGCTCTCATATCCCTTCCAGTTGCAAAACTAATACTCATATTCTAGATTATCTACTTAGAGAGAACCAAAGTTGTCATACCCCTTCCAGTAATGCATATAATATTCCAGAATATCTACTTCTTTTCAAAACTATTGCGGAGCTTAGAGTTTGTTTTCTCAGTCACTTTAACCTATTTTAACATTTTTGTTTAGGCAAGTTTCTTTGATTAAGGCCAATACTTTCGTCATCGTCCTTTGAAACCTTTTTACTGATCGTTACAGCTATATAAGTTCGTATTTTCGTACAAACAAAATCAGTGTGTACACTGTATTCTATTACATTGCAAATATTGGTTCTTTGGAATTTATTTACCCTTTCAGTTAAGCGTGCGTTTATAAATAAGCGCCATTTGACATTTTTTGACATCCAATTTATTCTGTGTTGAATTGGTACGGGTCGAATTTAGTGATAACATCCACAAATCTATCAAACTTTATCAGATTGTTTGTAGTTGTTCAGTTATTTGAAACACTAAATTTTTAATTAAATTTTTATGTCCTTCCGATTCAGTGAAAGTATACTTCATGTTGATATTCATTATGAAGCATGAAGCTCCACAAATAGTCTTTCTTTAAATGATTACTGTATAAGCCAGAAATAAATTGCGGTTCATTTTATTAAAAAAATGCATAGGCCCGCTGGTTGTTAATTGGTGAGCTGAGTCATAGTGATTTTGTTTCTGAGTGAAGTATATACGGTTCTTGGTTCTTGGTATCTTGGTTTTATTTGTTTGGCGCATGAGTGCAATTACCTTTTCGGTCTCATTCATTTGATGACAAACTAATATTTGCCCTTTACTCACGCTATGTGGGACCCCTGCAGCGTTTCCTCTTATTATGCCGTTTAGGGGCTTAGCTTGAGTTTCACGTGCTATTTATCATAACATACAAAGACTGACTATTTATTATAAGGTGAGCCGTATGTTCGTCTCCTAAAAAACTTTTGGTCGTTGACTATTAGTAAAAAAAGTATAACAGTACTTGCTTGTTTTAACGCATGAGTTTTTTCAATAGTATGCCGGCGGGATTAGTGAAAATAAATGATCTGAAATGCCCTGAGGGTATTCACTAGGACTTTGAATTTATTGGACCCAGACTAAGTGATTTCTTTGTGTACTAGACGAATCCTTTCAGTAGGACTTTCGTTTTAAGTTCTCCTGATTGCTCTTACTAGCATAATCAATATATCATATGGTTGAATACCTTTCAGAAAGCCCATAATCCAGACATCTCAGCGACAAGTCTAACCAATTTCTTAGTAATGCCTTTCTTAGCAATTCAATGTCTTTTATCCATTGTGTCCTGGTATCCAGGGGTCAACTTAACATATTAATGCTGCTCGGCGTATGGGTTTACCGTACATTCTGAAATAAGCTTAGCTGTTTCTTGTATACTTGAATTATCCCAAGCTATCCACGAGTTGTGAATACAGCATTACGCTTTTCACAGCAATTGCAATCATTATCCACTGCTGAAATGCTCTAAAAACAATAAAACGAAAGCACTAATCGTCAATTGAAAATCAAAGCCTATTCTCGTTCAAATTTAACAAGCCTTAATCGACGCAAGCCAACAAAACTGAAAGCCGGCCATTTCGCAGATTAGCCTCGCAATTCCGCTATTTAGGGAGCACGTAAAATTTTAATGGCACCCATATTTTATTGTTGGAGTCGGGGACTTTGATTAAAAACCTACGGGGCATTTCCAATCGTTAGGCGTGATTATCCTTTTGTGATATCGGCTGTTAGGGGGAAACTTTTTTGTCAAGAAACTGATTTGGTGATATTGAATTTGTTTGTATGTATAGCTTAAGGTATTTGGCATTGTCAATTGGGTTGTTTATTTAATAGTATGTTTTTTATAGTTTGGAAATATAATTGCAGCCTTGAGATCACAGACTCATGTTGTTATACACGTTACGTAATTTTCTGTTAGTAATAATATTATTATGTATTTCTCGTGGTCTTAACTATTGGCAATGGACTGTTATAATAATATTTTTATATTATTGTCCTGCGCGACGATTGAGTCAGGGGTCTGTCGATGGCAGTTAAGAGGTGGGTCCTGATGGCCGTAATTCATATTATAATAAAAAGAATTGAAAACTTCCAATAAATGCAAGACTTCTTGAATAGTTTAAATGTCTCCTACATCTTTTTGGATTAAATTTTATTACTTTCCGATCAGACTTGGGAACGAAGTTTTATTTTTACAACTTGTAATAAACTTCTAGAGAAAACGTTACCAGTGGAATTAAAGAAATCTCATTTCGTTTAGGATATTGGACCTTTTTGTAGATGAAAATCTAATACTACCTTTTGATCGCCATTACCGATACTCGGTCAAAAAATGTTTATGTTATGTACACTGAATAATTTGGATTACACACAACGCTTTTTATAGCTTTCTGGAGGCTGAATCATTCTCTGCAGGGAATAATGTTACTCCTTTAAGTTCTAAAATAAACTTAAATCCATATAGTTGTCTTGCAGCGGGTTCGTAGGTAACGATAGCTTCTCTTGCTGTACTTGTAGCAAAGTATCTTTCTTGATATTGGTATGCAATTAGATATTTGTATATGCTTTGCTAAGATATTTCTGCAGTATTAGGAGTTGGGTAACCTAAACTTCTGATTGATGAACAGAGATTTTTCATATGGTCGTTGCCCTGGGTTCGAATTATACAAAAGTCGGTAAGTAAAGAGTGAATAGTGGGCTCTTATTTATCTCATCGCCTAGCTTATAGAGAGGCATGTATTGATGAATGGTCCGGGTTAATTCTTCGGTGTTTGTATGTTTGGGAGTTTTTGTATTTACTTATATAATAGGTTGGGGAAAAAGTTTCTTCGTATTTTTTAACAAAATTCACAACATTTTCTAGTATAGTTTATTTACATTTAACTAAAGTATGTAGGTACCATTTTGTTCGATAACTTTTTGCCATCTTGTAGTTAGGCACATGATCCCATTGCTATAGAAATTTTAGGGCTTCTGATCAAAATACCGCGACAATTGGTTTTGGCGGTCCTCTAGTGATGTTAACCTGACACTGTCTAAAAAATTCTGAAGAGACCGAAACAGGTGGAAATCTGAAGGTGCAAGGTCAGGACTATACGGCGGATGCATTAACACCTCCCAGCCAAGCTCTCTTAGTTTTTGCTGAGTGGCTAGACATCTGTGAGGAAATTATCTTCTTTGAAATTTAAACTATCAATGATACCAAAACCAACCAGATACAAATAGTATAGCCAAAGAGATTTTATTACAAGTTGATACATACTATAATATCCTATTATGTATTGGAAATACCTGTAGCATAGAAGATAATCTTAACTTAGGATGATCGTTGGATACGCAAAGTTTTTAAGAATAATACCACTCAGCGAAAACTCAATACTCGCAAAGAAAAATTTAATCTTAAATTGGTTTGAATTATTTTAACAGATTTAGTAAAATTCGAGGTTCACCACGAATTCAATTGCTGATTCCGACCCGTATTATTATGGTTCGTATGCCTATCAAACTGATTGCTCCATTTTATTAAACCATTCAGTTAATTTATAGATTAAATTTTATATTGGATTGTTAAAATTATTTCCGTTTCATCCATTAATGAATGTGAGTCGATGATATAAAGGAATGTTGGACCATACGCTATTTTTTATAGAATTTTAACTAATGAGACCATTTTAATTAATGAGGTGACTAATGAGAATTCTGTTGAACTCGTAGTCATTAACAATGGTATGAAATGATTGCGCAGATAGCTTCATTACGGTACTTACTAATGGAGTAGCGAAAGAAATGAATTTATTAGGTAAGTTTCCCTAATCGTCCGCTTTGTTTTTAAACGCTAATCGTTTCAATAAGTTCCACATCTGGTATACACTTGTATTCACATAAATAGATATACCTATACATTCCATTTTTATAAATACGGCCGCCTGGTGTAGTGGTAAGTGACATGGTCACTACACAAGGGGGTCGCGGGTTCGAATCCCGCCAAGGGAGAATATTTGTATGATAAATATAAAAATATCTTTTCCAGGGCTATGGATGTATATTTACTATATGTATGTGTATAATAAAAATATTACATTTATTTCCGTTATCTGGTACCTGTAACACAAGTTCTTTACGAACTTACCACGGGACCAGTTAACGTGGCGTGATTGTTAGTAAATATTTATTTATATTATTTATTTATTTATTATTATAATTGCGTCATTTGAAATCAATTTTACGTTTTGTTTCCTTTTAGGGACAGTCTTTACCCAACTTATAATACTTTGACCAACGGAAAAAAATAATTGTAATGTCTGCTGATGCGTTGGATTCAGTACAGAGCAAGTTAGGAAAAATTCAAATAACTTAATATTTTACTTAAAAGTAAGTCAAGAACTACGTAAAGTTTATAAACTAAGAAACTTTTCACATCACATTTCACATCAAAGTTTTGAAAATACGTTTTCCGAGTGCTCCGTGGTTTGCTGTTTGAAATAAATATTACTCGTATTATTTTGCTACGACAGGGAAATGTACAGACTGATTTTTTATGAAAATATTTGCCACTCTTGATTTTTGATAAAGACCTAATTGCACAGTGTTTCCACGATGACTCACTGCATTCTTAATGCGAACGAACTATAGTTTTGTAAGAAGTAAGAAGTCAATTATTTTTTATTAACTTTCAACTGTTTTATGAAAACATTTTCCACTCCCGCTTGCTGATCGAAAATGACGATGAGAAATCGAGAGACGTTGATGATTTTGTACAAGAAAAGCAGATTTTTTGTCTAAAACAGTGCGGTAATATATTACGAGAAATCCATTGAGAATTTAAGCATGATACTTATACATATACTTTTTACTGGTGGTAGTACCTCTTGTGAGTCCGCACGGGTAGGTACCACCGCCCTGCCTATTTCTGCCGTGAAGCAGTAATGCGTTTCAGTTTGAAGGGTGCGGTAGCCGTTGTAACTATACTGAGGTCTTAGAATTTATATCTCAAGGCGGGTGGCGCATTTACGTTGTAGATGTCTATGGGCTCCAGTAACCACTTAACACCAGGTGGACTGTGAGCTCATCCACCCATCTAAGCAATAAAAAAAAACAGAATTACATTGTGAACTTAAAAATAATGAAATGCTTAAATCATCTCAGTCTGTTTACTGTCCACTGCTGAGCATAAGCCTCTCCAACTGAGGTCCAGTGGGACCGGTTTGTTGTGACCATCCCACACTGCGCTTGCCAGTACGTGGTCTCCACTCGGGGATCTTTCTGCCCCATCGACCGTCCGATCTTCGCACTATATGACCTGCATGCTTAATAAATGGTTAACATCTTGACTGCCGTGTAGGTCACCAGTCCCCTACGTGGCGCATTGAAGTAATCATGTCGATTTCTGTCACTAACCGCCTCGATTGGCTTATTTTTCCTTCTTTTATTTTTAAATGTATGCTTTAGTCTTTTAGGTCTCTAAGAAATATATTCATTCTTAGTATCTTCGGTTTCGTCTTTCCCAGAGTCTACTAGATATTCCGGCGTCTCAGTAAGAACATCGACATAATTACTTAAGTACGCCACGTAGGGCACCGATGACTTATATCGCAGTCAACATGTTAAATAATATAATGTTAAATATAAAATGATAATATGTTAACACCTGATTTATGTCCCTTAAAATACATTGGACATAATTGTTTTGGGTCCCGAGGGTATGAAAACAATTTTCGACGTTGTGTAATTTTCGAACAAAATCACTTATTTTTATTAACTTTCAACTGTTTTATGAAAACATTTTCCACTCCTGCCGATCGAAAGCGATGGTGAGAAATCGACAGACGCTGATCATCTGTCCAAAGGAAAGCAAATTTGTAAATTGTGGGTTGGAATAATTGTGGATAGATATAATTTCAGAATAGTTTCCTTATAGCCCTTCGTCAACATCTTTGGGAGTTTACCAATTGAATGTTTGGAGCGTAAAAGTTTGTATAGCCCTTTGTCAACATCTTTAGGAATTTATCAATTGGGAATGATTGGAGCGTACAAGATCGTTAGCAACTGAAAAATTAAATTAAATCAAGATTAAGAAAGTTTACCCGTAGCTTTCATCAAGGTAGCAATCCTTTGGGACATGCTGCATATAAGTTTCATACACTCGAATGCAGATATAAAATAATAATAAAGCTATTTAATTCCGAAGTGATGATGCAATTTAACATTTTTGTGTTTATACATTTTATTTCTTATAATATATCTCGCAGTTTGGCGTGCCTCTTGGCATAGGCCTCCTCCAGCTCTCTCTCGATCCTCTGCAACTCTGGTCCAGTATGGTCCTAGGGTTAGACATATATCGTCACTCCATCTGGTTTTCGGACGCCCCTGTCTTCTGATGTCCCCTCTTGGATACCATAAAGTTACTTGTTTACTCCACTTATTTTTTTTTGCAACGTAACATATGTCCTGTCCAGCTCCATTTTAGATTTTCGGATGCAGATTTAGTATTCTAGATATATTCCATTTCAATAGTTTCGAGCATATTTGTATACCTTTCAGTACTTTAAAATGTTCTTCAAAAATATAATATCTCAGATTTTGTGGTTCAGACTATGGGTAAGATACCATCGATGTCGATTCCTTGTTATGTCCGTCTGATGGCGGGTACAAATAAAATCACAACTACAATGTTAGAATCGTTTATTACAAGATCTTAAAAAATAATTATATTAATTAATTAAATCTCAAAAACAGAAATATTAATTGAATTAAATAATATATGATCACTAAGACGCTAGTGATGACTTTCGGGCACAGGGAAGCTTTCTCATCTTTTAAAAAAAGCTATGTGCATTGGGGACTTCTAGATCTTTCGTATGTGATGAGATAGAAATATGGAATGAACGGCTCAACCGAAGCAAGTCACGCCCCAAACTATTGCCAATATTCCCGAATACTCATGTGATACTGAGATAGCAATAGTCAAACCAAGCGAAATGGAATCATTCACAAGCAGTTGACCCGTTGTTCGCTATTGTATTTTTCTTTTCGAAATTTCTAGGCACCTGCGTTGTGGGCGTTTGTTATCAGATGTTCTAGAAAGAATTTGATTTCCGGTACCAACGAATACCTTATATGGTCATTATGAAGCTATCACTAGTTAAAGCGCGCGGTTTCCATTCATTGTAACAACTAGTTATTTTGTTTGTTTGTGTGTAATGATTTTTTGTATTAAATTTATATTTTTAGAACTTTGTTACAACGTAACAATAGCCCTTCTCCCAGAGAAAGGATTTTACGCAGTAAAATCCGCTGCGGTAAGCGCATAAGAAGGATAGAACCGCCCAGTAACTGTCTCACTTTCATACTTCCACTAGCAAATACCTACCATGCGACCTAGCATACGACCTGTCATAGTTGTCGGAGGGAATTTATAATCAATAAACTACCATATAACTACAGTTCAACTCTATTAAAAGATTGTACTCGAGAACAGCACTACATGACAAAGAGCATCTAAGAGTAATACGTGAATCATTTGGAAATACTACTGTGAAATACATTTGGTCTTTGATGAATTTGTTACAGTCACGACCCGCTGTAACGAGAAAGTTAGTGTAGGCTTACTTAAAGAATCACTACCCGCTCTATACGCGCAAAACAACAAGACAAATCAGACCCATACAAGAGGTCGCGAGATAACGGGTCAAATTTTAAACGTATAATTGAAAGTGAAAATAATCTACAGTTATTATAATATACTTTTTGTTTTGTTTTGTTTGTCTTGAGTAATACTTGTCGTATACCATTATCTACCCGCTATGGTAGCAATAAATACCAGTAAGTGTTGGTATGATTAGTGTCAAAGCTTAGAAACTGACAGAGTTTTAAATAAAAAATTTGAAAATTCAGTTTCAATGTTATGAATGTTCTGTTTATTATCAGTATTATTATTTTGAACGAGAAACAAACATTTATTTTGGTTTTTATTGGAACGCAACATAGTATCGTTAGTTAGGTACTAACTTTCAACCGTTTTATGAAAACATTTGTCACTCCTGATAGAAAAAGGGCGAAAATGAAGGACGCTGATGATTTGCTGGAGGAAAAGTAGAAATTTTTCTTCCAAACAATTCGATAACTAAATAAGATGGATCATCTTTGGGTATCTTATAAAATCTATTCTTCTTCATCGTTCCCTCAGTGCTGAGGATCGCGACCACATGTGACTTTTCTTCATGTGTTCATGGGTGACATGGGCCACATGGTATGGACTACCACTAACCGCTATCTTAACCAGATCTGACCACCTGGCTGGTGTCCAGATCTGGCAAGATAACTCATAAAATACATTGCACAAATTTGTTATGGGTCTGGAGAGTATGAAAACCATTTGCGACGTTGCGTAATTTTTTAAAAATCACTTATTTTTATTAACTTCCAACAGTTTTATGAAAACATTTTCTACTCCTGCTGATCGAAAGCGGTAGCAAGGAATCGAGTGATGCTGATTTTCTGTCCATGCAAATTCGGAATGGCAAAGGCAGAATGATGGGTAAAATTAATATCAGAAATATATTTGTAAACATTATTAGGTTCCTAACAATTAATTGCATGTTTGAAACGTAAGATTCTCAATACGTAGGAACAATTCACTTCACTGACAGATCATGCTAGAGTCGAGCGTGTAAGGACGCGGATAGCCTGTCGAAGGCCTTCGTGATATCAAGAGTCGACGCTAGAGCCTCGTTATTAACGTTCGTCCCTAGACAAATGAAGTCGGTCATAATTTCAAGGCTCAACGTTCCCGTTAGCTTAAGATTCTTAATAGAGTCCGTAGACTCTGTGCTCTTGAATCACTCTCTAATTCTGGCAACGTGTTCTTAGTTCGCCTCGGCAATAGCCCTATTGTCCTATGGCAAAATCCTTCCATCTTCTTCCAATAAGATGACTAGCCCGTCTCGCGCCGAAGGTAAATACATCCATTTATGATCCAGACATATTTCTTACCACGTGAACCATTTTGCCAGTTGCCTTAAACAACGACTTCTTTTATTCGAAGACAAATTGTTTGATAAATAAGTCGAGCACGCAGTTATACTCTGTTGAGTCAGAGGGATAGACGTGCAGCCTAGAAGAACGAATCTTGGGGCCGTCTGTGCGTTAATCTGATGAAGAAGTCAAGCACGGTCAATGCAGTCTGTTCGCTTACGCACTCTACAGGGTTCATTTCACCACCACCACACCACCTTCAAATGCCCCACATTTTTCACTTGCCTAGCTGCATAGGCAGAAGTAGCTATCCTGCATGAAGATGTAACACAGCAATAGCTGATCCCACAATAAATACAACAATCTTGTGAGTTAGATCACACCAATCTCTGATTTAAGCAATTAAGACAAATTTCATTCCTTTTTATGAACCGGTATGTCCTTACTCACCACAGATGATTTCACGAGTGCTGTAATTCGATGCGGTACCCTAATTTACGATTCATTCAATCTCGAAGTAACCGTGGCGGAATCCGAAGATTCGATGACCTTAATCTGCTCCTTAACGAACTGAATTAGATTTCCATGTGATGGAATATTTTCCTTTTAAAGACCTCGGTTCGGAACCCATTCAGTGTTTCCGCATCGAAATTAGCTGACGTCACGAAAATATAATCGTATATCATCGATTTTTGGTTCTTTAATATCTTTGTATAAACTTTATGGAGAAGCGGACGCTTAGACCAGACATTTAAAAAAAAAAAAAAAGGTATTCTCATCATCATCTTAGGCCTTACAGCCCAGAGTGGGCCTTAGCCTGGTTCAGTATGTCTCTCTAGACTGGTCTGTTCAGGGCTTTCTCTTTCCATTTCCTGAAACCTATAACTTTGAGGTCGTGCTCTACGCCATCTAACAATCAGAATCTGGGTCTGCCACGACTTCTGCGGCCCTCAAGTTTGTCATAGAGTAGTCTTGGCATTCTGGTCTCCTCCATTCTAACTATATGTCCTGCCGATCGTAGGTGTCTAATTTAGGCATTCTGCATTGTCTTAAAAGAAAAAGACAACCCTAATGCCATTCATATTTGTATCTTGGACAAAAATCCACTCCGGAAAATCCAAAAAATCTAAATATTTGTTTGTCATTCCAGCAAACACGATCTCATGAATATCAAGACGCAATATGTCGCCGTGTACTTTGTGATATGGATAAGATACGATAATTATTTTTGACCAAATTTACCATAAACTTATCCGCCTATCTTTATTGTCATAATTTGAGCACTAAAATAACATATTTTTCTCTTCCAGTTATTATACTAATATATAATACTAAAATAATTGAGCGAAGGATTCTAGGTAAATGGTTTTCAGCAATTAAACACGAGATTTGCACAGCAAACCGTCTTCATATCTGAGAATCTTAATACATAATATATTCATTGCCATAAGTTTCAATTAGCTGATGCTAATTGGCTACATTCAAGGATATTATAAAGTCAAATGGAATCGTCTATTTGCATAAGGGGTATTGGGTAAATAATTCAAGGAAGTACGAAATGATACAATCGATACGAATATGAAATGATCATTCAATATCTTTAACTACTGGATAATTCTTTGAATAATTGTTTGAGATGATACCATCATCTCGTTTTTACCATCGCACCGGCCGCTAACGCAATAAAGTTCATCCATACAACCTGGAGCCACTGTGTTCATCCACAGTGCGTTTCCAAAGATCTTTTTTACCACATACCAAACGGCTTTGGAATGGGCTCCCCACCACGGTGTTTCCCGAGCGCTATGACATATCCTTCTTCAAACGAGGCTTATGGAGAGTACTTAACGGTAGGTAGCGGCTTGGCTCTGCCCCTGGCATTGCTGAAGTCAATGGGTGACGGTAACCACTCAACCATCAGGTGGGCCGTATGCTCGTCTGCCTACAAGGGCAATAAAAAAAATCTTATTGATAGTAAAATCTTATTGGTAGTTTAATATTACCACGAATTGATTCTGCTATAGATCTATAACCTATCTATCTATGGATAGGACACCCACATCCTGAAGGGGAAATCTCACCATAACCTCCCTATGGGACATTCGTATCCTGTACTCTATGTAAATCGGTTAAATATAACGATTCCAATTTAAAAAAGTAATAATCTTAGTTAACATTTAGCTAAGCGTTTTCTCTTATAACAATATAGCAAGTCTGGCTTTATAAGTTATTGTATCGGTGCTTATCAATTTGAGGTTCAAATGTTCGGCAATATTTTCTCGGGTAAAGCCCTCGGTGGCAATTGACGTAGTAACATTGATGTCTCGGCATTGCGTACCAATTTTAAAGATCACATAACATCTCATATGAAACGATTTGCGAAGATTATGGGCATTGATTTCTGTATCCACCTCTGGCCTGATATCGAAATTTTAATAACGCAATTAACTGTTTAAAATAAAACGAGTGATGTCTTTGCCATAAGTAAAATCTATCCATGTACTTTACAAACATCTCTAAAATAAGTAATAGCAAATCAATGGAATTCAATAAATACCGTTGTCATTTATGATTTAAAGAATCATATATTTAATCAATGTTTATTAACGTTTTGTGAGTCCATATTGCTGTAAATACTGCTGTTCTCCTTATTTCTGTGACGAACTTTATTTTTGCGTCGTGAAAATCCTGAGAGTCGTGGCCTGCTTTAATAACTTTCTACTGGACTATCCTGTGACGGTCTTTGGACCCCTGACTGTGAGCTTTTCCGCATGTTAGCTTTTCTAAGTCGTCACTAATCTTTCTAGCAATAAGTCCAAGGAATATGAAACTCCTCCATGCGCATACATTCTGCCATTATTCGACTGTGCCGCAAATATGTACTGTCTCTCTCAATTTCACTTTTATGGGTTCTAGTATTTAAATCCAGAATCGTGAATGCAGAATACTTTCATTTAAGTATCGAACATAAATTCCTTACCCGGAATACTTTTGCAGGACCCATCTAAGGCGTTCAGTAACGATAGACTCGACATCTCCACAATTTATTGTTTGCGCCAACCTTATGTAAAGAACAAAAGGGCCTTTGATTTTCTTAGTAAATAATTTGTACCGAATGTGTTGTAACATTAATAAGAAGCTCTTTGTTACTAAAATATTGCAATTACGTATGTTATGCTGTAATTAGTTATTTCAGTAATGACGCTAATTACATTACAATAAAATAAAATATTCTAACAAAAGCATATTACGTTACTAATTAGTTCTTAGAAAGGCTTGTGGAATGCTAAATGTTACAAGTAGGGTGGAAAATCATTAGGGAATAATTATGAAATAGTAATTAAGAAATTACATACAATTCGAGACGATAACAAATTGTTTATTCTTTAACATCATTATAATTTTAATGTTTGACTGTGATGATGTGGAAATAGCTGTGAAATGAAATAATGGCCAATGAGCATTCAAGTAGTATTGAGACAGAAAATTTTGTTAGTTTTTTATCCTCGTAGTATAATATTTTCACAATGTATAATATTGTTAGCTTTTAAAATGTACATTAAATCACTACTTTTTTAGAATTTATTCTTAGCTGATTTTCTTAATTTGTCTATTTTGAGTTTGTCGAGGTAGATGTATGTATAATGTGGCAATATATTGTGTTATTAAGACACGTGTTCAGTTAAATGACTAAAGTATATTCGGATTACAACCCAACGTGCTATCGACAGCCCGACATCCCCGAGAATAGAGTAGTATCGTTGTAATCGAAGAAACTAATGGACCTATGTTTTCTCATTATTCTGTTGACACTACAGACCCGGGATAGATAGGACTGGACTTGACTGAATCCGCTGAAGTTAAATTTAAGTCAACATTTGGAAGCATCGTAACTGGTAACTTATCACAGAGCAAAGGATTGGAAATGTAAAAAAATAGATAAAAATCATTAAGTAAATCAACAAAATCGACAGGAAAACGTAGAAAAAAATTGAATTTACTTACCCTCCGAAGGGCCAATGAAATTTAACAACAAATAGATTCTAATCTTAAACGTTAAACGAACCATTTAAAAGGGCCCAGAAAGTTATCTTTATTTTTCTTTGCGATTTTCCGTCTCGTCCCGACGAAAGACCGAAGTCCCATATGCATAAACTCCGTGTTTTAATAGGTGATTTTGAGCAAAAGGGTCCAGTTGAATTTTTCGCTTCGCAGCGTTTGGTATCGGGTATAAATTGTAAGCGTTTTACGAACCTAAGTCCTTGTGATTACTGATGATTGGCCGTATTACAAGCTTGTAAGGGGCTAAGAACCATCACATTGCAATCTCTTTTTCGTGAATACGACCTTTGTTCACGTTCACGTGGGTCTGTCTATCATCATGATCAGTCGACTGAACTATTTCTCCTGCGACGCAGTAACTCCTTCCACTTTAAGGACGAGACTACCGTTGTAAACTGGAGATTCTCTCATGTTGCTGTCTCCAGAATATATTTATTGTAATATCAATTGTAAGCTTTTTCTATCCTAGTATAGCTTTTGAAATAGAAATAAATATTTAAATAATAAAATACCCTTTTGAAATTTGACATAAATTTAAATTCTGATTCTTTCCTTGCAAACGGACACATATATTTTTATTACTAGCTGTCAATTTTGAATCTGCAATACCAGAACGTGTTTATAAAGTACTAGCTGTACCCGTCCGCTTTGCTGGGCATTTAAAATTAACATTATTATTTCTCACCCCCACAAAGATTCTCATCATTAACGCCCCCGCAACTGGTGTAGGGAGTCTAACACTCATATAAATTTTAGCCTATCCATTAAGTACATGTATTTTCTACATGGATACCAAGTTTCAAGTCAATCGGATGCACGGTTCAGTAGTTATAACGGAACATCCGTAAAAACAACGGATTCAAATATCGCTCTAACTTATGTTTTGAGGCAATCGCAATGTCAACATATGGGGGACGAGAGGGTTACTTGCCTTCATGACTTTCCAACATGCTTTTAGATTTTCACAGACTGTTGACCAGAGCACTCTCCGATATATATAATATGTATATAAGCCGTATTCGTCGCTTTCAACGTAATCTAATATAAATGTTGGACCACGCGCTTTTTAAGAAGAACAAAGATGTCTTCATAATATTAGTAAGAGATAAATTGCCTGCTGCATGTTATTATTATTGTTATTATTATAGCTAGCTTTTAAGTATATTTTAGAGAGCTGTTACGCATAATTAACTATACAGATGAAATGATATGTAACTCTCCATAAAAGAAATGGAAATTATTTATCTTCAGTGTGGAGGTGTTAACTAATATTGTCTACATCATTGTCATTTTACATTAAATAAAATTAAATACACAGATACATATTATACATTACATTTAAATGGTTACAATGAATAGAAATGACATGTTACAAGGAACAGTAATATCACTGCAATGTTAAAGAAAAATAAAAAGAAATTTGATGAATCGGAATTTACTGGTTGTGAATACAGAAGCTGAAGGCTTAGTAAATGTTAGGGGAATGATACAAAAGCTTCTCAAGGGTCGAAGGGTTACGCAATTGTCTGCCCAGCCTTTCAAATTCAATTTAAGGCAAGCCTGAAATAAGTATAAGAAAATAAGCGTTTGACTGTGGGGGGAATTTTAATGCATTTTTTTATGTACTGAACTAGCTTTTGCCCGCGACTCCGTCCGCGTGGAATAGTTACTTTGGCATAATGCTAAATTTTACCCCCTGCTTCATTTACGTAAAAAGTGAAAATATTTTTGTTTATAGAATGCTATTTAAACGCCTATTTGTAAACATTCTTTATTGGTACTCCACTTGTATTGGTCTTACCGTGATGTTATATAGCCTATAGCCTTCCGCAATAAATGGGCTATCTAACACTGAAAGAATTTTTCAAATCGGACCAGTAGTTCCTGAGATTAGCGCGTTCAAACAAACAAACAAACTCTTCAGCTTTATAATATTAGTATAGATAAGTCAAAAATACCTTAGACGCTTGTAGTAGTACTTTTGTAGTGTAACCTGTTTATTTTTCAAGAGCAAACTCTAGTTTATTGAGCTTTGTTGGTACTCTTACCGAAACATGATTTCAATTTCTCTGCTAGTACCCTTACAAAACACTCGAAGAAATGCTTGTTACATTTCATTACATAGATTGGCTCCTAATAGTTGTTTATTTCTTTAATTAAATAGAAAAATTGTACTCAATGAAGGTTACAAATTTCCTCGTCCTTTACTGCACCTTGATGTTGTCTGCACGTGGACAACCAGTGTTGGTTTTCAGTGGAATCGGGGGCGACAACATAAGTGATATTAAAATGAAATAAAAATGTATACGGTAAAAACGTAGTAAAAATACTAATTAAACACAAGTAAATATGAATATTACAAGAGTATTAATTTCCAGTCATAAAATATCATGTTTTTTTTAATAACTAGTGGTCTCGCAGTAGTCGAAATTTGACCACAGACGTCAAGAACAAAAGTTTGACAATAAATAAATAGTATGCATGCGTGTGTGCTTCAAATACATGGTAGTGTGTGTGTAGTGTTTTTTTTATTGATTTAATGTATTTTTAAGCATAATTTAAAAAAAAAATTAACATTGTGCACTCCTTCTCTATATTCTCTATAAGTGTGGGAAATTTCATACTCGTCCGTCCGCGCAATTTTCGTAAAAAGGGATACAAAGTTTTTTCTTCACGTATTAGTATATAGATAATTATATTATCTTTTGAGAGCAACCGATTATTGGATAACGAAAGGATTAAACATTAGTAAGAAATGCTTATGAGCACTTATAATTGATGTTGGAGCATACAATTCGCTCACGGCAGTAGCAAAATGGCTGCATCAAAACAACGTAACTAAAAAGTGGCCACAAAAAATATGTCTGTTTTATTTGAAAAAAAATAAGCTAAAATAAAGAATTGTGATGATAAAATTCTTAAAGACGCCTGTCGACCGTGTAGGGACTGATTTAGAAAGGGACTTATGTTTACTCATGTAAGGACGGGTTAGGATGAAATTAATTGTCCGTATAGACTCTCACATTTATTTTAGGGTGCAAAAAATAAGGAAAAACATTTTCGGATTTAGAAGACCGAACAATAAATCAGTTCTAAAGTGTATTTTGAAGTATTCGTGACTTAAATCAGAATCTATGAAATATGAACATAGCGTATTGTCACGAATGTCTTCAGTGATGAAGGAATACAATCGTGTAATAAAAATCAAGCTGCAAACAAATATAATTTGCCGGAATTATTGGTAGGGCGTCTTGTGAACCTCCACGGATAGGAACTAAGCCCTGCCTATTTTCCTACTACTACTACCCTGCCTATTCTGCCGTGAAGCAGTAATGCCTTTCGATTTGCAACCGTTGTACTATAAAACTGACACTTACATCTTAAAGAGACTTGGTGGCATTTACATTGTTGATATCTATGGACGTAAGCAATAAATATAAGCAATCAAAAAATAACTCTAAATACATATAAAAAGAAACAAATTCCCTAATACAGTGACGCGATTCCTGAATCGCCCTTTATTTTCTCGACCGCAGTGCACGCACGTGACCTAAAAATATGCAAATTGACATAACTCTCGTCACAAGTGTACGGAGCCCATCAAAACGTGCTCCCAAACCAATAATAAAAGAGTGAAAGGCACTCGTTGGTCGCAGTAAATCTACCTGAATAATGTCATAGCCTAAAACATTGTTAGTAGTCAAAGTGCTCGTCTGAATATCTTATAATCGCTTCTCCAGTCTGTGTCTTTAAATGTCAGCTGAGTGTGTAGGTCTCTTCATATGCACTCCATTATTTTCGGTCTCTTCCGCAGTCCTTACCAGCTATTTTAACCAGATCATCAGTCCACCTCATTGGTCGTCTGCCTCCGTTTATGATTGAGGGATTATTGGTGACACGGAGGCCTTTCCAGTTTCACCAGGACAGGTGGACGATCAAGGGCTCAGCCAGGAGGGGTGGGATTTGCTACCCGAGCTCCTCTAAAGGAGACCTAACAACTCAAGAGTAAAAGTATTTTGTCTAGCTGGAGTCAGAAACAATACACACTAAAAAAATCCTAGTATTTATTTAAAATAATTTCTTTAGATATGTCAGTTATTCGTTAGTACAAGTACCAGCTACGAGGCTTTGTTAAAACAGGATTAAAATAGTGTTTTTTTATTCGTACTGCAAAAAAATAGGGTAGCAATTTTATTACGTATTGTATCGGTTTTAGGTTTTTTAGGAACTTTTAAACGATAGGTACCTGGAATCTTTTCACGGGTCTTAAAAGCATATCTTTTTCAAATGAACTAATTAAGTAATGACGGTAGCGACGGAAAGTGTTAATGGCGAAAAATGTATTTCCTTTAACATCATTAAGTTATGAGCCATTTAGATTTGTATAAATGGGTGGGAATATTAAAATTAAAATCACAACGGCTTCGACTACTGCCTTGCTCGGAACTAGTGAAATAGTATTGATCAAAATGTCGATAATAGTTCAGTGTCTTTCCAGAATTGTGTATAATATTTTGAGAAAAACAATAGCCGCTCGTGAGCAAATGAAGATAAAGAACAAGAGAATAAAAACGTATAATGAAAGAGACGACAATGTAAGTTATAATGACAGTGAACATAGTTATAGTGAATTTGATTTTTTGTGTGAGTGATTGAGCTTAAGGCCTACCTGTTGTTAAGTGGTTACCGGAGTCCATAGACATCACTACGTGGATGCCGCCTCCCGCCTTGAGACATGAGGTCTAAATCTCAATTGTAAATTATAACAGCTGTCCCATCCTTCAAACCGAAACATATTACTGTTCCGTGGCAGAAATAGGCAAGGTGTTGGCAACTACCCGTATGGACTCACAAGACGTAATACCACCAGTACAAATATTCAATAGACTTAGACTGTAATCGAATATCATAACATTTTTAATACAATTCATACTCCGACCTCATGTTTCAAAATAGGTGGGGACATTCCCGTTGTGATATTTAAGGGCTCCTCCGGTAGCTACTTGAGGCCATTTGGACTATGACTCTAAGGCTTTTAATTGATTCTTGTACCGGCATTTCCTCCGAGAGCGACTCTACGAAAAATCTCCTTACCTATATGTGCTTAGTACAATATCTGGTATATCGTCGTTGTCAAACCAAAATCTGCTATGTGCACTTGTTGAGATTTTTACTTTTTGACCTTTTCGTATAGTTCACAGCCCTATCTACCGTATAAAAAAAACTGTACTGTCTCTATAGCTTTAATATTTATCTATAGCTTTCATTTGATATACTTCTTAAAAATTCACCTTCATATAAATGTTTATACGTTAATGTTTTTCCTCGTTAATTCAAAATAGAGTTTTTGCACATAGGAGATTTTGGTTTGACAGCGATGATATTATAGTTTGATTCGAATTGACAAATTAGAATTCCGAAACGACTTAACCCATGCATCAGCCCGCTGAGTTTCTCGCCGGATCTTCTCAGTGGGTCGCGATTCCGATCCGGTAGTAGATTCATTTGCGAAGCAATTGCTCTTGAGTGGTTAGGTCTCCTTCGGAGGAGCTCGGGCAGTTGTTAGCAAATCCCACCCCTCCCGGCTGAGCCTTTGCTCGCCCACCTGTCCTGGTGAAACTAGAACTGGCCTCCGGGCCACCAGTAATCTTTCAATCATAAATAAATTTCGAAACAAATACAAATGTGCATTCTCACAAATAGGTTCGCCGATGGCTGTGCGACTCTGAGACGGGAATGTCAGAACTGAAAGCGAGGGAAGAGAAGTGGACTGTACCGGTTGCGCCAGTACTGCAAAGTGGAATTACGATGGGACTGAATTGCGTAAAATTCGACAGAAACTTTAAAGTTGACAATATTCTGTTGGCTAATTACGTGATGCCACCGTTTAGCGTTTCTCCGTTAGCACCGATGAGTTGTTGAAAGCGTAAAACTGAATCCATTCTTGGCAGACAAGAACAATGTTTAGTTTATATACGTATTTCTAAGGAATCTCTTTACCTGAGAAACGTGTAATTTAATTGAAAAGGAATGTAAATAAAATGTAATCAGTATTTTACCTTAAAATTTACAAATTCTGAGACACTCGTCGGAACCATCTTCTACGGTATCATGTTCTATTTAAATCATATTTTATTCCTTGAAAAATTGTAATTGTTATAAAAATATTGTCAATTAATAATAATAAAAAAATGCTATGCAGCTTTTTTTGTAATTCGACGCATGTTTTCAATAGAAATTCTAGATGATACGGACAAAGGCTTAGGGGAAATTTGTAATATTTTTAATTTAAATAAAATAATCTGTTTTGCACTTTTTTGTTTTTTTTTTTTGTGGGGAAAATATTCAAAATATTATTTTGCACACAAACTATGTATAAATACTTCGGAGCTATCATTTCATGTTTTATTTATTCCGTGCCGAATTTCTTTTGGGCCCGGAGCCGAGACCCCTCACAAGAATCCCGTTTTATGAGGTACGTCTTATATTTAGAACAACCCTGAAGCTTTTTAGCAGTGTAGACAGGTTAACGCGCTCACGGACACAGCTTTCGAAGACCATATTATATATACATCATGGCCGGAATACAGCCCACCTTAAAACTTATGGTTTATATCTCAATTGCATCGTAATTATGAAAATCACAATTTCTTTACTGAGTTGATTTTTAATGCATAAAAATTAAGGAATAATCGTGGAATTCCAACGTGAATGTGAATGAAGAAATGTTAGTACCTGTCTGTTAGGTCCAAGTACTGGCATAGTCGCACAGATCGATTTTAGTATGTAGAAGCAGTAGTAGTGCTGCTTCAGTAACTGTATTGGGTAGGCACTGACACGAAGGATGGGTAGCACAGTGAGTATGAATATGTACTGCCCGCAGTTCACAAGATTATCGAAGTATCCCCGAACGTGTTTTGAATAACAATAAATGGATGATGGCCTAAAATTACGAGCGACAGCGATTTTTTTCATATTCGAAGGCGACTGCCCAAGTAGTGGCGGTAAGTAAGTCGCCACAAGTACACTGGGTATCTTATTCTTTATGCATTTTTTTTGGACCAGGGGCCGAACATCCCACGAGGTACCCACGCGTAGGGGGCGCACTGGGTGTATGGGACTGGACGGTTCGTAGATATAGGATAATGTTCGGTGCACTCCAATCAATGATTTGTTTTGCCTATCTATCAGTAGCTTCGAGACGCAATTCTGGCTTTACCCTGACTGGTGAGCGAGCTAACGAATTAGCCTAAAACAATTACTTACAAAAATGAATGTATCACTGGATCGAAACCGCGACTCACTGCGAAAATCCGGCGGCAAACTCAGTTAGCTGTGTCTGTTAAATTGCAAGTCGAACGCTTTCTCGCATTCGTCTCTAACTCGTCGTTAGCTAATTGACCAATGGTACTAGATGTTTTTTTTGATTGTTGATGTTTGAATGGATATTTTTTTAATGAAATTGGAAATTACTATTACCAAATGCTTATCACGAGATCATTAAGTAACAATACGATGGTATTAATAAATTCATCTTTTATCGTTATATTTCTGTATGATATGACCCCAATTTGTCGTGCCATGCGTATTATATTATATATTTTTTTAGTCTAGAAGACATAAATAATATTACACTCCAAAGTAGGAGAGAATTGATGAAGATCTCCGTATCTTTAAGTTACCAATGTGATAATACTGATTTTCTTGTAAAACAACGATTGAGGAAAATAAAATAAAGATTTTTATTAATAAATAAAGGATATTTAATTTAATTTACGCATTAAAAGACACGAATACGGTTAGTGCGTCCTAATTTCTAAAGTATTCAGACTTCCTCTTCAAACATTTCTTATTAAGACTTGCTATTTTAGCAGTCAAATGTGATTGCTTCCATTGTTACCTCTTTGTGGATCTTCGCTGCAGTCTGCTGTGAATCTACTTCCGTAAGATATTTATATTGTTATGTTATATAGTTTCTAAGGTATTCAGATTTCCTCTTCAAACATTGCTTATAAGACTGCCAATTTTAGCAGTCAAGTGTGATTTCTTTCTTTTGTTACCTCTTTGTGGATCTTCGCTGCAGACTGTTGTGAATCTACCTCCGTAAGATATTTATATTGTTATTTGATATAGTTTCTAAAGTATTCAGACTTCTTTTTCAAACATTGCTTATTAAGACTGGCGACCTTAACAGTCCAGTGTGATTGCTTCCATTGTTACCTCTTTGTAGATCTTCGCTGCAGACTGTTGTGAATCTACTTCCATAAGATATTTATAAGTTCTATATTTTGTAAGATATTCAGACTTCTTTTTCAAACATTGCTTATTAGGACTGGCAATTTTAGCAGTCATGTGTGACTCCTTCTACTGTTACCTCTTTGTAGATCGTCGCTGCAGACTGTTGTCAATCAACCTCCGTAAGATATTTATATTGTTATGTTGTATAGCTTCTATGGTATTCAGACTTCTTTTTGAAAAATTGCTTATTAAGACTGGCGACCTTAACAGTCCAGTGTGATTGCTTCCATTGTTACCTCTTTGTAGATCTTCGCTGCAGACTATTGTGAATCTACATCCATAATATATTTATATGTTCTATATTTTGTAAGGTATTCAGACTTCCTTTTCAAACATAGCTCATTAAGACTGGCAATTTTAGCAATCAAGTGTGACTTCTTTCTATTGTTACCTCTTTGTGGATCTACGCTGCAGGCTGTTGTGAATCTACTTCCGTAAGATATTTATATTGTTATATTGTATAGTTTCTAAGGTATTCAGACTTCCTCTTTAAACGTAGCTTATTAAAACTGGCCATTTTAGCAGTCAAGTGTGACTTCTTTCTTTTGTTACCTCTTTGTGGATCTTCGCTGCAGACTGTTGTGAATCTAATTCCGTAAGATATTGTTATGTTGTATAGTTAGTAAGGTAATCATACTTCTTTTTGAAAAATTGCTTATTAAGACTGGCCATTTTAGCAGTCAAGTGTGATTTCTTTCTTTATTTACCTCTTTGTGGATCTTCGCTGCAGACTGTTGTGAATCTACTTCCGTAAGATATTTATATTGTTATATTGTATAGTTTCTAAGGTATTCAGACTTCCTCTTTAAACGTAGCTTATTAAAACTGGCCATTTTAGCAGTCAAGTGTGACTTCTTTCTTTTGTTACCTCTTTGTGGATCTTCGCTGCAGACTGTTGTGAATCTAATTCCGTAAGATATTGTTATGTTGTATAGTTAGTAAGGTAATCATACTTCCTCTTCAAACATTGCTTATTAGGACTGGCAATTTTAGCAGTCAAGTGTGATTTCTTTCTATTGTTACCTCTTTGTGGATCTTTGCTGCAGACTGTCGTGAATCTAATTCCGTAAGATATTGTTTTTTTATATAGTTTCTAAGGTATTCAGACTTCTTTTTGAAAAATTGCTTATTAAGACTGGCGACCTTAACAGTCCAGTGTGATTGCTTCCATTGTTACCTCTTTTTAGATCTTCGCTGCAGACTGTTGTGAATCTACTTCCATAAGATATTTATATGTTCTATATTTTGTAAGATATTCAGACTTGTTTTTGAAAAATTGCTTATTAAGACTGGCGACCTTAACAGTTCAGTGTGATTGCTTCCATTGTTACCTCTTTGTAGATCTTCGCTGCAGACTGTTGTGAATCTACATCCATAAGATATTTATATATTCTATATTTTGTAAGATATTCAGACTTTTTTTTCAAACATTGCTTATTAGGACTGGCAATTTTAGCAGTCATGTGTGACTCCTTCTATTGTTACCTCTTTGTGGATCTTCGCTGCAGACTGTTGTCAATCAACCTCCGTAAGATATTTATATTGTTATGTTGTATAGTTTCTATGGTATTCAGACTTCTTTTTCAAACATTGCTTATTAAGACTGGCGATCTTAACAGTCCAGTGTGATGGCTTCCATTGTTACCTCTTTGTAGATCTTCGCTGCAGACTGTTGTGAATCTACCTCCGTAAGATATTTATATTGTTATATTGTATAGTTTCTAAGGTATTCAGACTTCCTCTTTAAACGTAGCTTATTAAAACTGGCCATTTTAGCAGTCAAGTGTGACTTCTTTCTTTTGTTACCTCTTTGTGGATCTTCGCTGCAGACTGTTGTGAATCTAATTCCGTAAGATATTGTTATGTTGTATAGTTAGTAAGGTAATCATACTTCTTTTTGAAAAATTGCTTATTAAGACTGGCGACCTTAACAGTTCAGTGTGATTGCTTCCATTGTTACCTCTTTGTAGATCTTCGCTGCAGACTGTTGTGAATCTAGATCCATAAGATATTTATATGTTCTATATTGTAAGATATTCAGACTTCTTTTTCAAACATTGCTTATTAGGACTGGCAATTTTAGCAGTCATGTGTGACTCCTTCTATTGTTTCCTCTTTGTGGATCTTCGCTGCAGACTGTTGTGAATCTACTTCCGTAAGATATTTATAAGTTCTATATTTTGTAAGATATTCAGACTTCTTATTCAAACATTGCTTATTAGGACTGGCAATTTTAGCAGTCATGTGTGACTCCTTCTATTGTTACCTCTTTGTGGATCTTCGCTGCAGACTGTTGTCAATCAACCTCCGTAAGATATTTATATTGTTATGTTGTATAGTTTCTATGGTATTCAGACTTCTTTTTGAAAAATTGCTTATTAAGACTGGCGACCTTAACAGTCCAGTGTGATTGCTTCCATTGTTACCTCTTTGTAGATCTTCGCTGCAGACTGTTGTGAATCTACTTCCATAAGATATTTATAAGTTCTATATTTTGTAAGATATTCAGACTTCTTTTTCAAACATTGCTTATTAGGACTGGCAATTTTAGCAGTCATGTGTGACTCCTTCTACTGTTACCTCTTTGTGGATCTTCGCTGCAGACTGTTGTCAATCAACCTCCGTAAGATATTTATATTGTTATGTTGTATAGTTTCTATGGTATTCAGACTTCTTTTTGAAAAATTGCTTATTAAGACTGGCGACCTTAACAGTCCAGTGTGATTGCTTCCATTGTTACCTCTTTGTAGATCTTCGCTGCAGACTGTTGTGAATCTACTTCCATAAGATATTTATAAGTTCTATATTTTGTAAGATATTCAGACTTTTTTTTCAAACATTGCTTATTAGGACTGGCAATTTTAGCAGTCATGTTGACTCCTTCTATTGTTACCTCTTTGTGGATCTTCGCTGCAGACTGTTGTGAATCAACCTCTGTAAGATATTTATATTGTTATGTTATATAGTTTCTAAAGTACTCAGATTTTTTTTCAAACATTGCTTATTAAGACTGGCGATCTTAACAGTCCAGTGTGATGGCTTCCATTGTTACCTCTTTGTGGATCTTCGCTGCAGACTGTTGTCAATCAACCTCCGTAAGATATTTATATTGTTATGTTGTATAGTTTCTATGGTATTCAGACTTCTTTTTCAAACATTGCTTATTAAGACTGGCGATCTTAACAGTCCAGTGTGATGGCTTCCATTGTTACCTCTTTGTAGATCTTCGCTGCAGACTGTTGTGAATCTAGATCCATAAGATATTTATATGTTCTATATTGTAAGATATTCAGACTTTTTTTTCAAACATTGCTTATTAGGACTGGCAATTTTAGCAGTCATGTTGACTCCTTCTATTGTTACCTCTTTGTGGATCTTCGCTGCAGACTGTTGTCAATCAACCTCTGTAAGATATTTATATTGTTATGTTATATAGTTTCTAAAGTACTCAGATTTTTTTTCAAACATTGCTTATTAAGACTGGCGATCTTAACAGTCCAGTGTGATGGCTTCCATTGTTACCTCTTTGTAGATCTTCGCTGCAGACTGTTGTGAATCTACCTCCGTAAGATATTTATATTGTTATTTGATATAGTTTCTAAAGCATTCAGACTTCTTTTTCAAACATTGCTTATTAAGACTGGCGACCTTAACAGTCCAGTGTGATTGCTTCCATTGTTACCTCTTTGTAGATCTTCGCTGCAGACTGTTGTGAATCTAGATCCATAAGATATTTATATGTTCTATATTGTAAGATATTCAGACTTCTTTTTCAAACATTGCTTATTAGGACTGGCAATTTTAGCAGTCATGTGTGACTCCTTCTATTGTTTCCTCTTTGTGGATCTTCGCTGCAGACTGTTGTGAATCTACTTCCGTAAGATATTTATAAGTTCTATATTTTGTAAGATATTCAGACTTCTTATTCAAACATTGCTTATTAGGACTGGCAATTTTAGCAGTCATGTGTGACTCCTTCTATTGTTACCTCTTTGTGGATCTTCGCTGCAGACTGTTGTCAATCAACCTCCGTAAGATATTTATATTGTTATGTTGTATAGTTTCTATGGTATTCAGACTTCTTTTTGAAAAATTGCTTATTAAGACTGGCGACCTTAACAGTCCAGTGTGATTGCTTCCATTGTTACCTCTTTGTAGATCTTCGCTGCAGACTGTTGTGAATCTACTTCCATAAGATATTTATATGTTCTATATTTTGTAAGATATTCAGACTTGTTTTTGAAAAATTGCTTATTAAGACTGGCGACCTTAACAGTTCAGTGTGATTGCTTCCATTGTTACCTCTTTGTAGATCTTCGCTGCAGACTGTTGTGAATCTACATCCATAAGATATTTATATATTCTATATTTTGTAAGATATTCAGACTTTTTTTTCAAACATTGCTTATTAGGACTGGCAATTTTAGCAGTCATGTGTGACTCCTTCTATTGTTACCTCTTTGTGGATCTTCGCTGCAGACTGTTGTCAATCAACCTCCGTAAGATATTTATATTGTTATGTTGTATAGTTTCTATGGTATTCAGACTTCTTTTTCAAACATTGCTTATTAAGACTGGCGATCT
The DNA here is from genome assembly GCF_030269925.1 of Bombyx mori. NCBI lineage: Eukaryota > Metazoa > Arthropoda > Insecta > Lepidoptera > Bombycidae > Bombyx > Bombyx mori. The sequence goes on from NC_085114.1 coordinate 2,454,881, forward strand.
TAACAGTCCAGTGTGATGGCTTCCATTGTTACCTCTTTGTAGATCTTCGCTGCAGACTGTTGTGAATCTACCTCCGTAAGATATTTATATTGTTATATTGTATAGTTTCTAAGGTATTCAGACTTCCTCTTTAAACGTAGCTTATTAAAACTGGCCATTTTAGCAGTCAAGTGTGACTTCTTTCTTTTGTTACCTCTTTGTGGATCTTCGCTGCAGACTGTTGTGAATCTAATTCCGTAAGATATTGTTATGTTGTATAGTTAGTAAGGTAATCATACTTCTTTTTGAAAAATTGCTTATTAAGACTGGCGACCTTAACAGTCCAGTGTGATTGCTTCCATTGTTACCTCTTTGTAGATCTTCGCTGCAGACTGTTGTGAATCTAGATCCATAAGATATTTATATGTTCTATATTGTAAGATATTCAGACTTCTTTTTCAAACATTGCTTATTAGGACTGGCAATTTTAGCAGTCATGTGTGACTCCTTCTATTGTTTCCTCTTTGTGGATCTTCGCTGCAGACTGTTGTGAATCTACTTCCGTAAGATATTTATAAGTTCTATATTTTGTAAGATATTCAGACTTCTTATTCAAACATTGCTTATTAGGACTGGCAATTTTAGCAGTCATGTGTGACTCCTTCTATTGTTACCTCTTTGTGGATCTTCGCTGCAGACTGTTGTCAATCAACCTCCGTAAGATATTTATATTGTTATGTTGTATAGTTTCTATGGTATTCAGACTTCTTTTTGAAAAATTGCTTATTAAGACTGGCGACCTTAACAGTCCAGTGTGATTGCTTCCATTGTTACCTCTTTGTAGATCTTCGCTGCAGACTGTTGTGAATCTACTTCCATAAGATATTTATATGTTCTATATTTTGTAAGATATTCAGACTTGTTTTTGAAAAATTGCTTATTAAGACTGGCGACCTTAACAGTTCAGTGTGATTGCTTCCATTGTAACACCTCTTTGTAGATCTTCGCTGCAGACTGTTGTGAATCTACATCCATAAGATATTTATATATTCTATATTTTGTAAGATATTCAGACTTTTTTTTCAAACATTGCTTATTAGGACTGGCAATTTTAGCAGTCATGTGTGACTCCTTCTATTGTTACCTCTTTGTGGATCTTCGCTGCAGACTGTTGTCAATCAACCTCCGTAAGATATTTATATTGTTATGTTGTATAGTTTCTATGGTATTCAGACTTCTTTTTCAAACATTGCTTATTAAGACTGGCGATCTTAACAGTCCAGTGTGATGGCTTCCATTGTTACCTCTTTGTAGATCTTCGCTGCAGACTGTTGTGAATCTACCTCCGTAAGATATTTATATTGTTATATTGTATAGTTTCTAAGGTATTCAGACTTCCTCTTTAAACGTAGCTTATTAAAACTGGCCATTTTAGCAGTCAAGTGTGACTTCTTTCTTTTGTTACCTCTTTGTGGATCTTCGCTGCAGACTGTTGTGAATCTAATTCCGTAAGATATTGTTATGTTGTATAGTTAGTAAGGTAATCATACTTCCTCTTCAAACATTGCTTATTAAGACTGGCCATTTTAGCAGTCAAGTGTGATTTCTTTCTTTATTTACCTCTTTGTGGATCTTCGCTGCAGACTGTTGTGAATCTACTTCCGTAAGATATTTATATTGTTATATTGTATAGTTTCTAAGGTATTCAGACTTCCTCTTTAAACGTAGCTTATTAAAACTGGCCATTTTAGCAGTCAAGTGTGACTTCTTTCTTTTGTTACCTCTTTGTGGATCTTCGCTGCAGACTGTTGTGAATCTACTTCCGTAAGATATTTATAAGTTCTATATTTTGTAAGATATTCAGACTTCTTATTCAAACATTGCTTATTAGGACTGGCAATTTTAGCAGTCATGTGTGACTCCTTCTATTGTTACCTCTTTGTGGATCTTCGCTGCAGACTGTTGTCAATCAACCTCCGTAAGATATTTATATTGTTATGTTATATAGTTTCTAAAGTACTCAGATTTCTTTTTCAAACATTGCTTATTAAGACTGGCGATCTTAACAGTCCAGTGTGATGGCTTCCATTGTTACCTCTTTGTAGATCTTCGCTGCAGACTGTTGTGAATCTACCTCCGTAAGATATTTATATTGTTATTTGATATAGTTTCTAAAGCATTCAGACTTCTTTTTCAAACATTGCTTATTAAGACTGGCGACCTTAACAGTCCAGTGTGATTGCTTCCATTGTTACCTCTTTGTAGATCTTCGCTGCAGACTGTTGTGAATCTACTTCCATAAGATATTTATAAGTTCTATATTTTGTAAGATATTCAGACTTTTTTTTCAAACATTGCTTATTAGGACTGGCAATTTTAGCAGTCATGTTGACTCCTTCTATTGTTACCTCTTTGTGGATCTTCGCTGCAGACTGTTGTCAATCAACCTCTGTAAGATATTTATATTGTTATGTTATATAGTTTCTAAAGTACTCAGATTTCTTTTTCAAACATTGCTTATTAAGACTGGCGATCTTAACAGTCCAGTGTGATGGCTTCCATTGTTACCTCTTTGTAGATCTTCGCTGCAGACTGTTGTGAATCTACCTCCGTAAGATATTTATATTGTTATTTGATATAGTTTCTAAAGCATTCAGACTTCTTTTTCAAACATTGCTTATTAAGACTGGCGACCTTAACAGTCCAGTGTGATTGCTTCCATTGTTACCTCTTTGTAGATCTTCGCTGCAGACTGTTGTGAATCTAGATCCATAAGATATTTATATGTTCTATATTGTAAGATATTCAGACTTTTTTTTCAAACATTGCTTATTAGGACTGGCAATTTTAGCAGTCATGTTGACTCCTTCTATTGTTACCTCTTTGTGGATCTTCGCTGCAGACTGTTGTCAATCAACCTCTGTAAGATATTTATATTGTTATGTTATATAGTTTCTAAAGTACTCAGATTTCTTTTTCAAACATTGCTTATTAAGACTGGCGATCTTAACAGTCCAGTGTGATGGCTTCCATTGTTACCTCTTTGTAGATCTTCGCTGCAGACTGTTGTGAATCTACCTCCGTAAGATATTTATATTGTTATTTGATATAGTTTCTAAAGCATTCAGACTTCTTTTTCAAACATTGCTTATTAAGACTGGCGACCTTAACAGTCCAGTGTGATTGCTTCCATTGTTACCTCTTTGTAGATCTTCGCTGCAGACTGTTGTGAATCTAGATCCATAAGATATTTATATGTTCTATATTGTAAGATATTCAGACTTTTTTTTCAAACATTGCTTATTAGGACTGGCAATTTTAGCAGTCATGTTGACTCCTTCTATTGTTACCTCTTTGTGGATCTTCGCTGCAGACTGTTGTCAATCAACCTCTGTAAGATATTTATATTGTTATGTTATATAGTTTCTAAAGTACTCAGATTTCTTTTTCAAACATTGCTTATTAAGACTGGCGATCTTAACAGTCCAGTGTGATGGCTTCCATTGTTACCTCTTTGTAGATCTTCGCTGCAGACTGTTGTGAATCTACCTCCGTAAGATATTTATATTGTTATTTGATATAGTTTCTAAAGCATTCAGACTTCTTTTTCAAACATTGCTTATTAAGACTGGCGACCTTAACAGTCCAGTGTGATTGCTTCCATTGTTACCTCTTTGTAGATCTTCGCTGCAGACTGTTGTGAATCTAGATCCATAAGATATTTATATGTTCTATATTGTAAGATATTCAGACTTCTTTTTCAAACATTGCTTATTAGGACTGGCAATTTTAGCAGTCATGTGTGACTCCTTCTATTGTTTCCTCTTTGTGGATCTTCGCTGCAGACTGTTGTGAATCGACTTCCGTAAGATATTTATATTGTTATGTTATATAGTTTCTAAGGTACTCAGACTTCTTTTTCAAACATTGCTTATTAGGACTGGCAATTTTAGCAGTCAAGTGTGACTTCTTTCTTTATTTACCTCTTTGTGGATCTTCGGTTGTATTGACAAGATCGGTCGGCTCGGTGTACGCTTACTGGTCAAAAAGTTTTGAGTTTAATTACGAGTGAGCTTGTACGATTTCGTACACCTTAGGACTCTTTATTGAGTACTCCGGACCGGCACGAGTAATCGCCACGAGACGTCTGGCGTCTGGCGTATTTTAAGATTGTCAAGAAATCTTATAAGATTAATAATCCCGTCCAACCCGGGTTGACAGCACTCGCCTTATCGACACGTGTGACGTGTTGCGTACCCCCCGGATACAGCTTTTATTCAACGATGCCGATCACCAGGAGCAACAAGGGATCATCGAGGGAACAGCCACTTGAGCCTGCGGTTTAACAAACCAGTCCGGAGGCAACAGAAGCAACGCCGTACGAAACATACGATGCCTCTGCGACCGGTACGACCCAGAATACAAAACTTAAGAGACAACGACGCAGACACGTGTTGAAAATAGACCCACGTCGAAGAAATTGCAACAACGTAAGGAGATAGCAGCAAGAGTGGAACTAGTGGAAAAATAATCGAGAGAAGCACAAGCAGCCACTACAGCCGCCAGACTCCACCTGGAGTTGATCCAGGCCGAGAATGAAGACGACGATGATCCATCATAAAAGAGCCAAAGGACCGGGAGGACCACGTCAGGGCCTGGGACGTCTGACGTCAGCGGGCCGTATGGACAAGGAGCCCACAGGCGAGCACATTGAGAACCTACCAGCACCTGTCAGCAACGCCAACATGGAAGAGTGCGACAACAGGGACCTGGCTAAGGCGATAGTGGAAGCGGTGAGGAGCGCGACGACGAAGGACGTGCCACCACAACCCGACTATATGCACCAGTTGCCGACGTTCGAAGGTGACCGCAGGGAGTGAGCGGCCTTCAAGGCCGTCCATGAGGATACCGCTCCACTCTTCTTGAGCGCTCAAAACATGGCACGGCTGAGAAGAGCGCTGAAGGGACAAGCCAGGGAAGGAGTCCGCAGCCAGCTGTGCTCTGAGTGCACACCAGAGGAAGTTTATGAATCACTGCGATGGTGCTATGATAGGGCGGACGCTTTGGTCTTAGCGGAGCTAGACCGGATACGAAGACTTCCGACCATAAGCAACTCCGCCTACGACATTTGCTCTCTGGCGAGCAATATCAACAATACCGTCGCAGCGATCATGGGGCTGCGGAAACCTCAGTATTTGATGTCGCCCGAACTACTGAAGAGCATCGCCGACAAGATGCTGACCATCCTGAGGTTCCGGTTGTACGATCACATTATTGATAAGACTGAAGGAGACCCGGAACTCAACAGGATGTGCGGCTTCCTAAATTAGATGGCGGACCGGTTCGGGCCACACGTTGTGGCCGAGGTAGCAACAAAAAGACAACCGTCGAGGCGACAGGCCACGCACGCCACAACCGACTGCACTGAGTGCGCAACTTCGGGCAGAGCAATGAAAGACAAGACGGCGTGCCCGCAGTGCAAGGAAGGACACCCGCTGTACGATTGTCCGAGGTACAAGGGTGCTACGGTGTAGGAACGGTGGAGAATGGCCAAGGAGTCACGCCTACGTTACATGTGCCTGGACGGTAAGCACCGGAAGCAATCATGCCAACGACCGCCATGCCGCACCTGCAAGCACTGGCACTATCACTCGATATACGACGAGAAGTGGGAGACAGAGTCAGCAGAGAACAGGAAAGTCGCGAACATCGTGTGACTTCCCATTATCTGCACACGTAACAGAAGGGCGTACTTGAAGATGGTGCCCGTTGAAATATACGGGCCATCGAGATCGACGACGGTGCTGGCCCTGCTGGACGAACGCTCCACGGTAAATCTCCTGAACTAGAGCGTGGCGAAGCAGGTCGGCCTGAAGGGATCCAAGGAGGCGCTCCGCCTCGAGACTGTGGACGGGAAGACCTCTGACAAAGAAGGACTCTATGACGACATGAACCTTACACCCCAGCGACTGAAGAGAGAGATCATCGAAGGCTACACGCACCTGAAGGGCCTTGCGGAACAGTTATGTTACGAAGAACAATCCTCCAAACTATTGATCGGGCAGGACAACTAGAGACTCATCGGACGCGCGGGGGCAGGAGCGCCCATGGCACCCATGTATTGATGCGATGAAGAGGCCTGGAACAGACCGATGAAGGAGCACTTAGAATCGCTGGGAGTCGCACCCAAGCGTCCGAGCACGGATATAAAGGCGAAAGCGCTCGACATCTTGGAGAAGACAGGTCGGAAACGCGACGACGGCCGCTTCGAAGTGAGAAAAAAAACCACGCTTCCTGACAACTACAGGTCCACGCTGACGAGCCTCAGAGGCGTGGAAAAGAAGCTACACAGAGACCCCGACTTGCAAGTAGAATATAGCAAGCATATGACTACCCTCATCGAAAATGGGTACGCTGAGGAAGTTCCACATGATGGAGCAGGATCAAAACGGAAGTAGTACCTGCCTCATTTCGCAGTCACACACCCGACGAAGGTCAAGAAACGCCTCGTGTTCGACGCCGTCGCGAAATTCGATGGAACTAGTCTCAACGATCTTCTATGCCGAGACCGGATCTACTACAATCCCTACATGGACGACTACCTACAGAGTTTCGAGACGGAAGAAGAGGCTATCAACATCGTCAGCGCAGTGGATGTCGTCCATCGTGGAGCGATATTCGAGCTCTGAGGCTGGGTATCAAATAGACGCGGCGTGCTGGCGAGCCTCGCAGGCGGTGCGATCTCGGGAGACATAGAGCTGGGGTAGAAGGAAGAAATGATCCTGGGCCTGGGCCTGCGGTGGTTCTACGAGTCAAACGAGATGGGATTCCGGACCCATCCACGAGACCCAAAAGAGATAGAGGCACGGAATCCGACCAAACGAGAAGTGACAAGCGCGGTAATGTCAACCTTCGACCCTATGGGGCTGGCATCGCCCGTGCTAATAGAAGGGAAAGCGCTCATTCAGAGCATTTGGCGGAGTGGGATCTACTGGGAGGACGTCATCCTAGAAAAGAACGAGGTGGCGTGGAAACGCTACATGGAGAACCATTGCGTGCTGCAAGGCCTTCGAGTAGCAAGATGCTTCTCGTGCTGGAACACTGAGGGGGAGCTGCATACATTCATCGATGCCAGCGAAAAGGCGTGCGCGTGACAAGGTCGGTCGGCTCGGTTTACGTTTAGTCGTGAACATTTTTCAGTTTAATTTCGAGTGAGCTTGTACGATATCGTACATCTTAGGACATTGAGTACTCCGGACCGGCACGAGTAGTCGCCACGAGATGGACATCCGGCTTATAAGATTGTCAAGAAATCTAATAAGATTAATAAACTCGTCCAACCCGGGTTGACGTCACTCGCCTTATCAACCAACTTATCGCCAACAGTAAGATATTCATAATTATCGTTATGTTATATAGTTTCTAAGGTATTCAGACTTCCTCTTCAAACATTGCTTATTAAAACTGGCAATTTTAGCAGTCAAGTGTGATTGCTTCCATTGTTACCTCTTTATGGATCTTCGCTGCGGACTGTTGTGATTCTACCTCCGTAAGATATTCATATGTTATATAGTTTCTAAGGTATTCAAACTTCCACTTCAAACATTGCTTATTAAGACTGGCAATTTTAGCAGTCAAGTCTGATTGCTTCCATTGTTACCTCTTTATGGATCTTCGTTGCAGACTGTTCTGAATCTATCTCCGTAAGATATTCATATGTTATATACTTTCTAAGGTACTCAGACTTCCTCTTCCAACATTGCTTATTAAGACTGGCAATTTTAGCAGTCACGTGTGATTGCTTCCATTGTTACCTCTTTATGGATCTTCGTTGCAGACTGTTCTGAATCTATCTCCGTAAGATATTCATATGTTATATACTTTCTAAGGTACTCAGACTTCCTCTTCCAACATTGCTTATTAAGACTGGCAATTTTAGCAGTCACGTGTGATTGCTTCCATTGTTACCTCTTTGTGGATCTTCGCTGCGGACTGTTGTGATTCTACCTCCGTAAGATATTCATATGTTGTATAGTTTCTAAAGAATTCAGATATCCACTTCAAACATTGCTTATTAAGACTGGCAATTTTAGCAGTCAAGTCTCATTGCTTCCATTGTTACCTCTTTGTGGATTTTCGCTGCAGACTGTTGTGAATCTACCTCCGTAAGATATTCATATGTTATATACTTTCTAAGGTATTCAGACTTCCACTTCAAACATTGCTTATTAAGACTGGCAATTTGAGCAGTCAAGTGTGACTTCTTTTTATTGTTACCTCTTTGTGGATCTTCGCTGCAGACTGTTGTGAATCTACCTCCGTAAGATATTCATATGTTGTATAATGTCTAAAGTATTCAGACTTCCTCTTCAAATATTGCTTGTTAAAACTGGCGACCTTAACAGTCAAGTGTGTTTACTTCCATTGTTACCTCTTTGTGGATCTTCGCTGCAGTCTGCTGTGAATCTACTTCCGTAAGCTATAAGTATTTATATCGTTATCTTATATAGTTTCTAAGGTATTCAGAATTCCTCTTCAAACATTGCTTATTAAGAATGGCAGTTTTAGCAGTCATTGTGACTCCTTCTATTGTTACCTCTTTGTGGATCTTTGCTATACACTATTGTGAATCTATATTTATATGTTGTACAGTTTTTAAGGTATTCAGACTTCCTCTTCAAACATAGCTTATTAAGACTGGCAATTTTAGCAGTCAAGTGTGATTGCTTCCATTGTTACCTCTTTGTGGATCTTTGCTGCACACTGTTGTGAATCTATATTTATATGTTGTATAGTTTCTAAGGTATTCAGACTTCCTCTTCAAACATAGCTTATTAAGACTGGCAATTTTAGCAGTCAAGTGTGACTTCTTCCATTGTTACCTCTTTTTGGATCTTCGCTGGAGACTGTTGTGAAGCTATTCCCGTTACTTTATGATGCAAGCCCGGCCGCTGTCGAACCTGTTCAGAATTAAATTCAATTTCATTTAACGTCGAAAGGTTTTTTTTGCCTATTTCTTAAAATAAAGTTTACTTATAAATAAAGCTAGTGTTGTTATAGGTATTATTGACTTTGAATAGCATTCAATACACTCTATACTACTAATATTATAAATGTGAAAGTTTGTAAGAATGTATAGATGTATGTTTTTTACTCTTTCACGCGAAAAGTACTAGATGAAGTTTGATGAGGCTTTGCAATAATATTGCTTACACATCAGAATAACACATAGGCTATCTGAAAAGAGGAAAGATTTGTTTGTTTATTTGTAGTAAATAGGCTCCGAAACTACTGAACTGGTTTGAAAAATTCTTTCACTGTTTGGAAGCTACTCTATTCCCGAGTATCATAGGCTATAATCTTTTTTGAAAAAAAAAAGGGATCCTTACCAAAACTCCAATAATGTAACCCAAGATGTAAAAAAATTACCTACAATATTCTTTACATCGCGTGCCCTGCGAAAACTATTGATGATAGAATAAAATAAGATATCAGACTTTGTAGAACACATTATTATTTACAAAAAGTGTCGCGACAGTATATGCTTAACTATTATAGCTATGCCACAATAAGGGTTCTTTTATTTTAAAAAATAAAACAACGTCACAGGGAAGGTCAGACTCAATAAAGTCAATGGCTTTGGTTTTGCATTTAAGACCTTTTTACGAAAATTAGAAAAATTATAATATAAAAATAATTATAAAAGAGATAAAAAATGTCTCATTTAAATGAAAATAAAAGTTCATTAAAATAATAATATTCAAACCATCTTTATAATCTAGTTTTTTTTGTAACCTGACGCAAATAGAAAGGTTGATGTGTGTGTATTATAATTTTTAATTTTGAAATTTTTGTTAAAGACCCGAGCGAAGCTGGATCCGGCCGCTAGTAATTTATAAAGAAAAATAAATAGTGTGTATTACCAAAAATTTAACAACAAGTGTTAAGTCGGAAAAAATCTGCCATCTGTGAGCTATTCTATTGAGCTATATATAGCCGTGGAAAAGCTCAAAAAATATGGAAAGATCGCCGCATAACTAAAAACACCAAGGTTCGTTTGATGAGGTGCTTAATATTTCCTATTTTCCTATATGGAGCAGAAACATGGACGATCCATCAAAAATGTCGTAAAAAGATTGACGCCCTTGAGATGTGGCGCTGGAGACGCTTGCTGAGGATAAAATGGACTGCTCACCGCACTAATGTATCCATCCTCAAAGAGCTCCAAATCAAACAAAGGCTTTCGTCGATTGTGCAATTGCGAATCCTTAATATGTTTGGACATATCATCCGCAATGAAAGCTCATTGGAACGTTTAGTGGTTCAAGGGAGAGTAGACGGTTAACGTTCTCGCGGCCGATCATCCACAAGGTGGACTGACTTGATTAAGTCATCTACAAAGTGTTCCCTTACTGAATGTACACGTATCGCCACAAATAGAGAGAGATGGAGAAGTCTCTCAAAAGCCGCAACCCAGCAATAAGATATACGTAACCACGACCACTCCGCCAGGAGTGTACGACTGAGAAAAAGAAGTGAGCTATTCTGGCGTGCGCCGCAAAAACCGTTGGAGTTTGACGTATATAATGTATTATGGAAATGTTTATCTTAATGTTTAAATATTTCTACAAAAAAGCTCGCGACAGCATAGGTATATTTATATTTTAGGTGTAAGGTATTACAAATGAAAAATCCGCAAAAGAATATAATCTGCGCAATTACCGTCTTATGAATCACTGAGTCTAGGTTTCACAATCCCGCCTATTTATTTTGCGAAGCAGTAATTCCGTTGATTGATTGATTTGAATAGTGGGCTGTTGCACTATAGGTTTAGAAGTCAAGTCACTAAACGGGTTGCGGAATTTACGCTCTTAATGATTCTGGGCTTCGGTAATCGCTTAACACCAGATGAGCCGTAAGCTTATTCACCCTTTGAAGCAAAAATAAAATAACGACTTAATGACCAAGGCGTAACATCGTATAGTAAAAATCAAACATCTGAAAAATTTATTGTACAATTATTGGTGATATGTGAGTCGGTATGAATAGCTTTGAAGGCTTTAATTATATACACGACAAAGTTTGAAGGTTTGAACATTAGGTTATAACACTGATGGCTTAGTCAAAACTGCCTTTGTTTACTCACATAAACAAGAAATTGCGTACTCATCTCGATTTTTCTTCACTTCACTTAACTTTAATATTCTGATAATTAAAAATTAATCGAACAATTAAGTAATGGTATTTTAATAGCAGTAACAACACACTGCACACTTAGACTTAATAATCGACTTTAGTTATAATTACTAAGCTAGTGCTTAGGGTCTGGAAGCTACACAATTTGTGGTAGGATTTTTTAATGTCGCTTCCTTTTATACAACACTGAGTATTAGAACCACCGTAATAGCTTTAAAAACAGGTACCTCAGGTACTTAAGTTTCAACCGTCATTACCTGCTTGCGTACTTTGAATAGATTCTTCGGTTGGTAATTTCGTAAATTGGTTCTTAGAATAATAAAGCGGTGAGCTGAACGTACAAAGAAGGCCTATTGTTTGTTTTGAGTATTTATGAATAAGTTTTTGTGTTGGCTTTAATTTTTTTGCAATTTTTTGAATACAGTGATCCCTTTTCTTAGAATGTTTATTATGTACTAGAAATTTAAAAATAGTTACCGGATTTTCATTGAAATGTTTAGGCTATTTTAGAATTTTGTAAATACATTGCTTTTGTTTTTTTTTTGTTTCATTTAGTCCCTGGATGCACTATATAATTGGTCGTTTAAAAGAAGAGAGCGGGCCGTTGAGCTACTATACTCTGTGAAGTTTTACACTTTTGCTATAAAGAGTCAATTTATGATACAACTACATACTTCATATGTTCATACGTTTAAAGGCTTAGTACATACTGACCCAATACAAAAAACTCGTTCGGATTAAGTCCGCACCATATCAAATCTGTATTGAACCTCGGTTTTAATCCGCGCGATGATTTCGCAAATTGATTCCGTACGTTGCAGAATCACAATATAATATGCGCGGCTATTTTTGCAGTGCACACCGGGCCTTAAAAGTTACGTATTCATCTCACGCTTCATGTATTTATCATGAATAAATAAAATGAAATATTTCAAATATTGTACCACTAAGCTTCAGTGTCAATTTTGATTAATAGTTACAATATTTATGGTATTATAATAAAACAAGGCTTTCAAGACATAACGTAAGATATAATAATGATAGATGGTAAAAAATGTCAATGTGTTAGAACTATAATTCAAATAATAGAATATGGAAAATAAGGTTATAAACTTTTATCAGACGGCGGGGTGCCTGTATACGTCGATTGCTTTGATGAGGAGCAAATGGCACAGAAGTGGAGATCGGAGCTGGTGAGAAGTACAACTCCGAATGCTGTGAAGGTGAATTTTGAGAAATTTGTAGTAAATTGGTTCCAAATAGTAACGCAGCATTTAAATAATTTAATAATTCCCCCTCGCGCCTACTGTTATCTCATACCCTTATCACATACGATAAAATATATATGATTCGCTGCCTTGAGGCGCCAAAAAGTGAAAGACCATCTGATATATACGCCTTGTAGAAACGCTGCCAGCGTCGGGTTTTAATCAAAATACCTACATAAAAATTAGGTGGTGGCCTAAATAGCTATATAAATAAACAAATAGCTACATCATGCTTGCGATATGCAATGTTAAATATTATGCGCTGCAAAACGCAGTGACGATATTTTGGCTGAGCGCTGAAGATAGGTAATCACAGCTTGAATGGGGGTTGATTGCTTCCCGCTTCCGTAGGTTTAACCCGCGATTCCCTACAAGTGACCCCTGGGTGGTGCAAAACGGGAGCCGAACACATAATCGGTGGTAGGACTTGTCCGACTGGCTGGCGACCACCCTCCAACTAGAGTCCGCCGCCAAATAGCCTAGCTGTGTTCCGGCGTGTGGGTTGGAGAGCCAGTTTTATTCCTTCCCTTTCCTCTTCCTTGTTCGGGGTGAATCTTGATGATGCCTGGAACATGCGGAGCAGACGTGCGTGCGAGCTCGCGGGACGTGATTGTTTGACGGGGGTATAGGGAGACCCAGTGAAACGGTGTTCGCCGCCGCCCGCCGGTCAGTTGGGGACCTGAACCCGGGTGTCTCTACTAAACTCCGCCCCGGGAAGCTGTCCCGCCAACCGGTGTAAAATCCTGCCGTGCGGTCGTCGTGCCGGAGTCGGAGACCGGAGTGGATCCCGGCGATCGCACGCAGGGTGGACTGGGGGCCCTTCCATGCCCTGCGTCAGTCTCTCACGCAACCCGTGGTCGAGCACGTACTGTGTTCCGCGCTTTATTCAGGTATCGTCATGATTTCGCTTCGAACTTCCTACCCCACCCATTCCCACTCTCCAAACAAAAAAAAATCAAACATGACAGTACAAAAAAGGAAAAGGGTTTTGTCGGCGATGCCCCATTCCACATTTAATGTGGATTTCAGCAATGTAAGGGGCCTACACAGCAACCTCGACGCCGTACACCACCATCTTGAGACGGCGCAGCCTGCCCTCCTTTTTCTGACGGAGACGCAGATATCTGCTCCGGATGATACTTCGTACCTTGAATACCCCGGCTACGTATTGGAGCACAACTTCCTGCGTAAAGCCGGGGTGTGTGTATTCGTCCGGGCTGATGTCTGTTGTCGCCGTCTACGAGGCCTCGAACAACGGGACCTGTCCCTCTTGTGGCTGCGCGTAGACCATGGGGGTTGTACCCGAGTCTACGCGTGCCTGTACAGGTCCCAGAGCAGTGATGCAGGTTCAGCTCTGATAGAGCATGTGCAAGAGGGGACTAGCCGCGTGCTTGAGCAGTACCCATCTGCGGAGGTGGTGGTTCTTGGAGATTTTAACGCTCACCACCAAGAGTGGTTGGGGTCCAGAACCACTGACCTACCGGGTCGGGCTGCTTACGATTTCGCCCTGGCCTACGGCCTCTCCCAGCTGGTGACACAGCCCACCCGTGTCCCAGATATTGAGGGGCACGAGCCTTCTCTGTTGGACCTTCTGCTGACCACCGATCCAGCCGGATACAGTGTAGTGGTCGACGCTCCGCTTGGATCGTCTGATCACTGCCTTATCCGTGCTGCCACACCACTCTCTCGTCCTAGTCGTCGAACGACGACCAGGTATCGAAGAGTTTGGCAGTATTTGTCAGCAGATTGGGATGGATTGCGTGAATTTTACGCATCCTACCCATGGGGGCGGTTCTGCTTTTCCTCTGCTGATCCTGACGTCTGTGCGGACCGTCTTAAAGACGTGGTGCTCCAGGGGATGGAATTGTTTATTCCCTCCTCTGAAGTGCCCGTTGGGGGTCGCAGCAGACCCTGGTATAACAATGCCAGCAGGGATGCTGCACACCTCAAGCGGTCCGCATACGTGGCATGGGATAATGCCAGGAGACGTCAGGACCCTAACATCTCAGAGGAAAGGCGGAAATATAACGCCGCTTCCAGGTCCTACAAGAAGGCTATTGCCAAGGCGAAGTCGGAGCACGTTGCTAGAGTTGGCGAGCGACTAAAGAGCTATCCCTCTGGGAGCCGTGCTTTTTGGTCGCTCGCCAAAGCCGCAGAAGGAAACTTTTGCAGGTCTAGTCTCCCACCACTGCGAAAGTCCGATGACAGTCTGGCCCATAGTGCGAAAGAGAAGGCTGACCTTCTGGTCAAACTCTTCGCCTCGAACTCGACCGTGGACGACGGGGGTGCCACACCACCGAACATCCCCCGGTGTGATAGTTCCCTGCCGGAGATCTGCTTTACACAGTGTGCAGTCAGGCGGGAACTCCGACTCCTGGACGTCCATAAGTCGAGTGGGCCAGACGGCATCCCCGCAGTGGTTCTGAAAACGTGCGCCCCTGAGCTGACGCCTGCGCTAACGCGTCTGTATCGCCTCTCTTATTGCGCTAACAGGGTTCCGTCTTCATGGAAGACCGCCCACGTCCACCCTATCCCCAAGAAGGGTGACCGGTCGGACCCATCGAGCTATAGGCCTATCGCGATAACTTCCTTGCTTTCCAAGGTGATGGAGCGAATAATAAATATACAACTCCTGAAGTATCTTGAAGATCGCCAGCTGATCAGTGACCGACAGTACGGTTTCCGTCACGGTCGCTCAGCTGGCGATCTTCTCGTATACCTTACTCACAGGTGGGCTGAAGCCTTGGAGAGCAAGGGCGAGGCTCTTGCTGTGAGCCTTGATATCGCGAAGGCCTTCGACAGGGTCTGGCATAGGGCACTTCTGTCGAAGCTACCATCTTACGGAATCCCCGAGGGTCTCTGCAAGTGGATCGCTAGCTTTTTGGATGGGCGGAGCATCATGGTCGTTGTAGACGGTGACTGCTCTGATACCATGACCATTAACGCTGGCGTTCCACAAGGTTCGGTGCTCTCCCCCACGCTTTTCATCCTGTATATCAATGACATGCTGTCTATTGATGGCATGCATTGCTATGCGGATGACAGCACGGGGGATGCGCGATATATCGGCCATCAGAGTCTCTCTCGGAGCGCGGTGCAAGAGAGACGATCTAAACTTGTGTCTGAAGTGGAGAACTCTCTGAGGCGAGTCTCCGAATGGGGTGAATTGAACTTGGTTCAATTCAACCCGATAAAGACACAAGTTTGCGCGTTCACTGCGAAGAAGGACCCCTTTGTCATGGCGCCGCAATTCCAAGGAGTATCCCTGCAACCTTCCCAGAGTATTGGGATACTTGGGGTCGAGATTTCGAGCGATGTCCAGTTTCGGAGTCATCTGGAAGGCAAAGCCAAGTTGGCGTCCAAAATGCTGGGAGTCCTCAACAGAGCGAAGCGGTACTTCACGCCTGGACAAAGGCTTTTGCTTTATAAAGCACAAGTCCGGCCTCGCGTGGAGTACTGCTCCCATCTCTGGGCCGGGGCTCCCAAATACCAGCTTCTTCCATTTGACTCCATACAGAGGAGGGCCGTTCGGATTGTCGATAATCCCATTCTCACGGATCGTTTGGAGCCTCTGGGTCTGCGGAGGGACTTCGGTTCCCTCTGCATTTTGTACCGTATGTTCCATGGGGAGTGCTCTGAGGAATTGTTCGAGATGATACCGGCATCTCGTTTTTACCATCGCACCGCCCGCCACCGGAGTAGAGTTCATCCATACTACCTGGAGCCACTGCGGTCATCCACAGTGCGTTTCCAGAGGTCTTTTTTGCCACGTACCATCCGGCTATGGAATGAGCTCCCCTCCACGGTGTTTCCCGAGCGCTATGACATGTCCTTCTTCAAACGAGGCTTGTGGAGAGTATTAAACGGTAGGCAGCGGCTTGGCTCTGCCCCTGGCATTGCTGAAGTCCATGGGCGACGGTAACCACTCACCATCAGGTGGGCCGTATGCTCGTCTGCCTACAAGGGCAATAAAAAAAAAAAAAAAAAAAAAAAAAAAAAAAAAAAAAAAAAAAAAAAAAAAAAAAAAAAAAAAAAAAAAAAAAAAAAAAAAAAAAAAAAAAAATCAGAGAATACAAAGCCCGTGACTCACCTGATGCTCTCCAACACCTCGTCTTCTCCAGTCGTAGAGCTCCTTAATCGTTTTTCAGCGGCGAACCGGAGTTTAGAATATTAATGCTAATTCTGGTGTGATGCGATACCGGAGTGGGTTTAATATGAATTAATTTGGCGTATTGTGCGTATAGAAGCGGGAACATAAATGGTGCGGACGTGAGTTTTCGATTTTATAGTTACCTTCTATCATAGCTGTGTAGAACAATAAAAGGTTTTTCTAGGAAGAAGTCATTACTAGTGGCCTTTTCACCACGAACTCCGCGCACACGAACGAAGCACGACTTCAGCCAGAAGTGGTGGGATTTGCTAACTGCCTGAGCGCCTCCGAAAGAGACCTAACAGCTCAAGGACACTTTTTTTATAATAAATAATAATAATAATAAATAAATAAATAACAGCTGGTTCGCGAACGCATTTACTACCGGATTGGAATCGCGATCCGCTGAGAAGATCCCGCGAGAAACTCAATGGGCTGATATGTGGGTAAAGTTTCACGTCGAAACCTTTGACGAAGTGACCTTCGATGAGCGCGGTAAGAGAAATTAGAAAGCGCTTATTCAGAATAGTATGGCATCTTTGAACACATTTCAGGGTACGTACACAGAATAAAGTCAGCGAGCTACCGTATTAGGTTCATTAAAACTACAGGGGAGTTTCTAGTATATCCACCTCCAGAACTCTGATAAGTCATCAATATATTACGTAAAATCTAGTGGGAGGGTAAATGTTTTCATAAAACTGTTGAAAGTTAATATTAATAATAAATTAGTGTCAATAAATTGAAGTTAATAAATAAATAATAATAGTCATCTTCAAATGCGTGATTTAGTGGGACGGTAAATGGTTTCATAAAACTGTTGAAAGTTAATTTTAATAAATAATGTGTGTTAGTTAATAAATAAATAAATAATTATATTCATCTATAGACGCATGATTTAGTGGGAGGGGAAATGTTTTCATAAAACTGTTGAAAGTTAATTTTAATAAATAATTATTGTTAATTATTAAATAAATAATGATATTCATCTTTAAATGCATTATTTAGTGGGAAGGCAAATGCTTTCATAAATCTGTTGAAAGTTAATTGTAATAAATAATGTGTTAATTCATAAATAAATAGTTATATTCATCTTTAAATGCGTGATTTAGTGGGAGGGGAAATGTTTTCATAAAACTGTTGAAAGTTAATTTTAATAAATAATGTGTTAATTAATAAATAAATAGTTATATTCATCTTTAAATGCGTGATTTAGTGGGAGGGGAATTGTTTTCATAAAACTGTTGGAGGTTAATGAATAACTAAATTTTATAAATTATTATTGATAAATATTGTTTTGCGACCAACAAAACGTGAGGCTCTGAAAAATATCTTTATCATTGTCTGTTATAGTTTAAGTTCCTTTGAATCATTAATAAGTACATGTTAAGTACGGATATGTAATAAATATGTATATGATTGCGATTAAAGCTGCGTTTTTCTTTCTACATCTCCTTATTTTTTGCTAATGAAAGTAGCAGAGTCTACGATTAATCTGGTGAGAATACGGAGCCGGTGTCTGTTATGTTTTGCTCATTGACATTAACAATGAACGTGATACAACAAAATTACGCATAATTAAAAATTAACAATGTGGGGTAGAAGAGAGTTTTTTTTTTTATTGCTTAGATGGATGGACGAGCTCACAGCCCACCTGGTGTTAAGTGGTTACTGGAGCCCATAGACATCTACAACGTAAATGCGCCACCCACCTCAAGATATAAGTTCTAAGGTCTCAGTATAGTTACAACGGCTACCCCCACCCTTCGAACCGAAACGCATTACTGCTTTACGGCAGAAATAGGCGGGGTGGTGGTACCTACCCGTGCGGCCTCTTAAGAGGTCCTACCACCAGTAAAAAATATTTAGACGCTGCTCTTGTTTTTTCGAAATAAAACTGAAAACAGTAAAACACAATGCAATGTTTATTTGAACTCAAAAACGAGTCAACAATAAATGTTGAAAAGAATAAATCTTTTCACTTCAAATAAATCGTAGCGACAGAACAAAAGCAATGATTCCCAATGTCGGCTTACCTATCAAGCTGGAGTATTCGCTGCAAACTGATTTCGCACTACGAGAGAACGTTCGAGCTTTTACTTGTTTAGAAAAGAAAAAATGCCGCGTCGCCGCCGCCATTGCGCCAAAACCGTTTTAAATTTGGAACGGTTCTGAGGAGGTTTCCAACGGATTTCTGCAGTGACAAATTTAAACTTACGAACACCGTAAGCCTTAGCGCTTTCCAATAAGAGCTAGTTCGGCATAATTTTGATAATTCAAATCTCAGTTTAGTTTAGTGCTTTTCGAAATCCTTGAATAGAACGCAATAGTTTTAAATGAGGAACTTGAGAACTGGCGCAAATAAACATCTTTGTAACTTAAGTTTTTGTAATCGTATCTCAAATACATTTATCGTGTCAGTCAATATAAAAAAACAAAATTAAATTTTTTAGTAAAATATGTTGGCGAGGGATGTTAATCGGATCGTCCTACGTTCTGACATCACTATTAGAACTCATTCATAAAGGTTTTCTTGGGAAAATTACCAATGGTGGGTTCCCACATGTTTCCTCACCAGAATTTCAGAGGCTATTTAGCTTATCTGGGCTACTGAAGCCCTTGTTGTCGGGTTAGTTGACCGCCGCCCGTTGCTCGCTGTTATACTTTTGCGACTGAATCAGTGGCATACCGATTGCAGCCCTCATCTTTTCTCATCTGGTCTTGGCACCGGCAACGGCAGAGTTCAAGTACTCTTTATTATGAAACCATTTACTTGGGATTCTTTTTTTTTTCATCATATCGATTATTCTAATAACACACTACCTATAGTTTTTGGCTTGATTATTGTTTTACAGATTATTAGCCTTTGTGGGACACCCTGTATATTATTAGACATATTTATGAGAATAAAGTACATTATTTATTATAATAAAAATAATATGATAGGTATTTGAAAGGTCATTGCATAATAACTATGAGTATAATAATGGTATAATAAAATTATAATATTAAATTTTTTTGTTGCTCCTTCAATTATGTTTTTTACTATTTTTTTCCTAAATACAGTACAATTACTGACAATTACCTGTATAATTAATACACCAAATGTCGTTTCAAGGTGTGCGTCAGCAAAAAGCCTACAGTCATTAATCCTTATATTAATGGTTCGAGCGTTACCCTTGTTTTTGTCGACCGTACACGATGCTTCCGTTCGTTGTGCTCGCATTTTTTCTGTCTGTACTTTTACGTTGTGTGTTATTTGCGTTAAGTTATAAAACGATTTTGAGCTTAATGAGATTCGAGGTTGGGCAGGGCTTATTTGGTCAGATGTTTTTGAGGGTTTTGGGTATATGATAGGTAGGCCCTATCATATGTGTGCTCACCGTCGCTCATGGTCTTCAGCAACGCACAATGCACAGTGGGGCCCGGCCACGTAGCCATTACTGGCTGAGCATTCTCTTTAAATCTCATTTGATGAGAGAATACCGTAGAGGAAAGTTCGCTTGACTCGAAAACCGTATGATACGTAATAACAAAGATGTCCGGAAATAAATGAATTGTGGACGGAAGCAGTGGTTTTAAAATTTGTGGATAAGTTCTGTTTAAAAAACTGACAATAAAAGTAGATAATATTTGGGAGCCTCGGCTCAGAGATAGGTTCAGTACGTCGCTGGCGACGAATGGCTCGACGAATAAATTAACCCATGTTACGCGGTGAGCGGTTTTGTAGTTTTAAAAAAAAACTTTATTTTAATGCACACTGAATTTATTTATCCTTTACAAAAATCTGATGTTACACGGACAGAGTTACGATGTTATAGGCTTGAAGATTGATAACTAACCCTAAATTTCAAGGAGAAAGAGAATTTATACATAAATAGTATTTACTAAACAGTTAGTAAATGAGTCATTTAGACTATAAACCTGATTAGTAAACATATTTAGAATCCATAACGACACAATTAGTAAATGACGGAATATTACTAATGTGAAAGGAATACAATATTAATAAATGTTCTAATTACAAATGAATATTTGATGTAAAGTAAACAATAAACATATGATTTAGTAACATAAGGAAATAAGTATGTTATATAGTAACAATGATTTGGAATTTAAGAACTAAGAGCTAGAGTACATTATGTGTTATGAAAATTGATATATGACTTAGGCACTAGTGTGAGGGCATAACATAACACCTCCCCCCTTAAAATAAAGGTTGAGCGTTGGTACTCAAACTTGAGAATTAGGATTTTCTGGATTTTCGATGTCATCTTCGTCTTCGGAGATACATGATGT
Source organism: Bombyx mori (assembly GCF_030269925.1). Lineage (NCBI taxonomy): Eukaryota > Metazoa > Arthropoda > Insecta > Lepidoptera > Bombycidae > Bombyx > Bombyx mori. The sequence goes on from NC_085114.1 coordinate 2,475,773, forward strand.
AGGATGACCCATGTTGGTCATTGGAATTGAAATTTGTGTAGTTCTTCTTCTTGAAGAATTATCAAAGAAATTGTTGAAAATCTGGATACATCCGCTATTTGACCTTCTTCGGGTAGCAAATGAGCATGGAAAATTCTTGAAGACTTTGTATAAGATGTGCATTGTGATTCCGATCGAGAAATAGATCAATGAAAAACTTGATTCATGTTCTTCATGAAATTTTGTGTTTTGATTTTCTTGATTTCCTCTGAATATTTGTCAATATAGTGCTTGATTTGTTGTAATAAGTCCAACGGGATCTTATTGATTGGAATTGGAATTAGATGTGGTATTTCAACATTTTTTTATTCTTGGAAACAATCGTCAGTTGTTATATCCGGTGTGACGATTGGATACTTGATGTTTTCATTTGATGATTTAAATGCTGTAAGCGTGCTGTAGCCAGTATGGAGTTTGCATGTTGCTGGCAGCGTTATAATTCCAAATCCATAAAGTTTGTGGTTCGACACTTCACCATTACACTAAAGAACACATTGAGTTTCAGTGTTTAAAACGTAGAGCCATTTATCACTTTCCAACTGTTGAAATGTTGCTATTTCCGCAGGGAATGATGTAATAGTGCATGATTTTGGGATTAGAAATTTTGATTTTGATTTTGTTAGCAGGACTTCAAGTTCACATATTGGTCTTGAAGTAGATTCATAGATGACCATATTTTTTCATAACCGTTGTCTTAATGCGAAATTATTGCAGTTTTCCAACGAACTTGTGGAAATATACTTTTCTTGATTTAGGTTAGTGGCTAATAATATATGCTCTGATAGGATAGTGGAATGATATGAGGAATTAGGATGTTGAACAGGGATTGAATAAATATGATATACTTTAAAATTATCATTTAGAACTAAGGGAAGTTCTAAGATGTATACGAGGAGATTTTTGAATAAACATAAACTGATAAGGTAGAAGAATCTAATAAAGTATGAATATTATCTAATGTTACGTAAACGTTTATTTGTTCTAACATGATTTGACAATAGAAGCTCTTCGTAGAGACGCTTGAGAGAAATTATCGATGGGTGAACAGTATTTGATTTAGCAAAAATAATACTAGTTAGACAATCGTTTATATCCTTTTCTAAGCTAGTTAGTAATTCTAGAATTTGCAGAGAAATTGTGGAAATTTCTTCACTAATTTTAATGTCGAATACGGTATTCTTTGTAGTGTTAATATATTCGCTTAGACGATTATATTATTTTCATTGATAATTTGTTCGTTGTATGTGATTTTGAATAATGAACCTATTAAAGTTTTTGATTGTGGAAGATGTAATTTGTAATTGTTTTTGCATGAGACTCATTACATCTAATTCTCGTTTTTCTAGAGAATTAATGCATTCGTTAGAGTGTTCACCATCCTGTGCGTCAGGTGTACCGATTAATCATTTAAAAACAGAGCTAAGGCCACCAAACAATTCTCGTTTGATACGTGAATTTTTGCCTAAGTAAAGTTAATTCCGAAAGTCGGTTTTCGATTTTATTCAAATTGATTTTAAGGTATGATTTTGTTGACCGGACACGAAGAAGACGTGAATATTGCGAGGATACACTTTCACAGCTTTTAGCAAGGCGTAGAAGAGATTCGTGAGATATGAATAGGGGTTTCAGATCTTTATATATTACTAATTTCCATGATTCTTCGTATGGGTACAATGTTCCTTCGTCTTTAAAGAACAAACCTGATTGCGAAGTTAAAGGGTTGATGAAATTTAAACTTGCGTGGATTCCAGTGGTTGCCCTTTAATAGGCAGAGTGTTAGGATTTGGAACTTTTAGCATAACTTTATGACCAATTTTGTATTCTACAGAGTTCTTAATTTAATTGTCATAGCGTTCTTTCGCTTTCTCTTTCATCTTTTCTAGATTTTGTAAAGTGGTTTCTCTAGAGACCTTTAAACGTTCGTTTAAGTCTTTTAAATAGTAGTTTTAGCGAGTAGAACGGACGAGGCTTAAAACCAAATAAGAGTTCATGAGGAATATAACCCGTGGAAGAGTTAACTGAAGTATTATGGCATAAAATAGCGAGTGTAATAATTTGATCCCAATTTTTATGACGACGATTGCAATACATGCGTGTGTGATCTCGAAGAGTCGCATGGAATCGTTCGAGAGTGTCATTTGTTTGAGGATAATATGCTGTATTGAATGTGTGATTACATCCGAGAATTTTTTTTAGTTGCTTAAGAGCGTTAATGGTAAATTCGGTACCTTGGTCCGAATGAAATCGCTTTGGAACGCCAAAATGTTGGCAAAAATGTAAGATTTGCTTAGAAATACTGACTGCTTCTTTGTCAGAAATAGGATATGCTTGAACAAATCTTGTGAGATCGTCTTGCAACGCAATGACATATCTGTTATTATTATCACTCATTTCTGAGTATGAGACTAAATCCATTGATATACACTCAAATGGTTCAGTAGATTGAGAGGTTATGACCATAGGTGCTTTGAAAGATTTACGTTGAATTTTATTTCTTTGGCAAACGACACATGATTCTTCTATGTATTCTTCGTTTTTTTTTATTGCTTGGATGGGTGGACGAGCTCACAGCCCACCTGGTGTTAAGTGGTTACTGGAGCCCATAGATATTTACAACGTAAATGCGCCACCCACCTAGAGATATAAGCTCTAAGGTCTCAGTATAGTTACAACGGCTGCCCCACCCTTCAAGCCGAAACGCATTACTGCTTCACGGCAGAAATAGGCGGGGTAGTGGTACCTACCCATACGGACTCATAAGAGGTCCTACCACCAGTGATTACGCAAATTATAATTCTGCGGGTTTTGATTTTTATTACACGATGTTATTCCTTCACCGTGAAAATCAATCGTGAATCGTTATGTACGTATTTCATCTCAAAAATTGGTACTCGCCTGCGGGATTCGAACACCGGTGCATCGCTATATACGAATGCACCGGACGTCTTATCCTTTAGGCCACGACGACTTCACATTTGACGTTTGTCATTCCTTTCCAGAAATATTCATCACGAATTTTCCTGGTTGTTTCTAAGATTCCACGATGTCCTGATAGAGGTTCATCATGATAGGTTTTGAGAATATTAGGAATTTCTTTAGGTTTAGGATAAGATATTTTATTTTCACATATTATAATTTTACAATTGTATGATTCAGCGATATATGAAGATATATAAAGCTGTTCGTTGAGTTCTAGTTTACACGTATTATCATTTTTAAGATCTGGTACGTACAATGTGTCAATTTCATGTTTTTGTAGACATGAAAGAAGAGATTTAAAATAACTTTCAGAATCCCAAGGGTCGAAGTGTCTGGGTCTAGTACATGTAAAGAATAGATTTTGTTTGTGCTTTGAATTTAGCAAATGTACTTCGTATAGAGATTTTTTATATTCTAGAAATGTTTCGGTTTGTGAACATAAACTAATAGCTTCATTAAATATACTATTTTGTGAAGGAGGTTCACATGACATAAGAATAAATATATTTTTGTGCTTAGCATCTAATAATTGATCTGGAGACGTTTTAGTAAAAGAAGTATTTATTTTAGTACGATCTAAGGATTTATAATGTTCGAAATTTAACTGTAGATAATCATCATGATCATTGTCACATAAGTCTATAACGTTAGAGTTCATAATAGCTGGACGAGACAGATTCATTTTTCCTGCTTTATAAACTATCTCATACTCGTATTATTCGAGCTTGAGACGCCATCTTACAAGACGACTGCCTCGATCTTTGATTGAAAATAGCCACGTCAGAGGTTTGTGGTCTGTAACGATTTTGAATCTTCTTCCGAAGAGATAAGGTCTGAAATGCTTAACTGCCCATACTATGGCAAGCAACTCTCTTTCGATAGTTGAATAATTAGACTCGGCTTTATTTAAAGTGCGTGAGCCACACGCGCTTGGCAAATCTTTGCCAATATCTCCTTGTGAGAGGATAGCACCAATAGCATGTAACGATGCATCGGTAGTTAATATGAAGTCTTTGTTGAAATCGAGGTATTGAAGAATTGGAGCCATTGTTAAAATTTCTTTGCATTTACAGAATGCTGACTGCTGATCTTTACTCCATATAAAAGGAACATCTTTCTTGAGTAAGCTCGTTAAAGGTTTAGTGATTTTGCTTAAGTCAGGTATAAATCTACGATAGTATCCTGCGAGACCTAAGAATGATTTTATATCTTTACACGATTTAGGAATAGGAAAGTTTTCAGGAACCTTTTCAGGATTTGGTTTCACGCCTTGATTTGTGATGATATGGCCTAGATAGGCAACTTCTTTGCGCATAAATTCACACTTGTTGAGTTGAATTTTTAGACCATATTTACGGAGTCGTTCTAAGACTTCAGTTAGTTTTTGTTCATGTTCCTGAAGACTAGAAGCGAAAACTACTATATCATCTAAGTACACAAAACAACGGTCTCCCTGTAATACGTACAAAACGCTATCCATTGCGCGTTGGAAAGTAGCTGGGGCATTTATAGTCCAAAGGGCAAAAAATCATAGTGACCATAAGGAGTACTGAATGCTGTCTTAGGAATATCCTTTTCATCAAGTTCAATTTGGTGAAAACCTGATGCTAAATCTAGAGTAGTAAAAAGTACATTCAATGACGATATTTTGTAAGTTTCTATGCTAGTTTGATTTTTTGAGCTAGGGGTCGATTTTGAATTAACGATTTTATTAGATTTAGGATTTGATTTAGAATTGGATTTAGTTTTTGATTTAGAGTTAGATTTAGTTTTTGATTTACATTGGTTTTGTTAAGTATTTATACTAGCACTAGTATTTTTATTAGATTTTGAGTTGGAGCAAGAATTTGATTTGGAGTTTATTTTAGAACTCGATTTAGGATTTGATTTTGTGATTTCGTCACGAGGTTCTTATGATTTTTGAGTTGAAAAAGCTTTAGGGTTTACAAAGGTCTCGAAGTCACTGTTTTCAGTTTGAGTCGCAACGTCACTAAGTTGTCTCCGATAGACTGCTGAACTAAGTAAGTTACTGCTCTCGAACTGAGGGGTGAAAATAGTTGTTTGTTCCCGATGAACTGAATTACACTACACAACAATATTTTCTGTAGCCTGAGCTTGACTTTTATAGTCTAAAGCTTTGCTCATTGTGTTTGTTAAAATGATTTAGAACATCCTTTGATTTAGTATTGGGCTTTAAATATTCGCGGTTTCCGAAGCATTGCCCGTGAGTTCGGCCGCCTACGATTTTAAATTATTAATTTTGATTGGGTTGGGATCTTGTTTGTTTCTTTGGTTATATTGTCTTTTACGATATTCTTAAATTAAATGACCAGGGTTCTTGCAATTGTTACAAGATTTTGTGACTTATAACGTTATGGTTGCCAGAGTTTGATTGTGAAGTGATTGTGAAGAGTTTGATATCTAGATTGACTATGATTTTGATATTGAACTGTGCTAGGGTTTATATTATTAAAAAGTTTTTGTCTAGCAGTATTCATATTCCGATTTTTTCCTTCTTGAATAGCAAAATTTCTTGCATCTGTTAGATTTTTGAAATCTCTAGTTCTAAGCATTACGCCTATATCAGAGCTTAAGCCATTTATAAAAACATTGAGAGCTGTTTCCTTAGCAGTAATTTTACGTCCTTCTAGGGTGTCATCATTATATTCGATACACAGTTTTTCAATTATTTTACTCCGACAAAGATTCTCGCGAAGAAAATAGTCAGTTACAGTTTCTTTTGATTGTTGGAACATGAATTGTAGTTCTAACATAAGATGTCCTAACGTTTTAGTTTGAGAAAACTTTTGTATTAGGAAGAATTTTAAGTCAGACTATGTTGAAAACTGTTTGGCATGAACGTCTGATGAACTTGGCCCAGTGATTTTATTTAACGCGTATATTAAAAGGACCATCTATTGTTGCACAGAAGCTAAACTAAACGCGGAGTCCCACGATCTGATAAATCGATACACTTGGCTAGGAGATGATGTGTTAAATTCTGGTATTAATTGTAAGAGTAAAAATAATAAATGATTTAAGAAATATATGATTTAAGAAATAATGAAAAAAATATTCTACCAAAAGTCGCGAATTTAATTTTGTTTAAGATGATTAAAGATTTAAGATTTAAGATGATTTAATATTAAGATTTAAAATGATTTAAGATTCAAGATTTGATTTAAGATTTTGTTCAATATATATCATTTAGGAAAAAGATTTAGGATTGTGTAACAGAGTAAGGATTTAGGATGAATTCAGAGCATATAAAAACCACTTACCACAGTGCAATTAAAATTACATTCTGCATGTGGGCTCTCGTCTGTTCGGCGAAGTTATTTCAAAAGCCTTCAGCTACCGTGCTTGATTCACGTTGTCTTGCGGTTGCGGGCTGCTGCTGGGCGATGTATATCCTGTAGTTATTGCTGCTGCTGTTACTTGGCGATGTGAGTCTCGTCGCGCTGCGGTGATGCACGTTAAAACTTCGTCTTGGCGATATTTCTATGCGGAAACCATACCGACTGCGCCAAATTTGTTACGCGGTGAGCGGATTTGTAGTTTAAAAAAAAACTTTATTTTAATACACACTGAATTTATTTATCCTTTACAAAAATCTGTTGTTACACGGACAGAGTTACGATGTTATAAGCTTGAAGAATGATGACGAACCCTAAGTTTCAAGGAGAAAGAGAATTTATACATGAATAGTATTTACTAAACAATTAGTAAATACCATTCATATTTACTAAACAATTAGTAAATACTATTCATTTAATATGATTAAATTCAGACTATAAACCTTTTGGTAAACATATTTAGAATCCATAACGACAGAATTAGTAAATGACGGAATATTACTAATGTGAAAGGAATACAATATTAACCAATGTTCAAATTACAAATGAATATTGGATGTAAAGTAAACAATAAACATATGATTTAGTAACATAAGGTAATAAGGTTTTTACTGGTGGTAGGACCTCTTGTGAGTCCGCACGGGTAGGTACCACCGCTCCGCCTATTTCTGCCGTGAAGCAGTAATGCGTTTCGGTTTGAAGGGTGGGGCAGCCGTTGTGACTATACTGAGACCTTAGAACTATATCTCAAGGTGTGTGGCGCATTTGCGTTGTAGATGTCTATGGGCTCCAGTAACCACTTAACATCAGGTGGGCTGTGAGCTCGTCCACACATCTAAGCAATAAAAAAAAAAAAAAAAAAAAAAAAATAATAAGTATGTTATACTTTATAGTAACAATGATTTAGAATTTAAGAACTAAGAGTTAGAGTACATTATGTGTTTATGAAAATTGATATATGACTTAGGTACTAGTGCGAGGGGCATAACATAACACCCACAGAGACAGCCCACTGAGTTTCTCGCCGGATCTTCTCAGTGGGTCGCGTTTCTGACTCGGTGGGGTAGATTCTGCGAAGCACGGCTCTTGCTAGGTTTCGTGTTAGCAACGTCGTCAGGTTTGAGCTCCGTGAGCTCACCTACTGGTTAAGGTTGCGCTGAAATAGCCTCTCAATACTATCAGCTTAGGTAGGAAAAAAAAACAAAACAAAACCACTCCGTAATAAAGCATAAGTCTTTGATCAGGCATGTAGCACAGCTTCGTGAGGACTCCCAACACTTTTTAAGTTAAGGAAAAATCTTACCCTCCAAATCACTCTGATATTCAAAACTGGACGAAACATGAACCCAAGGATCCCAGCATTGTAGGGATAGTCGCTTAATCAAATCATCTCATCCCAATCTGGTGACCTATACGGCCATACTATATTATTGTAAAATAATAATCAGACGATCCTACTTAACCTTTAACTGGTGACACGCCAAATTTATAACACTATAAAGGACATGACGTCTCACAGACTACTACTTTTAAATTCATTTTTATTGTGAAAATCAACTTGAGTGTTTCAAAATTGCCTTAATATTCAATCAACGGTATATAATGAAAAACACATTAGTAAATCAAACCAAGTTTTTTTATAAAATATCGAGAGAATCGAGTAATAACACTTAATGGTATTTTACAGCCTTAATTGGTATGAGATCCTCATTTCACATTTCAGCCGACCTTATGCGAGAAAAACGATAAAGTTAATATCTTTTACTTAAAATCTAATCTAGAAGGAACGAAAAAACAATTTAGTCATTCCCAAAAACAAAAAATAAAAATTCTGACAATGACTCAATTCAGCATACATTACTGGCAATTTTTGCACAAAGGGCGAGAACATTGCAAACATACGGGATCGCAACACCCGACACACGTGTACACAGTCATTCTGTACAATTTGGGTGGGCAAATCCTGCATGCCTTTCTTTTGCCTTGACTAGTTTCATGACTTTGGACATCTTCTTCGACCATATCGTCACCCAGAATTCGCTTTATCACGAAGCGTAACTCCCTCGGTAATTGACTGCAGACTACGCGTCTCTGAATCCATATTCAGAAACGCGTAGTCTGGTCCCCCATGGGAGAACTAGCGAACGAGCTATTCTTTAGGAAATCTCCCCTTTCTATAATCTTAGGTTGGTGCATGTTGTGCAGTATATGAGCTTTCATGCTGTTCAAATCCAAAATGCGGTAAAACACTACCATTGGCCATCTTCTGGATTTACCACTCTCCTCTGAATCTTCCACTCGATCATTTTCCTGATGGTGTGAATGATTGCTCTCAGATATAATACAATCTTCGAAATCACCTTCGCTATCAGATTGGTACGAAGCTAGCAACAGGGAATTTATTTCCTCTTCAAAAGACGGACTCTCTACCCGCAATATTTTTCTTTTTGATGACTCAACTGAACTTGATTTCGGACATTGACGTTTATTACCGTTTTTTTCCATTCTGAACTACAAAGTATCAAAATAAAAAGAAATAGTTCAAAAAAATATTTTGAATGGCAACTAGGGACATGGAGCCTGACAGGCTACGTCCGATTTTTCGATGAGTGTTACTCACGTGTTATACGACCGACAACACGTCTGCTTCCTTCCGTGGTCAATTTACTACTATAACAAAGGCTACTGAGACTCGGAGTCGCGGCGAGCTGGGGGGAGTGGCGAATTCTAAGAATTCGCAAAAAGCACGAAGCCTGTGAGACTCCATGTCACTGGTTAAAGGTTAAATGTAGATGACTACAAGGCATTAATGACAAGAATTCGGAAAGATTTATTTTCACATGATGGTTTGTTTTTGGCGTGAACTTTGAGGAAGCTGATGAATATCGAACTCCTAGTAATGATTAGTATCATCACTAATTATTTTATTATATTTTGAGGAAAGGATAATTAAGCTCTTATACCGAAATTTGGATAGCGGCATGAACGTACTGTCTATCACGCTTGCTAGTTCTGTCGTTTTGACCATTTATATCTCCTAGTAAAGGTACATTCATTTGTCCAGAGTCGTAATCTTTTAGAAGTCCCATAACCACATCAGTCAGATCTTCCCTTCCTAACGAAAAAAGTAGCCTTTATATTACATTACATTAATGCCCTTGTATGTTTGCAGTCTTAAAATATTTAAACCTTCATTCAAAAACCGAACGTGGCGTATTTGATTTTCAAGCCCCGGTTTCTCTTTATTCATTTTAACGAGTTAAATTTAACGTTTACGGTACAGCCTAACTCTCTAGAATGTAAACTTTATTTAAATTTTAATTCGAGGTAAGCGGCATGCTTCCCGCACACAGAATAAACGAGAGTAGATTTGAAATGTATTTTCAGAACGATTTATGTGTGCGAAGCAGTTAGGAACTGAATTGAAACTGTGCTTTTTTCTGACTAATGGCTTATTTATTTCTTGTAGTTAATTACATTCTTATTAAGTAACATTAACTTTAAAACATTTGTAAGAAATTACATTAACAACGGCTTAAGTATCTGCGTAGCTTTAGTATAAATAATCATACAAAATAGCTATTTTGAAGAGGCATGATATTTCTATTCTAGAATACTTAGGTTTTTTTTTTATTATTCGCATAACCGAAACTTCTATTCGTTCCATTTTTAACAATAGGTGAATTTGGGTTTTGTTTTCCAACATGACCAGACGTGAAATATTTCACGTCATCCCAGATTCCACGACTTTATTCGTTTTTTCGAATGTTTGTCCAAAATTGTTTGATTGTTTATTAATATCGTCGCTTTAAGGACGCCCTAGAATTTTTGAACCTATCATTCGACTTTAAGGAACTATAGTGCCGCTCTAGCATTATCGCACATTATTTTTACCTTATCCATGCCTGAATTAGGAGATTGCTGTAATTTTATAGCTTGTTGCCACCAATTATGTGTGTGTCAAGGCTGTACCCCTTATAGCTAGACACAGGCGTTCTTCCGTCCCCGTGCCTCCTGTCCCCCAGCCTAGACTCACAAATCTGCCATTGCTTCTATCCCAAATATGTCAAGAAAGCCTACAGTTGGGGTTCGGTTTGTTTTCGGATTTCCCCTCTCCGGTCTTGAGTTACGGGAGTTATTTATTTTTCTCCTCCTCCTCTTTAGAAATATAGCCCCCCAACGAACATTCACCTATCCGCCACGGGATGCGGTCTTCCAATAAGTAAATAACTATCCTTAATGTGTTCACGAACAACTTCCAGAATCATTAACTCATTATAATCATATCCAACCCTAACTGAAACATCTGTTTCTCTCAACATTCTATAGCATTCCACGCCGCCGATTTTAGTCAAATATTCTATGAGCGAGGCTTGAAGGCACCGCTTTTACTTTGATATGAAAAAAAACTGTCCATTAGTAGTATTTAAGAAGTACTAGTGAGTAATTATATTTCTATTCATAACGCTATTTGACTGCGAACATAATATATGTATGTATATGTATCGATATTAGGCTAAAGCTTAGAGACTTTTTTTCTTATTACTTAATTTTTTTTTATAAAGGTTCATACAACTGGATAAAATCGGCAAACATCAACGTTTACTTAAATAGAAAAAATGAATACATTATTGAATTCACTCTTTTGGATGTGAACAAAGCTTGCATAAGGGCGGTTATGCAGTAGTCAGAGGCTGACTTTTATTTATTAAATAATAAACAATATAGATAGATATAAAAACTAAAAAAAAAAAAACTGCTAAGAAAATAACTAAAATAACTATACTAAGAATAAAAACTAACAAAGTCTTATTTTATTGATTGTGACAAATCACTGCCAATCCAGATACATATTGTTAATGTTATGCATTGACAAACTTTCACAAAATGACGTTTATCAAAATACATTCAACAGTGTTACTCTAATCTTGAGATTTTTTTTTTACGTAATACTCGTATTAGTAAAATGTCTGCACGCGTGCTATTTTATTAAAACTATCACCGTTTTTGCGATTTTCCGTATTAGTCCATACCCCATTAGGCTAGACGCATAAAAGTTAAGTCTACGAAAACATACAGTCGAATAGTGTGCTTTCACAAATTTATCGCGACATTTGGTAGCTCAGGGTGCGCATAAAATCAATCCAGCAGTAATGTTGTCTTGGTTGGTTCATCGACTCTAAATAGCCGCACATTTTAATGATTCTAGTTAGTTGTCACCATCGCTCATGTTCGTCAGAAGTACAGGAGATACGGTGAAGCCAAGCCAAGTAGTGGCTTACCACTGAATAGTTTCCTCGAAACTCCGCAAAACGAAACACTGTGGAGAGGAGTTCAATCTAAAGCCGGTTGATATGTCGAAAAAAGATCTCTACAAACCTCCACTTCATTTTCGGAAAGGACTTTAACATATCCTGTATTTATATGTACCCGAATTTTATTCAGCCACAATATTTTGTGATATTGCTTTTCTGCATTTACGGCAGCACAACTTTCTAATTCGACTCTAGGCTGAGACGACTTTGAGATTTCCTTTTTAATTACCGCTTTGCTGACAGCCCGACCCCTTTGCCTGGCGAGGTCGAAGATTAAAGAACAAGAAAAAAGTCAGTTTAAGTGAAGGTGATTGCGATGCTAATGGACATCTTGATGCGCCCGTAGTTAGGTACAAATCCTTATTAAGGTATTTTCTTGGAAAGGGTTGGATATCGTATAAGGTATTGGTATTGGAGTTCTTTTAAAATTGCTCTAAATGTGAACACAAAATCATGCTGGTTACCTGAATGTTGACACCCATCTTTTAATGTTGTTTTTTTTTCTTCATTTTAGTGGGTTTGGTCAATTTGTAATGATTTCGCCCAATAATTATTTTTAAAATATCTACCTTATTAATTAGTATAGAAAGAACTATAATCTAACAACAGACAGGGAAACATCAACCAATTTTATATGAGTGCCTTGCAAGGTGTACAAAGCACAGTCGCCTGGCACCTTCTCAAAAGTTCATACCTTTCTCGTATTACGAATACATTAGATTACAGTCTGTGCCTACCAAAGGTCGGTTCAGGGGCTCATTTTCGACGTATTTTCTTACATTATGTTGGGCATCATCGATAATATCAAATTATGGGCATTTCGATGACTGCTATTCCCATCAAGTTGGCAAATGAGGCAAGAAGTTAAAGTTTAAATTAATTATAGCGCTATTCTCGCATGTGTGTCTGCACATGAAGGTACCACCATCACAGTTGAAACATCGACCTCAACGTCGTGAATATGAGAAAGGACAGTGAATGTTACCCACCTAGTAAAGTGTATGAGCTTTATCAAGTTCAGTAAAAATAAAGGGTACGATCACTCATGGTACTTTGATTAAAATCATCTCTAGTGTCATAACCCAAAGTTCAAATTCGCAGACAAACATATTGAATATTTCTATACGTCGCTAATCTTGACAGCTCTGTCTGATTATCATTGCATTATCAAAAAGTATTTGGACTAAGACAATAGGCTTATTCTGTAATTAATTTCGACGTTCAACGAAGAGAAAAGATAAGAAACGCTTTTCGTTGTTACATTTTAATTAACATCGTTAATTTAGTGTTGTCTTCTTGAAGGCGCTGAATGAAATGGTCATATAAAAACGGACAAGTGCGTGTCTTAGCATAATTCTGTAATCAGAATGAATGTGTAAGGTTTTTTAATTCACACTGTTTTTATAACTCCAGACGCAAAATGTTAAGCAGTTATTTAGATGGAACCAATGGATATCATCATCATTCTCCTGCCTTTCTCCCAGTCACCTGGCGCGCAAGATGTTTTCTCCTTCCATACTCCTCTATCATATACCATTTCTTCCCCCCCTTACACATATCGTCTTTCACTCAATCCATCCATTTTTTCTTAGGTCCACCTCTTCCCCTGATGGAGCCAATGGATATCACAACGTGAATGTCGCCACCCTCCTTGAGACACGGGTTAGAAGTCTCAATTGTTTTGTAGAACGACTATCCTGACTTGCTAACACTGGTCCTGGCTAGAGCAATGCTTCGCCGAATCTACCATCGGACAGAAATCGCAACCCAATGACAAGATCCGTTGGGAAATTCAGTGGACTTTGTCTATGGCTGGTTAGTTTGCTCGTCGAACTCTTCGTCGTCATCGACGAGTTCGATGACACGGAGAAAGTTTATATGCATGGGAACAATACAATTGCATAAGTCACGGCGCAAGTTTTGTAGTGTGGCACCTTGTTACGAAGGGACAATTTGCTTCAATTGCAAATCATAGGGTATATGCCTTGTATGTATGCCATTGTATTTTTTACTATTGGTAGGTCCTCATGTGAGTCCGCACGGGTAGGTACCACCACCCCGCCTATTTCTGTCGTGAAGCAGTAATGCGTTTCGGCTTGAAGGGTGGGGCAGCCGTTGTAACTATACTGAGACCTTAGAACTTATATCTCAAGGTGGGTGGCGCATTTGCGTTGTAAATGTCTATGGGCTCCAGTAACCACTTAACACCAGGTGGGCTGTGAGCTCGTCCACCCTTTAACTAAGCAATAAAAAAATGCCTCTCACTTGTGGGTGAGAGCATATTACAACCACGATTCCGCCCTTCAATCTTCATATCTCATAAGTAAGGGTACTGTTACCACGCGCTGATAACGGAGAATAATCATTATTAATCGCATGCTCCTCTGCTCTTAAAGTAATAAATATGGTAGATCTCAAGGAGACTAAGGCAAAACTATTTCTAGATTCTGATAGTCTAATGCATCTGCCATGAGCAGATTCAGAGCTCAGGCAAATTAATAATTAGCATAACAATCCACCTGAGATTCAAAACGATTTCAATTAAGAACGTAAATAACGTTCATGTTTTATTATTATCATCACGTCTTTAATGAGACGCGTAAAACGTAAAGACTTCTTGAGGTCTTTTCGTAATTTAATTAACGTTCGAGTTTTTACTGTAAATTGGAACAGTGAAGTGGTTCCGACATTCATTCTAGATAGTCCAAGGAAATTAAAGGCATATAAATCGGTTTTATCTTTACTAACATTCATTTGTGATATTCTTTTGGCTTTTGTCGTGTGGGCTTGTTGTCCAAAAACATTTGACTGATTTTTTTATTGCTGTAAATTAGTATCCGATGTTCTAGAGTTAAGAGTATCGCCTGGATTTTAATGTTTTGCTGCAAAAACCGCCAGGACTGTTGTACCACCCGGCTTCATAATGACCTCAGCATTTTCATTATAAGCAGTAAGTGTGTCAGAAGTATGCAAAGAACTATCTGTTATTAAAATCTTTCAGAGTCACCCGCAGCTGTTCTGTTCTGTTTTTACTATTCGCCGATCTAAAGCTGAATGTTCATGCAGCTTTATTGTTTATAAAAAATCGCATTAATTAATTTATCAAAGACTTTTATTCAAATTAACTGTGTTCAAAATACTCGTATCGTTTCTCAGCTACCTATAGGCAGATACTTATGTACACAAAAACTTTTGAGACATTTTCTTCGCAAAATTGGACCGTAAATCTATAAATGAATCTATAGATAATAAAAGTGCCTATGCTTATCTTAAATCTCGTAATATGCGACTAATCATTTAGCGACGTTTGGAAAAAGCCACCACTGCGTTTAAAATAGATATTCAATCTAATTTGATACTTAGTTGAACCGTAGCAGAAGTAGATAGGACAGTGGCACTAATGCGTCTAGTAGGTCACGTTTAGGAAAATAAATTGTGAAGCAGCAGATTAATTGCATATATGTTACACAAGCCCCTCCGTCGAAATTTTTGGAATTTAGAAACTCTAAGACGGTGTTTCTGGAGCACTACGATATGACTTCCTTCGAACGAGCCTTAAGAAACGTAATTTATGATAGGCATTGACATTACTGGTGTCATCACGTAGACCACATACTCGTCAGGTAAACAAGATAATAAAAAAAAAACACCTAAATCTGAACGAAAAATGCTAATTATGCATGTACTTATAAATACGCACAATTAAGTGTCGTTTTAGTTCTTATCTGTAACCCAAAACACACCGCGAATTCTTCTCAGGCTAGTTTTTGGGAATATACTTCTTCTTTTTAGTCGGTCGTTTCATTGCTAAAGGTCGTGTCTAGTGTGAAGTGTTGATTGCTCGATGCACTGTGCTCCCAAGTCTTCCTAACCTCTGTGGTCTGGGAATGGACAAATGAGTTTAAACACGTCTAACATTGAAGCTGTATTGATTTTAATCGCGTAATCAATATCCCGCTTTATTGTGCACTGCACTTGACAATCCTGATAATTTTAGATTTGGCTGAGATATTCTGGAACGAGTCCAAAGAGGGAAGCATTTTATTTCCAAAAGATTAAGTAAGATCTTGTTTATTTTTTGTGAGAAACGTTATGTATTCGCTTTTTGAAGTTTAGAAGAACGTTGAGAACTGATTTTAAGGTTAATTGTGAGCCTAGATGGAAACATCTTGCCAAGCTCTATCGGGACGCAGTTTGCGATTCAGTTTCAAAGGTCTCATATTATACAAATGAGCTGTCAATCAAAATCGATGGAGATATGTATGCTGTGATCTCTAAGACCCTTCTGTAGCATCTGCGCAACAATATTGAAAAAAAATCATTCTTAAAATGTAAGTAATATTTATAATACATTTCATTGTAAAGACGTTTTCAATATTTATTTCGTGCTCAATGATATATTATGTGCCTTCGAAGAGGGTACAATTTATTCGTTTTGGAAATTTGAGAAATGGATATTAAAGATAAAATTGTAGGTTATATTTTTAAATTTGAAATGTAGCCTTTAGTTTTTTATTTTTTTTTATTGCTTATATGTGTGGACGAGCTCATAGCCCGCCTGGTGTTAAGTATCTACAACGTAAATGCGCCACCCACCTTGAGATATAAGTTCTAAGGTCTCAGTATAGTTACAACGGCTGCCCCGCCCTTCAAACCGAAACGCATGACTGCTTCACGGCAGAAAATAGGCAGGGCGGTGTTACTTACCCGTGCGGACTCACAAGAGGTCCTACCACCAGTATTAGTTTTGTTGCTCGATTTAGTTCAGTTTTTGATACTCGAGAATGCTAAATTATATTAGATAGTTTCTGAAGTTTCCGCAAGCTCTCGGTAAAATTGAAGCTTGAATTGAACCAAATTCAATTTACCCCACTCGGAGGCTCGCCCCATAGAGTTCTCCACTTCAGACACAAGTTTTGATCGTTTCCCTTGCACCACGCTCCGAGAGAAACTCTGATGGCCGATTATCGCGCATCCCCCGTGCTGTCATACGCATAGCAATGCATGCCATCAATAGACAGCAAGTCATTGATATACAAGATGAAAAGCGTGGGGGAGAGCATCGAACCTTGTGGAACGCCAGCGTTAATGGTCATGGTATCAAAGTAGTTACCGTCTATTCCGACCGTGATGCTCCGCCCATCCAAAAAGCTATCGATCCACTTGCAGAGCCCCTCGGGGATTCCGTAAGCTGGTAGCTTCGATAGAAGTGCCCTATGCCAGACCCTGTCGAAGGTCTTCGCGATATCAAGGCTCACAGCAAGAGCCTCGCCCTTGTTCTCCAAGGCTTCAGTCCACCTGTGAGTAAGGTATACAAGAAGATTGCCAGCTGAGCGACCGTGACGGAAACCGTACTGTCGGTCACTGATCAGCTGATGATCCTCAAGATACTTCAGGAGTTATGTATTTATTATTCGCTCCATCACCTTGGAAAGCAAGGAAGTTATCGCGATAGGCCTATAACTAGATGGGTCTGACTGGTTACCCTTCTCGGGGATAGTACTATAGGACAGGCAATACAAACGCGGTAGCGCAGGTGTCAGCTCTTCAGCGGCACATGTTTTCAAAAATTCCGAAGAGGGGTTAATTAAGTACTTAGTGATGTGACATTAGTTTGTTTTCTACTTAAAATTCTTGGTTATCAAACAATTGGGACAAATGCTTACCATATGTGCTAAAAATAACGTTACAGCTTTATCTCGTTTTGAGAATGTGAATGAAATACTTAAGCAGTGGCGGATACGCTTCGTGCTTTGTTTGAGGAGATTTAGAGATCTACTTTGCCATATGTCAAAATGAATCATGACATTCGTGTCACAATATCTACAATATCTGGTTGCTGATCGAAATGGTTTCATTCAAGTACGACGCCTTGAGATGATGAGATAGATAGGTTCACTTCTATAAATAACTTTGAGCGCTGGAGGGTACACGAGGTCAAATATACATCGCGACTGATTTATGACTACGATAAATGCGATGTAGCTGATAGCCCTATAATACAGTGACGTATTATAGTAATCTGTTAATGTAGATTATTTGGTACATACTCGCAGAGTCTATTTAAAATAATGTGGAAAAAACAACAAGTTTTATTGCTTAGATGAGTGGACTAGCTCACAGTTCACCTGGTGTTAAATGTTTACTGAAGCCCATAGACATCTACAACGTGAATGCCGCCACCCACCTTGAGATATGAGTTCTAAGATCTCAGTATAGTTACAACAAGTGCCCATGTATAATTTTAATGTCGTATAATAAATGCTTTTTGTAATTTCATACCCAGATGTTAGCGTAAATCCAATCTGAATTCCAAAGTTTCAGTACACCTGTGAGTAAGGTATACAAGAAGATCGCAAGCTGTGGCTTCTCACCATCCATAGTTGAGTTCGAGGCGAAGAGTTTGACATGAAGGTCAGTCTTCTCTTTCGCACTATGGGCCTGACTGTCATTACACCTACGCTGTGGTGAGAGACTAGACCGGATTTTTTCTGCAGCTTTGGAGTGCAACCAAAGAGCGTAGCTCCTGGAGGGATAGCTCTTCAGTCACTTGCTAATCCTGCCAACATGCTTCAACTTTGCCTATTAATAACCTTTTCGTAGAGTCTAGAAGCAGCGTTATATTTCCACCTTTCCTCTGAGATGCTAAACGTCTCCTTGCCTCTTTTCCGTGTCGTTGTTCGACGACCAGGTCAAGAAGGTGATTTAGCAGCACGGATAAGGAAGAGAAAGGGAAGGATAAGGAAGGTAAGAGTTACAAGTCCCGTTGTTTGAGGCGCCGAGACAGCGACAGTGGACATCAGGCCGGACGAATACGCACACCCCAGCTTTACACAGGAAGTTGTGCTCCAATGCTTAACATGGGTATTTGAGGTATCATCCGGATCAGATATATGTGTCGCCGACAGGAAAAGTAGGTAAGGTTGCGCCGTCTTAAGGTGATAGTTTACAGCATCAAGGTTGCTATGTAACATTGCTGAAATCCACATAAAACGAAATCCCATGAATTCAGTTACTAGCTAAAAAAGCGTGTCCCCTGGAATACCTTGGCCTTGGAGTGCCAAGATTCAATGATTTGATAATCTCATTTCCCACTGTCTAAATGGGAAACCTAAGAAGGGAATCTACCTCAGAAGAGATTACAAACAAGCTGAAAGCAATCTTCAATACTAAACCGTTAGAATATTAAAAAATAAACACAGTGTCAAAGTCACGATTTTTTTTTTTTTTTTTTTTATGTTTGAGAGATTACTGGTGGCCCGAAGGCCTTTCCAGTTTCACCAGGACAGGTGGGCGAGCAAAGGCTCAGCCAGGAGGGGTGGGATTTGCTAACAGCTGCCCGAGCGCCTCCGAAGGAGACCTAACAACTCAAGAGCAATTGCTTCGCGAATGAATCTACTACCGGATCGGAATCGCGACCCGCTGAGAAGATCCGGCGAGAAACTCAGCGGGCTGATGCATGGGCTAGGTTGCACGTCGACCTCTTTGTCGAGTTCGACGAGTACGGTTACTGGGGTCCCTAAGCCTGCTCCTAGTATTAGAGCTGAAGGCATCTAATGCAAAGGTTATTGGATCTGATGGATCCGTAAGGACGTGTCTAGGGCGTCGACGGTGACTGGCTCCTGCATGATCAGGATTCGGTGAGTAGTCAGCGGCGGCAACGATAAGGCGATTATCATGACGCATAGCCTTATCGAAGTACCGTTCCGACGCTGACTTCATGTATTTCTGGATTGATTCAAGGCCCAGGTCGTCGTGTAGGTCAACGTTCCTCACGAACCACGGAGCCCCGACGGCTAACCTGCAAAAGCGGGATTGTAGGGATTGGAGGGTGTCTATGTGTGTGCGGGCCGCGTGAGCGAATACCACACTCGCGTAAGTCATGATGGGCCTTATGCAAGTTTTGTAAAGTGTCACCTTGTTCCGAAGGGACATTTTACTCCGCTTACAGATCATGGGATAGAGTCTGCCGAGAATGAATGCGGCACGGTCGCGGACTGTTTTTATGTGTGGGCGGAATGTCATGGATGCATCCAGGGTGACTCCCAGGTACTTAACCTTCCTGACCCAGGGTATAGGTTGGCCGAAGAGGGTGATCGGGGGAGTGATATTTCTCCTCCTAATGCGGGAGGAAATAAGCGGTGAGTTTCCCCTTTGAAATAACACTGCTGTGCTTTTCGCCGGGTTGATGTCTATGCGCCATTTTCGGAACCACTGTCCGAGGGCTAACGCTGCGCTCTGGAGTTTACTCGCGATTAGGGACTTGTTTCTAGTTGAGTAGTAAACGGTTGTGTCGTCAGCGAATAAGGCTAGCTGGGTCGGCGGCGACCGGGGAATATCATTAATAAATAAACTAAATAGGAGCGGTGAGAGAACGGAGCCTTGCGGCACTCCAGCCGTGAGTGGTCGCGGGGAGGAGCGGGTTCCCTCTACTCGATATCGAAAAGAGCGGTTCGACAAGAAGTCCCGTATGATGAGCACGAGACTATCCGGCACGCCCATGTTGAATAGTTTGAAAATCAAACCGTTGTGCCAGACTTTGTCGAACGCTTTTGCGACGTCGAAGAAGAGAGCTCCCGTGTATAACGGTTTTGGTCGATTAAGTCCCACAAGAATGTGCTCCGTGAGGCGGTGCACCTGTTGTACGCATGAGTGATTTGCACGGAATCCGAATTGTTCATCGATGAGAATGCCCTTGGATGAGACGAAGTCTCTGAGGCGTTTGTAGAGCAAACGCTCATACAGTTTGCCTAGAGACATGAGGAGGCTAATCGGGCGGTAACTCGTCGGATTATTTTTTGGTTTACCGGGTTTGTGTATGCCGATAACGTCCGCTTCTTTCCATACCGTGGGAAAGATACAGTTAGCCATAGCGGCATTGAAAATAGATGCCAACATCACGATGAGTTGGACGGGTAAAAGTTTAATAACGCGGTTAGATATACCGTCGGAACCGGGAGCCTTGCGAGGACGTAGGTCTTTGATCAGGTCTTTAACTTCCATTGAGGTGACGGAAAGTCACGATTACTAAAGCACCGGAAGTATGAACGAAAGAAACAAGACGAAAATATTATTTCATATGTAAAGTCTCATTAAAGAATTTTAGTATGTCATAAATTTCATTCGTAGTCAAACGAATTTTCATTGTAAAATACTTAATCGTTCGAAACAAACTTTAAGCTCGCGATCAAAGAAGTTTCACTTCGAAAATTAATAACCACGATCTGTTCTTCATGAACACCCGGATGTGCCGGTTATCCCGGTTACCCGTCTATCCCGGGATTAAGGTTAAGCCGCAATCGCCCGTGATATCACCCGACTCGTATTTTAATTCAGGGACTGATCCAATTTTAATCGGCGCAGAAACTAATAATTAAATTCATTTCAGAATATTGGATTTACATTTTGATGAGTCGTATTGAAATAATCGTTGAATTAAAGAAATAGAGTGTACATACAAGATAATATCGGTATCAGTGATAATGTAGGTTCCAAGTACTTTTTTGCCACGCTGTGAAATGAACTACCCTCCATTGTGTTTCCCGAGCGATATTTTCTTTATTTTATTTTTTATTGCTTAGATGAGTGGACAAGTTCACAGCCCACCTGGTGTTAAGTGGTAGCTGGAGCCCATAGACATCTACAACGTAAATGCGCCACGCACCTTGAGATATAAGTACTAAGGTCTCAGTACAGTTACACCGGTGCCCCACCCTTCAAACCGAAACGCATTACTGCTTCACGGCTGAAATAGGCAGGGAGGTGGTACCTACCCGTGCGGTCTCACAAGAGCTCCTACCACCAGTAAAAATGATATGACGTTCTTCAAACGGGGTTTCCGAATGGTACCCAGTGGTAGGAAACGACTTGGTTCTGACCCTGGCATTGCATCCGTATGTGTGTATGTATTGTTACGCGCTGGAGTTCAGGATAAATAAAATTCCACCGAAGTATAAATTAAAACTGTATCAGCAGTTAGAACACTTAAAACACTTCACTAACACTTTAAAATTCTCAATTCACTTCTTCCGCTTCGCTTCAGATGATCCGTTCGCTGTTTCGCTTCGGGTAGTTCCGATTACTAACTGACTGCGTGCCATCTCTGCAACGCTTTTATAGCCGATACCACATCCCTAGAATTATCGAGAAAATTCCACAAAAGTTGATAATTGTGTTTCCGCTATCTGATAATAGAGGGCGTTGTACTTCCCGAGCGTTCTAGGTGCTACTAGATCCTTCGATATACGTTCGACTATTCGGCGATAGATGGCGTTACTCTTACCGGCGTAACAGTATGTTTGTACAATTACAATCATGACACAATCGAAATGTTCTAATAAATTGCCGTTTTCAACTCTGAGTTTTAAGGAAAAAACCGCGAAAACTAAAATCAACCACGTGCCTAAATACTTTGTCGATTACTGTTGTATTTACAATGTCACATTCACGATGAGATCGACTTTCATAGAGGGCATAAGTGGGCGGTAATCGTTGTGTTATTATTTGACCTAATCATCTGATTAACTTACCAAGCTAAAACCACAAACATAATTTTTGGAAGGTACCCTCATATTAATAGAGTACGTGATTTCGTAAAATCACGATAAGCATTGTATGTTTAAGAAATAGTAGGGTAGATTCCGATAAACCAGTTTGCTATGCTTCAACACACACCTGCTATGTAGATACATACTAATAATAATATAAGTATATAAATCTACAGTGGTTTTAACGGATGTTCCGTTATAACTACTGAACCATGGATCCGATTGACTTGAAACTTGGTATCCATGTAGAAAATACATGTACTTAATGGATAGGCTAATATTTATATGAGTGTTGGACTGCCTAATAATAATGACAATAAATAATAATGTTAATTTTAAATGCCCAGCAAAACTGGCTAGTACGGCTAGTACATAATATTATTTCCTTCGGGTATCCAGAGTTATGGAGATAATTAATACTACTGTTATGGATCAATCTCCTGTTTTTTAAACCCGAAGCTACTATTCGTTTAATATATTACAAAAAATAGATTTTTTTGAAATTCCTCAACTTTAAGCTACTGAATTCAGCACACGCTTCGTTGTGATCGCTATAAGTATGAAATACTTACATACATTCGTTGAAAATACCGGCGTGCCAGACTGTATATGTAGTAACAACTTTAGCTGATGTTACTATTACAATGAAGGCGTTCCCAATAATCACATTACAAAGTTTGGACTCAATCAAATAAAGGTCTGGAGATCTCATATACGAAACGAAAAGGAACAAATATGGAAGTCAAAATAATATATTATTCATTTTTGAAGTGAAACTTCTTTAGGCGCATGAGGGTAAAATTTTTACAGACGTAACGTCACGCAGGTATGCAACGGAAGCGTCGAAAAAGAGAGAGAGAGCGATCGAGATCGATTGAGAGAGAGTAAGACAGGGCGAACGTAGCATGAAGCAACTAGCCATGGAGTGAGAGTAGGGAGCAAGCAAGTGAGAAAGATCGAGAGAAAAAGTGAGAAAAAGGGGAATGTTCAGTTCTAACTCATACTTTAAAACATACGTATAAAGTATTTTATTTTTAATACAGCGCCATCTGTGAGATGTTTTAATACTAACGTGTGTATGAAACCTCTTGTAGTGAATTTTAATTTAGGATATACGTGAAGTTAAAATATCAATTCACAGAGGCGCTACCTCATACTATAAAAGGTGATTTACAATTATTTACTTATGACAAAATTTTACTAATAATATACTTAGGGCGGATTCGACCAAACTTAAATTTAAACTCGAGTAACTATACGAGGAATAACCTATTCCATGATTTTAATCTCGAGTAAATTCATAGTCGTTTTTCCACGTATACTTGCGCTAGGAATAACAATACGCGAATAGCAGAGTGAATGGTGAACAAAAATAAAATCCGGCAAATAAATGTTGTTGTTCAACGGCATAGTGTAAGAGCATACAAATCGTCAACTCGATTTTGCCGTATTTTAGTGTGAAAAAGTAGCTGTTGTGTAAGATATCCAGCTGTCAAACGTATTATTTTTATTTCTTGTTTGTTTGAGGGAATTGTCAAGTTTTGTCGTGTGGTTTTATCTTTTTTCGTTTAAACGTTGCATTCAGACTATTAATAATCATTTAGTGCATTGCGTTGACTTGAAATTAAAACAGAATAAATATTTATGAAATGACAGAAATCAGATGTTGGACTGACAGACGCCATTACTTTATTCTAGGAATAGCTCCGTTATTCCGTGCGAAACGGCGGTATAGTAACAATTCCCGAATAGGCCCACTATTCTTAGAATTGTAGTTGGTAAAACGTAAAATTGATTTACTCTCGATTAACTGACGAGTTATTCTAAGAATAAGATTTACTCTTGTTTGGTCGAATCGACCCTTAGACATTTAGGATTATTGTATTTTAATTTTTGAAGGTTTCACTTCTAATGCGTGTGAATTGCACATATGTTAGAGATTCGTTTTATTGCTGCAGTTATGATTTTATTGTTACGCATGGGGGTTCGGGA